>NW_028141981.1:4140000-5518333 GCF_025532165.1 Camponotus vicinus | reverse complement strand
ACAGTTATTACAATTATTAAAAAGATAATGGGATGCATTGATCGTGAGATGCGCGAGTTCTAACATATAATTGCATAAACCTTGTATTTCTATGTATCAAATGTTTAATGTCATTTATATATATTTTTCGTATCATATATCGATATGTAAATTTTTATCTCCAGATAAAACTCTCAAAAATATATTTAAAACTTACTTTCATTGTTATAATATTCAAAGGTATAATTTATCAGATTGTCTTAGCTTAATTCGTATGCGAATTAAAATACTGAACAAGTCTAAAGAGTAAAAAAATGAGCACGTTTGTACAATATATTTCCCTCTCGCTC
Organism: Camponotus vicinus; assembly: GCF_025532165.1. Taxonomy (NCBI): domain Eukaryota; kingdom Metazoa; phylum Arthropoda; class Insecta; order Hymenoptera; family Formicidae; genus Camponotus; species Camponotus vicinus. The sequence goes on along the minus strand of NW_028141981.1, from coordinate 5,518,004 downwards.
GTATAAAAAATTGTCGCAATAATTCTAATAGAATGAAAGAGGAGCACGTGCTCGGTAGCAATATACTCAAATGACGCGTTTGTACTATCGTTGTTTTCTCATATTTCTCTCTGCTCAACTAGCTATTACCTATAAGTATATTTATACAGTTAGAGTCCACGTTATCTTAGCTACTTGTCACCTAATCAGATTCTTGCCTTGCTCAAAGAGACACGGGCTCGGACAAAATAAAACACAATTATCTCTCTTCCTCCAAATTGTGTAATAAAATCGCTCAAAAGTTGGTGCCATAAGCAATATGGACAATATATTATTAAATGCGTTATAGGTACGTGTGGACTAACTACAGCTGGCCGGCTAAGTTCTGCTTTAAAAAGCTCGATAACAAAATGCCTTGCAGTTGTCTTCCATGAGTGATCGCGAGGGTTTTTAATATCATTTATTTTTCCACGATTATTTTTTTGACGATATTTTTTTCTTCGTAAATTATTAATAATGCTTGCCAACAATTTCAAAGTTACTTGCGTATAAGCACGCGCATGTACTTATTAGAAGTTTTGTTTTTATTTAAAGTGTAGTTTTTAATTTTATTTAAAATTTAGTTATTATTTCTAATTTAATATTATGTGTGTGTGTGTGATTTCTACACACAATTAGTTTATATCACGATTTGCAAAATTTTATCTCGTTACAATTCTCATCTTTTGAGAGAATTTTTTTGAACATATACTATGATGATACTCGCAATTAACTTTTGGCAGGAAACTGCAATGTGTTGTTTACATACTTAAGCACAGTTCAGTCAATTTTAAATGTGGTATCGAGTTGCCGACGAAAGCCTAATTTAATCTGGAGCCTATCAAAGTGATATCAGTGAACGAAGAAAAAGAGAGATTCGTCAATTCGTTGACGAAGAGAAAAAAAAGAAACCCCAAGGAGGCCTCCACAACTCCCCGAAGAAGCAACTCCGCCACGTTAGTCTTCAAGAACAGCACAAACGATACGGTGAATTATCTGCGAATGCGAGGACTTCGAAAATTCTCTGTTGCGTAAAGAAAATTAGCACACAAAACTTACATGAAATCACGTAGAGATTATAAGAGTGCCCACTAATAATTTTCATTGTTATCGTGGATTCGGCAATCTTTAAAATCGACGATTTATCAATCTATTGATTGACTCATAATTTTTTTATATGTAAATTTTTTTTTCAAGCTTCGATAAATATATGAATTCCTTCGACAAGCGAAATACTTTAATGCATGTGAAAAATAGCCGATACATGTAAGAAAAGTGGATAAAATGACTTGTATAAATATAAAGCGTTTTTATTCTACCGAAAGCGTTTGCGGGGTGTAGAATTTTCGATTCCTCTTTGTCCAGGTAGAAGCCGCGTTTATAATCTGGTTCACGAGTTCGTAATCTGGCGAAGCGTAGCATCGAGATGTAAGATAATAAGTCAAAAGCGAACTCGAGTCATCGGGATTGCATCTAATCATAAGAGTTAATCGAACGGCTTAGTCAGGTCAACGAGCGTCTGCGTATCAGTATTATATGTTGAAAAGCGATACTTATATACATTAAACTAGTGATTACATTGCGCATACATATATGCATACTATTTATTTAATATATATATGTGTATATATATATATATATATATATATATATATATATATATATATTGAATATATGGAGAAAAAGCGATATTACTATATTATACGTATGCATATTGACTCAGATGGTAACGTATGTGTATATATGTATATTGCGTACATATATATACATACGTTCACACAATATATATTTATATATATATACAAAACTAAGTATAGTGTACAGAGAGACAGAGAGAGAGAGAGAGAGAGAAAGAAAGAAAGAGAGAGAGAGGGACCGCCGAACGGTCCCATACTTGCTACGTTAAATGTCGATGTTGTTCGTTAAAAAGAAAAAAAAAAGAAAAAAATACAGAAATCCCACGCTTCTTCTGAATCGTGAGTGGCGGGACTTCGGTACATTGATCAGCGGCGACTATAAAGCAAGCATAATTGACATAGTCACATGCAATCACAGAAAAAAAAAGAAAAGACAGATCGGATTTATTTAATAATAAGTCGCGATTTTCAGTTTTCGAGAAATACGCACGAAATAGAAAAAACAAAATCGAGAAATTTACGAAGAACATCGAGGAACATCACTGACCGATTTGCACCACAGTCATTATTGAAGGACAATGTAATCAAATAGAAAACGAGAATCAAAGAGAAATACGTTCTACATAGATCGTCACGTCAGTACATGTTAAAATATATAAACATATATAAGCTTTCGACCGATCGGATCGTTATAAATCGATGTTGTCCAGCGATCCGTGTTAGAGAGAAAAAAAAACAGAAAAGGCATACGAGGAAATACCGAAAATCCTGCCTCACGACAGCACGAGCATTAAGTGTACCATTAAACTCTACTACTACGATAATAGAAAAGTGAAAAAAACGAGTGAAAATGCGCGCGCGTACGTGTCTGCCTGTATGTACGAGAGCGAAAGAAAAAGGACAAGGAGTTTTAATACCGAGATGTAATTGAATAATCTAACCGTCGTTTATAAATGAATATATATATATATATTAAGACAAATACTGAATATATATATATAAAGTAAATATATTATATATATATTATTACTGCATTGCATAGATAGTATATATATTATATGTACAACATATACATATGTATATGACTATTTTCTTCTATGAATATTGTGTATGTGAGATGAGTGCTATTTTCATTGTACGTCGGAAGACGCACCGCGACAAGACGCGAGATCTTTGATAAACGATTCTAGATGTGAGATTCTAGATGAAAATCTTCTTAGCTTCTTTCTCATGAGAGTAAATATTTTATCTGATATAAAATAGAAAAAAAACGAATGTTTAAAACAATTTTAATAAATATTTTAATAGGAAACTATATATATATATATATACATATATATTATTATTATAGAAGACAAAGCTACTTCGTAGATTCACTCTATGTAACACATTGTACTTCGATCAACTATAACATTCAACGTACGTCCTCAAAAGATTTCATTATCGCGTCATATATCTTCTTAATAGTTAAATCAATTACGAATTCTACGTTAAGCTATCACAGTTATTGCTCTTGGATAGCAATATCTATCTCGCGTTGTCCGCCGCGGCGCGTCTTGCGCCAGCTATCTCAACACCGAGCTATACCAAAAAGCAAATTAATAACAAAAAAGACATGTATGATGTGTAAGCCAAGTGCCTTGTGTTCTGGTAACTAATCGTTGACTTTTAACTACGATATTAGGGGAAATGAGAACGAGAGTGAGAAAGATAGAAAAGCGATGAATGAAGAACTTGTCAATATTAGCTTACGCGCTTAAGTGTAAGCATGTTTATGGATAAGAGAGAAATTCTTTTTTTTTCTTTAATTGGATTGATGAAGCTGACAAAGAAAATAATAATATTAAAAATCCACCTATTTGATTCCAACAAGTACTTTGCGTTGCAAATACAGCGAATCTAATAGAATTCCTCAAATTGCATTTCACGAACTTTGTATATTTCGTATATATCGTCTATATATTTCAGTCATATGTTATATGTTTGGAGATATATATTTTTTACGATGTTCTCTAATAATACAATAGTTCTGAAATAATTTTTTTTGCTTTTCAGTTAATTTACAAAATTAAAGTATATTATAGCAGGACATCATTTTTATCATCTTACATTATTATATTTTACGATTTTTTGGAAAATAGATAAAAATTAATTTTATATCTCGAATTTGTAATTCTATATGTCAATGACAAGTGGTTCTCTAGTCCATTCTTGTTGTCAACTACCGTCGAGTTTAAGTTAAGCAACATGCTAACATTGTGCCAAAGCAAATTGGCGATAGCCAACGCATGTACCTGGTTCCGCAATTTTACCCTTAAGAATTACAAGTTCGGTTTTAAGTCAATTTCTCCGTTTTCACTATGTTTCCGTAAAATTCTGTACAATACAATCTTTCTATCGTTGATGGAATTATCTCGATGTTTTTGCAACGCATTGGTGAAGTAGTAACTAAATTAAACTTTCCATGAAACGTAAATAATAATTGCGAAAAATTCGTTTTCTATCCTACCTTGTTTTCATTACGAAATACGTAAGGAAGAACGTCTGAATCCATACCATCTAAGAGGGGCACCTGAAATTTCATTTAGCTTACGATAACTTCCGTGATATATTATTTAACATATAATATATAGTAATTAATAACAAAATATAGCATTAATAAAAATAATTATCACACACGTTTTATAATTTATTTCTAATATATCTCTCAATTGTACAACTTTCACTAACGATTCGCTTAAAAATTAACACGAAAACACCATTTCTTATATTTTATGATGTAAGAAAATAAATAAGATCTTTAAAAGAGCTTTTTAAGAATATTTTGAAGATGTTTAAATCTATATTTGTATGAAAGAGGATTCGAAAATACATCAATTTTTTCATTAAAATTTTAATCACGGAAGTAAGAAGAGCAAAAAGTGAGAAATGTGTCTAACAATGTGTCGCCGGGATGTAATGTGCGTGCGAATTCAACAGCGGGACGAGTAAGAACTATCCATTATCTTAAACAACGGTTGTTAATAGAGATACTTCTGCCATAGCGCAACCAAGAGAGGCCCCATATCGGGTCTTTTTCATTCGAAGTAGGCACTGTTTGGTGTTGTGATAAGAGGCAAAGAGTGATAGAGCAACAACAAAAAAGAAAAAAAAATAGTTGCAAGTGTGAATGGAATGACTGAGCGATGGATGTACATGTGCGTGTTTCTTTCCAGCGAGATTCTACACTTAATGTATATCTCTCAATTGTAAAACGCTAGCTATGTCTACAAGGAATTGATGTAAATAGTAGTTTCAGTAGATAGCAAAAGTGTCGTGGCCGAGGGAGCTCTGCATCCATGACGCACGGGGAAACCGCCTCGCAATTATTTATCGATTAATAAGAAACTAATTCGCACAAGCCAATATCTTTAAGTTCCTTCAATGATTGTGCAACTATTGTCGGAGTTGCCAATAATCACGAAATGTTCATGAGAAACGATATAAGTTTCATAAATTAAGAAAGATCTATAAGCTAGAAAAGAAATATTCTCCTGGTTTTAAAATGTTCTTTGCAATTTGAAGTATTTTTACAGCAGATTGGATTTCTGCCAGACACGATAATGTAATGAAATAATAATCAAATGCCAAATTTATATCAAACTAATAAGGTTAATAGCACTAATATCGTTTCCTACGAATACAATTAACAATTCTACAATTTTGTATATATGTGTGTGATCGGCAAGAGCACTGATAAGATCCTCGATGAATGTGTCATGCGGCACTTCGCCTCATGGATGCATTGACGTGGATGAAAAAGACCCTAAGCAGACAATCTTCCGTTAGTTAGTCCTTTAAATGCGAGTTGTGGCACTTTGACTGCGGGTGTGAATGTTTACGGAAAGTATTAATTTATAAGGTGCAGATGTATGTAGAGAGCCCTGATCGTGTTAGATTCTGTCATAATAATGTTTTTTCTAGGTAGAATATAATGCGAATCTTTGTCGCACGGGCGCGATGGTGGATACGAGTGTGGACGTATTTTATGCAAAATCATACAATGCGAAACTAAAATCAACGCAGTCTTGCAATTTTTTTCAGCACATAATTCAAAGCGTGATCATTTGCAAAATTTTTAACTTTTATACAATATGATTATTCTCATGAACTATAATAGTTTGTTATCATAAACATCGCAAGATACATGGAAATTTTAATATTTCAATGCAATTATTGATTTTCATTCACATAATAAAATTAATTTTCTCCATATATTCTAAATATTCTAAAATTAATGAATCCGCACATGCTATCCACTCTCGTAACTCGTTTGTGTTGCTCTTGTATTGTTAATCTTTGTACCTTCTTCCTAAATGATCTCCTGTGCAATCGGTGCTGTAATGAAAATTGAGTTGTACGAGCGTTGATTGATATTCACGAGAAGAGGCGCTTTATATAACATATGCGATCATATTGAGAAACACTTATTCCAAGACATTTTCGACGTCATTTCTAGATGAGACAGCAGCACGAGCAAACTATCGCAAAATTCAGAAAGTGACGTTGGTACTTCCGATAACTTGTCGCTAATCATTGTTCGCGAATACAGCGAGTCTAATTTTATTGTATGTGTTAAATGTGCAACATCCCGTAATTATTGCTATTATTATTGCGGCTTCCAGACTTATCACAACGAGTCCCAATGTACACTATTGTGATCGAAAGGTGTGACGATGAATTTTATAATATCGACATCCGATTCGCGTATATTTTTGCTCCCCTTGTATTTCGCAAAAATCCTTGATGACAAATAACGATGACGCTCAAGAAATTAAAGCGAAAACGACGATCAAGGGATATGCTTTCTTGCGAAAACTCAATGTCAGTGTCTACTAATATCGGACATCATTCTTTCATCAATAATAAAACAATACACGTTTGCCGGAAAATCAAATGGTATCGAGTCACGCATCACTAATGAGTCGATCAGACTATCACTCATACTATCATGCTACACTGTCGCATTAACATGTATTATGACTGGATCAGTAAATCGTGAAGATCTACCTCCCTCGATCGTACTGATAAGATCGTCCTCGCACGAGCGTTCCCGAAAAAAACGCTCAACAATAATCATTGTGCCAAATTATAATCAAATCTAACCACTCAATCAAAAATCTCGAGGCAACGAGAACTGGGTCAAAGTCGCAAATGTAGCAAGAAAAATATATAGAGAGAAACTGCGAGAATCAAATCTAGGCTATTTATAAATCTCGAGCGATCCGAGTGAAAAGAAAGAGTTGATCTTATTTTCCATGAAATAAAAATAAAAAATCACCGCGTTTATCCAAATTTTGAGATTTTAGAATTTCTCTACGTTTTTAAATTTTTCGCAGAAAAATTTCGTAAATCATATTTCAAGCCCGAATAGTAAAAAAAGAAAGATGGCTCGTTCGTTCTTACTCGCTTCGCTTGTTCAATATCGATCATGAAAAAACGCGTTCGTCAAGCCTGGCTCAACAAGAGCTTTTCGTAGATTTTCCCGTTCCTCAGCCACCGACCCTTTTTAAGATTTAAATACTTTTTAAGCGAGAAGAGAGAGGAGAGAGGCGCCTCGTGGCCCGCAGCGGCGAACGTGTAGTATGCAATAATAACATGTATAAAGAGCATGGATTTTATATGTGTCGTACTCGTACATGGAAAAAAAGCACCCTCACTTCCCCGATCCTTCTTACTTCCGGTATCGATTAATTCAACGACTGCGTCGCGAGTTAGTACTCGTCGTGCACATGACGTAGGGTTCTCCTCGAGAGTCACTCTCGTAATCTGTCTTGATATCATTCTTGACAATCAAAATAATGTTAAATACGATATGTTTAATTCCTTAACATAAATTGTAAATTTGTTAAAAATATTTCACTCATTTTTTTCTCACAAGAGAATTTGTATGTCATTCTAATTATATAAATATATCTCAATAAATTGTTGTTTATTAATAATAACAAAAGTAAAGTAATATAATTACTTATATTCTTGTTAATAGATTAAATTATACGATTATCGTATTCATTGATAGACTCTCGAGATGGCCCCGCAAAGAGGAAGTGCATGGTCGAATTTTTTCCGCGTATTAAATGCTGTTAATGGGTAAGCATGTATTGCACAGAAATGCAAAAGTCACAGCTGCAGCTTCGAATAAGAGATAAGTGATCTAGAGAGAAGAATAACGTCCCGCTCGCGTGTGTCTGCGAAGGCGATATCTCGCGAGGATTCTTCGTGTATTTTTAAGTAGTTCATGTAAAGGAAGCAGTATTAAGAATGGTCAGTAAACGGTGAAAGCCATATAGATTCGTCTATTTAGCGGCACATTTAATACTAAATATAGCTGTCTGATTGCGAGTCTTATGTAATGTGAAAACCGCAGTTGTGTAACAAGAATTTTGGACACGCTATTTAGTGCTAAATGCGCGGCGAGAATAAATGAGCCATTAGACATATGTGCCATTAATCATCGCTGAATGAGGCGATCGCGAAACGTGTCACTTGATGCGATCGAGATATCGAAAAGCAATCAGCGTCGCTAGAATGTCGATAATTTCCAAGGGACTGTGAGCTGGTTTTATCGAAAAAAACGTTGGCTTTAATCTTGATTTAATTGACTCTATCACACTTTCTATAGAACGGAAAGAACGAAATATTAATTAAAGCTAATTGTCGATAAAGCCAGCCATATAAGACACCCTTTATACTCGAAATTTGCAGACGAGAGGCCTGAAAACCCGAAGAAATTTATCCTTTTAATCGGATCCCCTCGCTGGGCTGGACGAATATTTTCTTGAAAAGATACGCCGATTTCCCCTTGACTCTCTGAGCAATCTTTCCGCGCCGTAAGTTGTACATAATAATATAAATGTATATATACATATATATATTTATGATTGTCAAAGGTGTTCGCGCATATTTTTATGTATGTCAAGAATGGGTCTCGCAATCTGCATAAATCGGTCGGTGTGTTGCTGTCGTGCTCGATGTCGTTTACTTTTGTATCCCCGACCTCGTGCGTGTATATAAAATTGTAAGAGGATCCCTTTCTCCTTCACACTTTCCTCGTAGATTATAAAATGAGCGTATGTACGTCCAGCCCTACAGCAGAGAGGAGAACTTCCTATCCGTTTAACAGTTGTATCATTTGTTTTTCTTCTCACGCGTCCCTTTTCACGCACATTGAAAATGGAAAAGCACGACGCGGGTGAAAAACGTTAAATAAAAAGGGGCTAAAGGATCGCGTTGTACGAGTGCGTGCGAGAGCGAGAGAAAGCGAGAGAGTGATGGAGCAACACGAAAAGAAAAACAAAGGGGCGAGATACGAACGTCTGACATATCAATACGACATGATTCTTCTTGACAACCATATAGCAATACCTCTCCGCTCAATATAGTGTCAAAAAAAATTTAAAAAGAAAAAAAAGAAGACATCTTTTGGAGCATTTTAATCGGTGGGGGGCTTTAGAAATTTCGTATCCCTCCTCTCTTTAATTAGAAGTTGTAGATGAATTTAGATATACTTTTGGCTTATTACCCGCGACTGGGAAAAGAGCTGAGACACGAACGAGTCTTCTCATGAATTTCATTGTTAATCGAAACCTTCAGAGATTTTTAACAATTGCGCTATATTTATTCTATCATGAGACGAAAATTTTGAGAGCCGTTGATGTAAGAATCGTAAATAAATCTGCGGTTTCGATCGAATACTAAATGCACAGTTTATGGAAAATTTTTGATCTTATTTAAACTTGCGGTTCATCTTTTCGGAGGACAAATTATCATGAGAAATGATTTCTTTCAGGGTCGTCTTTCGTCGATTATGAAAATAATAATCAAAGCGAAAATCAAAACGTAAGGATATTTTGTATATTCCTTATTAATTTTGCGAAATTTTACACATACGATTTATTAAATCAAATTATATATACATATATTGCCTTTCTTAATGATGTTTCTTACAATACAATACAAAAATATACGTGGTATACTATTATAAAAGAAGATAACATTTTTTATGCGAAATGATTTTAAATACAAATAATAGCTTTTATAACGCATAATAATGATTATCTGCAAAATATGTAAATATAAAGGCGACCCTGAAGTTAATTTTAATATTAACAAATAGGAAAAATCATGAAAATAACGAAGCTATTTTCGTGACATCTCTTTCAAAATAATATTAAAAGTATGAGGAAAGAAAGAGAGAGAAGAATTGTCAATTTTATTCTGTATTATAATATAACAATTAAAAAATTGTAAAAAGAAAATCGCTAAATCAAAATAGAAATGTTAGTAAAAAAGATATATAGCAGGTGAACAGGATCGGAGAGCGAATACTTCAAAGTAAATAACTCGTTCATCAATTTCTCTTTTATTTATTTCAATTTACTTTAATTACGGTTTGCTAGATAGCAATTACTCTTATACCCAACAATATGTATACTTTTATACCTAAATAAGTGTTTTGAAATTTATCCGATTCATCCGCTGTCGCTATATAAAAATTATTTCGTGCGTTAAAATCTCATTGCTAAAAACCATAAAGACAATCTTTCTCTCTCTTCCGACGTCTATATGTCCATATAAAAATACGCGTATATGTACAAGTACATACAAACAAATACGCACACATATTACAAGTTTTCATGTGTCAAGTCTTGAAAAGGCGTACACATTACAAAGCACAGAATTATACGCGTAGAAAATGCGGATGATACATCGAATTCAACGAGAAAGTCAGGCAAATCAAACGGGAAAAATTGAAAAGAGAGAAAAAAATTTAATCAAATAGAAGAGGCTATCAGTGGCGCGGCAAAATGCCAGCCAAAAGACACACGTATGACGAGACAATGTTCGCTAAACGCAAGGATACGTACTACAGTACAAGATAGACAAAATGTTTGTAAGATATCGACTAGGTTTCGATGAATTTCCTTTTAAACTAGCACTAGTATGAGCGAAGAGACAATGTAAATGTGTGAGAGATCTATTTCTTTTCTGCCCCATACCCACCCTCTCGAGCCTCCGCGCCATTCTTTTTCTCCCTCTGTACGACGAGTGTAAAAATATCATGTAATTAACACACCGATAATATATATAAATATATATATATATATATATAGATAAAAAAAATATATATATATACACGCATACGCGCACATAGACGCGTATACGCGCACGAGCGCCGCGTGCACGTGCTCGTCGTATACGCGCGTTATGGCAAGATGATTGATTGTGAGTCATTTAAATAATTGTTATATGTATTTTCTATATATTATGATAAAACTAATACAATGATATATATATTGAGATGACATTACGGTACTATTAACTATTAAGTGTAGTTAATTTAGAGACTATTCGGGGATATATTATATCCGCGCCATGCAAAGCCGACCTCTCGGTGAAAAGTTGGACCGCTCTATAGTCCAACACTTTCTACAACACACTCTCCGCACATATACTAAGAGAAGGAAAGGAAGAAAGAATTGCGTGCATGAGGCACAGGCGAGAAACAAGCGAGACACTCGAGACGGCACGCTCGCTTCCTCTCCAACAAAACTCCTCTTTTTTTCAAGATATAAAGTAAATATGAGACAGAAAAAGATGAGACGAGCAGGCAAAAAAATGATAAGAAGGAATAATAATGCAACGCGGTTAAACGCGTAGTGTCATCTCGGGTGTTTGTGTGGCAAAGAAATTGACACTTGACAGAGAAAAAAAAGACACGCGTACACACGTGCACACATGCACACACACACACACATACATACACATAAAAATACGTACACGCACACTGAGTGAAGAAACCACAATGCGGAATTTACAACAAAAAAAATGTATTTTCTCACTCCCACTGCGCGAGGTGTATGTTCATCGCTACATCTTATTTGGAACGAAAACCTAAATATTATTATATAAAATTACTGTATAATTGTAACGAAAATTGTTTTTCAAACGATATGGTATTTTTATTGTAGATATTATTATATAACAAATAAAATCATGATTCATTGTATTTAATCGTTATGCTTAATTGGTTAATTAATTTGCAATCTGCCAACATTTTATTTTCATTTTTGCTTTCTCTATAAAATATTTTGCATCGTATCTCTCTTATTAAACTCGCATAAAATAGCGATTTTGAATAGTTTTTGCCGTCATTTTTCAAAGCGATAGCAGATAAAATTATAAAAATAATATTTAGACACATAATATATCTGCATCTTACCTTTGGACATTTTTGCAAAAGATGAAAAACAGCACATTCTTGAATTATATACACTCGAATGAATATGACTTGTTACTGATTAATTAACGAATCACAACGGCACTTAATTTGGCACTCCCGATATTAATTTGCTCGTCCGAATTCACTTTACACAAATAAAAACGCGAGAAATCTGGAACGCGCGATTTTACTTGATCCCGGATGCGCGCGTAAGTATCAAGTATGGCGTCACTATAAAAACGGCGCCAAATTCAAATTGTAAGAAAGCTTTTGTAAAGATTTTACGTGTTATTTATATTCATTTGAAATGTAGTAACAATGTTTCTCGCATTTGTACTCAAATATATCTGTGATAACTTTATGAAAAATGCAATATTACATTTAATTAACAAAAATTAAAAAATAAAACAAAATTAAGAAGAATCGGAAAAGGCTAATTATATTATTATAATTCGATCTTTTAATTATTAGAATCGTTAAAAATTTCAATGCAACAAAAAGGCGGACGAACTATATATTTATTCTATCGGAAATGATTATTTCGCGATTAAATAATATCTCGCTTGATCAACGTAGTCATATCGATGAAAACATTGCACATGGCGTACGACCAATTTCCTTTCTGTTCCTGTTCATCCAACGTGTTGTCGGGTCGTCAAGATGCAGAAGGTAATTTTTTTTTTTTAATTATTACCGACTGCAATATTGTTTCAATAAAAAGAAACATTGATCGGAAAAAAAACTAACATTTAATTTTCTTTTCAGAAACAAAAAGAACCTATCCATTCCGTACAGGTCTTCGGACGTAAGGTAAGCTGTGAAAGTGAGGTTAAATTTGCGCGTGTCTCGTACTTACGTTCGCGTACTTATGCGGCTTTTTCTATGTGATAGAAAAGCGCGACCGCAGTCGCATATTGCAAACGAGGTCGTGGAAATCTCCGCGTCAACGGCCGGCCGCTGGAGCTAGTGGAACCCCGCGTGCTGCAGTACAAGTTGCAGGAACCTATCCTACTGTTAGGAAAAGTGAGCAACGATTAGTATAATGCAAGAGTATAGATAGAAATTTTTAAAATTAATGCAAGTTCTTAGAAATTTATATATTGTCTCTACTTGTAGTCGAAATTAATATTTACGATCTTTATTTTCCTAAAAATAATGATTCATGACTAGAAACAGAACAAATTTTGAGAATAAACTTGTTTTTTTAATACAAGTACAAGATATAACTTTTTCATATATTTGTATTTCAGGAAAAGTTTTCCGGAGTTGACATCAGGGTGAGAGTAAGCGGTGGTGGTCACGTTGCACAAATCTACGCCATTCGTCAAGCTATTTCTAAAGCTCTTGTTGCGTATTATCAAAAATGTAAATATATTAATATTGATTACTTGATTATTGAGAGTTTATTAAGTTCTGATTTGATGATTGTGTTATAGATGTTGATGAAGCAAGTAAAAAGGAAGTAAAGGATATTCTTATCCAATATGACCGTACTCTTCTCGTTGCTGATCCAAGGAGGTGCGAGCCAAAGAAGTTTGGTGGTCCAGGTGCCAGAGCACGATACCAGAAATCTTATCGTTAATGTCCGCAAATTTTACATTACATTTTATTCATATTATTGAATAAAAAAAAAACTTAAAATCTATATATATGTTGTATTTTCTTTCTTCATGTGTTTCCTCATGTATTTCCTTTAAAATTTTTAATACAGTTATGAAATAAATTTTGTAATGTATTTCTATAAAACTCAACTTTCAACTTATTTATATTTTATATAATTAAGTGAGAAAGTGTACATTATTAATTTCTTTTGTTTTTAACTTCTTTCTCCAATCATTTATATGTTTATATAAATTAGAATTAATAAAATTTTAGGATACATAATTCTGCTTTATTTTTTATTTTAATTATTTTATAGTGACAATTTTGTTTGTAAAATAATTTTTTTTAAATATTGGACTTTTCTATTACATGTTTTCCATATTTAAAATGAGCTTATTATATTATTATATTTACATACTTTAAAGAGAGAAAAAAACGTGTGTATAATTTGAATAAAATATAACAATTAAGAGGCTATAAATCAGATAAGAATGTGATAACAATTTTGCACAAGGTTTTGATAAATTGATTTGAAGATTGATGTAATATTTGCTTATCATTTATCAGATGCGAATCTACTCTAGTGCGTGTAACATCATATTGTGTAAGTTAGCAGAATAGCATCCAAGCTGTCATTGATTTTTAGTTTTTCTAAGGGATAGTCAAATCTGCCTAAAAATGAAGACACGATTTAACACATATGATCTTGTATGTTCGGTTACTGAATTGCAAAAGTAAGTAAAAGGCTTCCTATTTCGAATTTTATAGGATGAGAGGTTATAATTAAAAATACACGTATTTAATCTTTCAAAACTTAGAATAAATTTAGAAATTTAGAATTTAGTTATAGAAAGTACAAAATTATACGCTACCTTATTTAATTTAAATAAATATTATGTCATACTTGTTAAATTTTCAATTGCACTGTTATTTATTAAATAAATGTTGATAAATGTTTCGATATTAAAATGTAATATAAGTCGTTTCGAATATAAATTTAACATGAATATTTCGAACTTAAAAATTATATTATGTAAATTATTTTACGCTCATGTAAATATTTTTAGACTTATTGGCATGCGTGTCAATCAAATATACGATATAGATCATCGTACGTATCTCATACGCTTTCAACGTAGCGAAGAAAAATGCGTTCTTTTACTTGAATCTGGTAATAGACTGCATACGACGAATTTTGAATGGCCAAAAAATGTAGCCCCTTCAGGTTTCTCCATGAAGGTAAATAAAAATCATTTTGAATTGTACAAAATAATTTCAATATCACATATATGATGACAAAAATATGTCTTACAATCAATATAATTTTACGTACAGATGCGCAAACATCTTAAAAATAAAAGGTTGGAGAGTCTTACTCAAGTTGGTATGGATCGAATAATAAATTTACAATTTGGAAGTGGCGAGGCTGCATATCATATAATCTTAGAAGTGTATGATCGTGGTAATATAATTCTCACTGACTATGAAATGGTAATTTTATATGTCTTAAGACCTCACACAGAAGGAGATAAGATTAGGTAAATATGCACAAGATATATATATTATTTGTGTGTGTGTATATATACAATCTAGATTATATGTGATTATATAAAATATCAATAAAATCATATAATATTTAGATTTGCAGTGAGAGAGAAATATCCATTAGACAGAGCACATTCCACAACAATGCCACCTATAAATATAATTCATGAACATATTCAAAAAGCTAAAGAAGGAGATAATCTTAAAAAAGTGTTGAATCCATTATTAGAATTTGGTTCAGCTGTGATTGATCATGTTTTACTTAAAGCTGGATTTACTCTTGGTTGCAAAATTGGTAAAGATTTTCATGTTACTAAAGATATGCCAAAATTAATTCTAGCACTTGAGGATGCAGATAATATCATGGATTATGCAAAGAAGAATATTTCAAAAGGCTATATTATTCAGAAGAAAGAAGCAAAAGTGACTCAAGATGGCAAGGAAGATTTCATATTTGCTAATATTGAATTTCATCCTTTCTTGTTTGAGCAATACAAGAATCAACCATACAAAGAATTTGATTCTTTTGATGTTGCAGTGGACGAATATTTTTCTACAATGGAAGGACAAAAACTAGATTTAAAGGTCTTACAACAGGAAAGAGAAGCCTTACAAAAACTAGAGAGAGTAAAGAAAGATCATGATCAGAGATTGATTACATTGGAAAAGTCACAGGAATTAGATAAGCAAAAAGCAGAATTAATTTCAAGAAATCAAGTTTTAGTAGATAATGCTATACTAGCCATACAAAGTGCCTTGGCAAATCAGATGTCTTGGCCGGATATTCAAATTCTATTGAAGGAAGCTCAGGTCATAGGCGATCCTGTTGCTTCTGCTATAAAACAATTAAAATTGGAAACAAATCACATTACTTTGCTGTTACATGATCCTTATGAAGATAGTGACGAAGAATCTGAACTTAAGCCTATGCTCATTGATATAGATTTAGCATATACAGCATTTAGTAATGCTAAAAATTATTATAGTCAAAAAAAGTCAGCCGCTAGGAAGCATCAAAAAACAATAGAATCCCAAGGAAAAGCTTTAAAATCGGCAGAAAAAAAGACGAAGCAAACATTGAAAGAAGTTCAAACTATACATACAATTAACAAATTAAGAAAAACTTATTGGTTTGAAAAATTCTATTGGTTTATTACATCTGAAAATTATTTAGGTAATCTTTTTTCTTTTTTTCAGCAAACTTAGGTTAAAATTTTATAAATTCTAATATATATAAACATTTATACAGTAATAGGAGGAAGAGATCAGCAGCAGAATGAATTAATAGTGAAAAGATATCTAAAGGCAGGAGACTTATATGTTCATGCAGATTTAACTGGTGCCAGTTCTGTCGTAATAAAAAATCCCAGTGGTGATCCTGTTCCACCTAAATCATTAGCAGAGGCTGGTACAATGGCTGTTGCATACAGGTATATAAAGTCATGTTGACTTTTTATTTTTTCAATTATAATCTTTAAATTTATATATGCCTATATATGTTCCTTTCAGAGTATTATTTCATATCATTATATTATTATATTATGATAATTATATCTATAATTGATTAATATTCCACTTATATTTATAGTATAGCCTGGGATTCCAAAGTAATAGCTAGTGCATGGTGGGTGCATCATGATCAAGTATCGAAGAGTGCACCTACTGGAGAATACCTTACTACTGGATCTTTCATGATACGTGGAAAGAAAAATTACCTCACACAAAGTCAGTTAATCATGGGATTGGGCATCATGTTTCGTCTGGAAGAAAGTTCGATAGAACGACATAAAAATGAGAGAAGAGTTAAAACTATAGATGAAGAAAGTGAAAAAGATTCAATAATTGAAGATGATAAAGAGATAGAAATAGAAGATGATTCAGATGAAGGTAAATAATGCAATAAATTACTTAATATTTAATAAAAAAATTATTACTATTGTTAATATATTTTTAATGACACACGACTTTTATTAGATGAAAATTTAGAAAATAAAGATATGTTAAAGCCAATTCAAGAGGAGGATCATTTAACAGAAGATCAGGAAAAATCAGAATCATGTACAAAAAATAATACTAATGAAGATTCATGTCAAGAAGACGATAAAGATGTAAAATATAAATTTCCCGATACACAAATTAAAATTGATCTTTCAGGCCCAAAGTAAGTTAATATAAAACTTTGAATATTGAACTTTGAAACTTTGAATATTTGAACTTTTATAAATAACTTTTATAAATTAAACTGATAAGACTTTTAATTTTCTATATCTAAAATTAATTGATATATATTATATGAGCTATTCTTACATAAAATAGGGTAAAACTACATGTTGATAACAATCAACCTTTAATACAAATGCAAAAGGATACAGAAGAAAATGTAGTTTATTTAGGAGATGATAAACCTGTTATGATAAATACATCAACTAAAGAGAAATATACGAAAGCAAAACAAAAAGAACATTTAATAGAAGAAATAGAAAAGATGGAAAAAAATGACAAAAATGAACATAACAAAAAAAAGGAGCAACCTGTCTTTAAACGAGGACAAAAGGGAAAACTAAAGAAAATGAAAGAGAAATACAAAGATCAAGATGAAGAAGACAGACGACTTTCAATGCTCGTCTTGCAGGTTCTATTTTTTTACTTTCAATTTTGTCACATATTTATGTGTGTGTGTGTGTGTGTGTTACAAATTTATTTATATAATCTAACATATATATCTTTACTTTTCCATTTTTACTCAGTCGGCAGGTGCAGCTAAAGAAGACAAAAGAAAAAATAAAGTTAAAGATCCATCAGGTCCAAAACAACAAGGCAAAAAGAAGACTATTTCAAAACCAAACGTTTCATTGCAATCCATGCAAAGCATAGATAACATTGATGATGAAGATGCAGGTCCAATTCCTGAAGTTGATATGCTTGATCAATTAACAGGAAAACCTTTCTCAGAAGATGAATTATTGTTTGCTGTACCTGTAGTTGCGCCTTATAATACTTTACAAAATTACAAGTAAGACAATTATTGGTATAAAAAATGGATAAAATAATTTCTTACAATAAATTGCAATATTTATTTCAGATTTAAAGTGAAATTAACTCCCGGTATTGGAAGAAGAGGTAAAGCTGCCAAAACAGCTATGGCTGTATTTCTCAGAGACAAAGAAATTTCTTCGCGAGAAAAGGACCTGTTAAAGGCAATTAAAGATGAGACAATAGCTAGAAATATACCTGGAAAAGTGAAAATAAGCGCCCCTCAAATTCAAAAATTAAAAAAATAATTACTTGGCTTAAAATGTTCTAATTTTAATTCAGATATTTAATTGAGAATTCCTTTTAATTGTTTGCAGCGTACAAAATTTAAGAATGTTTCGGAAATAACACATCTTTTATAATTTTAGAGATCTTTCAACTATAGATTCTTTGATATTTCATTGAAACAATATTTAATGAATATTAATTGATAAAAAAATTATAGTATAATTAAGACTTGAAATAATCATTTCTTCTTTTTTTTGAAAATGGGTCGACTTGTGAAAGTATTATGTATAGCAATTATAACAATAGAATTTTTTTGTGTACATATGTGTACATTTTGTGTTACATATTTACTATTAATAAATATAAATTCAATTTAAATATATTTATGAATATAGTATAAATATTATATTTGTGAACATAGTATCTAATATGTAAATATATATAACAATTTTTAAAGTTACTTGCAGCTTTATAATACTATATTCATTTTAGTAATAAAATCATTTTTTATCTTTCTGAAAATAGAAACATTTCTTCATTTTTTACTCCAACAAATAGCTCAATAAATCAAAACAGTTTTGCAAACTATAATTTATGTGAACACAAACTATAACTCAGAAATTTATCAAAGTCCTATACACATACTTTCTCAACATATTATTCAAAAATATGGATTCAATATTTTATTATATCAAAATAGTAAATTTTTATAATTGTTCCAATAACAAGTTTAACCTAAACTGTATTCGTGTTTGAAAGTTATTCATATATATATTTACACAAAAGAAATTTGAACTAATCTTGTAACATGATCAACCTGTAGTAAATAATGCTGTAATTAATGTCAAGTATAGCATAAAAGACGATGTACAAAAATATATATAATGAAATGCAAGATACATAATTACAGGTATTTTTTGTAGTATATCACAATTATATTATTGTCCATGAGACTAAGTATCAAATATATCTTCATCAGATTGAATTTCAGTATCAACTTTGGATATTGCTTTATTTGAATGCAATCTATTCGTGGTAGTTACTTTATCCCTAAAGGTAGTAGCAGGTCTTGACTTTGTTCCTTTTGATACAACCTAATGACATATTGAAAAATATTAAACATCTTTTTTATGTTTAATCATGTATAATTTTCATCTGAATTAAAAAATAAATTATTTTGTATTTTATTGATTAAATGCACAAATTTTATTACCTCGGTTTCAGAAGTGGTTTCCGAATCATCCAACTTAATCTTTCGTTTTGTTTTACTTACAGCTGGCTTTCTCCGTCGCGTTTTATTTAGACGTTTTGATAAGGGCTATAATAGTAAAAATAACTATTATGATGACAATAAAATTAAATTTAAAATAATATTGGTCAAATTATAAAATTAAACTGAAAAGTTTCATATCTATTTATTTTTCAGATTGTCATAATTACCATAATTTCAGAATCATCTCCAGAATCATCCTTGCAATTATTTTGGTTCTCTGCTTTATTATATAATGGAACTGTTTCATCCGTAATTTTATTAATTTTTTTACTGGATTTTATCTTTTTTGCTTTTTTAAGAATTTGGATATCATATTCATCATCAGAATCCATATCATTTAATGCTTTCTCAATATCTCTTCTATTACAACGTTTTTTATCAATTACAACACCTATAGTACTTTCTCTTGGATTTCTCATAGGATTCACAGTCTCCATATGTTTCATACGAGGACTTTTTCTGACTCCATTTGCAGATTTTTTAATTTTTTGTGGAGTAGATTTAGAAGGATTTTCAATCGATGTGCCAATATTTAATCTTAATTTACCATCTGATTTATAACCTAATTTCTTTAAATCAGCTATTAATATTTCTTTAAATTTTTCATAAGGTGGCATTTCATTAAATTTAACGCTAGCCAATAAAGTCATAAATTTATGCACAGCCTGTGGAATTGATCCATGAAAACACTTTTCTAGAAAATTGTCTATGTTTTTGAAAGCTTTTTCTTTTTCTTTTTGAACAGTAACTGGATCAAGTAATTTTTCCCATGGTAGTGAACCACATAACCACAGAATCATATTATAATACAAGATTTCAATATCACCACGCTGTGTTGGTACTAAAGGAAAAAAAAATAATAAATTGCCTTAAGTATCAGAATTATTTTTTTTAAGTTTCTAATTCTCTCTCTTACCTCCCATATGGGCATCTCTACTTGTGTACTGTAAAGTGCCATTATGTGCCTTTTTCGGATCTATTTTTAATTCAGTGCTTGTTGTACAGCGAGATGCTAAACCAAAGTCGACCAAGTAGATTTGATCATAGGAATTTAAATCTAGTAGCAAATTTTCACCTTTAATATCAGCATGGACATAGTTCTTGTGATGAATATATTCCAATATATCTATCTAGAAATTTATTAAAATAACACAATATAAATTATCAATTATTAAAATATAACAAATAATAAATTGCATACAATTATTTCCTTTTATAATTGTCTTACTATTTGTAAAGCTAGTTTATATACTATATGTTCTGCAAAGTGTTTATTATTTTCCTCAAATACTTTCCATAAATCCTTTCCGTACCGATTTATTACCAAAAACCGATATTTTATGTTTTTATATTCGTGACTTCCAGATGCAATATATTTAGGCATTCCAAGTGCAACAAGTTTCTTTTTTCTCTGCCAACTATCAACTAAAAATATACTGTGATATGTTTATCTTTCAAACATTTTGTTATTTCGAGTAATAAATGTTCTTCATAATAGAAATCCTTTTTTAAGCTTACTCTCATCTGGTTTACAGTTTCTCATATAAAAATGCATTTCTACGAATAATGGGCCATTTCCATGTGGTTCCTAATAAATTCAATTTTAAAAAAATATGGATATAAAATTAAAATTAAGTATAACAAATATAAAGAAGTATAATACTAACGATTTTTATAACATTAGAATAATCTTTGGGGAGTTTTCCAGAATAAGGTGCCGCTGTAATTAATATCATTGGAGAATTAATCACACAATACATAATAATTAAAATATTTATGTATTAGAATATAAATTGATAAATAACATCATATAAAAGAATCAAATGCAATAGAGTGAACTTATGTTCACTTACGCAAGACAGAGTCAAATTCAAATTTTTATCCATCTCTGACAAATGTACATGTAACCATGCATACAGAATTTGTCGTGTAAAATTTTTGCAAAAGGACAATTATGTTGATTCTTTCTTGCTTAATTATATTTATGTTTTTAAATATTTTACTGTTTTGTTCAAAATAATGCGTATAAACAACGGAGTGTGCAATGGTTCAGTTTGCAGCAAACGAACAATTCCAAATGTAATAGCAACAGAATTTCATTAAGTACCAGAGTAAACCTCTCCAAAACCTCCGACGCCAATCGATTTGCCAAGGATCCATTGGCCTTTGGACATATCCGTGAGAATCTCTCCGGCCGATATCGGATCGGGCATTAAATAACCGCCTTTTTTCTTCGGTCTCTTCACATTTTTCGCTGCCATCGCGAAGTCAAATCCAAATATCGCAGAAAACTATGATTAAGATCTATGACGACGTAATTGTTTCCTGTAATAGATTCCGATTAAAATGTACATTGTGCAATGAAAAACAATGCGTTAATAAAAGAACGATATCCACTTGTATGTATGTACCTGCTATTGTTCCGAGGCACGAGACGACATGCGATTACAGGCAACCGTCAGAATTTGGCAGCAAAGTTTAAATGATTCGTGTAGCCAATCGGCCAATCCTAAAATAACTATAAGCGCCATTTTTTCCATCTCTCTAGATTTACGTTGCCGAGCATGACAGGTCACCACCCTGAAATTGGCCGATGTTGTGTGCGCGCGCGTGTACGGAATGTGTGTATGTGTGTATGTGCGTGATGTTGAAAGATGTCAACCGGCTTTCGAATTTTGCTCGCCAAATAAAACGAGAAAAAATTATGATCAGAGTCGCGCGACTAGCGATACGATAGCGAATTTTATGAGACGCCACGCGAAGGAATAGATTCGTTGGAAATTATTGTTGGGATTCGCGCGCCCCGGGAATTTAGGTTACATTCGTCGCGAATCTCTTCTTCCTCTTTTTTTTTATTTACTTTTTTTTTAATGGAAGAAACGACGTCCGATTCACCGAAATCCAGTTCAGATGAGAACAATCGTATCAATGAGCCAGACATCGAAACGTTCTGCAAGGATAACAATGACACGGAGCATCATAATGGGGAGCGTACACCGCAACAATCCGAGAGATACATCGACAATTCTATTTTCAATACCATTTCCAAAATTGTTAATCCTACTACAAAGGTAAGGGCTCGTTTTTTTCATCTCTAATAAGACTGAGTCTTTCCGGAATCAAGCATTAGTTATCCCTAAAATGTTTAAATATACATATTTTTAAATAGCGTATTGTAAGAAGTTGTTAGAGCAAGAAATAAAATAGATAAATTTTAGTTTATATAAAATTAAAGTATACTCTCTTCTATGATATTGATTACAGAATTATTGATAATACTATTAATATATTGTTAGAGCAAGATAAATTGATTAAATTGCATTGGTACAATATAAATAGTATATTTTACATTGAAGTAGAACCTACTTAGTTTGTTACAAATATTTATAGAAATATGCTACTTTGTTTAATTTATGTTATATCATTGTTTTCCTTTGCTAGGTACCAGATATACAGGATTTTAAGATAGTGAAGCCAATAAGCAGAGGAGCATTTGGTAAAGTGTTTTTAGGATACAAAAAATCTAATCCTGAGCAAGTATATGCGCTTAAAGTGATGAAAAAGAATGAGATGATAAATAAGAATATGGCATCGCAAGTAGTGATTGAACGCAATGCACTTGCTGTGATTCATAGTCCATATTGCGTGCAACTCTTTTATTCACTGCAATCTGTCAGTAGTGTCTATCTAGTCATGGAATATATGGTGGGCGGTGATCTCAAGAGCCTGATCGGCGTTTATGGCTTCTTTGAGGAACCCATGGCGGCATTTTATATCGCAGAGGTATGCCTAGCATTGGAGTATCTTCATTCACATGGCATTGTACATAGGGATCTAAAGCCAGATAATATGCTTCTGTCGCGCGAAGGACATGTGAAACTTACAGATTTTGGGCTCAGTAAGATATCATCCTTGCATAGGGATCTCGAAATATCAGATTTAGTAAATCCGACGACTCCCAGTTTATGCACTAGGACACCCGGCCAGTTACTCTCGTTGACGTCCCATTTGTCATTCGGTTCCGGTCAAAAGTCTACGAGCGAATCGAATCTCAGCGACAGAAGCACACCAGCCATGAATTTACTCTCTACATTGCAAAAAAACTGCACTAAATTTGGAGGACATATGTCACCAAATTCAGTCATTTCTTCTGTTGCATCCGGAGATTATTCTCGAATATCTGGTGTCACACCTTTTCAATCGGCGGAAGATCTGCATTTCGAACAAAGTAATGAAGAACACAGTAATGTGGAAGAAGACGAAGCCACTATTAAAAAGCACGAAGACGGTCCGGATAGTTCTAGCAGCTATTATACTTGCGAAGCGTCATCCTCGGCCCCACTAGGCAATCAAGATATAGTGGAGGAGGAAGAGGAGGCCGACGAATCTACACTAGAGGCAGAAAAATCGCAACAGCGATCTCCTGTACATACCACCAGTCCAGTAAGCACTTGTATGAATTCATTCAGGAATCGAGTTCGGGGGTCGAAGAGAAAGCGGGGCGATGCATGTGCAACGACTGGCTTAACATGCGAGATCGACGCGATGGATCTGGACGTCGACAAAACACCCAAGAGAAATAATCGCGATCCCTTATTTTCTTGCGCAAGTCCTATGATCGATGATACCTCGGTATATAATAAAACAGTGGACATTACTATCGGCTTGACAAATAACGATGGGAGTAGGACACCGAATCAGAATATCGAGCAGGAAAGCGGATCTACGGGTAGAGTAGCTTTTAGTACACCAGTATCCTCTGCTAGACGAAGAAATTGCGATGAGAAATCACAAAAGCCACAAGAAGAGGAGGATGCAAGGGCTTTAATAAAGACGAGATTTCGCCTGCCGCCGTCCACTTCGCATTCCGTGCCCGACCTACATACGGATCTGAACAATACATCCGAAAATCATAGTGAGCCCCAGGGTATCTCGCCCATCAAGACACCTGCGACTTCGGGTAATTGTTACACGCCTTACAAAACGCCCAAGTCTGTGCGAAGAGGCGGTCAAACTGGCACCAACAGATCAGACGATCGCATACTCGGTACGCCTGATTATCTCGCTCCGGAATTGCTGCTCAGACAGGGTCACGGACCGGCTGTTGACTGGTGGGCGTTAGGCGTATGCTTATATGAGTTTTGCACGGGTCTGCCACCATTCAACGACGAAACACCGCAAGCAGTATTCGCAAATATTCTTGCGCGCGATGTTCCATGGCCAGAGGATGAAGAGGCATTATCCTCAGCAGCAACTGATGCCATCGATGCACTTCTCACCTTGGAACAAACGGCACGACCCTCGGCAAAGGAAGTACGCGCCATGACCCTCTTTCACGAATTTCCCTGGGACGAGCCGTCAAAAGCGATGCCACCGTTCATCCCGCGGCCGGACGATAAATATGATACGTGCTATTTTCAAGGTACGTTATTACTACGACTTCGATGTTACTATCTCTTTCAGAAATAATACCACGTAATTGATATAAGGATTAAAATTTAAATTTTTAAAGATTAAGATTTTAATTTATAAAGACTGAAATTTGGAATATATACTATAAGAAAAATCGTTACTTTATAATATTTGAAGAATCGATTGTGTAATTTTTTATTGAAAAGAGTATCTTAAAATTGTGTGTTTTTGATATTTACGCGGTATTATTTCTTAAACGACGTTATACATTTATTGTATGATGGTACCGGTCTAATAAAAGAATTTCTATTTCCAGCGCGGAATACTCTGCAACAATTGAATATAAGTAATTGCGATACGTAGCCTTCTACATATTGTATGCAGACATGGCAGGAACGGAAGCCTATAATGCCTACCGAAACTGTTATTATGTATAACTATATTTTTTATATATTTGTATGTATAGCAATATATATATACATACACACACACACACACACACACACACACACACACACATATACATACATACATACATACATACATACATATACAGGGTGAGTTTTATTTCGTGTGTCAATCTTTTTATCATGCGGGAGATTATCGACTGCATAATAAATTGATCGGTACATAAATGTCAATTTTTTTGATCGACCGTATCGAAGGTTCGAATATAATGTGTACAATAATAATAATAATAATAAATACGTAGCTTTAATAATAATAATAATAATAAATCCATATTACATAAGTTCAGCTTTTAATTTGCTTTAATTTTACACATTATATTCGAGCCTTTGATACGGTCGGTCCAAATAATTGACATTTATGTACCGATCAATTTATTATGCAGTCGATAATCTCCCGCATGATAAAAAGATTGACACACGAAATAAAACTCACCCTGTATATATGTAAAATACAAAATATTTTGTTACTACTTTTATAATTAACGATTTTTCATTCATTTCATACATATTAATAGTAAATGAATAATGTTTTTTTTAATAATCAGGAAAAATGTACATAAATGGTACGATGATACAAAATTTAAAATTTATTAATTAAAAAGGAAATGATATAATTTCTATATAAAAGATTTTAATACCGCTATAAAGCTCTAGTTTTATATTAGGGCATGATAGCTCTTTTATCACATTTTTCACCAAAGCGAGTGGAATCAATTCTGCGTTTCCTCGACAATTTATTTTGTCGAAGAAACAACAACTGTGCAAAAGAGACGTAGCGATAAATGTGTATAACGCCTGTATTTTTTATTTTAGATTTTTGTAAATCCATGGCAAGAAATGTGTTACCCTTGTATATACGCCAGGGTATTGACCTTTCCCGCATCCTATGCCCCAGCTCACTATCCCAACCTGAGTCCATCGACCGTCGTTAACCATCAAAGGACCACCACTGTCGCCCTGTAAGTACAACATAATCATTAATTTTTACAATCAAATTTGCAATATAATTATTGATATTCTCATATTCCGCATCTATCGCAAAATAAGGTCGTCTAATCGTAAATATATTTTGCAATATTTTTGTAAAATTAATAATCTTAAATTAATTAATGAACAAATTAATTTTATTTAATAAAATTAAATAAAAAATTCATACTTAATGAAATTAATTAATAATTAATTGCATTCGAGTTTACAAACTGAAAATTATATAGCCATATTTTACACGAGATGTGAATAAGAGGTACAAACCGAACACGAATCTTTAGCGGCACGACCAGCGCACAAAAAACTGTCCACAATTCCACCTGGTGCTGCTGCTCCATATTTTAATTTGCATTCGCTATTCGACCACACTGGTATCGAAACTTCTTGCAAAATTGCTGGTTGTGGTCCACCTAAATAAATATTAAGTATCGTGTATTTTTCTCACACAAAAAAATATTTTTCAAAGATTTAACTCGCGTATAATCTCATACTAAACATGGTCGTACTACAAATAATTATGCAAATCGATTGCATAACATGTACAGTATAAATGAAAGTACTTGATAGAGTACTTGAATGTTAATTACATACATGTTATTCTAAATTAAAACAAAAATCTATTTTTTAATGTGATCGCTCGTTGAACTGACTAGTGAGTTAAAGATATATTAGCGTAAAAATCTTACTTTCTCTCAAAGAACCCCATCCTATAACTGTCGCCGTTTTGCCTTGATATAATTGCGATCCACTAGGAAGACAGATAGGTCGAATTTGTCCCGTAAATTCCACAGGTTCGCTCAATGTGAGAACTGCGACGTCATTGTAAAGTGTACGTGAATTGAAGCCTTTATGCCTCACGACTCTTTTTACGCGTCTTTCAATATGACGAACCTCATTATTCGTTTTGATATTGTAATCACCGAGACGTACTGTTAATCTCGCGACGTCCCAAGAATTCATACTGGAACATTACAACGTATTTGTCGCTAAAGAGTCAGATTTTACTTCAATATTACTTATATTACTTAATATTATGTTTTAAAAATGTTTTAAATATAAATCAATTTTTTTAGTTAACATAGAGATACTGATTGTTTTAATTTACGAAATAAATTGATAGGTGAATTAGACTTACTTTAGGACACAATGCGCTGCCGTGAGTATGTGTGTTTCATCGATGAGTGACCCGCCACAAAATTGACGACCAGCATTAAAAAGCGCGGCGATCCACGGCCACTCGCCTGGATCAGCATTTTTGCCACCCACTATTCGCTCTTGGTCTTGATTACCATTTTTGGCACCGCACTGCGATAGATTATTATTGCCGGGGATAGGAGATTTGCTGGTAGTCGTCATGGTCGATGAGGTTGGCCACCAGGTTGGCTTTTTCGTCGGCCATGTAGTAGCAACGCCCGGTTTTTTTGAGCTCGTAGTTATCGGTTTCGAAGTCGTGGAGTGCGTCGGTAGCTCAGACGAGGGTGGATGAGTTGGTAATGGCGGTATCGTGTGATTGGGTGGATGTGTCGGAATCGGTGGTGGCCAAGTAGGAGCAGCCTGAGGGCGTGCTATCCCAGGCTCTTGGCCTTTTTTTTCACTGTCCTCTATCTAAAATAATTCAGTGTCTAATGAACAACGCGAAAAAAATATTTGCAGGGATAATAAATGAACCGAATAAATGAAAATAGTTTTATGCGAAATTATATTATCGAATCGAGATAGGGATAATTGGCTTTCTAGTAGGTTGATTCATAATAGACTTTAATTCGAATCACGTGAATTACGTTTCCGGTAACGAAAGTGGTTACTACGAATAAAAGAAAGTCGCGTATCGATATTAAAATTTATGGAATCAGGATGAATTTCATATTAATTGTCTTACTTGCGGATTTTGCACAATGGAATCATCACAATTATCGGTCGGTGGACGAGGTGTAATGAAGGGCTGTAAATTCGAGCAACAAATTCCAAAGCTCGGGTTCCCATCTTCGCGGATATAGCTGCATGTGTCGTAAACGCCAAGAACCCAACCATCTAAAGCACCAAGATCCGGGATTTTAAAGTATGGATAGCATTCCTTGAAGGTCATGCAACGACCGACTTCGCCTTTGGATGTTAGACAGGTCTCACGAGTCGTGGCTCCGTTCCAAAGAATGCCCCGTCCTTCTCTTCCGAATTGATCCGGATCAATCGCAGCTGCAAATTAAATTTTTACAATTTTTTATTTGTATGGAAAGAGATTACATATATTTTCTATATATTTTTATATAATCTATTTATCACGGTTTATTTTAAACTTTCTGACACGTTATTGGCATCAGTCGGTATATATTTATATATATATACTGACACATTATTTTAAAAATTTATATATTTATTCAAATATATTACTTCTCTCTGTCAATTAAATGCCTGCATATGTCGCGTTTATACCATCGCAAAATCAAAATGCATCGAGCGTGTTTATGTCAGCACGTACTCGATAATGTTTGCTTTAATATGTAGCTGTATTAATTCGGAAGGCTTTAATATACCCGAAGATTTTTTAAATATCAAAAAAGTTCTGATAAAATTAAAGTATGTTCACAAATATCTGAACCTATTGCACGAATTGCACGAAATTAAATTGCTGAAATGAAAATAAATTTTATATTGAAAGTAAGTTTAAAAATAGAAAGTGAAAAATTTTCTATGATTTTATTGGAAGACGTATAAATAGAAATTATCGTATATAAATGTTGTAAAATTTTTTTAAACTGTAAAAACATCTTGTGCAATGAATCATCGAAACATAATAGAATTCCATCGAGATACTTAGCAGCAGAGTTCGCTGACCTACGTGAGACACACAGGTGTACACGCACGTCAAAGGTGAGGTTTGTGCGTACCGGGAGAACTTCCGGTTACCGTGTATGGTACATGCGAATTGTTCGTCAATCAGTATCCGATACAAGGATCTGTTTGGGGATTTCGCGATTGTCGATGAGTAAAAATCGGTAATGCTAAGAGTCATTGACCAGAACAGATCACACAGAAATAGCTTGCCATTGTTTTTTTTTTTTAAATAAATGATTCAATATATAATATAATTCGATAATATAATTTAGAAAAAAACAAGTTTTCAAAACAGTTATGTATGTAATGCAGAAAATGACGGAGACATCAATTTTTTTAACAAATTCAGAATAATATTAATCATCTAAAAATATCCTTTCCTTTATAAAGCTATCAAATTATGAAAATATATCGGATATAAAATATTGGATATAAAAAGTTCACTAATTTAAATTTTAATATAAAAAAATCTTCTTATTTTATTGTATATTTTATTAAAGTAAATTATATATGACAGTTAAAAATCTTTGCGCTGATGTTTAAAATTAATCTTAATTTGATCTGCATCATTTTTTAAGGAAATTAACTCAACTTATGAAATTTTTGAAATAATTTTTAACCAAGATCAGGGAACAGTTTACGCGAATATATCAAGAAAATGCGGATAAACTTATATATCTAAACGAGAAGTGCACACAAAACAGATTGATACCTTCGACAATGACTGTATCCTCCGCCGGATGAATGTCATCGTTCGATTCGAAGTTCAGCGATCTGGATATCGATCCTACAGCCGCGGGTACGATCGTCGCGATTATCTGTACCACGAACACCAGCATCAGCATCGCGAACGACGATTTTCTGCGTGCCCGATTATTCGTACTCTGTGTTGTCAGCACCGCGAAGAGTAATGATGCGCGGAACACGGGACTTAGTTGGGACCCACGTGCGAATACCGGCTGGGGTCCTGAGCGACTCCTAAGCTGTTGAATAGCCGCTGCTCGAGCTTATAACGGGCTTGCCCTTCCCTCTAGTGCTTGGCGTTACTCTGTGTCTCCTTTCCGATACGACGCACAAGGTGCTCCTTTATTCTCTTGCTCTTTTATCACCTCTATAGCTGCAGGATAGAGGATCAACGGAGGGCGCAGTAGGGATCAAACACGGTCTCCCTAATGTGCAAAATAATCATTTCGGTTTATTTATGATTTGATGCGAAATAGAGATTCTACAGGAAGATTAGAACAATACAAAAACGTTCAGCAATCTATGTTCTGCCATTGTATTTCTAAAAGAAGAAAAAATTGTATAACAATTATTTCAAATTATTATTAAAATATGGAGGGATGTATATTGCAAAAAGTATTTTACTATATGAAGATGAAAAATACTGCACTGGTATACTTTATCTATAACATAAAAAAAAATTATAGTATTGACGTGTGAAATACTTCATATAATAGTATTTATTTTGCATAATTTTGATGTGTTACTCGAGAGATAATTTCTTGACAAATATTCGCGATTAATCCGCTGATCAATCGCGAATATTATACACACATGATAACACACATTTGTCTGAATTTAAGTTATATCGATTATGTAAATTGTACGTGATAGTCTTTGATCACGCGATTCGTGTCCAACTTGAATGCTGCGCAATTGGCATTTGCATAGAGAGCACGATTCTTCGCACCTGGCCTTGAAGATGGCAAGAGAAGGCTGCACGTAAGGGACGGCCGTGAACTTGCTTACCGTGTGATCCCCGCCTATCTCGACGATAGGTATTTATGCACTTCCTTCCGCTGAGAAACAGTGAATATAGAACCGTCTTTCCCCACGTTCGTCGTGATCTTTTGTTTACTCCAAAGAGCTACTGTAATTCTTCAATTTTTATACTTTTAAATTTTGCTCGCGTTAGTCATTTAATTACATTGATAATAAACTAATAATATTACGTAAACCCTAATATAATATAAAGCGTTTTGATATAAAGAAATAAATATTTCTTAAATTAATAATATGAAAAATTATTATATATAAAATGCCCTCTTTGTAGTTTCGAATAAATAGAACCACAAAATATTTCATCGAAAGCAAATATTTGTATACTTATATTTATATATTGTAAGCAAGCCTTCCTCTTTAGAAACAGTCCACTAGGACAAGATCTTCGATCATGCGCGGAGGCATAAACAGTATCTTACACGGGAGAGTTAAGAGCGAAAGACCTTGAAGTATACGTCAAGATTGCGATACCTAGGTCGACGAACCGCGTTTTAAAGGGTGGAGGGAGGAAGAGAGATTTTAAGTCCGCGCGTTCTTTGACTGGACAGTTAATAACCACTTACTGTCGACATCTCGACGAGATAAAACTTCTTTTTTTTATTGTCGCTCGCAAAAGAGGGCTCGATAATCGATAAGGACAGCGAATAACATCTGACTCGCCAAACCGGACTCTGCCAAAAATACACGCATTATCTAAGCTCAGTAATGGACAGATCGTGGGTGGTTGGACATGCATATTGTATCCTCGTATTTGTATCTGTCACAGATTTGAAATATGAAATTAAATTTTGTAACATTTCTTCACCTGTTATGAATGTAGATTCTCAGAACACACAGATGGAATATTTCTCTTTGAGAGACTGACAAGAAGCATACGACTAAAGTTCAATGTTCTTGTTCGAGTCACTGACCTCATTATTACAAGAATATTCAGCCATATGTACGATACTTAACGCGCATATATAAAATTTGGTTCAAGATTTCATCTTGGCGCCACAATAAAATTGCTATGCTTTGCCGAATCCTTCGAAATGTGCAAACCGGTTGACTCGGGGCTGCTCATAATTAACCAGAAATATTAAGGTCGTTTGTTGCAATTCTAATGACATTATTCGAAAGAAAGAGCATATAAAAAAATTTGCACATTATATGCCGATAAATGAAAAAAAATAAAAAAAAGACATGAAATTGTGCATATAGCATAATTTCAGGAAAATTAATTAATTTACCTATTTACAAATATTTTTTCGAATTTATAGAATATAGGATTTCAAATTATAGAATTACTCTTTTCTTTGAATGTGTAAATATTATGTGTTTACATGAAAGCGGTCATAATAGATGGCATAATATTAGCAGAAATTTTATTACTTTCTACATATACTGTTATTACTTCTCTTTTAGTATGATATAACGGAATACACAGTAAACGCGTTCGCTTTCATAATACTATAAAATTTATACGCATAATTGACTACAAATATACGAGTTATCAAGTTTATTAATAAAAATTATAATTGATTTTTATTAAATGTTAATATGTGTGTGTGTGTGTAAAATAAATATATATATATATATATATATATATATATATATATATATATAAAAATTATATATAAATTATATATAAATTTTATTTGTTTGTGGTGTTATGTCAGAAAAGCTAAAATGTAATACGTAGCGAAAACTAGAATGTAAAATTAGAATATAATACATACCTGACATCATACAAAAAAAAATCTGATACAATCTTAAAATTTAGCCTACGGCTAAATCTAATGTTGTTGTGTGCGGCTTCAAGAATTTTTTTGTAAAATGTATATTTATATGATTTATCTCTCTACTTTTTATATGCGCGTTTTTTTATCGACATTACTCGTTGAATATAATAAAGCAGAGTCTATTAAAAACAGTTTTTAACATATCGACATATGTGTGTCAGAGATTTAAAAATATAAGATGTGGATTTTTTATTTATTTTTTTCTGAGAAATAAATTTCTTGAGAAGTAATATAATATTTCGACATGAAATCTTTCCAAGAAAATAATTTCTTGGGAAATAAAAAAATTTAATTTTTATTCTGCATGCAATAGTCTTCTTACAAAAGAAGCGATCTTAAGAAGAAATACAGTTTAAAATTGTTTAACATTTTTTTTTGCTAAATATTATTTATAGAGCATTTACAAATTCTATAACTTCGCATAGCTGATCGATATGTATTTCTCTCGCGCGAACAAAATAAAGGAAACATAAATTATGTTTACAAAACTATAATTTGTCAGGACCAGTGTCTTTTTACAACATCGTGAATTTTTACGATTGCCACTATACTAGCTGACTTACAACTAATGATGATAGCCGCCTGACTAAGTCATACTGTAACCACTTATATTCTCCGTATACCTATCCCTTCTTTTATTGGGAAATACGCAAGTTGCATCCCATAATTAAGGTACCAATTAATTCTTCTCCTCTCTAGTTTTTATTTGCAAATCGATCACGCTTTCATATCTTAGAGAAACGTGAAGAAATACTTACTATAAAAGATAAAGGATTATCTAATAATTAGCAATTATGTGAACAAAAATAAAGAAAAATTAAATAGAAATTAAATGGAGAAAAATTAAATATAAACAAGAAGATAAAAAGAAAGGGGGAGAGAGAGAGATGTCTTTTAATATTAAAGAACCACAATTGAAAGATTCTAACACGCTTTTTATTTTTAGTATTAATCTGTTTCTCGTCTTTTATAGAAAAATTTAGAAATTTATTTAGGATCTTATTTCTACGCTCACTCATTGACGATTGATTCTCGTACTGATATCTGAAAACTTATGCTTCTTACTAATATAATGTCTATTAAATATATAAAACAAACAAAGGAGAGATTATTTGACACAGATTTCAATATTAAGCTTTATCTCAAGAACAAATATAAACTTAGAACGAGATACAAAATATTTTGTTTCGCTATTTCGAATAAACAAATAAAAAAAAATATTGTGTTATCTTAATATATGTGTTATCTTAATGTATGTGTTATCTTAATATATGTATTGTCTTAAATTTTATTATAATGAATACTTTAAAACTTTGGGAAATGAAACAGATTCTTTTTATAAAAATAGATAAATCGAAAAAAAGAAATTTCTAAAATCTTTTTATTTGATAAAATTATGAATTTTTTAAATATACTTGTCAATAATATACATCTATTTTTACAGACTTCAAATACAAATATGTGAGAAATTTTTTCTGTAAAATATACTAAACACTAGAATTAAATTCTTTATGAAATTCGTATTTTAGCGAAAATGTAACTCATTAAATTCAAACTAATTAAAAAAAACTATTAAAAAAATTTCATTCATTATTTAAAAAAGTCATCTAATGTTTAACGAATCTATATATTCATTAATTGATATTATATTTCACTAATCCATTTCTTTTTTCATCGATAATCGTTATTATTACATATCAGTTTTATGATCGATAGGGATTAAATATAATAATCTCCCTCTGATCGCGAAATCAAATACATATCATATATCATTGAGCATATCGCATTCCGTTAATTGATCTGATGCGATATATAACACACGCTCCTTGGATGCTAATCGCATTGGATGTGTCATGTCAGGCTTTTTCGGATAAGCGATTCTATCGAAATGTTGGCTGGGAGATGGCTTGTTAAAGTACTCGTTAAAGTCAGCTGCGAAATACGCACGGATCTTTTCGAAAGCGGTTAGACATCCTTCGCTGCATATCGTTGATTTTGTGATACGCTTCTTTTATTCTTCCTCTAAGACATGGAATCTTCTTTATCTCTTTTTATGGGTTTCCACGCACGGAATTCTCTTTTCTTCTTTTGAATTCCTTGCCAACAGGTTTCCTTTGATCACTGCTTCGCGATGTCCTTAGTTGTGCGAAATGCAACAAAGTAAGAGTCCGCGACTTTTGTAATAGAAATGATGAGAAAAACAATAAAATAATCACGAGTATCGTTAGAATATCATTTTCTGTTTTGTTGTACATTTTTTTCAATCATATTTTAATATGTAGTCAATTTTAATATATAATTCTTGCAAAAAAAAGTTAATAGCATTGCTTAAGACGTTTTTAAACTTGAATAAATATCAGATATATTATGCTAATATAATCGGAAATTTTTAATCTCGTAAATATTTCACGCAGTTCCGTAAATGGAAGGAAACATGTTCACGGTATATGCTAATGCAAATTGCTGATAAACGAACAATCATACATCGTCAAATCATAAGTCAATACGGAGAAGATTGATATCGTAATGCAAAAGATACATATATGAATATTAATCTTCTGAAATAAACGAACAAAGAATGTCGATCCTTCATTTGTAGAAATGAAAAGATAAATCTTTATTTTTATAATCATTCTTTTCCTTCTTTCCTTCGGAATATTAGAACCTTACATTTCCTGTTTTCATATTATAGTATTCTTCTAATTATCTTGTATTTAATTTTCTTTTAATACAGATAATAATTTTTTTAAAAATATTTTATATTTATTATATATGAATATATTTATATATATGTCGATTCTATAAATTCTATCATTCAATCTTCATATATTTTAATATAATTTATTCACACATGTTCCGCCAAGCAATATGATGATACGACAACAATAAAGATTATAAAACTTACCTCTAGCAGTAATAAATGCGTGCGATTTATAAAACGTACTAATATAATATTTATTGTTGCAATAAACATCGTAATAATATAATATCACCTCTGGCACAATCTCACGATGGCAAGACAACGCAGCGGAAGAAAAACGATTGTACTCTCGGCATTCTCGCATCTTATCCTTTTGTGTAGCTCTCACACTTCCAAATTCATCCGACACTCTCGGCCTGGTTTATCGATTAACAACAGCTTTTTATCTATGCATTCCTCTATTTCTAACATTATAAAATCTAAAATTCGCGAGCTCATTCCATTTACGTTGTCATTTACGTTGCTGTTTAAGTACAATGCTGGGACGGTTCGAGAACTTCGACTCATCCGATTCTCTCTTTCTCTCTTTCTCTGTTCTCATAATGTAAATAATATTAATAATTGTAAGAATAATAATATAATGGAATGATACTATTATAATAAAATGGCGTAATGACACAGCTGTTGTCTCTACATAACGAATCATACGTTCCGTCTCGTTTCGACATGCAACAGTAGCTGTTGAGAGGACATGGAAGGAGAAAATGTTGATAGAAAGGGGACGGTGCGATTATGTCAAAAAATGTCATGGACTAAAGCTAACCAACAATCTTGGTTTCATAGATATGTGTAACATAAACTGATTTTATAGATGCTAGTTTCTCTCTCTTTCTCTGACATTTCATACACAGACATTCCGAGTTATTCATTCATACGCACTATTTCTTTCGCACCATTTCTCTCTTTCTCTCTTTTTCTCTCATTTTCCATTCTTCTTTCTACATTCTCACTCCGTACAGACACGCACTTTCGTGTGTATAAAAAAAATATAATAATATTAATAATAATATAATATAACTATAATATATGTTTTACGCGTAATCGAATAGAATCCATAATAT
The DNA here is from genome assembly GCF_025532165.1 of Camponotus vicinus. Lineage (NCBI taxonomy): Eukaryota > Metazoa > Arthropoda > Insecta > Hymenoptera > Formicidae > Camponotus > Camponotus vicinus. The sequence goes on along the minus strand of NW_028141981.1, from coordinate 5,481,318 downwards.
TAATAATATCAATCTATATGCTATCTGCAATAAATGTAACAAAATATAGTATTCAATACGTAATAATAAGCATTTTACAAGCGTATTTTGATCCTTGCTTTGATATCGGTGTGTGTATCGACGTATGTATATGATTAATATAAAACATGATCGTGATTATACTACTCTAATCTAAATCTTTAATATAATTGACAACAATTATGTGTATGTGTATATGTGTATGAAAAAACGTATGAGTATGAGTACGCATGTTTCCGCGTTATATGTGTGCATACGCGCGCCTAATCGTGATTGCGCGTGATATAAGCTGGCAAGTGGCTTGCTTTCACCGGGGGTGGCACATTTTAAATATATTTTACTTCAAACTTTATCTTACAAACTACATAACCACAAGTTATTGGTAATGCTATCGTCGGTCGCGCGTTTAATGCGTACCGACGATATCATGATTTCATTACATTCGAGTGAGACTGAAATATTGAACTCATTATGAGATTATAAAGCGTGGTAATTCTATGTCCTGAAAACGCATATATCCAATAAACAAAATCTTTATCTTAATTGTTCTCGAGTGAATCGTTTTCGATGTAATCAATGCGAGTTTCTATCTCGCACAGATCTTGAATCAACATCTCGGAAGCAGGACCGAATATAATTTTTGAAGATTTCACTTGTTTTCTTTTATTTTAAAGTCAAAAAAGTATTTTCTCGTTTAGCAGTTTATTTGTTCTGTGCTTTAAAGATAGAAGTATAAACATTTTTAAAATGCGTATGAGGTTCTCTTTCTTTCTTCTTAGGAGAGAATATTGATCGCTTTAACTCCGAGATATCAATTCATTATTTTATTATTTAACGTCTGATCCGAGCTGCTGCTATGTTATAGGAGGATTATACTACGAATACAGATACAATGTGATATTATATTACTCTTATTAGTCTTAAGACTTAGAAAAAGTCGTGGCTTCTCGAGGTTATTTCGAGCGTGACGTGGCAAAAAGTGTGGCACAAGAAGAGGCGATCTTTGATTTCAGCGATTCTTTTTTATAATTTTTTTTTTTATAAACGATATAGATTTTTGCTTCGAGATTGTTTCGCATGCAATGATCGCGGTTAATAGCAACGTTACGAAATCGCGCTACGTCTTCATGCATAAATATGTCGCGTGCGATAATATGCTCATAAATGAGAAGCTATAAAAATCTTGTTAACGAGACGAGGCAAATAAGAAGAAAGTATCGATTAGCTTTTTACGAGCTGTTGATGAAATTCGTATTTTTTTATCTTTTTTAATATTTCTCGATTGTTGTATGATTTATTGCGCGAAATCGACATCGTGCGTTGAAATCTTTATGGACGAAGATCGAATAGAAATGCGCAGAGTCGCATCAGAAAGAACACAGATCGCCTCTATCATTGATTAACACATACATATCGAGGGTCATTCGTTTAACATGAAATGGTGGCACGCGCGTTATGATGTACATAAAGTATCTATATCTTATCGACTTTCAATGTGATAATTCGCGGGATTAATATCGATTATATTATTAATGTGACGCTTTTTTAAAATTTGCGGACATATTAAAAGCCTATGTGTCAACTATCCGAATTAAGGATCGATACGTCAAGTAATGTACGAATTAATAAATCTCATATAAATCTACAATATACGTCATACGTATATATAACATATACCGGGATACTTAAATCAATTTTGATTGATTTACATGGCGCTCGCGTTTGCAGCGCAACGCTTCAGTACCCTATATATATAATCTAACAATTGATCATATAAATTGTTCACGAGACGAAAACAAGTAATATAAAATAACGTGTCGCTTTTCGTACGATTAGCGACGTATGCGTACATTCTTGCACATTCTATTTGCTTCAGTCGAGTCGAAGCCCATACAGCTATGTCAAAAGATCATTTAAAAGTGTTATACAAATGATAATTATTAACGAAACAATCGCCAAAACATCTAGAAAATATATGTCATATTTTTTTTTACAAAACATTTTGACTCTCTATATAACATTATAGTAAGATTACATGATTTATTGAAATAACGAAATGTTGTGTGTGAATTTTTCTTCAATGTTGAAAATACAATAATGATAATTTAATGATTCTTCATGATTCTTCCTGAGTGATAATTTAATGATCCTTCATGATTCTTCACTGAAAATTAATTAGATGAATCTTCTCAATAAGCTGATCACTTGTACAAGAATCTTCAAGTCCGATGCAAAAAATTTCGCTGTCCATTTAACAATTATCGCTAGATACGAGATCTCTCTCCTTTCCCTCCAGATGATCAGTCCTCGCCAACTTACATGGTATATTTACACGATCAAAAGTGAACTTCTGTCTCGCCTAATTCGGTTCACGTGTTGCTGTTGTCATGAACGTGGGCATGTGCATGCGTGGAATTGGCAAGGGGTGAGTGCGGCAATGGTGGAGGATGAGATAGCTCGATGAGGGTGACATCGTATCCGGCCGTAGCGGGAGAATCGCCCGGATCACCGGGATCACCCGGCGAGTTCGGGTTACGTTCGCTGCCAGGATCCGGATTGATCCGCGAGTGGCTGACTTCCAGCAGGAACAGGTCCTCATCGACGTAATATCGGATCATATCGTCGTCAATTTTCGCTGTAATTCTGTAACAGGGTAGGGTGATGCTCTCGTTAAGTCTCCTCGATGTGGCACGATCCGCAAACGGAAGCTATCATTTCTCGAGGAACGTAATAATCGTTCGAGTTGGCATGCAACGCGGTAACTTTGGCCGCTATAATATTATGATACTTAGTAAACGAGTTACTATATAATTTCTGTTATGTACGATAAACGACATATCACATTATCATTATGAAACTTTAATGTGCAACAACTTCCAAGAATTGTATGTTGTGATGGATATATTATATTTTTTTCATAATATTGAATATTTTAGAAATATTTATATATATTTCTTTCTAATATAATTTCATGGCATTAAAAAATTAATAAAAAAGAGGAAAATGTTTGAAAAATAATAATACTGCGGAATATATTATCATGAAATCATCACAATATTATAGTGGCGAAACAAGACGATGGATGTGCGGTGGATTTTAAAAGGAAAAAAAAACGAATTGCAAAATTCGCAGCGCACTGCGTATTGAGAGTTTGAGAGGAAAAAGAGAGAGAAAGAGAGTAAGAGAGGATTTGTTTTTATAAATCACGTGAGTGATATATCGAATAATGAAGAGTAATCGTTCTCGAGATAAACAACGCCATCGTGTGCAACTAACGTATGTTGGAAAATATATGGACAAAATGAAAAAAGAGTCAGCCGAACGAGACGCACGACGATATTAGACGAGGCAATCGAACGTGCATGAGTGCGCTTGTAATGTAAGGCAAAAGACAAGAAGCGTGAAGAATAAATTAGTGGATTAATCAGGATTGTGCGTAGCGGTAAGATACACTCAGCGTGTAGCGACATTTGCGTGCATGTTACGATGATCGACAAAGAGAGTATACACTTTACGAGAATTGTGTATACAAATGTACAACGCAGAGGAACGCGTATCCGACGTTTGAAAGAGGCACGATCATAGGCGAAAGGGAGAGCGAGAGATTGAGAAAGAAAGAGAGAGACTACCAAACCAGAGGCGGAGAGAGTCAGGCAATGTCACCGTTATGGCATGCATCGCGTAGGCGTGCATGCAAGTAAAGATGACACTCTACTAAACTTACCCCTTTGTGTTTTTGCGATAGAGGTTATTAATACTCGAGGATGCAATTTTGTACTTTGACTCAATCTGCAAAATAGAAAAAAGTAGAACATTAGAATTTTGACAGTGGTTTGCGGACCATTTGTTTCGCGCCCGCGTGTTTGAGAAAGTACTTACGAGACACGCGTGGGTAGACGCAATATCTCCGCGATAGCGAGAGAGATATGAAGACAGAGCTAGATCGATAGACAAGACGAATCGAAACGTGATGATATAGTAGAAATAGAACATGTATAAAAAATTGAGTCGATTGGGGCGCAATCGAGATAGAAATACGTCATCTATTTCGTGAACCGTGTAGAAAACGCGTCAGAAAAAAGGAAAAAGATAAAGATACGATAAAGAAAGAGATGTTTTTTCCATTTTTCTCTTCCGATTCAGATGTAACGCGTTCTTATATCAACGTTTGACAAATCCTTCAGAGCCGCCTACAGTTTCGCACATCCGCGAAGAAGGAGAGAAAAAAGAGAGAAAGAGAGAGAGAGAGAGAGAGAGAGAGAGAGAAAGAGAAAGAAATAATATGATCGTACGTCTTGCACTTTTGATATTATATTAATAAGGATCTTGGACACAGTGGACAGTGATGCATGCGCATTAATATTAATTAGCGAGCGGATCAGAGCGAACGCGCGGGTATTAATAATGGCGTAGTATGCCTTCACATGCATGGATAATCTCTGACATGAGACTATATGTGTGTGTGTGTGTACGTAAATAAATATATATGTGCATTCGTATATTCTCACGGTGTAATTTTCCGCGTGCATCGAGCGCGATTGAATGAGCGAAACTAAAGTGATACCGATTGAAATCGAAGTTATTAGTTATCATCCGGCGTAATAATTTTATTAGGCTTGATAGCGTTACCGGCTCTACAGAAACGTATCGATAGCGAGATATAACACGTTGCATTATTATTGTCGTTTAATCTGTTTTTTAGAGCAAGCCTGGTCGGCGAACGTAATCACGCATTAATCCATTAACGTCCGTGTTTGCGCATATTCGAGACATCGCCCGATGTTTTGCATAAAATGTTGTAGCTACTGTACGTATAGTTGCCGGTATCTCTCGGTCATAGTATGGAAATGGCGAGAATTTCCATTTCCTGTCTCTATTTCTACGAGACATACGAACGAGTTTAGAGAATATGTGTTACATTATCTACTTTACTACCGGATGACATTAATGTTTAGTAAACGCGACATTTGAACGCGTATTTCTCTTCGATTACACGCGTTCGGCTTATATATCTGCGACATTTACTCTTCGTCTTAAAATAAACAGTACATTTATATGAGCATCATTCGGAAGAATTAATAATTTCCTTTGCACACTGCGGACATTAAGCTCACGATAATGCAACGAGATTATTTGGGCTCTGCGTATAATTTCTGAGAAACTTCAAAAATATATTTCTCTCAAATCTTTGTATCTCCGAAAGCGACGCATATGCAAACAAATTGCGCGAGCCGTCACCTCGCAGAGGTGCCAAGAACCCGTGAGATCGTTCTACGCACGCGGATGTTGCGTGTGTTGTAAATGTCAATGCGTGTATTTGTTGGCGGTATAAAAGGAAAATATATCTTTAGGGTTGATTTCTTACAGCATTGAGCAATCCCTGGACCGTCGGTGGCGTAACGTGCAACGGCGTGAAGACTTCCTGCGATTCTTGACGCACGTATAGCATAACGCGCTCCTCGGCATCGGTCGGGCGTAAATGCGGCGGTTGTTGCTGCAAGTGGAGCCGATTGTTGGATACTATCGCGCCCGTTAAACCGGTCTGTTGCACCCCTTGCAGTACCGATCCTTGCAGCTCCTGTACCTGCATCAGCAATGAGTCCTTCTTGTCGTGCAGGCTACTGAGATTGTCGGGTGGAAAGTGGTTGTGGAACTTGAGGGCCGGCAGACTCGGTCGGCCGCATGCCGCCGGATAGGGGCTGCTACCCCCCGCCTTCAATCCTCCACTTTCACCGTTACTGAGGGACGAGGTGTCGGTGTCACCTCCGCCCCCGCCGCCGCCACCACCGTAGAAGCCCGACAACTCCATCGTCGAGAACTGTCGTGGAAGAAGAATAAAGTTTATTTTTATTTTCTACGCGGTTTTTGCTTTTTTCTTCTCTCTACTCGACGAGAACCCTTTTGAATTTTGCGTTGGGAAATGAGGAGCAGTCTTGGAATGCAACATTGGTTCTTTTAACAGATAAAATAGTTTGAAAAATATAAATTACGAAATGGCGGACAAATCTAGAAACTATAAGAGCAGAGGGAAATAAATTCAAAAACTTTTCAAAAGCTTTGCATTGATAATAGAATAATAATAAATACATTTCATCATTATTTACTCTGCAACAGGATACATAATATATAATTACGCGATAAAAAGTATATAATATTTATTTTGATAAACTACATTAAAAAAAGTAATAAGTAAAAACTAAGAAGTTGAATTATAAAACGCAAAATTCGAAAGGTTGTCTCCGAGAAAGTCCACGTCGTTACTTTGCGATGCAAGAGTTGCGGTTAGTGCAGGGTTCTGGCGGAGGTGAGAGCAGAGGATTGTGGTTGCCACATGATTTTTTTGGGTCAACTTCTACACCGATTAATTAATTAATGCATGCTAAGATAAAACACGGACTTTTTTCTCAAAAATAAACAAAATTTTTTACTTTCAACCGCTTTATATGCGTTTCGCAAATGCATTTTATCTCCAAGTTAATGTAATATATCAGAAAAGGCGTTTATTTCTATTTTTTTACATATTCATATACAATGAAATATTCTCTTTCATGCAATGATTAAATTCAACATCGTTTTAATTCTTACGGGAAAATAAACTTAAATAAAGGCCATTATCTAGATGATATTCTTATTTGCTTGAATTACGTATAAAAAAAGTGGATTATCACCTTGTCGATGGCATGTTCGGCCGGCGGCGAAAACAGCACCGGCGGTTTATGCAGGTCGACCATGGAGTAAAACTCGCTGCGCTCCGTGACAGAGTGATAAAGCTCGTCGAGCTTTTTTCTGCCTGTCGCCGTCATCTTCCTCTTGGCCGCGCGTCTCTCCTCGTCCCGGGTCTTCCTCTCTGCCCCCTGTGGTAAGCAACGTCTCTCAACTTAATTTCGACGATCGTTATTGCGATCAGGAAGCGATCGCGCGTTATTTACATCACAAATGGGAGAAAAAAAGAGAAGGAGCGAAACGAAGAGAGAGAGAGAGAGAGAGAGAGAGAGAGAGAGAGAGAAAGGATAAAGAAGAGATAAACGTACAGAAATGCACGAGTAGTTACCTTATCGCAAAAGACTTTAATTTGACAGTAGCCCCGATGGGATGGCGGCGTGTACGTGTGCGTGTGAGGCGGCGATTCCTCGTACGTGTCGACCTGGATATGCAGCGGTAAACCCTTCACGCCTTTCTGACTCGAGAAATCGGTACTGAGACACTGTACTGCCACGTTTATCTGCGCAGAAATCGGACAGGTAACAGCGGTGACTGCTTACGCGGGAATTGCTTTATTAATGTTTCCGCTAACAAAAAGGCCGCGCGATCGAATGCGATACAATTTGCGCGGAGCGCAAGATTGTGCGGCGATAATCGAGATATGTCAGGGGAGGGCCGGAGTGTATACGTACATTGTTTAAAGAGAGGTAACGTGAATCGACATTTCCCGGCGTTCCTTACCTTCGCTGACGATTCGAGTGGGTTCCAGTAAACGGCAATCGCATTGTGCGCGACTTCCTCTATGCAGCCCACCAGACCGACGCTGTTCTTTGTGTCTGTAACAACGGACGTGATTCTGAAACTCGCAGATCATGCTAGGGAATATGAGGTAACTAATACTCTCTAACGCTCTCGTGAGATGCTTTCAAATAGAATATTAAAATAACGGGGCGTATACGGTCGCGATAAAATCTTACCGTTCGTCCGTTACGGATTAGGAAGCTTGCACAAAAACACAAAAGACTTATAGATTTAATCGATCATGAATATCGATGTGTTATTATCGTCGTACACTATCCATAAAGAAAGTCATTATTAGTCAGGTTCGGCTTTCATATCTTTTTATATTATCTTACCAGCATCAAGAATTCGTTGCTTAACAGAGTGCTGTCTGCCGTGCCAAAATTGCCAAGCTTTGATCTCGTCCTCTGGACTCTTCTCCTCCCGAAACATCAACATTACCACACTCTGTGCAACGCAGATAAATAATTATTAATCACATGACATGGAAATTGACAATGAATTATTAATTATTATTTATTATTTATTTGGTGCTTATTTGTAACAATGGCAAAGGAAACTTTCTAAAAGATATTAAATGTATAAAAATTTATATATAAATTTATTATAAATTTGTATATATAAATTTATATATAAATTTTATATAAAAATCATTAGATAAAATACGTGCATTCGATATTTCTTTACAATCTCTCTTATATTTTTTCGATAATATATTTTTATAATTATCAATATCAATTTTGAATTATTCTTAGATAAATTGGAAATTAAAGCTCCTAATGCGGCGAGATTTCTTATATTTTATAATTAATTGGCGCGTATAAAATAGCCTAAAAAAATGGTTACAAATATAAAGTTAACTTTCGAATTTCTCGTTCACCTGGATCGGCGATATCCTTTGCTCAAGCGATACGCGGAGACGCATATCAACCGCGACAGACGCACGCTCGAGCGGACATACGCGGGCGTGAGCGTTTCGCCGCTTGCGGCGAGCGAGCGCCAAGACGGAGGAAGGATTTTTCGTGATTCGGGTGAATGGGCGAAGAACTGCACGTACCGACGTACCGGAGGGAATATGGGTGCGCGAAATAAGGAAGGAAAGAGAGAGGGACTGAATACACCCGTGAATAAGAGGCTCGCGTTACGCGGTTACATTTATACCTATATCTATCTACTCAGCGATCTCCCTTAAGGCTCACACCGCGAAAGACGCGAATATACCGTTCGAATCTGCCATACGCCTCGTTCTCGACGCTCGATTAGCAATTAACGAGAAAGTCGTAACTCGTCTCTCGCACCGAACGGAAAAAGAATTCACCACCTTTATCAGAATGGAAATTGCTAACGGTGCGCGCCGCGGCTGCCAATTAGAGCCACGAAAACAAACGACCACGTCTGGGTTCTTCTGGTTTCGACACGCTGCGCGCACGCCGATCATCTCTGCGAATTTTGTCGCTCCAGTCACGCGAGGGAAATAGTCTGCAATGCTACGAAACACTTGGACAATCCGATAATGTGATAATTGCATCATAGATGTACTAGATAATGCTGTCGTAGTCTCTTATTATTTAATCGGGAAATTAATTTAGAAAGGGAGAACACACTTGGTATAATAAATCATACTTTTTTCCCGAAATATTATTGAGATTAATGTAAAAATTTATTAATCATGAATTTAAACTTATTAAAATTCGGATCATTATTTTTATTGAATATATTATTGGATTCTCCTACGATCTTGGAGAGACGTAAACGTTAATCTTTCAAATTGCATGTCTATCTGCATGTCAATCTATATATCATCTTTATGCAATACCGTTATGCAAACAGTATAATTATCTTTCTGTTCTTACCTTGACCGTTTGTCCTGCCTTGAGGAGTGGTTTGTCAGGATCGGGCACATAGTCCAATGTGATACCATAAAATTGGCCCTTGTTGATATATGTTATTCTGTCATCCTCGCGGCGTTGCGACGTGCTGATCGGCGATTCCAGATGATACTTAAATCCGTAAGGCGAGAAACTAAAGGGCAGACAGATAAGATTCCCCGAATGAAAAAAACAATGTGGATACAAGGTTCCGGCACGTATGCGTGCACAAAAACGTGCATATTTAAGATGTCATCTTTCCTGGATCATTATGCGGTTGGTAGTTTTACACTCGGTCAAGATTGGATTACGTTTACTTAATCGTGATAGTTACGAGCTCGCAAAGGAATGCTAAGTTAGCTGATCAATACACTACGCAGCGTTAGTAATTATCGCGTAATTATCGATTAATTTTCTACCGATATGCATTCGCACACTTCGCTGGTTAAGACAAACATATTCTGTTTGAAAAACAACCGATATACCGGAGCTAAATAAAACCGCAAGAAGCGTTTATTAATTACGTTCGTCATTGCGAAAAAAGTCAACACATATGAATATTCTAACGATATCTAATAAGAATCGAACGATAATGAGAAGCTTAAACTATTCGTAGCCTGAGAAAGTTGACAACCTGGCGCAAACACGCGACGCGACGTGATAAAAGGAAGATACTGTAGAACATATCGGCAGTCCCATCAACCTTGCCGATGGAATATCGCGCTTCTAATCGAACTTATCTCCGTCTCGCGATTGCGAGGCGGACAGGTAAACGGCCGATACACCTTGTGAAAAATGGACGCTCTTAACCCGAGACAGAAACCAGGGGAAAGACACGATGCAAGACGAGGACAAAACAACGACGAGCGCGCGACGAAGGAAGGTAAATGCGAAAGTAAAACGGGAGCAGAATGATGTAGGAAAATCTTTAATCGCCAAACCTGGTTTACTGATCTCTGTCAGAACTCTCGACGAACCTTTTACCGACGGTATTATCATGTTGTCACGAAAGCATCTAATTATCTCTATCCGCGCGCGACGATCGGCGCTTTCGTATTCGCGACTATGTCTTTTCATCTATTCTTTTTAATCTCTTCGTACTTTTCTCATTTTTTTCCATCAGTCGTATTGGAGAACCGGATGTAGCAAGGCGATAACTGGCGAGGGTGAACGCTCTTATATGCGTCTCTGCTGCTCGAGCTACCATTGCTACTACTCGCTATATACCTTATTACGATTCTCTATGCGTCGGTTACACGCGACTACCGAGTATCTCTTGACTACGTTCGTCTTTTTTGTTTTCGTTTGCAAAAAAGGACGGTTTTCTCTCTCCTTCTTCTCTCCCGTACACTCTTCTTGACATTTCGATTTCACGGTGCGAGTAGTCGGCGGATGTGCGATTTTTCAACCCGGACCCAGCGCGACCCCGAGGCGTTTGTCCGTTCTTCGAGAATCGGTCGGAGAGAGCCGACTTAATAACTTTAACATCATTGTTCATTTCACGTTGGTTGTTTCGGTGAGCTCAGCGAGAGAGCGATTTTCAGCGCCCCTGATCGGTCGGTCTAACAATGGAAGTAACAAATTATTATGAAAGGCGGATGGAGCGAAACGGGAAGTAGGAAGATCGTTAGGAAGGATGGGTATAATAAAGAGAAAAACTAAATCAGTCGGCAGGCAGATGTGATGAACCGCAGAGGAAATGAACGGTATACGCTGCGAAAGGCCAAGAGGCAGGAAGTTCTTCTTTTTAGTTAAAGACTAATGGAGATATTAGTTTCCCGTGAAATAAAATTAATATTTTGACATAAATGCATTTTCAGTAGTGCTATTAGTCGTCAGAATAAAAAAAAATATCTTAATTTCTAACACATTAAACTTAAATGCTATAAAATTATATACATATATGTATACAAATTTTTAAAATTCCATATTTATCATATTAGTAATTATGCAAATTAAATGTTTAGGAAGATTATAAATTAATAATTAAATTACTAATCACATGTATGATATATTGGTTCTTAAGACTGTAATAACCAATATATTTTTATTTACAAAGATTAAATATAACTTTCTTTATTATTGTGAGAGAGTGATTTTATGCACGACTAAAAGTATTCGCGTTATTACAAAAGCTCACAATTGATTCGCTCTGGATGGCCTAGAATTATTAACTTTTATCGCTTTTCTTTCGATACAATTAATAAGACATATTTATCAATCTCGATATCTATTTATTTGCTCAGTTATTCATCAAAGTAACTTAAACATCCGCCTTTCCTCCCATGCTTATTATATGTATATTTATCATAATTTATTATTTTCACTTATTAATTCTTTTACTTATCTTTTTCGATATTATCTTTGTTTTTAATCTCCTAAATTTGGGTTGTAGCAAGGTTGTAACCCCCCAAGCATCCATTAAAATATCGATAATTAAAATTAACACTTTAAAATCACTTTTTACAAGAAATATTACATTTAAAGAATTTTATCTTCAAATAATACTTGAGAGAGAAAGAGACGCGCTTCAAAAAATTATCTTCGTCAATTTCTTTAACAATTGTTTGCAAAGTTTACTTACATTTTCGGTATCTGAATCTTGTCGGCATCGTTTTGTCTACCAAAGTCATGCCAAGGCCGCGACCTCGGCGGATTTGGGTTCGGATTCGGATTTGTCGCACCTGCGGACACGAGACTGTTGCGTTGCACCTGTGCCTGTGCATGGTTCTGCTGTAGTTGCAGTTGCAGGGGTTGATGGTGTATCACGGCGCCACTTTCGAGAACCACCGCCGCTCCGGTTGTCGTCCCGCCGGGACATAATTCCGTATAGTCGAACGAGGACTAGAAAATAAATTTAGTCCATTATGAAAAAAAACCTTATATCATCCTATAAAAATAAATATCGTAAATTTTTCTATTTTTTTTTAGTTTTATCTAAATTTTGTCTAAATTAATTTTTTTTAGTTTTGTTTAAATTTTATCTAAATTAAATTAGAAATTTAAATTGAAAGTTATATAAGCACAAATTATAGAATTGTTATAATAAATAAAGTACTCAAAAATATAAGATAAGCATTTATATATAAGCAATGATTATCAACTTTCTCGTAATAAGTGGTACCACAGAAAGTAAAACTTTTTATAACTACGTTAAATAAGCGGTAATTTTCTAGCAATATTTTCATGAAAAAATATGAAATATAATAATTGTGTGTGTATACGAATACTGATTTTTAAATAACTAATAGAAGACGCTATATAGTGTCTGTGAAGATAATGGTAGTTGCACCTTTTTCCGGTCATGTTCTGGTAGATAAAACACAGTTTGCATATACAAGCGTTAAAGCGTATATTCAACCTCACTAATTTAAATGTTTGCTGATTACAGTGTAATTAGTATTTAAAAAGCTAGTAACGACGTAATTATTTACCATTTTGTATATCAGCGATATCGCGACTCAATATCTGTACGCATTCGGTCTTATTTTACATATCAATGCATTTCATTAGATTTTTTTCATTCCTCGAGTATCCCTCGATAAATTTCAAATCGCGTGATTAAGAGGATCGCTGGACCGATAAATGATTAATCGCACGCGAACACGCGACTTTACGTGACTATTTCAACGCATCCGCTTTCGCGCGATCTCTTTCTCCTTTTCGTCGATTATGCACGCATCATTGTAAACAAATCTTAATAGCTTAATGTAAAAGGTACAGCAGAAAAAAAACAGCTTTCCACTTACCTACTAATGGGGATGTGCTTTCGAGTATCTCCGTTCACGCATTTCACTGCGGATCTGCATACTGCTGCCGAAGGCAGCGAGAAAGAAGAAAGAATAGAAGCTTTGTGGTCTCGTAAAATCAACCGCACGACCCGCACGCGCTTCCAACCATGGCAGTTAATAAGCAGCTTGCCAAACGACCTATTCCCTCATATGTCTTCATGCGATTACGCGTCGCCTGCAGTTATTTTTCAATGCAACGCGGTTACCGCAGCTTGTTACTTCAAATCTCTGTCAACCCGAAAAAAAAGCACTTCTTCTTTCTTGCTAAGAGCTCTCCACCTAACCGCTGGATTTGCCATACGCCGGCAAGAAGCTATTTGTCATTTTGAAACTTTTCAAATGCTTCAGACATTAAATGTGCGAGATGCAATAAGTATGAAAGTCACATATTTCAAGAAGAATCTTTGCAAGCGATTTTTTTAAACGAAAATTTTATCAAACGTACAACAATTGAATATTTCACTTTATATAAATCTGTTCACAATTAAATCTCAAATATCTGTTTTTTTTTTTAATTCTTGGTTTTTTAATTATATGGTAAATTTGAATTTATTTTTATAATGGATATTATGTTTTTATTATAATATAAAATATATGCATATATTATCAGAAAGCAAGATTTAATAGAACATTATTTTTGCAATTTCATCGTATCGCGAGCAAATTGTGCGCGTAATGCATGCAATTCGCCGGTAGTTTATTTATTTATCGTATTTTATCGTCAAGATACACGACTGTTCTAATTGAGATGTCACTCCAATGCCGGTAATCGAATCTGTTTTGCAAGAAACCTGAACCGCGGCATATCGTTGAATATACGAAAACTGTGTCGTGAATAAGAGCAGGGAAAGAAATAAATATTTAATGTCTAAACATACTTAAGACTTCTAAAGAATGACAAGTGTCGATTAGAAATTGTGGATAGAATATGATACTCGTTGCGTGCGATATCGGAGGCTGCAACGTGACGCTATTCTCGAAATGCATGTACGAAATTTACGATTAGTTAAACGAGATTTCTTTATAGTTCGCGCAAATGAGCCAAATTTATTAGGCGAACGCGTATCGCTCGCGTTGTGCGATCATAATTGGAGCATTACGTTATGTCGGAGCAATTTAAAGCGGCACCGCTTCTAAAAATATTGCGGAAATGGTCGACGTAGAGCGCATTAGCCGCGAGATAAAACGGGCGCGAGTTGATGAGAAAAAAATTCTCTCGAATAATGTGTTATATCTACTTAGAATATCAACATTTTAATTGCGCCTATAAACGTACCGATCATGCGAGCGGATCGGTTTTCACAGTAGCTCTCGCATTCAATACCTAATCTGCTGCCATCGTCGGCGTCCCGCGGCTTCGAGTTTTATTTTCAGCGCCTCCCGTGCACAAGCCAAGCAGAACGAACGAGTGCTTTCTAATTCGTAATATCGACTGCAATGCTAATGACTTACTCTCGCGCGCGACTATTGCACGATTAATGTTTCCGGAAGCAAACGAGATATCTAACGTAAGGATGACGAATTGTCCATGTCAAGACAATGAAAGCTACCTCGATATAAATGAAACAATAGGCTGACTACTGTCATATTTAATCGAACGAGGGACTTATGTGAAAAGAGGAGATCAAGCGCCTTTAACATAAAACTAGGAAGTAGACTTCTAAAGCATCTTGGAGTAAAAATGTGATAGAATTTTGCGAGCGACTGGTCAGCTGTTTTTTTAGAAGAGTCCGGTTACAAGCAAAGTTAGAATATATAAATTTTATCTTAAACTTTATGATTATCGTAGCTCTACTTATTGGTCTTTAAATCAGGGCAGATAAGATGATCACCTCGTAACAAGACGCGTCTATTGCGGAAAGTCTATAGAACCATTAGATTTAACAAACGCGAGACCGGAGGAACGGGTTCGCTTTTTGATACGCCTGAATTTTGCGGTCTACCAAGATACCATAATCATTCCCTTAGAGACTATTATGTATCCCGATGTATACTATTAGCGTCCAAATTTATCGCGCCGGTCTAACTGTACGCAATTATGTATTCGAGACGGAAAAACTCGCGCGACAAATCACTTCGGGAACGGCGATCGCCGTTGCATATGCATTCTATGCATTCGGTATTAGAGCGCTTTAACGAGTAATATCGTGTACGGTTTGTATCGCTCGAGACGTAGAGGATTAATCGCCCAACTCTCGTGGTGAGGCTTTCGTCGTGGGCGAAAGCACTTACTTGACAAATCGCACTGAAAACGATAACGATGGGGCGCGGATATCGTACGCGAAAATATACAATCTCGCAATGGGATGACGGTTATAATACCGCATATATTAACGCGCGAAAGAATGGTCTTTGAGCGGCGAACGAGTTCCGTTAATGTACGATATTTATTTATGATATCTCGTCGCGAGATTAATTGAACCGCGAGCAAAATCATTTGTATCGCGAGCGATCGAATTGGAAATGATAGCGTCGACGATACCAGTCATTTCGGATCGTCGTATTGGCTTTTACGGTTTGATTGAATTATTTACAATAGGTCGTGTTAGGATAGGCGATCGTCTCTACAGCTGGGCCACGCGTTCCCGCGCATTTTTCACGAACAATTAAACGATACTGCCGGCGAGCTCTTAGCGCAATTCAGTGGCAAATATCTCTGCGTAGCGTACATACGTTTCTCCGTATATATCCCATAAGTCTCCGTGCAACCCATGTTAACTTGGAGCCTCGGTTGACAGGACAGCCGCGATCCTGTTCCGATCCTGTTGCGACCCTGTTTCGCTATCTAACGTCGACTTGCTGATTGCGATTTATATAGACGTGAACCGTTTAAAGACCGTCCCTGTCGGCTAACTCCGTGACATCATATTACGCTACGTTCTTTAACATTAGAGCAGTATAATATAATATGCGAGAATTATCAGTTCGTTTTATCGGTTCATTTTCTCTTCTCGACTTTTCAATGATTCAAACTTTACTTCAACTACTAATATTATCAAAATGTCGACCAATTTTTTGCGCCGAATTTTTAATATTCCCATTTTATTGTTTTATCAAAATCACAATTTTCACCTCGAAGAGAGATTTATATTTCATTTATTTTATAACGCAATTTTAGTGGTTATATTTTACGATATCAAAGACGCAGTATCGCCAGGATTCCTTTCGACAGAACGATCGAAAGTGTCGCTCGTAAATGTATCTGCGTCTACTTGCATCGTCTCGAAAGCATCGATCGAGGACGTATAAAAGGCACCTTTAAAGAGGCGGTTGACACATGAACGTATCGAACGACGTAAGGAAGGAAATTAATCGCAGGGGCTCACCTGATGAAGCGCCGTGGGCGGATGATGGTCCTGCCTCGGCGTGACCGCGTCGGCGCCTATGCCGGAGTCGGGGCTGGGAAGATCAACGGTCAGGACTTTGCTGCTACTCGACGACGAGCGTATCGCGTGTGTCGTAGTATATGAGCTCGGTACAACCTCGTACCTCGTGTACGAAGCGGTCGTGGTAGACAGCGAGGAAGCGGAGCTGGACGAGGCGAGCGGCGGCAGCGCGTCGCCGGCGACGTAGACCGTCGTCGCCTCCTGATGGAGCCCGCCACCTCCGGCATTCGCCGTCGCATTCCCGGTCCCGGTCGCCGACGTGGACGTGTACGCGGTCGACTGTAGCCGCGGACTGCAGGACGTGTAGGGGTCGTAGGGGCTGCCGTACTGCTGCACCTGCACACACATACACACATGATTATGCGGTTACCTTTCCTCGGCATTGTTATCGACCTATCTCAAGCGAATCGCAATCCTGCGCGTTTTCCACGTCGCATTTACTCGTTCTCTTTTCGCGGCAAAAACACGATTCACGCCAAACACTTGGTAATCTTCGAGGCTCTTGCCACGCGCAGCAAGTGCAAATCTGAGAGATCTCAGTTATTTTCTCGAGTTATTTTGCGGTGTACTTGTTGCGTTGGGCTATACGTGACACAATGTTTGGACGATGATAGGGTATTATAACGTTCGCATAGAGATTGCAAATTTTTAAGCAATTTTATCATACGAAATGGTATTCGAAATTGAAGTGAAAATTGATTGTAAGAAAAAAAATTGATTGTAAATTGATTGAATTCGTGTAGAGATATCTATCATCAAGTTATTATCTAAAAAATTAAAATCTTGTAAAAAATATCAACGTGGAAAAAATCAGAGATAAATCGAATAAAGATGAATTATCGTCAATTCTGGAGAAACATGTGATTGCGTTCTCGGTGATGATCGTCCGAATCTTACCTGTAGCTGATGTTGATGATGGTGGTACATTCCCGGCGGTGTTGGGCTTTCCTGTTTGTGCCGTTTGCTCGATTGTTGGCCCGCGCGCGACGAGCTGAGGTCCTCTGGTTCCCTCTTGACCCCGGCGATGCCGGCGCTCGAGGCACCGTCGTGTCGCAGGGACTGCGGGCTCAGCGGAAGCGGAAGGCCACCCTGCAGGCTCTGACCGGGACTGTGGGACTGCTGGTTGTACTGATGGAGGAAGTGGTGTAGCTCCCCTCCTCCGGCGCCTTCGCCGCCTTCCATGCGATTCGTCGAGGCGGAACCGGAGCCAGGCGCCTCCTGCACCAGCAGCTTCTGGCCCATCACACCCCTTCAACAGTCCGTGGAGAATTGACCTTCAGTTATAGCTCCTTTACCGGGCACCAGAATCAGCATTGATCCGCGCCGCGCCATAAGAATGCATGACGAATTCGCGCTATGTATATCGAGATCGATACAGCGCGCCCATTCTCGCGCTGCCACCGATTGCCTTTTACGGGATCCACCATCTGCCATGAAAAAGATCGGATTCTTCGCGCTCATAGAGTATCGTCGAGAGTGGTGTAGAGAGAGGAGTCTAACACAATTGAATCTCCTTCAAAATTCTAATGGTGATTCCCTATTTCAAATATTAGACGAGATTAGTTATATATGTACAGTATATATTTTCTTTTTATTTTTTTTTTAATCTCCATCAATAAAGTATTATAAAATTTATAAGTATATAATGGAATACAATTTTGTGAAAATATTTGTGAAAAATTGGAAAAAATTGGAGGCACATGTCTGAATTTTATTAACACCCCATATATATGATTTTATATATGATTTTATTTTTTATAATTAAAGACAACTAATGTTATATTTAGATTCAGAGTGTTCATTGAAATGATAATTGAATTGCCTCAAAGAAGGACGAGAGACGGGCCGCGCTTTCTTTTCTCTTTCTCTACGCCTTGTCATCGAATGAAATTCAGTGAAGAAAGCCGGCGTTACATTTCCTCCATGCATCGCGCGCTGCATCTGCCGAATTCGGCAATAAAATTTTCGACGCGCGACGCGCGCAGAGTAACGCGATTCGCCGATCGACCGTATGGTAGAAGAATCGAGAGGATCGCGGTATTATGCGAAGTAGTTAACATGTTATATTTAGCATGATAATACGTATCCACAATACCGGGGACCCTTATAAACTGCCAACGCTCTCGGTGCATGCCATCCTTCCCTCGTTCTCTCTTTCTTTTTATCATCTCTTCGTCTTTTCCGACGAGGCGAAGGATCGCCCCTCGCCGTCTTTGCCGGCATGTCCTGGCAACCTTTGCCAGATTCTGCCTCTCTCTCTTTCTCTTTCCTTTTCTTTTTAACCCTAAAAAAGTATACACCCCTTCTTCTATTTCGCTCTATCCTTTCGCAACGTCGTGTCGCGGTGCCTACCCTACGGTCAGATGCTTCCGCACAATGACCTTTTTTTACACTTGATACCTGATCTCTCATCTACCGCTCTCTCCTTCTTTCCTTTTCTCTCGCGCTGCGTTTCTCTCGCTCATGTCTTTCTCGTCTATCTCGCAATACGACGAAAAGGGTGACGCCGAGAGGAAGAGACTATCGTCTCGCCCTCGGCACACTTGTGCACCCTGAAGAGGTGCGGATAGACCCCGGGACGGGGAAAAGACGGTGGGTAAACCCGGTTGCGGCCGAGCCCGCGTTCTCCCGACACAAGCAAAGAGAACGTGCTGTCATAACCCGAGGCCATAGCGGCGAGGCCTCATGAATTCGGCTTACGTGAAATGGATCCGCGATGCCTTTCGCGAGACCGTTTCCCGATAATGCGATGCTAATCCGAGAACGCGCGGTGCGAAACGAGATTCGCGTGCGCGTACCTTGGGAACTCGATATGATGCACCCCTGGAAATTTGGGATCGGTAGGTGTGAAGTATCGGATTGCGAACCGAGTGTGATTGGCGCTTTAAGCTCTCGGGAACGTCTCGATGGTTTTGTGTGGTTGTCATCAATACATCTCCATCCAAAACTCGACTAGATTTTTGCGACAAAAGTTTTCGTTGATTAAAAAAGTATTTTTTTTTAAATGTTTCTCGTTTCTCAAAAAATTTTAAAAGAAATATCACTTGTTTATATCTATTGTATTTACTCTTTTAAGTAAAATAATGTATTCATAATCATAAGCTCCGGAATGAATCTTACTGTCAGTATTGACGGAGTGTTGTTGAACAACGCGCGAGGTATTTTTTCGCGGCTTTCTAACCATCGGGGAGTTAAGTACCGAATATTAGTAGTCGTACAAAAAGAGGAGAAGAAAAAAAGCATACAAGTAGAGACGAAAGGAGTTTGACGTAAAATGAAAGAGAGGTCAACGCTCGCTTCGAGCCAGCTTCGTAGAGTTACCTATGTGTATGCAACCAGTTTCACGTACTGTCCAAGTATTCGCATTGTCGTGCGAAAAACCTCGAGAGAATGTCAATAAAAAAACTACTGCATGATGCATGAGCAAGTATTTATATGTATATAAAAGTCTGTTGAACCATAGAAAAGCGTGATAAATCTATGAATTATCGATATGTCGAGCCTTGAAAAACATTTAGAGACGTATTATATAACGATATAGTTTTTGGCGGAGAAAATACATCAACTTCACCGTGCACTTATATAATCTATGATTTCTGCAAAATCACACACTTATTCATACTTTCGTTCAAAAAAAAAGAAACTTGAAAGTTTCATAATTGCGTCGTTTTTAACATCCCGTCTCCGTTTCGAGAAAAATCAATCACCGCTTCTCGCGATGATTCGGCACACAAATTAACCGTTAGATATGCGTAGAATTTCGAATGAAACAAACGGTACAAGATGTTGCTGCCCGATGCCGACCTGGCATGGACCGTTTTTGTCGCCTCGCTTCTGCCGTTGACGGGAAACGCCGAGTCGTCCCCCGACGACAAACGGGGGAGGCCGCATTCTTTTTCCAAGCGCGTGGAAAATCTCGTCGATTACACCGGTATCCGCGGCGCGTAATCCCTCGATCTTCTCGGGGGTCAATAAGCGGCGCGCACGAATTCTCGTGCCCCGCGCATTCGCGCCGCAAACGAGTAAATTACGCCGCGTTATACGCAGCATTCCGCGCCGCGGAATTTTTCTTTCTTTCTTTTCCTCTAACCACGGAGAGAGGATTCCGCGTGCGCAGTAACTGCGCAACGCGCGCGCACTGTGCAGCATAAGAGGCAATTACGTGCTTACGGTGCAGCATTATCGACGACAAGGCACTCGAACCGGACGGCGGCCCGACACGTGAACCTGCAGGTCGCGCGGGGTCACCTCTGGGTCGCTCGTGCGTGTGTACGCGTACTCACGCACGCACAAGCCCTGTTGAGCAACCTGCGCGGGCGCCAGAACGCGGCTTGCGGTACCGCTTCAGGCTTCGGAACCGGAATCGGGCATTTCTCTAACCGGAAATCGGGCGTATCGTGACCTGTACTCTACCTACAGTAGTACGGATGACGCGGCCACGTGCGTGTGTGTGCGTGCGCGCGCGTGCGACCGACCTATCTGTATGTGGCACGAGACGAAACCCGAAAGACAGGTCCGGCAAAGTGGCGCTCTACCGACTTGTTTCTCTCGGGTCACTCCTTTGATTATCATTGTCAGTCTGCTCTTTTTCCACATCTCGCGCAGGTCTATACGGACTTCTTGCCTTTACAAGCGCACGTATGCACGCACGTCGGCACCTGTGCTTATAGCACGTGCCGTCGAGTCGCGGCAATGTCAATGTATGCATACATATGTATCGTATATACGGACAGAGAGGAATGAATTTAGATGCGCGCGGCGAGGCCAACGACGTCTAGCACTTCTCACGATGATACGGGCGGCTTTCCTAGTGCTTTACTTCCTAGGAGTATCGCGCATAGTTCCCAGAATACGTTACTGTCGGCGGCTTTCGGGAATTATGAAACGTCTCTTGACCCCGGTCTCAATGTCTCGTGATTTCAGCTATGTTGTTGTGAAAGTACTGCCGTTTGTATTTTTCCTAACTAGCAGAAGTGCCGTTCGAAATTTTATTAATATTGCGTAGAAAAAGAATATGTATGTAATAAGAATATATATAAAACATTTTTTGACCATTTTCTCTCGTCTCGAAGAAAGAAAATGAAACTGACGAAATAGAAAAGTTTAATTAATTAATAAGATTTAACGGAAACCGAATATAAAATAAAAATATATTTTTGCAAGATTTTCAAAATTGGACTCGCATTGTTTTTAAGAGAGACCAACAAGTCAAAGGTTTCTGCAGAAATCATATATAATCGTGAATATTACGATGCAGATTTTGCTTCGACCAAGATTATACCGATGAGTGGTCTATCAAATGTTTATGATAATCTTATACCGCGAAGGTGCGATTTTCCCTCTCGTACATATCCACAATTTACGATATTCGATGTCGAGAGTGCTTGTACATCGCAAACTCGAAATGTCACGTGAAACTCGACACTGCGATGTGTTAGATACCTCTTGAGGTCGAATCCTCGACTTTTGTTAGGTTCATCGCGGTCGTCGATGGAACAGCTAAGAACTCGCTCTGATTCTCAGACCTTCGTGTGTCCTCGAATTCATCCACATCTTCCTGTTTTGCTAATGAGACGTTACGCGATCCGGTTTTCGGACCACGCGATCCGGTTCTCGTTCGTTCGAGCAGCGTGAATCAACCCCTGCGAAAACGTGTCCGTTTAATGCTCTTTGGCTTCGTTACGATTGAGATCGTTGGCACGAGAGGAGGAAGTGCCGGATTCAAAATGTCTTTTGTGACCCGGCGAGATCCAGGATCCTACGTTCCCGCGGTCGCAAGACCGATGATTCTAGGCGGGAAACCCGTAAGGTGATACAAAACATACGGCGGCGTTTCTAATCGTAAATTCGAGCTAACGAGATAATATCGCCGCAAGCTAACTGTCTTGATCGAGCGATCCAGTTCTTGCCTGGTAATCGAGACCTCATAGTTGCAACAGTGTTGTCGACAGCTCAACATCACGACGTGCGTAATTGGTGCGACTATTCGCTTTCTTTCCGTTCCTCAACGTTACTCTCATGAGAAATTAAATACGCAGAGGGAATAAAAATAACTTTGTAATACGCAATTTAATCAAAGAAAAACTCCCGTCACCCCCTTTTATGAAAAATCTAAAGTCGATTTTATCGTGACAAAAATTTCCAATTATTATTATACACATTTATTATTAAGAATCATAAAAGTTAAGCTTGAAATTCCCGTATCTGCATAAATTTAATTACTTGGATTATTTATACTATTAGGCTTTACCTCATAATCTTTTAATTATCAATATTATGACTGCTTCTTATTTAATTTTTGTTACATTTTATCTCAATACTTTGGAAGGACTTAATTCATACCTGTGGTTGCACAGACACGTCCAATGGTTTGGTACGCTCTGTGTATATATGTAATGTTTATGTTTTATTCTTATAGCTCATATCTCTCGTAACGCGGCCCTTAGCACGCGACTCGCTCCGCGTGTGATTTCCGCAATCGCGGAAAGATCCGGTGCTACTGGAGAACGCACAGATGAAATCCCACGAAACGAGGGCGTTGCCGCTTGCGTATCATGTGCCCGCGTGTGCTCCCCGCAATTATGTTCCTCTATAATCGTAAATTTAAATAAACGAGAACGCGTTCGCGCGACGCTACGTGTCGAGCATAAAGCAGCGGTGGCGAGAAAACGGGCCATGACACTCGTCGTCCTACGTTTCTGGTTCTGGTTCCGGCCTGCTGCCTGGTTCGCGTTTCGCCATTTTACGACGTGACACACGGGACCCCCCCTCGTTCCCTGACTCGTCAGTCAGGTCAGAGGCCATCGCGGTAGTGGCCGCGATTCATCGTAGTGGTGACTCTTAAAGCAGATTGCCGCGTAACGATAACCGGGAGAAATAAAACGCGTATAATAAGAATACTAGCGACAACTCGTATTCGTCGTTTGGTCAGTTGTCGAGATCGCAAAGGTCCTCGATCTCGATTCCATTACGTATAGGAGAAGGGAGGCGTTATAAGGAAGCGACAGAGAACGAACTGAATCTATATCGATAGTGATTGCATAATTAGAAAGGACCTCGCGGAATCCTTATGGAAAATGGCTTTCGGTCAAATGTTTCGAAACTTTGCAAAAAGATGGTTCTCAACATGTAGATTAAAAGTGTCCATGGGCATAAAGCTCTAAAAATTCGAGATTTTCAGCTACAGCCATCCAAAGTGGTAGATTTTTGAAGGAGTTTGAACCAATAAGGTTGATTTTTGGGCCAGAGCTTCGCACTTTTTTGATTGCATATTTGTATAGTTGCGGTCGAGAGCTGTCCAAAACACCCTATGAAAAGCTTTTTACGTTGGGGAAAGTGAAAGTTATAAGTCCTCAAAATTTAAGAAACATAGGCATGTAGGAAGCATGAGAATTATCAAGACTATCTGATTTATAATTTTTTGTGCTAAGTAGACTGCCTTAATTAACTGCCACAATTGTGTGTATGTGTGTGACAGATTGAAAATATATACATGTATTTGTTATTTTATCCTCCTCTTTTTAAATACAGGCTTGGAACTGTCAATGGCAGAGTTACTTTTTTTGTTTTTTTTTGCTTTTTTGCTTTTTTTGTTTCTACAAAACTTTTGTATTTACTACTTTTTTGTAAAACCTCACCCAACTAAGATAAGCTGCCATTGCCGAACTTCGGAATATGCTGCAGAAATTCAAAAATCTACCACTTTGGATGGCTGTAGCTGAAAATCTCGAATTTTTAGAGCTTCATGCCCATGAACACTTTTAATCTACATGTTGAGAACTATCTTTTTGCAAAGTTTCGAAACATTTGACCGAAAGCCATTTTCCATAAGGATTCCGCGGGGTCCTTTAATTAGCAATTATAAATTCACCGGTTTTTTTACTCAGACTTACTCAGATATTATTTCATAAGGACGGCCATTCGGATAATCTTTTGACATTATTACATTATCACGATGTATTATTTCTCCCGTCATTTTTCTTAAGAAAAGCAATATTTTTCCTATTATAAATGATCACTTTTTTCAACTTGTTTTTAGATGGAGTTTAATTAAGTTACTTGATTCTCCAACATGCGTTTGAAAACAACAATAAAACAATCGCGGGTAGACGACAAAGAACAATCTTCTTCGCGGTGCGTGTTTACGTCGGCTACCTGTCTAATCCCGAGACAAGTCAGTCGACCGAGTATGCACCCTCGTGGCAAGAGCGTAAAGGCCATTGCCGTCTCGTTCCTAAGTAGATCTTGGCGTGACGATAGCCAGGAAATGTAATAAGAAGTTGTAGCGTACCGACGCTCATTGCCGAGTTCGTTCTCGAGTCCCTTAAAGAGCAAGACTTCATTATGTTTCACGCCGCTTCATTGCACGTACGAAAAGACGGTCGTTAAAGAAAGCTTCCGACTATTACGACCGCCGCACGTATTATTTGTAATACGGCATGTATGAAGGATGCAAAAGCGTGGCTAACACCATATTTACTCGGCCCCGTATATCTTACTTTTCTCGAGATATCTCAGATCGAACGAAAATTTATCTCTCGCTTCACAAAGACGAAGGTTCGCAATATTCTATCCTCGATTTTATATAACGTACGATCTCGCTTTGACGCTTTTAAATAATCACCACCTGTGTTTATCTCGGCAATTAAGAAGCCGCTCTTAGTCTCGGATGCTAAAACATTTATGCGTATCCTCGCCGCGAGGGAAGCATTAATCATATTGACGTTATTCATATGCGTCCCAAGGCCGTGTGAATTTAATATGAATTAATTAGAAATTTGTTATCTCTCCAGGGGGGGAATTTCACTTTCAAACTCGGAGCGTAATCACCGCCGTCTGCGGAAACAGGCGTCGTGAGATGGAAACTACATTGCGGTAGTGAGTAAAGATTGGTTCCCTTCCATTTCTCCTTTACGTTATATATATCTGTGTCACTATAAAACCTCTGATGTAATAATATACTATCGCGTGTCGGGAAAAGAAAGGACTGACAAAAATATTCCACCCGAGTTATTCAACCAGAAACGCAAAAAATGCCATCGAATATAGTAATATTATTGCTTGCATGGATAAACGTGGTATACATTTGATTGCATCAATAGTAAAATTTAAAAATTTTTTATTAATAGCATGAAAAAATGCTCTCATGATTAGAACGCGTAATGCACAGTTGTCACAATTAACATTTCAGATGTGAGAATCATAATTTGCATTCATTGCGAAACACGGCCGGTTTTCTCGGAACATCGCATGACCGGCGATGAAGCAATCGATCGCGATCGAACGAAAAAGATTCTCGTGCACCTGACTGTTTCAAGTGACAATTACTATAATTTGGAAGAATACTTCCTGTCGACTTACAGTACATGCAATTGCGATGATTGGTTCTGTATGGTGTATTACCGTCATCGCGGCAATATGCTCGATAAATATAATAACAATTTGTACGGAATATTCGATTTAAGATATTATACATATATATTGCTTTTCTCATTTATTATTAAATATTATTATAAATATTATAATTCATAGTGGTTCTCGACAATCACATTGTCTGTCAAAATAGGCATGATGACGCATAATGTTTTATTATGCAATATCAAAATTTAAATATGTAATATCTCAATATGATAAAAGAATTGTATCTATCATTAAAAAAAGTAAACATGGTGATAAATAAAATTTAATAAAAATGAATATTAGAACATTCAATTTATATTAAAACTTATCAAGAAATCTTAGCGTTTCTTACTTGCTGAGATGTTTAAATAAAATTAACGTTTATATATAAAACGCACTTGAGAAAAGAAATATATTCGGCCTTTTATATTTCAAATAAATTAAAATCCGACGAGAGAAAGAGAGAGAAGAGAGGGAGAAATATCAGAGAGCGCAAGTGTTTGTACTTTCCGCCAGCGGCGCGTCTACGTCTCTCCATCAAGTACTTTTTCGCGTTTCAATTGCCATCATCGTCTACCTCCGAGAAGCGTCTTCATCCGCTAATTGAATCAATGTTGCCGGACGAGCGCTATGCGCTCGGGTATCCTCTCATTTCCCGCTTATCCCGCGGCTTTTCATCGCGGCTGTTCTCCGCGTTTGGAAGGCGGATATCGCGGTTGTCGTTTATGCCCGACGGGCGTTAAGATTAAGGCAGCGATCTCGCCAAGTGCCCGGGAGGCCGTCTCTTACGACGGCGGCTTGCTGTGAAACCGTACGCCGATTCTCGATGACGCTTTGCGCCATCATTCTACAACCCCGTGGCGAACCATAAGCGACCGCCGGACTCCGTAAGAATCGCGGCGAGATATCCGCCTCCTCCGCAGACACGGCTCTGTACATTGAACGAGATCTCAAGGGTTGAGTCTATCTCGAAGATCGCGATAAGGGACATTCTTTTAGAGAAACAAGTTTTAACATTCCTGCGTTTGGGCATCGATCTGACGATACAGATTGCAGACTGAAAATATGTCGGGGAAAAGAAAGTCTTACTAAAGAAATGAGAACTTTTTACAATGAGGTTTGTTTCATGGCAAATGCGGTCCTGTCTCTGTGGATTGAACGGCGTTAAAAATACACGGATACTTAATGATATTCTTATGCGTTTAATATAGTTAATTGAACAGAGTTTCGCGAGATATTTGGCTTCGCAGCAGGTCTATTATTCGAATTACATGACTGCCTCTCGACTGAATGCTGCGAATTCCGTACATTTTTCTGGACCTCATGGAAAGGATAATATTATTATTGGTGGATATAAACGTAAAAGGCCTTGCATTGTTATTCGTGTATCGAAAGAACAAAAATATAATAAAATTCTAGAATTAATATCATAAAGATTTAACAAAATCTTGTGCGAGCTTGTGAGATTCGCTAGTTTCAAAACTTTTTTATTCTTTCAATTGCAAGTATGTGAAATAATCGTTAATCTTTCCAATTTAATTAGGCGCGCGTTTGGCTAAAGTTTTGGTTTTTAGAAACTCGTCTAACTTGTTCTAAAGTTACCATCATATAAGTCTATACATATAATTACAAAACTTTTCGATTTGCGGTAATCGCAGTAAATAAAAGTCTATCTAATTTAAAATGAACTCCGAGAAAAGCTATAAAACGAAACCCTTATCGCTCGCTAAGCTTTCACTATGTGACAAACACGTCTTAAATCCCGATTAGGAGAGTCATGAGAAAATTGCAGCGCATTACAACGGCAATGGAAAACGCATCGATGCATATTATTATGATCGTATCTATGTAACTGCGAAAACATGCAAACGTTTGCACGCGGATTCGTTCTGTATTGTCCCGTCGAGATACATTTCCTCCGAATCGTGCTCGTGTTTGTTTTTTTCCTATTTTCGCGGTTGCGATCAGAGAAGCGCTTGATCCCTTCAGCGAGTGCGACACAATGAAATTGGATTAAAGTTGTGCCCTTGGTAGTCTTCTCGTTCTCTCTCCTCGCAGCCGCGACAGCCGAGAGCGAGAGAGGAGTTTTAACGATCTACCGCCGTACAAATTGTCGAGATGCTATCATCTCTCAGCGGGAAGAGAGAACGGGAGTAGGAGATGCAGATAGAGAAAGAGAAAGAGAGACGCAGATAAAGGGAGAAGGAAGGCAGAGCAGAGAAGCAGGCAGGGAGAGAGGAGAAGATGCGAGGGAAGATTAGGGCGGCATCTCCCCATGGCGAGGTCGGTAACAGAAACTGCTGTTGGTGATGTTCCTGATGCCGCGCTGCAGTTGCTGCCGCCGCATTTCGCTGCACTACCTCTCCTCCCGGCTACCCTCGTATCTGACACGATTCGTACGTTGAGGATTCTCAACAGTAAATTACAAAATATGCTAAGCGGCCGATATAAATCAAAAGTGGGGCCCGCGCGCGTCCGTAGATCCCCGAGGGGTGAGAGAGTCCTTTACCCGTTGTCTCCGTCTCCTGGATTCTACGGCGCAAGGGGTAAGGGATTCCTCCGCGTTCTCCATAGCCAACCAGGCCCAAAATATAAGGAGAGAGACCCCCATCACGAATCGGGAACGAGGGAGAAAGGCTCTTTCTCTCCTTCTCGTGCGGCGCGGTGGTGCAGTTTGCAAACCGAGCAAATGGACCGGAAGACTCGAACGCGAGATATAAATAGGCCCGACTGGAGAGCAATATATCTACCCAACTAAACTCCGCTAAATTGCTTCGGCGTAATGCAAAAGAGAGCGATATAGAATCGCGGTTCCGCGCGAGCGAAGAGACAGAGAGAGAATGAAAAGCCCCATTTATCGATGGCACGCTGCGCACTCATTTAAGCACGAGAGATTTATGGAATATCGATAAACTCCTAAAGAATTGTGATTACTGTTCCTTCGAACTATAAGTATAGGCCGCGTAAATGGGCCGTGCACGATCCGTCTCACTTTCTGCCGCGTCTTCTTGCGGCGTTAACGATTTTATAATTTGCATTGGCATACATCACGTTAAAAAAAATATCTAATTAACTCTTCTGGCTTTATTCGGCGTGGATTTTTTCTATTCCATATTTTATGCTGAGAGAAAATAACATAAGCGTATTGCGTCAGTGTTAAAATGATGCATGTTCCTTTCTACATTTGTTTCACTATTAAGATAACGAAAATATACATCTGCGCTTGGTGGAATACGAATTATCTAATTAACGCGTCAAACGTCTCTCGGTGCCGACTGATTTTACACGCGATTGTCCCGCGTAATCAGCCCCCGGTAACGAATTACGCTCACCGCGAGCACTCAATTACGCGGTCGAGACTATTAATCGAGATACGGCGAAACACGAATAGCTAATAACGCGCGCCCGACGAGCCGCGCCGAGTGTTCGCTACATCGGGACACGGGACTCTATCTGCGGATCTACGCTAATCGAGTCCTCTGGATGCACCCGCTGTACATAGTCGTCACGCACACGCACGTGTTTATGGATGAGCCACGTATGAGCGGCCACGTGCAAGCGCGCTTTTAAATTAAGTGCATCGAGCGAAGAAGAACCGCGTGCGAGTGCATAAAATTACGTGCGTTACATGCGAGAACGCTGCGAGAGATGCTTTTACACGATTACTGCCAAGGCCACCAATTTTCAAAGGCTCCGCGAATAATAATATAATTTTCTCCATATGTATTTCTTTTGTATATGAATTATATTTTTTATATGTACATAATTGTGTAATAATTCTCTAGTCATGATATAAGAAAGTTACAAGCTGGAATACACAAAGAGAGGTAATCATAATACTTAAAAATTATTTATAAATCACAAATAATTCTGCAGTAATGCAGAATCATTTTAAGATTTTAAAATTTTGTAGAAAATTGTTTTATTGCAAAAGATCAAAATTATATATTATAACGTTGCAATTCTTCTCTATTATATTGATTTGAAATATTTGTATGCATAAAAATAAAACATCATTTTTAATTTAATTTAAAGCTATTTTTCGGCGAATAAATTTTGTCCGGAAAAGTCAATTTGTTCAGTCAATCTTAATGCGGATCTCGAGAACGAATATTCTTGAATTATTTAAATGCACGAGGAGAGGCGAGCGAAATCTTCCTGCATTTGTAGGAGCATGATTATATTCCGTGGCTAGAGCCGTGGAAAATCGCGATTTTTTTCCTTGCCTCGCGTATGATTACGAAGCTTACACGCGCGGATGAGAATCTAAAATAGTGAGATAGAGCGAAGCATACGCGAAGTTACGAAGCAGAAGAGTGTGTTGCGTAAAGCGTGCATAATAATGGCCGTTGTCTTCAGCTTATTTTTGCTCAAGATTAATTTACATTTTCAAGCTTTGCTTTTTAAGCGTTTGATGAGAAATAAAAAAGATACATCTTCCCACCTTCATGAACGATTAAAAAAGCAATAATAATTTTAAACTAAATGTAACAAGAGAAACAAAGACACGAGATGATATTATTAAGATCTAAGATTGTCTCTTAGATCTTTTTCCGGTTCACGGATCGGTCACGGATCGGTCACGGATCACGCTAAAATTCGTAAAATATAGAATCAGTACTCACGTGGACCAGAGCTCGTGCGTGGGCGGCAACTTGACATCCGCAGTCGTTTTCTCGGGCAGTTTGTAATACTCGTAGACGTAGGACGCGCCAGGGTCATCGCCGTGGCTGGCTACCGCCGACACCTGATGCTGCTGCTGGAGATTTAGCATGGCAGCGGTCGCTACCGAGAGCGGGTGCTCGCAGTAGGCGCGCCAGTCGCCCTCCATACCCTGCACCTGCACCTGCACCGCGACTCTTTTGTGCACTTCCGGATCGGCGTCTTCGGCACCGCTCTGCAGGGACTGTGCCGCTGCCTGAGCCGCCGCCTCCTCCGCTCCCAATTCCTCCTCTTCTTCCGGTTCACGCTGTCCGGATACGTAGTCCTGCTGCTGCTGCGCGTCGTCGCTGACGACGGTGCCGTTTGTATCCTCCTCGCTGCGACTGCGTCGTCTGTAATCGAGCAAAACAACCTATTTAATTGTTGAAAACATAAGGGCAATTTGCGGATAATAACGGACGGATATCCTTGAGTGAGATACTATTTCAGTAAATATAAACATTACCTCCCATTCACAAGTATATTGAGATGGATAGTACTACTGGATATAAAATATAATCATATATCAGTTAGCTCTAGGAAATGTATATAAAGAATATAATTATATAGATTTTTTCGTAAAAATATTATTTTAGAAATCATGATTGCAGTGAATCATCTGATGGCGATATTTTATAAGTCCAGCGGGAAAATATATTGCGGTCGACAATACTCATCGAGGAGTCAACTTTTGCTAGATGTGACGATCATAAGCGACACTACGTGAAAAAACTAAAAAAAATTTTTCTCGAGGTAAAGACTGCAATAATGAATGCGCCGCAGGATAACAGTTAGAAATAAGCGAGCCCGGTAGAATGTAATAAATTACAACGGACCCATCGAATTTATCAATTAACGATAATCGCGGCGCATAATGATTCCTCAATTTAGCAATGACCACCAGCGGTGAAAACGCGTCGTGTGCGACGCATGGTTGTGCCGATAATTTATCGCTTACATCGCGATACCTAATCGCGCTATGCGAGCTTGAAAGAGAAAGAGAGAGAAAATACGTACGACAAGCTTTCGACTCCGTACTTAGCCACCTGGATATTTGTCACTGGTCGTTACTTTCCGAAGTAATACCTTCCGGCTGCGTACCCAAAACGTTGAGATTTATGGGAGTGCGCAAGACGGGAACGATTTTGCAAAAAAATATCCGACGATGTGATGTTTCTTAGAGTATTTTAATAAATAAATAAATTTGAGTCACATTTTGAAAAATTAGAAAACTTTTTGTTTTTCGCGCCAGTGACGAGTAATTAAAAATAATTGATTCGCATAAATAAGAAATTTTTATATATATTTATTTCATTTCATTTTAATATATATTGTAAAAAAATATATAAAATTATATAAATAATATAAGTGTAAAATTAAATACTATAAATAGGACTATAAATAATGAAAAAAAATGTTATACATTATTTATTGTATAACTTTACATTTATTGATGTATTTTTCAAATCAACTGAGATAATTTTATTCATCATAGTTTTTATTTCGAGGTCTACATCTTTTGACACTTAGACCTTTCTCGCAGTACGCATATCACCTGTTTCTCCGTGCGACGGGGGATAAACTTAATCGCGAATCGGGAAAGAAATCTCGCGCGTTGCCACCGCGGGTCGGAGCAGATGACGACAAGACGGGCGACGAAGAACGAGGAGGGAGGGTTACGTCGTAAATACGTATACACGCATGAAGATTAATTATTATAAACCCCTGTCTGTTGCCTGCAGTCATCAATTTATACTCCTCTCTCTCGTGCATCCCAATTCCAATCCCGATCCCGATCCCGTGAGTCGCACTACGGAATAAAGGCTCATCCTCTCTAATTTATGCATGTCGAATCAATCTCCCTCCTTCTACCCTTCTTTCCTCCGTCTCTCTCTTTCTCTCTTTCTTTCTCCCTCGTGCTACCTACGTCTTTTACTTCTTCTACGATCTTCCTCACGCACCTGGACAACCGTCGCCCCTGAGAGAGAAGGACCAGCCACCCCGATAATGAGGGCCCGAGTTATCCTGTGCAAATATTTTCCTCGACGGCTGTTTGTACAGGCACGAACGGGCCCGGAGATCCGATCATTGAACGCGCGCATCGCGAACATGCATACATATATATATGTAAGTTTTTGTGCAAAGAAATCTCGAGCGCGCGAGTGTGGTAGTCGATTCCGTAGCTGCGATTCTGCATAATACCTACTCGTCCAGACAATGAATTTATGCGTGATCATCCGGGCGAAAACTTCATTCCGAACGAAATGCAAACATAGATTTCACGGCGATGAAATACCGCGCCGCGAACGCGATGCTATTCCTCTTGTCTGTGCAATCTTCATTCTGTCCGCTATCATCCTACGTTTCACTTGAGAATTTTCTCTCCGCTACATTAATAGTATTCGTTGATCATGTGCGCGGCGTGAAACTATTCTTCGAGAACATTTCTCACCGTCACTCGATCAAATTTTATGGCTCGGCATTAGTAGTAAATTCTTACGTTTACGAACTTATACGTGGAGTATTAATTACAATCACATATCTTCGAGTCACAGACTCAAATAAATTTTAGTCTCCTAGAGTAATAGCTAATGATCGAAATCGTTGTAATTTCAATAAGTTACTTTTTGATGTAAATACGGAAAAATATATTTCTTACGTTTCTTATCAAATAAATATTAAAATCATTATTGTCATTAAATTTAAACTCACCAAAATTACAACGATTTCCTCTCATTTGCCATAATTTTATTTTGTAATGTCACGTTTACATGTATTTATCTGCGTTTATTTCTGAGATTCGATATAAATCTTGCTATTTTGTTTTTCTTTCTACTATATTCTTGCTTGAGGAATTTAATCCCAAGTGTCTGATAAATGCAGCTTTAATAATAATAACTTATGGTACACAGCATAATTGATAACCGACGTGTATGCAATGCCACAAATAATCGGGCAAAATACTCGACACAAGATCGATCCCTTATTAAGGTATTTCAAGCGAATCCGACATAATAATGCACGAGGCCCTATAATTTTATCTCGCGGGAGCCTTTGGAGACGCGCAAGAAAAAGCTTTCGCCGATGGGCTCTGCGTTCCTCGCTGTTCGAGAAAAAGCGAGATTCCGCGTACAACGCGACGTGAAAAAGCTCTGAATCGAGATAGATGCTCGTACATTGATGACCGAATTTTGGAATAATGAGAGCACGTATCGCGTTGCATTGCGTGCCGCTTGTGAACGTGACTGGTATATCTCTTAGACAGGTAACACGAGAAAAAGATTAAAAGGGAATGAGCGAAAGATCATAAGACGAAAGAGCAAGAGAGAGATAGAGAGAAAGGGAAATGAAAAAAGGAGAAAAAAAGGGAGAGAGAGAACGAACATACGTCGTTCGACGAGGATACAATCTAAGGATACTTCGCGTATATGCTAGGCTGGTAGATACATATGTAAATTGCGAGTACCCCTATTACAGGAGAGAGAACTTCACCTGCGCATCCGGTTTTCGCGTGTGCTTTGATTTCGTCCCCGTACGTCACGTCCTTCTTCCCGTCCATTTTTTTGCTCGTATCGCGCGCATACCACTTTTCTATAACGTTAAATCATAGCCGATTTCATTAAAATCCCCGGGATGAGTAATTGCTGGTGTATCGGGTGCGGCTACCGCCACGAAGAACATGTCCGTGTTTAGTCGGCGATATATCTTGGAAATTAAGGTTTGTGTCCCGATCGATATCGCGCTGTTGCATCTTAAATATTGCGTAATTTCGACGATGTCGATGATTTCGAGACTGATCTTTGATGTCGTTTTATCTTCAACGATGTAATATAGCCTCATAGTAATTATATCGCAGCTGTTGAGAAAGACTATAATTTGTCATAACTCATTAAATACTACTTGTTTGATACGTCTGGAAATGAAGTAGGCAAATATAATCTCTCTAGAATTAAATCGAGAATCAGAGCTTTGCCGTATTGAGAAAAAGTCAATTTTTTTAAATTCATTAAAGTCCCTGAGATACCTTTGACAGTTTTTGTACATGCGTTCTTGCGTATTCAGAATAACATAGTTATATTCAGCGAATAAATGATGCAAAGAATCTCTTTTACGATGGTTACGATGGTTCGTTCGCATTATGATAGGTAAAACTTTATTGCAGCAATATATAAGGCGTACAACGAAAGAGACACGGGGATTATCCTCGACGAAATCACATCGATTTCTTCCCGTCAGTTGTAACTAATAGAAAAGACTATCAGCAATATCAGCCGATATCTTCTGAGTATAATCTTGGGGATATAAGTCCATTCACATGTCTTATTATTAAGTTTATCTATGATATCTTCTTGACATTTCGAGATCACTAACATATGATTGATATTATTATAATATACCTCAAGATTTTAAATGTTGTAGGGACAGAGAGAAACACAAATATGTATAGTGTAGATAATAGTATTATAAATTAACATTGTTTTGTTTAAGAATTCAAACCAGAGATTAACATTTCTGAATAATTAATCTGAGTAATTAAATTATTATTATTTCTTTTTTTTAAATTCTCGCGATGACGTAAGCTTCAGCAATAAAAACTTGTTTATTACATACATTATACAATTTTATAATTCTATATTATATACATAAATAAAATTATTTTATTTTACACACATAAAATATTGTGACAATTTTATAGTCTTGTCATTTAAAAAAATAGTTATCAACAACAAACAATATTAACATAATTTTACATAAACATGTTTTGTATGCTACACGATGCTACACGATATTTGTGTATCTCTCGTATATGTATAACCAACGTATATGTATATTTCCTAAAAAAAAATATGAATCCGTTATTCATGCTATACGCATCGGCATTTTCGATTGAATGGAAATCTGTTCAATCAGATTCGTGCCGTTATTAGGATCATTCATCTTGAATAGTGGTGATCGTGTACTCTCTGACAGTTCGTCCATAAACACAGGAACGTAGGGACTCCCTTTATACGTGTCTTTTGAACGCACTTCATATGATCGTCGGACGGTAGAATGCATTACGATGCGCTGGCATGACATGACTCGCAGTCATGCACCTACCTCAATACGCAAATGATGCAGGTAGAGGAAACGCATCGAAGTAAAGTTCGGCCGAGATAAAGGCGGTTCTCGACGGCAAGATCAGAAAAAGAGCGAAGAAGAGGAGAGATAACACGGTGCGCATGTCGGATTATTAGTATTCCACAAGAGTGTTGTCCACGCGACCCGAGAACCCACCCCATGTTACTCCCTCGTGTGCATTTCAATAAAGCCGCCTTCGCTCTGACCGCATGTCTTTGACCGAATGACACAAACTTTAGTCGTCAACATCGTACTTTGTCGACATGTCTGAAATGCGCGATCACATTCAATCAGCATATAAAAGAGCCTGAAAAGAACTGAGTGAACTTTTTTGTCGTAGTCGACAAACGACGTTTAATTTTAACGGATTAAAAAATAAGAATTTTTTTACAATAAATCTGAAAATATCACGCATAATCTGTATGTATGCGATGAAGTAGCCATGGAAAATTCCTCGGGCGAGGCAGAATATTTCTGTAAAAATAGACTCCCGGCGCATCTAATTTGATAAGCATCGACGTATAATATCATCTTCGCTCGATCACACGTCCACGTCGTTTTACTCGACCGGCATGACATGCGGTATGCATACTAAGGTTCACGTATGAAATTTATGTCTCTAGTCATGAAAGTAACTCGGATAAATCTGACAGTTAATCGATTTCTCGGAAAATTTTCGAGACATGAAGATAAACCGGTAATAACGCATTACATTTTGTAGCGTACGGTTATCCGTGAGGTAAAATAACGAGTGGTGTTATCAGTTCTGACATTTCGAGCTACGCAAAAGAAAAAGGGCAAATGCACCGTGATATCTTAGTGTCGAGCACTCTACGTAATCCTTTTTAAATGCAGCTAAGTAGATTCAGTTGCATTAGTTAAAAACTATGCAAATATTCGAGAACAATGTTATTAGATATTTGCATAGGTATACATATTTTTATCTTCGCATGAAATAGTTTCTGACTCTGGTAGAAATTAAAATAAGATTAAAATAATTATTAATCAGACAAACAATTCACATTCGAGTTAGATTCATCCTTGGTTCATTAAATGATTAACATATAGATATATTCGAATTTTATCCTCGAAGAAATTCCACGACGTTGAAAGAGTATTAGATGCGGTAAAATTCTTAATTATAAGATTAAATTTATTCATTAAATTTGTCGATTAATCTTCATTTGCATATTGAATCAATCGATATTTTATTTAAATTATATTAAATTCCGTTATAAATTATAAACTTCGTTTTGTTTTAACGCTTGATGTTTTCTATTATATATATATATATATATATATATATATATATATATATATATATATATATATAAAAGATGTTATAACGATAAAAAAAAAACTATAGAATATTTTCGAACGTCCACCTGTTAAAAAAGAAGCTCCACATTTACATGCGCAAGTAATAAGCAAGAATCCTTTTATGGAGTCATATTACGGAGCAAGAGCATAATGTAATGTTCTAGCAGCACTTTCGAACTTTCTACATCGTCCTTTTGTCATGTATTCCTCCGTAATCACTCTTCCCTCACTCTCGCGAATAACCGGTCACTTCCGGCGGTAACGGCGGCGACGGCGCGCGACACCACCCAAGTAGAAAAATAGAAAAGAGGCTTAGAGCCTCTTCGTAATGGCTTTTAATAGATGAGCATGATTATGCATACGCGACACGCGAATCTCTACTTCGTTCAAAAACATGCATACAGCAGAGAAAGAGAGAAAGAGAGAGAATGTTGCAAATATTGCATCTTTATAGACCCTGTGCATTACTATTTACCAATAAAAGTTATTTAGTTAAGTTAGTATTCAAGTTATGTAAAATTATTGTCTCTTGGTTAACTATAAATTTTGTTTTTCAACTTTATTTGAATATACTTTATATGAAGAATATATCATATTTTTTTTGACAGTATTAAAAGTGCAATCTTATTCTGTTGTATCGCTAATAAAAGTAATTTTGAAATCAATGTCGAAAAATAATTGATAAAAATTTTGATATGTTTTATATGTATTAGTAAGTTTATACCATACATTTATAAATAAAAATAATTTAGCTAATCAAGGCTAGCATTCAAATTATGTAAAATTATTATTATATATATATCTTTCTCTCTTTCTCTCTCTGTTTCTGTAGAAAGAAACAGCGATTACCTAAATCAGAACTGATGAATTCAGAATGTCGACGCAATCTATATCTAGTAACGGCTGGGAATAAAGATGGATAATATATTCTTCGAGGACATTCGACACGCTTGTAAAAATTCGATCGTATGGCTCGTAGCGGATCAGAGGTGACAGACGCAGCGGCAGAGGAAGGGAGAACGATGCGACGTTTCCCGGGTTGACTTTGATGGATCGAAGATCCCCTCGATCCATCTACCCTCTTTTTTCATTACGAGCCACCGGCTCGGTGTTTGTTTTTTATTTTTCCACAGATAAAACGCCGCGTCCGACAGGTTATTCTCTCACGGTGGATGACATTACGTATCCTGTATGCACACGATGTGCTCGGATGCGAATTCATCGCAAGATGAAGTACGCAGCTGCAGTTGCCCCATCAGACAAGACTGCTCGTAACTAATATTATGATATGATAATTGAACACTTCATATGTTATAAAGACTTTAAATATGTAAAAGTAAAAATATTCAATAATACAATACAAAAAGATGTAAATCAATACAATATAGTGTATAAAAGTTTTCATATTTTACAGTCAATAGAAAAATAAATAGGATAGTTATCCAATATTCTTGTAACATAAATCGCGAAATCATACCGTGCGAATTAATCCATTTAAAGTTTAAAAATTTTTCTAGATATTTGATTAATAATCCTATACAATATATCTTTATTATTAAAGAATAAAAACAAATTAAAAATTAATTGATAAAGAGAAAATTATTCGCTGATGATAGCGATTACACTATTCGCATAATCGAATGATCGTTCTGCGTTTTTTTTAGACGGCTGTCCCGATTCCCGTTAGGGGCTTTGATAATTTTTGCTCGTTCGCTCAACTATCGGACCTGGGTAATGCGTGAAAACGCATAATGTCGAGTTGTTATCTGTTTTTTCAATGTATCTCTGTATCTTTCCGACTCTCGTTTCAAGAATCCCTTCCGGGGGATTGCGTCGCACTGCACTGTCTAAATCGGAGGGTTACGAACAAATGAACGAGCGTACCTACCAACCGTGACCATTGGCGATAGGATAAGTGGTGTCCCGGATTTCCTACACCGCTTTAAAATTACCCACTACAGGACGGGAACAATTAGCATTAGTTTATGTCCGCGGCAAAAACGGTACGATAGCTCGAATCACCTATATATTTATCAACATTGCGAATCGTGACTTATTGATTCGCACATGCATTAATCCATTATTTAAACCTAAATTCGACAAAATTAAAAGAGTCAGAGGTTGAAACATATATTCATATATAACAAAGATAATATAAAAATATATAATGGAAACCTAAACATTTTTACAATTTTTTAACATAATTTTTCTAGAGCTTTTTTTAATGAAATTGAATATAATTACAATAATAAAGTTCAGGAAATATTAAAAAGCTAGCAAAAGTTGGCTATTTATACATCTTGCTAATTTATTACGTTAATTATATATATATATATATATATATATGTATATATATGGACATATATATATATAGATATTATAATAATTTAAACAATTTTTACATATTATCGTAATAATAAATTTGTGTATTTTTACAGTAGCGCATTTTAATTATATCTCTATCCGTGTAATGACATTCTATATTAACATTATTGCCATTGATACCTGTGACCTTTTGTCGGCGTAACATAAAATTAAAAATTCAAAGGTCGCAAGACAGATTCGCCTTCGATTGGATAAATGATGACTAACTTGTCTCAAAGTTAATTTGAATATCTATTTATAGGCATGAAGTTATGAGAAAGAATAGGAAAGAAGAAAAAGAAATAGAGAGAGCAAAAGAAGAATCCTATAATCCTCAGTTTTTTAATTTCGCCGCAACTAACCGCAATCGCAGAGAAATAAAATACATCTGATAAAACCCGAGAAAAAAAGGAGGCGTCATAAAAATAACGAGAGATTAATGTCGAGAAAGTAATAATTAATTGCAGGTTTAATGAAAGTGTATATGTGTGCACGTGTATATGTATATTGTAAAATATGCAAACTGATACAAGTTAATTCCTCAGAAAGTGGAAAAGTATATCAAATAGTTATTTTGCAAATGATAATCGCATATCTTTAATTCAAGAATAATCAAATGGTAACTGCTTTATGCAGCTAACCGATATGTTAAAAAATTAATTAGAAATTATTCCCAGCAGAGTTAATAAACTCTGATCGATATGGCAATCATATTTCAGTATTTCCTTTATAATAACGAAACTGTAATTCGATTCCGCAATAAAATAAGCTGTGGCGTGTGTTTCACAAACAATTTTGGCATGTCGCCGTAACTGACTCTCGTCTCTCGTCCTTGCGCGCGAGTTTCCTTCTCGCATTTCCATCCGTCAAAAAAAATGAGGAAGACACAAGGCGATGCGACGAAGCGTGACCTTCGCGAGGGCTCCCGCGGAGATGACTTTTCACGCGGGCAAAAGCGTGCCCGCCACTTTCGAAATAATGCTGTGGGCAAATCTCTTGCTCGTTGGATGGGACGCCCCATCGCGCGGCACCGAAACCAACGAGGCGCTGGACCGAGAAAGAGGTAGAGAAAAAGAAAGAGAGAGAAAGTGAAAAGGAAAAAAGATGCAAGAAGGGTAGCAGAAAGGATGAGGGGAGCGAGACGTCCAAGATAGAGAGAAAGAAGGAGAGAGAGAGAGAGAAGAAACACACCGAAGAGAATACCCGATATGAAATATTCCCCAGCGCGAGCAAGCACAAGCGGCTAGAGTAACTCTATATTATTATCCTCTTTCACACCTCTCTGCACTTCTATATGCGCCGCGAAAAACCTTGGTACAATCAACGAGAGACCGCCTATTGTCTCTCATTGTCGTGCCTCGTGCGGATACGCACAGAACAAAAGAGTTCTCCGTGTGCTGCGTGTCGTCGAGGTAAAAGTTATTATTCCCCCCCAAGCTCGATCGCGGGCATTAATTGGGCCTGATGTAAGCCTTAATTAACGCATCGAGTCTCCGCTGAACTCAAGAAAGGACGTTTGCTGTTTGAGAAAGATAGCTGACAGAGAAAGAGAGAGAGAGAGAGAGAGAGAGAGAGGGAAAGATTCTTGTCGTAATATTATTTTCATCGATTATTTTATAACTCATAAATAGCACTAGTGATTTATTGATATCGATAAATTATGCTAAAATCACAATATTTGTCGACACGCGCAAAATCTCCGATTTTAATCACCGGTAGACTATATTTATCCTTGTCACGTAATAACATCGTCGGACTTGACAACACGATGAAATAAACAAATCTGAAAAAGTCATTATACATATATGAATGAACATTATAATTGTTACCATCGGATCAGATATTTTTATTCTAAATATATGTAAAGGAAAAACTAATCATTTACAACGCGAAAAAGAATTTTCCCACAAAATGTTATTATTTTCTCTCATTGGATTAGAAAAGTCGCAAACTTAATAAATCTCAACTTTGTTGAAAAAGTTAATTTGAAAGCAAAGATAAATGAATATTTTTCATCTCAACCGTAATCGCGAAAAAGTCTTTTCACCAGTCGGCGTAAAAATAGCGGGAAAATATCCGTCGTAAATCCAATCATTGAATCAAGATTTGTTTAGCTATTGTGCGTATCTTTATAACAATCCATCAGTTCCGGCGCATTCTCGTTTTGTGTGTTCTCTCTCTCTCTCTCCCTCTCTCTCTCTCTCTCTCCCTCTCTCTCTCTCTCTCTCTCTCTCTCTCTTTCTATCATGTGTCTCTGTATTAAATAATTCAATGAACCGACTCGTCCTGCGGCTTGGCAGGCGAAAGAAGCGCTACCAGTTAGTGGTAGCGGTCGATGGAAAGACGGACGAAATAAAGAAAGAAAAAAAATCTACAATAGGCATGACCGGAGGTGATTTGATACATGACATCGCTCGCTCGAAGTGCAACGCGCCGCTTGCTTTTTCCGCTTCTCTGCGCGCATTGTCGGCGCCGTTATGGCGATACCGATGCAAGAAGAACGCATCTCCTGTTTCAGGAATCGCCGCCGCGTCCGCTCCCTTACGAAGTTCGTCGTGCACCGGCAGCAGAAATTGCCAGCTCGTGATAAAACGGCTCGATATGGTTTCCCGGTCGGAATTGCATTAAGATAAACGCAAAGGGTTCGCAATTTTTGCGAAAAAGAACTTTGTTTCGCAACAAAAAGGAATGAAAATCGCTATACATGTAAAAGGAATTCTATAGATTACATATTTTACAGATTGCTCAAGTTATCAAGGTTGTGAATTTTTTATTTAATGGATTTTAATAAAGAAAGAAAGAGAGGAAAAAAAGTCTATCTGTGTCTCCCTCTTTTAAAATTTCTTTCTTATAAGAAAAAATTGCAATATTGATTGAAAAATCAATAAAAAAAGTGCAGGAAGGGAGAAGGAGGGAGCCTGAGAAGTCCTGCATAAATGTATATATGTCGTCAGGTGGTTTTAAAGATTCGACGACTCAATTTGAATGCAATTTGGAGCGCATTAGCATACGTCAAGATGAAAGTCGAAGTTACTTAACAGAATACATCTGGACCATTAAAATTAAAACATGTTTTTTTTTCCCAAGGCAGGATGTTGCGGAAGATATAAATTTCTCTTAATTTTATTTGCACGAACCGATAACATGCATAATTTTTAAATGTACATTTATCAAAGGATTATATAAGCACTTGTCTAAATATTCTTGTAGAAACAATAGTGTCAAATTGTCGCAACAAAATATTACATTCTTTAGTTTGTCAATTATGCGCTTACAATTCAAGCCACGTTTCAGTTCTAAGATCTCGTTACTGTATCGAAAGCATTATCTTTGCCTCATCGATGTTATATACTCTATTCTTTTCTTTTTCAAGATATATTGATAGAAAATATCTTTGATTATTAAATAATTTAGATATTTTATATTAAAATATATAGCGAAAATATGTAATGATTATGAGTACTTGCCTGCCTTGCAGAGTAGAATTTCACGCATGCGGCTGTGATGTGTAATGAGAAAAAAATAGATGCTTTCGTGAAAAACACGCACGCTGCTCCTGTTATAGTTCGTCGATTGATCTCTAATAAGAATGAGAAGCAAGAAGGCAACGGAGGCAGCACTCGCAGGACCTAGAGAGGATAATAGTAAATGGGAGATGGAAAATATGTAGGTAGGTCATTATGTAGTACGCTCCGAACATGAATGAATAGAACCTGCTTCGCCACTTACGTATCCATTATAGGTCCATTCGCTCATTCGTATAATACGTAAGTGCGTATCGCACTATACGTGCGTATATACACTTAATAGTGGCCACTCTGCTATGACTAGTACACGTCAAGTTTCTCGTGTCTACACGCGTACACAATGCGCGCAAATGCAATGCGTATACAATATACGCGATTTATTTATTCTCTCTCTGTCTCTCTCATTTCCCCTCTCCGTCTGTCACACGATGAAACAGGCTGCGCGAGGTGGCTGCGCAGTAAATGGCGCCAAATGGCGCCCTGCCGGCGAATTATCGTGTCGGGATTGAATCGTCAAGGTTGCGTGCGCGATCGGATAGATTTCACGATAAACGATTTGATAGTGGTTTCTATTACGAAACGCAATTCCCGTTTTGCAAGAAGAACGTTATCCAAGAGAACGTATCCAAGAGATAGCTGGACCTACTTTTCGGTGAGTCTGACTTAAAAAGATGGCGAACGAGATCACGAATTTACACGTATATTCGACTCTTGTGATTCAATGTATTATTCAAGCGAAATTTGATTTAACTACGTGTAAATTAAACTCTGCTCGTGCAAAAAGGGTAGGGAAATTGACAGTTCAGATATTTTATTTTCGTTGATAAATTTTTTTACTTCGAAACGATCGTATAAAATGCTGGACGATCGTGCGAAAGATAATCGGCGTATCGCCATGAATTATGTCTATCGTCGAGAGGCACGAATTAGAAAGCGACAGCCATGTGAGCGATCGATAAGTCGAAATCGGTCTTTTTCTCTGCATTCCGACAATAATTATCACAACAGTCATTGAATCTTAACAAGGCGAATTTGGTATCGAGTATTAGACGCTGAATATTATTACGATCTCGCATACGTCGTTAAAATTTCCTTATCCAATTAACAGCGAGCAGAGGATAAAGATTTCGTCGAGTTTTTTATAATTACCAATTTTACGATATATCGTATATCTCGCGTCATGGAAATTTAATGATCGCTTAGCGACTTTTATACTTCCGCTAAGTCAAATTCTCAAAGTCCGATATAATTAATTATACATTAGAATATATATGTATCTAATAAAATGTGTGTGTGCCAGTTTTGCCTTGAATGGATAATCATCAAAAATAAATATGCGATGTTTTCGTTTCTCCGGTTTATTTCTCTCAGAGAGATCCTCCTGGATAAAATGCAAAAGTTTAAATAATTTTCAGCCGGA
Source organism: Camponotus vicinus (assembly GCF_025532165.1). NCBI lineage: Eukaryota > Metazoa > Arthropoda > Insecta > Hymenoptera > Formicidae > Camponotus > Camponotus vicinus. Next base: position 5,436,900 of record NW_028141981.1, on the reverse strand, counting down.
ACAGATAAATTCTAAGCAAATAAGTTCTATTATTCATAAAAAAATTCGAAATAGATTTTCTTTATTTTTATGATATATATATAAAATTTTAAGTGGGATTTTATTCATAATTGTTACGAATTACAGATCATTTAAAGCGGATTTAACACTTATTTTCCTCATAAACTCGTCTCTGATTTTCACATTTCGTTCGACATATTCTCGCAACAGAGTGCAATTCACGTACATATTATGACTGCTAAAGGTAGCGCGTTAATGCGATGTACCGATAATTATTAGCACGTTTAGCACTTCAATGAAATTTACTGGCTAATATTTTATGTTTTACACGTCTTCGAATCTATACATTAGCGACCAGGTTAATGATTTCATTTATGCAGTGAACAAGTCCGGGATCGTCTTCATCATCGTGGCAAAAGTCAATCGTTTGAGCATGCTTGATATTATTATATAATACGACTATCTGTTTTTGCTACCGGAGAAATGTTCAAACCACAAAATCGACAAACCGCATAAATCGTAATTATCGTACAGTCTTCGTCTGTATTTTTTCTATCTCGAATGCGTGAAAATATTTCAATATTGCAATAAATCGAAAACTAATAACACCTCAAAAAATTTAAAAACTTAAGTCTATACAAAAATACACTATTATATTTATCATATTTTATAAAGAATAATGTCGAAATATAAAATATCTTGTCTCGTTAATCATTATTTTCATTCGTGCATCATTCTTGAAAGTTTATCCATTTCCATTTTCTGAAAATTTGTTCTCGCGTATCAAAAATTTGATATTATGTTATCATTTTGCATAATAGACTCGCAATTGTATCTGACAAATGTTCATGCTCCAGAGGAAGTTATATCTAATTCTGTGTGCGACTTATTACCGGATTACACCGATCTGTCGAGTGTAAAGTACCAAACTTTACGATGACGCGAATCTATGCCTTTCTCGCCCCTACGCGAAGAGAGAAGTAAATCCATCGATTTATAACCGTGAAAGCGCGACTAGCTCGTCGTCCGTCAGGATGTTGCGAAATTACCTGATCGTTAACGAAAGATACTCGCCACTTATCACATCGCGCATTATGTATGTACCTTTAATAGCCTTCTTACGAACTGCGTGACATGGATATCGTAAATATATCGAGGAACGATCTCGTATGTCGAAGATCCTTAAGCTCGTTAACTTTCATCAGAAACGGTAATGCACGGAACAATTCTCGTGCCGTTACCATACTGAAGAAGGTATGGAAGGAGGATGATTTTTCTCTTATAATTCGCGGGTCTCTCATCTCGGTCGATGGGCTATCGTTATCGAAAGTCGACCTGTCAGATTGAAACGTTTGCACGCGGTGCTCTTAATGGACCAGTGTCAGTCAATTTGTTCCGCGATACGCCCCGCATCGAAACGTAACTCAAAATGTTCGAAAATTATCCGCCTCATATCGAGGCCACAGTCGTAATGTTTCGCGACAGTGTATAATTTTCGCTCGTCGCTCTTATAGATAGATTCATTTCGCTTGTGACGGTCGTTTTCATTTTCGGCAGTATTATTATCCACGCGACCGCCCACGTATAACACGAGAGAAATTCACGGGGAGATCGCCGTTTATACTTATTATCTTTTCCGCAATCACAAAATGTAAAACACGTGTAGTTTATAAATCATTTTAAAATTATTTGTTAGGGCATATCAATTAATTTTCAAATATTAATAAATAAATAATATGTGACAATAATGTGAATATATAGAATACATAAAATCAGAAATTCAATCAGAAAATAGAATGATATTAAATTAAAAAATTAATAGGGTTAACTATAAATTTTAAAGATTCATCAAATCTGTGTTTTGCAATATTTCAATATTATTATTTTAATATTAATATTAAAATTAGATTACAACATAATGTTAAATTAAGGATAAAAAATTATAATTAAGTAAAATTAACATTTCTCTTTTTACATCGATGTAAAAAAATTCTTACATTTATAAATAATTCGCATATTTTTATTTATCTTTTATATTTTTATCTTATTTTATTGAGATTTATCTTTTTTTTATTGAGATATTGTAATAATGTTGACTTTATAATTTCTCTAATTGATTCTGATTTTTTAATTGAAGGAATAAAATTTCACAAATCAATTCAGACATTTACAGCGACGTGTTTCAAATGAATTCTCTTATAGATAGATTTTCTGTAATATTATCCGCGTGCCGAAGGTTTGTTCGATTCTTCAAGATATTCGTGCATACTTTGGATTCCAGTCAGGGTATTCCTACCTCCTGATCAGAGTCTGATCTAATTTTGGCCCTCTTGAAAACCAGTTCGGAGTTAGCGAAGCATTATGATACTGAATAGACAACCGCCGGTATGTTAACTAATCTCCTTATAGTGACCTTTCTACATTAGCTCGATTTTACGATCGATACATCTCCGAGTAATTTTTTGAGATTTGAGGAATAAATATAGATGATAAAATATTTTTTGAAAAAAATTGAAATCAATTTTAAGCATATCTAATTTATAAAGCATTTTTTTCAAATATTCAGTATTTAATGTGGAAAATTTTATAAAAATCTTTTCCGTGAATTGTATATGGAAGAGATATTAAAATCACTCTTAGATTGTATTAGATTAGAAGATCTAAGTTTGCAAGAAAGCGAATCATCGAGTTGGACTTATTTCATCCAGATTATCGGCGATTTAGTTCAAAGAATTGACGCGAGAAATACGCAATACTTTAGAAAAATAGGAAAAGGAAAAATAGAAGTGGATATGTTTACAAGGTTTGCACATTACGCAGTAATACGCTACGTTATCCAGTAATTCTCGCGTTTAGCCGTTGGCTATGTCACTATCAGCTGGTTACTCGACAAATCATTCCTCGTTAACGCCGATTTTTTTATTACGAGGAAAAATATTAATTCGTGCCGTTTCTCGGCTGTTTGACTAACGGTCTCTTACTTACCGCCAGTCTCTATACATGAGCATATTTTCTCCCTCGACTTTCCTATATTCTCTTCCCTATTATTATTTCCCCGATATTTACCTATGCGCGATGATACCGCCGTCTTATCAAGTAGTCGACCGACATCCGGTTGCCGCAGGAAAATCCCAAGACGCTTGGGAAAGATTGTTTTATCGCGGGATGCCTCTGAAATTATAAGGGGTACTCGAGAGGATAATCAATTTTTATATTCAACACATCAGATTTTTTTTACGATTGACCGTTGAGAAATAAAATCTTGCAATTGATTCTGAACAGTGATTCGAGTCTTCAAGTGAGTTTCGAAATACAGTATGATATCGAGACATATCCCATGAGAAACTGGTTTCCGAAGCATGCATGAAGTTTTCTCAGCGGAGATTTGCTTCATTTGCATATAATTCTTATTAATTTCTTACATATCATTATCGCGATGGAACAAACGTACCCTCTCGTTAATATATATTTCCAAAAGTTGTAAAATTTTAGGGCAAGCTTTTCTAAATAGTCATCCGCATACCGACGATTTGTGCGTACATAAAACATGACGACGGTCATATATCACGCTATCAGACGCGCGTCGCGGCTGTGATCATTCAAAACGTCCCGACAAATCATTCCTCGTTAAAGACGATTTTTTTCTCTTCATACTCGAGAAGGAAAAATATCAATTTCTGCCGTTTCCCGTCCATATCTCTTCGTCTGTCTAACGGTCCTTTCCTCTGCTACGCGCGACTATCCTTCATCTCGTCCCTTCCACACCTTCCGCGCCCATCTTTTTCCATACATACAGGATGTGATAACCAGTGAGAAACTCCGCGCCGGTAAGACAAGGTGTAACTAAAGGTAGCGCGTAATCACTCGTCGTGCATGAAAAGCGTTTATATTGGGCGTTTGCGAAGGAAGGGGGGAGGAGGGGACGTGCGAGAAAAGATGCGAACACGTAAGGCGAATGGCGTAAGATACGAGGAAAAGGGTGAGCGAAGGGAGATTAACGCAATTTTCTAGGCAACCGTATACGCGCGGTAAGAAGAGACAAGAGGTAATTACCGTGACAGCGTCAGTATAGCGCATCAGCTGTGATGCGGCCGTTGATTTCTGGCCACGCTCGATTTTGTCCGGTCAACGCTAAATTACGAGTCGGTCGATATATATATAAGTCGCTCGTAAAACCGCCTTGTCTGCCTTGGATGCTTGACGCGTCGAATTATACGCGTCTATTCTTATTGTTTTAATCGCCCGACGTTAAGATAATATCGCAGAAAATATCGTAAACGTCACACTTAAAATTGCCGGATACTACGAGGTATGATTTAATAAAGTATTACTGCTGTGACTATAAACTAGGTCTTATGATTTAATACTTTTTGACATTAGGAAATTATCCCATGAATTTTGCCTCTTTTTACTCTCGGTTCGATTTTCTCAATTTTCTACTTTCTATTCCGTTAAGATTACCAAGTTCGTCGACAACTTCTCGGCGCGGTTTATATTTATTATTTGCATTGTCGCGACGTCGGTCTTTGAAGGAGGACTCCGAAGAGTGTTACTTTGATGTAACATAAGGAAACACTAGAGAGAGAAAGAGAGACAAAGAAGAGAGTGCGAACCTGGCACTAAGTAGTGAGCGCTCTCGACAATGCGCGACGGGTGTGCTTTTACATCTACGCTCTTTACCTTCCCCTTTCTGGCCATTCAACGAAAATGGCATGCCATTATTGGCATTGTGGCGCCGACGAGAAAAGCGAAGAAGCGAGGTTACGGTAAGCCCCGTCATCGCTAATTCCCGCCGTGGGCTAACGATCGTGTTATTAGCGCAAATCAAATTGGCGACTGTCTCACGCCGGAACACAACGGCGAGACCGCCGAGAGGCGGAAGGAACGCACCGAGAATTAATTTACTCTCGCGGCGAGCGAAAGGACGTGTTAATTTACATATCGAAGTCGAACGCACGCGCAGTCGGAATCGCCCCGATTGCCAGCACTTATTTCGTAATGCTTCGACCGCTGCTTATTGTTGCGTTTAATACGAAGACCTGTCTGTTTTCAGAAACAAATGTTTCCGTTATTATCATTTCTGCACAAGGAAAAATTTTAAGATTTATTTTGTATAATTGCATATTATATTTATATTTTTTTCTGTCAACCCAGTGTAATATATTATTATTATATATAATATTAATTTATATTATTATATAATATTATATAATTATTATATATATTATATGTATTATGTAATTATTATATTATTATATAATATTATATAATATTAATATTATTATTAATTATTGATTATATGCCTCTATAAATTTTTCCATACTTATTTTATATTGACATTACTATATCGACATACTACTTGTATATTGACATACTACTATACTCATTGTCAAATATTTCACGCAGAGCGTGTTATCGCGACTGATTTACAGCGGAAAAAGCTTCGCTTCGCGATGTATCATTCGGCGCGGACATTTAAATTTACTCGAAGCATTGCGGCCGTTTCAATTATGTCGCAGCTTTTCATCTTGCTCGGTTATTTAATTACGCCGTGAAATACGGTCTGTCCCTTCGACGATCTCGGCGTTCGTGCTTTACGGTACTCTGGGCGCCGCTGGATTTTCTTTCCCGCGCTCGAACCATGCTGCCGAGAACGGTAAATTAACACGCTACGGAGCAAACGTCACGATCGATTATTTATGTATCACTGTTATCCGCGATAAGCGACACGATATCCGGCGGCGCCTCGCGCTTATTCACGCGTGCCGCGCTAATTAGAAATTTTTTTCTTCAACGCTTTCACGAAACACGGATCTGGTCGCGATAAGTTGCATTAATGTGTCCAATCGCACCGTGTCACCGTCGATGGACACCGACACTGGCTGGTGCAAGAATCGGCGCGTTGATTGTCGCGTGTCTCGACACGGAACCCAATGAAATCTTATTCGCGAAACGATCGATCGAATTATCGATGAAGGGCAGAGTTATTCTCGCACACTTTATGCACTGTCACCAATAATACTAAGCTCGCGGTTCCAATATCAACTGGTTATCTAGCGCAACAATTGCGATAATTACGTTATTATCATATTAAGAGAATTTGCGACATAATGCCTTTTCGTGAGTTATCGATTAATAAATTTAATAGAGTAACGATATCGATCGGGACGACGGCGACGTCGTCGTTTCCTTATTGTACATCCTCGATTTTTTTCCCTATATCGCATCTCCGCGTGCGTGTTCCCGCAATGGAATCACGAATTACCGTCGCCGAGATCGCTCGAGGCTTCAACGGACGTTCGCCGACTTGTGGGACCTTGCGCGTTTACCTGCATACAGGGTGCCCCATTAGTAGTCATTAAACTTTCCTGCATGACTGACTTGCCCGGCTTTCGGGGTCTACAACGCCGGTGTTCGTCGTCCTTGCGAGAGGCCGGAGCTCGCCAACGTGCGATCTTTAGAAAATTGGATCGTATTTGCATCGCGAATGTGTACGCGCGACAGGTTGCCATTATGAAATCTAAAATTCAGAGAGCTACGCCGAAGTAATTTACGTTTTTGCGGTTATCGCGATTTATATGAATCAGTATCCGAAGCATTTTCCTTATTGCCATTTTGTTGTTTCCAACGTTGTGAAATTATGCTGTCTAGATTATTAATAACATTTACATGCGACGATTAGATTAGTATGTCGAGAATACGGGCAAATAATATCGATAGCGTATTTTTGTAGCGTGTCTCGAGCGAAAATAGATCTTTATTAGAGAGCGCAAAATAAACACTACAATTTTATGCACAAGATATTATCAATATCTCGCATGTTTTATAAATATCAATAATAAATGCATTATATCTAGTGTACCATATTGATAAATTATTCAAATCATATTATATTAATTTGCTATTATTTACGAGTATATTGCAGCAATAATAATTGCAATAATATTATCACTATTTATATCTGTGATACTTAAGAATGAGGACACTGTCAATTTAAAATAAGTAAAATAGCGTATTAAATACCGTAGATTCAACGCGTAATCCTCGGCCAAGAGCGCAGCGAGGCCGGTCGTATAGTCCTGAGTGTTGTCCAACGCGATTTCGAGGGTCACCCTATATAGTGAAAGGCGCGAAAGAAGTTTTGTGGGTACGGGGGATGGTCGCGGGAAGTGTCCGGCGTGTCCGGGAGCGACCGTCCAAGTGCGGATGGTCACCCCGTTCCAGAGGGTCATCTATTGGTCCGCTCTCACTTAGCATAAAAGGGGTAACCAGCAATGCTCGCTGCCATAATAGAACGAGTGTCCCATGGACACATAATTAGGCGCGCAGTCCATGGGAAATTCGGACCCCATTCCGACGTTTTAGCATCGGGCTGGACGTTTCGCATAAGCATTAAACGGTGGGGTCATCCGCGCGCGGACAGAAAGATCGCAAAGTGTCGACGAGCAGTTGTCAAACACCGAGAAATACGACACGGCACGCACGGCATGAAATAAATATCTAGCATGATAGAGACGCGTTGTAAAATCGGAGACAATCTGCACCTCGTCTCTCGATGATGTAAAACAGCGCGCTCGGTATTTCCTCATTTGTTCATTTACGCGGTTTTTATTACGCTACTCATCATCTCTCGTGCAGAAGTATTACGGCGAGGACTGAATGATTAGAATGAGATAGACACATCGAAGCAAATGCGGTATTGATAATTGGACATTATCAACTGTTGTTGTTGGGAAACACACCGTTTCTCTTTAAGCGCCGATTTGTCTGTTCGCTTAATGACTTGATAACTTTAAAATAATCATATTATAGAAAAATGCTGATCATGTAACAAGAAAATTAAGGACATGCCGATGTGATACACGGCTATATTCGAGACAGTCTGAGAGATGATAAAGTACCAAAGTATCGATTAAATATTCTGTTTCCCAGAGAAGCGCTATTGATGTTAAAAAATTTGAAGAAATAATCATCCATATGATGTTTCTCACATAGCAAGGTTAAAGATGACAGAATTATCATTAATATTCAATCCGCATGCAAGAATAAAATTTGCATATCTGTCAGTTTTTCTATGATGGAAGATTTTATGATGGACAACATCAATTCCAATTAAAACTATCGGATACACGATATATGTCCATGTCTAACCATTGAATTTTAAAATTTAATCTAACGATTTTCAATGCTAGAATTATATTTATGTATAGTTTTAGTGAAATTTTTTCGCGAAATTTTTCTTTATATTTTTATTATATAATAAAGTTTGTTTATTATAATAAAAATACCTATACTTAATAACACATATAGAAAATAACTTATAGTAACGTTGATAAATCACTTTATTCCCGTAATATTCGTTGAATGGTCGAACTACACAATTTCTTTCTCTCTCCTTATACTTTTAAATCTTATGTTTTTTTACCTGCTTATCATATTTATCGAATACTATGCGGGCTTGCTATGCTTTTACCGCGGGCAATAGATTGTCGATCGTGCATTATAGACTGGATTGCAAAACATTGGAAGGAATGCTGTCCCGATACCGCCATCCGAAAAGAGTCTATACGAACCTCAAGGTCGATCGAAACGCATGACTACTGCTCGCATTGCAATCACCGCGAAATCAATATAATTGCATCGAGTTTAATTTTCAGATACGGAAAGATATGGTATAACCAGAACAATTCTTGTTTTTATTGCGATGTCGCAATATAATTGATAATCATCATTTATCTCTTTGAGAGTGCAATCTTTCGCGCATTTAATTTATTAAATAATTATCACTTGTAATGCTTTTACTATCTGATTTTATCTATTAAAATATATCGGTATCGTATTTATTCCAGTGACAGAATTAATTCGATTAATGCACATTGTTATCGTAATATACCTGACTACTAATATACCTGATGATTAAGCATATTATTTATTTATCTTTGCATACCAACGATATATTTCAAAATCTACATACAAGCTCATCGAAATTATATCGGTTTCTCTCGATCTCGATTTTTTAGACGGTCGTTTGTGCGAGCTGTTAATTTATTACCGATACCGATACCCGGCCCTATCGAAAGAGAAATCCGGTGTGCCTACGCATGCGCCCATCGAAATCCCAATTCAATCGAAGGTAAAGACTTACGGGTTCGCTTTATCGGGCGAGTGCTGTCACGTGATATGTCAAACGTAGTAGGTCGAGACCCTTGGACGTATCCTGCTGGATATTTAAGTACTCCGAACAAAACAAGTATCCGAGTCGCGCAGCACGAGTCTGATAACACAAGCTGCGAAAACCTAGGAGCTAGGAACCACGCACTCACTATTCTGTTTCTCGTTACGAAGCACTCGGTTTTTCATTCGCACGCGTGTCCTCTTTCAATCGTTTTCGATCATAATATCGTCTTCGCGATCAAAAGTTTCTCGATCCTCGCGCAAGATCGCGATGGATAACCGGCGATGGATTTTCGAGCTTGCGAAAGCTCCTCCTTGTCAGTGATCTTGCGGACTGGCTGAGCGACTAGCGGCGTGCATTCATTAATATGATAATCATCCAATACGTATACGATGCCTCTCGATGATCGCTCTCGTCTCCATCATCTTTATCGTCGTCATCGTCGTGATCATTGCGGTCAACGACGACGGCGCCACGCAAAACACCATCGTAAATATGAACGAGATCGCTCGCGATCGATAAGATGAATGAAACGGAAGGAGAAGAACACGAGGAAGATATACAACCGCACCACGATATCACTCACGATCGGAATTCGGTTTAATTTCGTTCGTCCGGCGAAATTGTCGCAATGGAAAATCGAGCGCGTGATAAAAAACTCTTCGCTCTTCCTTCCTTTTCGCACAGAGTTGACGTACTTTTCTCTATCCGGACACCGTCTCTCTCCGTGTCTCGGCGCGTTTTCACGTATCTCCGGTCATTTCGTTATCGCGCCTCCACCTTCGCCGTCCACCTCATCCTCCGTCTTTCCTCTTCCTCTTCTTCTTTTCCTCCACCGCCGCTGTCTTCTCTTCCTCCTTCTTCCTCCTCCTCCTCCTCCTCGTCCGCCTCTTCCTCCTCCAGCTTCTCCACCTTCGACCAGCGGAGGCGACTCGTCGCGCTGCTGTCCTCTTCTTCTCTTTCCTCTTTCTCCTTTTTTTTCCCTCCGCTTCTTTTCCTCCGGTCCCGCACGATCAAACCACCACCGCCACCAACAACACACTCGGTCCCGCTGCAATGCTGCGAGCGGAGGTGTCGTCACGCGCGTCGACTAATTTTCGGACGAACTTTCCGGTTCGGTGTCTTGTATTGGACTGTGCAGAAGTGGCACCTTCCAGTTTCTGAACTTACATCTTGTCAGGTAAGTGTGAGCTTTGCTCGCGCGGTCCCGGGGCGGTGGCGCGCGTGTGTGCGTGCGTATGCCCACACGCGTGTCGCTATGTATGCTGTGTATATACTCGTATATGCGTGTCGCGCCGCAGACCCGCCTTCTTCCCCACTCTATACACGCGGCACTATCTGACCTCTCTCTCGCGCGCGTGCTCTCGATCGCCGCCATACGAGCGCGATAGCGCGTTGCGCTCTGTCGTCTTACGCGCGTATGGAATACGCGTGTTACTTCGTATGCGTGTGCCGCCGTCGCCGCCGCGGACGGGCACGCGAGTGTACGGGTTACCCCCGTGTGTCGCCCGTAGACGACGACGACCACTGGTAGCTTCGTTCAGGTAGATCAGCTTAGACGTTTTTATCTCTCTCTTTCTCCCTGCCATTCCCGTCTCTCGTCTTCCCTCTATTCTTCTCCTTCTCTACGTATCCCTCCTCAACGCTCTTCTCTTTCTTCATCACGCACGCGTCCCCTACGTCCCTCCTTCCTTTCTTTCCTCTCCTCCCGCCTAGTTCTCTAGATGCGTGAGTGCGTGCGTGACTTCACCGAGGGGACATTTAACGCGTCGCGATCGCGTTTTATCCCTACCAGCCGCGACTCGGAGAAAGAGAGAGAGAGAGAGAATGTAAACGGGGGTTTCCTAAGATTAGATACAAGGGTAGCTGAAGATAGTTGCTCGCGCAGTAATACTCTTCCGGGGTAATTGAATTATCCTCGAAAAATCCGCGAGATATTTTTTTTTCATAAATAAATATCACTAATACTCGTATAATATATGAATATTTTATCGTTGTACACGATGATATGCGCATGATGCGCGTGTTACGTTATCATAATTAAAGCTTATACTTAAAGCTTAAAATATATACATTTAATGTATACATTTGCCTAAGTGCAAATCGACACTACAGCTCTTGATGATGTTATACGATTGGATCTCACGCTGCGCATCGCGTTGAATGACAAGTTGTGGATTAAATAAACTTGTCTCCTCCTGGAATATATTTAGCATATTTTCGATGACAGCGATAAGAAAGCATAAATCTGTGCTGAGAGCCTCATCCCCGAAGATTTCCATATTTATAAGATAGTATAGAAAAATAATAAAATTTTTTGGCTTTTTTAATTGCTTCGAGATAATTAAAAAATCTCCGATCGAAATATATAGATGTGCGTTGTTGCTTGTTAAAGAGAGAAAGTTTATGTTTATGTTTATTTAGGTTTGCGACTTTCCAGAATCAAAATTTTAATGTTAATTATCTCTTCCCGTAATGCTTAATATGCACATTTCATTATTTAAAAGAGAATAGTGTAATAACATATATATCAAAGTATGTTATCTCAGAATATACAGTTTATCATGGAACGATTCTCATCAACGATCACTTCTTTTATTCATGTACATGACTTGATTAACGACTTGACGTACGAGATTGATATTTTTTTAATTATTTGAATATAATGTTCTTTCATACAAAAATATTTTAATTTTAACATTAATTATCTTAGCAACTATATTCGAAATTAAAACCCCGTTAAACTTCATTTGAAAGTGACTTAAGAACAAGGCTGTCTTAATTTGCCAGAACCTCTTCATCCTTGGACGCTTATAATGCAAAAACCACTGACGCCTTCTGGGGTATCTTGCATGGACATTATAAACGTCCGACGACGAAGAAAGAGAAATTCGCTTGACGTTTTAATATTGTCCCCGCTGGCACAAATAAATCGCTCGTTCGAAAATAACCTCAGGCGTGGAAAACACAGATTCCCGGTACCTCTCTGATCTTTTTTTTGTCCGAATGGAAACTCGATGAAAGTTTCACCGAGATGTCACAAGTTATTTTATTATGTCTTTCTGATAAAAAAAAAACAAAGTCATTAAATACAGCATGGATTTTCCTGTTTCGACATCTTCTGCATCTACTCATGTGGTTTGATGCGATATTTTATAAGCGTGCGAAACACGAGGAGATTTATGGTCGCCTTCTTGGATCGTATGAACGATTCCGACATGTCCTTCCTAAGAAGGCTATCCGCTGAAACATGTGTGTACGTCCATCTCGTATAAGTCTTAATTTATTAGATGAAATTTTATTGTGCTCTCTCTCGAGAGATATGTTCCGATCAATTATATCATTAACAACGTTTTTTATAGTATAAAGATTATCGAAATTATTGCGAAGACGATCGGAAAGTCTTGCTGCGAGCAACTTGCGAGCAGACATGCCATATTGATATCAGGGCAAATTGCGGACTGATTAATTGATTCGCCACAAAACCCCGGGCGTGGAAAACACCGATTCTCTCCGCATTTCTCGTCATCTCTCTTTCCTTCGCTTTTTTCTCACGAACTCTCGATCGACGATGGGCACAACGACGATCCCTGGAAGCCGGTCGTCGCTCGAGAATTTCACCTTGGGCGTCTCCATTGACGATTTTACCGAAGCCGAAGAGAGCGCCCCGAAGTTCGTAAGCGCAAATAAGAGGATAGTTTCACGACCGGCTCGTCGTTGACCGTTCATTTTTCCATCTTCGGTCGTTCGCGTTACGCTTATAAGCAATCCTGAGTGTCGATCTCGTTCCTATAACAAGACTGATCGGGTGCGCAGTCCGGCTCAAGAGACTCGCATACCCGACGAGAAGAGACGAGACGAGAGCAAGGGACGAAAAGGGAATCGTAGATAGAGAGATAGATACTGTTAATCAAGTGAAATCTCTGCGTTCGGATTCAGCTGTTAATGAAGCGACGATATACATGATATTCGTCAAGACGAGAAATTTTATGCCCACACGAAATTTGCGGGTTTTGATTCGCGCCGAGATGCGAGATTTAAGAAAAAAAGATCGATTAAAATCAATGATTGGTTGAGTAGAAAATAGCTATAAACAACTATTACTGATCTTTTGTATGAGAGCATTTGAATTTATTTTAATACATTATGTTATTGCCATTATTAATTCCACGACATTTAGGCGTCATACAGGTGATATATTTACTATTAGCAACTACGAGTAAAAAAAGATGGAGAAAAGAAAATGACATATTACAAAACTTGATAGAAATGTGAAAAAGAAAGTATGATGGCCATATAATGTATAAACAGATTGATTTTTAACATGAATGCGAAATAAAATTACTTCTTTCTTAATAAAAATAAATTTTTCATTAATATAGAAATTTATAGAATACAAGTAATATATAATCTTTCATAAAATATGTTGCACGCGTATGGGATGCATACATTTATATTGCGTATAAATTCTATCTCAGTATTTTTGTAAAGATTCTTACATTAGCAGTAAATCTGTTGTGTCCCTAACGATTTTCACAGGATTAAATAGTGTTCTAATTAAATTACTATCATCACGTATAAAACAGGTCTTACAGGCCTTTAAGGGACACACACATACACATAATGCCTTGGGCGATAAACGAGTTCACTTTGGCGTAATTTTAAGTAGTGAAAAGAAGCGCGGGTCAGCCATGACTTATATAATGAAGATATTATATTTTTATAGTGACATTTTTCTTTCTTATTATGTAAACGATTCTTCATCATGAATTTTCAGATATTTGCAACTTATAATTGTGTAAATAAGGTAAATTTTAATTAAAGGAAAATAGGAGAAAATACATCGATATCTCAAATCAATTAAAAGAATTAATTTTTGCAGAGATGTAGAGAAAATATTAACTATAGATTATATTAACTAGAACACTAATTTATAAAATCTAGATATATAACTAAAAAAAGCCAAAAAAAGTAAAAATTTTTGTCATTTGTGTTCTACTAAAATATAATGAATGTTAGTGATGTAAGAGATTTACTACAAGTGTGTATTTTTTTATCTATGATATAGTATGCTACACGACGCTTATGTTCAAATATGCATGCATTAATAATTGGTGATTTCTATAGCAAAATGTTCAATATGCGACGATGTGCATCGCACTTGATAGATGAATCTGTATAGATAGAGTACGTAAAATATATGCTGGACGGGAATATATTGAACGATAATATACGTATTCCGTTTTATCGCTATACTTAGCATGAACATTTATATTAATAACATGCATTTTACATTCAATACCAAACATATATCCATATATATACCTGCTTAGAGTTTAATCAGATGCCATTGACGTCCAGTTAATGAGTCGAATTGACGTTCAGTTAATGAGAAAAATTGAATATTTTTCCGTAAAAACACGTTCTCATAAACACCCATATTTTACATATTAATGAACGATACAACTTCTCCCATCCATGTTAAAAGAAACAAACATGCGCTATAAAAAATTCGACAACGAAACTTTCTGTCATCCTAGCTTTGTTTTTTACCATTTTCATCAGGTAGACTTTTGTGCCTGAAACCTGTGTGTTTCCCTCGCGATTTATTGGGTCTCTTTTCGAATTCTTATCGCGCCTTACAAAAACGACGTCGCGCGTTATGGCCGCGGCGGCAACGACGGAGGCCGGGACACGTATAACCATGAATTGTCGTTACGTTTGTCATTGTCGTTGTAAATAAAAGACCGCGTCGCGCGTATCTACCCGTGCGCCGCCAAGAAAGAGAGATCTACCGCAGATATCTCCGAGTAAACGAGTATCCACTCGCGTCTGCTGCGACAGTAATGTCAGAGTGAGCTCTTTTATTAGCCTGCCGTCTCGGTCCACCTTCCCTTCTTCGCGCTCGTTTGTCGAAAACTTTCCTCTTCCCGGTATTCATATCGGACTACCGATGTACGCCATAACGAATTTTGATGAGAGAGATATTTTTAGGGATACTACACTTTAATTTCCACGCACGGTGGCAATCTAATTTTTTGATATGTAATGAAACGTGTGTTTTTGTACGATGAAACATGGAATATCCGTGACACGAAATATTATTAGGCCTCAAAGCTTTGATATGGATATTCATAGGGATTTCCGGAAAGATAGCGAAAGATATATGTCAAACTTTTGACATGCCGCAACTTTCTCGAAAATTTTTATGAGAATAGTGATTCTGTTTATACATGTAAAACATACATTGTGTCTATAATATTTTTCTGTTTATACATATAAAATACATCCTAATATTTTTGTTCATACAACCATTTGCTCGAGTTGGATATCAGTCGGCAAAGTAACGCGAAACGAAAATAATTATAGAGCTACACGCGATATCAGCGGAAAGCTTCGCAAAAATTTTAATTGACGAGATAAAATGTGAGATGCGAAAATTCGTTCCGGTACCATAATTGCGAGGAAATTCAATTTAACGAGACACGGTGCAACGCGACGTTATGCACATTGAACCGTCGTATTATATAAATTTATAAAGAGCAACATTCACATATATACAGTGTGGTTTACGTAATGTGCACCAGCGCTGCTACGGTTTCCGGTTGAACGCCTCGAACGAATAATGCCCGAATCAAACGATCACTTTCGCACAAGCGAGCACTGGAAAAGCGGGAGTGTGCTCTCGTTGCTCGAATACCTCTCCACGACACCGAAAGTCGGATGTCGCGTCGTGATACATTAAGTCAACAGTGCGTATATACAGATCCGAAGAGCAGGTCTGTCAGGATCTCATGCAGGAAAAGACGCGGTTCTTTTGTTGTTTACATTAGCATAGTATTTGATCTTCGATAAAACTATTTACTTATCTGTATATTTAATGATTTGATATCTCGAAACATTGTTTTGCTTGTTATATTGATATTGCATAAAATAATTCAAAGCTAAAATGAATATATTAAGTTGAAAAACAAAATTATAATATAATATAATAAAAAAGTATATGATAAAAAAATTATCTTAAATGATTTTATGGCATCCAGAAATTTTAAGGATTTTATCCATCTACTATCGCATCTTCACGATGAAATACATTTAAGCCTTTTTCTCTTTGTTTACATTTTATCGAGCGCACACATGTACGAGATATGGAGGTAAACGAAAAAATAATTTAACTACAAATGAACTTTACAAGAACTGGTCTTAATTCGTTTCCTTCCAGTTTCATCAAGTCCGCCCACGTGATATCGCAAGTGACATTTTCATTACTAATTTATCAGCTTCTGCAGAATCTGTTTTCATGCTTTTCGAGATAAGGAACACGCGGATACGTATACGTAAACGCTCTTTATGTGGACGTGGAGAAGCGAGGTGCACATAACCCGCGCGAATTTAGTGTTCCGCTTTAATCTACGCTTATGCCGCGCGCAATAAGCGTTCCTCTCTCTTTCTTTTTCATTCTCTTCCCTCCCGTTTCTACTTC
This sequence comes from Camponotus vicinus, assembly GCF_025532165.1. Lineage (NCBI taxonomy): Eukaryota > Metazoa > Arthropoda > Insecta > Hymenoptera > Formicidae > Camponotus > Camponotus vicinus. Next base: position 5,420,242 of record NW_028141981.1, on the reverse strand, counting down.
CCGATTTCGTTGCATTTCGCGCCTCCCTCTCGCTGCTGCATCGTTTAATCTGCATGCCGCGTGCGTTTATGCCGTGAATAAGGCGCATCGGGAACGCCCCGTGTGTACGCACTCGGGAACACTTTTAATGGGCCTGTAACCATCGAACGAGACCCGGCTGAGAGTATTAAAACAAATCTTTGCCTCGCGAACAGCGACGATATTCATCGACGATACGTTGCACCGGTTGTGCGTGCGATCGCGATTGGAACGCAAGCAAATGCCATTTGCGTAGAGAGACATTCTCGAGCCAGAATCCGGCCAATATGACAGGCCATTTGTTCCGATTGCTTCCATTATATGCGATAATTCAATGATAAGATATATTGCCATTCCCCTATCTCTTACATGTGTTTGTGTGCGCGATCGATTTAAATATTATGCGATTATTTGTCCATACACAGAGTTTCGAATTTAAAAAAGGGCAATGTATGTATTGATTTTTTTTGCTCGATTGAAGCTGTAAATGATTTATACTGATTGAAAACGCGATTTATATTGATTAAAAACGCGATACGAATAAGATTCTTGATTGTAGATTCACGCACAAACGCGGAATGCTAGTACGACGGTATTATTGACCGATATAGAACATTTAAATATTGCCTGCTATAATTACAGTGTGTTTGCACTGTGATTTCGTCATGGTGTACCGCACAGCTTTTCTTAAATTATAGCATGCTCCTTTCTCTCTCCCTCTCTTGCGCGCGCGAACTGTGAGTTGTAATTTGGCAAATTGCTATTCTCCATGAACGTTCGACACATCGTTTATACACGTCGATTACAGATCGATTGTCGCATGTTGACTATGTCTTGCGAGCATTTCCGTTTTATCATTCGCATTGATTAATTTCTTATCGTTTGTGTTTGAAAAAATTTCCGCATTTTATGCCACTCTTTTCAGTTTCGTTTCTCGATAACAATCTTCGTAAGCATTATTCCCGTTGTATTCGAATTCCGTTTCGAAAACGCGGCAACCTTGATTGTCGGCGACGTTGACTGACGTTTTAAAGAGTACGCGCATGGACATATGCGGGTTTATCGGACGACCGTTTTCAATTATTGACCGCAAAGTCGCGCGGAGAGACTGTCTGCGCGACGCCCGTAAACTTTCCATACCGCGTAATTAGATGGAAATTAGCTAGTTTATATTTATCAGCAAGTGGCGATTATCGCCGGTAATCTACACATTTTTCCGCATTATGTAATTACATTTGCATTAAGGTCATCGACCGGATTTTCTCGCGCTATTAGCGTCCGCGGCGGTACAAATTTTAGGCATATCTCGTGCGAAAGGATCGGAAAATCCTTTGCGAATCAATTCGTATAAATGAGCAGCGAACGCGGGAAAATTTGTAGGCTCGTATCAACGCGCATTCAGCGTTAGATACGTTCCTGTCCCAAGACTTTGTTTCACAACATATGCGGTAACATTAAAATTGCCGGTAACATGTCGCTCTAGATCGAAGCTGCGAATATGTAATTCATTGTGGATATTATTTCAAATTGCAGGGAAAATAGGAAGGCGTATTTCGCTATTCCCTATATTATACGTGTATTTCTCGCATAGGGCTACAAGCGCCGGATAACTAGATTGAAATTATGTGCATGAGCGCCTCTCTTGTGTATACTGTTACCTACCAAAGTATTAGAATTCATGCGAGTACGAATCTGTTTTACATAACAGCGACTCCGACCAGCAACGTCAGGAGTTAGACGGAGTAATACGCGTCGCGGCGATATACGCCGTTTATGCGTTTAATTTTCGTAACATATCGAACGTGCAACCACATACATTAACGGTACGCTGAAGTATACAGATAGTATAATTATTGGTCGGTGTGCGAGAAAAGTCGTACGTTTCTTAGAGCGCGAGTCGCCGTTAATGATTACGCGAAGTTACATGCGTAAGTAACATTTAATTCGTTGGAAGTTGCGCTGAAGTTTATGCCCGTCAGCCGATATTAATTACGTTGATAAAATATAGATAGTCTTACTGTTCTTTTTTGTGCGCGCGCGCGCGGAGCCGGCGCAGCTTGCGCGAGCGCTATATAATTATGGTAAACTGTATTCGCGCATCGCGCCGAGTTACGCCGGTGAAAATTTTTAATATAATCGCGTCACACATACACACGTGCACACATGCACGCAGAGATGCGTCGTGTTGCGCGCATTAAGATAAATCTTTCTTCCTGTACGATGATGATATCTAATTCATGATCGCCAAGACTTCCGCAATTTCGTAATCTACGGATGTGACGCGAAATTATATTAAATATTCTATTTTCAAAATAATTTCTTTCAAGGCAAAATTCCGTTTTCAATATTTTGTTTTTCTTTTTTCTTTAATTCTTAGCAAAGCAAGTTACTTGGACAACGTCATAAAATTACTTTCTAAACTAAAATTAAATAAGAATCGAATATGCTTTTCTCTTCTTACTCTCAAATATGGCATTATATACCAAACTTTCTTGCGAGTTACATTGCAGAATAGAGAGAAGAAGAAATGGCTTTTTATCTGCTGCAGAATATGCTTTTCGCAACAGAATTGTAGATAGGATCTGCACGACAAGATATATCCTCAATCGTATTTGCTTCGATGAGAGAAAAGAAGAGGTACGTTACGAAAATGAGAAATTTCTATTATAACAGAATCTTCTTGCAAAGGCCATGCATTATCCTAGATGCCACAATGTAAAAAACAACTTTAACCGCTTAGAATCTCGTCGATAAAATCGCTAGAAGTTATTATTATTAATGCAAATGGCGCATTATTACGAGGAGGTAAGAGGGCGTCGATGTACACATATCGCCGTTACTTTATTAATGCTTTTATACTATTTACATAATCGACCAACGGCGGGAACAATGCGTGCATGTGGCCGGAGTCTTTTATTAATTATGGCCGTTCTTGCAAGAAATCCTTTCCCGATTAACCGACCGCGCATTAAAAGCAATATTTCTTTTTTTCTCCCCAAGGATAACCATACTGATTGACGATAGATCCTGTCATGCGGCGTAGATCCTGTGATCTACGATTCTGTTGCAAGGAGGGTACTGTGCGATAGGCAAAAGTTCATCGATTCTCTCTCTCTCCTCCTCTGCTGTCGTTATAGCATCATTAAACCATGTCTATGAACGCATATAAACTATCGATTTATCGAGAGACTCTCCAAAGACTCTCAGGCTCTCCGAGCAGTTATACGATTATGCAAGCGTAATTTGATTAGCTAGTTTTATACGCGGAAATTTAATAATATCCACACGCGAGATAGATGAAGGAATAATGTTAATATATTAATGCGCTACTAAAAGAATCCAAAAACTATTAATACGATAAAATCGACAATACTTATAGATTATACATATATAAGTGATATTTTTCAGATAGGAAAAAAGAGAGAGAAAAAAATAATATAGCCATTATACGTCCATTTTTATGACATAAGTAGCTTCGTATTAATCTATATCTGAATAGTATTTTTGTACTCTATGTCAAAACAATCTTGATCTCGTCAACATTGCCACTCGCAAAACGTGTAATTAATCTGCAGAGTCTAGATCGAGAGAGAGAGAGTGCGCACAAAGAGTTGTGTGTATCAAGTATAGTTTATACTATTTGATAAAATATGATGTACAGACACTCAAGCGGCATTATAGTCTAGATTGATTGATGATTGATTATGGAAGTTAATTATTTTTATAGAAGCATCATTAAAAGCTGTGTTAATTATTATGTATTCGTCAATCATCGCGATTTATGACGGGACATAAACGTGATTGATCGCGGATCTATGAGATTAGGATGCAATATGGAGTGTTCGTAGAGATTCTGATATAAAGTTGCAGCAACGTAAAATATACGTGTTGCGCATATGTATTTAATCTGAATCATACATGTCCTTTCAATCTATTCGCCAATAAATTTATACAATATCAAAGTGTTATGTAAGATACTTATTGTTTTGACGTGTCGCGTGAGTTTATTGATAGGAATAGTCGCGATAAAAATTATTAAGCCTTTTTTTGTAATCATGAATTCATTCTAATTAAAATAGAGATTTATTTTGCTATCTGTATTACATTTATTATATATATTATATAAAATAATATTTTTATTATTAATATATAAAAATATAAATAACATTTATTATATATATTTTTTCCTTACAACTTCTTATGCGCTTAATTAAGAATCATAAAATCGGAATTGGAAGATGATCGATTCGCCGATATCTATGTTTAAAATGTTTCTCGCGCGAAATAAGGCATAAAAAATTAGCACAATTACATATATTATTTTACAAGACTCACCATTCAACATACGGTGATTGAATAATCAAAAGTTCGCAAGTGCTAAGACTTATGAATGCGTTTTGTATACTAATGCACGACCAAATGAATGCGTTATATTGATTCATGAACTAAAAGCCAACGTTTCTCTCTTGAACGCGATACTTTGTCACACTGAATTTTATGGTGAATATCGACGTCCGGTTATTTTCAACGCGATATATTGAAGTTCTGTATGTGCTGCATCTATTTAGATCTCCGCTAATGTCAAACTTCACGGTTTTTAACGGCCTTTCATTTCCTGATAACGACTGCAGAATAAAATCAGTAAAATAATTGACAAAAGCGTATAATAAGATATTGAAATTATTTTATTCTTCTTTTCAGCAATACTGAATCTAATTATTACAAATTACATATTAATATATTATTTTACGATATTTAGCTTGCAATACCGTATTATACTAATTTTAAAATTAGGAGATCGATAAAATTTTGATTTATACAACATGATTCATATTACTTTATAAAAGATAACGCTCGAAGAATAATTTTTCAGATTAATGGAGATATATGTATAACAAATTGATTGCGTGTGATATATGATAAAGAAATTATTCTTTTAACTTCATTATCCTTCCTCCATTTTCCACCTTTATGATAGAAGGCTTAATAAGTGAGCTTATCCACGGCTCACCGCTAACAGCACATCGCTTATCGTTTGCCAATGTGCACGCAGCTATTGGATATCGATCGCGATTACAGATCGTTGGAAAAGGCATAATCAAGCCGACGTTCATAAGGTTTTATCGCTTGCCCGGTAATCGGAGTTACGAATCGACCGATCGCGAAAGGTCGTACGCGCGCGCGCTAATGGTTACACGATAAAAACGCTGATATACCGTCCGGACGTTCGAAAGGCCTGCGCGTTGTAACGATAAAAAGTGCTGATATACCGCCAACGTTTGAAAGGCCTTTGGGATACACGCTCGTGTGTGTGTGTGTGTGTGTGTGTGCGGGGCACGCACACGCGTGTTATCTCTCGCGTGAAACCGCGGATTATTTCGCGGTGTTCGTAATGCGGCAGCGACGCGAGACTCCGTGACATTTTGTGCGAGAAAACGCACGTGCGTACCGCGAGCACGGCGGCCCACCATAAATAAACGCCACTCGACGCAAATGCAATTCGCCGATGCGTGTCTTAAACTGTCGGCTTATCGCTTACTACGTTATCGCTTTCCTTCGCTTGCGACGTTGCTCGCCCCGCGAGCTTGTTAGATGTGCGTTGGACATCGCACTCATCTCTCTGAGCGAACATCCTCCGTGTAAAATCCAACTGAGATAAAATTTTATTTCGTATTCAAGAAACATATTTCCTTTCGTGAAGCAAAATGTATAAATATCTTGTTTCGCATCATTTACAAGAAGGAAGACACAATTGTTTTTACAATGTATGCTGTGTTGTCGACGCATGCTGCGAAAAAAATTTATTACTCTTGTAAAATTAATTATATATATAAAAATATATATATGTAAAGAAAGATTTATATAAATTAAAAATTGTATGGAAAAAATTTATGTCAAAATTTTCTTTATATTTTATCGCGTTGATGTCGGATCTTTTCCACAATTTCTGAATGCATTTAAACGTCTCTCGTGTTTCATCCAATACACCGATCGCAGCACATATTAATTAAAGCGAACGCGGAACAACCGCGAGTTAACTCGGTCCAAACGCCGTACGTGCGCGTGTAACGATTTAAGTTCCGTGTCACGTATTTCAGTTGAGAGACAGATTATAATATCAAAGGTAAACCGCGGATGGGCAGTGTCTGCGAAAGTCAGCAACGATGAGAGAATGACAAGGATCCGACAGGCATTTTGCGCGTGTGCACATATATATACACATACACACATACAAGTGCAGAAAATAATTTTGTGGTAATTACGGTAGAAACTTCCTGTAATGATGGATTAAGACAAATGATTGAAAAGATGACTACAAAAATGTGCGTAAACAAAATCCTATTTTGGAAGAGATTAACTTTTAATTATCTACTTTCTCTTACATAATATTTCGATAGAGATAACTGTAATATCATTTATAATTTATGAATTAATAATTGCAAATTCAGTATCATTGAAAGTTCATCGAAAGTATGTATCTGTCGCTTACATCAAATTCTTAGAAAGAAATTCTTTCTTTCAATCTTCTTACGCTCGATATTTCCTATTGGATTTCAGGTATCGATGTTGGACTCACTGTTATTGCAAATAAAGATCCAAGAAGTATTCGAAAAGAAGAGGATCGACGCTCCGATAATATCAACGAATTCCTGTGGATGTGCATCGTCCGTGTATCGTGTTACGCATCGGATCAAAATATCAAAGGTAAGTCTCGTCCAGCGCATGTGAGGAAGACGGAGCTAATTGCGCGCGAATGCACAAGGGCAGCAACGGCCTTACGAGGGTTCGCGACGATATGCGTAGATAGGGGAGAGAAAGGCAGATAGAGAGAGAGAGAAGAAAGAAAGGAACGGAGAACAGAATGACGAGCTAAGGGGAATCGATCGGTCATTATCATAATTTGTATATGAGTACCACCTGGAACGGTGGCAGTATCCCATGGTCGACGTGCTCGCAAACCTTCTTGGACTTCTTTTTCTCATTTCTCGATCTCCGCTACCCCAACTGCTTGTTGTTCCTTTCCTTTGAAGTACGCTGCTTGCTAGGTTCGTCTTTGTACATCCTATTACGAGTCTCATAGCCATGAAGGAGAAAAAAGAGTTCGCGAAAGTGCCGGCAATTGCATGCCGGCGATTGCATTCCTTTACGATCATGCACAAAGTTGCGGATTTCTGTCGTTTAAACCTCCGATAAACTGTACCCACTTTCGCGAAGTGATAAATTATATATCGAGTTGGTGTTGCAAGTAAATATTAATCGCCTCGATAATCGTCGTCTTCCAGTTTGAATTATTTCTCCAGGCCCAATCTCGCGATCATTCCGGATTACACGAGGGCTGTTTAAGCATCCTGCAAGTGCATCGAAAGACGCTCGCAGCGCTTTATTATCACTAATAGCCAGCGTTACAACATTTTCAGAAACGAAAGTAGCGGGTGAGGTATAAGAAGCGATACTTTTAACCGGATTTACCGCCTGCTTACAGAAAATATGAATTGTTATTCACTGGCTCGTAATAGAGCAGCGTGCGTGCGCTAATAATGCGTTAATCATACGCGGCCTATTAAAGTACCCATCTTCGAAGCATTTAAGATGATGTTCAAATTACTATGATATCGACCGCATTACATTCATGCTTCTCAGTGCGTACGAGAAATTGTTATTATTAAGACATCGTTGGACCGGATTAACTGAAGTAATTTTCACGGGAGAGCTTCTTTCTTTCTCTCTCTCTCTCTCTCTCTTTCTTTCCCTCTTTCTTTCATCTTGATGAAAATAAATCGCTCAGTTTCTCAAAACATATAGTCGAGATTTATTTAAATTACCATCGTGGCCTTCGAGACAAACACTGGCTCCTATATAATTTGTCGTGCATCGGTCGCGCGTCGTAAATCGAAAATTTCGGAAAGGTCAAGGCTTCCCTTATCTGAAGTGGCGGCCGAAAGAGTGTTTCCCGATTTTTACGACCGACCACGAACTTCGTCCTTTTATTTTTTTTTACACGACATCACATCTCGAGAGAAGATCTCGAGAGAAGATTTGATTCAACATCCAAAGAAACGCGCGTATTAAAGATAGTCGAGAATTGAAGATTCAGACACGTTTATATTTTTTTAGTGAAATAAAATTAACATAAAATACTTTTTCGATTCGCAACAAATTCAAGCAGCTAGAAATTATTATGTATTAAGAAATAATTGAATAGTAAGATTGGATACAAAAAACTGAAGCTAGACATATATCCTTAAATTGTTTTGCAATTTTTTTTTTTAACAGTATAAGGCAACAATTTTTTCTCGAGACGTTTTTATAACAAAAATAAATTTGTAGAATTATGAAAGAGATCATATCAGAAAATGAATAATAGACCAAATCAGACGAAAGAAAAGCGTATTACTTAAGAATTAAACTTCTCGTCATTATGTGTGTGCGTTTGCCGTCACTGACGATTACACCTGTGCCGTGTCCTCGTTCAATGCCGAAATCACGAGGTCCGATTCTCTCCTCCTCCGTGCCACCTTTCCAATGCACTACGATGCAGCTCTTGCTGCGGTAAGCCGAGACCTCGCCGCGATCGTATATCAATGGCTACAGCCACATACGTATACGCTATGCGAATAAATATAATTATAAGTAAGAGCGCAAGGCTGGGGGACCACGCCCTGTCTCCGCTCTACTCTCTTTTTCTCTTTCCTTGCTCTCCCTCCGCGAGGCAAGGCACGCACTACTTCGCGTTGTTTCTTTGCTCTCTCTTTTTCTCTTTTCTCTTTCTCTGTCTCTCTCTCTTTCTATCGAACACACGGAGCACGATAGATAGGCTTAGGTTATATACATTTCCTTTTCTTCTTTACACCGTTTGTACACGCGTCTCGAGCACGCATGTCGTTGCGTGTACGCAACGAGATACCTGGAGGCGAATCAAGCGAGTTCCTTGGAAGGACGTCGCGAAATTGATGGGGATCGTCGACGGTGACAGGGGACAGGGGACAGGAATAAAGAAAAATAGATCTTTGTAAACAACTTTAAAATATAGATGACATTGATAGCATAAATATCTATGGATTTTACTCGAATGCTGGAATGTTGAAGCTGAATTAATTGGAGTATAAAATCCAAGTAAATTAGTATTTTCATGCAATATTTTCTGTAAAATTAAAATTACTAAACAATACATATTACATTTACTATTTAAATATAAGAACATTTTGATTAAATAATTAAAAGTAAAGTGGATATTTTAGAGAGACATAAGATACTTGTGAATGTTTTGCAAAGTTAAATTTTTACTCTTCTTTTTTACCTAAATCATAATTTATATTTATTAGTCTCATAAAATGCATTAATAGCTCGCCTGACATCTTTGTTATTACATGCAGTTTATGATTGATAGTATTGTTTTTAATAAAGCAATCAAATTTCTATAGCGCGTTGTATACATCTGCATAGAGAAAACTTGATATGATGACTTTCTAATACATCATGGAGGTCAGAAGATCTAACCGGAACATATTTTGGAGTCAAATGTCATCAGTAAATACGCGTCAGTTCAACGGCAAACTGTATCTTTCATCGGGAAAGTGTTCTGCCTCTATTATCTGAATGAATAGTTGTCATATGCACTTTATTGGACATGCAACATTGTGATGTAATTTAAATAGCTTGACTCCGAGTTATGACTTTCTAATGCATGAGTTATATTGCATTAGGAATAGATTGATTTATTCAATTGAACTTTTTTTTCTCTGCCTTGAATCCTTTCTTCCTCGTATTAAGACTTGTCATAAGAACATCATTATACGAATATTATTATATCGTGAAAGTAGAAGAAAGGAAGAAAGGAAAAGTTATGCAAATGTAAATTTACAAATAAAAATATCTTCGTATATTGAAACGCCGTTATTATTTCATTATTTAGGAAATGTTCTCACATATATTGCATAAACTTATTCTCAATCAAGTCATTACTTAAATATTCAAATACATGTTTTTACGTGATAGGAAGATATTAGTGGCAATAAAAAACGTGACGAATCATCTAGTCAATAAAAAATTTCTAGAGCACGTATGGATTTCATAGGTGCAAGATGCAATGCTATCACGGACTATCCATTTCGTTCTTTCATTACTCATTAAATCAACCTGAAATTATCGTTATTGCTTTTGAGAAATCACTCAGATACAATATCGGATGACGTTTTACAAAAGGTGATTAGTATACAAAGAGGGGCAATGGAGGAATTCATATATCAGCCATTAAGATAAGCGTGTCGTTGCACCTCTGATAGTGAAACGAATCTCTTTATAAACGAAGAGCGAAGGCGCATACACATTCGCGAAATACGCGCGCCATCGAGATCGCGCTTCGTGCTCGTTGATGAGAAGGCTATTCCTGCGATACATGTTCCGTTGAAACGACCGGATGTAACCACTTCGAGACCAACATTAAAGATAACGCGCACGGAACGACGTTTATCGTGACATAATTGCCGACGCGCTTTATTATCGTCGATATGGTCGCGCAATTTTCAGGCTAATCCGTGAATTTATTAAAATACGTTTGATACGACGGTGCGTCGATTTTTCTGTGAAAATCTAGAATCTTCGATTATCTCCGAAACTACTGCTAGGAAAAACGGTGCAGGAAATCGCATACACATATATAGACATGTTGCACCTCGATAAAACGTGCGGTCTCGTTAGCATGCGAGTTCTTGCGATTACGTACTTAAAACTAAGTAGAGAAAGATACTCGCGACATGCATAGATAATGCTTATCGCGAGGTAATTGCAAAGCCAGTTCGCCGTTAGAACAATCATTGTGACCAAATTTTGTTTTCAAAGCTGCTTTTATGCTTTAAAGAATTATGTGCTACATTTACGTGGAATTTGGCTGTAATAAATATCACAAATGCTTTCTCCTCACGAAAAATGATTCTTAAGATTATGTGAAAATAGTGTCACGTATCAAAGTAGAAATCACATATGTAGCACTTTGAATAAATTTACATTATAAATTAAAATGAATGTTTGAAACAACTTGGATGGCCAGTTGTGAGTTTAGCCAAAATTAATTATCTTCAGGAACCGTTAATTACATGCAAACACATCCATATCAAATGTCAGTAGACACAACTTTGTAAAGATTTATCTCTACTAAGCAGCAAGATTTATTTCGGCGTGGTTTCTCATCGCCAAACATGAGAAATTATCTAGCTTTACGATATAGACAGATTAATATTCCGCTCGCGAAACGCCATGATTCCGCTTTCGATGTTCATGTTGACACTATTAATATAATGAACATTTATACATTACAACTTCACGGAATAATTAAATTCTCCGATAGATCGAGGTATCGATCGAGGCGGGGAAGATATAGCAAGACGACAAGTATATCTCGAAACCTTTTAAAAGGCGAATTAACCTGGATGCGGCTTTGGGTTATCGCGCCATAATCGCGGGATTATTTTAGATAGAGTTAATCCGACGAGTTCAACAGCGATCACCTGAACAAGATCCAATGAGCGTCCCTGTGCGCCGATCGCGACAACTTGATCGTGTACTTGACTACACTTGAGATAAGAAATGGATCGGCCGATGAGAGAAAAAGGGACGGAGAGTCACGATTTCACGATTAATTCCAAGTTTCTATCGAGCTGTTTGCGAGGGAAACGTGGAAGCTGAGTTATGGATCGTAAAGCGAAGATCCATGGCGGTCGTTAAACACGCACTTGAATTTGTAATCTTTCGTGACTCGCAACCGTTACCGAATGCGACGTTAGACCGAATTGGATACAGCCTTGTCTATAAATGATAATCAAAGTCTCATTTCAGTTGCGATAACTTATAAAAATGATTCATTCAATATAGCTTATCGTTACGAATGGCATAACTTGAATATGAATGATAAAATCTCGAATATTTGTATACGAAATTGAGACGAAAATTAATACGATGTCTCTAATCGCATAATAAGATGATGTCTATGTAAATAAAATGTACATTTAGATAGCAATAGGTAGCAAAAATAGCAGGTACTTATACGGAAATAACTCGCATAATCTCCTATCAGTTCAGCGAAACTATTGGTTTTAAATACAAGTGTACATCGCTCAAGGTTTAATCGATTGAGTACTTCGATTTCAACTTCGAGATCGAAGTAGGATTTCAGCCTCGCATGTTTATGGCATAATATACGATAATTGTCCGAGATAAAATCGTCAATATATAATTACATATTATTACGTTCTCGTTATATGTACATGCATCTTTCGAATTATCAGCTGTTCCAACCTAACACTTCGCATCCTGTTTGCGAGAATATATTCCGTTTGTTTATAATTATGAATATTCAAATCTGTTTTCTAATTCATCAAGCGTTTCATAGCACACGAGATGGTTTCTCTTAAATGAAAAAAATTGTTACATTGCTAATTGTAAGAGTCAACTTGTAAAAAGGCTGCAATTAAAAAAAAAGCAGGAAGATTATATATTTTATAGCGTGAAAAAATTTTGATTTTTAACGTGACGCATCATGCACATTATTTTTTCATATTTTAAAGAAATGATATATAGTTATAACTTTTCGTCATTCGATGATATTTCATGATAATTATTTTGCAATCACATCTTAAATAATTATTACATTTTATTTGAACAATAGTCTCGCTATAAAATTAGCCAGAGAAATTATTGTTACTGGTATAATCATTCTGTTATTGACTCAATTTTATTACATATTACTATACCTTCCCAGCGCTTTGTATAGATATTATTTTTCGTCAAATGCGATTTCTCGAGAAGAGCAAGATTTAACAATCGGGCCGAAGAAAATTTATGGAAAGTAGCGCGAATAAACGACAAGTCGTTCAAACGTACGAATTTGACAATAATGCGCGATGTCATGTAGTCGCGGGATAATAAGCGAACATCCTCCGCCGAAGGCGGGGACGATAAAAAGCACTTGTACGTTGCCACTCTTTCGTTCGTTCGTGAGCAGACGAAGTCGCAATCGTCGCGCAACCGTCGTAAATCAAAGGTATTCCTCACGTATGACACGAGAAAAACAGCTGCTCGCGCGCTTACATGACGCGACCGTCCGAGGGCGTGAGCCGATATGCACGAGCACGCGTGTGTGCGCGTCTCTTCGGCGCGAACAATACGCGAGATAGCACAAGGCTCGCTAATTCCGGCCGATTGTGCTCTCTTCGTGGCTGTCGTTCAAGCAACGGCTAAAAAAAACAACCTGACCGTAGATCCGACCGTGGACAGCTGCCTCTTCTTCCCCTTCCCGCCCTTTTTTCCCTGCCTACCTACTTTGCTAGCGTTGAATTCTTCCTCATTGAGCTTGGCACTCATCGGTTGAGAATGAGGCGAAAATGAAATGTGTCTGAAGGAACGCCTTTTTTGTGTGTGACTGACGTAGAACCCACCTCCTGTATATCACTATCGGTATAGCTCACCCTCGTGAAAAGGCACCGATAGTATTCTCTCTTTCTTCCTCTCTTTCTCTCTCTCTTTCTCGTCGAGAGGGTTCTATTGGAACCAGATTCGCGTATGACGCAATACTTCTACCGTCAAGTTATGCTATCTAAATTCCACATTCTGATTAATGGCCATAATTCACTATTAAGCTTTGATAAATCTCGACAGACTTACATTGCTTGGTAGATCTTGTTATTTAATTTAATCGGTCGTATTTCTGTGATTCGATTATTTGCACATTTGAGTATATACTTTTTTTGGAAAAGATTCTAAATATTTTTTGTAGAGATTTATCTTTATACATTGAGACGCAAGAAACTATACTTTCTTGTTATAATTATTACTTGTCATATCATCATCTTTACTATTATATAATACCGCTACGTGAAGAAAATTGTATTTCTTCACGTAGCGGTTATATTGTAGCGTATTCGCTTTTAAATAACAGTAATATACTTCCGGAAAGTAAACGTGCAATTTTTCTCGGTTTTTCGAACGAGAAAACACCATTGTTGCTATAGATCGAGATTTTTCGGAGAATTTCGCGCTTATCCGAGAAGCACAATACCGATAGATCTCACGAAGAATTCCACGGAGGGCGAGGTAGAGAAACACACCCATGAATTCGCCGGGATACCACGTGTACGCGAGAGCACCCATGCGCGAATAATCCGCGTGAGCGACACACACGCGAATCGCGCACATCAGCATATAAGCCCACACATCGGCCGGAGCTTTCTCCGGTCAATATGGAGAACTGGGTATCCGGTATCTGTTGAATTCCCTCTTCTTCTGTCGCGAGTCTCGAGAAACTGAATCCGCGTATAATTTCGATGAATTTAATTTCTATGTAGCCTACATAATAAAGAAAGAAGTTAGATCCTAATTCATCAGATTTAACGTTAATATAAACGAAATTTAGTTGCTAAAAAATAATTTTGTCACGTATACAGAGAAGAGAGATTTTTTTTAATTGGGAGAAATTATCATTAATGTTGATTAAAAGTTTATAAAAATTTTGACTGTAAAAATATAATACGTTTGATTCAAAATTGCCTAGTCATTAATTTAACTGCTTTCATGATTTATGCAATGTTGAAGTAACAAATCAGATTATATTATTCAATCAGAAATCTAAAGCTCTATTCTTCTAGTAGTAGAACGTTATCTAATTTGCATTTGCATCAAAAATAAGATATCTTTCCATTTGGACTTCGATACTTGGAGTACAATTTGAAAAAAAGCATATCTCTATCTCGAATTAAATACATAGTGCGTTCACACACACACATTCATATAAACTTACATTCGAGTACGCGCATATATGATGTGTGAAGATTAGCTACTTAAAAACCATCTAGGACCGAGTCGTAGACCGAGCATACATCAGCGAAGAGATGTCTGGTTACACTCGCTGATCAATAAGAGAAAAAGACGACAAAGTGAAGGAGCGATGGATGATGAGAAAACGCATACATTTATGCCGCGCGAGTAGCCGCGGAGTCGCGTGCAAACACACGTGTACGTGCACGTGTCACTGCGCGCGTCTCTTATACTCGCGGTCCCGACTCTCTCCGTTCGACCTGCATCGTCTATTTCTCCCTCTCGCTCGCTCGCTCGCCCGTCTCTCTTTCCCTATCGTTCCTTCTCGCTCCTAGCTTTACTACGGTTTGAGCCCGAAGTGCTCGGTGTTCGAGACTGCCTCTCGCGACCCGCGGTAAGCAAAGCAAACGACCTTCCGTGGAATCTGGACAACCTGTCTGCCCGCCTGCAGCCGCTAAGACCAGGCCTGCACTTGTTCTGCACACGAGTCTGTGTCTCTCTCTCTCTCTCTTCCTCTCTTTCTTTCTCTTTCTCATTTCTCGTTTGTCCGTCTCGTTCCATCGCTTCGTCTCGTTCCTTCGAAGCGCTAACCGCATCGAGGGTGTTTTAACGCGACCCTTGGGCGATCATTAACCTTACAGAGACCGGGTTAAGATAATCATTTATGTGCGCCGAGTCGCGCCGCCGCTGCCCCGCCGATGTTCGAGCGATATCTGAGATTCTATGAATGAAGCCGTACCTTTCTCCTACATCTCGCTTATCCATGTCTGTAAAGTACGAAACTGTAAACCAGTTACCAACAGCACGGTTTTATTTTTTACCTTTTCTTCATATATCTTAAATCTTTCTATTTATTTATATCTTGGAAAAATGTAATCTGCAGATATTACATTTATAAAAGAATCAATTGAAAAGAAAAAGAAAAGATTGGAGATAAAGCTGTGGGAAAACTGATTGATATCACAATTATGATATATAATAAATGAATGAATTTTAATGAAGTTGTATTCCGCAAGATATTCGCGCTTATATCAGATATTTAAAACTATGACATAAATTATATCTTTTTTCCTTTGTGCATCAATGTGTGACAGCTACTTTTTAATTGTCATTATATTACATTTTATGGCACTCTCGTTGTGAATAAAATGAAATTCTTGCAGCGTAGAAGGCAACAGTAGGAAAAATTAAATTCAC
Organism: Camponotus vicinus; assembly: GCF_025532165.1. Taxonomy (NCBI): domain Eukaryota; kingdom Metazoa; phylum Arthropoda; class Insecta; order Hymenoptera; family Formicidae; genus Camponotus; species Camponotus vicinus. The sequence continues at coordinate 5,404,222 of NW_028141981.1, read as the reverse complement.
GTTTGCGTCAGACGTGGAATTTGTCTTGAAAAAAATTTCACGAGCTGCGATTAACATGACTTGTCGAAATTTAATATCGAAATCTTTCAGACACAGCCACGGCGGCGGCGGCAACCAACGCATCATCGTTTATTTTAAGATCGCCGGTGAATCACCCGGGCGTTTCCGAATTCGAATGACAAATGTTTATTGCCAAGCAAAAACGATTTTTGGACTCGGCTTTTTCTTTCCTCACCTCACCTCTTTTATTTTGTCCATCACGCGTATCTGTTTTCGTCGTTTCCGTTCGCATATGCGCTCAAAATTTACATCGCGAATTGATGCATCGATTTATCTTTACGATTTATATGCATGTGTAGGAGATGTTTGATAGTTTTATAACAACTGCATTTTCATTACGAATAAATTTCACATCGCTAATAGCTTCGTGGTGTAATTCGCCGACATAAATTCACGATAATCTTTTATCGAATGGTGTAAGTATAAGTAAATAATCCCTCATTTAAATTCTTCAGACGCGACGACATCGCTCAATATTCGATTACCCGTTTACTTGATGTTTTTCTCATTTCCATTTCCGTCTTTAATCCCCATAACCGTAAGTCCTGGTCGAGTGGAATGCCGGTGCAAATTTTCCTTAATCGCCGGCTTTCCCCTTTATGAGAAATGCGACCAGTGTATTTGAATATTCGAGCGTGCCGCTCTCGCTCGCAGATACAATTTTATTAATTACGATCGCCGGTTATGAAATACGCACGATCGCGTCAATTTCTCATTCATTCATTAACCGCCTTTATAATTGCGTCGGTAAGTGCTCGGCGGCTGTAAAGTATTCCACGCCAGGACGGACGTCGATAATTATCGCGGCAGATATCGATCGCCAGGACGCCGATGAAATATCGCGGCGCGCGAAAACGGTTTGCCGCGAAATTGTGGTAAATCGAGGGTAACGCGCCTGAGGTTCTCGTTAACAAATCGATCTCGAATGAGCCGATTATCGGCCAGCGCTCTCATTAACAGACTCCGGTTGGATGCAGTTTTCTCTTGTTGCCGTCGTCGTATTTTCCACGTCTTTTCGATTATCTCCAACTTGCGGAGGATCGGAATTCCCTCAGCTGATTGTGAGCGGTAATTCTGTCGATGGGATGGTAACGATCGTCACCGCTATACACATTGCGTATTCTGCTGAGATAGGTGTTATTACGCTTCATGGCAGCAAATCGATCGATGGATTATAACGTCCATTGATTTATATTAGTACGCTGCAATATTAATCAAGTCTGTCTCAGAGCTTCGAGTGCGTCTACGATTTGTAACTGGTGTCAGATTTTGACATGCATTACGCACATGATCGCCTTTCAGCGAAATGTACTTAAGATGTCAATGGAAGTAAATTATTGTGAGCTTCGAATCTATTAATCGTATGAACAGTCTCGTGTGATCAATAATTACATTACGTTGCACGCAAACTTGTCGCGACAATTGGACATTTTTTAGTCGGCGAAAGCCGCCGCAATTTAATTGCGAATAATATTGTACGTAATCGAAGTAATAAATCGTAACCATAGCTGTTATTAATTCAACGTTATTAAGCATCTATCGGTTGGTGAAAATGAAAAGAGTTCAAGCATGAGAAATTAGTGATACGATCTCTCGTTGCAGATATCCAGCGATCGAGAAAACTATATTAAATTTTTTCTTAAGCGTTCGCAAACAGGTTGATGATTTTAGTTCTAATGTTTATTCTTATGAATTATTTTGCTAAATTTTTCATTTCAAATAACAATTATACAATTCTAAAAAAACAGGTGCAAGCAGATTTCAAATATCTATTAAATTGGCAAAGTAGTTAATTATTATTATAATGATGCTGATAATTTACGTGTAAAATTAAAAAAATTTACAAGATTTATAATTACAAAGATAAAATTTATAATCGAATTAAAAAATCTTTTTACTTCCGAAAAATGTCTCTTATATCTTGAGATCTTTTCCAATAATAATAATTATGTATGTCTTATATAACAATAGTTATATATGCCTCATTATATAATATTATATTTCTGTCAAGCACCATAAATTCACAGTTCATTAAATTGCTCATATGAGTAACGCAGATTTAATAGTGAGCTTTTGCTTGCTATTAAAATAATATAAGAATATATGATTGATAATGATATAGAAAGAGAAAAAACGAGGGGCATTTGTAATCGTGAAATCGAGCGAGACCACGATACAGCCGTTTATATTGAACAAATTGCAATCAAGAGCAACACCCGTGTTACACTTCGCACTAATGAAACAGGAACAAAACGAGATCCGAATCCACATAGATAGATATATAGATAGATGTAAAGAGGATATACGATTTTTCGTTCGAGGGCAAATTCGTTCCGCCGAGGGTTCGTTGCCGTGAAATCACTTATTGGACGTCCGGACTTAGGCGGAGGCGCGTCTACCATCCTTCGAGAGTCGTATGTTCGTTGGTTGGGGCCCGCCGGGACCAACCCGGACCCGACCGACGCGTTGCAACATTATTGCCAAGCGTATATACTGCGTTAAAGGGTGTTATTACGCGTATCCGATGGCCGGCTCGCGGACTTGGGTCGCCGCGGAGCTTGTATACGTTTTCCACGAGCTTTTCGCGAACAAAAAGGTGCGCGGCTCTTAATCGCGTTCCTACATAGATAGCGCGAGCAAACCGGCCGCAATTATCCCTTCCGCACCGCACCGCGCCGATCGTGAATCGCGAAATCGCACGAATTAATGCATGCCTCACGACAAACGATCTGTGACTCTCCCCTTCCGCCGTCCCTCCGATCTAATCTCAGTCGCGTCCCACCGCTGAACGTGTTGTGCTGTAATTAATATAATACAATCAGTTAAGGCGGACGCGGCTCAAACCCGGGAGCTGCTCCTGTAATCTGGTCGATTTGTAAAACATATACCGTTGGATAACGTATTGCTTTCGTTTTTATTGCGATGCAGAATATATCTGGTTATGCAATTATCGCATTTATATTTGCGAAGAGATATGTGGAGAAAGCAAAATAATAAAAGATCGAAAGATTAATAACTCTTTTTAGATGCGATATCAATAAATGTAATTTTAAACGTATCGAATAGGCGAAATGAAGAAATCTATTTGTCAGTTATTGCATCATGTGTCGATTATCTAAATATACTCTGTTCATTTCGCATAAAAACTTAATCCTCACAGCTGTAAAATGTAAAATAATGCGCGATTATTTTCTTTGATATTTCGTGCTCCAAAGTAATTACGCGCGTTCAAAGATTCGAGCACGTTTCCCCCGTCGTTTTTCATCGTCTCTCGCTACAACTATCAATTTTTCTCCCTCTTTTTTTCGTCTCTTTACTTCGTTGTGTCCAAGCGTAACACGGTTGTCTCTCGCTGTTAGACATTTCGCGAGATAACACGAGTAATTACGCTCGATCGACCGACATGACCACCGACAATACTCTTTTAATGACTAATAATTTCAGGCGATGCCGATAATTATGAAACCGCGCTCTCGCTCGATTCGATTTCCTCCCTCTCTCCTCTTCTCTCCCCCTTTTCGCGATTACCTCCTCTCGCAATCGCGTTGTAGGCGCGCCCGAGCCGACGACGGGAGAGGCACGCAAAGCATCGAAATTCTCGCGGAACTCGCTAATTAACGACCGAGCGACGAGACGCGTTGCTCAGGCGCGCTAATTGCTTACTTTTCTCGGTTTGTTATCGTCGCGAGATATCGTCGCGCTGCGACACAGGGCGTGACTGGATAAAAGAAAGAGTCGCGGCGATTTGATCGGGAAAGGATAGACCGCTTCGTTAAACCGTATCTGTTTTAACTTACGCCAATCGTTCGAGGAACATCGCCACGTGTTTTTTTTTTTTCACGCTTGTTTCTGCGGCATGTGAATAGTGTTAGGAACATAATTAGTGAGATGCTCGCACAAAATTATAACTTATCGATTAATATATGCGATATGTATTAAAGTCACGATGTATATTAAAATCTTAATTGTATCTTTTATTCCAATCAATCTGATTTAACAAAAATCAACGCGATCACGTGCACGGCAGCCAAACGTTTCTATTGCCATTGCTAGAAGGGGATACAGTCTCGCGAGCAGTAGAGTCAGACAGAGAGGCAGATGTCTGCCGGCAGGCACCATCGTAATTCGATAAATGTACAGATCGGCGATTTTGCGCCGGTTTTCTGGATAACCGCTCGCATAAAAGCCTAACGCTCCTCGATCACGTGGCATAATGGCGATTGCCCGGAGGAGGGAGAGTTCATTGGAGAACGAACGAGCGGAATCGCTAGGTTGGCGAAACGAAGAGACGACGGGACGATGGAAATGGCGAGAGCGCGACAGAAGCGGAGCGAGAAGGAGAGAAAAAACGGTCGGGAGAAGCGCGAAGAGAGCGCGAAGAAGAGCGAGAAGCAAAAGGGGAGAAAGGGAGAGGAGCGTCTGCCGTAAAGGGGGAACGACGGGGGGAGAGAAGCGAGAAAGGGCGACGAGAGAGAGAGAGAAAGAGGATCGGAGGGGGTGGAGGACGAAAGGAGGTACCAAGTACAGACGAAGGACAGCGGTGGGAATTAAAAGGAGAGACGAACGACGATGTGGAGGTCCGGCGCTTTTCTTCGTAGAGGACTGGACCGCGTCGCTGTTGCTGCTGCTGCTGCTGCGGCGGCGGCGGCAGCGGCCATCTTGCCCTTCGACGTCCTCTTTCCTGCCCTCCTCCCGTCATTCCTTCCTCTCCGCCTCGTCTCTGTCTCGCGCATCCGTCCAGATATGCGTGCAACGGCGTAGCGCTCGCTTCTCTCTCTCCTCGCGCCCCTTATATCGGTCTACCTTATATCTTACTTCCTCACCTATACGCTCGTACCCTCCCCGAGCTCGTTTATCGCGAGCACAGCGACTACGAGTCCGCTCGTTGCGCCGGATGACGCGGCGACGCGCCACGCGGCGCGACCACGCACAATGCTCGATCGGATTATCCTGGGGGCCGGGCTTCTCTTTTAAGATCGTTCTACAATGGGCACAGAACGCACGTCACTTCGCTCCAGAACGTGCTGCATTCTCAGAAGTTTCTTACATTTCACGATCTGTAGCTTACGTTCTGCGCCTATTGTAGAATTTTGTAAAAAGCCTTCAGTACTAAATTACTAGCGTTTCTTGCAATGTGGACTGAGGCAGACGGGCAATACTATTGCCATTTAACGAAAGAATTGACGTTAAATTAAATTAGTAAAAGCGTCCATCCTACAATTGCGAGTATCTATTTTCAAAAATAAATACAATGCTATTACTATGTATTTGTATGTGTATTTGGAATTTGTTTCCAGAAAAGAAGAATCACGCGCGATAAAATATTTTTTCACGAAATGTCAAAATTGTACAGGTGTATGATGGTTATATACCGATAATTTCTAGATTTTGTGCACATTTTCGTTATCTTAGGAATATAATGCATATTAATCTGCGGAAGCTTGCGGTCGGCACTTTGAAATCTGAATTACGTTTCTTGATTGTACGAGGAAAAAGAGTTTTGCGGTCTATTACACGGATACGAGAATTTCATATAAAAATAAAAAGGTGATGTCATGCTATTTGTCAGAAAAAAATATGTTCACGAATTAATCATATTATAATCATATTATAAGTTATATGTATATAAAAAATATTTACCAATATTATATAAACTTCACTGTAAATGATTAACAAAAACAAACTTATCTATTATCGTTGCTGTCATAATTTCTGACGTTACATGTCCACAGTGTCATTTTAACGTACTGCATTAGAATTAAAGCACGCATACATTTTAGCATACAAAAGACTATTCAATCGGCAAATGCCAAACAGATCGTTTCATATTCTCTTTGTTGCGGGACGAGTTGAAAGCGATCGCACGGCGCGAAGAAATAATCGACAGCACCTAATTCCATTCATACCGGCTTGCGCTCACGTTCGTATTCAACCGGTCGCGATCCTTGAATGAAGTAGCGTCGTCAAACTAGTGGAAACAAGTCGCTATCACGCGGACGCGTCTCTTTAGCGGCCTCGTCGCGATTCATCCGATTCCGCCGCGCGTTCTAACTGTGTTCGCCAATTCATTCAACGTATGAAGCGCCCTGGTAATTTACGAGCGCTCTGTATGGAAATGCACAGTTTATTGATACGGTACACGCATCACGCATGCGTAAACGTAATATGCCGATCCTGCGAATCACGAGTGATACGCTTGAATATGTGCATCATCAGTGTTAGACTTGTTTAATTGTATCATTTCATTTTAATTCCTTCCAGTTTTTGATATATCGAAGAGAGTATTTTATTTACATATTGACGGTATATCATCTGTGGGAAGAAAATTATCTTTAAATTTTCCAACATTAAAAAGAAAGCATTCATTAATTTTCAAATTTTTTTAATATTACATGTAAATTTGTATATATATAATGTTTGAGACATTAACCGAAAGCGGGGTAGCTGTATATTATCAAAGTATCGCAAGCATTCCTGGCCGGCGGGCATGTATCGAACGGATTTTCTTGCGTGTGTCTTATGCGCACTGCCGTTTCATGCGTGCGTGCACGTACGTGTCCTTATTTTGGCTTTTTGCCCCAGGGCATCGCGCAGGATACGATCGACGAGGGAGGACTAATTGGATTTTTTTCACGGGCTGAGGACGCGCGTTTAAAGGACTCATAGAGTAGCAAAGGCTCTCTTTCTCTCTTTTTTGCCGGAAGTCTTTTTACGTGACTACGTCCCGATCTCGAGAGGAGAATTCAAAATTGCGGGAGCAAGTACGCGATTTGTTGCAATGAGAGCGCAGCTTATTTTCGCGTTCCAACGATCTGCATATCGATCATTGAACGATGCACCTGAAATAACAGACATTTGCCGGACGAAAGAGAACGAGAAGCCACAGAGAGGAAAAGCGAAATAGTATTCTCGTTGCGCAGGCAGTTTTATCGAGCGGAAGCGCAAAGTAAAAATTCGCATCCGGAGCTGTAATGGTTCGCGACAAAGTCCTCGTTATATTTGCTGTCGAAATAAAAATCTGCGTGAATCCGGATTGGTTTCCGCGTTAATCGCGCGGTAATGAAAATTAAAACCTAGCGCGAGCGGCAACGAGCAGAAATAACCGCTTTGGTAATAACGATTCCCATTAAATCGGATATTAAGTCGATCGATTTTCTCGCGCACTGACAAAGGAGCGTCAGTCCGTTCAATAAACGTGCTCAATTTGCATTCATAAGCGCGGGGCGTAATCGATGCGAAGGCCATCGTCGGGACGGAAGCGGTGGGGAGGAAGCGTTTCTCTCGATCCCGATCCGATTCGCGGGAGCAAGAGCCGAGAGATCGATCTGTCAGACGACCGGCTATCGACGATTGGTTTCACTTCTCGACCGCAGCCGTATGTAACGCTTACTAATGCGCGTACGTGCGTAAATGCAAATTCGCGTACCGCACGAAGATAGAGAGACGGAAAAGATAGGAGGGCGGAGGAAAAAAAAGGAGATATCGTTCGCCGCGAGGAGATATGTTAACGCAGGCGGGCGATACGCACGGCAGACCTCATGTTTATGCGCACGTGTACATACACGATCTATACTATTGCACCATATCATAATCACTCACGAACGCAAACGAACAAATTTGTCTTTACGTCAGCCGACGTCCATTTGTGTGAGTGATTACACATACATACGTACATTGGCGCGCCTCCGCGATTGTATACGCGATACATATTGTTTTGTACTTTATATCGATGCGAATTAAGATCGGTGAGAAGAAAAACGAGCGAAATTAACGCGGAAATTTTTAATCTCGGATTTTAGTCGCGATTTTGCGAGATCGCCGAGAGATAGACTCAAATTAATTTTAGAATAATTGGCGTGCAAATCATTCTCGTTAGTGAATATATTAATCAAATATTCTTTTTTTTATCGATTGCAACGTATAATTATGCAAAATTACATAGAATTGTACAAATAAAAATGCAAATTAGAGACGTATAGTATACTCTGAATAAATATTTATAATAAATTATTTTCTGATACTTCATTTCTTTCTCATGAAGGCAACAATTCATCTGATTGAATAGAATATTAATCGCTTTATAATAGTGTAATACACATATAATACATAAATCACAAAGATATCATAACGCGATAATTTTTTATGATAATAATTTTAAATAAAAAATTTGGAAAATCACAGAAATATTCTATGACCGATCGCTTATGATATAATCGTCAGACATAATGATATGCAACGACGGCACAAAATAAGATCGATCTCAATTTATTAAATATATAAGTAAAAAATTTTCCTTTTCGACATATCTATATAGAACAACGTGGAAGCCACTATAAAGTCGCTTCGTGGAACGGGATACGGGATGTACAAGAAATGAACGAGAGATATACGGAGGGATAGACGGAAGGGACGAGGGACGACATGGCTTATGTTTCCACGAACGAAACGGTTTTTACGTCGGTGCACCGTCATTACGGCAATTTGGCGCGCATACAAAACATTAGCCTCCGGTAATCCAAAAATTCGCAGGATACAGCGGCGCTTTCGCGATGAAGGAGGAGAGGGATGCGATTCCATTTCGAGTGTACACTTAAGAGATATAATTCGCGAGCGTGTTTAGCATACGAGATACATTTACATGCCCGTTTACATCGGTTGATCTTTAATCGTTGTCGATAATACGTAAGCGATATATTCGAGAGCGATATTTCATATTTTACACTTCGCACGCGTGTAATATCGTTACTTTATTATAACATATTATAAATGGCATTTATGCGTCAATTAAAATATAACAAACAACTTTATTACATTCATTAATGTTACGTTATGCGGTTTCTTTTCTTCCTGCGTGTGCAGTAACCGTATAATTTTCCAACATTATGCATAGAGAATCATATCAACGTTAATTGATAATCATTTGATGTAGACGTTCCGCGCTTAATGCGATTTACATAATGCAGCGTCTTCGCGTTCGCGGTGCCGTCAGCGAGAGTGAGCTCGCGCTTCTTGAGAAGCGTGAGGAAAGCGGAGCTGAAAAATTCCGTAGCCGTGGCACGCGGGCGTTCTCGAAACCGATCTCACCACTCGCCCGCAGGTATACATGGATATATCGTGCTTCCACGCCGGCGTTAATAGGCCACCGGTAACTTACACCGCTATACGACGGTCGGACGCACTGTATTTGGTGGGATACAAACCCGGAGAAAAGAGATAAAGAGGGAAAGAGAGAAAGAGAGAGAGAACATCGGGGTTATAAACGTAGAAACGCCCCGTAGGGAGATCTGTCAAATAAATAATCCACGAAAAGCGCGGCGCGTATGCGTGTGCGGCGGTATGTATGACGTCACATCCTCGAAAACACTATTATTATACCTCCAACCACCTCCGCCGGCGTATTAACATAGATTACGCCGCCGCGGCCCTCGAGCGGTGCTCGGTCCTCGCCATTAGGCGATTGTGCGGCTATTGTGGTTACCGCGGCGCGGCGGCGTACTCGCGCACGTGGGACAAGGATTATATTTGCGCGAGCGCGTCCCATTGACGAGGAAAACACGGTGATCAGCGACGTGTGAAGCCGTCGTTGCGCGAACATTATAATTTCGCGGGGCGAAAAACCCCCCGTCGACGCCGATCGCGAGAGTCGGAATGCCTCGAGACACGACTATCGGCGCGCTTTCCGCAACGCGTGGGAGTGGACATCGTAAATTTTCCGCGCAAATTACTGAATCGCGAAAAGTACAACGCTTATAGATATTTCGTATCGCGCGATGTTCCTCCAACGTTTTTAATATACGCAAACACGATGTGTGTGGGTCGCTGATAACATCGCGGCTAACGCGGTGATCGGAAGAAGGAGACGGTGATCGATCGGCGCGATGGACCTGCGTGTCGTGCGTTATTTATAAAATGGCAGAGAAGCCGTCGTACGATTAATTCTTGGGCGAGCATATCTCGGAGCGTTTGGCTAAGTGAAAAAAATGACGCAATGTGTACAAGCATATTAAGAAGTATATTCGATCATATTGGGGATTAGGCCAAAGAAAGTGAGAAATAAATTATAAATTATATACGAAAAGCATGCGCGCGGGCATACAATTTTTCTTCTTTCTCATTACAGCATTTCTTTTTCTTTTTACACACACAAATAAATAAATTCAAATATAATTGCAATTTCAAATATAATTCTACGTCAATCTAGAACAATAAAAATATTTTTTTACGGTTAATTTTTTTATTAAAAATATTTTTTATTGTTTATATTTTTATGACGCAACAATTTATATTTATAAATGTATAAATATTTTTATAATACGCAATTTTTCAAATGTATCAAGTACCAAAGAGATGAGCGCGTGGTTCGGGATCAAATTCACTCGACCGATTTGGAACTTGTCGTCGAAAGTGAGATCTGTTTTCCTCATGCTACTTTTAAGCTATTTATTCCACGGCTTAACTCGTTTGCGATTGCTCACCCGACGGCGAAATTCAAGACAGATTTACAATTTAAGATGGATCAATTCGTATGCCCCGATGAATAATCTCAGGGAAGAAACTTGAATTAAGAGGACGAACCAGTGTCGAGGATAAGTAGATATATTTTTTTTATTTCGTGTATTGACAATTATAAAACGAATATATAGATTGCAATTATTGATTTACATGCTCATTCATGACGACATAATTGTTTCTCCTTTTTAAATATAGTTTTTTATTTTGAAAATCAATATTTTTTTTATTTTGTATTTATACATATATTCCTTTATAATATAATCTAAAGCTAAAATAAAAATCATATATCTGTTTTACTTTACATATTTATAAATTATATTTCATGAAAAAGTAGAGAGAGAGAGAGAGAGAGAGAGACAGTGAAGAACTACAATCTTGTTCAAATTAAATACATAAAAGGAGAGTGGAATTCGCGAGAAACTCATTTTCTTGCTTCCTTCTTGAGACCATGGATGAATGGAAAGAGAGTGCTCTTGGTATTCCTTTTCTCTCTCTTCATTCCTACGGCTATGGACGACCCACGGAAAGAGAATGAGAGAACACGAAGGGGCTCTTTTTTGCGAGCGCGCTGCGTTCTGATCATGGAGGACTAGACAAAAGAGAATAGAGGAGGAGAGGAACCTCTAAAGGTTCTTTTCTTTCCTCCCTTCCTCGATTCGATTGCGACGAACAAAAGAATTCTACTCGGAATATTTTCCTTGTTGCACTGGAAATTGTTTATTAATTATTTATTACGTTTGTGTTTGAGACAAATGAGATATTTTTACATTCTTGAGAATAATTGAATGAGCTGAAAGATATAGCATGGAAGATATATTTTGACGTTTCAAAAAGCAATAAAATAAAATTAACAGAAAAATTCTTCGTAAAATATCACGTCTCACATTAAATCATTTTGCATCTTCATTGATAATAATGAAAGAAAATCATATTCGACGTCGAAAACGCGAGTGTGTGAATCATGCGGTGAGATCTCTTCAAGGTCTCTCTTTTCTTTCTCTCTTTACTACGTCTCGATCGTCGTCGAAACGCACAGTGACGCGTTTGAAGGTGCGAAGTGAAAGGGAACTTGAATTTTCGAAGATCGCTAAGAAGAGACACCTCTTAGCAGTCGCCGCTTCTCGAGAATGAGTCGGCTGATTCTTTTTCAATCTGTGTACCAACCGTGTTTTGACGAAAAATGGAAAGGCGAAGAAAAAACAGGAGTGGCCGCGCGAGAAAGAATCTCATTCGAGCGGAATTCGGCAGGAGAGCGTACATGATAACACGCTTCGTAATAACGAGGTGAGCGCGAAAAATAAGCGTTCGCGAGAAGTGGTGCGATTTTCTTCCCTCTCTCCCTCCCTCTGTCTCTCTTTTTTTTGCCACACGTCCAAGGTCTCCGCGCGTGCATATCTCGCGTCGATTAATTGCGGCTGATTTTTATTTATTGCAAAATCGCGCGCAAAGTGGCGCGCGCCGCGGTGTGCGCAGTTAATGGTTATTGGCTCGCGATATTCCACGCATGCGGCGGATTGTCGGCGAACGGAACGCGCGGTAATTCGCGCGTTCGCGCGTATCGCACATAAGCGCGCATGAGATATATCGCATAGAGCCTCTCCCGCGTCATAATAATAAATTCTACATAGCAACGTGACTTATCCCGCACCGTTCGCGGCCAAGTGCGCGCAATAATTGTTAATTGTCAGCACTGATACACGCGCCAGATAATACTCCGCTCCTCTGGCGCTATATACGTATATACTATCGTTCCCTAGATTCTTTTTTGCAGCATCGACGCTACCGTCCGCGTAAATAACCGAGATCATTGCCTAATGAGGAGAACGAGATTTCAACAAAAAGAGATATTATCCGTCGTATTATCGAGAATTGACCGATATTTCGTGATCTTCGATACGTGGACATCACTATCTTGCTAAATCGTTTATAATTAATTAATGCTTCTGGGAGAAACTCGATCAGTGCGATCGTTGCCCAACATCGAATAGATGTTTATCCAATCTCGATTGATTTAATTTGATCACATAGTTATTTTCGATTTTAAATTGAACGAATATCTGTAAGTATCCAATCTGCGACGAATGTTTAGTTTCTTTAGAATAAAGAATTACGTAAAAATAATTTACGTCACTCGTAAAAGTTCGGAATTATTATTTTCGTTTCGATCGCAGTGTCATAAATACGCGCGCTAACGAACCACTGAATCTCTAAATTCGTTTGAGGAGGACTTTAACAAGCTTCGCAGCTGACATTTAGCTTATCCCTCCCTCCCATTTTTTCCTTCTGACCTTTGCCGCGTCTCTTTTCGAAGAGAAGTCCTCTCATTTTAATATATTATCACTTTGAATGGGCAATCTTGACAAGGAAAGTAGTGTTTATGTCCGGTTTGCGATCATGTCTTCAAGTGTCTTTTGATATCAACGCGAACATAATTTAATTAATTATTTTTGCCTATATTTACAACGCATCTAGCGACACGATATTAAACATAGGGGCTGCAACATACAGTTACTCATTTTTAGTCTCGTCCACAAATGCACACGGCGAGCCATTGTATGTAGCAATATCTTTGACATACTTCATGCACATATGGAGATACGTGTTAATGAAAAACACTAACGTCTATGTTGCCATCGACTGCTTTTCGTGTCCGCGTTGCGGTCGCATCCGTTGTGCAGATAGACAAACCGCAAGACGCATTGTGAGTCAATAATCGGGGAGAGGATGAATTACAACCTGTCGCGCGTCTCTCGAATATACCATCAGATGACTGTTATACAGTCAGGATGGTCTTAATTATTTGAAATATGCCTACGTAAAATTTACGATATAAACATCTAATACATACGAGCGATGGCGTTGCAATTATTAAATTTTTGAACACTAATAAAGATACATACGCGATATAAGACGAAAATGATTTTTTTCGCATTAAATATTGTCACATACATGCGATTCTACTTTTCATTAGGCAAGAACATTTCAATTTTGAATTATTCCTTAATTCAATTAATAGCTTGAGATAGGTGTTAGCATCGTACGAATAAATGTCTAGTGATTTCACAGAATCTCTCTAGAAATATACTTTTCGATTTTCATAAAAGCAGCCATATCGAATAAAGATATGATTGCTTGAATTTACAAGAAAGGAATTATTTGTGCATGATAGAGATTGCAAATTGGCAAGTGGAAAGGAGGAAAAATTAAAGAAACTCACCCGACACGAAGTGAAGCTGTGGCAGCGGCGGCGGCGGCAGTGAGTGTCAGTTGTTGCGCGGCCGCAGCCGCACCGGCGACGGCCGGATCGGCGGCGACGAGCTCCGAAAGCACGAGCACCGTCGTCGTGGGGGTCGCGCCATTCGATACGGATGTGCTCACGGTGTGCCGTACCGTCGGCGGTAGACTGTCCTCGTGTTGCAGTTGCAGCTGCGGATAGTGCAATTGCAGAGCTGTCGCGGCAGCGGCTGTGGCCGAGACGGCGGATCTCGGGGTGACGCAGGCCGACGGCGGAGACGGCGACGGAGGCGATGGTCGCGGCGGCGGATACTTGACCACCTGCACCTCGTGCTCGTTCTCGTAAATGATTTCTTTGTCGTGGGTGTACATGACCGTCTTTTGGCCGTCGTTGTAGATCAGACCGGCGGCTGTCTCGGTGACGGGAGTCACCCGGCCATCCGAGTCGTCCGTCGCCGCGTTCCGCTGCTGCACGTCGTCCGAATCGTTACCCTGAATGTGCTGCTGCTGCTGTTGCTGCTGATGATGATGGTGGTGGTGATGGTGGTAGTGACCATGATGGTGATGGTGATACTTGGGATGGAGAGTGTGCACAGCCGATGGTTCGTGTAGATCGAGCACATTCACTGGCTGCATGGTCGTCAGCAAGACCTGCTGCTCGCTCTCGTTTTGATTTGGGTTGCTCAGAGAGGAGGACGCCGGCGAGACTGGCGCCTCCTGCACCTGTAATATTAGGTAGTTAGGGTCATTGTCACAGAGTACATTGCACGGTTCTAAAATTATTATTATCGGACGGAGAATTTAATGAATTGATCATGAATGTTGATTAATGTAAATGATCTTTTCTAGCTTGATTTCGCTGTCATATTAGATATATTTATCAACGATATTTTTTTATTATATTGAATTAATATGAAAGAAAAAATAATGTAACACAATGCGATTGTGAAATCGCACTCTGTAACCGCATAAAAGTATAGTAGTCGCATTACATCGAGTAATAATGATAATGATAAGCCTTGATCTTTATGCAATACCGATCATTCCCCTTTCCTCTTTCTCGCTTTGCGAGGGAGTTTGATTTTTTTCTTTTTTTTCTAAAAATTGTTTGCATTCGTTGTTGGCCGCCGATTGTGCATATAAGTAGGATTAAATCATTTACAATGATAACGGAGCTTAAACACACTACACACAGTCGGTGCTAATTTATTAATCGCATTAACAGTGCAGTTTATGACATAAGGATTTATATGCCCGAGTGCTCTCTCGTCCCGGATAAAGCCGTTTCCATGTGTACATGCGTGAATGTGTATTGCAACAACCTATAACATTTTCGAATGCTAATAATATCGCCATAGAAATTATATTAATATCTTGACGCGGCGCGCACACAGTACGAGA
The DNA here is from genome assembly GCF_025532165.1 of Camponotus vicinus. Taxonomy (NCBI): domain Eukaryota; kingdom Metazoa; phylum Arthropoda; class Insecta; order Hymenoptera; family Formicidae; genus Camponotus; species Camponotus vicinus. Next base: position 5,389,015 of record NW_028141981.1, on the reverse strand, counting down.
TCTCTGTTTCGTACCGTCAGCCATCCCCTCGTCATAATTAATCGCCCGTTGCTTGTAACACGCGCGCCGAGAAATTCTTGCAGTATATTCAAAGATGAAATGATTATAAGCACGATCTAGGTACGTTTCACTCGCTTGGGACTCTCCACGAGGTGAGCCACACTGCGCTTTCTTCGCCGCAAGATTCAGGAAGAGTCAACATAATGCGCTTTATAGCTTTCATTTCCGAGAAGCTGACGAGCCATACTCGTACGTCGTTATCTAATTGATGTCCAACACGTCAAACATTGCCGCGATATATTGTTCCCCGAAAATCGACGCGCGCGTTTTATTGAACTATTCATCGAATGATAGTCGCGTGACACGCAACCGCGAGTAGATTAAATGCACCGATGAATGAGAAGTTAAATAATGTTCTTGGATAATTTTCTTTTCCTCTTGAATAAAATTATTCTCACCACATGTTTTTAAATTTCATGAATATCAGATAAAACTCAAATTTTGTCGAAAGTTATTCTCTCATACGCGATCAACAGCGAATAAAATTGCAAAAGTTATTCATGAATTTCAGAATCTTCGCTAAAAAAGTTTAGTGGTTGAATAATAAAGAGAAGCCTCATTGGGATTTCGCTAAAATTTCTACTTCCACTGAGAGATTATACTGCTCATAAAACAGATATTCTAAATAAGTAGTATATAGTTAATGGTCAATTCTTTTTCTGACGACAGTCACTTTACTGATGCACCTAATTCCCGAAGTTAGCCTGCGCGAAAACCCCTTCGACCCGTATGAATAAGGACCCGTACGGTACAATAACGACGTCGTTTGGAATTTCCCACGTGTCGCCAGATTATCATGCTTTCTAGCCAGTAACATAAGTTACGGCGCTCGAAGAGTATTTCTCTCTTTCTCTCTCTCTCTTTTTTTCCTAAGAAAACCTCCGAGACCTCGAGAGCTGCCCGATGCCACACAGTCACCGCGGCATCATTCGTAACGTGACAGCGAGCGACGTGGCAGCGCTATTAAGGCTCGTGCATATTGCAGCAGTCTACAGCCGCAGCGATAGGTTCCGTCAATTAACATAATTAACAATATTATGAATCACCCTCTTAATGTCTAGACATCTTTCGCGCGCGCAAAGATACGCGTGAATTACGCGCGCCGTTAGCCTAAGCGCAAAATTCTTTTCTCTCTCTCTTCTTTTTCTTCGAAAAATATCTTTTCCTCCCTTTACTCATTTCCTTGCGGTATACGCGAGACTTAATCCCAAGTGTCACCGGTTCCTATATTTCCTCGCGTTGACCGTCGTAAATCCAGACGCCGATGAATAATCGCGACCCTACGATTAAACCGCGAGGATTAGCGCGATGAAATACGATCGGTAACTATGAATAAAATCATTAATGGATGAACGCGAGCCTTTGAATAGACCACACGTGTCTCCACGAGTCAAGGTAACAATGTTTATCTCGCGATTATAGCTTTCTGATGTTCAGACCTGACAAACTTATTATTAACAACGTCGTAATTTCACGCCTTTTGCCGAACAATTTTTTTGAGTGTAGAATCGCTATTATATTTTGAAGACTTTTTATTGCGCGCTTGTTATCCCTTTTTTACTTGTGTATACATAATTTTAAATTAAACATGTCATGTTAACGTTAATTCTAATTACATATGATTACGTGTATTATATAATAGACATATATCTTGATTCAGCACAAAATCGATACGTGCGAATTATTTTAAACGTAAGTAACTAATGAATAAACTATAGGTATAGTTTTTCGTAATTTATTTTAATCACATTAATAATCTGAAATTTTCTTTTTATCATGCGATATTTAATGTATATATTGCTTTGTACGAGTACTCTCGAGATTCCGATGTAACTTAGAATCGTGCAGAAATAGACGCACGCATTATAAGTAAATTTCATCATTATATTTTAGTGGCAATAAATTTTTTACAGGCCTTAAACGCGACGTTCATAGACACCAAGCATTGTATCTCGAGTGTCTAATGGACAAAACGGTCCTGGCATAACGGTAATGTCGCGCGGACAATAAAAATAGTCATGCCACCGCGAGCGTTGCGGTTTTGCGAATTTAGACTCTTTCGACGCATTTCACCGTAATTCCCCGATGTACTTAAAGATCTCCGCAAATTTATTTTCTAAATGATAATCGTCCGAGGAGCTACCGGGAAGAGCTATTTTTGACATCGCGCCGCCATTCGTTGCGATATGCTCGATCGGCGGTGTCAGGGGTCTCAGATACACCGGCTAAGGATATTAATCAACTCGAGTCGCGACCGCGACACAAACCTCCCGCGGTCGTTACACGACGTTAAGTACTCCGCGATGCGAATACTCGGTCGTGTACCGACTTCATCCGGAATCTAATCCCATGTCAGTCGCGTTGAAATTTATCGTGCCGATACAAAGTCGCCGACATATCGATCGTTCTACGGTGATCCACTGCAATCGCGCGCGAATTTATTAGTTTTTATTGCATTTCGCGTACGGAAAAGACCGACAACAGCAGGCAAAAATATATACATATAGGTGGACATTGAATGTAGAAATATATATTTTTATAATTTTGCTATTATTCCGTTTAGCTCTATTAGCGCCGCATTTATCTTGGCGTTTATTCTATTATTAGAAGAGACTATCATTGGTTTCGTCTTTAGTTTCTTGTAACATACAGATTAAAGCAACCTGTCATGTAAAAAACGGTTTATTTATTACCTTGAAACTTGAGAAAATTAATCCCTCATTTATTGAATTTATTGAACCTGCTATAAATAAAATTTATTTGCGTGACATTTCTCATAGTTGCATCATTGTTCTCATAGGATTTCTCTTTTAAGATAGCAAGAGCTTTCGCCGAAATGTGAATGATATGTCATCCATCATCCAAATAATAGACAACCATCTTCTAATCGCGGAAAAACTTGTCATAGGACGAACGTTCGCGATTTCGCGAGCTCGCGAAATGATTACCGCGAATCTTACGGCTCGCGGTGCTTGGTTCAGGATGCTGCTCGCTCTGTTTACACGCAAGAAATGCTTCATAATAACAGTTAATTGGCCGGTCGGACTGCGTTCGTGAAAGCCCGCGACGGACGGTAGTCCAGACATGTCTGCCGGTCGAATGGCCCGTCCGTCCGCAGCTAAAACTCGATGGTTACTCGAACGACGGTCTCCCTCGTTTCTTACCCGTTCGCTGCCGTAAACCGCGAATCACGCGCAAACATCCGCGGACGTTTGCAACGTGCAGTTATTGCCGATTGCATTGCGCGCAGCTGCAACGTAGATACGTGGAATCGTTAGGTACTTTTCTTTCGTGATACGTTCCTGGCTCCGTACGTGTCTCGGGATACGATTCTCATTCATCCCGCAATGGTCGGAGCATTTTTGCGATTTACTTTTTTTGTAATCGTAAACATTATTGCTCGTTTTATCACCTCTGGCTGCTCTAGTGAAGAGAATATTAGCTTTGGCTCTCTAGAAATAACGTGTTTCGAAAAAAGCTGTTTAATTGCTTTCGAAGAAAATACAGTAGTTTAAGTTTTTAGTTTACAGAATATTTGCGGAAGAAATCATATATGTTATTGATAAAGTTTTAATCATTTTGTATCATAAAATAAAAAATAAATGTATTTTTTAAAAAATAATATTCTGCTCATGTATCCTTTTACCATATATAATATTTATAATATATTTTGTTTATATCAACATAGTGTTAAAAATGATAAAATTTAATAAATTTAACTACTTTCTTTAAAAATAAAAATAAACATGAATCTCGAATTTTTTTGAATTGCAATGTAGAGTACGTGTATAGAGAGAGTGTTATTTTTACATTATCATACATCTAGCAAGAGCTCTTTATGAAACGACTCTTTTTTGATTATTTTACTGTTAAAGTTTTCAGTTGTAACAGCATTAGTCTTAAATGTGTTGATTGTGACAAAAATGACAACGATCGCAATTACGATGAAATCTTTCTTGCATTATTGTTCATTGAATGCTGGATATGGTATTTTAATCGTAATCATTAATCGTATGATGATGCAGCACGAATAATATTGCTCTACGTAACCTCATTTTCGAATGTTTTACATAACTAAATATTAAATATTTCGTAAGTTACTGGTACGCATACCATCGTTTATTTAATTAACGTCGTCGCTGATTATCGCTTATCATCGTTAGTCATCAAGCGCTCTCCTTTTTACCGCGACTTGTCTCGCAAGTAAAATATTTCGGCGTTCATTTCGTCGATGCGCGCGCGTTTATTTTCGATACACTTTTTTTTCATACGCTTTCAATCTCGTTTTTGCGATCGGTATGAGTCATTCGAATCGAGAAAAGACGCGCGCTCACGAATTACGGGGAGATTCTCTTTCTTTTTCTTTTTGCCGTTGCCGCCCAATAACGAATCGGTTAACGAAAAAGTTAATGAAGATACAAAATAACCAGTCGCTCGGAATTCTATTAAAGAGCCTTTATTTCTTATCTCCATAATGAACGGCGCGATCATCGTCGAAGGTTCCCTTCGTTTAACCGTCAGTTTATACGAGAAATCTGAAAAGTCATCGCCGCGGATCTCTTCCTTCGTCCTATCCAATTTTGTCCGTAGTTATGTAGATAGATATACAAGACGAACGAATGGATAACATACCGTTCGTTTAATGCGAACGAAAGAATGCCGAGGTTTAATAGGGGGACATCGGCACATACGTGTCCACGACGACGAGAAAGCTTAGATCGTCCGCGTTTCGACGAAGTGCGATGGGTAGAATATTCTCTTGCGATCCGGAAGCGCGATAATATTTACACGGCTACTTGAGCACCCGGTATGCTTGCATGCTTGCGATGCTTATCGTAAGTGTACGGATTTAACCACTTATTAAAGGCGCTAGATGCAGGTGTGAAATGTATCGTCCTTACTTTCGACTTTTCTCAAGATTTATATGCGCTCATTCACCGACGATAATTAGGAATAGCAAATTATATTTTATTAGTCTTTACATATGCGTTTATCGACATCTTGGATCTTTACGCTTGTTTCGTTTTATTTCGTAAAAGAATTTCTTGTTCAAATTTTCTTACGCTTCCATTTGTCAGAATATCGGGTGCACATAATAAATCAATGCGTAATCATTTTTTCCAACTATATAATTATGATTACGCATTATTGTCCGGGGAAAAACAAGAGACTAGCTTGCTTAATTAATTTTTTAAGCTTACATGTCGCATCAACTATTTGATTCTAAAATGCATATATTTTCTTTTTATTGATAGATAAAACAGACAATCGAAAAAAAATTGAAAATTCTATGGCTTTAAAGTATTTAATTCATACGTAGAATCAAATTCACTGTAGAGTCAATAGACTGAGACTACAATGAGCTCACGGTTTTTAGTCATTGTTCGAACTATATATTAAAATTTTACCGAACGGCTTACGCACCATTATCGAGTTTCTCATCGTAGGATGCTGTAACGCGGCGAACATAACGGGCCAAAGCGTTTCACTTTTGTACGACGCGCGATTGGAAAACGATTCTTTAAAATAAAATAAAAAATCTGAAATTATGTAACGATTTTACAAATTAAATTTTCATAAATGTAAAAATTATGACGAATGGTGTCATAAAAATGATTGTTCAATAAATCTGATCAAATTAAGTAATTAGAATTATGTAAAAAATTCCTTCATCAAAAACAATAATTTTATGATTATGAACGCGCGTGCGATTAAAGTTGTCAAAAAATTGATTTTTTTAAATTGATTTTTAAATTATAATTAAAATTCATAAAAGAATTTACTCAGAAAAAACATCAGAACGTAATTATAAATTAATAAAATAATGAAAAAATTAATGAATAAAAAATCATAAATTAATGAAAAAATTTTTTTTATGATATGTTATATAATTTTTCTGATATGATAGTTATGAGAAAAATAAATATAAAGATAGATAATTTCTTTGTGCAAATTTGCTATGCCCGTATTCTTAAAAACGTTTTGTAGGATCCTCTATACAATTTATTCTTTTCTTGGTATAATTTATTCTTTTCTAATTCTTTACGGTTTGTGGTGTGTATCATTCTCAGAATATTCAACTTGCTTTTCCAAAATTGTGTACTTTCAATGATCGGTTTTTTTGCTAGCAAATAAGTTATGGTTAGTCAATTAAAATCACGTAGTTTGAGAGTTGAAAAGAAAAACTTTGAAAAACTTTCTAGTGAGTCGACTACAATAATTCTGCAGTTCATAAGTCTCGGTTTACCTTCGCAACGGGTGGTATTATTGAGAGACATAACGAAAAGAGATACGAAGAGAAAAAAAATACGGTCAGAAAGAGGGAAGAAAAAAAGAGAAAATGCATAGAAGAATGGATTACACTCACGAAAATGCAGTCTGATAATAAAATATAGATAATTACATCATGTAAATTGTTGAAGTACTACAAAAAGATCATATAGAATTATAATACTCTAATATAATATAGTTGAATTTTAAATTTTAGAAAAATTTCCAATTAGAATATTTTTTAATCTTAATGATCCGCGCATTGAATAAAATATCAGTTAATAATTAATATTTTACATCATTGAGTAAAGTATCAGTTAATGATGAATATTTTACATAAATGTTATAATACCTGAAATTGTATTTATTAAATTATCGGAGATTTTTAGACTTTTGTTGATTAAATTTTTGTTGATTATTATGTATTACATAATTATGAGAAAGAGAGAGAAATGAGATTGTCTGATTTTCTAATTTGTTTTTTATATTGAGTCTACATTAGATGCAAGTATAGTTCTTACATCAGACAAATCTATTCAATAACAAATGCACGATGCAAATACGCTTCGTTAAATCTTATTATTTGACAATATTTGAAACTGACCGGAGATAGAGCCTCCTGCATATGCAGGGGTGTGTCGCCCTCGTCAGTACACGTTGACATTCTCCGGCGTTGTCTTCCAGTTCTCTTCTTTTCGTCGTACCGTAATATTCGTTTAATACACCAGATCGTTTATTTTTCCCTTCGACAGTTGCAGTCGTTTCTGTTTCAGCTTCTAGATTTAATGATTGCAAACCTTTCAGTCTGTTCTAGTCTTCGATTAGGCGTCTATGTCTACGCGAATGTATAATTTTAGGCATCGGATATCGTATCACAGGTTGCTGAGGCTTGTATGGCACGTGTATACTCGAAGAAAAAAAGCGGGCGGTAAAGACCTGCAAGAAGCAAACGAGAGAAAAAGTTTAAAGTACGGCATATCATGTACAGAGATATCGATATCATTTTATTAATGATTCGAATAAGTAAATTTTCGTTCAACTATTTATCTCGAATAATAAAATACGCGCGCGCATTTAACGAGTTTAATGCATGCGAATGTAGTAACACGCGTAAAGAGGAGGGCAAGGTGATCGAGAGTGAAGACGGAAGAAGCGACTTGTTCCTCCCGCGCGCGTTAAGAACAAGCTCATCGGTGGGAACGAGACGAACCGGCTGTCGGTTTGGTAACCACTTCGGGATGAAATGGGCAGGTAGGAATAATCCTACGTTTTCCGCGTAGCAGGTAGGTGCCGATCCGGAATCGGAGAATCCACGTCGGACACTCTGCACGTGGCTCGCGGGAGGAAGAGAAGTTTCGCACGCGTGACACGCGTAATCTTGCGCGAACACGGGAAACCGGAACCCGAGCGCGTGTGCGCGAGCAGGTTCGGCGTTTATCGCCGGGCGAGGATTCGCGCGGATGTCGGTCAACCAGTCGGACACCGTGAATTCTACGTCTTCGCAATCTATGCGGTCTCTCTCATCCAGGTGGATATTAGTAAAACCAGTCTCTCGGTTCGCTCTTCTCTTCGGCCTGCCCATCTGCTTTTACTACGGTGAAGTACGCGCGGGCGCGTGGAGGAGGGCGCGCGCGTAAAACTGGAATTCAGCTCGCGGGCACTGTTCTGACGGATAGACAGGTATAATAATAGACGTAACGAGGAAGCCGGACCATCGAGAGTGAGCACACAGAACGGTGCCAGTTCTCACTCTCTTTTTGTCCGTCTCTCTCTTTCACGTTTCATTTCTCGGGCCGCGCCGTCAATAACGGAGACGCGGTGATGCTCGCGAGGAAGTAACAAGACTGGTTGTTAGAAAGAAAGAGAGAGAGATAGAGGGGAGAGAACACAGAGAGATGCCGAAGAGGGTGGCGGCGGGAAGTAGATAGGTAGGTACCTACCTACTACGCGGAAGAAGGAGATTGGGGCGACCGGGGAGAAGGAGTAGGTACGCACACGAGGCCGGTATACAACCGCGAACCGGAGACGAGAAGCCAGAGGAGCAGGTTCGGCCGGTCTAACCTGATTCTCAAAGGGAACCCTGCATCAGATTGGACCCACCTCCGTGGGTCCGTTTGTATTTCAAGTACCTGTACGCCCTCGCCTCGCGTCAGTGAACGATGCCTCCGGAGACGGTGGACTCCGTCGAGTTCGTATAAAGAGGAAGCGAGGCGTCTCCTCGATTGACGGATCGCGCGACGGCGATGTGCCTTTGTCGGCGTTGAACGCCTCGGTCGTGCGTTGCACCTGCCGCTGATAGATCCAACAAACTGCCGTTTGTCGCGGCGGTGTGCATCGCGGTTGCAGCCTCAGACACAGCTGCGCAGACTGCCGTTAGTGCAACGAGAGTGAATTTCTAGAGATTTAGTGAGAGTTTCAGTTGATTCCCTTGGAGAACGCGCCGATCCGTAAATGGAATTTTAAAATTATGCGCGAAAACATTCTGTGTATCCGAGTACGGATTCTTCTCGTCTCCGGGGACGGCCTTTTTCGTGTCTGTCAACTTTTCTTTTATTTTCCATTGGAAATTTTATTATCGATTTTGACGGATAAGCGCTTGGGATTAGTTTTAGAAAGAAACTTCAAAGTTGCTAGCTGCTGAGTTTTAAGGAAATTTAATGGAATTTTCGAAATTCGGGATAATTTTTAATTAAGTAGAAACATCAACACGTATGTGTTTCTGAGAAATAAAAAAATAGAATCGAAGATTTACGGGAATATTTGAGAATGTTTTTGAAACGTTCACCGATATTCCATATGCATTCAATATAATGGAAAATTAATATCTCATAAAAATATTAATTTTTCAATTTAACTATTGTATATATTTACGAGACGTTGAGCATGCATGTAATTTGACGGAAGAAGTAATCATACGTATTGTTTATATTTTAAAATTAATACAAAACGCGAATTTATATTATCATAAAAAATATCTAATCCAATAACGATCTCTGTTTACAAACAGTTCAATATTGCATCGTATTATAACAATTCTGTGAAAATATACGTACATATGTACGTGCATGTACATACCATCGTCTTACATCTCCTCGCGTGAAAAGATTTACTCTATTATGCCACACAATCTAAGAATTTTTACTATCTCTTTAATATAACGATAGTATACGTGTGTATCGCGATGCTAAAAAAAGCAACTACATGTTAAAACATCGATTGCAAAAAAAACGAAAAAAGCAGATATAAGACGTCTTGCCAACTGAAAATCATGCATTGAACGGTCATGGTCCCGCGTCTCACTTGTTCACCGGTAGGTTACCTGCGCATCACCTGTGCGTCATCGCGTAGGTAGCCTCCGGCTATTGATGAAAATGCGAGAAAAGAAGGAGCGCGTTATAATACCGAGAGGATTAGACAAGAATATAAAGATAAATACTCACTCGTTGGTATCGCATTAGAAGAAGAGGAGGGGGGAAGAAGTGTTGCGCGATACAGCAGCCGGTGCATTCGCAAGAAGCCGCTGGTCCGATGGTCGCTTTACCGGTGCGGTGGATTATCGCGCGCGCATGTGCGCGGGGGGAGGTGAGAGAGGGAGAGTAGGTGACAGAGGTCGCGAGGGGAACGATAGGGTAATAGAGGAGGGGAGGGATGGGGACCAACTACAAACTACTGAGCGTCCCTCCTGTGTGCTGGATTACATCTCAATGAATGATAGTCACCATCTTCGTCGTAAACCGAAACGTATGATCTCTCGGCGAATATCCGCTAATATCGAAGTCACTCTCCTCTCGAGGGCACCCTTCTTCGAAGGCCCGCGCTTCTTTCGTCCTCACTTCTTGGTTTTCGCTCTCGTTCCTCACCGGTGAAGAACTTATGGCACCGTGAGATCTTGGATTCTTCTATCTAACGCGTCGTCTATTCACTTCATATCACACTCGCGATTTACATATCGTTGACGTAGACATTTCACGAGTCTCGAACATTGCTATTGATCACTATGTTTCGTTTTATGCGTCCACTCGATTGTACTCGATTGTACTCACTTGTTCCTGGGTCTTATTAAACTGGTTCCGAATATCTTATTCCGAATCGTACAATATCGCGCACCGGCTTCAGTCACACACTTGTTCACGGCGATGACAACGATGATTTACCGTCGCATACAATCACTAGAAGATTTTACCAATCGATCATTCAACGGGATCTTCAAGTTTAACGCGCTGAAAGAAATGTACTGTTTTGAAAACGTGCACTTTGTATCTGAGAAAAGGATGTAAAATACAGGAGTAAAATTTAAACCGCCGAAAGTTTCAGTCGCGCCGCTGCAAGCAACAAACGAAGCAGCCTCTCGAATCGTTCTCTCTTCTCTCGGGAGACGGCAACATGGCCGCCTACCTCCTCTGCCTCTCAGCATCCCGCTCTTGGCTCCAAGCCTCAGATTCCCCCCTCCGTTCCACTCGTGTTCCACACACGCTTGTGCACAGTATTTCCCTCCTCCTGCCTCTCTTTCTCTCTCCTTCTCCCTCCTACTTGTTCCCCTTCGCGTTTTTTTTCTCTCCGGTCCCTCACACAGTCAGCTTCCTTCACTTTTAAGCGGCTCTCTTAGGCTTCTCTTAGGTTTCTCTTTTCGTCTCGTTCTTCCTCCTTTACCTGCGTACCCTATAACGCCTCCCTTTCGACTCTTCCTTCGGCGGTTCTTTTTATCTCTCTTTCTCTCGCAGTATAGCAATATAATCTAACATCATGGTCCACCATATCCCTCCTGGTATCCTCCTACTCTTAATCGAGAAGGAGAGAAAGATATCCCGATTTGTGATGTATCAGAGAGAGTGGTGAGGGCCCTTGGGCTTCTCCGACCCGTCGTCTCTCTCTTTCTTTCTTTCTCTCTCTCTCTCTTTCTCCAGGTGTTCTCTCGCTCATTTGCTCTCGAACGGTACGATGAGATCGAAAGAGACGCACAGACATATCGCGGGCGGTGGTAGGAGACGACAGGAGGGAAGGGGAAGGCTGGTACGCAGGTAGCCAACGCGAAACAAGGACGGTCTCACGGATCTTGTCGACGAGCGGGACCAGAACAGACCCATCGTCTCCACAGCGAGCCGTACGGATACAAACAGAGCATCAAGTAATCGACGAGGCAGCGGCCGGCATCGTGGCCACCCGACATTATCGTATCTCTGCAGTTGTCTCTCTTCGACGCGCCGCTTCTTTATCTCTCTCGCTCGGTCTAGTCGTTTCTCGAGAAAGATATTCGACGAGAGTGCCACGAGAAGAACGAAGGCGATCGCGTTATACGCACGCGTGCATTATATCGCGTTTCTCCGTCCTCTTCGCCGTCTCTGATTCCATCTTTCTTTCTTTCTCTTTCCCATTCTCTTTCTCTTTTTGGTTCCACCTTCGAATCGCGTCCTACTCCGCCTTGCTACCTTGAGAAGGATACACGTGATCGAAGAATATAAGCGAAACGAAGACGGCCGCGCAGACATACGTTATCGCCGGTATCCTTTTCTTACTCTGGATTTCATCCTCTCGTGACTCCGTCCTGTTCTAGTCTTCGCTACCTTGAGAAGGGTATCCGCGGGGAGGACCGCGAGAGGAACGAGAAGGAGGACACGCACACATATGGATTATCATATCTGAGTCTTGTGTATTTCTCCGCCTTTACCTTTTCTCCTCCAATCCCTCTCGCTTCAATTTTATAACGCTCGCTCTTTATCTTGCCACCTTGAGAAGGATATCCACATACCAAATCGTATATCCGAGAGATATCTAATAGAGGGACGTAAAGTCATCTCATTGAATACGCCGAAAGATGGCAGATACCTCATCGGGTAGAATGACATATCTAGATATGTCGACCTATTATAAATTTTTGTTTTGTTCTGCAATAATTTTTTTTTACCTGCTTTAATAAGGAGGCTTTCGTGTCTATTCGCCTCGGATAATCGAGGTATCTTCCCGAGTCATCGCGAGACAGACGCGCGCACGCAGACCCTCTCCTCATCTCCCTGGCTGAAGGAACGCGGTGAACGTAATGGAAGGGAAGAAAGAGAGAGAGAAAGAGAGAGCTTCTTGTTTATGTAGAAGCGAGGTCTATCGTCTCGTCTTCCTCCTTTCTTTTCATCGTCATTGTGAAAAGGATATCCGCGAGAGAGATTCGCTCACGGTAGAATGAAAAAAAGGTGTACACACGTATATATATCGTATATGCACGTATATATACGTACATCCGATTGATTTCCTCTTATATACGTGGAGCACGCGAGAAGAGACGTTTACGCTGGACGCCGAAGAGAGCGAAGCTGCTGCCGGTGCTGCTGGCGGAGCCGCGTCGCTACGAACGAAGATGGACTCGGGATCGAAAGAGCCAGAGATTCGAGAGGGGGAGTCGGGGGATGGTAGCAAGGCGAAGAGGAGGGCGTGTGCGTGAGTTTACGACGAGAGAAAGAGAGAGTACGAGAGGAGTGGATGCGCGAGCGACGAGGAGGACGGGCGTTGGCTACGCGTACGAAGGGAGATTAAAAGGAGAAAAAGAAGATGGAATTAAAAGAGGAAAAAAAGGGGAGTCGGGCAACAAGAGGCAAGGAGAGAAAGAGGAAGAGGGAAAAATGAAGGTATAGAAAGAGAAAGAGAGAGAGAGATCATGTGAAAAATGGGCACCCAGCGAGAGAGGACAGCCTCGGGCTACGTCGCGCGATGCGACCCTGTTCAGGGAAGGATTCGTTCTTCGTTTGTAAACTTCGAAACGCGTACGTAAATTCGGCCGAATCGACGTGAAATCCGTGAACCGAGAGTTTTTCTCGAACGAATTTTCGAAAAATACGAGTCCAGGATCGATTTAGATTCTTATTCGAACGCGTCGAACCTTTTTCTCGGAGATAACTGAACGCGCGATGTTCCCGCGAGTAAAGATAATTCGTATTCGCGTTTCTTTCCGTGGGAATCGCACGCTTATACGCCGCGTGGGTGGTTATGCGCGCTTTTTGCGTGGGCGAATTGAAAGGCAGATGAGAAGAGGAGGAAACAACAGTTTTCGAGAGGAGTGAGATCTTACCCTGTCCCGCACGCATTTGAGATACTTTTTTTTCAGCCTTTTCCCAGATTTTTCAGCTTATCGTTCCCTTTGTTTCTGATGCATTGTATAACGAATTAAGTGCATGTGTATGATGCGTGATGGCAAATACGATGGAGCCCCGATTTGTGAATCATCTAGCATCTATCGATCGAAGAATCGTGAACTCGATTGGCCCCGAACAAGCGCGCGTTACGCGCGGCTTTCTAATGTCTTCGTGAAAGCAGATCGAAGTCCGATTCTTGTCGAGAAAATTCTTCTCTACCCGTCGTATCTGTCGACGCGCGCTCGCATAGTCGTAATGTCACCTTCCGCGCCCACCTTCCGGCCGTATGTCTCTCGCCGACGGGATAAACGCGCATATCGGGTACTTATGCAGATCGTAGTGTGTCGGTAAGCGTGCGAAGAAGTGTCTATAATTCAACCGCATCGATAAAGTTCACTTTTAGAGCGACGGCATGCAGTGTTTCGACACTCTTAGATTACTACGCTTTGACCTATTACGTAAAATGTTGCGTAAAATCTTTGTTCTCGCAAACAACACTTTTCTCGGAAAATATCGGAAAATTATTAATTTCATCAAGTCGTTTTAAAGTAAATTTTTAAGAAAATTCTGGAACATAAGAGAAGAGAGAGAGACAACGGTCATATATAATTGTGGTTTTAAAAAGATTGTAATCGATCATGTAATAAATATACAAGATTTTGTTTAAGAAAATTAATAATTATACGGGCAAGTATCATATGCATGATTTTTTTCGTAAAGAGATGAGATTTTTAGAAAATTTTGAATTGCATGAGGTTATTTTTTTCATATAGGATTTTCCACAATTTATATTAGAATAAAATTGCGGTTTGGAATTCGAGAAAAGATTAAAATTGCGCGCGTCTAGGAACGCATCATGTATTCGTTTCAGTAGAAACATCCACGAACGATTCCGTCGTAGGTCGTGTCGTTCGTAATGATGTGCATCTCTCTGATTATCTGCTGACAAGTTATTATCGTTAAAATACCGCGTTCTCGTCGGTGAAACATTCATTCGTAATGGAAGGGATGGAAAAAACGAAATTCATGTTCGGTTCATCTTATCGTAACTATGCATTCTCATCCCCTCAACGAGAAATAACCCCGGATTCTTCGGTCGCTTTGACTTTGTATTCCTCATACAACGGGCTTCCCAATTATTATTTCTCGTATAACAATGAAATGGAATAGCCTTAAGAACTAGTTTATAAAGAGAAATTTTTATATGGAGTTTAAATAAATTTTAAGATGTTTCTGCACTCTGTCTTTTTGTGCAGTAATAAAAATGATTTTTGTTAATTATATTGTATTATACGTAAAAAATGCAATATTGTCGAATTAATTAAAGTCATAAATTAGACTCTAACTGTGGCATTTTCTCTTATTACGGATTGCATCCTGACTAGAATAGACTAGGGCGACTTTCAAGTAATCCGATTCAAAGTAATCGAAGTCTCTGGACAAGATTCGACATAACGCGACGTCTTGCGCGGGCGTTGAAGTCTCTCGGCGGCGCCCGTAATCGTGCATAATGGTTCTCAACCGGTTCATCGGGGATTCATTCAGAGAAACGTCAATGTTGCATCTATTCACGCACATATACCTATACCTGTACTTGTATATATATGTACACGTGCGCGCCTATAGATCGTCACTACCTGTTCGCTGGCAAAGACCGGTCAGCTCTTATACCGGTTGCGTATGTCTCTCTAAAGCAAACACCGGCGTGTTTACGTCTGGATATAAAGATGCGACGAGGCACGCATACACACACACACATTAACTAAAGAAGCTAATGTTTCGAGATTGATTCCTGATCATGATTGATTAGGATGATTTAACGCGTTTTTATATTATTTTGTCTTTTTATATATCCTCACTGCAATATTTTAAACATAGCGAGCAGCATCTCTCTCGCTATGCATTTATGAAGCATTTAGGAAATCTTGTATCACGTGTTGCGTATTGACTGTGCGTGAAATTTGTTAAATATATCATTTTTAATTCAAGGAGATTTCACTAAAGAAAATAATATGCGAAAATATGAAATATCTTAGCTATGTTTTACAATCGAAGTAGAATTTTCATTCACATCGAAAAAACGATAATTTCAGTCTGGTCGATTGAAAAACTGCGTTCGGCTATCTAATTAAAGATCGATATAAAAAATTGAATCTGATTTATCTTGTCGATAATTATATTCTAGCGACCGGCTCACAAATCGACGCGAACACATTTCCCTTGCGCGCTCATATCGCGACGTAAAAGAATTCGAGAGATTGGCGGCAGGAAGCGCAGCAATGGCGCTCGTGATAACGGTATCAAAAGTGTTACGCATACGAGCATGAGTAGCCGGATTTATATATTCGCGAAGGTTATTTGTGATTAAATATGCGTCGCGCTTCATTGACGAGGACTAATTTAAATCAATTTTACACAAATCGCAGATTGATTATGCCATTCATGTGAAACAGTGAAACACTAGACAGAATGCAAATTATACGAAGACAATTTTTAAAGATTTAATTTTTAATTGAGCTAAAACTTTGTAAAATATCTAAAATATATGTCTGATGTGTCGTAGATTATTAGTTACAAAACTTTTGCCCATATTATCGCCATATCATCAAATTTTATTTTATTTATATTATATGTATTTATTTTTTATAAAAATTTCTTTTAATAAAAATTTAAGATTATTGATTTATAAAATTATTTTAATCTATTCTTTTCTTTTTTACACAGTAATTAGCACAGTATTAAATAAGAATTCGTAATATTAACAATCTTTGAAAGTAATATCTTATTTCTCCAATTGTAGGTGCATGATCTACGATCCGCATGAAAATGACTTTACACGCGCTACTAATTATTGAGTCGAACATAGAAATATGCGCGTGTTTAGAGCTCCTCTCTAATTTACCATAGCGCCACTAATCAGTTGTCGTGGAAAATTTATTCTCGCAAAATATCAGCGTTGCGCACGAACGTGTCTTCTCGTGTAGAGAAGACTCGCCGCTCGCCACTGAAGTGGCGTTTATCGCGGTACGTCGTTACGGGAGTCCTGTAACGATTACGTGCGAACCGATCCTGCATCGATCGGCGCGCCAGGATAATAATTGCCTAGCACGAACAATAAGTTGATCATTGGAACGGCCAAGCAGCGCCCTTCGTGCTCGGCTACTGTTCTAAGAATGCATCGTTGGAACCTCGAATATACTTAGCTAAAGAATTTAGATATATATTTTGTTAAAACTGACAGAATTTATATCTGAATTCTTTAGCTAAGTGTATTCGAGATTCCAATGATTTGTTTCTTCTTACTGATAAAAAATAATGTTGAGAAAGATTTTCTCTATCAAGTTCTTTTAAAGATATGCATTTCGAAACATTTTTTTTTAATAACGTTACTAAATATGTAAAATATAAAGTCGTTGAAATCTTAAAAAAAATATATATTAAATTGATACTCAACATACCAAAATTTTATCAACAATTTCGAAGTTTATTGTTGCTTTTTTTCGAATGGTTATTTCGCGGCACAATTGTTATTACATAATTTTATTACTTTCAAAGATGAAAATTTACTTTGATAAATGTCTGTCATATCAATACGTTTACGGATTATTAATTTTTTCAGTTTTTCTATAAGTAAATTTAAGTTTATTTCTCCTAAAAACAATTACATTTTTCAAATTTTATAAAAAATATATTTTATATTTATATTTATATTTTATTTTTATTTTTCTCAATCATTTTATTTGTTTTCTTAATTTTATAACTGTCCCACTTATTAGCTAAACCAGCGGGAATCCGCAATCGAGATTTGGAAGGTGTATCCTAATCGCAATTTGTGAATATATCAGAATAGAAATTTTTATACAATTTTATATCAAAATATTTCATTCTATAATACTCTGTTATTTAAATTATTCAAATAAATAAACCAAATTAATGCATGCAATTATTTAACAAATAATAAATACTCACCGCAAAATTGCTCTGCCACTCAATGCCTCTCTTAATATTCCTTCTGCTCCTCTCAGGTCCTCAGAGTCATCGGAATTCGTTGATTCACATACAATTATTTCGAAAAGTTTATATGATTCGTACAATTCACTCGCGAAAAGTTCATATAGTTTATTACGCACGACATTTTTTACGGAACTCCCGCACTTGAGCGCGAGACACTTTGCACGACACTCCCGAATACCGAGGTCGCGAAACAATATGCCATTTCGCACTTTGAATCGATAAAATGACTTCGAACAAGGATTAAATCCGAAGCGAAAGAAGACGAAATCGATGAAGGAGATCGACGCGAGTGTCGCTGCGCGAATGATAACAAGGTTGCGACATGTAAACAATAAGACTCTATGCCCCCCTTCATCAAGGCCGAATACTGTGTTATTGTTAATTCGTTACCGATATATTTTATGTATTATATTACGTATTCTAATATTGCGTATTAAAATATATGTTCGTTAAATTATAGATTGTTTATATTAAAATTGATTGAATTAAATTATTTATTAAATTATTAATGTGTCATTTTATAAGACTTTTTATGTTATTCGATTCTGATATATTACTATTATTCATTATTTTAATGTATTTAATTTAATTATTTTAATCAATCTTGTTAATTTATATTTTATTACATAAGATTAATCGGAATAACAAATTATATTTAGGTCAAAAAATTTAAACTATCAAACAAAATATATTTAATTCTGAGCACTATTTGAGAAATAATTATTATTCATAAGGATCACACCAAAATGATAATTTATATTTTTTTTGTACTATATATTTCATTTCAATTTCTATGTAAAATAGTAAATGAATAAATCGCGGGAAATACGCAATTCGATAAACATCTACTTTCACGATATATTTATGTATGGTTGTATGTTAAAGATAATTAATTATATAATAATTACAACAAATTATTTCTCGAAATTTGTCACGATCGCGTTCATAAAAGGAATTCACTAGAGTATCTTGTAGCACTACCGTACTGCTCGAATATTGCCGCGTGAATAACAACACGACTATGGCACGCAAACCTTAACGTGCTATATTTACATCATTAAGGTCAAATACCGCCCCATATCTACATACAATTAATTTCTTCTCAAAATATTTTATATGCTGAATATATTTTGTACTATATATAAATATTTTATATACTAAATATATAACATATAGTATATTTATATACATATAACATATACATACATATATACTATATACTTTTCGATTTGTGTTTGATTTGAATTGTGTTGATTAAATCTGAATAGCAAATTAAATTTAGATTTGTCAAAAATTTAAAATGTCAAATTATATATATTCTAAGCATTTTAAAAGTGGAGAAATAATTATTGTCTGTAAAAATAGCAACAAAATATTGATTTATAATTTTTATTTTTATCGCTTCAATTCGTATTTGAAATAATAAATAAATCGTGAGGAACATATTTCAATAAAGGCTTATCATCGCAATACAGTTACGCGTTGTTTAATATAAATTGATTAATCGTTAATTATAATTGATTAATCGTTAATGATTCTAGCAAATTAGCTCCCGATATTTGTCGCGATCGCGTTTCTAAAAAGAATTCAACAATATACAAAGCATCTCACACTTCTTCCTCGTTCAAGTTAACAAGACAATGTCTTAATAATAATATATCAAAATATGTGATGGCCAAATATCATGTGACAATTAATTTGTTATCGCTCTTCGGAATATTCAACATTTTGTAATATATTTCGTATTTTTCTAGAAGGAGACTTTTTGATACTTTTTAAATTTTACGCTTTCGACCTTGAATCGCTCGATGCTCGAGCGAACTGCCTCATTGAATGCACGATCAATATCTTCATTAATGGCGCAGTGTCGTCGTCGAACGATTAAGCGACTACGTAATAGCATGAAGACGCGATGGAGGTTTGATAAATTTCGTCAACCATTGCGCAATTGAAACTGCGTCTAAGATAGATGGGTAATTAACATTAACGTTGTTGCTTATCTTAAAATATCCATCTGCAAATTTTTAATTCTTTTATAAGAAAAAAAACATCCGAAAATAGTAAAGTTTGTAATGCGAGGCCAGCTTTTATTAATAATGTTGAATTGTATATTAACCTTTACATCGCGCATTTTACATATCACGCATTTTAGACACACAAAAATCTCTCTATCTAATGAAATATAATGTAAACTTGATTTAATGTAAATTAATTCTAAATATAAATATAATAAATATAGATTTAAATCTGATTTTGTTTTTAATTTCAAGTTTGTTGTTAGAACGTAATATATTGTTACATTTCAAACAACAGATAACATACTTAATTATAATTATGTCGAGAACTGGTCTTGTAGAAATCGACGAGCCATCGCAGCGCGCAAACAAGACACTGACAAAACGAGTCTAAATCTGAATTACCGAATCGAGTCACGATTAATGGACGCAATTAGTCTCAGCGCGAAAACAACTCGTTGTGCCAACAAGTGGAAGGTGGATCGGCGAAATCAGGTTGTCGGGAGGATCTCGCCGAACCAGAAAAAGAACTTTCTTCGGCCGATGCCTTCGCACACATACCGACGATGTCAGCATTAATCGCATATCTTTCTCAAGATATATGGACGCAATACAAATTAACTGACGTAGCGGTTAAAAGCAGTTATTAATTTAATCACTCTCTTATATAACATTGAGAAGATCTGTTTAAGTTTTAAGCGACAAAACAAAATCCCTAGAAATTCCAAAAGAATATATGTTTTATATTGTATCAAAATTATATCAAATTATGTAAAAATTTCCATTTGATTTCACGTCGATTTCGAAGAAAAGCAGATTCCTCACGCCTTTAAAAAGTTTATGTTACCGCGCTTAATGAAGTTTTTATTTTAATTTAAATTCCCTCCCCTTGATTCTAGCTTAGTTTTATAGTCACGCGATAATCTCGTGATTCGAATCGCATCGGGACCGCGTCGAGAAACCTGACGACGGAATTTCACCGTCTGGCCGATAAATCGATCGCAAAGGAAATTAAGTCTCCCTCGCGTAACGGTACTTGTAAAATCGCGCGGCTACCCGACGTGCGTTCTTACATCGTCGTCCGGCGCGCCGCTTCCATAAGTCGGTGAAATTGCAGCGTGCTCTTCTCGAACGGCCCGTTAACTTTTCGCAAGAACGGAAAACAGTTACCCCGTTCAGACATGTGTCCGATGCGTCTCGCGTTCTCCGAGGGCGAGACGGAAAGAATAAGGAGGGCGTTTCATTGACTGGACAGAGCGCGCGGTTTAATGATCGCGACGAAACGAGGCAATTGTAACCGTGCGCCGCAATTTACGAGGTTTTTCCCCGCAACATCGACAATGATACGGTAATCCGATTGATTTCGCTAACTAGCTACTTCCGCAGCATAATTGATTGAATCGCCTTCTGAAGAAGGCGTGACGATATTTTAGAAAGATTCGCGCAAAAAGTGCGTTATTTCGACCGATGAAATTGGCCGAGCAAATCGTATGATCTTTGAAATAAAGTTACGAAAATTATGAAAAATAATAATAGCAAGAAATTTTATATGTCTTTAAATTGCCAGAAGTGCCTCTCAAATATTAATTTTAATAGAGATGTAACTATAGCACTATTTACCGAAAAAGAATTTTTATTCCATACGTTTTTTGAATGAAATTTTCATTTCATGTATATTTATTGATTTTTTTTATTGTATTATATATATAACAAATCAATTTTTTTAATATCATATTTATTATCAATAATTTCAGATTTCAATTTCAGTTTCTAAGACTTTAATTTGTAATCAGTCCTCAATTCGAAAGAGATTTAATTAACTTCAATTTAAATAATTAATATATCGGAACGAGAAAGATAATTGCTAATACATAATAATATTATTCAAATATTAAGATAATCTAAAGGATTGATGAAAAGTCTGCGAAATGAACAGATGATAAAATGTCATTCCAAATGTAAACTTAACTCGTTAACTCTAACTAATAATTAAATCTTTGTTTATTCATCATTTATTGCAACGGGAATTATTCTGCATAATTTAAACGAGCCTTTTTTCCCAGCGATGCGGATGCACGTCGCTTATTAACTTTCCGTCGAATATGATGCCTATGTAACTTTCAGCATAATTACCGTTTCAAGTTAATGGATAAGCATAAAGCGCCGTCCAGACTTACATGCACGCCAATGTTTCCCGAGATTAGATTGACGATCGAAGAGAGGAGGGGGAAGAAATACGATTAAATAGCGGATTCGTAAACATCGTAAAGAGGATAACATGAAATTTTCTTTTCGCTAGAGCTATTCTGGCACGCACAATCCGAGAGAAAGAAAGAAAAGTTGTGACATGATCATTCAACGCTTGCAATAAAATGACACAACTAGGATATATAATGTTGTGAATATTTCTATGCGTGTATATAGGTATGTTGAATACTACACATGCGTACGCGGGCTGTATGATATGGATGTGGTAGATGTTATGTCGAGCTTATGTATATTCGCGTCGAGCCCTTGACCAACAGCCATCATGGATTGGAGAATAGGCCATTGGAAGGCCCGCCATTAAGAACTCACAAAGCACAGTTTCAACGTTAAACGTTTATTGGACGTAATTTTTGGTGTTATATGTATGGTGTTATCCGCCATCTTAGGTACATTTGAACTATTAGATTTTTTTTATATAGAGTATTTGTTAGTACATATGTATATGAATGAAATAGTATAATTTATAAAAATAAAAAAAATAATCTTCCTTTTATTTCTCAAAATTTAATTTTATATGTTATTATTTCTTTAAATATTTTGATAACTAAACTTCAGGTTGCTAATTTATTAAAGCAAACATCATCAGCTGAAATTAATTGAAGAATAAGATTTTATCATTTAGTTTCTGATATTGCACTCGTCAAGGTTTCTCTTTGCTTTCTTCTTATTTCACGATATGAAGATGTTTCATATGCCACAGAAATATGATTCTTTCGACAATAGCAATTTATCTAGTTTTCAATTATTATGTAAGGAAAACGATACAAGTAAGCATGTATCAAGGTGTATTTAAGACTACTTAAGAAATCGACGTGTATTAATCACAGTCTTAGTTTATTTGCTTTATTCAACGGTCGCCATATACCTTTGCTTCTGCCTAAGAATGCTAAAAGTTCACCGCCGCTTTTATGCCCGGCTGCACATGCATTATTTATCTCGCCGCTCATTATAAAATCATGCGACTGAAGAAAAAAAAAACGAAGCTCATGGTAGAGAGGCCGTCATTTATTTCTCGATCGTTGATAAGTTTCGCCCGAGGATTTTCGCACGATTAAAAGCTCGCCATGGAAGCGCGATGCGAAACGTAAGGTTCGTTCCATCATCGCTTGATACGTGGTCATTAGAGATCTGTTAAGGTGTCGTCGTTTAGCGATCTTTTATTATGCATAGCTCAATTACGATAGGAGGAAGAAGAAGGATGAAGCTGACTGGCGCGCGACTTGCAATCGCTTCTTCTATCAGCTTTACATATTGTCCAACGATGCGTGAATAAGCGTAAGAGATAATTTATCATTAGGCGTTACGCAATTATCGTTGATTGCGCATCTTTCGCAGGCCGTATGCGCGGAAAAACTTCAATCCTCGAGAAAGCGAGGGCTCGCATGTATTAATTACTTCATGATTACGCAATAATGCGACAATATGCTCCGTACGGGGCCGCGGTAATTAAGAACGAAATAAAAACGTCCTGGATACTCCTCTCTTGTACGCGCGTTAATTACACGCGGACACACGAGAAGCGCGCGTATATAAGTTGCGGCAACGTGAGCCGAAATGCATCACGCGCTTAAACATTCTCGCGCTACATTAAAGTCGAATGTACCTCGGCGCGATTGTATTACCTTTCCGTGATTTAGCAGCGGAGAAAAATTCGAACCTTAATCTTGCATCACGTATTGCGTGATATCTGATACCTCCTTACTTTGTATTCAATCTCCGATAACTGCTTCGATCTTAATTAGTTATTTCAACTAATCGTGAAAATATTCTGTGTGTGTATTCGTGATTTGATCTCCGAAAAATGCGCGTGTAAAATTTGCTTATGCATATTATCATACGATTTTATGATTATATATTATGCGTTTTTTATTGGGAGGATTTAATTTTTAATTTAATTTTATTAAAAGTAAAGATCAGGATCAGACAAATATACATACTATACATTAAATATTGTTAAAAAGGAAAAGTAAAGATCAGGCAAATATACATAATATACATTAAATATTATAAATGTCAAAAAAAGAATGCTGCCTACATAATAGTAATAGTTGCGCGCACCATGAATAATATTCATATAAACGATATAATGCTGAAAATTATCACTTTTCTTCCTGCTTAAAAAAGATACATTTTCTTAATGGTACAATACTTGGCACACATTTTGAATAGACGTTTTCATTTCAAGATTCCTTTGCCATTCAAAAGATATCACACCTCATCTCATAAGAGATCCACCGCGGATTTTCCACGCAAACGTTTCTTTCTCTTCCCCGTTTTTTTTGAACGAGGTATTATCGCCTTGCTAGAAGATTTTTTTCCTTAGTCATTCCAATGACCTCTTCGGTAGAGACCTACGTATATAAGCCTACCTGCTCGTGAGATATTTTGTACCTGAGATGACGGCCAGTATTTATTTCGGGAGCGTGACCCACATGTGTGTATGCTCACATACAAACACACGGACAAATCGTCGCACGTTCACATTTATGCTAGCTAAGTGTATCCCGATGTTGAATACCGATGGTCGAGATGGTGCGCTATAGAAAACGTTAAAAAGAGATGCACCTGTCAGGCCGGGAAACACCCCCATCCGAGGGCTTACCTGCTGAGGCGTAAAAAGCTAAAAAAATTTTTAGCCCTACCTCTCTCATTTTAGAGAGAATTTTTCCTCGTAACTATTTCGTTGCCACAGGAGTGCCGTATATGTTCGATGATACATTCCGATACATGTAGCCGTGAGAATAAACTCCTTTTTCCTTGCCTCAGTTAAATTTGAACATGACATTAATTATATTATCAATACAAAGTCAAATTTATTCCATAGTACTCTATAACATGTAGCTAAATCATTTTAGTACGCTTTACTTATAAAAATATCGCAATAATAATAATACTTTGGTGAAAATAAATATAAATCCCGGTATGTCTCTTTTCTGATGAAATATATAGTAATTATTTTTTAATCTTCTTGATATATAGATGCGATATAGATACATAATACGAATATTTAAGTTATCACCAAGCAATATTGCATATCAATTTTGTGACAATTATAACTCGATTGACTTTATTGATCAATTATTTGTAACATGTATAGAGTATTTTTAGCGCGACATAGAATTATAAATATAGTAGAATTGAAATTAGACGCGCTGCAATTTCGCGATAAGGAACAGTGAACCTGATTGCGCAAAGATGAATTTGCATTCGCTGTCGCTGCGGTGCGGCACATTACGTAATGTTTCGTATTAGCGTACACAACGTGGGTTGCCCGTTGAAATATATATAGGAGTATATAATTATGCGTATCATAATTGTGATGAAAATGGGAAATGTCGACGTGTGATATCGCGTGCTGTATATAATCAGCGTGAATAAAATCGTGTCATTAATCAACGTCATTGCTGAATATACTTTTAAGAACAACGAATAATATTATTTAATGTCATATCGTTAATATCGCTATATTTTCAGTAGGTACATGATATTGTAGATTATAACCGCATGCTCCAGTAGTTAGAAAGTTACTTATCGATACGCACTGTTTATTAATACTTTAAATTAATTATATCTACAATTAAATGAATATTCCATCCTGCTTATATCGTGTTTTTGCACATTTCGGCATGGATCTGCATATCAAGCGAACAAAATCGATTGTCTATAAAAATCCGATTTCCTTCGATTAGTTCGATCAATTTTGTAAGCGGGTCAATCGAACGATTTCATAAAAGCGACAGAGATCTAATGTTTGGATACTAACAGTTACCTAATACTCGTCGCCTAATTTTTTACCAAACATTATACAAATTAAATAATCATTTTTTAAAAAGGCGACTTTCAACATTGCGTTTAATCTATTGATGCGGCATGAATCAGCGCAGAGTTAAAAAGTAAAAGTTTATATCAAGAAAATTTTTGTCAAATTGATTTAACAAGACTGCGTAAAAAATGAAGCATTAAATGTATAGAAATTATAGAAGAAAATATTTATAACTCGGCAAAAAGATATAGTAATATAGAGATAAATATTGGGATATGCGTTTTATTTTATTTGTACAATTATTTATCATCCAACAACAATAATTGTATAATAATTTTGAATATTTAGATTAAAAAGAAAAAAATTCTTCATAAATTTTGGAATAAATTTTAGGAATAATTATACAATAATACAAAAAAATAAGGGATAAATCTGGTATTATAGAAATAAAGAAAAAGAATCTCTCTCATTAGCGTAATCTAATTCTCTTTATGCTATTGAAACATATCATTTCTATTACTTGAAAAAATAAGACTGACTGTGAATGAAAGATCCGTCAAGACAGGAGTTATTATACACGCGATCAAAACTTTTCTTTTATTATTATTCATTCGAGCTAGATTATCAATTTCTCATTTCGTAAATGTATGATGCACAAGTCGTCAATTGTTGCAAGCGATGCGTAAGCTATTTAATAACAAATGCAACTCCAGTTGCATATAACGCAACAGAACCGACGCGGCATTTGCAGCTTCGCGCCGCATTCCGATCTAAAACCGTATCATTAAGTTCAATTTCACGCGGCGATAGACTTTCCTGCCAACGCGACGTGTACAGCGCTCCGTTTCACTCGCGCCGCCCAGGTGACTCGCTCGTAAATCTGTTATACAGTTACAGGAAATATTATCCTGCATCTAGACAAGACTTGAATGCGTAACGCGAAGGACCAGGTAGCCGATCAAGCCAGCCGGCCGGCCGGCCGGTCGTCAACGTGGAGTAAGAGTAAAAGACGAGGTAAAGAGAGGGGAAAGAAGGCGCGTGAGGCGGGATTAAAGGATAAAAAAGAGTAATAACGCGTAGGAGACGTTGTACGTTACGCGGCAACGTCAATTTGCGCGCGATCGTAAAAAAAGAAAAAAAAACGCAGCAAGTCAACGAAACTCGGGAGTGCATAGACATTTCTCTGTCTTTCTATTGGCGAATTGCAATTTTTCTCCCTACTGACAACTTTGGACACCTTTCGCATTATTAATTACGATCAGGCATGCGAGACGATTCTGCGACGTTGCTGCGTTGGTTCTCCGCTAAACCGATCATAATTATTCGACCAATCGTTCGAGCAGGAACGTGCCCTGTATGTTTTTCATGCTTCATGAGCGATGGAAACGTATCCCGATGTCGAACCGCGATTTATGGATTGTCGAATGCGAGCGCAGTGTAAACAAGTGTCCCGTTAGTTTACGTTTATTCAGGCGGAATGGAAAAAGAATCGTCAAAGTATCTCAAGCGTTACCGTGTCTGATATGATAATTTCGCTGATCACTTTTTCCTTCTTTTTTTAACCGTGTCAAATTGCAGTAATTATACAAATGTGATTGATACATATGCAAATTTCACATTCACGCAACGTCTCTATTCGATAATCGAGAAACAAAGTTTTTTTATTCAACTGAAATTTTCTTTGCGAGAAAAAGAAAATTAAAATTTTAAATATATTTATGTATGTCATTGAGAAAAAAATGAAATCAGATCAGACGCGATATAATTGTAGAATATTTTTCTCTTAAAAATCGCAACCTCTCATGCATCATTAAGAATCTGTCAAAAATATTTAAGTAAACGATGTGTCATGCTCGGGGAGATGCCAATAACAACGTTCTACAAATTTTCATTAGCGACATGACCGCAGGGCTATAGCCCTGAGCGCGAGCTTGATTTATAGAAGTGCGCTCTCTTGATTCCGCGGTATAATGTGCTTTATGAAGTCAACGTTATTTATGCATTTACAAACGGCGGAGACGCGCGCCCGCCCGATTCGCGTTTCCACGATGAGACTTCCGTGACGAACCGGTCCGAGATAAAGGGCTGATAAACGACGCGATGATCTTGGTATAAGCATCGCCAACGAACACGGTGAGCAGCAGATGATGGTTCGATGAAAAATCGCGGAATTTTTCCGCTCCGTCGGCGATTGCGCTAATTGCCGGCGAATATAGGAATCGATGAAAGAATAAAAAGGAGCGTTAAATTATAGCGATCTCTCGGGGCGGAGCGCCGAGGAGCTAATCTGAATATCAATGGCGGAAGGAGATCGTGCGGCGCGACGCGACGCGTTGGCTGCAGCGCGCGTCATCCATCGCACGTTTCACGTCTTTACTTTGCAATGCAAAGCGTTCTGACGGCGCGACGACTCGATATCGCGCACGCCATCCGAAAAATCACGTGCGTTCACCCGATCGTACGTAATGTGCAGCTTCTTACCGTGGGGAACGTGACTGAATGAGATGCGACGGCAAAAACCAGTGCGATGCAACGCCGATCTCATCGGACTAATTTAAACGTCACTCCGACGAATCCGTCATTCCGGAGAGGTACGCGTATAATACCGTGAGATATCGGATCATTCCGCTAAGATCATCTGTCGGATTAAACTTATAATAGGGGCGCGAAGAAAATAAAATAAGCGATAGGCGTATTCGCGGGACAAATACGAGGCTCTCGATTTTGAAAAGTAATTATATCATTAGCATTTTCGAACGTAATCGTGTTGTCTGTGATAAAAATAAATAAAACAATAATAGAAGGACACGTATAAACGACCATTTCCCGTATTATCGAGGAATCAATATGCCAAAGTTATCAGGAAACGTCTTTAAAACGCATGACCGCAGGAAGTATTATCGAGTACTAGGCCTTATAATCCGCTCACGTAGATCCATTTAGCGCTCGACAGTAATATAACTCGTCGCGACGCATGCCGGAGGCTAGGCAGCGTCGTCGTCGATCTACCGATTCTGTCCCGCGATTATTTTATTACGAGAGGAATTACACAGCAATGTCCGAGAGCAAAACGTCACGTATTGCAGAAAACGAATATTAGATGCACGACACGACACGGCGTATTAGCGGCCATTAATATTTATCATGCCATAGTCATGTGGCTCTGCACTAATCATATTTTGCAGTATATATGTTTTTGCATAGTGATATGGATCACTTGCATCACCGATATTTTTATTATAATTTATTCACATCAACTAATATAATGATAAATAGTCGATTCTGTATAAAAAATCAAGCCTTAATTTTAATAAATTAGCATTTGTTAATTAGATATTAAGGATATCTAATTTATAATTTAATTACAATGATATTTATTCAAAATTAATATCACAGTCGCAATCATTAATATCTGCTTCATTTCAATGAAAAATTCAATCTATATCTAATCACGAAAGAAATGATTCTCTAATAGTCTCCTAGAATAATTGTTTTTAAGTGATAAATTGCATGCAGGAAGACGTAGAGAGAAACGTTGGACCACCCTGCGATGAAGGATCATTAAGACGCAATTTGTTGATGGCATTGTCGGAGAACTTAACATCCCGCCGTGACATCGAATTGCTGTTCGATGGGAGCAGAAGCTTTTCAAGCGCATGTTGCGTGTATTCGCGTGGTTTCCTTCATACGAGAATGCATCTCTGCCGCATTATTCGCCACAGCTTGCCACCATGCCACTACCGTTGTATCATATCGTCGTATCACTCTCTCGATGCGGACTTTTTGCATTGCAAAATTCGAACGAGAGTCGCATGTATCTCGTCGCCTATCTCCTCGCCGTGCTATCGGTCACGGATGCGAGCATCGGAGATAGGATTTAACGGACCACGACCGATGTACGCGCGCATATATCGCACACGTAAATGTCATTCCATAGCCGGAGATGTTTCCGAGCTGCGCTCGCTATTCGCGAATAACACGACCGCGAATATCACGGCGCCGTCGTTTCTAAAGATGAGAGTCGGTCTTTGCTGGCGCCACAGCACGATAACTATCCTGGAAAAATGGTTGGTATTAGATATCATTATCCTCCAAATAGCAGGCTTGCGATTTTTTGCAAACAGTAGACATGTAATTTAAATTTCGAAGACGGTATTGTTAGTAGTGTAATGAATATGAGATAAATTACTTTTTTTCGCATTTCTAGAAGTGGATAAAAGTGGAATATTTGAGATAATTCCTTCTTTTTTGTTTAAGTAACGTTATATTGATAGCTCCGATAGTTGACAAGCCGTAATAACCAATTTTAATTATAACAATTTGACGATAAGGAATCTTTGACAGATACAAATTATAATCCATGCAACTATCGAATTAATATAATCTTTATTACCGGTCATGCGATAGTTGTAACGTTTTTTTACATACATAATTATAATTACTGTAGCAAAAATAAAGCTCTCGATCTCGTGTAAAATATCCATCAATGCATACACGTGGGAAAATAAAAATTCAAGAGTATATAATAACCGTAAAGTATGAATGATTTATACGTTTACGAGAACACATCGCTTATCCGCATCGTAAAGAATATAATCAGCTGAGGCGGGCTGTAATTTCGCGACGCGTGTAAACGATACTAATGTGACCATGCGTTACGTGCTCGTCCGTAAGAAGGATCCATCCATCTAAGCTAATTAAAAGGAATTAGAGAGAAAGAGACAGGAAGCAATCTTATCTAATTATAAAACAGAAGTTTCCGAGTCTCGCAAACACATCAACCTTACGTCCTATAAGAGTCGTTTCCGCCCCCGTGCGTTGCCTTCTTCTAGACAATCTTTGAACTTGGTTAGACAACTTACTGCAGTGTCATGCGGATGTTACTAGACGTAGACGTACACACGCGTACGGACGCGTGGCATACAGGTACATGTACAAAACTCCAACCAATGCGCTCGAGCATAAATCATAACGCATAACCGTTTCTACAGGCTCCACCTTACCGATACGCGCATATGTGTGCGTATTCTCGTGTGCACGCATCGCCGCCGTTACCATTATCGCCTTTACTCTGATCGGCCTCTGCGTGCGCATATACTTAATATATTTCCCTCTCCCCGTGTGCTTTAATAACGTGCGCGCATATACCGTCCTCCCGGACATCGCGGTCAGAGATCGATGAGTTATTATCGGATCCCGATGCGTCGCACTTGAGACAGCACCGTCGCAATTTCCGACCGGCATATGTTGGTACGCGAGATGTACGAGGATGATCCGTTTCCCGAGAGGGAAATTACGGAGCGGTCGCTTCCGCAATTCCGTGCAAGCATATCGCTCCGGGCTCGATCGTACCGGAAGATCGCGCGATTCTTTATCTTCCGTGGATTACCGTGTATCGCGAAATGAGATCGAGCGCGCAAGAATAGCTTCTTCCTCACCATCTTGATGCGAAGTATGATACAAAGTAATAATGCGACGAACTATATCCCAGCAGAGACAATTTATTTAAATCTCCGAAGTATTTAAATTTGTCTTTATATATTTTGTAATTTTATAATTACGTTCTCGCGCTCTAGAACATTCAATAAATGACATATTGTTCTCTCTTTTTCGATATCTCAAACGGTTACGCTTGCGCGATTAACGTGACCTAATTAAGCATTTTTCTTTAAGCGATATTTCAACTACGAAATATCAGTCGCACAAATCTCTTGTAATAATGAACTGTTGTAACTCGGTGCATTAATTCGGTATATTATATTCGCGAGAGCGTGAAATTTACTCGACCGCGCTACCATCGTGGCGAAAAATCATCGACGATACACGGGGATACGTCGCTGCGTGTGGAGCGGCGTTATATCAGGATCCGAAATAATTTACCGCTGATCCGACAAGAATTATTGCGCCCGATATAAGTAACATTTATCGGGTGTAAGAGTCGGAGATAATATTCTACGTGGTAATTTAGTGTACATTAACGCATTGGAATAGCGGATGGACAGGGTCTTGGGCGAATGGGCAGGGTCTTGTGCGGAATATTTAATTTAATAATCCGACGCTATCCACACACTTGTCTCCTAGCGACCATAAGAGTATGACTTTATCATCGTGATAAGATTAATTATAACTACCATTCAGGATTAAG
Source organism: Camponotus vicinus (assembly GCF_025532165.1). Lineage (NCBI taxonomy): Eukaryota > Metazoa > Arthropoda > Insecta > Hymenoptera > Formicidae > Camponotus > Camponotus vicinus. Next base: position 5,357,362 of record NW_028141981.1, on the reverse strand, counting down.
AACGCCCGCAGATTCGCACGTTTGATTCGCATTCGATTCTTCGAGGACGCTGGCTATTTTCATAGTTCGATCTAAAAGATCAAAACGAGAATGGGAAGACGTAGGAACCAGGGGGAGAGGAGCGTGCACGCAACTAGCAATGATAAATCATACTTAGAACTCGTTGGCGAACTCGCCAGTTTCATGCGTAACTCGCCGAAAGATACTGAAAAGCTCGAGACACATCGTCGATTTATGATATCTGCGATACAGTCGTACTCGATCGGAGGCTGTGCACGATCCACCGTCGAACGTACGCGCACATACGTGGACCAGCGTGGAACATGCGTAAATTTTTTTAGCAAGTCTTCTCTTGCATCGGGGATCGCACTCTGTGGGTGTGCGAGCACGCGATACTTGTACACGCACGTCTTCAAGAAAGAGAGAGGGCAAACTGGGCGAGAAACAACGATAAAGCGAGAGCAAGGGGAAAGGCCAGAAACCGCTTGGAATCTCGAGGCGGGACACACGGACGGTGCATGTGGTATTTTTAGACATTAAAATCGCTCCATAAATTAAATCCGCAAAAGGACGAAGCGACCGGCCCGCCGGAATGAGACGGCACCGGTGAACCGTTTCGGGATCTTCTTGAGTTTCTCTACATCGCCTCATGGGAGATAAGGCCATAACATGACCTGACTTAACGCATCGTTCTGGAAGAAAGCTTGCGAAAAGGGGCCCTGACAAAATTTCAAATAATTTCGACGCTAAAACAACCCACTCGAGATATTGCGCAAAAACAGTTTCTGCGCACGATTTTTTGAGCAAAGATGTTGCTTTAGGAATGTGCGTAAGAAACGTTAAAGCTTTATCGCAACGTACGAGAATAAATACTTAACATGCTCTTTAATATGTATATATATACACACACATAACAGTTGGATGGAATATTTTTATAAATTAAAGTGAGAGAGAGAGAGAGAGAGAGAGAACTAGCACCAAGCGCGTCGTGCAGCGGAAGGTCATGCGGTCAATAAAATTAAAATTTTTATTGCAATCTTTCTGCGCTATTTTTGTCAACGACGTAGTCTCGTGTATAGCTTATAGTATTGATATCTAGATATATATTTAGAATTGAAAAAAATCTTTGATATTAATAATAGCTACTCATATAAGATTAGATTATTCTAATCTTGTGAGCGCTATTATTAATATGAAAGATTTTTTACATACATGTTTAAAAGAAACTCTTTATAACTTTGCATAAAAGTCTCTTTTATTAAAAAAAAACTAAGATTCTTTTTATAATTCGCTAAAAATTTATAAGATAACGTTTTATAAAATTCTTTATGGGTTTTTTTATATAAAAAGATTAAATTTATAAAAAGCCTGCATATAGATAAATATCAATATAAACACTTTTCTGTTCGAATAATTTTCTACTTTAAATATTTAAGACCTTGTTTTGATCAATCTTGTCTGTCGATTCGAAAGCGCGAATAAATTTTCGACGATTTGCGCAACATAGTGTTTATCGTGGTGTTCATAGATTCATGATATTCGAAAGTAATTATCACTAGCACGTGATTTATGACGGACATTTTTATTCGTAACAACGATGATTGTAATAGTTTGCTAAATTCGCGATGAATGCAACATTTCACGAAAAGATTTTACGATTCGTGGAATGTTATTCGAAAAGTTTCTCAGCACAATCTCGACATTTTTTACGATCTTTATAACGCATACATGAGAATTGTGTTGCTTTATTTAAATATTCTTCCATAAACACACACATACATACACACATGAATCATTTCTCAAAATAACAATCTGTAAATATATAAGCACGGCATTTATAAATTTACTTGCGGTTTTTTGTGCAACATTAAAGCAACGAGCAATCAAATTTTGATCTGTTGTAAAAAAAGCGGTCATTATAAAAAAAAACAGCCTCCGTTTTCTTACAAATAACTCATTTCTTTTCGCTTTAAGAATATTATGTATTATATTTCTAATTATTGAAACTAATTACTAGAATTATTGCAACTAATTACTGGAACATAATGCTCAATCATGTGTCTTGTAATTAATATGAATAACATTGCACAATCGATTTATAATGTTTCTTTATTATTGTTGCTCCTTTTCCTTTCAGTATAAATGTCAAATTGTTTTTCTATTTAATTAACAATCAATTATGGCATGTTTTAGTTATCCGGATGAAAGCAACAAGGATAATCATCACACAATCATCCTGGAATGGCAGCTCGTAGAGATAGAACATATGCGAAACTTAAGAAAGCAACAAAATGGACATGAACAATATAAACTTCGACCAATCTAAGAAAACGGTAATTATTGTAAAACATCTGATTTGATAGCCTTGATAGTTTTACGCTTGATACATATTAATAAGGATATTTTTTATTTCTAATAATGTTTTTAATTATACAATATGTATAAATATAAAATACAAATATTATATAATTTTTAAAAACATATTTATTGACAGTAATCCTCATTATTATATTATTACATATATATTATTTGATATAAATAAAATTTTAATTATTATTTATATTGTTTTATTATTTACTATTAAAGTATTTATCATTTATATATCATATATATATATATATATATATATATATATATATATATATATATATATATAATTTGATTTTTATTAAAACTTTTTTATTCTTTAAAATTTATAAAATCAGATATTATATTGTAAAAGAACAGTGCATAAAAAATATATGAAACCAACGATTATATAATTTAAATAAACTATTTTTATTTGTACGCTTTATTTGTATGTTTGCATTTATAAATATTATAATGATTATTTATATAGATTTAGACTGAATTGTAACAGTAATTAATTTATTTTTAATTAATTTTTTTTAACTGATGGTTGTATTTTTAAATTGATAGTCCTATTTAAAATATAAATAGAAAAAAAATAAGATTAAAGTTTAATAAAATTTGTATTATTTTTGTTTTTAAATTTATATTTAAAATTTTAATAAGATTTTTCTTTTTTTCTTTTCACAAAAATTAATCTAAATTTATATAGTTAAGCTTTCATGAAATATATATAAGCTAGTTCTCATTGAATCAATAGAGTGGGTTATCTTTTGCGCACATGCATATAACAAACGGATTATGACGGTCAAACGAATCGAACGTATGTATACGTGTATGCAGGTAGGTGTGTATACAGGTGGGAGCTGTATTCTTAGCCCTTCGGAACCATATATTGGTGTTCATTGCCGACCCGGAGGAGAATAAAGGATGAGAAGCGCGAAGAGGGAACGAGAGTAGTCCGAGCCCTCGTAAGACACGTGAAACTGACCAATAGATCCGGTTTAGCGAGTTTCCGGATTCCACGGGGTCATCGGGTGGGCCCCTCGGTCTGCGCAAAGAGCCTCTGTTATCGCCCCTCTTTCGGCTTCCCCGTTCACGCTCGGGGAAAAAGAGAGAGAGAAAATATGTGTACGGAAGGTCCGGTCGCAGGACCTGCAACCCCTTGCAACTGTTCGTCTTGTAGTGCGCGCACTGTCCATCCGCATACATTACCGCAAAATCCGGTTTTCGACAATACCCGATGTGCTGCCCTCGCGGTGCCCCCGATCATGGGTCATGTCTGGGGCCGAATAGCCGAAGTAAGAGGAGGGCCATCCAACCTGTCACGGACAGTGTGAGACCGCGGAGCGGAGTGGAAACGAGAAAATTCATGTGATCTACCTTGGCTCCTTCTGGCAAAAATAAAATCTCGACATTTGTATATTTTCTATCAATTTTTTAAATTTTAGTCATTTGAAGTCTTAAGATATTTTGAAACGATCTCTAATTGATGATGAAATTCAAGAATTTTACTTATCATTTTATATATTTTTTTTGAAAGATATATATGTGTGTAGTCTGATTCTTGAAATTAATTTTCATTATAGATAGAATTCTGTCAAAAATCATGAATCATTTAAAGCAAACTTACTGGGCTTTTATTATCGAGATACATGATTAAAAGAGAAACTTATTATTTACTTATAATTGTTAATTATAAAAATAACAAAATAGCAGAGAATTAAATGTTAAAAAACGCTTATAATTCATTAGAACATGACGCTAATATACTATTTGTACTCTCCTAAATATTTTAAATCTAAAATGAAATTAACGAGAGAAAAGTTTTTAAATAATCTTCTTACATAAATAAAATCCGATGTTTGTGAACATAAGATGCTCCCTGCTCATCGTTCGTCTATACAGAAGCAGTCTCTCCCCTTCCTCCATGACGCGCGATACGCAATGACCATTCGCATACATTATGTCCATCGAAATCCGGTTTTCGACAATACCTGGTGATACGCGAACCAGGGTTTCGTCGACGGGTCACCCTCCGTAAAGAGAAGGCAGAAGAGCCGCGGCACGGCTCGTGAGACCGCGATGCTAAAGGATATACAAACGTGGTGGGATATGTATGGGACAGTGACCACGGTCTCTGTCCGGCCGTGATGACGACGATGGTGCGCAGATTTCCTTTGGGGATGACCATCGATGACCGGGGGTTGCGCGCGAGCGACTTCTTTCTCGTTTCTTTTTTTTTTCTCTTCTTTATTTTCTCCGCTGTCGCCACCGGTCCGGTGGGAACGAAAACCTGATCGGGGGAGTCTTCGTCCACTCTCGGATCGTCCTGCACCACTTCGTCATCGCGAATGCAAAAGAGAGGAAGAGACCGGAATATGAGGGATGGACAGAGAGGACAGGCGTGAACCGTTTGAACTTACCAACCCCGTATAGACATGTGCTGCGCGCAATGAGAGACTTTTAGCGGCCCGGTAAGATCCGTTGCCATTTTCGTACGTTGTACGCCGAGGGTCATGGGAAAACCGGGTAAACCGGACATTGGTCACGAACGGAACTGGACTTCCTTTGATAAAGGCTCTTCTCGACGCGTGGAGAACATTACGACGCGTGAGCCTTCCTGTATGTAGGGCTACTCATCTCCTCCCCGAAGCGATTCTGGCGAATTAACGTTCGTCGCAAGAAAGGGATGGAAAAGAAAAATTACGCGGCAGTTACATCCGAGACTTTGTTCGCGAGCCGTCTGTCCGATGACGGTTACCAATTTAGTTCTAACCGCCGCTCTAACGTCTCGCGACCGAGATTTGTTGGCCTAACTTTCGGTATCGTTAACGGTTGAGGCTTTAACGAACGTACGGGATGACAGTTGATATGCAAAGGTCAACGAATTCTCTTTAAGATTCTACGTCGTTTGGAAACTTTCTTAGAAACTAACTTGTTACACAATTAGAAAATTTATCATTTATTTGTAAGGCCATGGAATGACTCAGGAAATAATTGAGGAAATTAGAATCTGTTGAAAATACTATTGCGGAATAATTGCAACACGCTGTTACGCAAGTCCAATATGAAAAGGCATTCGCTTATTATCGATTTGCTGGAATATGTCAAACTGCCATTTTTTTTTACATCGGGGCATAGAGTTGCGGAGATGTGAAGTGGATTAATGGACGAAGCGTGTAAGTGCAAAATGCTTCGAGAATTGTTCGGGAGATTGATCTTTGAACGACTAGCATGGCAAAGAAATCGATCGAGGAAATTGACTTCTTTTTCTACGCTCCGATAGGTATCCGCAATAAGCGCACAACCGCGATAGCCATATGGAATTTAACGTATTGCATAAAAGCGATATTACTGTCTGGGCCGTTTTGCAAAAAGGAACAGCTCACCCGCGAGATATATCGCGCAATAATGTGAGCGTTAACTCGTAAGACAACACACACAAGCTTCCTGATGTCTACATTATCAATCATTAATAATCGTAACGTCTCGTTTCCGACATGCCGCTATTACTCTGAACGGAACGAAACAATACACTTAACGAAAGAATCTTACCGTTTTACGCGGGAACGATATATTCCGTTGAAATATTGACGTAGGCCAAATGTTTCTCGGTAGAGTTATATCATTACGATGCTGGCTTAACGTGCTAATCAACTCGGGTGGAGAATTGAAAGCCAGTCAGTTCCAAGATCGTTCGCACTATTGACAAGCGTTAAAAACGTCGTAGAAAATTATACTTCGATGCGAATAATCGCAATAAATTTATTATGCGGTACTAAACGCTCGCACTAGATTTGATGATAATTATGAGACAATAATTCCTTGCGCTACTGACGCATGCGAGAATAAACCGCTGACGATTATTGACAGAGACAACAGGGACAAAATTATTTTCCTTGAAATGTGCAACGGAAATTTGAAGATATTTGCCACGCGTATTATCGCAATTACATTTTTAATTAGCGACTAGTTGTGTAAGGTAGACTTGAATGTACAATGTACGGCATGATAAATCAGCGTTTTTCCTACGAGGGTCACCGACCAACGAGACCATTGACCATTGACCGTCAGGCTTGCGAGGCATTAATGACCGTGTGGTCCAGCCGTGATGCGAACGCTTAGAAGAAACATTATTCTATCGCGGGATATATGAGGCTAGAACCGCTATTATGCACGTCATCGGGCGCTGTGCAAGAAATTCCCCGGGCGTCAATCGGCAATTATAAATTCCACGGGACTGTCGAACTATCACGGCAGCTCCGATATACCGTAACAACGCGATTACCGGTCATTTATGCATTCGTAATCCTTTCTCCACGTTCGCGTTGCGCGCAATCGTCCTCGAGTATTAATCGACACATATACATACATATATACCGACCGTTTTTAACCGAACGTCGAATCCGGTTTGCGCTGCTTTGTTCGCGTCGCCAATAAATGATCGTTCCCCTTAATACCTCAATTTACCGCCGATTTTCTGCCCTAACTGCCCGTACAGGCGCTTATCGTCGTCGCTATACGTATCATTGGCTACTAACCGTCTTTCTTTGCCGTGTTTCTTGATGTCGATTAATAATAGGCAATACGTGGCGTTCCAGCTTTCAGTTACGATAAAGTGTTCTCTTCCTCGTATGCTCCGCGCTCGCCTTAATTAGCGCGGAAATTGTCGAAAAATCGCAAGCATTAAGGATAACGCTCGCTACTACAATCTCGATTTATTTACGAAACTTAATTGACCACGCCCAATATCGCAATCAAAATAATAACGAAATATTAACTTTGCAAGAAAAAAAAGAATCTTTTGTTCGTTATGGATTTATTGCACGGTAGTCATTAATATAGCCATTCTGCACGTTTCTCGAAGAAACTGAATTTGCTAATTATTATATTCTATGTAATTTGTGTAATCAGAATCTACGATAATTCGAATTTCCAGCAATCCAAAGTATTTCACAGATATATACATAGCATTCGTATTTGACAGATACATGGAGATTCTATCGCGCATTCTCGGAATTTACCGTGAAATCTTCAGTTTTGTAAAACTAGCATGTATAATCCTTTCAAATTACAGTTGCAATCTTCTCATTCGCTACGCGATACGTAGATACAACTTTAGGGTTTCATTGCGTCGATTTGTCATTCAATAGCGATGGTAGTACTAATCGAGGACTCTTCAATCATATCGTTCCGCCATACCCGAAGCGTCGCGATTACGGATAATTCTGGACCAGCTGAACGCGGCATCGCAGCAAGCCGGACGTTACGTTGGAAGACGCCGGTAAATCCAAGCGAAGGTAACACTCCCGATGTCGATCGAGAGCCCAGCATCCGCGTCACGTGCGTTTACGTCTCTCGCCGTAGGCCGTAAGCCGATTTTCTATCGTGGCCGCGTTTCGTGCGGCGCGCATCGCAAGAAGAGAGGGACCATTAAAGAGAAATCGCGCGTCCATTCATAATCCATTCATAAATTAGCTCAGCCGGGAGGATAATGGCACGTAAGGATTCCCCCTTGACCTGCCGGAGCCGGTCGGCGAAGACGAGGATGGTCGCCAATGAGGAGAGGCGCGAGTAGAAGAGGCCGAGGAGAGGAGGATACATACTTGAAGATCGGTTACGATCCACCGCGATCCTCCGCTCTCGGGAGGATCGTCGCGCCGCAATGGAATTTATGCGTTTAGGCGTCGCCTGAAAACGCTGATGTATACGGCCTCGTATAATGTCGCTATCGCGGTCGACGGCATAATGGCTCTCGTCCCGCGAATGACGTCGTACGTTTGCGATGGCGCAGGGCTATCGGTAATTATTTATCGCCCGATCCCCGAATGGCCGTAGCGTGTAGGATCGTTTCGTGAATCGTCCTATCTCGACGGTATATCCGTGCGCGATCTTCTCCCTTTTCTTCCTTCCCACTCGTCACGCGCTCTTCCACATCAATTCCTTCTTAATCCGCTTTGACGCCGCTGACGAGAGAGCCCTATATGGTGTTATCTGTCGCGGGGTTTTACGATGTCATATACAGACATAACGCGCGGATGATGCTGGAATATATTTACGCGCGTTCCACGCAATGTTAATAACGCGCTTTATGCGCAAATATCGAACCTTCAAGTTCCTCGATATAATACGTAGATTTAGGCAGTTATTCAATATTCCGTCGTATATTTATAAATAACGTAATGATAACTAATGGCGTATAATGATAATTACTTCGAATAGATTATATCTTTGTACCCATGACGTCTAATTAGGATTTTATGGTAGATATTAAGTGTGTAGATAATGAATATACCTAAGATACACACGCAAAAGCGAAGTCACTTCGTCATTTTCTTTTAAGTAGATATTCTACAACATTTGAAATTGATTACATCTTAAAAGCGTTAGAAATATACCACACATCTCCCTGCATAGAAGATACATTATCCAATATATTATGACTACGTGTAATTACGGACTGATAGCGCAATGGCTAACAACGCCAATCGCAAGGACAAGATTATGAGTAATTAGTCAGTAATCGGCCGATTCTAAATCATTGTCGCTCGAAACGTCGACGAGGCTCGCGAGCTCTATCTTCTCTATCTCTCCCTGATTTTTTTTATTCTCGCGCTTCTTAACGCGCCCCTTTAATCGAGGTGTAGCTTTATACGTCGCGCAATCAGGATCGTAGGATTTTATGATGGTCCGCGTGCAAAGAGCAGTGCGTAAATATACACATCTACGTGACGTTAACGTCAGCATTGCGACATCACGGCGAGGGAAACTCGTGGCATGTAGCGTAAATTACCGTAAGTAGATCTTATACAACCTGTCAGTCGTAAGATCAGTCTTGTCACCGCTCGACCCTTACGATCCTTCGCGGCTTAGCCTCGTTCATTTTTATCATCGGTGTTTATCATGTATCTCCTCCACCCTTCCGTACCGCGTTCGTGCTTTCGTCGGTGTAATCGATGACATCCGGCGATAGTACGACTTACACTGTTGCGTGACCTAACGGTGGTCCGCCCTCTGTAATTTCGTTCGATTCTATCGCAGAATTTATATGCGGTGGAAATACATCGGTAAAAACCGATAAAGAGAACGGTCGCGCGTAATGCGATCACTTCCACGTTCGATGAGCCGTTAAATCGGCAGAAGAAACATGTATATAATGCTCCCTTTTTATTTATTACATAGAAATAAATTGTTAGATATTCCGTTATAGCTTTGAAAGATCTAAAACTTCCCTTATTTTGCTCAGATGTGATACACTCAAACTTGATTAAACGAAAAATAATTAATTTGATAAAATAGACGACTATTTTAATCATCTAAAAATCACTTGATAATATGTTCAAAATTTCTAATCCCTCCGGGGTCTTTTTTATAAATAAACTTGGATTATATAACAGCACGCATTTTTTACTTACAATGTATCATTTCTTCGTACATTTTGTAACTTAACGAGTTTCGATCACATGAGAATGCACTTCTACAGTTCGCTCTTGCACGGATTGTACCGAATGTGAGTCACGTAAGTGCGACCGAACAAGAAGCGAAGAATCCATGATGATGCATCGGTATTCGGCATATCGAAATGACGCAGCACGGTCCTCGATGTATGCTATCGATACTTTGAATTCTTGATCGTGTAGGGGTAGATAGAAAAAATGCATACGTTCAAGATCGATGTACAAAGAAATCTACTATTTTGAGACGCGTTCGATCCGCCGAAAAAATATCAAACTCACGATTAACAATGAAATGCTACAAAAGAATATTACAGACACTAGAATTACTATTACAAAGCTTTAATGATCCCGACAATATATTAATTGTAAATCACAATTAATGAGTTTAATTTATTTAATTTGATCTTTCTGTTGTGTTAATTTTATAATTAACAATAAACAGAGTATATGGAGTTTAATTTTTTTTATAATATATTTTACTTAGAATTGCGCCGAGAGAGAAATGAACGAAAATTTCGAAGCTGTGCATTGTCGATTATCAATTGATACAGTAAGTTGATATCGCTTAACGGTACTGAAGAGTCGAGGCTGAGTAAATATTCTTGTAGCGATATTCACGACAAGGATAAGCCATATCGTAACAGGAAGAAGCCGACTTCGGTTCGGTTGATCATGATAATTAATGGGTACCGAAAAGATGAAATTTGATAGAAAATCTTTAGTCAGTTTCATACAACAATATTTCATTTGTTGCTAAAAGATATTTTTATTCGCGATAAACATTAACATTTTATTAATAAAATAAAAATTATTATTTGTTAGGTCTGCAACAAACAGCTTTTTTAATACGTATAATTAAATGCACTCATTGTATAAGTAAGTATATCTTGGGAAAAAATTTTTTTTGTTAATAAAGAAATCATATGATGTATAAACAAAATGTAAAATATTATTAAACTTAACTGGAATGAAAAAGAAAGATAAACCAGTACGATCCACATTACTGTAAAAAGCGGCGAAACATGTTCGCCAATCTTTTTGTATGGCGGAACGGATAAGGATTATGGTGTCAGGTTTATATCAAGTGATAATGCGTTTCTATATCTTGATGTATCATTATATCGTATTAATGCAGTTTCTCTACTCTTATCGGATATAAATTCGGGAAAGTTTCTTGCAAACAGCTTATGTAGTTACTAAGTAAGATAATCATGAACGCGCGCGCGCGTTACGTTATATGTAACTCAAAATGATTTTGATATAATGTAATTAATTTTTAATCCAGTTAGCACATATATATGTATATGTATATATACATATGCTGCTTCTTATAATTACTGTAGATATAAGACTTTCATTTAAAATATGTACACTTTCAGTTTCCAATAATTAAATATTTTTTATTTTGCACTTCTCTCTCTCGCAAAACTTGAAAAATAAATTTTTTTTTAGGTCGTGATTAGATTAAGCTTATTAAATAAATAGGTAGGTAAATTATCATATTTACTTTATGGTAAATTTTCTCTAATATATATATAACACGCTGAAAGAAAATACAGGCATCGATGTTTCCTACAAACCGGAGGCATTGAAATCACGCATTGAATTTTCTGATAGCGAAAAAAAACAAAAAAAATTCGAAATAAATTTAAATATACATATGATAAAACATTGTCAGTATTTAAATAAATTATAATTACTAATAAATTATAATTAATTGTTCTTAGGAATTTTTCTCTTTTTTAATTATTTTTTCAAAAAATTTTTGTAAAGAAAAGAATTACAGCTTAAAAAAAACGTCAGATAGCGGCTAACACAATGTTTACATCTTTCGGAATACAAGAAAAGAAGGAAAAAATCATTAGGGCGGCGTCCAGTCGAATATATCGGAGACGTCGAGAACACTAAGTGCATTTAATCCCAACCGCAGAGAGCGGCAAAAAAGGGCAAAAATCGGCTCATTGGCCGAACCGGCGGCGCACGCGGAGTCTCGAAGCATGAAGGGAGGAAGCGGCAGCCGCAGGAGAAGACGAGGAGGATGAAAAGAAGAAGAAGGAGAAGAAGAAGCAGGAAAGAAACGAGAAAAACGAAGAGAGGAACAGAGAGATGAGGAGAGGGTCCTGGCGCATCGGTCCCCTTCGTGGTAACGTGGGTGCTGATTACGGTCGGCGGGTTTGAATCGCGACGCGAGGCGACGCGACGCGACTTTATGCGCCTTGATAGCTAGCTGCACCGAGAGGCGGCACCGCTACACACAACGATGAGAGTCTACCTACCTACCTACCGGACGAGAAGTCGTGGACCCATTGGCCACCGCAATGACCAATCATCATTTGACATTCTTTCACCTTGCTTCGTGTACGTGGTGTGCGCGCGTGTTACCATCACACTCTCGGCTGTGGAACCACGCGTGTACGTACGCACGTGTCGCACGTGACACATCGAGGGAACGTCGCGTTACCACTACCATTGTCACCGCTGCCTCACCGACCGCACACCACCGACCGACGCGACGGTCGAGGAGGCATCGGGGGGATGCAGGCGATCCGGAGCATCTGACACTCTGCCGCGCGGGACGCACTTTCAGCTTGCTTCGTGCTTAGCGTGCGACGCGCGCGGTAGCCAGCATGAGTACAGGTTTATTAGGAAAAATCGCGGAGTCACTTCCAATTTCAAGTCACGCCTGATAAATAGCGCATGCATCCCGTGTACGTACGTCGATGTACTCGGTTGATTTTAACACTGAGTCGAATGATGCTATTTATGGAACTGATTTGCAACGTAGATACATGAGACATCGGTCTTAAAAATGGTGTATACCTACCGGTAGCACGATGCTTTTCAGCGGGTGATATGTGTTCGGCGCTGGTACTTGGCGACTATCAAATTAATCACCCGAGAGTAGATTAATCTTAACGTAATACGTTGGAAGAGAGTACAGGCGTTGATGTCTCCTGCAAGGCATAAACAGGGAAATCATAAGTGTTGAATTTGCTGAGAAAAATCGAAAAAAATTTTGAAATAAAATTAAATAAACATGATAAAATTTTAGTACTTCATTAAGTTATAATTCTTAAATTATAATTAATTATTTTTTATTAAAATTTTATTAGAATTTTAATTTAGACACCGAAATATTTAGAATAAAAAGAGCTGTTGATTTCATTAATACGCGCGTGACATGAATCAGAATTTATAAATTATAGATTTATTTATATTAATAAATTATAAATTACAAAAACTGTCGAGAGAACAGATTGGCTAAGTGATATGTTGCATATGTTGCATATGTAATAAATTAGATACTTGTTCTTAATGAACAGGATTTTTCTTACTGATTTTCTGTGTAAACAGATTTCTCGTAACACGATGTGCTATGCATGGGTGTGTCTCTTTCCATTTCGCGAGAGCGCCTTTCGCCAATATGCTGCAATACGAATACAAGAATGTCGGACCGATCTCCTTGCCAATTGCCAATTCGCGACACTTGATTTCAATTGCGGAATTTCATTGACTAACTGTCGGTTAAGAATCGCCTCGGCCTCCAAACCGAGTGAACTTCGGTTCCGCTTTGAAAAGACTTAATTGGTTTATTGAAAGTGACTCTTGAATTATTTGGAACCATTCTTCGTCTGATTTATATGCTGGTGAAATAAAATGTACCAGTCATTGAACAAATATAAACTGCAAAGTATTCGTTAAGAGAATAAAAGATAAAATATAGAAACTATTTATAGAAGTATTATTTATAGAAATTATTTATCACATACATTGATACTCTTTCTTGTTTCTTGCAACGTCTATTACAATAAAATTTCCGAAACTTGTATTCCTCTAAAATTATTATTTATTATCTTTTTATCTACGTTGCACGTTATATTAAAAAATCGACTATATTCTTTGAAGTATTTATGATTTTAAAGAGTGAAGTATTTATGATTTTAAAGAGTCGAATAAACGATTAAGACTTAAGATGAGAAACATCCAGGATCAATTAAAGAAAGAGAGTTGGCATGCATTCGTACACGCGAATACAGTCGCAGCTTGTTTACTTCCTCAAAGCGCCATTCCAGCAGTCAAGATAATATTTGTGGTCACGAAGTCTCGTGTGTACCGCGAGGTACATATACATCAACGCGCGAGCCTCGACAATTTGCCATGCCAGAATTGAAATCAAGATCGTTACCAAGGTCTCCTGCAAATACTTAAAAGCAGGATGTTTATCAAATATCGTTTCCAATCTTTATAAGATTATATACGCGCATGCAAAGTGTTATCTTATCGGAATTCGAATTCCTACCTTCATTAGAGAGGTTTCTTTAATTAACAAATATATTTATGTGTACGATGATCATTAGTTACGGTAATCATGGTCCGCTGCTATTTGTTCATTCTAGATACATGCGCATGTTACTGATGCACATGTCTTGTCACCGGAGACTTAGGGCATCAGGGACACGGGCCGAAGGTTGTTGACTCGACAACACTCTCGGCGAGCGATGCTAAAAAACGCTGACTCTTAGACATTCGCAGTGTATCAGCTATACATCCGATTCCGCGGTAGCACACGCCAGACCAGTTCAGCGAATTGAGCAGCTCCACTTGCCATATCCTGCCACATCCTGCAGACATTTCCCTGCCTATTACGGACCGCGACGGATCGCGGCCTCGGGCAAAGAACTGTTCAATGAAATTCTTCGCCGCGAAAACTCGCCTCTCGATCTCGCCCGTTCCGGGAAATAGACCGCGGAATTCGATTCAGTCGCCATTGCACAGCAGGAGAATCGCGAGAATCGTTACCTTTTATTAATCAACGATAGCCGATGAGAGTAGTTTCCAACCATAAGTTTGCGATAAGTTCCAGTTTTAACTTAGTGTTGCAAAAAAATATAAAGCTTACACTTTGTACATTTAAAAAAATTAATACTTCTATAATAAATATATAATAAATAATCACATTTTTAAATCATATCTATAGATTCTGTTTAATTAGTGATTTAATATTCACCTGTGTTACGTATGTAAAATAAAACAATTTAAATCTTTTCAAATTAAAGTTGAGAAATTGATATGTTAATCTCTCTTACAAATGCATCTAGAGTTCGAAAAATAATACTATGTGCAATATAACTGGTATTCATATGTAGTGTAGAATGTAAATTAAGTTTTCTCATGTTTATCTGATGAAATTTGTTAAGCGATTTACAGAGCGTGGCGTAAAAAGAATTTTGACACATATACCAGCGGGACACATCGATTAGTTAAACGCACGATAAAAATTATAATCTCGCATGGACGATGGCCGACACACGACTTTAATACACCTCTCCAATCGTAAGGAAGGTGGGACATATCTATGTATCGGAATGTATGTAAAAATGTGTATCACAGAATGAAACTATAAACGCGCGTCGTAATACGCACGATACTTAGACGTAGTTAACTATGCGTCACGGTTCACCGCAGAAACAACAATTACGTGAAAAATGATTATTGCGCGGCGTGAAGGTCGTTGCGAAGTAACGACGAGGATCGCTATCCGAGCGATCGTATACCATGGAGAGGTATTTACCTGGCCTATCCCACTGGATTCTAATATTTTATAGCTTATGGAAGTTAATATGCCGATTAAATGCAAATTCGCTGCCGGCGATTACGCGCAAACTCCGCAGATGTAGCGTCGCGTAGAAAGACCGTATAAACGCTCTGATATACTGTCATCGATGCCAAAATGTCGCACGCATATCGGCATCATTAAAAAAATGATTGATCGATTGGTTTATTACGTCTTAAGCAAAAAAAAAAGATTAATGTAAAACGCGACGATATTCTTTACTTACGATAAATAATCTGTATAAATAGCGAAATAAATTCGATAAGAATAATAAGTCCAATTCCTCAGAATGATGAGGAATTAGGTGACATAATGATTTACTAACAAGTAGTCACACAAAACAAGCGTGATATAATTCTAACGAGTCAGAACTCGTTACTCTTCTTATAGGAGGTAATAGTTATATCACAGGCATCATACGATTAATAGCGATATAGCGTGCGCGCGAAATTTTTTAGCTCAAATATAAATAAGTAATTCTTATGCTATGGAAGAGAGAAAGGGGAAAAGGAGAAAAGAGAGGAGAGTTACTTCGCTGTACATTCTGTTTCTCTATGGCCCAGTTGCACCAACATTATTTTAGTTTTAAGCGAAACTTAAATATATGTCTGTCTTTATTTATTTAGAAAGAAAGATAAAGATAGACATATATTTAAGTCTCGCTTGTAGCTAAAATAACGTTGGTGCAACCGGGCCTAAAGACACTAATTTCTAGTCTTCATCGTCCGCTACTCATCTTGGAGCCAAAATCATGGACGCCCATCGCGCAGCATCAACAAACGTGAGGAGGCGCCGCATTGGCGTGGATTATCTTGCTTTTCTTCGCTGCTTGGTGCATCCTAACGATAGTTCTGTCGATTCCCTCTCTTCGTCTCGGGACCCGTTGTGGCCCACTGGCCGTACGATCGTCGCTAAGTGGCTGCGCGACCGGCGCATTAGTTACGGCCGGGTCAGTAATGACGTTTTCATTCTAATAAATGGTGCGTGTGTGGAGAGAGAGAGATGTGGAAGCGAGAGATCGGTGAAGGAAGAAAGGAGGATAACGCCCGAGGCGGAAAAAAACAGAGGGAGATAGAGCGAGGAGTGAGTGGGTCGTTGTCCAGAAACGACGATGCACCCTCGCCCTTCCTTTCCCGCCCAATCCTCCCGATGCTTCCCCTTCCTCCCTTATCTCTCTCTTTCTCTTACACACGCATGTCGGTGACGTCTCGATGGTTCTTTTGCGCTAAACCGTCTCCTCCTTCTCCTCATCTCGGGTGGAGGATTTTCTCACCGTATGGAGGACGCGTCAGCTTCTTCGAGAGAGGCGCCCTTGGCCCTCTCCGGACCTCGGGGCCCTCGTATGTGTACGCGTATGTGTGTGCGTGCACGAGCAGGCACACGCGTTCTCCACTTCCTTTCGCCGCGTCTCTCGTTCGTTCGTTCGTACGTACGTACGTTCGGTCGGTCGGTCCTGAAGAGTCGATGGAAGGCCAACAGCGGCAAGGGAAGAAGACAGGGCGTGGTCGCGATCTCCCGCACCGCGAAGCGCATTTATTTTGGTCGAGAAATTTCTCCCGCGTTCCCTCTGCTGTCACTGTCACTGACATCGTCTTCCTCTCTCGGTAGATTAAAAAAAATACTTAAAAGCAGCAATTAAACCGTTTCCTCTCGTCTCTAAGATCTTGACATACATTCATAATAAACTTTCCTTGCTATCTCTTTCGATAATATTTTGAGGAGATATATTAATATATATAAATATTGTTATACTCTATATTAATTACTAACAAATTTTTTTTTAAATATAATTAAAAAAAATATAATTAACTTTTTTTTGTAAAACTAAAGGCGTAATGTTTCATACGCCTGTATCTTTACTCAATTTTTCGCTATCCCTTCCTAACTTATCTTTCCTTTGCCCAGTTTTCAGTTTAGATCTCTTGGCATACGCCCTTTCTCGTTTTCTTTCTACGGTTTCCAATTGGCGGTTAGCACACGTGTGCACGCATGCGCGTATCGAATCGCATCGGAAGACGCGTCACGCGTTTCAAGTCTCGATCGCTTCGTCGCGTGAAAGAGAGATGGAGAACATGGATAGCGCCATGGCATGAAGATGGCATGCAATGAAGGAACGAAAATAGCGAGAGGGATAGAGAAAATGGAAGAGTGGAGGAGGAGAGCGGAATACCAGTGCAAGGAGAAATAAAAATAACCCTCTTCTGCCCCTTATCTTGTCCTCTCTCTTTTTCTCTTCGTTCCTTCCTTTGCATCTTGACAGAGCCACGTCCACTTTATGTCGAAAAAGAAGACACGAGATGGAGTGAGGACGAGATTCAGGAAATTTACGCCTGGATGATTATCGTTTGATCGAAGATCGATAAGCATCCGCTCGACTAGATAACTCTGTAGCGGATGGATTTAATTACCAATGGAATATTTAATCGGCTTATCTCAACCATGGATGCTTTCCAGACTAAGAAAGAAATATTATGTTGTTATTTGTGGGGGATACTTGGAACTAATTTAAATAAATTCATACCGATTCAAGTATGATCGTTTCTTCTTTCCATCGTTTTTTTCAAGAGTTTGTCATTTGGATGTTATATTAAATTCAATAATTACTTCATGTGAAATAAATATCTTAACATAAATATCTTAAATTTTCGGACATGATATGAAACGTCATTACAACAAGACTAATAAAAAATTGTTAGTTATTATTTTATGTATTTAAAAATAATAGATTTTTATTGTTTATGAAATTTTTATATTTGTCTAAATTTTTTCTTAGTTTGTTGTCAAAACGTTACATCATTGTAATTATAATTTATAATTTTTCTATAACTCCTATCATTTAGCACACACACATTTACAAAAGAAAGACACGAAAAAATAAATGATTATTCCCACAGCACGCACGTAAATATGCACATTAATTTTTATTATCGAAGAAATTATCAGGGTATTGCATATTAATTGATTTGCACAAGCAATTCCAAAAATAACCTCGATTCTGAACAGTATATCGCGTATGGAATCTCTTCAAGGCTTCACCAAATGAGACCCGGAATCGAACATCGTCATCGAACATCACATATATTTTATAAAACTCAAACAACATTCTCGCGATTGTACGAGAGATCTTGTCTGATCTCCATCTTTCTCTCTCTCGTTATGCCTATCAAACTTCATAGTTGGAAAGATTCGTTCTTCAATCTTTACATTTCGAGATATTTCCGCTTTCTTCATTAATGACAATCATTTATAAACAGATTCCGTTAATTAAAACAGTTTACATTTATCCCGAATAATCGCACAGTCCATTAAGATTTCCGTCGAATTCAACAGGAAATTTATCCGTTATACCTGCGTTAAAAATATTTATGGCTTTATTCTTCAAGAATTTCTCTTTTTGATGCTACGCAATAATACGACACATTTCATCATATTTCATATAAATGTGAAAATAACTTGTTGCAATAGTTGAGATAGTAATATAATGACCGTAATGAAGGGCCTTTATAATCGCGTATAATTCTCGCAGAGAGAATATTCCCGCAATGCCAACCCAATCTCAATATTGTAACCGCGAATTATTAGAAATGCCTTATTTCGTGTCACATGGGATGAGATGAAGGGGAAGAGGAAAAAAAATCAAGAATCGCTAATGTACGGACAAGCTAAGGACCTCTCATTACAAATCCCGTGCGGAGTATTTGATTACCGACGATGATAACAAATTTCAGTAATGCGCGTTGAGAACGAGGAGATAATTAATATCATCGAACGTGTCTCGCGTATAAAATACCCTTCGCTAAAGAGATGGACGTTTAAAGTAAGGCGGAGGAGGAGAGAAAGAGGAAACCGTGCTCGACGTACGCGTAGATGTAATCCAATGTGACACTGAAGCGGAAAGTAACGTCCCGAGGCAACGTAACGTCGACAGTGTACGACATGATGAACGAGCGCTCGTCGTGAATCATTTTATGAGTTTTATAATATTGGCCAGGTTTATATAGTCTGTTTCAAAAGTCACGCACTTTCACTGCGCCAATATGAAAAGAACGATGGTTGCTTCAATATTAGCCGATTTTAAAATTAAATAATGTGCAGATATAACATAAAAAATCTTATTTCTTAAATAAATTCAACTAAATTTAATTTTATTCATATAATAAAACGGCATACCTGTTAATTCCACCATTGGATTCGAAGACACACGCTCTTATAGCGATACGATTATAAAATCGCTAAAAATTCCAGATACACGCGGAGAAGAAGATTCCAGATTTCACTGATGGAGAACGGCCACGCTGAAAAGGGTTAAAGCGGGGAGGAAGGCGGAGAGAAGGTCGCGAAAACGATGTCAGCATGAAGAAACGCAATGCAAGACAAACGGGGGCTGGCGGGGGCCGAAAAAGAGTGTAAGCTGGTTCGCGCGCGCGGTTTTCTCCTTGGCCTCTGGATCGTGATCGTTTCCATCGGAGCAAGTCCAGCCGAGCAAGCAGCCTCATCGCGCCGGTAGCCTCAAGGGGCAGGGAAAAAAAACATGGACAAAGCCGACGCCACTCATGGCGAACGGATTTTTATATCGAGCACATACGGAGCTGCGTGCGTAATGCGTGTGCACGATGACTCGCGCGATGCTACATCAATCGTGTTGCAATATAAAACAGATTATATGTATTTAGCCCCGCATAGATTAATACGCAGGAATTAAACGATAATAAGAATTCTTTTTTATGCAGATTTTTTTTAATTATTTGGCAGAAATTGTATGAAAGATATTAAAATTAAAAAATTGAAGTTTCTGCAGATTTGTTTTCTTATCAGAATCGAATAATGCTAAATTCAATAATGTAAAGTTCAATAACATTCTTTTAAACTAATTTATTCGCAAATTAATACGAAAAAGAAGATCTGAATTTTTATACATGCCATAGCTAGATGCTCTTTTGAAATCGTTTGCGGACTGATCTTGATCGACATGTACCGGATTGCGCTCTTGTAAGGTGAAGAAAGCGGGTGCGCGTTTCAGTGATGAACTCCTTCCTCGAAGAGAGGGAGCGCAAAGGTATACTTTGTCCAGCAGTGTTGCACGTATCGCATCGGATTTCACGTGAGGTCTGTGGTTCCTTGGGAATGGATACTCGGTTATGGGTTACGATCGCGGCAGTTTGCACATATACTCAGTCACGGCTGGGATACTGCTGGGGTATACATAAGATAAATATATACGTGAAACCTTTCTCTCTCAATCCACCGATTAGTCCTTAAAAAACGTATAGATATAAAACAAGCTCTGAGAAGCTTGCGAAAATTTAATGACTAAAGAGAAAGACACGAGATATAGATAAATAAAGATAAAAAATGTACAAGAGTTTCATAATTATAATATCAATAACAAGTTATATAATAAAGAAGCATTAATTGAAAAATTGAGGAAAAATTTGTATTGATATTCTGTCTCATAATATTTAATCCCATAAGTATATTATTCTAAATCAATAGATATGCATATTAATAGATGCAGTTAGTCATCAGTTTATCCTGGAGAGGAAATGGATATCTGTGAGTTTCAATTACAGATTGTTTCTATATGTTTTTTGTACACTGTTTATGCCTACGATTAAGTGGTGTATTAAGAAAAGCAAGATCGAGCAAAGTACTTCCAAATTGCAGCTGTTCCGATTGCGATTCGATAATCACTCGCAAATTGACGATTTATTTAACAACGAAATTTACACTTATTGATGTTAACAGCGATGATTTTTAATAGTTCCAGTCTATAAAATCTACAAATAACAGATAAATTATGTTTTCATATTGTTAAATAATAAATAATTAATTATGGCATATACACATGAAAATATATAAATATAAAAAATATATATAAAATTAAATATCGAAATTTATTAAGAGAAAATGCATTTATAAATCTGCTGTAAAATTTCTAGCATCCATGCTGTTTTACTAACAGCTGTCAATAATGAAATTCAGAAATTCTTTATATCTCGTATTGTATTGATAGTTTTAAATTCTAAGATCGGTCTATGAATTATCTTTCAATAATAATTTTTCAAATATAAAAACTTGCTTATTTATTATTATTGTACCAACAGTAAATAAATAAGTTTTCATCATACCATCTTATTCCTATGCCCTTTCAAGAAACTCCATCTGTGAAAAGTTGAGCGAGTCGCTTTATGGCACACAAATTCCAAATTATTAAAAAAATAAACTCTAAATTTATTTTAGCTTAAAATATATCTTGGTCATGGTGTAAAAAGATTTTATGTTATTTATTTATTTTTTTTCGTTTAAGAAATAACATATATTAATATATATTAAACTTTCGCTCTCTCTAATAATTAAGTTTTCATATATTACTGAATATTCCTCCTTGTCTTCTATCTCATATCCTTCTCAAGATTGTCATAAATCCTTCTTTTATATATATATATATATATATATATATATATATATATATATATATATATATATATAAGTAATCAATATATCTCTTATTTGATAATTATAAAAATCAATATAATAAATACAGATATTTATATTAGTGTTTATATTAATATTTATGATGATGTTCTTGACACTTCACCAGTTCACTTTTCCCAAATAGTTCAGTCTAAAAAACAGATTCGTGTTGAGCATTTCATCGAGATGAGAACTCGCGTTCGATCGAGAACTTTCGAAATTACAGGACACTTACCTGTATATGTCGCATCGTACGAGTTTGCTGATTGTCTCGGAAAAAAAAACGAAAAATCAGAATATGCAAAGGTCGGGAGAGATTCATGCACGATCGCAGCTGTGCTGATGATGGCTCTGGCATGCCCTTACCTCTCCGCCCTATATGGATCTTAAGGGAGATTTCCTCGTGAAGAAAGAAGCAGGGGATCGAAGGTTGAGAAAATTGTGCGTTTATTAGTGAAGACGACGTTCGAGCAATCTCACCGCTTAATTTCATCGACGATGCCGACGCGAGGCCTCCGGAAGCCACGTTGAGATCCTAAATGAACAGCCCTGCTGGAGACAAGAGAAGAGAGAGCGAAGAGTCCGAGCATTCTCTTCGACATTCTGTATCACAAAATTTCTATATCACATACTTCTTGCGATTTGCTTAGAAAAATCGCAGCAAGTAAATGCAATTAAATCTCTCTGCCTATACAAAAGAGTTTATAATAATCAATTTAATGCAGAATCACGCAGTAGCAGTAATAATTACGACGATAATAATAATGAAGACAATAATAATAAGGCATTCACAAGTCTTAAAGGGACATTTACACTTATTTATACATATATCGTTATCGCTCTATCCTCTCCTCCTCTTGATCTAGTTACGCAATTCTCGTTGCTTACGATCTTCATTATATCACGTTCGTCTTCCGCTTCGGTGTCACGCGAATACGGCATATCGTCGACGTCAGAATTAAGATATCTTGAGAGATATTTACTAATTACCGTCGTCTTTCGTTTTCGGTCGCGGCGGACAGGCTGTTCTCGCGTCGAACAAAGAATCGGAGATTAAAAAGAGAGAATCGCGCTTCATTCTCTCACATTCTCACTGTTATTCCCATACGCTCGCATTCTGCATCTATGTGGAACATAGCACATGTTTTTTTGTATATTTATATATATATTTCTTTTCTCTCTTTTCATATTTATATATATATATATTTATATAATTATATTTATATTTATAATCATTAATCCTCTTCGTTCATTATATACCTATCTATATTATCTACAGGGCAGTAGCCAAACGCTGACTGACTGTGCGAGTGTTGTCGCTTGTGCTGTCCGCTCGCGACGATGCCGACGATTTGACTAGAGAGATGCGCGCTCATTTATCGTTCGCCCTCCCGTCATTGCGATGATCCTTGGGAGAGCACGTGCGCCTTTTGTGTGTGTTATGTATACGCTTGACATATCGCGAGATGTGTATACCGATGTATATACCGCGAATGGAGATTGGGCGGGCGCGCCGCGATGCGCTCGAACTTTACCGCTCTTTTGGTCGCTTTATTGATGACGACGAATATCATATTCCCGCTGTCCGTCAATGCGATTCAGCATTTTGTTGCGAAAAAGGTAAAAGCAAATAGTAATCGTTCTTTTGAGCTTACGATATGCCTCGGCCAAGCGTCGCTCTCTTCTCGATCGCGACGCGAAGATCGGTCTCATGATGAGATACAACAGTAGTAGCAAGTTTACGTCTGACATTTTTATCCAACGAAATGTGGCTGACACAAGTATAAACGCCGAGGAGTTTCTTAGGGAGGGGAGACATTATATTTAGCTAGATTTATATTTAACATTAGTTCCATGAGTCTGACACTTCTCTACCAACGTGCGCTCTCATTATAATGCAATGTTCGATATAAATTCTCTCTCCAGCGCGCTTAAATTACTTACCGTTGTCAAATACACAATGCCATGTGATAAATCTCAGACGTAGACCTACCACGAGGAGTGTAAGATTTCTGAAAATGGAAGGTAAACTCGAAGACGAAGGCAAAATTGTGTCCATGTGACGAGCGATCCGTCGAAGCACATCGCGGCCGAGAAGAAATCCTGGCGGACAGGCATCGTGATGCGAATCGCAAGTGATCATCAGTGACGATTGAGTCGTCGTGATTCTTTTTTTCTTTTTATTTTTTTAGATTCTATTCCGTACTTATATACGAATTAATGCTAAGAAGAATGCATTCGCGCCGCGACGACTCACCGCTTTTCGCCCTTTTACTTCTCTCTCTCTCTCTTTCTCTTTTTCTCATCACATTTTTTTTTCTTTTTGATCCGCATCAATGATGATAGTCTAATTTCGACGCTTTGATTTCGCGCGAGTTCGAGGGACACTTGGTATTTTTCTCGTGTTTAGGCCTTTTTCTTCCACAATCACGCGTATTCGGATCGCATTTTCGCGTGACGATGACTAGATTAGATTCTACACGAGCGTACGCGTATTGCGTCAGCGTGAGTACGTGTGTGCGTGTCTTCTGTACGTATATATTTTATATGTGCGTGTATTTGTGTGGTCGTGTGCGCGTTTGTGTGTAACATGTCCATTGAATTGAGTCGTTCTTCTCTTTGGTGATCGTCAAATTGGTTGGCTTCGACGCACGTTCGATCTTTGGTGTGTTCTCGCTGGCAGTAGCTCGATATCCGCCATGGGGATGACGCACCAGAAGCGACGAAGATCATCGTCCATCGGTAATTCTTCTGAAAACGCGATGGAAGCGAACGCCGAGGTATATTTAACGGAGAGCCGCAATCTCCTTCTTTCTCTCCCCCTTCCTCTCTCTTTCTCGACGCTCTTCTCGTTTTTTTGAATAAGTACGTATGATTTCGCGATCCCATTTTTCCTGAGGTGAGGAAGACTCGGACGCGAACTACTGGCGATTATAGAAAAACGCACGATCATAAAAAATACATTATATTTACGATGCGTTACCCTGACATTACAGCGGGCTGTAAAACAACGTTGAGACTCGATTTTCTTCCAATCACGGAAGATAAATGTCGTAGAAATAAGAGAAAGAGAGCAACCGGCAAATTCGATCTTGAGCAGATTAAATCTATACTCTCGTCAAGCCCTTGCTATAATCTAAGTTCACGGGAGACATGATCGAGTTTCGTTCAAGAGCATTCTGAGAGAGAATGAATATCAATTGTTTCGCGAAGCATTGATTTGTAAGCTTGTAGCACTTTCTTTCGTGGGGAAAATTAGATATTTTCTTGGAATTTTGAATGGATAATCATATGCAGCATATTACCATTATCGCTTCAATCAAATACCTCAAATAGTTGCAATTATGTGCTACATATTAGGAATATTTCATTTTGCCGCATATATTAGATTTAAATCAGATGGTCAATCTCTTTAATACGGCGAGTTCAATTCGAATCACATTTTTCCTATTTTACACATGCGCATTTGATTGAAAAATAGATAAAAGAGTTTTTCTAATTTTTCTTTTTTTTCTCTCAATACTTGCTAAGAAATGAAGAGATACTTTACCTATTTATAATGAATCATGATATATATATATATATATATATGAGCTATGTGAGATATAAGCTATGTGATTCAAATTGTATTCGCTTTCAAGAGAAGAGCGAAAAAGAGGAAGAAGGTCGTGAGCTCGAGTCGATCTCCTATGCGAACCTCTAAACTATAACGGCAACGAGGGAAGATTGTGTGACTCGAAGATCGACGGACTCGGGAGATTAATGGTATTCACGGCGGTGTCCGTCATCCCCGAACGATCGCGTGACCTTCCTTTCTCCGGCTACGATCCACCGCCCTGCGTGCATCCGCTTGCACCGAATCTTTGGAAGTGGAACGCCACGATTTGTGATCTACACGATCGATCGCGATCGCGATTTCGTACATTCAATCCATCATCATCATCATCAATATTATCATTATCATCATCATCGTCATCATCATCATCGGTGTTGTAATGGCTCATATGCAATGACGAGCGCGATTACGTGGCCCCGTTGCGCCTTCGCGTGGAAGAGCGATTCACTGAACAAGCTCCAGGCTCCCGTATGCGAGCGATTCGACAAACGATCAGAAAGATCGTCGTCGTCCACCCTAGAGGAATGGCCCCTCTTGGGAGAGATTAGCTTCATCGGCCATGTCCGCTTGGGCAATGATTCCTCACCTCGACGGAGGCTCTCCGTCGAGGAGAGTGTTGCCGATCGCGAACTCGCCGCCGAACGATTCTCGGCTGATTGACGCATGGTCTGAAGATGCTTTTGGTTTTGGAGGTCTTGGTTCGCGCCCCCAATGTCCTTGGACCATCCGTCACGATTACGTTGCTCCCCGTTTGCCTTTTGTTTTTCCACTACCATGCTCCTGTCCGGTGCTTGGGCTAGGTGGACTGCTGCTATTCAATCTGGCTACCCTCCGGTAAATCTCGCTGTTGACGAAACGCGGATACGAGTCCCGATGCATAAGGGTGTAGATTTGTAGCTGCGCATCGTCGAAAGTATGCGGTGTAGGTTCCACCATATTGCGATTCACGATCTCCCGTACCCGCGAATCCAGACTCACCTGCAAAAAATAAAGAGAATAAGTTGAATGAAATTTTTTGACACATATCATCAGTTCGTTTTTTTTATAAGAATATCCTGTAAAATTGTAAACTATTCCATCGTTTGCAAGCCTTAATCTATAGCACACTGTTTGCGTGCAACTCATATCTTTTTTGCATAAAAAATTAAGGCCTTATAATACTTTATGATAACTTACACGCGTCTTATAGAAAGGTGTTATAAGAAAAATTATATAAATTATAAAATCTTATGTTTTTAATTGAATGCATAATTATGATTTTTTTAAAAATAAACATGTATCTGATAATCTAGGATAAATAGATAATTTATAAATTGATTGATTTCTTTTGATTAATTTCAAATCGATTTTGCTTTAATAGAAATGGCAAAGCTCTAACACGTTCAAAGTTATAAAAGATTTAAGATGAAAAGCTTTTCGAGAATTATGGGTTGTAATATATGCACGAGATGCCTTTAACACGATCTTTTACGTTATCTCATAAAATTATCTACATGAATGTAATAACGCACGTATACTGTACAATTTGCCATAATGTTCGAATGGTAAAAGACGATTCGTGCATTTGCCCCGTTTGGACGATTGAACAGGTCGTTAAAGAGGTCACTGGGTCACTAGGTCAGTAGGTTAATATAGAAGAAATTATACACACACATACACACACAGTCACGCGCACCTGCAGTTTTTCTCGCAAACGGAACATTATATTGTAAAAGTATATCGAGAAAGACGTTACATCCCTTCACATCAAACAGTATTTAATTTTACTACATTATTTTTATAATTCTTACGCGTTCTTAACATTCGACTTTTGCATCCGATAAAATGGCGCAATTAGATCATGCATCCTATGTAATGTTATCGATTCTATCAAAGCTAACGACTCTAGAAGGGTAAGCAGGAATTATTTTATGAAATATAAGTGCTTATCCTTCAGCTAGTCAAAATAACAGATATTGATCGCATGCCATTATGTATGTCATTATATTTTACTAGATAAACGATTAGAAAAATAGAAAATTAGAAATTAAATATTTCTAGGTTGATGCTATCTCTTCGATCGAATGTATATTTAATAGTATATTTTTCCAAGGAAACAAAAAATGTGTTATATCAATATCGTGTTCAATGATAAGAAAACTTATTGAACAGATATTGAATAGATATTGTTAATATATACGCGACTTATATCGTATTATTTGATATTAAATAATATGCCAATATTTTTTATTCAGAAGTGATTGCTTTATTTTCGCGAGAAAAGTTTTATTAAAACAATGTAATGATTGTAAGCATATGTGTGTATGATTTCAACAAATTAAATTGATTAATTTGAAACACTTCAATTTTAAGTAAGTAAAATTAATTTGAGAATAGTATACATTTTTGAGAATAAGAATTTCTTTAATAAATATAATTGTTTTAATTTATAATTTTTTCTTTAGTAAATATCATTTATTTGTTCTAAAAGAAACTATTATTATTTGAATATACTGAGTACTGAATTATTTGAAACTATATAATTATTGAAATACTACTATTTAATAATATAATAAACAAAAATTAATTCATTTTGATTTCTTCTAAGTCTTTTAACAATTATACCTAATGAATACGTATAGATTCTATAAATTCTCGCGACAACGAGAACGGGGTTTCTTTTACTCACTTCCTTCGGCGAAAGTATGGATATGTATTCGTCGTAAATGTAGCGCGCCTTCTCCTCGATTGTCTCGGGATTGCTCTCTCGCTTGAGTTGCTCGCAGGCCAGCCAGAAGGCGATGTTCTCCTCGCTGTACTCGCTCACGAGAAACTCTTTAAAGAGCTTGCGTCCGGCGGCGTTCCTCATCAGTTTGTCGAAGGACGAGCCCCAGGCTCGGATCTCTTCCAAGCTGCAACAAGCTTCCAGGCCGCCGTCGAAGCCGTCGAGTCCGTCGAGACCGTTACCTGCACCTGCACCCGCGAGATCGGTGACGCCGATGCCGCCGCCATGCTCGCCGCCGACGCCGGCGTTGCCCTTCTTCTTGCCCTGATCACCCGCTCCACCGGTGCCCGAATTACCGCCGACTGCCGCCAAACTGAAACCATCAGCGCACAATTAGGTCTCGTTGTCGTTCAGGACATAAAATTGTGAAAATTGTTAAATAAATAACGAACAATTGATTTTTTGCAACGATTCAAAATTATTATTATTATTATGTGCATATATTTTATTAACGAAGATCGTTAATAAAATAGCTTGTTATTTCAAAATTTATATGCAATTTTATCTCTAATACTTTTCTTACTTTACTTTACTTCGATTCTTATTATACTTATTACTCTATAGTTGAAGTAAAAGTTTAGAAAATAGTAGAATGTGTTGATTTTGATTATTTTGTATTTTTTTTGCTATAAATAATATAATCTACTTTATCTATTTTTTTATTATAACAGATAATGCGGCGGAAACGGATTCGGTTCTAAAAGATCGGATTGAAATTTATTACGCGTTATCATGTCGATAACAATGACCGTAAATAATTGCATTAATTGTAACAATCATGCAATGATACCTGGTTATTCTTGTTTGACAAACACGAGCATGATAAAAAGAATACAAACAATGAAAATAATAATATACAGCAGGGGCAGGGAAAGAGAGGGATGTGTTGAAATGAATATTAAACTTGGTAATTTCGGGAAATGAGATGAAATGAGCGGCAGGGAGCAGGAGTATAATCTACTAGATGAATACGAATGCAATGGGGAATGATAATAAATGATTGACATTAAGATAGTTAATTTAACCGAAACTCCGATATAACGCGAGATACAAAGTGATATGAAAAGGTGGTATTGAACTGAGAGAAGATATTAGTTGTGTCGATAACAGAATAACATGGAAGAATCGGGTCATTGGAAAATTTTCTTGTGTTCGATGATGCGGCATTTACAAACCGCAAATGCGGAAATAAACGGCGATCTTAAACAATTCACATGATTTGGCCAAATGACGAAAATAATTCTCTTTCTGCTTTCTAATTTGAATTCATTAAATTCTATATTTACTTCTAAAAATTTTTCCATGATTAGAAAATAATATCTCGAATTTTTATATTCCTATATTCTTATATTTCTACATTTATATTAATATATTTTCCATCTTATTAATATTTAATATAAAATATTAACAAGTTACAAGAGTCTATTTTTTATTTGATTAATTCCATAAGTGAATGTAATACTACGTTTGCTTATGATTTTTTTGTTAAAAATTTTATCAATTTTAACGATAACAATTTAACGATAATTTTAACGATTTTTTTCAAAAAATGTGTTTCTTTGTTTTAACTTTAGACTGATATATATAATAAACAATTACTAAAAATCATATATTCGGATGTTATTATTTTTTAATAAAGTTTCAAAATTCTAGACTACCATTAGTTTGATGCCTTCAAAGGCTAAGAAAAAATACATTTGTTGCATAATATGAAACAAGTGACAAATCCTGAATGACGCTAAATTAAAGAGACTATTATACTTCAAAGTGCATTTTTAAAGATTTCTTTACTCCAATATAATAGTCAAGTATACATAGTCATGAACATATTTCCGCGGCGGCAATTCAGGAAACGCTGCCGGCATTTCAGGCAAACTCTTTCGGGTCGATGTCAGTCCGGAATGAATAGGCTATTCGCGTATAATCTGCAAAGATGGGTCGCAGAGGAAGGACGTGTGGTATGTGCATAACCCCGTTTCTGTGAGCTGTAATACGTGCATTATGATAGCATCGTCATCGACATAATAAACAAGTAACATTAACGCAGCAAGTAACATTAACAGTCCGTGGCCTGCTTACCATTTATTCCTACTTGTAGCATGAAACATAGAAAGATAATATGTAGATACGTCTGCGTGGCAATAAATGGATCATACACGCGAGTTTAAAGACAATGGACCGATATCGTTTCAATGACGAGAGGTTCAGTAGATGAAGTAAGCATGAAAATAGCCACGCGCACGATAACGATAATGGCGCGTTTTACTCGTTTTCATCTACCTTGCACTAGTGATTACAATGAAAGCTCTTTGTGCCGACTTGCTTTGTCAGTCATACTCGCGACAGCGACTATGTAGTTACAAAACGGAGAATTGAAGTTATACTTAGCACGATTCGGAAATCTACTCTTCGTGAACGATTTGCCCATTGTCATCTATGTGTATGTGAATGAAGTACTATTAATTATAGTTTAGACGCTTTGTACATCAGTGTGTTCACTTTGCGACAAGTTAAATCCATATAATCATTATTAAATAAGAACGAATCGATATTTCGTATTTATACATATTTTTAAAGGGAAAATTTTTGCATGAAATAAGCTTTTCGATTATAAATAAACTCTATTATTAAAGATTACATATTAATATTATGTAAAAAAGCGCTTAGGAAAAAAATGTCATTGCTTTTTTCAGGTCAGCAGTCTCTTTTAGAATCAATCGCATTGATGTACACAAAATGCAAGAGGGCAGGATCGATAATACCACGAGCAACTGCAACAACAGCACCAGCATAGGCAACAGTTGTCCTTCTTCGATCGGCCCATGAATCCGACTGCCTGGCGTTGTTGTTGCGACTGCTGTTGTGACGCAGGCGCCTGCTGTTGCTGCTGCTGTTGCGACTGCTGTTGCTGTTGAGACGACTGTTGCGGATTACTATGCTGCATCGTGGATCCCGAGGCTTGGCCTTGGTTCTGTGCACGGAGGCGACAACCACCAGCTACACCCTCGCCGCCTGTCCCGTGACTAACGCCGATTCCCATTGCAGTTGCACCGAGTCCACTCGACATCTGCAATCGACATTCGCCCTCTGAATCGACGTATCACGTGCGAACGAGCTTATTCCGATACTAAGAATAGGTGTACTAAATCAGCGGCTTCCGGAACACAATGGACTACTTGTCGGCTTCGTGATTTGATTTATTTATGTAAAGTGGTTGACATTAAGTTTTTGTAAAAACATACTTGGATATAAATATTAATAATATGCAATCGTTCTTTAATAAAGAGGTCGTAAAACTGATATTGCATCCAATTGATGCGTATAAGCCAAATTAAATAATCCTCTATATATATAGTTATAATAGAATCATTAACCGATATTAATAGTCAGATATTTTATTCTTTTTATGTCTTTACGTTGATATAATTAAATTGATATAAAAAGATGCAAGAGCCATTTTAATTGTAAGTCGAAAATGACTACGAAATCACGTAAGAAAGCGACGTGGAAGAATTTCGGAAAGAGAATGGATTTATTGGATATATCGAAATATGAAATCATATTCAACGTGAGAATCGTAATCATTAAATTCCGATTGAAGTAGTTTATATAAATTTCAGGAAAAACATGATCAATCGATTTATCTATGGCAACACGATAAAATCGTTTTAATCGAAATAAGCTGACTGTACGATAATTGACACATAAGCCTTCAAAAAGCAGCCAATTAGTTGGGATACGATTGTCGTGCGCTCAGCTGCACGTATCGATTGGCTCGTATTTTCAGCGCGGCCCGGCGATGGCGATATCGAAATGAGAGATGTAGCCAGAGATTTATTATTCTTTCGTCGTTCCGTTCGAGGTCTCCGGTATTTAAAATTCATGATCGCCAGACGGCTGAGCTGATCGATATTGGATTCTCAGAGAAAGTTTAAGGAGATGAATTAATTCCTTAATGCCATATTTAAGAACGGTCTCAATTCGAAATCAGTACACTCTCAATCCTTTCTCAAATAAATTTTCATATTTTAATCGCGCGTTCTAACTTCTGTTCTAATTTCCAACGCGAATCGATAATCTGTTTTCGTATTGACTTCCTCATTTTTTAATTTATGAAATATTATAGCGATAATCAACAAGAAAATATTTATCTTAATCATTAAAATCAGAATATGAAGTATCCTAGAATCGAGCATAATTGAGAATTTATTTTTCATACTTGAAACACGAGATACTTCGCGAACAACGCGAAACTCGTGCATAATTTCATTTCAGCATAGAGATTTTATTTCAGCGAAGAGAAAACCTTGAAGAAATATTCAGTGCGGTCTGTTCATTTCTTCCTATAAATAAAAAAAAATTCGCGGAATAAACTGAATATGTTGTCTGTATGATGCATGTAACTACATGCGGCCCTTTATTTTTATGCCACGTTGTATATCGATGACCCGTTCTCCATGCGGCCTCACGCGATAACGACCACATCGTACAGTCGCTTATATGGCATGTGGGCAGAGGTTGATAAACAGCGGGCAACGACGTAAAGTGTACACGTGTAGCCGCGAGTAAACGTGACGAAGCGTACGAATGAGCTGCGTAAGGACGAGAGAGAGATAGATGGAGGAGGAGGGACAAGGTAGATATGTGGAGCAATCAGGATCATTGAGATTAAACAGAGAACCGTTCAATTGCTTATAACACTGTATAAATCGGCGCGGTGATTTGGGATGATCGGGAAATAGAGGCCGGAAATTGCGCGTAGAGACTATGTGCAAAAACCGTATTTAGAGAACTGCGGATCTCTCATAAAAATACGCGATCGTTTATATATACAGAGCAAATTTCAGTTCGTATCTCCGAAAACGTGACTCCAGTTACGATAGCGTAACGATATAAATTTCAATAATCTCCGAGTATGATTTATTTTGGCAGACGTCGTGGAAACAAACCGTTGCTTACACTAGAGAACACCACGAAATTTAGGAAACACTTAGAGTTGAGCGATTGATGCGAACGATGAATTTTACATGAGTTTTAATAGCGCGCGTATAATGCTTATATATAATAATAATTTGCATTTGAGTTGCACGCGAATCTCTATATCTATAAGTTAAACGAAACTGAAATATATAAAATGAAATATATAAAAATATTAAAAAATAAAAATTAACTTTCTTAATCAAAATTCATATTTGTTCACTAAAGATTAATTTTGATAATTAATTAGTTAAAATAATAAACGCAAATATTATTACTGATTTATTTTGTTTTGAGTCATTAATAAACAAGATGACTCTCGTACAGACTAATATATTTTGACACGGGGGATGATTGACATTTTCGGATAAAATTTTGGACATTAATTTCGCGATCGCAGCTCCAATTGCAAACGCTGCCAATGCATTTAAAGTGATTCTGAAACAGCGATAGTGTTTACGCATAGCTGCGTGTCAACATGTCAATGGCCCAATGGCGTGTTGCCTTCGTGCAGCACGCAATCGCGGAGCACGTGCAACTACAACCCTCGCTTCCCTCTCCTACAACCGCTTCGTCCGATAATCTTGTAAATTTATTTCGATCGGGGAAAGTGTACGTGCGCACATCTATATAAATGAATTTGTCATGCTCTGCATGAACAGTAAGCTGCAAACGTTTCGATCAAGATTCTAATAAGTGATAATAAAGCTATTACGCGTTCTCGCTTTTTCTATGCGCGTTATTATTTCAAGATTTCAGAATGCGGACAAATGTCCATAAGCCTGTTGTCCAAAATTTTCCTAACTTGGATTTTTTTTGGCTTCAAATAATATTTATATAGATTATGCATAGATTACGCATACGATAAAAGTACAAGTTTCCGAATTGTCGTTTAATTTTTATCCTTGTAAAAAATACTTATTGTCGGCCATTTTCTCTGGGAAAACTCGGCCCATCTGAAAACTTATTCGTAATCTACATGTTATAAATTTTATTTTAAACGAAAAATAAAGTCCAACCTGGAGTTGGGAAAATTTTGAGCAACAGCTCTGTCCGCACTTTTTACAATATAATTCAATTTTATGATCGTGTAAGGTAATTTAAATACGATTGAATGCAATTTTGGTTTTCAATATTCGATTCAATTTTATTGTTTATATGCATGTTCCTAAATTAGAAAATTATTTGTAAAATTAATTTATTATTATTATATAATAAATCTTTTTAATTGGAATTTTTTTTATTAAAACAATATATTTAAAAAATTTTATTTTATTCCTGCCAATATAATGTTCGCATGCACATCTACTATATACGAAGAATACTATAGCGTTCCAGTTCGCTCTATTATAAAGTGAATAAGACTGCAATTAAAAAGCAAAGTGAAGGCTCAGATATAAACAATATAAGTGGAAAAGCAATAGGCCGTTATGAGACAAGTGTAGTAAACAGTGCACGCAAATGTTTAAAATATTTAAATTATTTAATGAACGTTTCGGTCCTAATTTGGACCATCTTCAGCATCTATTAACAAAAATTAATTGGAAAGAAAATATATTAAAAAAATTGAATAACATTACGATGCGAAAAATTAATAAAACGATGGTAAATTTCCCTTCGGTTCCAACCGTAAAGGATTATCTCAGATGTTATGAGAATAATTACTCAACGTTGACTGTGCTCTGCCTTTGTGGCTGTCAACGTTGACTAATTATTCTCATAACATCTGAGATATATAATCCATACTTTACGGTTGGAATCGGAGAAAAGTTTACCATCGTTTTATTAATTTTTCGCATCGTAATGTTATTCAATTTTTTAAATCTATTTTCTTTCCAATTAATCTTTATTAATAGATGCTGAAGATGGTCCAAATTAGGACCAAAGCGTTCATTAAATAATTTAAATATTTTAAACATTTGCGTGCACTGTTTACTGCGCTTGGCTCATAACGGCCTTTCCTTTTCCACTTAGACTGCAATTAAATTCTTTACGGATCAGCGCGATTACAGGGTTCCGTACTGATCTTCAACATCCTTTCTGCGGCAAAATAACAAAATGATAATACAATAATTCCTTCTCACCTCTATCATGTTCCATGCGTCTGAAAGCGAGTCCAGCTCGCTTCCCGCG
The DNA here is from genome assembly GCF_025532165.1 of Camponotus vicinus. NCBI lineage: Eukaryota > Metazoa > Arthropoda > Insecta > Hymenoptera > Formicidae > Camponotus > Camponotus vicinus. The sequence goes on along the minus strand of NW_028141981.1, from coordinate 5,321,975 downwards.
TCCTTAGGATCAGCCTGATCGGCGCGTGGCCGGCGCGGCGCCGAGATAGGGGGGTGCGGGTGCGGGCACGGCCGCGGCACCCCGTGCCCGCGTTCGCGAGTGTCCCTCCCGATATGCGATCGTTCCTTTAGCCCGGTCCACCCGGGCCGCCTCGCCGGGCCTCGCCCGAAGCCCGCATGCTCCCAGCGCGCACCTCAACCGAATAGCGTAACAGCCTTAGATCACGTCGTCGCGAAGTCTTCACGGACTCGCGGACGGACACATAGGTACGTGCACCACGAGCCGATCGGTCGCCGAACGGATTCCTCGCCTCGGGCGAGGCGCTACTACGCCGACGATGATGGCGACGTCGCACGACGACACTGAACTGCGACGGACCCCGACGTGCGGAGGGTTACGTTGTCGATGTTGCGCATGATACTTTGCCCATTTCCCGCCTTCTTCCGCTTCTTGATGCTGCCGATCGTTCCCTCGTCGATCCGTTTCGTCGATACCACCCGTGTTACGATATCACTTTACCGTCGTCACCCTCTCTCGCGGCGCCCTCCACCCTCCTCTCTCGACGGGGTAGCCGCGCGCGCGGATCGACTGGTGTCGCGATAGGAGAGAAAGGGAGAGAAAAAGAGAGGCGAGAGTGCGTCGATACGAGATTCGTCACGGAGAGAAATAGGAAGCGGAGAATCCTTCCCTGTCGATGGCACCTGCTCTCAAGGATGAATGCGAGCAAATTCGCCGCACTCTTTGGAGATTCGCGAGTCCCGCGGTGGAATTTGGGAAATTCGTCAGTTCGGTCAACAAACTACGACCGAATCCTTGAACTTTAGGACGACGAGAATGTCGCACGCGATCGACCTATTACGTCTTTCGGCTACGCGATTTAAAGGCGCGGTCGCGCCGCGCCGCGTCACGCTCGCGGTCTCCGATCAACGCCGATCTCACACTCGGCGCTCGTTTTCCTCGCAGCTGGCGTAGGTGGTCGTACGCGGTATGACGTTCGATTTCGTCCTCCGTTACGTTTGACGAAATTATAAATAGATACTCGCGCGCCTGTTGGTACGCGAGGCGCTGGCGTGACTAGCTTGAGTGCCGCTGCTACTGCTGCTGCTGCTGCTGCTGCTGCCGTTGGCTTAAACCGCTGATGATGCTGTCGTTACGTCTGCCTCTATTGCTGATGTTGCTGATTGCGTTGACAGACGCCCGCGGAATTCAGTTGTGCGTATTTCGCAAACGCGGACGCGGAAGAAGATGAGAGAAAAGGATAAAGAAATACAAAGACAGGAAAAGGAAGAAAGATGATGAAAATGTTAGTGTTTGTAATTTGGCGAGAAAAGAGGAAATAGGAAAGAGTAAAAAATGAGAGAAAGGGAGGAAAGAGAGATGAAAGAGAGGAAGCAAGAGAGAGAGAGAGAGAGAAGGAAGGAGAGCGGAGCGTAAGCGAGTCGATGCGCTGGTTATTGATTGGCACAAGTCGAGAGGGAGAGACGAACTCGCGGCGCTGTCACACCGGCTAGGCAGACTGTCAAAGACTATCTTTGTGTTAACTTCCCGTCGATTGATCGCTTGATATCCTCTCGGAAGACTTTTGGACCGAGCGTCGATCTTATCTCCGCAAGATTGTTTAGGGTTGGAAAAGAGATTTTTAGGAAGATCTGCTTCAGGAAGATTTAGATTAGCGATGATAATTACAGAAATATCGGCTGATTCTCTCTTACAAATATTCAAATGACGAGAGGTAGCTCTGTCATTTCGGAGTATGGACGATGTTTCTTTCTAGATCTTCCTCAAGAGGGACGTAGTACGACGGAAGCGATGCAAAATCTGACGCAAGTGTTTGTTCGGACGAAAAAAAATCTGCGGAGAACACAACCCGACAGAGAGTATCTAATCTTCAGAGTAAGAAGATCGATATTGGTATTCGTCGCGATTGATCGTTGCGATTATGTCTCACGATTTTATCGCACGGTATTGCTGGAACACGTATCACACTGTTATGTACGCGTGTTATATCTTATCCTTATTTTTCTCCCTCTTTCTTCCTCTAACTCTCTCTTTCTCTATTTCTCTCTCCCTCCCTCCTTATCCCACTATCCGATACGTTCAAAGGCGTATCTGGAATTATCGCGTGTCCTCTCCTAGCCACCCTTTCTCCTGCGCGGCAACCGCTCGCCCTTGCTCCACTTTACGCGTGTCCCTCGTTATCACGGCCGGACCGACCCGGACGACGATTGGGAAAGCTTCGAAAGCTCGAAAGCTCCGCGACCCGCGATGATCTGTCGTCGGCCTCTCGTCCAGAGTTGGGCCAATATGGCGGTTACACGCGCTTACACGATGCCTTGGTCACCACTGCTTGCCCGTCTCGCGGACGATTCCAGCGACGCCGACGCGAGACGCCGCGATGCGAAGCTATCCGACGCGGATGCGTCTCCGCAGATCGCCAACGCCGCCGACGCCGACGCCGACGCCGCCACCGTCGTAGAACGCCGACGCCGACGCCGACGCTGACGCTGACGCCGACGCGGTGGTCGAGCCATCGAGCGTCGCGACGGCAGAGCCCGTGTTCGTGATCCTGCGTGCGAATGACCCGCCAATGTTGTCGCGATCCTTTGCTATGATCACAGCGGCGTCATTATGACGCGCTATGGTCGAACAGTTGTATGAATGATTGCGATGATAGAAACTCGCAACCGCGTCATTCCACTATTAGCTCCACTGAGGAAACATTATAAAAATACTATGATTTTATGACGCAATGATTTCTTAATGATAATTCTAATAATTATAATGGAATCATTTAAAATTAAAGATGAAATGTTAATTAATTACGCTATGATTGAGGTAGACTTTCCCAAGCGCAGACAAATAAAATCATAATGAAATATAAAAAAGTATAAAGATATCATTCAAGGAAAATGAATAAATTTATCTGTAGTAATTTATCTATAGTAATAGTAGACAATAATGTTAAGAGATGGATAAATTTGTTTTAAAATATCAAGAGGAATAATTTTAAAAAATATCAAGAAGACTTATATTAACGATCAATTAAGCTATTTTTGAAATAAAATTGTGATCGAATTCTGAAAGAACACTGAATATTTCGGTACGATATAGAATAATAAGCAAATCAGCTTTTAAATTATAGCGTTATTACGAATCTCAGAAAGGATTATATTATTTAATCTTTAAAATGCTTAACATATTTAACTCAATTTTTTACTCAAAAGAATTTATCCCAAATTTTTTTATTTAACATTTTTCAAACTTAATACGTCAAGTCTTAATGTTACTTACGTAAGAATTCTTAAATTTACAATATATTAATATGATTGTGAAACGTGTAATTGTTAAATATTGTTTTTACGCGCAATTTTTAATTTTGTTTTATACATGTGTAAGTTAAGAATGGTATTAAATAAAATTTTGTTTTGTGTCTTTATTTAAGATCATATCAAGTACTCAGACTTGAAGTTATTAATACATTTTCTCGATAAACTTTGAATATTATATATGGCGCGGCTAATAATAGATTAATAAACAAAGCTAATAATAAAAGTGATATAAACACTAGAAGAAAGCGAAAGTAACACGCATTTGTAACAATAATGATGCGAGGATTTTCGCAAAATATGAATAATAAGATTTTTTCATAATTATAAAAATCGTTACATTTTCTAAAGAGAGGCAAGCTTTATCATAAAATTGTGCTTAACATTTTTATGGAAATCTCGTCTCGTATTTTAGGAATATTATGTTTTCTCGTAGCAAATTTCATTTTTTCTCTTCTTTTTCTCCTTTTCCCTCCTCCTGTCCCCACCCTTGTTACATCACCGTTTTAGCGGCTTTTAAGTTAAGTAGTCCCGTATTCGTGGTGCGAGAGCGGAAATTTTTCCCGCGCGAAAGAGGACGTACCATCTCCTTCTTCCGGCGTTCGATCGATCATGCGACTGCGGCCAATACTAGATACCATCATCCATCCCTCCGTCAGTTTTTTCCACCTCGCGTTTACGTAAGGAAGAGATGCGGACGCGCGCCAGCGTAAGGGAATGTCTGAACGAGGCGGGGATCAATACGTCGCCGCCGGCAGCGATCAGATGCATTCCTAAATTGCGATTCGAAGACGCGGCGGAGATGCAGGTGCCGCGTCTTTCGCGTTTGCCCTCTTTGAATGACTTGCGCTCACGCGCGCAGGGCGGCCTCCGGTTCGACGATAACGAAGCAACGGGACGAAACGCTGAAAATTAATTTCAGACCCGCGTCACGGAACGTTACACATGGTAACACCGGGTGGAATGTAAATGAAGGTTTGCCGGCTACAACACCTCGGACTCAGTAGGGAACCAACCAAGAATGCCGACCAAGAAACAGCCTGGTTCTCTGGAAACGGTCGGTTTGGTCGATTGCTTGCTTATCGGTCGTAGTATGCTTCTGATAGCAGTGCTCTTGCCTTGGGTAGACTGATACTGCGTCTATGTACGTTAGTAGCGCCTTCCAAAATCCTAAGATTATATGCTACATCAGAGATGTAAACGTGTCGTTTTCGCTTGACATGTTAGTTCTAATCTGTATATGAGAATACGAGGTAAAAACATCGAAGCGACTCTTATTTATATTCGCTATGCGAAAATGATGACAGAATCGATCAGCAATGTAGTCTATAAGTTCAGGCCTAACGATCGATTTGTTAATGTCTGTATTAAAAACAAGCATTTCTTCTAACAATAAACTGATTTCGGAGAAAATTTATGAGATAAATATAAAAGAAGAAAGCATGGAAAATAGATCTGAATTATCCACTTTTCTTGTTTCTTATTTTATCTCTTTAAAGATTTTTTGTTAATTATTTCTTAGTGTGTGTGCTCGCATTCTCTTTTTAAAACGTTGTACAGTTTGAAAAATAAAAGAAGAACGAGAAAAAACGTTACAGCAATATATTTTCTAAGACTTATATAGCAGGCAGGCTAAAATTTCTAAACCTTTCTAAAGGTTCCCCGAAAAGGGATCTGGAAGGTCTTCCCGGATCTCCCACCGTCTCTTTCAACTCTCTCTTTCTCTCTTACTGCCTAATTCGCCCCTGGAGTGCTCGACTGCGTAGTGAACACGTGTAGAGAGATAGACGTGCAGGGAGGCTCGACAGGGAATACGTGTGTGCGTGTGGTGGGTGTATACGTGTGAGACAGAGTCTATACGCACACGTATACATATGGGTCTATCGTCGCCAGCTGTTAGTGTGTGGTGAGCTGTTGGATGTATAGTGGGAGGGAAGGCAGTTGGGAACAGGCTCGACTGCTCCCCCTAATACCAGAGGATTGAATGGGCGAGGAGGGTGGTATTGGGTTCCCTCACCCCACTCCCACCACCCACACGCCGCTGCTCCCAACCCGCTCAAGCCACCCACTTCTATCCGCCTGCCACCCCGCCTGCCCACCCACTCGCCACCCGACTGCCGTCGAGGAAACAACCTGCAACCGAACCAGCATAACGTTTTCTCGAACAACGATTTCCATCCATTTCGTCTTCACCACCGGAAAGAGAACGTAAGTAAATCATAAGATCCACCAATTTCCTGTGCTCAAGACGTATATCCGTGAATCTCCGTGTGTTTCGTGTGCCCCTGTGTCGGTCGCCGTTCGTCGTGTATTCGGGTGTTCATCATCAGTATCAGTGCAGCATCAGCCACGACACGGTGTCTTCTCTTCGCCGAGGATACGTTCCTCTCGAGATGCGTGTTGCTCCACTTCTTCCACTGTGTTGCGCGTCGAGAACGAACGATCGGGAGAAAGTGCAAAGTAGGACGGTGAGAAGGGATATGGAGAAGTAGAGCGAGCGGATAGAGCGAGGAACCGAATGCGAGAGAACGATTCTGAATGATGCCGGGCCGCTCGCAAACGAGAGCGAGAGGAGAGGCCGCCGCGGCCGCCGTATTGTGTGTATCGCGAATAGGCCGCACGCGAATACCTATCGAGAAGTGCGCGCGGCGCGGCTGTATCTGCGACGTCCGTGTGTTCGTCGCTGTTCGACGCGCACCCGTGCGACGGATAGAAAGAAAAAGAGAGAGAGAGAGAGAGAAAGAGAGAGGAGACGGCGTGTATTCCGCACTGGGAGAACATCTCTCAGCGCGGGGAACGCGCGTGTGCGCGAGGACGGCCTGTGTTCGCGCGCTTCTTCGCAATATCGTATGCGCGAATGATTATGATGCGGTGGCTGATAGCTTTTTTTTTCACCATGTGCGTGCGCGCATACACGACAACGACGGGACCAAGACGGCTGTTGCGATGATGGCTGGCGACGACGGTTTAGCCGCGCGCCGCTTCCGTAGAAGCGGAGAGGAGAGAACGAAGCAGAAAGGAAGGGATCTTTCTCGGCCGGACGGATGGCCATGTGCGCGCGCGCGCGCGCGTGTGCGATCGCGCATGTATTTATGCGAGTACACACGCGCGAGCGCGGAGAAGATCTGCCTGGCGTCCTTGGTTAGCCGGCAATAATTTCCGGATGAATTTGAATGGCGGATTGCACGCGTGTCTTCTCTCTCTTTTTCTCCTTCGCTTCCCGATCATTCTCATTCGCCCGCTCTCTTTTTCTTTCTCCGTCCATCTACTCATCCATCTGTCTCGTACTCTCTCTCTCTCTCTTTCTCATCAGGACTGCGTCTCTGCCTTTATGCCGAACGACCGTGTTCTCGCCGTCGTGTCATCTCTCCCTCTCCTCCTTCTCCTTCTCTTCTCCTCACCGAACTTTCCTACTCTTTTTCTCTATGCTATGACGCAGGGGTTCTCAACCGGCGCAGAAACATAAAGTTTCACCGGTATGGTTTAGGTACCCTCTACGCGCCACCATCTGTCGTTTCTAGGGGACGTGCTCTCGACCGACGGTAGAGGGGAATATTGATTTATTCTTTACAGTAACCCCTTCCATGCATTCAACCTTCTTGCTTTCCCCTCCACATCTATGTACACAACCGACTTGGTTTATGTGCACGCACACATGTTGCGGGGTTGCCAGTAGAGGGTTGTTCGTTTCCCCTCCCAGCTACTCGAGCGGCAATCGTGACGATCAATACATGCTCGTTCCTTCCTCATTCCGGATGCTGTCACCACCCCTGCAGAACGCGGTGCCAAATTCTTGTGCATGCATCATTCGATCGAAATCAATCGGAATTCAAAAGCAAGGCAGACGATATATAGAATAGGTAAAAATCAATAGACAGATGTTTATAATAAATCTAAAAGAAAACACATGAGAAAACAAAACTCTCTGCAGAAGGCAGTTTTCAAGAAGAAAACTTGGAACACAAAGAATATGCATTGAAGAATTTCTTTTTAACAATTCTTTTGTATGGAAGAATTTCTTTTTAAACAATTCTTATTGTGATTAAATTTTAACAAAATAACAAGAATAATGTTACAAATAAAAGGAAAAGTAAAAACGTAATTTCCGAGGGATAATCATATAATGAGAAATTATTTTCAAAATTTAAAAAACTTAATAATTTAATTAAAAATCCATTTTCACTACCTCCGTGAAAAGTTACAAATTAATTTTGCTTGTATATTTATATATAGCTTAAATGTGTCGATTAACGCATGACTTTAAATAAGTAGAAAAATATAGTACAGGAGAAGAGGAAGTCCTTTAAACAAACAAAATATCTTTTACTCTGAAAAAAATTATATGTATATATATATATATAATGTTTGAAGTAAGTCTCCACCCGGAAAAAAATGTTCCCGATAACATGACATCCCCCTCGATAATAAATAATTTTTACTTCAAATATTTTTTCTTACAGAGTAAGTCACTTAAAATCGCCGAATAACTTACAATTTTAATGATAAGAAAAAATGTTTAAAGTAAAAGTTGTTTGTTATTGAGGGGGACGTCATGTTATCGGGAACATTTTTTCCCTGGTGGAGGCTTACTTCAAACATTTTTTCCTATCATTAAAATTGTAGGAGTTATTCGGGTGGCTGGTCTTAAGTGACACCCTGTATATATATTATTTCCACAATATGAAATTGATTAAGATATAAAGACATATAAAAATACATAAATTATAAATATTTAAAATATGCAATTGCACATTTTAAAATTGTATTATTGTACATATAGGAAAATAATAATTCGCGCGCGCGACAGGAAATTAGAAATCATTAAACACAATATTTTTCTTTTTTTTCGTTGGAGAGGGACTGTCCATTTAGATAACGTGACTCACCCTCGCATTGTCTAAATCTCCCTCCATTCCTCCCTCCTTTTCTCTGTCTCTGTCTCTGTCTGTCTGTCTGTCTGTCTGTCTGTCTCTCTCTCTCTCTCGCTCTATTTCGAATCTAATCTCATAGTGTCCCAGAAAAGTCGTTAGCGTGTCTGTTATGAACTTTTGCACACTATTCTCATTCTCCGCTATGTTTATCCCATACGTTTACATTTTACGAAATACACCTCTGAGAATTTGAACGTATTTATTCTCTATTTGTTGTGGTACAAGCACGCACAGGGGAATACACTCACACGGTTATATCGTCGATAGAGCAAAACTTTTACATTATCGTGTTTTCATTTAGTCGATTGATCAAACGCGTATAACGCTGATCGTAAATAAGAATAAAAAAATAATTATAAATATAAAATTATAATATATTTTATTGACTATTGCATTTATTAATTAGTGAGATCTGTTAAATCTGTAATCTTAAAATTTCATAATACTATGTATATGATATAATACATGGTATTAATATTAATAATTTTCGTTGCTTTTATTTTGAAATAAGATAGAGCATTCATGCAAATACATGTTTCTGGGATCACAAACTTATAAGAAACTTTTTACTTAACATATATAAACTTTTAAATCAATATATATATAACTATGTCGAAAATAGAACAGAGAAATTTTCTTTCAAGTTTAGGTCTTAGACGACTCAACACGCAGGTAGACGGATTGCTTGGGAACACAACATAAAAGGAAAAGATTTATTATTTCTGTGTAAGTGACCATTAAGAGCCTGCAAAATGGAGGGGAGTGGCACCGGAATTGGCAGGCTTGATTCTTATGAGGATATGTTTAAGGAAATCACCAGGAAACTTTACGGGGAAGATCCTGATCATAGAAGTAAGTTAAAGTTTCTTAAAAAATTTCAGAATAAATTAAAGATAAAAATTATTGCGTTCTACATTACGCTGGATATTTATTTCAAAATTATCAATTGCTAATTATATTTATTAATAAAATTATCTCAATAATATTATAATTTATAATAGCAATTATATTATATTATTATTATGTAATTATAAATTATTACAACAAATATCTTTTCCTACGGGACACACATACATCATTGGAATGCAGTTACAATTATACGCGTGTAACATCTCAATGCAATTTATCGTTTAAAACTATCATTTAAAATTAAATTTTGATATCATTATTTGATTGCTTGTTCAACGTTAATTATATGAATCACAGGCAATCAAGATAATTTCATTTATATAACAATTTGTTTAAATGTTTAAAATTGCATTCACATTCCCAATGTTTAAAATTAAATTAATATCTCGATCGATATTATATAATATAACGGTTTAACGAGCGCTTTGTTGTATAAAAGAGTGATGCACTTTTTTATATTTTTTACTTTTTTTGAATGCAAAGAGCTCAATGCTATTTATCACAATTTCGTTTATATAGCTTCGAGCGTGCAAAACGAATTCGAAGCGTCAGTTTCATACAAAAACGATGAAGATACGGGAAATGGTACAGACGGTAGTGACGATGGAAACTGGACGTACGACGAGGAACCTCTAAAAGGCACTGATGGCAGTCGAATCGCTGCTTATCATGCCGGAAAAGTTATATGGCGATGTGACGAATGCGGTAAATATCATAAACGTATAATATATAGACCGCGCGTTCCCACTCTCTCCTTTGTTTCGGCAACATGAAATTTTAGAGAGAGAGAGCTTATTTTTATGATAGTTTCTTCTTTGTCTAACGACGCGTGGTGGAGGAAAGAAATCGATCAAGACATATGTCAAATGCAGTGGCCATATTAAATTTTTGCCCCACTCTTGTTATTGATAGACAGAGAAACTAACACCACGAACGCATGTTGTCTCCTTCTAAAATTTGTTCAACTTTCTGGCCAAACGTGAGGGCTATGTATTACGTCTATGGTAAATATACACGATATGCATCATGAAGTAAGAGTCTTACTTAATGTGTACTTTTGCAGCAATATTCAGCGAATGCATCTGAATATATTGTCATGTCTAAAATAACGTTCTATAAACCTTTCTAAAAAATTTTTTTTTGCAAAGCTAACTTGTTTACAATCTCCATAAGCTTAAAGGTCTTGATCGATGGGGCACTCAGAGTACAGTCGAGTAATTTTCTATCCAACGATGTAAAAAGTTTAACTGATACAAGATAAAAATAAGTTGATTAGTAAGGGTAGATAGCGAGAAAAATCCCCTTGCTAATTACCGATCGTACCGTTTTGAACAATGATGTTATACGGCTATATATCATAGTTCTCGTATTTTTCCAGAAAACCATTTGTAGTTGTCCATATTATTTAGCAATATGAATACATATTTTAATTAGAAATTTTTATAATATTACGAATCCAACAACTATAATCTCTTTGTTACGATTGTATAACGAGGCTCAGTTCATTACGTGCACGCGGAAAAATATGAAATAAAATGTTTATACACAATGTTTCAGAAATCGCGTCAGTGCTTTGCACTTTAAATCTTGAAAATTTTTAAGTCAATTTAAATAAAAAATTATATATTTTGTCGCATGCTACGTAATTGATTAATATATTCTTTAAAATTTATACGGGATAAATATTTAAATTATATAATCATCTTTTCCTCTATAACTTTATTATGTCAAATATTTCACCAATAATTTGTATATCAGCAATTTGATGTATAATCTGGAATGACCTATATATACGTCACGATATTTCACACTTTGGAATAAGCATAGACATATAGATAAGCGCGCGCATATTTTTTCGATATTTCAGGTAGATAGATTAGATATAATTTCTGGTAGATAGATTAGATATAATTAGATATAATTTCTCATTTTTCCCTTTTCTATGTTATTTTTTAGAACTAAAACTTTAGTATTCTTCTTCTTTTTTACCATTTTTTCCTCTTTTTTTCACTTAATGCTTTACAAAAGGCGATTTTTGGCGTGACTGTGAAATACCAATCAAAGTATATCAAATCCTACCAGAACACTTTCGCGCGTTTGGTAGTTTGTGGTAGAGGCTAGCCGTTTTGGAATCCAGTTGGTTGATACCATGCTATACCAAGTAATGAAGCAGGGTACATGTTATATACCAGAATAAGTTTCGCTTCTTTGGTACATGTACCAATAACAACCTTGGTACATGTACCAAACTATCGCCTAAAATCGTTATTTTAATATTTCCGAGAATAGTAATATTGTTCTTTTTTTTTACTTAAATAGATGCCTTTCTCTTTTTTCTTCTCACAATACTTTCTCTTTGAATAGATCCCATTGTTCGTCTTTGTTAAAATGTTATTTATTACGCCTTGCTTTGTTTTTATTGTTCGGATATAAGATTCGGATATAAGATTAATCTTTCCTGAATAATTGTTAGAATTTTACAGCTTTGTCAGGTCGTTTGTCACAAAGATACATTTCGGAATTTAACGTTATTGATTTATTTATATTCATAGGCGATGTTATGGGAGGTAGCCCGCGTGAGCTTGCTGAACATTTTATGGAACTTCATTCTTCAAGAATCCTACCTGATAACAGTAGAAACAGGCACCATTCGCCACGCAAGGATTATCTGCAAACAGAGCTTAAAATCGAAGACGTGGTTATGTATTTAGAGAGACTCCGTGAACGCGCCGAACGGGCAGCACCTCCCTCTAGAAGGACCCAAGAAACACAAACTGTACCTGCGGCTTTACTGCCAGTTACTTCGAGCTTTCTCCTGCAAGAACTGCCATCCGTTCCCGCGCCGCAGCATCTGCAACAGGTACTCGAAATAAATATATCTCAAACTCTCTCTCTCTCTCTTTTACGGATATATAAAATTATAAATTTATTTTTAAGAATTAAAAAGTTTTCAACAGTTTTATTTAAACTTATAATAATTGTTTGATATAGTTTAAAAAATAATGCCATTGATTTGATATATACAATAATAATAGACATAAAAATTATATTCCGAATTTATATAAATATTTTAAAAAATTGAAAAAAATTGAAGAGACGATAGTGATTGTTCACGCGTAGACATATGTTTTTAATTTATTATTTTTAATTTACATTCATTGTTGAGTTTAAAATAAAACAGCGTATATTATCATCACAGAATACAGCTACGATGACTACTTCGGCCGCAGCCTCCGTGAGTGGTAAACGATATACCTGTCCATACTGTCCTTACGGCACTGACAGACGCGATCTCTACACGCGACACGAGAACATCCACCGCGAGGAGAAGCCATTTCACTGCTACATGTGCTTCAAGCCCTTCAATCGCGCCGACCATGTAAAGAAGCATTTCATGAGAATGCATCGCGATCAAGCCTACGACGTCTCGAAAATACGAAGACCGGTGGGAACAAGCGCATCGAAGCCGTTGCAACAGGACACAGCGACAACGCCAACGGCAGCGACCAATGCGAGCACCCAACCGCAACCGCAGCAGCAACACATGAACTGCCAAGCTACTTTCGCTAGCAACAAGGGTTATCAGTTACAGCCGAATGTTGCTACATCGGGCACTGGCACTATTGGTATTTATCAAACAACGACCATGCCCGCCCCGGGAGGAATCATGCAACCCGACGTAAATAATTGCAATACAGGCAGACGCGTACAAAATGGTGGATGCAATAGCAAAAGTCACCTTAAAGGTGGTTCCAAAAGCGCGCAGGAACGAAGGTGCTCTTCTCAATTTGTTTTTGTCACATCTTGATTGTGACTTTCCATACATTTCTTCTTCTTTTGATTGAAGTCAAATTTTCTTCTAATGTATAAAGCCAATTTCTGTGATAATTTCTGTTAGCTATTATCAAGTTATTAGTTATCAAGTTAGTAATTAAATAATATGCTATTATTAATATATTAGTACGCGTTGTTATGACACTTTTATAAATCGCAATTTGTAATTTTTAAGGTACTCCTGCTTATACTGTCCATGGAGCGGTGTTGATAATTGGTGTTTGAAACGACATTTGAACACCCACACGAAGCCCTTTGCATGTAGTTTGTGTGAGTACAAAGCAGCACGCGCTGAACGGCTTTCGACGCACGTGCTCAAGGTACATAATAGGAGGCAATGCTCGAGATGCTCGTTCCTTGGCGAAGACGCGGCGCAATTGCAGATACATCAGCTGCACGTTCATCGCGTTAGCAGTGCAAGTGCACCGTCGACATCGACCGCTCAAACAGCACCACCGCCGAGCAATCGTCATCCGCAACCTCTACAGTAAGATTACAGTAACGTTATCTAGTAAAGTCTGATAAATCCCGGCACAATTTTAATCAAAAAAAATAAATATTAATCTTATTTATTTTAATATGGGGTTTTATCATATATTCTAGAAATTATACATTCTAAATTAAAATACAAAAAAAATAAAAGTCTTGAAATAATTTTTAGCTAGAAAATATATTAGTTATTGAAATCGATAAAACTGTAGATATATTAGATTGGGAGAATTTTACGATGACAAAGACTAATGCGGGTTTAAGAGCATACTAGTTTCAAACTAGTTTTAAATTATTGATAATAGATAACATTCATAATATTCGATCTACATACATTGTTATTAAAAAAAATAATATTGCGTGCAAAAATGAAGTGTTTGATTGTTACTGACTAATTTAACAACATATAATTACATATACTTTGCAAAAAGCATTGTATAATTAGTAAAACCTAGTTTTTTTCATTCAGTCAAAGTTTAAAAGCATCATTAACAAGTTTAATCAGTGCTAAATAATGGCTATTTACATTATATGATAAATTCAAGGTATAAAAATATTGATTCAGATCGCGGTTAATTATTTACGTCTAAAGAGCGAATTTTAATTAAAATCGTAAAATATTAAAACTGTCGATAAAACTCACCAGTTTGAATTTAAGATGTAATTAACTAACATAATATATGTAAAGTAAAATGTTATGCCTTAAATCGTATCGCTTTATGTCTTTATTATATTCTTAAAAAAAATTCATAAAGTAAAATAAAAAATTAGATTTATATAGATATTTTATAAATATATAGATATTTTAATAAAGAGATTTAAATATCTAGATATTTTAATTTTAAAGAGATTTAAATATATAGATATTTTAATATAGATATTTTCCTTTTTCCGTTTTATCCCTCTAGAACAGGAAGTATTAAATCTTTTGAATACGAATAAACACATTTCATATAACTTTGCGCGACAAAACTGTTAACGAACTTCTAAACTCAATCTTTTCGCAGAAGTTCGGAGGATCTTCGTTCTCTCGCTCTCGCTGACGAATAATTTACGCGATCATTTATTGCTCATTATTGAATTTATAGTCCCGTGGGAGGAGGACGACCACCACCTGGGCCACCAGTTTTTCCAGCACCAGCTCCAGCAATCGCACCTGCTACCACTGTAATACCGCCGAGCACCATACTCGGGTAAGCTTCATGACATTTACCACTGTTGCACGTGATACTCGGCTTACGTTTGTTTATTCAATTAATTGCCGCATTCTGTTGCGTTTCTCCTTTCTTTGGTTACCATTAATTGTGCAATGAATGCCGTGTGACGTTAAGCGGCAAACTGTTTTGCATTTTACGTTCGTTCATCCGGCTAATGTTGGCGCGCTCGACGACGGGTTACAGATCTGTTATTAACTTTTCGCATCCGATCGTTGGCTTCGATCATCAATTCGCTATTATGCGGACGATTCATGAAGCGTTTGATGATAATCTTTTTTCGGCGCGAAATCAACATATCGATCGTAATCCGTCGATGCATCTGACGATTCGTCATCTCGCCTGTCACTACCCGCTCCTCCTCCTGTTTTATGTTACGTTCTCGCGTCATTTTTTGAATTATTTTTTGTTGAAAACGAGACCTCTCGACTTCTGTATCACCATATGCACGCTTCGTTTGCTTTCGGTGTCGTAGGCTGCGCGGGCGACGTTTACCACGTCGTTATTACTAGATGTGTATCTTTGTCTAGTTACACAGTTTTATTTCTCTTACGTCGTGCTACGACAAACGCTCGTACGTTGGTAGAAAAAATGACGCGAACGTAACTTATGGAACAGTGCCGCGGTGGTTGCAGCCACGAGATGGTAAAGTCCCCTGCAACCGCAGCAACCATGGCATATCCCACGGAGGAGGAGAACCGGTCGCACCGTCGCATAGCCGGCATCAATGGCGACGACGACGACAACAACGATGACGACGACGATGACGACGTCGTCCGAGGCAACGGTAACCGTGAGGCACGCAATCGTGACCTCGACGCGCGTCGCGTCTGCGGTTTCAAGAATGATAAGAACGATTTTGTATCGTGTCTGAGCGATTAAAGTAACGGGAGTAGTAAATATGATATTATCGACACGTCTAACAGTGATTTTATATATAGTTACCAGATAATGGCGAGCGCAAATCAGTTACCAGATAGTGCCGAGGTCCGACTTTCGGAACCGTGCCATTCACGAGATCCCGTGTGTAGACAGGACGAGAAGGAAAATCAGCAAAGACCGAGCGAGAGACGATCTAGGAAGCAGAGTCAGCCGAGACAGGTAAAATGGCATTGGGATTCTCGGTGCAATCTAATACCTGCGTTAGGTTTACAAGATCTGACAAACGTCGAGCCGAACAAGAGACAAGACATTAATGGTAAGATTCAAATGATCTCTAGATCTCGTCAACAAAAATCAATAAGACAAAGAATGTTCAAGTGTCATTTATGCCGAAAATATGCGCCGACCCAAGGAATGAGTCGTCGCTCGTATCACAGCAAAGCTTCGTTAATACTTCACATGTTATGGCGACATAAACGACGTTCTTGCTATGACAAGAATCGCACATCAACAATCAATTTATCATCGACTGTCTCCTCGATCACACTCAAGGCCACGTTTTTCACCAACCCGAATTATAGATATCATAGATAACAGCAATGGAGGCTGGGAGTGGCTAAGAGCGTAAATTGTTATTATTAGAGTCAAATTTTTCGAAGGAATTGTAATCTTTTTTAAAGAAACTCTAGTCAAGGAACTTTTAATATACGTGACAATTTGAGTTTTGATATATCTCTGTTGTACTTTTGTACTTTGCTGATTCTCTCCTCGTTGAATTTCATGATTAAATTAGCTTCTTTTTTGTTGCAAAAGTACCTTGATTTATTGCGGAAATAAACTTCGTATTGAAGTTTATTTCCGCAATAAATCAAGGTACAAGATATCTATGTCAGTAATATAATATGTTTGTAAAAGAGAAAATTATAAGATATATTTGATCTCTCGATTTTCTCATAGCACATTATGCCGGAAATAAGCGCCCGTTCGAGGAGTGAACTTCGCATTCATCAACGATTAGTTTGTCATCGACCACACTTGAGGTTATGTTTTTCCTCAAACTGAATTACAGATGTAGGTAACAGCAAAGGAGCTGGGTGAGCTAAGTATGTAAATTGTTATTATTATAGTCAAATTTTTTTAATTGTTAATTTTCAAAGAACTCTAGTCTAGATGAGCTATTAATTTGAGTTTTGATATAGCTCTTCTAAACTATTTATAAGTATTTTATTTTCTTAATTTTCTTCTCGTTGATTTCATTATTAAATCAACGTTTTCTTCGTTACAAAAATATCTTAATTTATCACAGAAATAAACTTCGCATACTCACACAAGCTATCTATGTAACGTAATAGTTGTGTGTGTCTATAAAAGAAAAAATTATAAATATGTATAGTATTTTCGTTTTAGTATTTCTATAACGCAAAAAAATTCTTTTCTATTAGAAATTTTTTAAAATATTTGAATATTTTATTAGTTATCTTCTTTCATTGAACGATCAGAATATAATTTTCTGAAATATGTAAATTTTATACGTTATTGTCGGGGATGTTTCAGTGTTTCCTGAAATATGAAGTGATTGCTCTGCAAAGAAATTGTTTGCTATATTCTAGAAGCGCGAAAGAGAGCGAAAAAGGGACGTGATATAAATAAAATTAATGTGATTCGAATCTGTATAATTGAAAGTATTTTAACGTAACATACGTAAGAGATATGTAAATACATTTTCGCCATGATAATCTCGATCGCTTTATGTAAGATATTCGAATTGAATGTGGATGTTATGTAAATGACATGTCTTTGTCACACGAGAGTCCGATGACTCAAACGAGAGATGATTTTCAGATAACATTAAATAAATAATATAAAATGTAGGTTTTGAGATGATTGATTTGATAATCGATGTTCTATGAATTTATCTTTGACTATCTGTACTATGCGTACACTTTTTTCTGTCTTAGACTAATCATGAAGCATCATCATTTGGAATGCAATTCTGTATTACGATTAAGCAACATACTACTTCCGTATTTGGCTGCATAGCCATAATTTTTATAAAATTACAATTTAATATAAAGCGTTTATATACAAAAGCATTATCTTGTTTACGTTATTACATGAAATATGTCTATTATATATGAAGTGAATAAAGAAAAAAATTTGCAGATGGAATTCATGAATCTTTAAATTTCTTGTTCCCATATCTTTCTCCACAATATAACCAATTTTTAATTATTTCTCGTATATACATTACATTTCTTTTCTTGATTTATGAAATAAACTAAACTAATTGTATATTTTTATTCTTAATTAGTACAATAAAGATGCGGTAAAATAATAACATGGAAAACAATTATTTCTTATGAAATTTCTATGGAAAATAATCTTATAAGAGAATTTAAATTATTAGTTGTAGGTATTGAAAAAAATATTCTTTCATCGAGAGAAGTTATATATCGAATGTCGGTACTCTCTAGTGCGCATATGTGAACACGTAACTTAAGATGGAACCAGTGGTTGTCGCCACAGTTTCTAATCGATTGTTGCTATTGATACGATATATAATAACTTATAATTGCATATCTGCTTATACAATTTAATTATATGTTAATTGATATATACTTAAATATATATTTAATGTATGTAATAATATTTTACCATAATGAACAATCAAATAAAAATGTTCATAAACTATATAAAACACAAATTTTTCATATTAAACATCTTATGTAAAATAAATTTATAATTTTTATCATGTAAAATATTTATTATCTAAATTATTTAATTTAAATGTTTATAACCATTTTTTCATTTTAATATATGTATATAATATATATGTGTGTATATATATGTATAGTATTATTTATCGTTTTCATTTTACCGTAATTTTCACCGTACTAAACAATGCAACAAGAGCTGCAAAGCAAACATTGCAGAATTATTGCAATGAAATGTGATATTAATGAATATTGTAATAACTTCAATAATAAAGACATAGAATATTATATTTAATGAATAGTAAATTTTGAAAAAATATATTATATCAAGCGTATTATGCATGGGAACATTATTATATAGAAACCAGGTTATTTTTTATTTTGTTTGTTTATTATATCGTCATCTATCGGGAAATTTATTTAATCCCTTTTTATGTCACATAATAAGCAATTATTTTTTACAACAAAAATTTTGCTGATTGAATGATTATTTCTCCGTACTCAATAACGTAAATCTTTGAGGGCAGTTTGATATCAATAATCAATATTTGAAATCTAAGATTGTTCGATGTAGTATATTCCTTGTTCTTCGCTACGAGAAATGTTATTCTGAAATTATCAACGAACTTTGACAAACCAATTTCAATTCATCAGTCAACATGGTACAACAACTATGATGCGCTTTGCATGCATGACAACTTGCATTGCGAATAGATTGTGAGAGATCTTGGAAATATAACCATCAATTATCTAGATTTAGTTATTGATAAAAATTATTAGCCTGCGATAAATGCGATTAATGACACATGGAATCTGATTTTTTTATTAAAGATTCCTAAAAATTTTTCAACTATGTATTTTAGAAATATACGTATTTTTAAAGCTTGCATTTTGATAGTTATATATGATTAAAAATAATTGTATATTTTACACATTCTCTATACTGTTTATTTCTACTTTTTATCTTGCTCTTATATTTTAAATTCTTTTGAAATTTTATATATAATGAAGGAGTTTTAATTATAAAATATATACGTATGTTTTCAAACTTTACGTATTAATGATGTTGCATTGTTACATTCTCAAAATTTTAAATATATATATATAAAATGAAGTTTGTGTCAATCTGTGACGTTAATCAGTAATGAAAGCAACCAAAAGCAACTGCTCAACTTTCATCCTCAAGATGCATTCGGTATCTGAAGACTCAATAAAGATCGATAACCAGGATGAAGTTATGACGAAGGATCAACCGCGAGACGAGAAAAAACCAGCTTTGACGAGCAAAACTTCATGTCGACATGGTAGAAATCGTGTTCTGCCAACCTGGGCACGAAGCGAGTTAATCGCTACAGAAAATCAGGTTAGAAAAGTCACGTAAGCTCCCGTTTTGCTTCGGGTAACACACACAAATGTTCATATCATTCGTTTTGCATGAGAGCTTTGAGCGATTCGCGAAAATACACGATCGATAGATGTGTCATTTAGTAACTTTACTTTTGCACGAATTGGTGTACATATTAATTAACTCTTGTAAACTTAAAAGGATAATCACACAAATATATTTACATATTCATAATTTTTCAGACATATAT
Organism: Camponotus vicinus; assembly: GCF_025532165.1. NCBI lineage: Eukaryota > Metazoa > Arthropoda > Insecta > Hymenoptera > Formicidae > Camponotus > Camponotus vicinus. Next base: position 5,302,081 of record NW_028141981.1, on the reverse strand, counting down.
TCCATAAGAAAATACAGTTTTATCATATAACTAATCATGATGGTGAATCATTTATATTGATTAAATTATATTTTTAAGAAGTACATATTTATAATTTATACCTTTGATAATTATTATCTCGAATATATTTTTAGAAACTCTGATTTACATTTATACTTATAATTCGTTATAATTTCCATATTCAAGTTATATGATTAGCTTATTTAATGTTAGGTTATCAATATAATATCACATAGGATGGTGGATATTATATAATGACAATATGATTAATTGTTTTGTTACTGGACCGACTCATTTGATAAAACCCGGGTGCAATAATACATTAAATTTCACTACGCATTTATATATCGCGACTTAGATAGCTATATATTTTAAAATGTATACATACATCTATGTGCTTTATAGTACTCATTCAATTGGATTACAAGGCGTTAAGATACTGCTTTGTTTTATCGCACAACGACACTGGACGTAGAATGAAATAAATAAATAAATAAGCGTTTTATCGCTCGCGGGAAAAGATTGTAGTATACATGCGTGCTCGCGAGAAAAGCGAGACATTTATGTATGATGTGCTGCAACGTGAAAAATAAAAAAATGCGTGCGCGTAAGTTAAATGTCACAATTTATGTCACGTTCCGCTGTACATGTCGATAAGCGAACATTCATCCATTCGACAAAAATAATAATAAAATAAAATATTTGTACATTCATAATCTACTATCTAATATGGGTCATTGCACATTATTTTCCTGGTTAACTTTTATCGATATTTACAATTAGATGCAACTGTAAGCGCATTATTCAATTCGTTAAATCACAATTTACCTGTTCTTTACAAATGACCAAAGCATGAGCGTGAAATAGAAAATTAATTAAATTATTACATTTTAGTGATTAGAGAGGAGGAGGGGAAGCGAGGGGAAGAGCACGTTATTTAATAATAACAAATAATTATTAAACTGTAATATTACTGTGTTTCTCTTTACGTATATTGTTTGGGGGAATATTATTTCAATTGTATATTGCATTTAATTTGCAAAATTTAGTTTTATGAGAAAATGTATATAATGAAACTATTATATTTCCTCTTAATACTTTTTTCTCAATAATTACATTTTTTCAATAATTCATCATCGATTCATCATAACACTTCATTATTTCTGCTTTGCAGGCATACCAGTGTTTCATTTTTACAAATATTATATTTGTATAATTATTGGTAAATACATATAATATATATATATATATATATATATATATATATATATATATACTATTTCGATACGATAACGAGTCAAAACGTTCAAACGATAAAATATCGGCAATTTACATCATTTTGATTCTTATTTGCTCGCAATATGCATTTGTGTATGACGAATAACGCATTGGCAAATCTTTCCGCGTCTCTCCAATTGTACATACAGAGATAAAAAATAGCGCCCTTCAAATCATGCAGTGTAATGCACTTTAATAGCGCGCGTTTAACCGATCGTTAAAACTTACGTTCTCGAACTTACCGTCTCACACTTACGGTCGTTGTTCAGCGTTTTCAACGTCGTGTTCAACATCGCTAAAACTGACCCGCTTCAACTTTAAAGCGGACTTGGGTCACCGAGTACAACGGAGTCGCGCACCTTGGAGCACATAATTAATCGCTTCCCGCCCAGAGCGAATGAAAGGCAGCTGGGTCACGAGACGCAGTCATTTTGGTCTTCCCTTTCTCTCTCTCTCTCTCTCTCTCTCTCTATGTTCTCTACGTCGCAATGTTGGCGCGATATAACGGAGATTTTCCCGCGTGATATTTCGCGGTGCCGCCAGCGGCCGTCGATTGTAGCGGTGATAAATAATTACTTTGGTAATCGCGCGATCGGTTTGAAACACGCGCACACGCCAGCACAATTCTCGAGCATGTTCGTGATTTTCTCGAAGATTCCACGTGTTTTAACGTGTGCGAACGGAAGATTAATCATGTACTTGTCACTGAAATTTTTCACTATTCCCACTTTATTTTTGCAAACTTTACACGTGCTTTTGTTCTATTGAGAATCTCGTTATTTCTCGCTCTGAAAAATCGTTACGTGATCACAATTCTAACGATTTCGCTTTTAGAAGAAAATTACATGATTGATTCACGAGCGCTCGCCCTTTTTCGAAATCAAGTTCTGATAGCACGTCCATCGTATAAAAGCAAGAAGCTTTTCGTATAGAGCGAGCAAGGTAGCAAGTCGCAAGAAACGTATTTCCGGGGGTTCATATACATATTATATATGTACACGCTCGTCAATTATTTCGTGAAAATTATGCACACGCGTTACGGTATACCGCGATAACCTGGTTATGCGCACCTTGCTATTTTACGCGAGAAGAAATTTGATCGTGCATGCGAGTGAACGCGTGTAAAGTTAACTTTATGAGCTCGATAACTGGGCAAACTGGGGATTCGCGACCGCCGCGAAAATCGATTTCGATTCCGGTTTCGAAGAAGCCGCCCGTATAATCGGATGATTAGATTCACGTATTAGCGCTAATTTCATATTAATCTCGTAACACGCGCAGCGCGCTGCCGCATTTACGTTGCGTGTGAATTCGGTCGTTGAATTACGTTCGCTATTTGAATCGGTTGCGCATACCTCGTTAACTTTCACAGGCGCGTCTGGCTAGGCTCGCGGTCGAAGTTAATTCATTGTTAACGCACCTTCTCGTTATTCTGCCGATGTACTACGTAAAATATGAGAGTACGTTATCATCGTTAAAAAAGTTTCGTTAAAACTTATTACACGATTCATGGTTTATTTACTAAAAAAATTTTTTGAAGCTGATTCCTCTCGTGGAAATTATCATTGGATAAAGGATAGGTATTTCGAAAAAAATTTTATATTTCTTTCTCTCTCTCTCTCTCATCATACAAAGTATCATTGTAGATTCTCTCTTACAGAAAAGAGAAAAAAATTACTTACAGAACTAGAAACTAGAATGTTATGTCTTATAGCTATCAAACTATGTTTCACGTCACATCTGAAACTAATTCGACATGCCGCAGGCTTTCGTCGAATATATATATTATTACGAACTCGTTAACCGCATCGTCGAAGTTAGCATTAAAGATCGTTGAGTCGCGATAGCGTCCTCCTGGAAATGGAGTCTCTTATCTTTTTAGCACCAATTCCAATTTTACAGATGCGGATGTGTGGGGTTGGCGTTTATTCGACACAAAGGTGGCGATATAAGCCGCAATCCTACATAGTAGAAAACCTCCGTTGTTCGTTTTCTCTCCTCTGTTCTAATCAATTAAGGTTTCCACTCGCTCCCTCTTGGCTATCTCCCTCTCGTAAATAGAGTAGGAGATTATCAAATCAATTTTCACTAATATTTCAATCTGTATTTGCCGTTAATCTGCGAATCGAAATGATCAGATTTCATGTTAGATGATACGCGCATTTCATGATACAACATATAACTTTTTGTCATTTCATTATTACAGAATTATTTTGTACAGCGAATGAGGAATGCGCTGCTTCATTAATTCGGTTGCCGAAATCACACACGAAATCGGCTTCGAATTGGAGATTATGCGGGGTTCCCCGCATTGTCGGACTGACTAAGCGCAGGCTTCATTTTACGATAAGCCATTGCAGCAGGATCGAGGGAGTTGATCATCCCATTTTTGCATTTCCATGAGCCTGCAGACCGCATTCCCAAATTGTAAATTAATTAATATATAATCGGTATCGTAATCCATTTGGAAAATCGTCATGTACTCAATTGTTGAGCATTGGATTACTAATAGATCGAGGTTCCGCGCATTCGTGCGACGCTTAACTTTTTGAAGGATCGGGCAAAGAGAATTCTTCAAGTCGCGTAACATCGCAATTAATTCACGTAATTAAGGATGGGAGAGATTTTATCTCTAGTCAAAGAAGTAAGGTCCCAGAGCGAGCTTTATGATAGGATCGTGCGCTGAATACTCGGATTACATAGCGCCACGTTTTCGCTTGATGAAGAACAATTTGCGAATTGACTGAAAATGTTTGTAATATTTTATGGAAGAAGTTTACTCAATTATACGTTACGAAAAGAAATAAGCCAATTGCATTGTGAAAATATTCTTATATGCTGTATGTAAATTTTTATTTAATTAAATTCATTTTTTTATTAATTTAAATTAGCTTGCTTTAGTTTCGTGATATTTTCCATTATATAACATATATTGTAAAATGGAATTCGGCGCGATATTTATATAAGTATCTTTATCAGTTCGAATTAATAATGATTTGCACATTAGCTAACTATTCGGTACACAATTAATATCTTAGTTTGTCGTCTGTTGTCACGTGACAGGCTTCCAGCTGATACAAGTGAACTATAGATAATTACCTTGGGTCACACGCTAATTTCAATAGTGTTACAGCGATTGCTCTAAATTATTCTCATTGTGCGCGATTTCCAATCGCACAGATACAACTGATATCGTTCTAGTTACAAAGCACACCGTGTTTTTATGGTGATGGCGAGGGACGAGAATAAAACATGCATATAGTGGCCGCCAGACAGCCAGGAAGGTGTAACAGAAACAACAATTATCGGCGTGCCGGCGCAGGTTGCCTCTGGCATCCGTTCCGGAAATGACGGTAACCGTGTCTCGTTTCCTTCCTTCCTTCCTACCTGCCTTCGTATGCCTCTCCAACTATTCGCGCGCCTCCCTGCGTGCAAAATCGATCGACGATTAATGCCGGTCGACCGCGCAAAAGAATTACAGTGTGTAATTATTTTATTTATCACGCAGGGTATTTTTATTGTTCGCGCAACAGCAGGAAGCGAATGAAACGCCGTCGGTAGAAAAATAGATGTTTAGAGGACGAGGGAGAAGGAAAGGAAGAGGGAAAGGGCACGGAGCGTAGAAAGAAAAAAATATCGAGAATAATAGAGGGTAATCTGCGCACAAGAGGGAATCAGGCGAATGAGTGTTAATTATCCGCGTCTCCCGTGCGAATAAAATTGTTCACGTTTTCATCGACCAAACAGAGCGTGAAAATATCATTTCAAGAGAATTAGTTTACTTAAGAGTTAAAACGCTTTGGCAGTTTTATGAATTTAAACATGGGAGTTACGCGTTCGCGCTGTTCAGGGACGGGCAGGAGGAAGCAGAAGGGTGCGAGAGAGAATTGATAGTGAACGAGATAATAAAGAATGGCGATTCGCTTCAGAGATGTAATAACAGTAATTATGATCCCGCAGCGCTATTATCCCCTACATCCGTTTTCGGAGGGACGTTTACGGCCGCGCGTGACTTTACTTCCTCTCCTTTTATTACGAATCGATTCATATAAATTCCCTTAAATCAGCGTACGTGTCGGGATAAGTCTCTCTGCATATCGGGTACACTGATAAAACGTGATGTCGAGATCAAAAAGAGTCTTTACTCAAAAGAATTAGATATCTTTCGAATCAGTGCGACAGAAAGAAATAATGTCTGTGATATCTTTATACACAGAAATTCAATCTTATATATATAATGCATTTATATAATAATGTATTTTAAAAGATATTTAACAGATTAATAAAACATGATTAATATTGAATAATTCACTCACGTTTTTGGTTTTATGTTATGATAATCAAAGCGTTCTTCGATCAAAGGAGAAACTATAACAAGTTCCAATCTAAATCATCGAGTTACGTTTGGAATTAGCTGCACTCTCGACTACTTCCTTCATCACATAGTATTTTTGCCATTACCGACGTTTATGGATCGTCTGGCGCGTTTGCCAAAACAAAAAAGCGGATTTCCGAGTGCCATCAGTTGCTTCTCTACATGTGATGGATACGAAGTTGATCGTCGATTAGCGCGTTACTCTATCTGTATTTAGTTAACCAGCATGATAATCTTTTTAATTCGTTAATTAAAAAGATTATCATGCTGGTTAACTAAATACAGATAGAGTAATGCGAGAAACCGAGAACACGTCATCCGAACGTTCGTCCAGCCAGAAAATTACGGAATCGTCGTATTCGTCGTCGTGGTCGTTCGCTCGTTCGTTCGTTCGTTCATTCCTTCGTTTAGTTTAGCCGTTCGCTCATCCGCAACCTGGATTTATTCCGTGCAATTACCGCGATAAGGGTCCACCTTAATAATCGTTCGTTAATCGTCGTCCGCTTGTTTCCTAGCTCGCCTGTTCCATCATTCTGGCTTGCAGCCGCATATACCGCGGCAGGAAATCGCCGAAAATAGGACATCCTGTCTGAGCATACATCACCAACCGTTTAGGAAATGTGTTAAGGATGTTACGCTCACTTAAGGCTATTTAAATTTGCAACAACATGCAACACGATTTCCAAGCAGCCGCAATTGCTTGTTTGAGATTAATATCCGTTTTGTGAGTTTTGCTCGGAATAAATAACTATAATGAAGTTAAACATAACATGTTAAAACTAAAAGTAGGAAATTTACTGTGTTAAATATGTATATATGTTTTATTACGATTTTTCTAATCTAACTACAAGAGAAAGAGAGAGAGAGAAGGACAGAGAGAGAGAGGAGAATTTAAAAATTCAATGCAATAAGCAGCGTAGCCTACTTTTTTAAGAATTTGCAGAAATTAATACAAACTTGAGTTTTTCACAACTGCAAAATTACTTTTCTCAAAGCTTCAAGAAAATTATTCAAGCATTGTTGCACCGAATTTTTTGATTGGAAATGTTTGATATCTATCTCCAACACAGATTAATTTGAATATAACGTAATCCGAATAGCAAAACCTTTGCGTGTATTAGTATATGTATATAGATATGAGTATTTAGCTTTACTTTCACGCTTCTATGTCAGTAACACCATTTGCGCGCAAGAATATAAAAACCTCCAAGGAAATGCCGATCAAAGAAGTGATAATTAACACTGCTGTATGTAGCACCTAAACTGCCTATGTGGTTTAATATTTCAAAAAAGCCCTTTTAGTACGATATGTTGAGACAGTATCATCATCAAAATTGGAGTAATCAAAGAACTCGAGCAACTTACAGTTCCCACTATAACATTTCGAGCTTTAATTGCTTTTAAATAATTGCCTTTGTTAGCAACGGCCTCTTATAAATTCTCTTTGCTCGATGCTTTATGCATAATATACTGACGAAGTCGAAATACAGATAAGCGAATAAAGAAACTCATTATTGCAAACGGTAACTGTCTAGGCATATTATTTTCAAAATAATCTTTTATTCTATTTTATTTTACATATAATTATTTAGAGTTTTATGTATAACTATTTTGAGAGTTTCTTATGTACATATATATACATATAAAATTCGACGTTATTAATATTCAAATAGTATTTAAATTTAATTAAATTTTCCAATTCATTTAAACTCGGCTAGTCATCTAAAATATTTATTTCATTCTAAAATATATATCAAATTATAATAATTTAAAAAGTCAACGGAAATGAGTGTAAATCGATACTATTGATCGAGAAAACGTTTAAATATTAATTATATTTCGACAGGAAGACTTAATTACAATATCCTTCCGAAGAGAATGTCTGAGCTGGAACTTATAACTTTTTCATTTTTCCTGTTACTCGATTAATTCGCTAATCTTAATAATATGATCTTAATATATGTATATAAATAAATAAATAAATATATATATATATATATATATATATATATATTCCCATGATAATTCTGATTTTGTAGTAAATTTCATAATTGTTATTTCATGGCATGTCATAATTAGCAATTAATGAAGTCAGAAATGCTCATGGGAATTTGTATAATGCAAACAAACACAAAGACATATACCATGTACTGATTACAGAATTATTAAAGTTCAAATTTCGATCTTTATCTAGTAAAGTTATTTGAGAATTGGACTATGATAAAAACGACTTTCCAGTTTGAACACAATAAATCTAATTTGCAATATTTTACAACATGGCAAATAATATGATGAGTAAGAGCGTGTATTTATACCATCACGCGCACAATAATGAAATATTCAATCTTTCCATAAAATATTGAAAAACACGCGTAACGAATGTGTGGTAAAAACCCGTCCTCAATATTAAACAAACTTCTCCCCGTAACAATTGGGCCATAGTTCCCTGTCTGATGTAAAAAAAATATCAAGACGACCGAATACACATTAACAAAACGGTTATGCCGTTGTTGTAAACGTGCTCGCGTGGCGATGCATGAAAACGTGCGCGCGTGCCGTAACAGGTGAAGCGTAAACTTTGTACTTTGCAACTGGTAAATATTTGACGAAGTTGGCGTGTGCGCCGAACGCGGCGGGGATTCGGTTGATACGTGTACGGTACTCGCCAATCTCTCCCTCAAGTTCAGAGGAGGCAGACGCAATCTCGTATCTGTTTCTCTCGCGTGCACGCAGACAAACTAATCCATTTCCGGCCGCGAAATCGGAATCAATGTCAAATATCCATAAGCGCGACACAGCAGCTTAGCGCATTATCCGCGAGACAATCAGAGGGAGAGAGATGGAGAGAGAGACAGATAGAGAGGGCGGGAGGAAAGGAGGGTGAATTATCCTACCGAATCACCAGCGCCAATCCCAGGTGATATCCCAGGAACGAAATCGATATCCGAAACATAGCCTGCAGCCGCTCGAGCCGAAAAGCCTCGCCGATAATTGGACGCGCCGCTACTCTCTGCGCACGGAGCTCCCTATGAATCGATATTATCTGTCTTATATATCTGGCAAAATATGGAGAATTACTCTCCACGCGGTCCATCGGAGGACTCGCTTTACGATCTCTTGACCTATATTTTTCTCATGATTTTAAAAGCCGATTCGAGGAAAGAAAAGGCGAGCGTAAAAGCTACACCCACGCGGCGCGTTAGTGGTTTTTATATCCGTATTATTGCATCGTAACCACCCGTTCGATTTCAAACGTAAGCCGAGAAACGCAATCTTTACGATCTACTTGTTTCTCGACCTACAACTTAAAGAAGTGCAACAGAGAAAAAGGGAGAGAGAAAGAGGAGGAAGCTAATAAGAACTCGCGTTTTTCTTCATGTCTCTAAGCGTCTTTTTTTCCGACACTTTTCTTTCATCAAATCTCGCTCAAACGCGTCTCACCGGATAGTCTCTTTCAGTCGTGTGTTTGTATCTCTGCGACCAATTCTCGACGTTCCGTTCTGTTTTACTGCCTAACTAAGACTAGCCGTGACTATTCTTCGGATTGGCCGATTTAATTTTGGGACACCTAATTCGCGTACTGACTGGCTGCAGCTTCGACCGCTTCGTTCGAACAATGGGTGATTCAGTGGAGAAGAAAGGGCTTTAACTAAATGAACCTACAAAGCTCCGTTGATCGGAGGGGCGGGCTGCTCCGGAAACGCGGAGATTGTAAGTTCAAGACAGAGAGAAGATGCGCTTGCGTTTTGAATCATACAAACTTACAGACGTCCTTAATTATTTTCGCGACTTTTCCGAGATGCTTATTTCAGACTCGGATCATCCGAGTCCGTTATCGAGCTTCATGTCTCTCGAACTATGATTCCGAGCTCGTCGAGAGATGGAAATATAAAATTGTCTCGACGACTAAGATAGAAATAACGAGATAAAAAAAGTACATACAAACATTAAATACAAACAAGTAAATACAAACATTGTCGCTTTGTGCTTTGTCGGTTGAAAGCGCGTGCATAAATGTTAGTAATAAAGTGCTTATTTATAAATGAAAATATACAGCAATGATCAGATGTTTTGTGTATTCGAGCACATCTCTTTTTATTATCTAATTAAAATATAGATTGAATGTGTAAGAGATATCTAGGAAGAACCGCTATCGATCGAAAATTCAATTTCACTCTTTCCCTCTTTTTCTCTCTTTCGATGCTTTGCTTTCATACTACATAACTACAATAACGCCCGCGCAATTAAAATGTGAAGTAATAATCTTAATACATATGTTAATGAAATCAAACGCACTGCATGCATTATTAAAAAATTCTTTAAAAACAATATTGGCTTTGTTTTTTTTGTATACTTTTTTCAATTGGAATAATCTTTCGTGTTACCTTATATTGTGTGTGCAGAAAGTCACGCAATACGATATTCAGAAATAGATTCGAGTATAATCCAGAGTTGCTCGAGAAGTGAATACTGAATATATTATCTACCTACCTAATGCAGTTCGCAGATAAATTAACATACATCGTTGAGAAATCGCAGTGCTCTACGAAATCTTCTTAAAGTTTCAATGGGCCGCGAAAACTTTTCGATGAAATGAAAATTTGCCAGAACTTTTCTTTACCTGGAAAATCGATCGCCATATCTATATTCGTGCCAGCGAGTTTGGTTCTCATGCGTGTCGTTAAGTCTATGTTACTTACGGGAATATTGGAAGTAATGACAATGCGCTGTATTAAACTCGTAAAGTTGTCAAGAAAAATTTTTGTTTTGATTATCATATATGTTCACAAATATTAGTTCCATTTACATTAATTCCATTTACTGGGATTTAACTAACACACTTTTCCTTTCTTACAAAAGAAATTAAAAAAAAACAAAATAATCTTAATTAATGTTCATAGAAATAATTTTTTACGAAACGTGTATTGAAAACTGATTAAAACGTACGATGTTATTAGGAAAATGTGTCTATAATATCATAATGATGTGGAAATAATCGATAAGCCATTTCAATAATTTATAACACGAATGTAGCGCACAGCTAGGTAAAAAACGATTGCAATCGATGATAAAAAATCTCTCATATTACCGATTGAAAAGTTTCATAAAACTTTAAAAATTTCATGAAACTAGTATTTTATATTTTACAAAAAAAAATACAATTATTTTTGTATTAAGCTCAAAAAATGAGCTGTATGTTTGCATCATAAAAAAAGACAATTTGCAAACCACTAAGATAATAGAAACAATATGTAAAATCGAGCATACATAAAATTGTTCTTCTTTCTTGAAAGGGTTGAGGCATTTCTTCCAATATTTCTCATATAACGCGAAATTTGCATGATCATATCAGAATAGCATCTAAAGAACTTTGTATTTGGCATCTATATAATATTTCCTAGACGTATGAGAATATATTGTATGTCTCAGAAAGAATCTATATCCTATATCTTGAGCAAATTTAAGCAAAAAGAATTATATTAGAAATTTAGTTATATAATTAAAAATTTGATATTTAAATTTTACATTAAATAAATAACATATTAGAAAAATATAATTTCAATTATTACAATATTTATATATTTGATCAATTATTTCTTTTTGCTTAAACTATTGTATTCAATTCATTTTAAAGAATCGCATTTTTTTATCTTTCTATAATAATGTTTAAAAATTGCACACATACTCGTATATGATTGTTCTTTTATACATTCTTTATCATTATGTTTCAAATCTCGAAATATTTCTACGGAGTATTCTGCGACAAGATATCCCATGGAGATCTCTTTGTGAAGCAAAAATCTAGAAAACACGGAATACCAAACACACTGTAGATCTCCCGAATTCTTTCTACAGGAACACCTGGGGAGTGCGTCCTGCACGAGTTTCTACCTCTTCTTCTCCAGCACGTTTCTGTTTACCATGGCGGGCACGTTGCTGTCCACCGGTGTCTGGTGCTTCCTGGTTAGGCTACCTATGATCCATCTGGCGCCGGGGCCCTCGAGGATCATCGTCGTCCTCAGCGGTTACATCTTCGCCGCTGGTGCACTCACATTGCCCGCCTCGTGCATCCTGTATCGCGAACACAACGTGACTCGAAGTCATCGTACCCTGCTGCCGGTAAGATCGCAATAATTACAAATCACTATAATTATGCAATGGAGTGGCGTAATTAAGTGCAATTAAGCAGCCTTTCGTGCGTATTTTAAAGGGCATGCTGTGTTTCGATTTAACAGCGAAAGAGACCAAAAGTGGCTTTTATCTTTGTTTTATAATTACTTTTTCGATTTTCGTAAATTTTTTAGTGGAGATTTATACGCGAATAAAAAAGCTCTGATATAGTTAAAAATAAAATTAAAATAAAATTAAAATTAAAATAGATTCCTACGATACCTTCGTCGCGAGATACGACGGTGTAGGAATAATAAATTGAATCTATAAACCGAGTCTTTATTTGGTTGAAGCGGACAAAAACAAACCCAAAAGGGATAAATGGAAATCGAATTTTCAAACATTCTGGCCGACTGTTACTCGCTGCGTGAAATAATAAAATCAAGTACTCAGTTTCTTTTTTTATACCATAACTAAAACTCGCCACTCCCTCCAATGATCCTTATAAGCGTCATTGATGTTGAAAAAGCTGGAATAAACGTGTGCACACGGTGTCGCGATCAACATGAGATTTAAGAGAAAATCCTCGTAGTCCGCGGCCGTTACAGCTCGCAGCTGCGGGCGCAGATCGACCACTTAAATCTTCGCGGACGATTTGCTCGTAATGTATGACGGACACGGTGCGCCTAGCAGCGGAAATAAATTGACCCTTGACTCGGTCCTTATAAGCTCCTGAAAGCTCGGCGACTGCCGTTCGTTCTATTAACTTCTCACGTCACTAGCGAGTTCTCATTCTTAAATCTTTCGACGATAGTCGATGGTCGACAAATGATCATTATTACAATCGAGAAATAATTGGCTGCGCATTTATATCGATTAGTATCAATCCTAAGCTCTTTTATTTCTTCTCTCTTTTTTATTCTTTCTTATAATTTGGATGCTTTTTTGTGATATATTTTTCTGTATATTATATTTAATGAAATAAGGTATGTACCTTTATTACATAAAAATTAATGTATTGTCGCAACATATAATGTATTAAATAAGAACCTTGAGTTATATATGTATGTTGCAGACAATAAAAAATGACGCAACTGATATCAGATATTGCTATCAGAATATAATTTAATTAGATTAATTATTATAGAATAAATTATTTAATAGGATATAGTTGACAATAATAAAACATCACTTCACTAAACCTCATATTTATAAATAAGAAAATGTTTGTGAATTTACTTGAAGAAAAAAACGTAAGATTAAATTATCAAAACATTATCTATGTGTAATATTAAATAAAATAAATATAATAATATGAAACTAAGATTTTACGAAAAACATTAGTCTATTCATGTTTGTTTATGATTCTACAAAAAACTCGGAGATTTTTGAAATAGATATCATTGCCAAAGCAAATGATTTGTTTCAATTTTCACAAAAATAAAGAATCTAAAGTTTTAATATCTTTTATCAGTTTTAATATCTCTCTCTCTCTCTCTCTCTCTCTCTCTCTCTCTCTCTCTCTCTCTCTTTTACTAGTCATTTCCATATGCAATACATAACAAAAATTAATATGTTCTAGCAAAATAAAAATAGAATTTTTAATAACAAATTTAATAATAGTTTTTAATAACAATTATTCACATAAAGAATTTTTTTAATTAATAAAATTTAATTAATAAATTTTATGCAAAAATTAAAATTCTGATAACACCCTCGATTTCTTATTTTCTCTCTCTTATATAATTTCATCTATATTTATATAAAAAAATGCTTAAATCATGCTCGCAAAATTTCAAGTTTCAATAATACATGCTGTATTAAAACCGCATTAAAAAAAAGATGAAAATTAAAATAAACTCTATTTTTACATAATCGCGTATATAACACAAGAAAATCAAGTCCTATCAAAGCCCGATTATATTGTGACATTATAAAATGAAAATTGTCTTAAAAATAAATTGCGAAACAATATCATGCAAATATAATAATTGAATTTACTCACCACATAATGCTGTTTTTTTTCTCGTATTATAGTCAAAAATTATCTATTTCACACGTGTGTGTGTGTGTGTGTGTGTGTGTGTGTACATATATATATAATGACTAGGAAAAATTTGATCACCGTTGCATTATAATTCACTTTATTGTGTTATTATATATATAAGATAATGCACTAAACAGTGCACTAACTTTTGCCTAATAAATAGATATAATTTATATTCTCATTAATTAAAACAGCATAATAAGGATAATTAAGGATGATTCTCTCTCTTTATATAAGATCCTTTCCAACAAATTTGTAATATGAAATACGGCACTTGATTCACCATTTTCAAGATATGTCTTTTTACAAAAAAAAATTCGTACAGACACATATATCTAATTATTAATTTATTACAACACGTATTTTAATTTAATCTCTACTGTATAGTATAATAATATAATAATATTTTAATATGTTGCGTAATCAAAAAATGATTACTTGTTAACGCGTATGTCAATTTATATGTATGTAATATATGGTGAGAATCTATCTTATGAGACTTCTGATGTTACATTTACGTGATATATTGATAAATAATACAAAATATGCGTCACTTTCTATCGTATTTATTGATGCGCATTTAATGAATAAAAAAAAACACGTTGCTAAAGTATCAAATACAAATAAAAACAATGATCTATTGAGCCTAATTAATCTAAAAGTACTTAAATTATTACTACATGTGTCCGACAATTTACGTTCCATACTGTTCAATTATGCGCGCGATTCGTAACATTTTTGATGATAAAAATCATCTTTATAATTGGTAGTTCATGGTAGATTATGAAGGAACATAAAATTAATAATCTCACGTTAATTAATGTGCGATGCTTGCAATAATACGCCACTCTTAACAGTTGTTATACGCCTCTAATATTTGTAATGAATTTATAATATGGAGCATGACCTCTACTTCTCTCTCGCCTCTTTCGTCCCTAACCCTTGACCTATGGTTACATTCATACCGTACGCATGTGTAACGTATGACGCCGCGAGCTTTCGCACGATTGAAAATTTGAGTGACACATTCATTGACGCGCAATATGTTCGCGAATTCTTTATACGACTGATTGTTGTTTCGAGTTTCATTAAAATAAAACTACACCGCGTTCTTTTTTATTTGCGATATATCTCGAGAGAAAGGTAAATCTATTTTAATATCGAAGGAAGAATAATACGCGCTATTTATTTCGCTCGACATTCTTATCGATCTTATCGATCCGCAATGGAATGTGCGAAGAATCAAACATTAAAAAAGCATGGGAATACTGAATATATACGATACCTGCAATCACGCGCCACTCTTTGATAGTGTAATAAGCCTTTAACACACCTTTGATGAGTTTATAACAACGTGAAGCGTGACACTGTCTCTCTCTCCTTGTCCTCTCTTCGCTCATCCCCACTCCTCGGCCATATTCCTATCGCGTGACGTATGCGTGATGTACAACGATCAACAATCTGAACTACGCCGCACAGCGCGTCGCGTTTCGCAAATAATAATCTGTACACGCGAGTAATCGTTGTCTCGTGAATTTCATTAGAATTAAACTACACACAGATATACGCAGATATTACACTGCGCTCTTTTATACATCTCGAAAGGTAAATCGATTTGAAAGAATAATATGCTATTCATTTTGCTCGACACTTTTGATGTACGATTTGATCGATCCACAATGAAGCGTGCGGAGAATCAACCGTTAAAAAAAAGCACAGGAAATACCGTATCCAATAATGAGTAATTATTATATGTAAATATAATGGTATTAACGTAACTTCAGAGTTAATTGTAAACATAATCGTTCTTTGAGACATCGCGCGTGTGGATATTTCTATTTAATAATTTGAGGATTGTTTCTTACGCGTATTTTTCTATTCAAATGCTCTTATAATCGAATATTGAGAGTTTCGAGCAATGGTTGTACGCGATACGTGACAACGATTACAATTATTTACACAACGATCGATCATTGTGTTCGTCATTTTTTCGGCTGGAGAGCTTCATCGCGGACGCGAATAAAAAAAATAACAATTTTGGTCGTAGTTTCTCCTGGTTATTTATTCTTTCCAAGCGTGTATTGTACGTGTATAAATCAGTGTCGAGAGTGTCGTATGAACCATCGAGCGATCGCGGGATTAATTAGAGCGCTAGCTTGTAATTAGTCGCGTTTTCCGATTGGTTTTTCGAGCAATTTTGTTGGTGCGTGTTTGTATGTGAATTACGTGTTGCCAAATAATATCGCCTGCGAGGAGCAACAACGACAAATCGACCGGTGAGTCAATTTTTCATCATTTTTACATGATCGATTGTTTATCACTTATTAGTCCTGATTAGTATTTGTATCTACACATTTTCACGTTCTGTTATAAATCAATATTAGCTCTCTCGATATACTTTCAACTCCGTATTTTGCAATATCTATTTAAATCTTATTTTATATCGTAACGTATTTTTAAATTTATAAATTTTTACTGCGGAATAAAAGCATTTTTCTATCTTTTTATATCTATTTTTTACAAATCTATATTTTTAGAATCAAAAATTTTTCATTATATTTACACGATCGGTTGTTTATAGTTTTGATTAGCATCTGTATACATTTTTCACGTTCTTTTATAAGTCGATATTTACTATTTTGATATTTCAACTCCGCATTTTGCACAATATAAAAGCATTTTTGTATCTTTTCAATTTCGGAAATTTATACCTTTAGGATAAAAAATTTTTCATCATATATATTTACATAATCGATAATTTATCATTTATCAGTCCTGATTGGTATTTGTACCTATACATTTTCACATTTTTTTATAAATTGATATTAATCCTTTCGATATTTCATCTCCGTATTTTACAATGTTTATCTTTTAGTACTCTAGTTAATCTTTTAGTATTTGTAATATGCCTTCAATAGGCTTAATTTGTAAATATGTAAATATCTAGTTTGAATATCTAGTTTGTGATTGTCTAGTTTGAATGTAACAAACATTTTTTTTTCAAATTGTAAAATCTCAATGTGACCTAATATACATTTCGATTACGAGGAAAAGAATATTACGCTTGCGAATCACGGTACGTAAGATGCCCCCTCCCCCCCATTGGTGTCTTCCGCGCGGAAATGTCGCTCGAGGATTGCACTGTCGCGCTAATTTTCACGCGGCGCTTTTCCGCCGCGCATTATTAGACGAACATAAGAATAAGTGTGAACGGGGCGATAAATTGTACCGCGGATTTAATAACAAGGACGCGAGGTACGCGGCTCTCGCCTAACGAGAACGAATGGAAGTAGTGGGCCCGATTATTCTGCAACGGCATTCAATCTTAATGCGCTCTCACGCTCCTTCGCGCGCGCGGTTGGAGCGCGTTTTTGCAACCGCAAAACGGATCGATACGATGGCGTGGAGGATATTAATTCGATATAGAGAGACCGGAGTGAGAGAGGTCGTGTTTGCATTCTTACGCGAGAGCTAGATGCGAGTTTCGCCATTAGAGACGTTTAAATCGCGCGAGCGATACACATTCATGCGCGGATGGATGGACGGAATTATGTAACCGATATCTCTCGACTCGTGTGAGAATCCCCGTCTCTCTCTTCTCTTTTTTGCCTCATAATCACGGTCAAATTTAATTAGATTTCCATCTTGCGCGCGACGACGAGCATATATTCGCGTAAAGGATGGGGAGGGAAAGGGGTTGCGTTGCCCGGTGGGTACAATTTACATACGAAATTTCGTACGTTTCTGCGCAGAACTATGTAACACACATCGCGCGCGCGAAACGTCTGGCACGGAATATTCTCGCGGTAATATGCGGCCGAATCAATTGTTTCTCACCGTCTACTTTGCTCGTTCCGTACTCGTCTCATATGAAATTTCGCAGATAACTGCGCACGATTTCTACTCGCGATTGAAATTTCATGAAGTTGCGCGCCGAATTTTTCGCACAAACTCACTGTTTTCGAATCAAACTTTCGCCCTCCCCGACGAGCATATAATACTGCAATATTTCACGTTCCGGCTACAGATTTGATAATTTGTAGAATTCTTAAATCCAACACGACGGACTTTTAACTAATAGCTTTCGCGAGAAATTTGAATAAAAATTGTCACATTCAAGCACATTCATTTTATCATAGAATGCACGCGATGCTCAATCGATATCTCTGTATTTGAATTACTAATGGAATTAATTCAGTTATTTGAGTCGTCTCTATTAAGAAATTAATCGCCATTCTTATAGTTGTTGTAAGATTCTGTTTAAGAGTCGCTTCGTGATAATTTACGACCGCATAAAATTAAACTCCGTTCAAGTTACTTTGCCGTGCTTTCGTTCTATTTGGAACCGTCGCATTTTGTCGCTGACAGTCAATCGATTGCTCGTTTGTTTGCTAGTTTTTGTTGCGAGCTGCGCGAATAGAGATATAGACGGGCACTATGCGTAACGAAATAGAATGAAAACGCGAGAGGGAAAAAATAGAAAACGAGTGGATAAAGAGAGGCACGGAATGGGAATCACGAGGATGAAAGTAAGTGAAGGATATGCGAGTGTAGCATTTATAGTTCACACGCACAAAGACAATTTTCACGTGCGGAGAAAAAAAGAGCACGAGGCAGCATTAAACGGGACGACCGAGGATTTATTCTTTCGACTCTTGCTGTTGATTGACAGGCTCATTTATCGTAGAATGCGTTTGTTAATGATAAATATCGGGTGGAAGCAAACGATATTGTATGGCTGTAATATTGTTTGCTCGACAGTTCTAAGCGCATCACTAAAGCGTTTTCAGGTCCGATGACAGGCTTTATGAAGTTGGTAACGATTAACCAGTTTATCGCTCCTATTCAGATTCTCCAAATAACTTCGTGAATATAATTCGCGATATATGCCAATAACTGCACAATGTGGCGAATAATTTCTTGCCGTGATTATAACAAAAAATACAGCACCATAATCTATATATCTTTCTCAAATGTTTTTAATTATGTAATTAGCTCGCGTTTAAATAGAAATATTAATATTGATGCATTTAATATTGGTACCAATATTTATTTAATTAATATAATTATATATAATATTAATAATATATATATATATATATATCTATATATTTTTCAAAGAAAGAAATGCTTCCAAATAAGAAGCATTAATTCCTTATTAAAAATACTTATATTAATTATAGACACTTTAGATTATAGACATTTTTAATCGGTTAATTTTGTAATGGACGGTTAATGGCAAATTTAAAACCGTGTCCTTTCATAACATCTTGAAATTTAATTCTTTTGCCGATAAAATGAGAAACTTTCATAAATCCCTTCTGTGACGTTTCAAGCGCTTTAACAGAATTTGCAACTTCCAGTAACGTCGAATATATTATACAATCGAGTATTCTATACATTATCTTGATTTCACGCATCTCTTGTAAACTTTATGCCAGATTGTCGGCGATTATTGCCCTTCTCTTCTTTTTAAAGTAGTATATAATATCGTCACAGTGTAGCTATTCTCTCAATATTATCATCTTCCGAAAGATTTTTATTTGTCAGGATTGCAGGATTTATCAAAAGAAGCTTATAACGCATACATAGCAGATTTTCTCTTTCAATTAGTATAATAGCATATCGCAGTTCCTTGTATTGACACTCATTTATAATATCGCGTATAGCGATAGGATGCAGTTTTAAATAGAATGTAACGAGAAAACCGCAGATCTGGGTCGCTCAGAAAATCGTTGACGCTTTTTCGCGAAATTGTGAAAAATCAAATTCCCCGAAAATCGAGAACGTTGAAAAGCCATTTTCGACGCGGAAATCAACGGGGTCAATTCTGGCTCCGTTCTAGTTGATCGTCGAAAAAGTGTGGGGCAATCTTCCGATCCGTGTCACCTTTAGTAATGACAAAATCGATGACGCGCATAGGGCTCTCGATGTCGGATACATGTCGCGCTTGTCGGTGTGTTCGCGGAATCTCTTTTAATCGCGCTGTTAAAAAAAAAAAATCCGCGCCGCGAAATAGCGCGATAGCGACGGCCACCGCATCGCCGATGTCGTCGATGGAGAAACGACAAAAATTTCCGACCGCGACGGTCGCACAGCCGCAAGTTACAAAGCAGTTTCCCGTTACGCGTCAACAATAATGGACACGCCGGGCAAATAATGGAATCGATCCGTCGATGACATATCGATTGGCGCGCGTGCGTTACTTATTGCTTCCGTCAACGAGTAATTTCCTCTTTATCCAGCACACGACCCGCTCGTAGGGATAGACGGGCACGATGACTGGGTAATATGTTCGACAAATTGGTAAAGAGCTAATTACCGGCCGACCGCGGAAATTATGGCTGGCGTGCCGCGATATCGTAGCATGTGTAATGCGTTCGATTTGGCTGCAGTATATGTGTCGTTATGTGTGCTGTATGTAAGCGCGATAGGATAATAGTCGGATGCACTGTTGCGGGAAAAGAGGACACACATTAACTTGCTTCTCTTAATATACGCTGAAATAGTTTCTCCTTCATTTTTGCCCTCGTATTTAAACGTGAAATTTTTTCAAAAATTTTCCTTTCTATTTTAGTTTTTTATATGAAATTCGTTTTATTATATAAAATTTAAATATTTGAAATTTTTTAATGGATTTTACCAACTAGCTTTACAAATGAATAGTCTCGCGCTATACATATATTCATATACATATATTTTACTTTTTATCGTATCACGATTTTCGAGCTTCTTTTGAAAATACACCAGTATCTCTCTCTATAATGAGAGAGATGTCTGTGATAATAATATATATACATATATATGAAAAAAATGCCGTTCTCTTTTGATATCTCTTTCTGATTTTCTTTTTCTAATCTTCTAATTGTTTAGTTAATTCTTGAAACTATGCGCGAATTAATTCAAAGAGGTTCTCTTATGATTCAGATCCGTTCTAATAGCGACATGTTTAGTTAACACAATTTCACCGCAAGCCGAGAAGGATTCGCTTGCAGTGAAAGCTTAGTTACCATCCCCCGCGTTCCACTTGTGTTCGCCATCTGCTGTCTCTAATCTGCCTCCGTATAGGCAAGGACAATGCGGCCCGTTGAGATGTATCACCTTGGAATTTGGATTATCGATCCGTGATAATGACGTCGTTAAGATCATCAAATCTAACTAATATTTTTTTAACTACTATTTCTCGTTATAGAACCGCTATAATTACGACTGCACTATCGTTGAGATGACATTGATGTATGTATCAAGACGATCTATGTATCTGCGTAATATTGCGCTTACAGCGGCCGATATGAATATAGAACAGATGGTAGATTGCGAATATTACGTGGGAGTTGACGCTCGCGCGTGTATTTTCCTCGTTAGTTAATACATAATCATTTGTTATAAGAAGGAGACTGCGATGTTCTAAGAAGGAGACTGCGATGTTCTCGCGATGCAGTCGTAAATTACACGACAAATTGCCGCAAAATTCGAATTTATATGCATTTATACACAAGCGCAAGAAGCGCACAATTAAATGCATTCTCTTTTGCATATACCAATTAATGTAAATTGTCGAAAGTCAAAAGTCGCGATATACCTGTCAAGATATCATGGCGTATTAGAACGTCGCGGATTTTTGCAACTAGTTGCAATAGTTTGCCGCTGCACATAAATCTGTAACTTCTGTGTGTTTACCGTACGTCTGTAACATTCTTTCGACGCACCCGCGAGCGAGAAAACTCTGCAAACTTTTCCCCCCCGATGCACACGACAACCGCTTCATGCATCTTTGGTGCACTTTACAGGCGCATCGACAGAACGAAGTTCTCCGGGTTCACTGATTCCGAATCCGATCGCCATACTCTGTTACCGATTCTCTGTTAAAAATTTCTCCTTCTTTCGCGACAACATTTAGAAATTTACTACTTCCTCATGACTGGTTGGCGAGACGTTTATAAATTAAAATATGGTATTGGTTGTGCTTTCGGTCGATCGAAAAAGAGAGAAAGAGCAAATTTGACAGCTAATTTGTTTTAATATCAAAACTAAATAATTTGAACTAGAAATTTAACTCATTTTAATTCATATCTTTTGTACAGTAATCGCTTTTTAATACGATTAGCGTACAAAAGAAATCTTTTACTCTGTTATATTTATATTAGTTATTGCATATATTGGAATTAAATATATATATTTTTTATTCCGCTACGAAGAAGAAATATTATATCTTCTAATCTGGATGATAAATGCTCATTGCATTTATCATACTTACGGACGATGTCTGGTGTTACTTCACGTGTATTGTGCGATTATGCAATTCATGGTTATTACGTCGAAAGAAAAATTTCATAATCTCAAAAGCATACAAGATATTTCACCTCAAGTTCGAGGCTATATATCTTAAAAAACTTTAAAGAATAAAAAATATGAAAAAGAATTAAATCTCCACATCTAAAAGGAAATTAGTTGCATAGTTTTTGACAACTATGTAGATATTTTCATTAAGATCATTTCTTGAGTTTTTAATATATTTTGAGATGTGCAATCTCTGAGATTCCGAGAATTGGAGGTAAAACATCTTGTATATAAGTCTCAAATGGCATGTAAAAATTAGTTAAGGAAGAAATGGGGAAATTGGATGCGCGCGATGCATTTCCAAACACGATTCCGGAACTAGGTGACGAACGAGCGACGTTTCCAACGTGAAAGACATGCCAAGTGAAAAGTGTCAACATTTGCAGTGCTTTTAGCATTATGCTTGAGAAGTGCGCCTTCTTGGGCATTTTATGCGCATTGGCACATGGTTAATGCTCGCTTCGCTCTGAATACACAGTTCTATCGTACTCTTTCGAACGAATCCTTTTGCCGTATAACTCATGATTGACGTGGATACAAATGGAGCATATATACGTACATATCAACGAATAGGCTCTCAGTTTACATTAAAAAATGAATATATGGAAAAGTTACTGTATAATAGCGTTACAAAAACATAACTCGTGCAGCCATCAATGAATGAGATACGAGAGATTACAATATAACGCTTGATACATGATATATCAAAATCACAAACCGATGGCATATGAACAAATCATTAATGCACTTTCTCATCCCAATATTTCACCGATATGTTTTCAAGCGAATGTGAAAAGTGCTCTAGTAAAAAAATGAATAAAACTTTTCGCCGATTGAAAAATATAAATGTTATGAGGTCGGTTTTTGTGATATGTGATCAAACTATGGTGAATGAATAATCTAGACACATAAGTCTATGTACGAATTCAAATCATATACGATAATATAACTTTCGTGATTGATATCATAATAATAGTATTCAGAAAAGAACAGAGATGGGATTTTAGCGGAGATATTGGATTTTAATTGAATTACGTTTTAGTAAGTTCATTTCAACAATGTACTTGCAAAATTTAATTGGCTTCTATTAATAAATCTTTGGGATTCACTGGATTTAATAATATATTCAAAAATTTATTATATTATAACCTAAATTGGAGAACAAATCTTTATTTAATATGTTCAAAATGTAATTGAGTGGATTTTAATTAAATTTTTGTTTCCGCTAGTGTATATATACTATATATTTTAATATAATTTAAGTTTTATTCGATTAATTTTTTAATTTATTTTATTTAATTAATGTTAAAGTATGTATAAATTGACAATGAATAATGAATAATAGTAAAAAAGATTTGCATAATATTTTTACATAGTTTATCGTGATGTTATCAATGTACACAATAGACTTACGTTCTTTCTATCCCGACTATTCATTCGTTTCCCTGCTGGTATGTAGTAGGCGCTCCTCATCGACAACAGGATTATGCAAAGTTGCAACCTTGTTAGACCGAATGCACCTGAAAAGTTCTAATACTTCCGTAAACGACGTTGAATTAAACAGTTTCGAGCCAAAGCTCCTCAGGAATTATATGTTGGCGCTCAGCGCCGCCCGAGATCGACGAGGCTAAAATTTCTCCCGGGAAATTGGCGACTAATCCGTTCATTTCCAAACAACAAATTAGTTTAGAAAGTCCCCGAGATGTCAAATTAGTTTTACAATACTTTTAGAAGATATATACTAATTTTTTATTTATTTTCTATCAAAACACACATGTACACACAAATCACACTTATTTTCTTTAAATTATTTCAATAAAGTTATACAAATATTGTATAAACTTGTAATAAACTATAAATAATATGCTTGCATATATGTGTGTGTGTGTGCGTATATATACATATTAATATCTATTAACATTTTATTTTCACCCAGGATCGAATAATCTTTTTATTATACAGATTTTCAAATATTTTATATTTTTGAAATCTGCTCGGCATATACATGATGTACAGATTTACGAGATCGTCGATCGGCTGCGTAATCTGCGTAAAAGGTTGAAATTCGACATTCGTAGTACCTGAACAGCACGAAGCGCGATCGACAGTATCTTGCAAAATTGACAGCTGAAGCCGCCCGTCATAGAGACCGCAAAATTCGAGCGTACGATTTAACCAAGCGTTACGGAATATCGTCAAAGACCGGCTGCGAGTCGTAACCTCCCGAATCCAATGACATCGATCGAAATAGTGTAACCGTCCCGCTCTATTTCTTTCTTTACCATTCCTTCCTCTCTTGGCGACTATTCGAACCTTTTCGCCGCGATCCCCCTTCCCCTCACTCACTGAAAAACCCATTTATCCCTGCACGAGTGCCCTCGTGTCGCTGATAAACCGGACCGCGGCTATCCCAATGAATATAAATCCAATTGCTGTACCGACGTATTATCCTAGCTATATTTTTAACGGCGTGATAAACAGCCGCGTTACGGTGAAAATCCCCAGAAATTTCTACGCTCGCTAGCTCTTTAATCGCACTAACGATTACAACACATTGTACATCGACATGGAAGGCGATCGCATCACACGAAAAGTAATTGTTTTTACATATGTAGGTCGCACTTGGAATTTTGATGTAGAATTGTACATTTTTATTAATACTGATTCCGGACGTGCTATTCTTTCCGCAAATTATGACGATTGAATTAATGCAGACATTACAGAAGTATCGATAAATTATAAAATATATTAAAAAATATAAAAAATATAAAAATTTTTTTCAAGCAAACCATTTAATTGTTTAATCAGAATAAAATTTGGTAATATAAAAAAAATAGAAGAAACAGCAAAAATAATATAGTAGTATTTATTGTTTTTAAAATGGAGAGTTTTTCAAAGTGTATATAAATATAATCTGAAAATATAACCATTATGTATAAGTTTAAAACAATATTTGTAAAATGTTTGTTATTAGAAATTGTTTTCTGTAGATGTGATTATACTAATAGTACGCGTTGTTTTCTTATACTTCATTTATTATTCCTGATATTAACTTGTTAATATTTTTTTTTTTTTAAACGATTGCTAAAATATATGTTTCAGCTGATAATAATGCTGTGTCTGAGTATCATCTTCTCGATCTGTGGCGCTACCCACGGAATCGTCTACCGTAAATCATATCACCCCCTTTTCCAAGAATCCGTAACAGCGCAGGTGAGTACGCATATATTAACTAGATGATAAATGTGCACGCATTGCGACACATAAATTGGCCGTGCGGTTCAATATAATTTTTTTTCGTACAGTACAATGATAAAAAACGTACACACACACACACATATATATATATATATATATATATGTACATATTATCTCGCTCTCAGTTCTATTTGCTTATAACTTAATAAACTTAAATCTCGAATAAATCTTTGGATTTTCAATTATCTACAATTGTAAAAATTGATAATATTTTGCATTATTATGCAAAAATCAGCAACAAATTGCTCAGATAATATATATTTTTTTATTTGCTTAACTTTCTTAATAACGCTGCGGAGGTTTACATCTTATAAATAATCTTATATCAATTATCTCATAAATGTATAAGAATTCTTTACAAAGATTTAGTAACTTTTTAGAACAATGATGTTTCGAGGTAATTGATGTTTCAAAGTATAGAACAAAATTGTTAACGCAAAAGAATCTCAAGATTCTTGAAGGAAACGAAGAGCGGATGCATGCCCAGGCGAATTCCTCTCATCGCAATATACGTTTTCATTACGCTTGCTTGCTGGAGGGTCTAGGGCGTAGGCGCTCTCTTGCCTGCACTTCCGGTTCAACAGGCATTAAGATGAGTATCGTTGACATCGTTTCCGCCCGGAGACGTCGTGCCGGTCTCTCGCGAGGGAGGAATTTAACGAACAAGACAAAACCGAGGGTCTTAGCAGGAAAATGGCGATGGAGGGGGGGAAAAAAAGAAGAAATGCGCTGGCTCCCTTTTTGATGTATCTCCCGAAGGAAAGTTCTGCTCGTTACCGGGATGTTCGCGAAGCGAAGCCCTGATTTATTCGCTCAAATATATATGTCACGCTTTTCTATCGGGAAGTTCGTAAAACTTCAAAGAGCTTTCATTATTTATCGAGACTTGTAATTTGCAAAGAGAAAAAGAAAGCTGGTGATTGATGAATACGCGTAGACATATATTTGCAAAAAAAAAACGGTATCGACTAAAAGGATGGATTAATTTATAAGAGTTAAAAATATTCATCGTTAAGTTCAATTAATATGGTAGCTTCTTTTCGATGAGAGATTCAGAGATATTAATTAGTGTACAATGAATGAACTGAATCCTCTGATGGAAGTAGCTGCACGTATCATTTCTACTGTGAATTTACACCATAATATTCAACAGTTATATTTTCTTCATTAGCGTGTTGTTAAATTACAGATATTTTTTTCTCACTATACATATATACACTGAAAAAATTGCATTCTCAAACCCAAGAATATGCCACTTATCTTTAGAATATATACTAAAAAAAGGGAGATCCTCTTGGCGCTATTTCTAAAGATAAGTGGCACATTCTTAAGTTGAGAATACAATTTTTTCAGTGTATACACATGATTTTTTATTTTGAGACTATACTATCTTTTATCGGCAAAAGTGAATATTCTTTCTTTATGCTCGCATTTCTCACGGTAACTTGTTACTTCTATATGCGACGCGATGTTTCTAGCAGTTTGTACAAAGAATAATTAATTTAGTCACAAGTCTGCTCACGACACACAATTTTAACCCTTTCACCGTACATAGATTCCGCCGAAGTGCACTTACACCGTGCTCACTGAAGTTTCTACTCGCGCTCGCGTACAAACTTATTTACGACCGTGCCACGAATACAGGAGGATGCATTTGCTCTCTAGTTTTCAATGTTGTTTCATTGTTTCCGCATAAAATATTTGAATTGTATTAAAAATTCTATTAGAACTCGCTGAAACGAATCAATTCATTATAAAAAGTATCATCTGAATCCATCTCGCCTGAAAGATTTTTATTAATCTATCATCTCCCACTGTGAGAAATCAAATTTAGATCTATGATATGATTAAGTGTTATTTGCTAATTTGTTTCTATAATTCTGAATTTGTTACTCGCAAAATAAGCTTAAAAAATAATCAAAAATGTTACAATTATAATTATCATCATTAATATATAGCACGTAATATATTAGTAACAGTCGCGTTATTAATATTGAGTGCGTTATAAATTATTGCGTTTTAAATTATTTTTTTAACTTATTTTACGAGCGCACTAAATTCGAGATTAAAGCAATTAGCAAAATATTAACACGTAATTATATTGAATTCAAGATTAAAGCAAACAATTAACAAAATATTAACACTTAATTATATTGCTTATCTGATTTTTTTTATTTAGAAAACTTTCAGCTCTATGAGTTTTATGATGAATAGTTAAAAATGCGTGAAAAAAAGATAAATTCGTATTTAATGTATGTATAAAATTTATGTGTCTCTGTGTGTCACTATAATCGATAACTAAGTAATTGAAATTTAAATGTTAGCAGTATGTTTCTCGCGTAGGAAGTGAATTATCTGCGATTGCGAGGGTATGGTGTGCATTTTTCTGGTACATTTGAATCATTAATAAATAAAGTAATATACAAGTCACGCAAATTGGACTTGAGAGAATTATAATATATGTCGGAATTATATATATAATTCCTTAAATAAATAAATAAAGATGGTATGCGTTTGTGAATAATGTTTTTGCTTTATGATCTTAAACCGGGATACTTGGAATATACTCGCGAAAATATCTTGAATATCCTAGATTACAACCGTAAAGAGTTAATACCAGATTCTACAACAAAGTAATACAAGAACTTTTATCCAAGTGACGTCAATGTTTGTTGTAATTCCTCACAAAATTTTAACTCGAGAGAATTGTTTTCTCGACTAAAAATACCTCTAGTTTCGTAACATTAAAATATATTTATGTACACACATAACGTTTTCGCACGAAGCGACCTTTCTGGAGAAAAAGCAAAGCGTTGCCTGTTTGCGTTTGGGAAACACGTCGTCCGGACGCGGGTTAAATTCTCTAAATGAAGGAGATCTGATTTATACCACTTTATCTCTCGTTCGTGCATCCTCGGCGACGAGAGGATTAAACTCGACGAACGCCCTTCGTCGTCGTCGTCGTCGTCGTTGTCGTCATCGTCATCGTGGTCGTGGTCGTGATCCGATAGAAAGTCGTAGATCGGGAGTCTGTCAGCGGTCGACGTCATACGGAAACGACGGAAACGGGCGAAACGGCGTTAGCCTCGTTAGCGTCGCCGGCTGGGCGAGAGAGAACCTACGATAAAGTTTCCGCGAGAATAATCTCGTTTCTACGCTCCCGGTGGCACACAACTTTCGTCTTCGTGGCGTTTATTCGCGCGCGCGAGGTTTCAAGAAACAATAAGCGTCGGCCAATTAGTCGAGGGAGTACATCGCGGGAGCCACGTGCTCTCTCGAGGGTTCCGAACGACAGACGAATGAACACGAGAACGGAGTACGGGGTAGAGAAAACGAAGCGTTGGTGCAAGTTAAAAGTTTCGGGGAACGTCGAGTAATTTATATTCATATTACGACGCGCTGGGGCGGGGGTTAGGTGAATTTTCGTCGGCCAACAACTTCGGAAGCGCGCCCGCGCCTCTCGCGTTTACGAGTCTCGGTACTTAAAAGCTCATTTCGCTGATTTGTAACGTCCGCGGCACGTTTCGCGAGCTTCGCGTGCTTAGCTTCACTGATATCAGTCGGCCCGAGTGGATGAAAGAGAAGAGAGCTAAGAACGAACGAATACACCACCCTCGCTCGCACGTGGAAGACGGAAGTCTTGAATATTATGAAACGCCGCCAACGACCGAGCGAAGCTCGTTTCTGAACCCCCGACGATTAATGTTGTCGCCGTCGCCGCGAGCGACGCTTCTCGTGGGCGCGAACTGCCTGTCCTATAATTAAACAATATTGAAAAAGCATTAAAACTGCAGATTACTCAGCGAACGTGATGTTAATAATAAGGAAACACCTTTCCCTTTTAATTAATCAATTTGAATGAAATTTTGTCAGTATATACAGAGTAAATAATGTAAGTTTGAGTGGTAAATTGGTTTTTTCAAGCTTTAATGATGAAACCAACAAAAATATTTATTTTAATTTTTTCACCAGAATCATTATAGCAATGGAAAATAATGCCGTATACTTTGTACTGTGAAATCATGAAATTACTTTCTCAGAGCATTTAAGAATTTAATGAAACGAAAGTCTCGAAAATTATGAAAAGCTGGCGCATCTAGTGAAAAAGGCGCACGCTTTGTTTTCATGGTCGTCGATTAATATTGCGAAGAAGCGGCAAGAGCGCGCGCGTGATATAATTGAAAGATATTACGAAATTTATGCTCAGTAATATGAGAAACAGCGACAAAGATAATGGAATCGCGGACTGAGGATGGTCAACTGCTCGACGAGAAGTATTAAAATTAGTGCGCCACGTTGAAAACATTCGCGTCGAAAACATTTGCAATCATGTACGTCGTTACGATCGCGATAATTCTGATAGACTCGAATTTCCAACCGCACAAATATTATTTGCGAAATCCACGTACGTCCAACGGGTTCAACGTGACATAAATACGTAAATTACGGAAAATCATGAAAATTGTAGCGGAATACCGAAACTGTCGGACACTTTGCGAAAGTCCGCACGTATATTACGGATCGGCGATAAATCGTACGCGGATATTGTTATGATCGTGATAGAGGAACAGGTATTGAACGAACAACTCCATCGAATACCGATAACCACTACTATCGGAGCTTTGACTATACGAGAATCAGATAGACAAGCGACTGCGAAATCAAAGTAACTACAAAATTTTCACCGTCACTCTCAGTGTCGGCCATAAAATTCTTGTATATTTAACCACCGCCGATAAAGTTCCCGGCCATTTCGAATTTCCGGATTAGCGGTGAGACGTAGCGTATATTCGTTTATTCCCGACCGCTACGTTTCTGGTCGCGTCCATCGCTGAAAACGATTCGTTAAAAAAAAAGAGATACTCTTGTACACGTATACGGGACGCGAATTTTTTAACGTCGCAAGCGACGGACGTTCGCAGATGGCGCCGAATATTTCGCGGCTCGTTTCGAAGCGGACGAGGCGAACCGCGCCGAGATTGCGGTAGGGCAAACAATAACAAACACCGCGCGTCCGCACACGTTACCGCACCTCGGGATTACTGTAACTTTGCCATTTTCCAGCAGGACAAGGGTTTATTAATATCGCAGCGGGAACGCCAGGCGCTTCCATTCGGGACACTACGCGGATGGATTAATGCCGCGCTTACTTCTCGTTTACGAGATTACCCAAACTACTCGTCCGCTTGGGATTTAATGCAGGTACGTACTTCTTCTCTCCTTCTACCTCTCTCTCTCTTTCTCTCTCCGCAATTCATCCTATCCTCGTCCGAAACATCCTCTCGCGAGTCCAACTCGCCGAATTTTGAATACCGGATAAATCGACTTGGTGCGCTTCGTTCGTGACGCCGTCGCGAAAACATTTATCGACGAATTAATCCGTCGTAAATGGACGCTCGGATGGTAGTCAACAAGCTTCCTGGCAGCCTGCCGCCGTGGATCTGGTTTGCAGGCTCGGTATCGACCTCTTTCCTCTCTAGCGGATAACGGGTGTTTTTCAATTTACGCTAATTGCGCACCCCGTAAACTCTGTTTACCAGTGACTTTCGGTTTCGCGACGCGCATTCCGTCGATGCGAACCTCCTTCCGGCAGCGTTAAATCCGAAGTCTTGTACAATTTCTCGGCTAATTTATGGAATTACGATGACAAAATTTATTTGGCGAATTATTGAATTTGTGTCATTTATTTTATATAAGATATACACGGTATTCTGGGTCTCTATTATACATGTTACTTATCTATCTGTTATACATATTACTTAATTACATAATATTTTTTTTATTAAATATTTCTAGCATATCCCACTTCACTTTTAATTTTTAAATAATAAAATGTAGAGACTGTCTTTCAATATGTTTGATTTAAAACATTAATATAACAATTTTTTCAATAATTACTTGATGCTTCCCCTAAAGTAATTTAAAAAAGAAAAAATTATTTGCTTTTGTTTGTGAAATTCATAAAAATTTACATTTTTGGTGTTAGAAATTTCTCTTAAATGGGATATATATATATAGTTTAGTATAAACTTGTCAATATTTTGAACATTTAACTTCAAAAGCTTTTCACTTTACTTATTTTATCTTGAAAATGCCAGTTAAACGATGCTTGATTCGGCTTTTGTTTTATCATTCCATTAATGAACATAGTTTTATTTATAACTACAATTATAAAGACAGTTTTAAACATGCAATTTTTATGCTTTACATAAAATGTATATAAGGAGATATATAATCTGAAGGTAAATGTAAATCGCGGAATGTCAATTTACGAACGAATATTTCTATTGAGTTTTTCTGGCTTTACAAGTCGATCACATAGAGTTTTTCCAAACATTGTTAAAGTATTATAAATGTTTTTCTTATAAGATTTAAAATAATCTAAATAAATGATTGATGTATTCATTTCTAATACTTCACTTTTTCCAACATTTTTTCTGCAAAAGAAAGGCCAACGTCCGCGTTATTTTTATTTCGAGCATTTAATCCGCGATCAATCTGTCTGGCACGTGCTATGTATATATATTTGTGTATATATATATATATATATATATATATATATATATATATATATATAGCAGTGGGAGTCACAATGAAGTCGTTTGTCGCGTATCGACAGGCACGCCTACAGTGTTGCGGAATTAACGAAGCGAGCGACTGGACTAGATATCCCGGTCTGCCTGAGCCTCCCTCGTCCTGCTATTTCACGAGGTTCGTACAACATCCTGGAAATACCCTTGAGTGCTCGAGACGGCCGGCGGTAACGCAAGTTTCAGATTTAGTACCCAGAGTTGCCTCGAGAACTCGTCCGAGATGAGAATCCAACAAGCTCGCTAAGCGACGTCCTGGTTTTCCTCTTTAAAGACACTCTCCTGATGCCACTTAATCGATCTCCCTTTCGCCTTTTAAAGTACAAGGACGCTGCGTTATAGCTCTTAGGCTCTTGCTTCGCTCGCCAAAACGTGAGAAATTTGCGGGACGATCTGATTTATTTCGCCGGTTTAATGAGCAAGTTCCTTTAAGGATTTACACAGATTGGAGAGACTTTGTTTAGTATTACAAATTCACATTACATTTCACAGATCGCTCTGCTCGTAAAATCAACACCAGGCAGAAAAGGCGCGTAAAAGTATAAGAATAAATAATAGCATAATAATAAACAATTTTTCATTGAGGAAATAAATCTGTCTCTCATCTTGCGATTGATTTTCTTTTCACCGTACTTGAAATCAGAGTCGACGATGTACTAAACGAATCATCAAATTTTTAAACCGTACGATGAAGTTCGTGCTCCTAGAAATTGACGTCTGCCGATACGTCTTATCGCGTAGAATTTTCCTGCCTCCGGTATTCGACGTCGCATTAAATTCGATAAACTTTGAGCCATATCTGGAACGATGAGATTACATCTATTTAAATATATCAATGAGAATTTAAATCTGTTCTATGTAATTGAAATGTGATACACAGCGAGTGCGTCGAATTTCCGCAGCTGTCACGAGGTGCGGTATATCTCGCTGTAGAAAACGGATGGTAGAAAGTCCGTGTCATCTGTATCATAGCGTGTAACAGACATTTGTATTCGCTTTTCGCATATTTTTCGAATTTGCAAACGCTCCGCATCAACATATATCATGAAAAGAGTGAGAGAAAGATTTAGAGGGAGATATTGTCTTATTAATACCATGTGTATCTTATTACCGGATGTATATCCGGAATCATTTACCGCGATCATATTATTCTCATTGGAAAGGGGAGGTTCAGCCTATTGTGATGATAATATTGAAGGCCTTCTATGGAGAGCAACGGCAATGCACGTACACGTGTCCCTTCGTTGAACGCGGTGTTGTATGTTTAACAAATCATGTTTGGCCCTACGTCCGACAAACCGCGTGCGCGGCCATAAATTGGTTTAAATATTGATCCTCATTTTAATGCAAATTGCACGCTGTACAAATTATATCTGATTATATTACATAGAATTTACCGCCCACAAGATACGCACGGTGGTATTTATCGTGTTAATAATTGGCTTAGAGCATCTCGATTATTCCTTCACGTCTGTAGTCTTTTGATCACTAATAGCAACAGACCGACGATCGAATAGTGCTCTTCAGAATAGCAGGATGGTTGCGATGAACAAATGGAAGTCGCGTCATGAGTGATAAATCAACGACGAGTATTATGATACATTATGAAAGGTGTCGCGTTGTTGGCTGTTGGAGCCACACCGGTATGTTTTTTTGCGACTCCGCTATGAAATTTGCGAGTTCGTTGTCGGGCACTAAAAAAAAGAATACTTTCCACCTGTGTGAATTACGAGCGGAATATAATCGAGTGCTTATCGTCTTCGAGCAGAGCATCGTGCAATTTGGTAAGGTAAGGAACATTGATGATTCTATATTCATGTTTCATCGACCGACTGTTTTTATGATAGTTGCTATGTATTATATGAGACACAATGTGTTATACGTTGAGATGAATAATAATTTGAAGTCGAAAGTAAAGCCACAGATCAGAGCGAGTGTGCACTCATTGCTTATATGTATATATATTTTTCATGAAAATGGAAAACACTATTCTCCATGCCGGCAACGTTCCGCGCACGCGCGTCTCTTTATACGTTTTTCATTCAAAGCAATATATATATTTTTGGTATATTTTTTGTTACATAAAGTCTATTTTATGTAATATATCAATATTTGATTAAAACAAATTGATGAAAAAAATAAAATATATGCACTAGATAGATAAATTCTTAGAAAATAAAATTTGGACTGATTGACGAATTAATGAGTTTCGTGTTTAATCAGATAAATTTAACTTGAATAAACTTTAAGTAGTTTATAATTTGTTGCGATTTTGTGATATTTCAGCATAATAATTCTGTAAGATGGAAAAGTTTCTTGTTCTCGACCTCGGCAGTTCATCAATTAATAGCTATGTCCAATTCAGTAAAGTCCACTAATTATAATATTAATCATTCAAATATCTGCAATATTATGTAAAAAAGAAGACATTTTCCATTATGCTAATTAATTCTTTATTTAAAAGACGAAATAGATTGTTTTTTTAGTATAATGCTTTTCATTATTGCGAAGTTCTGTGATAATTTATTTCCGTAGAAAGTAGAGTATAAATGCTAATATTTTAAGATGTTTAATTTTATTCCTTTAAGATTACATTTTTATATAAATAAAATTTTCTTGCCAAAATATGTACATTTTGGTTCATATCTCTCTCTCTCTCTATTAATATTCTTTTATTTATTTTATTATACGCAATTTGTATTTTAATATAAAAATTGTAACATTTATGTATTTTTAATTAAAATGTATCTCTGATTCAATGTATCGAGAATATACGAGATCTAATCAATAAAGTGACACATTTTTTGAAATAAATTATTGCACCAAAACAATGCAAATTTTATATGTACGGCTTTTAAATAAATTAGTAAAAAAATTAAATACATTAATTAAAGAAGATAATCTTAATTATTATTATTAATGTTTTTGTATGTGAAAAGCTTATGAAAGTACATGCTTGTCCATCCGAATACATATTCCCGTCGTTAAAATTTGCGAGTTTATTCTCTTTGTTGAAACTGATTTTTCGTTCAGACGGAGTTATCGATCACGCCAAAGTAAACGTCACTGTACAAGTGTATGTCTCTCTAACGGACGAGAGATAGCAGCTATTAATGTGCCGGTATTAGCACTTGCCGCGCAGATTAAGTTGTATTCGAACGAAATTGCATTTATCGGATCGTAGACGCCGTCGTGTCTTTCCTTCTATTAATAATCCCTGCAGATTCTTACATGTTCCAACATCCGCCGTGCGAGCGGGGAATTATTTTTACCTATCGTATACAAAGAGTGTGCACACACATTAGCGCATATGCGCATACGCGATGTCCGGCGAACAAACGAGGGTGCAAACAGGCAGGCCGTGGAGATCGATGCTGCACTCTCGCCGGCGAAACGTCACGCAACGTCGCTTATGCATATGACCCACGTTGGCAGGGAGAAAGGATGACATGGGAGAAAAAGAGAAGAATGAAAGAGAGAATAAAAAAAAGACGTAAAAAAAACCGATTCACCACCGAGTCCGAGGCATGTTTTTCCGCAGACGCGATCACGTCCGGTCGCAACGTGATGCAACGCACCGCGCAATGTAACGCGTAGCGCCGATATTTTTATATATCAGCGATGCATCCATCGTCCTGTGCGTCGCTTTTCACAAAAGCAATAAGCAAGCACGTCAGGTGGCACCTCGTCGAACGCTGGAATTGATTCGGAAAGTTAAGCCCTGCCTCCGGAAGCCAGGTACATTGGGAAGCTACACGCGAATTCATCACGAGGGTCTCTCGCGTGTGACTCGCGCCTCGTCCGCTTAAAAAATATCTCTACCTAGTCTACATATCTGTCTCTTGCTCGCGTTTTCTTGCGCTCTTTGTATTTGTGCCCCCTTGCAACGCATACGCGTTTCTTTGTATTTTTTATCATTGGCGTATGTATGCATTCGTC
Organism: Camponotus vicinus; assembly: GCF_025532165.1. Classification (NCBI taxonomy): domain Eukaryota; kingdom Metazoa; phylum Arthropoda; class Insecta; order Hymenoptera; family Formicidae; genus Camponotus; species Camponotus vicinus. The sequence continues at coordinate 5,266,143 of NW_028141981.1, read as the reverse complement.
GCGAGGGAAATTCGAGCGACTCGGCATGGTAGTCTTTTTTCCATCACCAATGTATGATAGCAATGTATGACAGCAATGCTAGTATGATACATACACTTATATATATATATATATATATTATATAGGATGTCCCATTTAACTTGAGACATCGAAGTAACTCGAAACCATGGCGGTTTCGGTGAGAATGTTTTAAACAAAAGTTGTATGATTTTAAGGAGGCCATAAGATAGTGTCATTGGTTTTACCTTGAAAAGTCGTTTGAACGTCACGTGAAGGTCGCCTCCAACTTTTTAAATGGGACACCCTATATACTTTTGCATATTCTTATAGCTTGCCTCGAGAGCTTTCCAAAACACTGTAATAAAGTATTTCTTCATTGAGTACTTTTCGAGTTATGAGGCTTGAAATAATTTCTTAATTTTACATAAACGATATAATATCTAGTAAAATATTCATTTTTCGATTATCTTACCTTAATACTTTTATGTACAAAATAATGAGAGGAATCAATTGGTGTAAAGAAAACACATAGTTGTTTCGAAGAAAAAATATGTAATTTGCAATTAACAATTACATATTTTTTCTTAAAAATAACTATGTGTTTTCTTTACACCAATTGATTCCTCTCATTATTTTGTACATAAAAGTATTAAGGTAAGATAATCGAAAAATGAATATTTTACTAGATATTTTATGGTTTATGTAAAATTAAGAAATTATTTCAAGCCTCATAACTCGAAAAGTACTCAATGAAGAAATACTTTATTATAGTGTTTTGGAAAGCTCTCGAGGCAAGCTATAAGAATATGCAAAAGTATATAGGATGTCCCATTTAAAAAGTTGGAGGTGACCTTCACGTGACCTTCAAACGACTTTTCAAGGTAAAACCAATGACACCATCTTATAGCCCCCTTAAAACCATACAACTTTTGTTTAAAACATTCTCACCGAAACCGCCATGGTTTCGAGTTACTTCGATGTCTCAAGTTAAATGAGACACCCTGTATATATATTCAAATTAAATATAAATTGAGGGTTGTATGCAATGATTTTAATCCACGTTTAAATATATTATATAAAGTTATAGTATATAAGTATATAATATAAAGTTACATTATTGCAATATCTTCAGTCGCGTAAAAAATAATTTTATTGTGATATTTGAATGAGTACCATTTAATATGATGCATATATAGTTGTCATAATTGTTGTATTGAATTGTTGTTGACAAACGCTTCAATAAATTTTCATTTTATTCGCCAACGAAGCAAAAGAAAACGAGTTTATTCAGCAAGATAAATATTTAACTTTTTAAGAGTAAAAAACGTTTTATCTCTACAACCAAAAGAGAGAGTGAGTGAGAGAGAAAAAGAATTTCGTTGTTCAATTCCATACATTCGATGAAATCCCGAACGGATCATCACGTGGAAAATGGAAGCGTCAATAACTTGTGTCGCGTTTGTAATTCTTTTGCTAATCAAAATTCAGTAAACCTTCTGTAAATTCTCTCACACTGGAGTGGCACACGTTACGTTCGTATTGACAGGCGACGTCAATGCAATCGCGAAAACCGAGGATCGTGTGCATCCGGCGAGTGTCCGCAAAGAAATCACGAGAGAAAATCGCGGATTGTCTACTCCCGTGGCATTTTATTCTTGTCGACGGATGATCTAATCTGAGCGCGTAGATAAAGGCACATTCTCTACTATAACAGTGTAGCAAACGTGCAGATACATCTCTCCGAGGTGAACTTTCGCTATTCGTTCTAGCATGAAATACGAGTTCTTTCGAAGTCACCGTTATTTTATATTAAAACTTTCGGTCCGGTAGATAATCTCATTAGGACTTTTAATTTTTGTTCAAAGAAATCATCGCGTCCTTTGTCCTAGAGTTTTTAATACGCGATATTTTTCCTGGAATTTTCTCGCTCGCGTCATGCGATTTCTCCTCGAATTATTCGTAGCTTAGCGCGCTTTTTCGCACGAGCGATACATTTCTCAAAAGTGTTGATAAATTCTTTGGGGCTTATAGCCTTGTGTAATCGGGATTTTAGTTGCACTTCGCGTTTGCATAACAGCGCGGCGTTAACGTGAACAATTTATAATTTTTGTACAGTAGATAAAACGCGCAATCTGCAGCTTGCGTGCTGCTGCTAATGCACGCGAGAAATTAGATCATTCGTAATGTCGTCGTTGCCAGTAAAACGCGTTAAAATACAGTAAAAACGTTGTTTGAATATTCGTGTACGATCGCAACGGGATAAATAACGCAGCGCAATGCAAAATCGTTCCGACCATTTGTCTCGTGCGTTCAGTGACAATCCTATCCATGAGATATATAGAATCAACCTACAAGTGCGGTACTTTGAAAATTCAATTATCATTGACTAAACAGACGTGTATCAACTTGTAAATATCCAGCAAATTTATGATTAAGTGGATTCAATTTATTGGAATAAACTCTCACACATAATAGTACTACAATGCTAATGAAATATTACTGAGAGGCATAATACACAGACTCGACAAATACGTGCCAATAAACGCAGGATACATTATAGCTGTGTGACTGAATACGTGTACCGGCATATTACACGAGTAAGAAAGGCAACATGTTACGCAAATATCGATAATTAGCTGAACAATACGATAGGTGCAATCCACGTTGTTATCATAAACCATATTGTTTTCATCGATTACATTTTTATTACACAATTTCACTAGGAAATTTCATTCTTTTGCCATTCGATTTTTGCTGGCAAATATTATCAGCCAGAAATGCTCATACAATATCGGTAGTCGAGGTATTTACAATTAGCTGGAACGTATCGATATTTGCGATTCATACATTTGTAAAAGTGAACGATGTGATACAAATGTTTTTTTTTTTTTTAAATACGACCAGTACGATGCAGTATATCCGAACAACAATTTAATTTATATATTAATTTATAATTTATTTAGTAATAAACATATAATTATATATAAATTAATATTTAATTATTGTATAAATTAAATATTATGTAAGTAATGAGGCAAATAATAATTTCTGAAAGTGTTTTCTAGATAAAGGACCGACTCTCCCCAAACTTGTCACAGAATTTGCCACTAAAATTAATTTTCGGGATTTTCCGAAACACCTCGTATATCGTTCTTTTTTGCGGCCGGTCGTGAGAAACGAGGCAGCTTCGTAAATCCCCGAAACCCGGCGAAAAGTCGCCGCAACGACATCGCTGCGTTGCGTGCTGATACTCTTCTCGAAGTTTTCGCCCCAGTGAAATAGTCGATGGGATGAAGAGACGCCTGACGAGAGAGAAATTCACAGCCTCTCTAGTATAGTGGTACTGGGATCGGGAGTATAACCACGGCTCTTCAATCGTGTACACGAGCGGTTCCGTCGTCCCTTTTCCCTTCAATTCTCTCTCTCTCTCTCTCTCTCTCTCTCTTTCCTGTTTCTTCTCTCGTACTGTTCCCCAACCCTTACCTTCCGTAATTCCCCTTTAAGCTGCTGTGGGAGGTCCGCTCACGTGTCACACGTAGCGCGAAGATGAATATACAAAGGCGCCTTAAGGAGGCGCCGTCCGTACTGATGTTCTCGATATTCATGCGCGCACGTCCACCTACGACGTCCTTGTCGGTGCACGCGACTTAACCGGATGTATGTGTGTATGTATGTATGTGTGTGCTTAGATTGTATGTGCGCATGAGCTTAGATTGTATGTGTGTGGGTTTTCCTCGGCAGGCTTACGGAAGACTACCGACTACACCGACCGCTGACGTCGCGAACAATGGGGCGATTAACGCGACGGGAATGTGGAAAAGCGGTGATGTCTTGCGCGCCGATAACGGAAACGCCTGGCACGGAGGTTAGAAAGACGTGAAACGGGACGAGCTGCATCCGGACGAACGGTTGAACTGTTCAATGAGATTCTTGCCACGCTGAATTGGCAATGGTCTCTTTGTTTTAGTCGATTCTTTGGAGTTACTCTCTCTTTGTTCGTAATTTTGTTTGCGTTAATAATATATAGGACGGTCTCTTCGATATATAAAGGTATTTTTGTGATTTAAATTTGAGAAATGAAAAGAAATAATAGAATTTTATCCCTTTGTTAAAATGTCACAAATGAATTTTATTCGTTTTATCGTATCTTTATATTTCCCGTATAATACAGTATTATATATAATACTAGATAGTTATGCTTATAAAACTACTTAACCGAGTGCACGCTCGTTTTTTGTAACAAAAGCTCGTACGGATTATTTAATGCTAATAATCAAAAAGTACGTACGATAATTATTATTTTCGAAACAGAAAAGAGGTTAAAAGTGGATTGAAAATTATGAATTGAACTAAAATATTCTATTTTACGAAATTGATCCGATCGCATTTTCCTGAGAGCATAACAGTGAATTTTCCGAGGCGTTGTAACTATAGCATTATTGCCTCGAAAGATATTTCACCGTTACGATTGCCCTTTCACCTCGGCAGTATATATTCTCCGATTTTTGATACGAATCGCCTCAATAGCTTTTATCTCGCAAGATATCTTTGTGAGTGTGTGTATTTCGCCCTTCTTCGTCTCTTCGGTTAAACACCTTTCGTATCTTTCTGAAGAGTATCCCTCTTGTAATCTTGAGAAGGGATCGCGAGACGTATACATAGAAAATCTCTTCTTCTTCTTCGTCGTCTTCTTCTAATTGAACTTAGGTGACGCAGAGATCTGAGTTCTATCGAAAATATTCGTATATTTTTTCTTCATATGTCAATAATTTCAATATTGTGGAGATGGTTTTAGCATTTTATTTCTCGAATATTGTCGAAGAATTCTCATAAATTTTAATATCTATAGAAATCTTTATTTATTAATTGACCTCCCCTTTGTTAAATAGTAAATAATTATTTACAATTACTTCTTAATATTTTGCGATATTATGTTCTCTAAAAATTTATAAGAGAAACGCCAAATTTTTCAAAACACACGCTGAAAAGCGAATTTAAATTATCCAAAACTTTTTTCTACACGGCTGCATTACTTTAGTTGTCATTAGCGCACGCTTTCAACTCATTAACGAATGGTAAACGTACCGTTAACAATGAAATAAACTGCGAGATAAAATAGGCAGTCGGTTCTTTCACTCGGGCGCCTTAATGCACCATAAACGGCGAAAGGTCGTGCCGAGGTCTCGGGCATCGTGTTTTGCACACACTTTCAGCCATATTTTCTCGAGAATTCCTCGTCATTTCGAATTTCAACGATATTGCGAATAAATCTTTGCTCGCCCCCTTCGAGAGTGTACAGCGGCTATCGCGGCCGGAAACACTTGAAAGCAGTCGTGAGGCGAGGGCGAGCAGCTTTTCCGCCAGAAAATTGAATTTCTCAGATAAGGCACTTCATCCTCGTCTTACAACGGAGACATCAAATGCGCGGCGCCACATTTTCTCCCCTATCCACTCCAGTCTGATAATTAAATCATGATTTAAACTCGCTCTTTTCGCGAAGAGATAAACCACGCGCGATGACATTGCACGAAGAAAGTCAAGTCGAGCGCAGCGTGTTGCAGTTATCGCTGTTAATAATTGGAGAACGTGAGAGGAATGATATGGCTGTCGTCACCTAAAATGCGAAAATCTTTGTGTCTCATTAACGTGGCATCATGAGAGAAACAAACAGACGGTTCGTCAATTTATTCGCGGAAAAACAAGATATAATAGAAAAGTTGTTAAAGCTTCTCATTGAATGATATTGAAAAGATATACAATGAAACTATAATAAATAGGCCGTCACTAGACAATAATGTCATAAATTAATATCGGGTTATTATCACCTTTTTTTATTAACCCAACATCTTCTTTGATATTATTTATTTATATCGTTACACATCTCTATAGCTTTTATTATATTTTCTCTAAAATCTGTGCGTCTTTTGTGCTTTAGCTTCGACGAAGACAGCAAGAAAAGGGTGTGGAAAACGGGCTGTCTCGAAGCGATAGCGTCGGATCTGGCCTGGATCACGGCGTATATCGTGGGACTGTGCTTCATGTCGATCCTAGCATATATTTTGGCTATTGTATCGGCCGGGATACTGTGGATCTTGCAGCGCACATCGACCTTTAACGGTTAATTCTTTTTATACTCCCGTATTGCATCTCTTCAATAAGCAGCTTAGCATTAGATAACGCATAGTCAATGATCGGTAAGTGATTTTCTCAAGTTTGTGTGTGTGTTTGTGTGTGACTATAAGTTTTTATTGTATGTTTCCAATTATACGATACATATTGCTCCATTATTCCAAGCAACAATTGTTGGAGCTTTTTGTTGCAATATATAAATATTCAGAAATATTCTCTCTTTCTCTCTCTTTCTTCTTTGTTATTAGATAACTGCATCAGCTTGTAATTTCATTATTAAATATATATCTTGCAATTTCATTATTAAATAAATATTGATTGACGTCTATTGTACTTAACTCGCATTTATTAATAAATCGCGATTACAAATAATTAATTATACAATTAATGATGTTAATATATAACATTTATTTATACAAATTTTACACATATAAATAATATTATTATGAAGAATAAATGTGAACAAAATCGATTATAAAAATTTACATTTAAATGTTATTTGAAGTAAATTTATTATGAGAATATTTGCTAGTGTTTTTCGTTATAAAGTAACGACTAATAATTTGTATTTGAGACAAAAAAATTTCCTTAACTGCGCATAACTTTTGCAAGTAAAAAAGAAAATGAATGGGAGTGACGATAGAGAGAGAATAGAAGTTCTTATTGCTTCCGCTTTGCAAACCCGGTGGCCATCAAAGGGGGTGAATCCCTTAGGGAAAACGGGATGTTTCGTCGTGATAACAATGGTCAGACCACTTTGAACAGAACTATTCTCGATTGCACCGTACGTTATCGGATTGCCCTTTGTGACGATTCCGACCTACGCTTCTATTATCACCTTTAGCAAAGATTCTCTCTCAAGATCTTAACGAAAACCGAAAGTATATTTTAAAAAATTGTATGTAAAACCGATGTGTTTACGACCAAAGCAAGTCAATTTCGTTTATATAAAAATATAGTTCCCAAATTTATATATAATTCTCAAATATATATATTTATTATATTTATTATTATAGAAAGATATTTATAGTTTTCTTCTTAATCAAAAATCAAATTAATTCGTGAACTTACTGAAGTCGTATCTTTATGTTAATTCCCGAAAAATTTTCACACAATATGCCATATGATATACGATACTAAAAAATTATTGTATATAATTGGAGAAGAATTAATATTGAGATTATAGAAATATATTAATCTTCGGTATAATGATGATTCTTATATAATAACGTCGATGCAGCGATTCATTTCAAAATTTGGATTGCCGATTGAAAAATTAAAATATTTATCATTTATTGGATCACTTATTTCAGTCCGCAATAAATAATAACTATAATGAAATTGCGAGTGTCTTTTGTTAGCATGATCGATACTTGCATAGATATGTATGATATACGTCTCATCGATGAATCAAAAGGACTGTGCAAGCTACTCGGAATTCCACTCAGATGATATGATAGTTGGAGGGTTGGGTGCAGTTCCTTTATATTTTCCGCTTGCTAACTGGAGGCTGTAGTTGTGCAGAGAGAAAGCTATGATAAACGAGTTGTCTCGCGGCGATAGCACTGGACCTGGCGTAGATCATGATACCCGCGTTATCGAACCGTGTTTCATAGCAGACCTGGTCCACATTCCAACGATCGTACTAGTCGAAGTTCTTCTATGTACGAATCGGATCGACGGCGGATTATCATCGGCTGATCCGTTTACACATCGGTGCTCCATTATCGCCCGCTGGATTAACATGAGCATTTCATGAGTGTCGCACTATCGACATATCGTGTATATCTACCATATATAAACGACGAAAGCACGAAGAATTATTCAGCCAAATAGCGGACAATATCGTGCATATCTACAACACGTAATACATTTATATGTACTAATTATTTTGATAACTGGATTTAGACACTCATGCAGTTTTATTTACGAAATAGCTCATATTATATCTTAATAGATTCAGCTAGCGGAAGTTTAAAACATTGAGTACCAGTCTGAGAACAAAAAAAAAAGAAGAATAGTAACAGATATAATAAATATTTTAAAAAAACTCCGTATATATAATAATAACAGCATTGTGATAATTTTTCTGTAATTTCTTTCGTTTTTCACTGTGACAACGTTGTAACAATTATCTCCGTGGAAAGCCGGAGATAATTGTTTTCAACAAAAAAAAATATGCATTTCCGAAAGTAGATCCGAATAGCATGATGCGTGTACTTTTGTACATGGAACGAAACAATTATTTACGGGTGTTTAGCCGAGAATTGTCGTGTCTCGGGAATATTGAAACGATTTACCTTGTAATTTAGTATTTACATACAAATGTACGCCAACAAATGAGACAACGAATGTCGCTCACCCCTATTTAGCGGCAAAAATAATATCCACCACGGGCAACTTTAATCAGGTTCTGTATACTGTCGCTCGTAATTTGCACGCGCAATTAGAGGGCGATCAAAGCCGACGGAAAAAAGGTTTCTGTTGATGTTACGCGTCGTCGTCGGAACTGGCGAATATTCAAAGCCGGATGATCTCGTATAATCTCGATTATATCGAAAGTCAATCGGTTTACGCGGATGCTCCATTAACGTGACCACTTTGTTCCGCATCGACGAAATCACGAACGAATCGTTTGTACGGCTGGTCTTAAAAGATTAAGTGCGATCTTGCTTTCGTGCTACGAAGAACGATGTCAGACTCTTCGCCAAAGAGTACTCGACAAAATCAGTTGACGGAGAGGAAAACGATCGCTCTCGCAAAAGTTTCGTCCGACGAAACGATGGAAGAAGCCTCGAATTTAAGTTGAGCGGCTCCGCGAACGATCGGTCGATCCCGGATTACTTCCCTTTGATCCGTTTACATCGACGCTCCATTATCTCGGATTCGATTCGCGCGACAACGGGTTGACAAAATGGCGCGTGCTAAGTTTTCGCTCAAGAATCGCCATCGCGGATGAAAACGTGAGAGATCGAACACGCTGTTTTTTGCACGAATTTTCCCTAGTTTTCTACATCGATGGAATATATTACAATATATCTGCGAATATATCGCGATTATGCGCGCGACCCACTTTTTTCTTTGTTTCTCTCTTTTTTCTATCTGTCGCGCTCTTCAGACCTGTCAGGATAAGTGTTATCGAACAGTAATTGCACGTTTCGTCAATCTCCACACGATGAACAAACCTATGACAAATACTTTGAAGCGCAATCGTGATCTAAACGCGAGACTGTCGCGTCGCGCGATTGCAATTTAAAACTCGTTACTAGCGTCGTATCGTTAATCTGTTAAGTCTGCAATCATTTTTTTTCGTTCGCAGTTGTTACAGTTGTAAAACTATTTTTCTTTATATATTCTGACGATATATTCACGGCAGAGAGAAAAATTGCACTTGCTTTTATGAGGGATAATTCAGTAAAATAAAACACGTCGCCCTAATAATATCCTAACAAATACGAAAATTATATCTTCGTTCCTGATAAGAGAATAATATCTAATTTCTTCATGTACAGTGCATTTCTAAATGATAAAGATTTTAATAATCATAATAATAATATTAATAAAGTTTTATTAAGTTTAACTTGTTTTTCATTTGGATATGCATTATCTATCAAAAGATAAAGAGACTTTTAACTCTTAAATAGACATTTAAAATTCTGTATAAATTTAATGCTGTTTTTATAATTCGCAACTTTGAATCTGCAGCATGACCATAAAAATATTACGCAGTCCTTCAGTTTATGTAGCATACGAAAAAAAATACGAACCATTAATTCATTAATAAATGCGCGATATAACATATATCTGGCCGCGTTTTTCGCACCACATACATATGTTCTTCGTTCTACATAAAGTAAGCGCATAGTCCATAACGTCGAGCAGTATATCTACCGCTTAACTCAGTATATACTTTTCCGTGTAGCGAAATGGGGAAGCAGCGAAACTAGTACGAGTATAAAGCGGCACTCGCGCTGATGCAAATATACAGCCGACACGATTATATTTTCATTAGACGGATCATGAATAGAAATTACGTCGTTATGGCTCAAAGGTAACCGCGGACATCAGAGATCTTGCGACCGAGCGCTTCCATATGCGATACCTTTTAATCGCAGAGCTCTCTTTTTCTTTTCGATCTACTTTCTGCAGGGAAAAACTCTGTGAAAAGAATAGACGGAGAGAATAGAGGAGGAACGCAATATTATATATATTAGAACTGCGAGAAGGACATACGACTACGCATTACAAGCACTTTTCTGGTTTTGAAAAAAAAGAATTTTGTATAATTTGAATAATAATATTTTTATTAATAAACGATTGCGTAAGAGATATAATAAAAAATTATAACAAAAAAATATTAAAAAGATATTAAAAATTATTTGTATGAAAAATGACGTTGTATGAAAAATTATTAAATTTTAAATAAAAAAGATACAATATATATTGTATATGTGTGTATGGAGAAAACTAAATGTATTTATATTATATTTAAACATTTGTGCCACATACAGCAGGTTATTGAAAACAGCTTTTTGGCGTGGAAAATTGGAATATTCATATTTGAATATATATATATATATATATATATATATATATATATATATATATATATATATATATATACTCGCGTAATATATTTCTTTCTGTCTAATCACATTTTCTTTCTATCTTTTTCTCTCTTTCTTTACACATTATTGTCATAAATCATAATTTATTTTTTGTCGTTTTTTGTTACATTTAATCAAATAAATGTTTTTATTAATAAAGGTAAAAAATAAATGAGTTTATAAGCTAATTCACAAAACTCTGCATGTTTTAGTTACAGTAAAAAGTTTAAAACCATATGTGTTTTAACTGGAAGAAAAAATATAATATTTCGGAAATAGCCGACGGCATTGCCAACGGTATTATAATCAAGCACAATATTTGTCCTCTCATCATAGTACGCGTTTTTATGAATTTACAAAATGCTGTAAAATATTAATAATAATTTTCTAAATTTCGCACAAGATTATTAATTAAATTATTATTTTATTAATTAGGATATTAATTTGCTTACTTCTTTTTGCAACAGAGTTTATCATGATTAATCGTAATTAAATAATTTTTTCTAATCATAATTTGTATTATATATTAAGATCTTTTCATACTTCTTTTTGGTAACACTTCTTTTTCATTTTCCGTTTGTCAAAGTTTTATAATAAAATTCCAAAGTGCGCTATCATTTTGTTCTCTTTATATTCCGCAGTTCCGTTTTCAAAAGTTGATAATTCGGATGCTGAGTCAGTATCAACGCTTATACTCAAAGCGTCAAATCCGCAATTTGTTCGCCGAATGGATTCTACCAATTTCTAGTCGAGTCTCTGTGCCTGCGGGTTCGTAGAGAAATGCTTGTTCCAGGAGCCGTATTCGTCGACCATGCGCGAGCGTGAGCGCGAACGCGTAAAAACCTCTCAATCGCACCGCACTTGCTCCGCGCGACCGCTGATGAAGTTCCCCTTTTCGACGGACGTGTTGTCTTTTTTCCCAGTTTTTTCCTTTTTTTTCCTTTTTTTTGTTTTTGCAAAGCGCGCGTTCAGCGACGCGGTGAAAGAGTTTCGAAAAATAGCCGCGCGGTCGTTATTCCAGTCCGTGTGAAAAAAAATGCGAGGGCGGACATGCCGAATGTGGGTGAGCAATAAATCGATGTCGCGGCAATAATTACGAGCGGACTCGATTATTCTCGATTATCGGGGAGCGACAAATATTTCCTCGAGCTAGTATCGCGCGTCTCAAGACGCGCCTCGTAACGTAATAATTTATCGATTGGCGTTATACGTATAATAATAGATTGTCGTCATTATATAATATCATTATAATGTTTGTCGATTGAATTTTACCGTTTTTCCGTCCAAGAGTAACCGGAGCGAAACCTCACCTTCACTTACGCACTAACGACGACGAATCCCACCAACGACGATGAGGGTTGTCAGTGATTGCGAGCTTCGTCCTCGTTTGAGGACGCCAACCCGAAAATTACAGACTGATTCGGGAACACGATGACGCTTGTCCGACAACTCGTACGAGTGTGCTTTACAATTATGTCGTGTCCGAAAGGCCCGTGTCCTGAAACTAGAAGTGAAGAGAATTTCAACTTCAACTTTGCTTCCATATGCTCGCGCACGCGAGAAAGAGAATTCCACGTGAGCCAAGCATTTTCAAGAAAAATCGATAATTCTTTATAGGGCATAAAACGAGGTAATCTTTTTTTATTACTTATCGACGCTGTGTCATGTGTGTGCAACGCCCTGCCTGCCTCGCGTCGCGTTGTTGCCGAGCGTTACGGGAAAGTGCGATAAATCTTTCTCTCTTTTAACGTAATAAAACTTTCTCGTTAAATCAAACCAGGTAATCGAGACACTTGCGAGTTTGAGTTATTAACAGCGAATCGAAGTGAAACGTGTCGAGTAAGGGATGCGAGAACAATTTCACCACTCCATTACATCCGTTCGATAACAGGCGAGCTTAAATTTCGGTTTCGCTGATAGCTACGGCTACTGTTTCACGAGAACTTCAGGAACCATCACGCTTTCAAGATTGTCAGTCAGATTCGAAAAGCCATTCTGTTGCCCGCGTAACCGCAATTTCTTGAGGTACGTACGAGTAGTTGCGCGAGGCTCGATATTTACGCGATATAAGTCAAGAGTTATTTTGCTTTTCGCGTTATTTCTAGCTGAGAGAAATGTGATAACAACGGTATTTCACAATTACCAATACCCTGTTGTTGAATGTGCGTGCACAGTCGAAGTGCGTTATAACGAGCACCGGCGTACTCGTACAGTTGTGTGCATTCATTCGAAAAGCATTTCAATTAGAATCAATTGGAGTAATTGTGAATGGGTTGAGGGCGACTCTGCAATATTTTCCAATTATATTTGCAAAATCAATATTTGCCATATAAAAATATTAAAGAGACTGTATCTTCCATTTCAGCAAACATCTAAAATCAATATTTGTTGAACATATAAAATTGTTAAAGAATAATTACTATTAATGTAACACAATTTTATAATGATAATTAATGACAATTGGTAATATATATATATATAGTTATAATGATAATTATATAAATTGCGCGTTACTTAGAAAGTTAATTATAAATTATGTTGTCGGTTTGATCGCGAAATTCTGCGATCGCGAGCGTTTCGCAAGAGTGCTTTCTGAGCAAATGTTATCCTGCATAACGCAGATAAGAGGTGGTTGAAACAGCGGTGGATGTTACGCTGGATCATGCGTCATTGAGCTCGTAGACGATGCGAAAACGCCGACTTATTCCATTGTCGCATAATATTACGACGGATTACCAAGTATATATACAATCATGTACAATCTTCGTTAAATTACAAACATCACCGTAATATAGCCGCGAACTGCATTCCCGTGAGTGTAATAAATGTTTGTTATGGACTTAACTAATATCCAGAATATAACGCGAATGAATTCGCGCACGAGTGAGTGCTGTTTGCGCAAAGCCGCCAACGGATATCGTAACGCCCGTTTGAAAGATCGCATAAATCTTGAAAAGCACGGCGCGATGTGAAACGCACATGCGAGCGGTTTTGATCACGCGACGTAGTAAAAAACAAGGGGACGGAGATTAACAAAGCGTTAAACCCTTTAACGCGCGATACTCACCGATAATACCAACGTGACGTGGAGCGCGCAAGGTTTGCCACGACGACGCACGGGGTATTTCTGAACCCGAGGAAACATCATGTAGTACATCGGAATGCTCATGCATCAGTGCTGATCATATTTAGATGGACCGCTCTACGCTCGCAACAAATATTTGTGTCTCTCGCGTACCTTACACGCGACGCTTCTCTATTATCGTGGTATGTGCTATGTTCGTGGCGCATATACGTATGTAGATGCAACCAAGCACGGTATATTTTACCAACGGTCTCATGTCACGTCATGTTTAATCTGATGGCGTTTTTCCTCGTTATTAGATTATCGCGACGTATAAAACGCACCTTTTTCCCTTCTCTTTCACGTTTCCGATATATGTGCGTTAACCGTTCCCCCCCCCCCTCTTTTTTTTAAACCGTCACAAAATTGTGTGCCCTGTTTCCCTTCCCTCTATCTCTCCGTGACACTGGATACTCGCAATTTTCGGCCGCTTTTCGATCCTCTTCACTTTGACATCCATCACACCTTCTTATGCAGTAACATAATAAAACTTAAAATGGGAAAATTAATTAATTCTAGGATTTTCATGAGAAGACTCTACTTTGCTGCTTATCTATAGTATCGAAAATTTCGTTATCATATTATGCAAATAAAACGAATAGAACAAATCCAATAATCTCTTTATGATAAGGTAACGAACGTATATTTTTGCAAACTGTCAATAATTGAAAGAAGATTTAATGCTAAAAAACAACCTGTTTTTGCATACAGCTGGAACAAAATAGTAGTCTGTTGGTATTTGCAGTCACAAAAAACAATCTGGCACCATTAGAGTGGAACTTCAAAAAGAAATTAACGATTCGTAGAACTTGCGGAAGTAATCCATGGCAAAAGGTGCATGGCGTGCCAAGCGATGCACAACCAGGATCGAAGTTCCGAGACGGTTTTTCGCAGTGCAGTCGGCCGTTTTAACTGCACATGCACGAGTCGTCGAAAAAGCGGTTCGGTATTTTTTTTTTTTTTTTTTTTAAATCGATAATTGATGCCGTATAAGCTGCGGCGAAAAAGCCAGTCGACCGATTCGCTCGATAGAGCAGTTAATTGATAAATCGCATCGTATCGCATAGCCCAGCATTTCGTCGACGGATTTCAATGGCGGATTCCAATGCTAGCGACAGCGATAATGAGTTTGTGAAGTAATGCCGAGTTTTTAATATCCACCATGTTTTAAAATCTTGACCGGACAAAGGTTAGTTTAAAGCTGAACAATATGTTGTATCGCTTCCGTACGTATGCCACGAACATTTTGCGTAGTAATCTGTTTTTCGGCTATATGTTATGCAGCAACTACAGGTTATTGCACTCTCGTTGGCTTTTAAAATTTGTGAAAAGCCTCCGGCATCGCAAGCGAGTTTGTAGGTTTAATGGGATTGATATAAAATGAACAACGCGATAATATTGAAACTCATGAGTAATAAATCGTCTAACTATGGCTCTCTCTCTCTCTCTCTCTCTCCCCCCTCCCTCCCTCCCTCTCTCTCTCTCTTTCCCTGCAAAAAAACTTTTTTATAAAATATAATACAAATAAAAAGTCATAACCACATGCATGCCACATATTTATTTAAACATGAATTAGTATAATTACAATTTGAGAATAATAATTATAAAATCAATTTAATTAAAATCAATTTAATTAAAACATAAATAAGCATAAATAAATAATGTTTTAATTTATGTGAATAATTTGAAAGATTACATCAATATTATTTTTCATTATTTGCCTTTATAAAAGATGTGTAAAAATGTCCATGTGTATGAAATTATGAAAATATTTAAAAAAAGTAATAAAAAGTAATAAATTTATATATATTTATGTCTATATAAATACCGAATCAAATTTTACTTCATCACAATTGATTAAAAATTTTATATTAAAATTGAAAAAAAAGATATTAATATATTAATTTGACATATAAAAATCATATACATATTTATCTTCATGTCATAAAACATTGATATAAAAAATAGCTTATATAATTCATATTAAATATGTTATTTTTAATGTCGTCGAATTTCTTAATTTTCTGAAATTTATGATTTTGAGTCATTTATATATGTATGCATGCTGGTTATCTTAACAAATAAATTTGTTGGTCGAGAAAGAAATACATGATAAGAAATTTTCGGCGCGCATTGCGCATGCATCTTTGTTGATCGCCTCCAAACAAGGGTTTTCTGGGAAAATGAATGGAGCACCGCAAAGTTTCAACGAAAGATAGAGAACATGGCGAGTACATATGTACACACAACATTTCTTAGTAGCAAATTTTTGCCTTTTAGCGAAATGTGCACCGTGAATAAGGAGATCTTAAGGCGGAGTTTCGACTTTTTTCCATGCATTTTTTACTGCAAAATTGATAACATACATACACGTGTTTCGAATTCCATATTATACAAGTAGACCATGTGGTTCCAACTAAGCTATTTTATAAAAATATTTTGATGTAAAAAGATATATCTTTCTGTACGTATTTATGAAATTACTAAACTCAGAACGTTTTATATTCACTATATCTGATTTTCTCTTGATTTTCTTAATGCATCTATGATAATCGACGTATTTTCGCATGTTTTTTAAGTATTTTATAAATCGGCTGATTTTTTAATAAAAATAATTAAAAATGAGAAGTCAGATCAATTGATTTTAAAATAAATCATTGTTTTCATTGCCTTTCAATGGAGGTAACCAAATATAAAATTTTAATCAGGTATCGCTAAATAACGTTGCATCTGAAATTCAAGCGGATGTGATCAACGAAAGCGGAAAAATGCAAAGAGAACTTCGTTTTAGCAACAATTTGTGCCAAACGAGCGGCGCGAGCCGACAAACTTGATGCACACGAATAGACCTTCTTCCGTCAAACTTCGTTCGTGCAAGTAGAACGAACGAGAGGTTGTTATCAAGTTAGAGGGAACTTTGTCGCAAGTTCACCGATGCAACATGATGTAAACAGAGTACCACTTTCTTTATGTCATAGTCTAAGTTGGAGAAGGAATATTTACTTCTATATAAAATTGGTCGCTTACTTAGAAACCGTTTCGCATACGTTCCTGTGGTGGTGGTTGTTTTCTTTTATCATTGTTAAGGTGCGCTGTTTTGAATAGAAATAGGCACAACATAATGAATTTTCAAGAGAACTTTTTTTAGTTACACTGTTGATTTCAGCTTTCGTAAGAAATACAGAAATTCAAGATTGTTCTTTACAGACAGAATTCTTTTCAAAAGCCATTGTTTTTACAAAACAAATTTCAAATATCGTTTGTGAAAAAACTATTTGTGAAAAATTCAGACTTTTCGCTGTATCATTAAATATGCTGATAATAATCTTATACTTGAAAATATACTGTTACATTTCTTTTTATTATTTTTAAAAATATTTATCCCATAATTTCTATAATTTTTACTTTGTCTCACAAAATATCAAATTTTTTTAAATTTAAAAAATTTTTTTAAATTTAAAATTTATTCTTTTATTAAATTGCATAGCTTTATATAATATATTTATGAAAAAAATTTGCATTTAACTTGAATACATTTACGCTCAATATAAAATTGCTCGCTACTACTCGACATCGCCAATCGCCTCCTCTGTCGCATTTGAAGCTACAACAGTCGGCAAGAACGGCAAGAGTAGCAAAAATGAAGGCGCGCTTTTCGCCCTGATAGAAATCGCGTCGACTACAGCAGGGAGGCGTGGTGGCGAGAGCACGTGCGAACTCGACTGGACATCCCCCGATTACGTTCATCCACCGTTCCCTCGCGTTTCCTCAAAATCGGTGAGGAGGCGCCATCGTCTCGTTTCCTTTCGAGAGTTTTCTTCAACTACCGCCTTTTTTCATTCTCTTTCCGCGCCGCACCCCCAGGAGACCTCCTTAGTTTCTTACAAGCCCTGTCTTCAGGTCTAGCAGACAGCAGCACGGCGTCGGCTCTCTAAACACGTCATTTGTATGCGCGGCGGCTGCATAAGAAATTCACGTGAGTGTTTGTCTTCGCCGTTAGCGACGACAACGGGAGTTGAAGACACCGGGCGAAAAGGGGGTGGAACAGGTTAGGAGGGACGGAAGAGGCGCAACAAAGTGGTGCACGAGAGCAATCACGTCGACGAGAGAAAAGATGACCTCCAGATAGCACCTTCTACATATACATAGTAGTAGATAAACCTCAGCTGTAGAAACCAGGCGAAGAGGCGAAGAGGGCACGTTCCGGAGATTAATGAAATTTCGATCCACGACCGTGTAAGATGGATCAGACCCGTCTAAGACAGATACGCGAACATATAATTCGCACGAATAAAACAGAAATCCCGTTCGAATACGCGTCATCTTAATATTATGTCCTGAATATCTTCGTATTTTCCGCTTGAAATTTCCGACGCCTCGATATCTATAATCCATGTTCAGGTAGTTTATTTTTCAAATATGCATTGCATAAGAAAATGCATTTCTACAATGTACTTTGTTTCAAATCGTTGCGCTACGTCTTCGTATACAAAGATATATGGATATATGATGGATCATATTTTAAATAATTCCAGTTCAGCTAAATCGATCGTGATATAGTGCATATGTCTGATATGATACGTATATATGTATGTCGTAACGTTCAGCGCTTCAGAATACGGAAGTTATTGTTATTGCTCGTCTTTTTTTCTCTTCCTCTCGAACGGCTTCGTCTTTTGTATCGTGCGCGTCAGCAGTTTCTGTATGTAGGTCACATCATGCCACTTTTTTATCGACGTCCTAGTGGTTATTCAAGAAGTTCTTTGAGAAGTAGAAACTTGAAGAAAATTGCTAGTTACTGTAGTGTCGAGCAAGGCTATATCGACAAAGGTAAAAAGAATTTTAACGCGATGGTCGACCGGGGATTCGTGCGATTTCGATGGCTTGTAAGAAGAAGTGTCATAAAGCTTCGACAGCTCGGGATTCGTCGTGCACTTTCGACTTATAGGAACATCGTTGATAATCCACGTTGAGAGAAAAGTAGCACTTATCTTGAGAGCACCCTCTCTTGCAATCTCATTATTAATAACTTAACTTTCAAAATTGATCGCGCTTGTTAATATCGTAGCACAATTCAAATAGTTTTTCTTTCATTTAGGAAATAATTATACTAACATTTAGGAAATAATTATTTTAACTTTTCATTAAATAAAACGAGAAAATTTCAAAACGTAAGAAATATTAGTGGAATTTGTGCTAATTAAATTGCTCTTTTGAAAAAGGAGCTTTCTTTGAAAAAAACAATATTTGAGAAACAAAGTTTAATTAGATCTATATAAAATTATAGAGAAAATATTTTATTTTACGGTGAATTTATATTATTCTATTATGTATAAATACAAAATGTATAGTTTTATTACAAAAAATTCTTTATATGTATAATTTATTATACAAAAAATTTTTGTTGAGTACATGTACATTTTTCAATTATAAATTTTTTTCTAAAACGGTATAATATAAAATAAACCAAGCATATGATGTATATTCACGTGAAATAATGGAAACGACTTTTCAATATATTTAAACAATGCCGATGGTTTATCGCAATTCTATCGAACGGAAGCTACTTATTCATTGGTTTTTCAACCACGGGTGTGGCTATTTGCGTTGATGTTCATACAGGTGAATACATACACGGATATATGAAGAACCTATGAATATATGTACGCGTGTATATATGTACTACTTATCGGATCGAAGCAGCTGCGAGGAAAAGGAAAAGAAAACGACTGAGATTAATGAAATTTCGATTTCCTAGGATTGAGCAGACTCCCTTGAGAAGGAAAATCCGTAAATGTGAAGAAGCAAATGCAGAAATGGTGGCAGTATAAAGCGCGGAGAGAAAAAAGATCTTTTAAATTAAGGAATGAAGGATTTCGAAAAGAAACCTATCTATTTCTTAAAAAATGAAAAAGTAAGAAAGAAAGAGAGAGTATTAGCACGATGAGAAAATATAATCGGGTTTCATGTTGATTTATGGGGTGATTTTGGAAATAGCGAAAGGATTTCCAATTGTAGCAATACAAACAACAATATTAACAGAAACCTAGACTCAGGTGTGTGCATGCTCTAGTTAACTCTGAAATATTTATTCTATTTGCCGGACAAGAGTTTGCAGGGTCAACGAGCGACCGCAGAATTACCCGTTTCAATTATACAAAGCCTCAGCGTCGAATATGTTAACGCGGTCGTAATAATGCTCGCTATATTCGCAACCGCGGAAAGTCATAAAAGTGGAACACGCCGAAACATGACGGCTTCCTCTCCGCGTAGTTCTTCGGATATCTTTATAACACACGTACGCGAGAGTTTATGTCTCAGCGCCGGCAGTGAAAAGAGGAGAAAACTTGCGTTATTCGTGACAGTTAGTAGCCTGTAATTCTGACATTACAACCACGTCTACAAGCGCAATTTAATTAAGTATCGTTCCTAGCTGTATACGTTCAGGTTGCCAACGGAAAACACATTTCTACGTTTAAGTGTAGTAGTTTGAAGTGTCTGTTGTTTATTGGTTTCAAAAATATAGTATATTGATATAGAATTTTATGATCTTGTGTGTGGATGTCTGTGGTAAAACAATATGTCACGATTTATTTAAAAAATATTATATCGATAGACTATATTTGCCAACTCCTAACAATCATTTAAAAAACGATATTTAGAATCACATATCTTGGATCATATTATTGGATAGAGATAAAATAAAATATAATATAATATCCGGTAATACATCGCATCGAGCATATCCATCGATTAAAGGTTGTTTTATATTCGTAAACCATCTACCTGTCAAAAGTTTTGCGATATCGTTCGCGCACGCAAAAAATAGACTCATTTCGAAGATCCAAGACTTCATCTCGGCTGCGGTTCTCTCCGCCTCCTATTCCGAAACTGTTATCCTTGGAATCGTATCACTTTCCCTTTTTCGCATTTCTCGGATAACTCGAGGCAAAGGGAGTGATGGAGAGAAGTCGAAAAGGAAGTAGTCGGCGAGAGACTACTCGTACGAAGTTTAATGAAATTTCGATCCGGGAGAGCCGCGCATACTTTACGGAAAAGCGGCAAACCGGAAACCGAGATCGGCGATGGCGGTACGGTATAACATCGCTGGTGATACGATGTACCGTAATACGAATTACCGCGGTATGAGATCGTACGGAACACCTGAATACAGGAAAATTACCTCTCGAAGAATCGAAATTGCCGCTGCTGTGCGAGAGCGGGCTCTTTGATTTCGTAACTACATAGTACCGTCTCGTTCTGCTACGTCAACTGCAATGCAAAAGGGATGCTCGAAACTTTTCATCGTTCATCCAATGCGATTCTTTGAATCGCTCGCTCGCTCATCGGAACGCTCCGGTGGCCTTCTCGCTCGCGCTCGTTTGTTGGCGACATTTTTGCGCGCACAAACACACGAGTGCACGAAAGCTGGAAGAAGGGCAAGGGAAAGGGAACGGAAGAGCCGGCGAGAGAGCGTGGAACTAAATAGCGGAGGAAAGCGCGGAAAGGAAGCAACGCGCACGCTGTAACGACGGAGGGGATGGAGGAAGAGGAGGTTCGCCGGTACGTGGAGGCCACTTCCGCTTCACTGTACATTTCACGTGCGGGTAGACCGGATTTATACGCGTAACCGGACGCGCGCACACACGTGTGCGAATACGTACATATACACACATATAGGGATGGTCTCTGGACACAGGCGAGTTCGAACGTTTCCGCCTAGCGAAACTCGCATAAGAGAGACAGAGAGAGAAACAGAGAAAGAGAGGGAGAGAGAGAGAGAGAGAGAGAGGGAGAGAAACAGAACGAGAGAAAGGACCGTACGTCCGTGGCGTGGACAGTGCTGATCCCGCAGCTTTGGGAATAGAGATCTGGGTATTCTTTGAGGAGATGCCTCGAGCGCGGAAACGCGCGCGATGTCGTTGTTGAAATATAACGATGGCGGTTGTTATACGCCAGTTTGATTTATATATAAGCGTCGCGCACACCCACGTCACATCCGAACGAAAATCGCGCTTGAACGCCCCTATCCGCACAATACGCGATAATGCAATTTTGCGCTGCCATTGTCTGCGATAAATTTAAGAAACCTTCGTTGGAAAAGCTAAATTATTTTAGTACATAAATTTATAATTGAGTATTTTACGTTTAAAAGTATAAAAAACAAACTCTATAATCACTTTGTAATTACTCTGGAAACACTATTTTTCTTTTCTACTTAATTCTTCTTGTTTGTATTTTATTTGTATTATATTCTACCTTATAAAAAGATATATTCACGGTACATAATAAATTTCATTCCCATGGTTTTTGCACACGCACAAGCTTCTGGAAACTTGAAACACACGGTATTCGTTTACGGATTTAGCAAACCCGATAATGTCGGAAACTTCTTACTCGTGCGATCTTCGTATCGCTAATTGCTCTGTATTTTTTACACGCACGATAAAAGTAACAAAGGGCGTTCCACGATCGCCAAGAAATTACTTCGTACCAAGCTGGAATTAATCGTGCGGTCAAATCGGGATCTAAATCACATCACGACTATAATAAAGTTAATTTCACAAACTTTCTTGTGGCACGCACTATGAAGACGAAATGTTTTCTTGAAGCAATTCTCATTTTGGTTTTAGTAAATATATATTTGTGCACACATATATTGTTATAACGCAACTTTATAAATAATAATTATTGAACAGTCGCGTTTAACACGTATACAGATCATTCTTGAAAATTGTTTTTTTACGTGTAACATTTTAAACTCTTTGCGATACATATCTATTTTCATAAAATACCGACCATTAAAATCAGTATCGTTGAAATATATATTTGTACAGAATTTTTATATCGAATCTCATGTAACATTACATACCATATCCTGAAGAATTCTATAGAAGTCTATAGAAATATCGTAAATATTTTTTCTAATACAAAAATATACTTTATTCATTGATCGCGTATCTATGTGTAAAACATGTTGGATTACATGCGAAACTCCTCCTTAAAAGTGTAAAAAATTGTTTCACATCACAAATACAATAGTTATGATTTTAATTAAAACATTAATTCAATTCCAACGAGCGATGCACGGCATTGTTTATTTATTTGTTTATCGCTCTCTCCACGTTTCCGGTAAATGAGAATAAAGCGTGGGAATTCAACTCATCGCGCATCCTCAGAGAGAAAAAAACAGATGAGAGCATCGAGGAGAGAATTATACTTGGAAAGAAAGAGAAAGAGAGTGATGCATCCGGAAAGACGATAAAAGGCCGCGAGAGCAGCCAAGCCACTCGTTCGTGCAACAACGTCATCGGAGCATAATGTGGACAGCGATGTTGCTTAAGTCCGTTTCGGTAAACAAAACGAAACTGTTGAACAAAACGAATATGGGCGAGTGTTGCGATGTGATGAGACAGAAAGAGAGAAAGAGACGGAGAGAGTCTCTTTAGAAAACCGCCGTGCATGCGAAAGGGATCGGAAACGAGGGTGCTCATTCGCGAAACGCGGTTCGTCACCTCGGTGCAAATGGCTCACAAAAGGCATCGGGCTAAGCAGAGACGCGGATCTGCACGTTGATGATGTCACCGATGTGACAGCTTT
This sequence comes from Camponotus vicinus, assembly GCF_025532165.1. Taxonomy (NCBI): domain Eukaryota; kingdom Metazoa; phylum Arthropoda; class Insecta; order Hymenoptera; family Formicidae; genus Camponotus; species Camponotus vicinus. Next base: position 5,242,683 of record NW_028141981.1, on the reverse strand, counting down.
ACTAATTCTCGCTCGTAGAGATGAGGCCGCTTGTGAAACCGCAAATCCGACATTCACTTTGTTCGGCAGACGGTTCTCGCGCGAGAAAATTCAAACGGAGCAGAAATCGGCAAAGCTTATGCGCCGTGTGCGGTTCGTGTTATAGCGAAAATAATTATTATTATAAGATACTTAATGCGTGTACGTGCATGTATCTCGCTAACAATTTTCTATGCAAGAGTAAAAATATTAGCATTTGTTTTGCTTGTAGTAAAAATAAAAGAACTATAAATAAAAAGAAAAGCTTATAATAAAGGAAAATATCAGTATAGGATTTTTGCATAAAATAGAACTTTAAAAAGATCGATTTTTTATCAATTATACAAGTTGTTCGCCATTATTTCGTATCAAAAGATTGAATTAATTGATCGGACATAGCTGCCATCGGCTCTTTACGCAATAAGGATCGCGCGACGAGTCGTGCCCGGACAATTTTATTGAACGTTGTAATTTCAATCGGAATGTCTCGCGAGAGACGAATGCGAATTGCGCTGACATTCCTTTTTACGCTCCATCAGACGTGGTCCCTTTGTAAAGCCCCTCTGAATCATGAAATTACAAACTAGGTTGCTAAATGAACGACAGGCCGTGCAATCAATCGACGAATGATAATAATTTCGAGATTAAAGCGGATGTGCTTTCGCGTGCACATTGTAAGCTCATTTCGATATCATTTTGTGCTTTCGCGATCAAAGCATTTGCGACACGCTTGAGAATCTTTCGCCGATCTTTATTTCTGGCGGAATGTCGTGTTTATTCGATTAACGAATTGAAATTCTTCGGATATATTGCACGAAGCGGAAATAAAGCGCGTAAGGATTTCGTGTAATTCGATTCCTTTCGCGGGTATCCTGAGTATTTTGAGCAGCAAAAATATTTGCGGTATGAATATATCATGATCAAATTATATCTGAATATATATTTGGATTTAGCCTATACAATACATTCGTATCTCGTAGTACTGGAATTTAATACTTATATTTGATCGCGTTCACATCGGAAATGTGATCTCGCGTTTTGTGAACGCAATTAGCAATCGACGGTACAGAGAAAATATAAGCTTCCGCGTCTCAGTTTTTATAGAAATTTATAGTTTTACCACGTTATATGGTCTATCTTCGATCTTATACTACTCGATTGAGAAGATGTTGGCTTTAGATATCGAGTTGAAGTATAATCCGATACATCGTTTGTTCAACAAATAGGTTGTACCAGGTGTGGGTGAGTTAAATAAATATGAAGAAAGGCAAGAGTTAAGGAAGTGGACGTCTCTCAAGATGTTTTTGCTGACTGCACGTGCACGAATTCAATTATATTCCACAGAATTCTCTTTCCTTATCAGATTGATACAAAAATAATGGACATTTCTATGTTAAAAAATATATAATATTGAATATCAAAAAAAATACACGCACGGAATCAATTATTTCATTACGTAAAATTTTCATTATGTAAAATTTTGTAAATATATTGATAGAGAGAAAGAGAGAGAAACTACTCGATTTTCACGCTCAAATTTGGCTTTATTCATTCAAAGCAAAGGTTTAGCGAGAATTTTAAAATGTTTCAAAAATAGAAATTTAGCGAGTATGTATTTTAAAACACTTTTCAATGCCATCTATTTCAAACGTTGTATAAAAGCAAATTGCTTGGAAATTGGCGAACTCTATGAGTTTATTAATCTATTTAGTTATTAGTATTTTATTGAAAAAATCAGATGTAAAAAAAGTCAAAATGAAAAATATTCGAAAACTGATATGCAGCCAATCGGCGTATTAAATTTGCACTATATACACGCCGGATGAAAGAACAGGAGCGAATGTATTTTCGCCATCATTTTCTCGTCGACCCCAAACATCGTCGAACGTATTTTCAGGCGAGAAACGATTGTTTACTTTACGCGAATCACTCGCGCAAAGAGAAATCAGAAGCGAAGCTTCCCACAACCACGAAATAAATGTACGGCCCTATTTTAGCTCAAAGCTTCAATTTGCCCGGATTTTATTCGCCGTATTGTTGCCTATATTCCAATCCTACATCCGGAGCGGAATTTCGCATTGCCGGACACTACATTTTCTCGAAACAGTCAATTTATAAATTTAATCGGGCGATGCATTGCAATTGAATTCGCGGCGTCGCTCGACAGCGAAGGGGCGTCGGCAACGAATATACATTCCCATTCTTTTTCACAGGCTTACCCGCGTGCGCCGCCGTTTCCGCCTTATAGTTTCAGCGAGAAAACGAAGAACGGGCGAAAGAATAAAAATGATAGCAGCACGACAAAAAAGAAGCGGAGAAAAAAAAACATTGGACGTCGGGAGACTCGAGCGAGCCTGCCCGACCGGCGATTTTTGCCGTTTTAACGTTTTCCGGAAACGCTCTTGGCGCGATTCTCTAAGGAGAAACATCACGCGCGAGGATGTGCTGAGAAAGCGCATCTTCTTCCGCGAGTTGATGATTTCTCAGTAGATAAAGACATGGAAATGCCGCCGCGACAAGACTCTTCGGAGGCGCTTGCTCTTAGACAAATTAATTAACGAAGTAATATCGAATTTAATTAATATTCCGACGTACATCGGATGCGCGCGCCCGCTCCTGTGCGCTCTCTCCTTTCCTCTTCTCGCGCAAAAGCTATGTAACGTAAATTACAAAGTTTTGATATTCATGAAACAGTACATCCGCGATATTACCGTAAAACTAACAAGCCGCGATTGCTTATATAAATGCAAATAAATTTAATAATCCAAAAATATTAAACAGAGACGAGAGTGCGATTTACAGGCTATCCGCGTCTATATTTTAACAAACTATCAAGAAGTTTATATGTGCAAGATGCTTGGTGCGCTAATTAATGTGTTATAGTTTCAGATAACTCAACAGATAATCAATGATTTAGCTGATCAACAGTATAAGTTATATTTTTGACGTTAAATAATTGAGAAAATCTATCATCAAATCTCCGCAAACTAATCGCAAATACAGAAATAATTTTTGCGAATTTATAACGAGAAGAAATCACATAGATTTATCCCTAAATATAATACAAATTTTAATCATTCATATCGATATTTAAAAACAATATTGTATATATCGCATTCCGTACATTTCATTCCCGAACATTCAATGATACTTTAATACGGTGAGATGAAAGTTTTTCCCGGATTGATGCCAAAAGGCACACTTCTTCCTTATTAAATGGTTACAATATCGAGAACATGAGAAAAAAGGGTTGCGAAACTCTGCAACTTGAGGCAGTTTATGTTTCCATCCATTCTAACCGCTTTTCACCCTTGCTCGCCAATTTTCTCTCTTCTCTGCTTTCTTTTCCTGGCAGTTTATCCGTGTATACCGGATACAACGGGCACTTTCCCGAAACTCAGTCTGGCACGTGGCGTGGCCGGTTGAGAGGGAGGAAAGAGAGCAAAAGAGAGAAAAGCGAAACCGCACGATTCTACCGGCGCACCATCATCAGAGGTTGAAAATTAGAAATATGCGAGATTTAAAATCTCGGATCGTATTCTTAATCCCCTTGTCAGATCAAACGTGGTTTACTATACGATCGCTGAACAATGCTTTTTAAATAGTCGATTGGTTTAGAGACTTTAGCTTTTACTGCTTTTTCTTTCGCTCTCTTTCCACTTCGCGCTCTTTTTCATTTTCAACTTTTTCATACTTACTTAATAAGTTGCATATGTGTGTAAACCAAAATGCCGAGTTTATGGGTTATATATGGGGTATTAAACGTACAACTCGTATAAGTTATCATCGGCAAAAAGACTTTGAGGCACAAATAAGCGAGAGCTTCTCGTTTTATAGTAGCAGATAGTACGTGTTTTGTGAATAATCGCATCGATAGAATTTTTGAAGAAAGAGATACTTTGGTAACGAAATAAAAGAGCATATCTTGAAAGATAAATATTTGATAAATAACATCTTGAAAAAAATAAGTTTTTAAAAGTTTGATAAATATTTGAAACACATTTTGCATTTTTTTAATAAAAATAATTGATAATATTAAATTCACATTTTTACTGCGAACAATTAATAAATATAGTTAGTAGCGATACATTCACTTTTCATTTTTTTGTAGTCTACATATTGCACTCGTAAATCTTATAGTAGTAAAAGAGTGCTTCTTAGCTTTAAGAGACTCTCCTTTACGTCTTTTTTATGAGGCTTGTAGTAATTGTATGACATGAGCGCTCAACAGCGAATATGTAGCTGCCGCTCAAGAAACTCAAGCGAAGTGCAACGGAGAGAAAGGAATGGAATCTTATGACATGAAATTTACAGGAGCTATCATTTTTTAATTACCCGCATGACGTTTAATTATCTCGAAATTCCATAACTTACATATTTTGCTTTTTTACTTCAAATAGTTCCTCATATTTTACTTTAATATAATATATTTATTTAATATATTTATTTTTATATTAATTTTTATGGTAATGTACAAAATGTTTTTTTTTCTAGTGATATTAAGCTGCTGTAAAAATTAGATTTTAATATAATCAAACTCGAATTTTATGTGTGTAATGAGTACAGACGGACACTAAACATCCATTTTTCATCTCCATAACGCTCGCTGTAATCTCGAGGGATATGAGAAAGCATGTAGTCAGACTTTCTCGTGAATATCGCGCTCGGCCTTACTGTGACGGCGACGTAAAAATGCAATTACCGCCGCAAAACTGCACGAGATTCTCTTTTTGGTCTCAATTGCAACAATCGATTCGATAGCACAAATCCTTGGTCGTATCCTACGTACGGTTTCACAGTGTTCTGTTTCGAAGTCGTCTCAAAATGATCTCGTACCAATCGCGCCGAGCCGGTAATTGCCAGGAAGTGGAAAACAATTCGCGCTAATTATCGCGATGGCGGCGCCATATAACATTCAATTACCGGCTACTATCACGGCCTTTTCCCTCCCTTCTTTTTAGCTGCGTTGATTTTTTTCTTCCGGCGCAGCGAGATGATTTATTAGATGTTCGTGGCGCGTGGGAAGCACGTCGTCGTTTCGATTCGTTTTCACGCTAAAGGAAAAAGAGAGCAAGAGAAAAAACTGACCGAGTGAAGGAGATAGATAGACAGTTAGATAGATAGATAGGTGCATTAAATCTTAAGGCTCGTACATCTCGAAGAAAATGCAAACACGAAACAACTACGCGGAAAAGCAAAGAATCGAGCGTACGGAAATCAGGGAAAGATACGCTAAATATTTACATATTCGCGCACATTTACGTTTTGTACGCAGAACATTCTCGTTCGTACGAGTTCCGAATACGCAAATATGCATAGACATCTTGGTCTACAGCGTCGACTGATGTCAATAAAGCTGAGAACTTGGAGAAAGGGGATATTATTCTAACAACAACATTCCCCCGTGTTTGAGAACGTAAGTTATTACCAAGACATTTCGCTCGTATTTATTATACATTCCACCAGCAGAAACGTATCCAGAGGCGATTTTAAGCCGGTCATATCGTTTTAATTCAATTAGACCAAATTTTACTGAATTCCGTTTGACATGACGTTTTATTTTCATTTTATGTATAAATAATTAACGCAAATATAAATTATTATTATATAACATATATTTATATAGAAAATGTATAAATGTATATCTTGATATCTAATGATTTGAATTTTATAGAAAAGGTTGCCTATCTGCTCATTGAATTGAAGTTCGTACCTGCAAAGATAGGCAGTGATACAATATAATATGCGAAAAAGTACGATAGTGGAAAAAACTCGAGGAACGCAAGTTCTCATATATGTATGAGGATATGTATCGAGGAGAGAAAACGAGGGCAAAATCGGTAAATGGCGGATAGGAGAAAATGGGAGGGAATGTGTCTAGCCGTCGTCACAATCGCCCGCATTTTCCTCCATCGACAACTCGCGTCTCTCGCGCTGCATCTCGCTATATATGCCGCAATTTTCTCACTTCTCCGTCACTTCTTCTCTCTTTCTTTTTTCTTTTGTCTCTTCTCACGTTCGTCTTCCACGCATCATCTTATAGCCGCCTCTTTGCTGTCTAACCACTCATCGTGAAAAACTCATTCGTGGGAAGACGCCGCATCGAGCGCTTTGCAGCTGCCATTTCAGCGCAGTTCCGCTTCCTTCTCGTGCGTAGCTTTCCAAGCGGCTTCCTTTTACAAGCCATCGTTCGGTCAAGGAGAAGACAAGTAGAGACGAACGACGAAAGTGCCTCTTCGCTTTGCGAGCTCGTTAATGAAATTGGGATGTGATGGACGGTTCGATTAGAAATCGAACGACATATAAAATTCGTTTTACCATTATGAGGATGTTCCAAATCCATTTTAACGAAAGTAATGAGTTTTTAGTCCCGACATTTATTTATAAATTCAAAAAATGGACTTGTATAACACGTTTATTCGGTTGAATTTGTACTCGACATGGCGCGAATGTTTCAACATTGTCCCTCAATCGCATACCGACTTATGCGAGAGATCCTCTCTGGTATATCTCGTGCAACGCCTCCGATGCATTCAGCGCTTGATGCATTCGTTCCATATTCCAGTGTCTCTCGTTACGGTGATCACCTCTATCGGGGACACAATATCGTGGTCGCTCTCGCTTAGTTACACCCGTACCGAGGGAAATGGAACTTTTACAAAGGGTGACGGAAGGAGACCGGTATAATCCTATGAGAGTGAGATGTTGCTGCGACTCCAATACACTACTCGCACTCGCATACACACACCTAGTACTCTCTCTGTTTTCGTCTTTGTCCTTCTTCCCGGTTCTCGCCTATCAATTAATTTTTCTCGAGTGCGATCGATGCGGTCGTCCTATCTACGTGGTTATACATAAATGCATGAGAGCTCGTGTGCTGACTTTAAAGACCGATATTTCCCGCGCGCGCCGCATACAGGTACAACGAGAGAACAGCAAGCCTATATCATCTGGTATTTCTGGCGCGGTGAAAATTTCAGGAGAGTCCTCGAGAACCGACTTGCACCGACGACGAGAGCGTGCGATTGTACAAGCGTGTACCCTGCGTATTTCTCGTTCCGGACACGTTTGCAACGCGACCATGCCTCGCGTGGTTTATAACGAGGTCCACCGACGTTGTTAGCGTGGTGCGCAACACCGCGAGGCAAATGAAAACGAAGAACGACGACTCCATTCGCCTCGCGGTTTCATATACGGAGAGTCGTTAGAGAACCGAGTAAATTAGCGGAGAAGATTAGAGCGTTGATTATTGATCAATCGGTAGTCATACAGTATCTATTAACGGTACGCCATTCGTTTAGTTAGTTCTGCCGACTTTTATTCGCAAAAGTAAATGACATTATTTTTAATAACGTTTTGCTATACAAGAAATATATCACTGAAATGAATCATTGATCATAAAGTTCTCTATAAATAAATAGATTATATAAATTCGCATGTCATTATAATTGATTCCTGTAAATGAAGTAACTACCCTGAAACGACAGTTCATTAAAGTATTAGATATTTTTCATATTTATTTGAATTATAGTAACAGGAATCAGAATTACAAATTATAGTTTTATTGTGATATATACATACGAACGATGAATATTTTTTTTAAATGTTGTTGGATTCATATATATTTCATCTCGTACTTTAAAATATTTTCATCAATTTAAATTTGTAAATCATTTTTGAATTGAGAATATGCAGTAACAAACGAATTACTTCAAATAGAAATTACAATAAAAAATTCGTGATACATTTATTAATAATTAATTTATATATAATTAGAGAGAGAGAGAGAGAGAGAGAGAGAGAGAGAGAGAGAGAATATATATATATATATATATATATATATATATATATATATATATATAATTTAGTACACACACACACACACACACACACACATAAAGAATTTCGGCAATAAATTAACAATAACATAGTGTTCGATCTTGGATATAACGCGTTTTGTTTACATGCCGCGATCTTGTTATCATTCATACAGCGGCTATTTGAGCAGTAAAGTATAGTGATGTTTTTCCATCATATTATTGAATTCCTTTTCTGGATACGATCACAAGTATAGGAAATTTTCTTATAATTATGAAAATCAACAATTAATAATCCATAATACTTATATAATTAATATATTTATCTTTAATTTTAACTTGTATATTTCTGTTAAAATGCGATATAAATATAATTTTTTTCAATTATAAAATAATTTAAAAAGTTTATCACAAAAAATTATATATATATATATATATATGTAATCTAACCCAGTGGGTGCACCTTGACCTTAGTGGGAAGGCTCAGTACTTGGCATTGCAGAAGTTGCAATGTGAGCGCATTTGATATGTGTTCACATTGAATAGTGCGTTGGTTTCCAGTGCGCTATGGTTCGTCGCGTCTTCGCGTGATATACGTATTCGTATTTATTATCATCAAGGATCGTACCTTCAGTGTCGATGGAATAGGAATGAATCTCATTGAACAATGAAAACACGCTTTGCTCCGACAAGCGAGTCGAAGACTCGCGAATCGGTTAGAGTTCGGTCGATTGTCGGATAAGGGAAGATAGGATCGTCATCGTTTGGTTCCATTCCATCTCTTGTTACATACACCATACTCCAATGGTGTCGCCATACATATCTTCATGTGTAATCTACCGAATACCATAACCTCTTTTATTCTTACACTTTAAAGATATATATATTTAGACATATATTTTGCCTTGATGAGCTGGTTAAGACAGTTTAGCACAATAGTTTATATCTACATGCTGCTATAATATAACGAATTGTATCTTTGAATATGTTCTGAGACAAGAGTTGAACCAATCCCATTCACATCGATCTCATTCATCGATTCCATAATATAAAATTTAAAATTTGTATAAAATAATAACGAAATATCTTGAAATATTAATTATTTTGGCCGCTGCTATAATTTGGATTTTATATTTGTATATGTTACAGATCAACACTATAGATCAGGACTTCAAAGCTATCAACTCCGCTGCTGCGCATAGGTCAGTGAATGAACTTTTTTATTTTATTTTAAGAGGTAACGGATGTTTGTAGAGGTTGCAAATGCAGATTATATAGAGATAAATCCTTAACGAAATGTTGCCTTAAAATGAGTTAAATAGAATAAATATTTTATTTTAAAAAAAGATAGAAAAGATTTAATTTATAATTTATATAATAGATTTCAGTTTATATATATAAATCTAAAATTTTTTAGCTCATTTATTTTGATTGATGACTTGGTTTTACATTGATTAAAATAAAGTTGTATTAAAATGATGTGAGATCTAAAAGATATTTTGCGGATATTTTATCGCGGAAAAAAATTTCTTTATATAGATTGCCTTAGAGAGAATTAATAGAAAGCCTAGAGAGATTGTATTAATAATTATTTATTATATATATCTCTTAATTTTTAAATATTTCTTATATACTACATAAGAATAATTTTGATATAACAATGTGTACGAATTGCATAAATTATATTAAAATATATTAAGATATTATATAATGGTATTTCATAAAGACCTATACAGTGCGATGGAAACATGAAAAATTTATGGTATTCTTGTATTTCTGGAACGAGGAATTCGTTATCTTCTTTGAATCTCACATCATTTATTGTGAATATCCCATCTTTTGATACGAAATAAAATTTTAAAGTGAGATTATGTGCAGTAATAATTGCGGGAACGCAAATACGGATTTTACGCAGACAAATGCGAATATAAATACGAATTCTCTCGCTTCGCACTGAGAAATTTTATTCGTTTTTTTTAAACTTTAAATTTATTATTTATTTATATCATATAGTCCTTGAAATATTCTTGAGATAATTGAAATTTTTCTGATTAGAACAATTAATTTTCTATACATCAAATTTTTTCCTAAATTTTATTAATTTTATTAATTATATATATCTATATATAATTTTAAATTAAAAAATTACATGAAAAAGACCTTACGATTAATATTTGAATAAACATTAAAATATATCTTTGATGATTCAAACGAAACGCGTTAATTTAATCGAACATAAATATAAATAAAATTTCTATGCTTATTTGCTAGTTATAATAAGTAGCCGGTAATAGAAAGAGAATTTCTTTTCTTCTTTGACTTGACTTTATGACCAAAAATAAAATGTATTGCTGATTAAAAGTATTGATAATCTTCCGACTGTGCAACTTTAGAAGATAGTGCACTTTCTCAGTATCTGTCGCAGCATCCGTTAATGTAAGAATTGTAGATCCTATTAAAGAGACATCCCGCGATGTTTCTATTCAAGATGTTTTTACGAGATTTCCTATAAACCGCTCATTATGATTTTTTATCCTCTTTCATCCCTATTTGCCGGTACCGTGTGTCTTGAATACAGGCTGCTTTTTGTTGAAATACGTTATAACCTTTAAAAAGATGACATTGAAGGAGACAGACGGTTGCTTTATGCCGGAATAAAAGATGCGAGACTTTATCTTGTATATTGGTAGCGCTATATCTCTCGATTATATCTCTCAGACATCATTATGCCGAGTTCTATTATCGTCTATCTGCGCATTATATTTTTAAAAACATTTATATTTATTATACCGCTAAAAGAAGCTCCTCGATATATATTTTATATATAAGATACTTATTTTAAACATTGAAATATTTTAGTAAATTGGCGTTTTCAGCGAATTATAACGTTCACACATTTATCTCATAATAATTGTTTTCAAGAGTCACGTTGATGACATCACTTTATTGCAATACAGTGGAAAATTGTCTTTTCAAAGGGAGATGACAAAATTATATTTTATCCTCATAAAATAGAAGAGGTTTCTTCGTAAGTTAGGGCAAAAAGGACAAGTCGATCCCTTCAGCACTAATGAGGAAAATCGCTCGACCGGGAGATATTAGCTCGACGTTATTAACGTTTTTGTCGAACAACATCGTTATTATTGTAAGTACTAAATTGCAATAATCACGATTATACGAAAAATGATATTTGAACAAATAATTCAATACTAAAATACAAAAATGACAGCGTCGATAAATAAAACATCGAGATTGCAAAATCTCGAATCGCTTAATTAATTTTGAAATAATAAATAAAAATCGATCATTTAAAAAATTTTTTTGTGGCTCGTGATAAATGTATATCATGTATAAATGAATGTAATATTAGCAAACGTGTGTGCGAAATGGAATTACACCAATAAGTGCGCTTGCAATTGCGCTTTTCTGTTTTGCGATGCTTCGCACGTCGATGGTTTGAGTGAATTAAGATCACACGTTTGCCAAAACTGAATTCCAATTCATTAACGAAATGTGATTGGCTTAGTGCCCGGACGATTGTTATACTGCGTCCGATAATAAGGTTCCCACACAGAAATTTTCGTTCTTACAATCGCATAAATTCGATTGACCTCGATCATAACGAAATTCCGAAAGTGCTATCAATTTTACCCTCGATACGATCTCGGAGAATTATTAAATAAAACTCGTATGTTCCAATTCAGAAAGCTTCGATTTCGTTCTTTTGCTTATAGTTATATTGTTTCTTTTCGTAATTCACTGCACACGCATTAAAATTTCATACTTTATTCAAAATATTTTATACCGCGTCCAATAATATTTACTTGTTTTATTTATTTTGCTGAAATCATTTCGATAAAGTTCAACTCAACGAGCTGCAGCATTTTATCACACTTCCAGTATTTTCAAATAGTCTGTAATCTAAATATATATATATATATATAATATTTTCAACATTATTATTGAATATTATCAGCTCATACCATGCACGTGTGGATTTTAATAAAACTTGCACGTGGAACGAACAAGTACGGATGAATGAACACTCTTCGTAGCGTGTATGTCTACTCTGGCTTGTTTCCGGGAAGGGTGAATACCGGCTAGTTACCGTTTCATTCCCTTGGCTCGACAGTCCGGATTGACGTTGCCGTTTAAGCGTAACGCGAAATAGCACGCGTCCGAACGCGAGAACGAAGTGCACCCATGGGTGTATTTGTCCGTGAGAAATTATGGTCTTCAACAAAGACACTCTCGCCGCGTCGCGGAGAATTAAAAATTCTTATAAGAGATAGAACAACGAGCTTAGTTGCCAGAATTATTCCAAGTAACGTTGCAACACACTTCTACTTCAGAGGACGTACAAGAATGGTAACATTACAGATATAAAATCGATTAGATAGAATATACTTTTCGATTTAAAATTATGCCAGACGAACAGGGAAAAGCAATTACGATTATTGCGGGGTAAGTACTATTTTAGTAAAAAAGTGACAATCTCGGTGATGATATTGATCGCGTTAGAGCTCGAATGATTGATCGAATTTTCATAATGTATGGAAAAAGAGATAGCGAGAGAGGAATCTCTCTCTTAAAGAAAATAGAGCACATGGAATTTTCTCTTTGTCTCGGAGAGATCTGTTAGTTTCACATCACTTAATTTAATATCCGCGCACTCTATAAAATCGCTGTAGGGTGAAATAGACGCATCTTCAAAATATGAAAAGAAGCGATGCGAGTGAGAGACGGAAGAGCAATATAAATGTAGCAACAACGCGCCGGCGGCGTAATTCCGCGGCGGATGATGTATGATGATTGCCGGATTAAACAAAGGCGGAATTGGAGACTACGTCTCCGGGCGGGAGAAAATTGTAAAAAATTCCCTAGGAATCTCGACACGCTGTATACAGGGTTTAGCAAAAGTGTGGAAACCCCTTAATATTTCGAAAAATACGCATTTAAAAAAAAATGTTTCATACAAAAGTTATAGGGTTTTATGTGGCGCATTACACAGCAACATTATTATGACCTCGAATAGCGTTGTCAAGGTTATGTGAAGGTCACCTCCAACTTTTTAAATGGGACACCCTATATGCTTTTGCATATTCTTGTAGCTTATCTCGAGAGCTTTCCAAAACACTATAATTAAGTTAGTTTTCATTAAGTACTTTCCGAGTTATGAGGCTTGAAATAATTTCTTAATTTTACATAAACCATAAAATATCTTGTAAAATATTCATTTTTCGATTATCTTACCTTAATACTTTTATGTACAAAATAATGAGAGGAATCAATTGGTGTAAAGAAAAAACATAGTTGTTTTTAAGAAAAAATATGTAATTTGCAATTAACAATTACATATTTTTTCTTAAAAACAACTGTGTGTTTTCTTTACACTAATTGATTCCTCTCATTATTTTGTACATAAAAGTATTAAGGTAAGATAATCGAAAAATGAATATTTTACTAGATATTATATCGTTTATGTAAAATTAAGAAATTATTTCAAGCCTCATAACTCGAAAAGTACTTAATGAAAACTAACTTAATTATAGTGTTTTGGAAAGCTCTCGAGATAAGCTATAAAAATATGCAAAAGCATATAGGGTGTCCCATTTAAAAAGTTGGAGGTGACTTTCACATAACCTTGACAACGCTATTCGAGGTCATAATAATGCGGCTGTGTAATGCGCCACATAAACCCCTATAACTTTTGTATGAAACATTTTTTTTTAAAATGCGTATTTTTCGAAATATTAAGGGGTTTCCACACTTTTGCTAAACCCTGTATATCGACGCTCGTGCGCTCGTTCATTATGCATAACGCAGAGTATGTTAATTTCCCGTGTACTGAAAGATTCCGGGCGTTAACGTCGAAATCGGTTATCCGATCATTCTCTTACGGGCATGGTTCCCTTGGTACAATATTTGTCGTAATTTTATTCGGACCGGCTTTTCCATTATCCTACGCCACGATCCCTTACAAGTATGATCCATCTTCGGTCCATGGCTCGATCGTGCGTATCGATTTATTATTAAATTTCTAAGAAGCATTAGGTCGCGGCGACAGTGTTACGTTTCCCACGCGCGTTCAAATTTCGATCCGATTTGCGAATTGGCACTGAAGCGTGCGACATGAATCGCCGTGATATTATTAAATCAAAAGCGCGCCACGAAAGCGAAGAAGGTACGCTCTTTTTTTCATAATCGATGTAACGAGATAATAAAACGTGACATTTTAATTTTGATATCGAAAGAGAATCGACGATGGCATCTTGGACAGCGTTGCAGCGAAACATCTCTCAACATATATCGAGAGACATATTCTCTGTATACGCGACGTAATATATTTGAATAGTGAAGGCATTACGGGCGATATTATAGTCACCCGGCGCAAGAGCCGTATGCGAATATATCACGTGTGTCTTGAACCTGGAAATGCATCGTGGCCTCAAAAAAGGAGGATTTAGAGCGCTAACGAGATTCCGCGGTTCTCATTGACGTGCACAGCGGGACGCATTGTTTCCTCCTGGGCATCTCGTTGGCGTACGTATCTCTCGAGTTCGCTATATTTATGTACCTCTCTTTCTCTCTCTACGGATGCATGTGCAACGCCTATTATTATCGCTTAACGGCAGAGTGAAGAGCTCTCTCGCGCTGCGCTTTCCCTTGGTCTCACAGGTAGCGTAACTGCCACACGTAACATTTATCCGCGAAAAGCGAGCGAACGTGCTTGCCCGTGGTAAAACGCTTTTCGATAATAATGTCATCGGACGAGTGCGTCGACGACATAAGTGTGCGTGGACGACACGAAGCGATGATAATGCGGTCCAGCGCAGCGCTCGCCAGGTGTATTGTATGCATCGAGTGAGAGAATAAAATCTAGTTACTAATCCTACGCTAATATGTGCAGTAAACAAAATCTTTATTTTTCTCTCTCTCTCTCGCTTTTTCCTCTCTCTCTCTCTTTCTCTTTTTTTCTCACACTGTATATCGTTTTCGCGTCCATGTGACGGAATTTAATAGCTCGATATGGCGCGAGTCCATTAACTGTAGAGTTTCGCAAATTGAAGCGTACTTGGATGCGCGCGCGACCCAAGCCTTCACTAATCCATTAGCAACATATTGAGAATTGTTGTAGTTTCAGAGAAAAAATTGGTAAAAATTTCTCTATCTCTATCATTTATAACGCATATAGAAGTGCCTTTCTCTCCATCCTTGTCTCTCTCTTTTTCTTTTTCCCTCGTACACGTGTATCGTACACAAATCGATTCGCGCGACTTGACTGTAATTCACAAATCATCGAGACGTAAAAAATTGGACCGAGTTCCATCGTTTGTTAATATCGTTTACCATCGAAGTAGCAAACACATTGCGCTTTCCCTTGGGCAATATATCGTATACACGGGATGTGTTTGGCGCAGCACTACAGCTTAAATCCAATTTTTTTCGCATCAAATTTTCATGCCATATTATATAGAAAGATTCTCTCTACACTCCACCGCGAAGAATCCATTTGCGAAAAATTGAATCTAAGACGTTTTGCCCGCATACCGAATATTCGTACCCATCTACGGAATTCAAATAACTGTTGTAGTCTACGAAGTCTGTTCGCAAACAGGAAATGCGTCAGGAATATTGTACCTACAATTATCCTTAAGACTTTCGTATTGTAATCTAGTAATAATAAAATAGAAACGTTAAAATTTTTGAAAATTCTCAATTTCTAAATTATTAATATTTATCATACGTTTGAACAAATCAATCAAATTAATCAACGGAATTAAATAATAGACAGTAAGAAAAGGGGAAAAAATAGTTTTAGGCAGAATTTTTTCAGATAATAGTCCAATATTCGATACGAGATGAAAGCGTATCTGTAAATAAATGCGAAACACACCCATGACAAAGTGCCATGTTCGTTCGACGTACTTTCTCGCACATAGGAAGTTCAATTTCGTTCTTCAACCTCGACGGTCCTCATCGTCCCTTTCCGGTAGATGTAGCGCGCTGCCAAGAATTCGATGGGGCATCATTTCTTGGCGTAGCACTTTTAGGAATAGAGAAAAAGCGAATAGCAATTGTACGCCTCTTGTAATATCGTTGTAATGGAACTTTGTATTGTTGCGTAATAATTATACATTCGAAATATAATCTACGTAATTTAGATTTTATTTCGTGCATTACAGGATATAGATGAAGATAAAATTTCCTACCGATATATTCGGCATAAACAATCATGATATATTGACATCATTGATATTTTATCGTATCAATTTTACCAAGTTAATAATTGGTTGTTAAACGATTTAATAACAGCTATTAATGGGTTATTAAACAATTTAATAACAACTATTATTATACTCGTGTTTTATTTTTCACATAACTCAATCTTCTGTGTTTAAAGTATTATTTTTTGATTCACAAAATTGATTCGATTTTTAATCTCAGACAATGAAATAACACAATGAAAATATGCACATTCTTTGACGGTAACAAATTCCAGTCTTTGCATAGTCACAGTACCTCTTTTTTTCGAGAATTTCTTGCTACACGCAGGAATTCCGGGCGACATTGCAAGAGAGTCGTCTTAAAAGAAAGAAAGAAAGGGAGCAAGGATTAACGAGTAAAGAAGAAAAATATATAGAATAATAAAAAAGATACCAGAGAAGAAAGAGAAGAAACAATTACATATCTCATTCCTCTTGAAATGCAGCATTTTTAATTATCTTTTTTTACTATCATATTCTCCAAAAAAATTATGCTTTTTGTCATCTTTAATATATATATAAATGTTCTTTTTCACAAAGATTTTTAAATATTTTAAGTTTATATGAAGCTTTCCCGAAAAAGAGAAATAAGTATACAGTAATAAATTATGAAAAATATTTCATAAATATATTCGAGATGCATATTCAAAAATCTTATTTTTCTAGAAATTTTAATATAAAAAAGCAAAACCATCTAAATAAACATTATTATTATTAAATGATGATATTAAAAATATATTTGTTTATTAAATATATTTTTACAATTGTGTGAAATTGCGTTGAAAGTTTAATGATGTATTTCAAAAGAGTAGTAATGAGAAAGATTAGCGTGTAATGCTAGCGAACATCCGATAATCCGCCCAAGTCTCGATGAAAGATATAAAATTAACCAAAATCCCAGTCCCTTTCATCTCCATTCGAAGACTCGATACACGCGCATTTCTTTCCTTTGAAAACTTTCTCTATCAGACCGACTTTCGTATCGAGCGCCTATTATAGAACGAAACGCAAAAAGATGAGGATGCAAATGGAAAACGAAGGCAAAGATTACTATACGTAACAAAGAAAAAAAAATAGATGAAAATAAAATGTTATGTAAGCCGATATGGAGACTCGTAAGCTTTAGAAAGCTGAATTCACTTGTTGCACTTTGCAAATGAAATATTATTATACATGTATCTGGATCATAGATATATGTCGCGTATATAATTAGAAGCGACATAGATTCGATAATCTCGTCTCGCCTCTAAATATTCAATTGAGAATGTTTCTTTAGATTCTAAGATCGTGAAAAGATAAAAGAAGGATATTATTCCCATGTGCTGCCAGACAGCAAAAATATAACAGACAATATGCAAAAGTTGGATGCAACGAAAAAAAATTATATTTGCATTCAATTTTGTTTATAATGAACCGTCGTCGAGCGCACACTTGTGTGGCTTCAAACAATGTTGCAAATGTATTCACATTCAAAATCAACCCCTAGGCTTCACCCTTTCGTTTGCATGCGTTCATCCTACCGTATCACTCGAGTTCTCGACAAGCTTATACTTCGATTTCGATTCGCGGGAAGAGATGTAACAAGAAAAAGAAGGGAGAGATTACTTTATTATTCTGGAGTAAGTAAAGCATGATTTACAACAATAAAAACGTGACAATGAGAATCTAAAAACAATATTACAAGAATAATAAATGAGATATTAACGCCAAATGGATCGTTATAGAAGATAAACTTACAAGCTAGATAGAAAAAAATACATTGACGTACGATATAAATATAATAATAGAGAGCTTGAAACCATTAGAAAATCATAATATGTCTATATCTAACAGGAGAGAAGATTAATTAATTACATCAATCGAGATGAGAAGAAAGAAGCGAAAAAGAGAGGAGACGGAAGGAACAGACTCGTGACGAGCGCAAGCAGCGGTAGCAGCAACGACGAGGAGAAAGCGGCGCGTGCCACCGAGTGGAGGCAGAAAGAGGTCCAGAGACACCGGTCCGCGTTCAATACGCATGCGAGGTAAAGCGTGTGCGCGGGCGCGTACAACACGGACCTCTTTTCGATCGACGGTGTCGGTGGCGGCGGTGGCGGTGGCGACGGCAGCAACGACGACGGCGGCGGTGGTATCGGCGACGGCGACGACGACGACGGCAACGACCCCACGACGTCGACGTCGGCTGGCTCGCGGCGACGGCAACGACGCATCGGTGGCGGCGCCAGCGGCGGCCGCAGCAGGTGAGCGGCGATGTGCGGCGGCCGCACACGGTTCGACCCCCGATACAGTCGTGGAGGGAGTGCGAAATCACGCTGACGCCGTGAGTGGCGCGCATCACGTCGTGCTTGAAGCGCTCCAACGTGTCGATCGAACGTGTCATCGAGGACGTGAGTGAACACCGGGCAAATTAAAAAAAAAAAAAGAAAAACAACACGAGAGAAAAGTTGTTATAAAGGAGGGAGAGTTGCCAAAGATCTTGCGAGGTGGAAAAGAAAAGAGTCGATAGTGCGGAAAAAAACTTGGATAGTGTGAAAAAAAGAGAACAAATAAAAGGAAGTTGATGCGGAAAAAAGTCGGAAGTAAAAGGCGATGTGAGAAACAAAGTCGGGTTTAATAGAGAAAAAGAAAAAGGGTTAAAGAAGTGCTAGAGAGAGAGAGAGAGTAGAAATGATAACACACGCAAATCTCCGGATATATTGCGAATAGATTGACGATATGATCCCGCGACGCGGAGAAGAACTGCTACCGTACATGCGATCGACCCGCTTCCCGATCAAGATCCTCTAAAGCCGGTCTCCGGAGTCTCGAAAGCTTCCGAAATAATCCAGTGGTCCAGCGCAGCCTCCAGCCTCCTCCAGCGCCGAGTGTCTCTCGCGCGTCGCGGATTCGCTGCTCCGATCAGTACTCGCGCGCGATCCGTCCGAACAACCCCGGTTGGTCTCTCTCGTCATCCCTGGAAATTCATCATCGAGAACGAGAAGGATGCGCGGATATCGTGTGCGTTATAATCGACAGCCGCGTCATCCGGATTCCGGACTTGACTAGATCTCTCCGAAGAGCGAAGAGGAATCCGTTGGATCAGTGTGCGTTTTCGAACAGTGCGGGTGGATGTACACCGACGACGTATCTTGGTGATCGGAGTTGCTATGATCGTGCCGCGTCACGTGGAACGATCATGATTTACTTTAGGCCGCACGACGGGAGGAGTCTGCGGTACAACGCGAACGCGAGACACTTGAACGTGCTCGTCGTACCGCTCTTTCCGCTCTGGATTATCGGCGCATTCTGCGTGAAGGACAGTAAGTGGCTGTTGAATTTGTTGTTGTGTTTTATCGTATTTGCGTGAGCTTCGAGGGGAATCGCGACTCGACCTGATTCTCGCTTTTCCCTCCGACCGTTCGTCAACTTTTCAGCTACTCGCTTAACTAACGTGAACGAGTTAGAAAGTTTTGCGAGGCAAAGTGAACCGGCTTAAAAAGAATTCTGTCTCTTGCAAAGTAGGATTTATAAAAATTCAATTTGTGCAACTACATAATTTACAATTAAATCGAGTGAATAGCCATTAAAATTATTTTAATTCCGGTAGAGGAAATAGCAAGCAAAAGCTTCTTGATATTTTAGCAAGAAGTATCATGAAATATTTGAAGTATCGTGAAATTCTTTATATATCAAAATTAAACGACGTATTCTTTCTCGGACACATGCATCCTATACTTCACCTCGAAAATTGTGTCGCAATATTTCATCCAACCGCGATAAAGCTTTCGAAAATTAAGTTTTGAAATGAAGCGCATATAATGAATTTCATCGAGTAACTCTCTTTCGTCTATCATCATTGAATTATCGCGTATAAACGACGTTTTGCGCGGACGGCGTCGCAGCGGTCCACAGTTGAACCGCGCTTAGGAATATTTTAACACCGACAGATCAAAGGCGCTCTCCCCTTTGACGATAGCCGCTTTCGTAGCCAACCGTGCCGTCAATGGTTCGTCGTGTTTGTATATCGGTGACACTGCGGCTCGTTAATCACCACCACTTACTTCGCCATCCCCCTTGGTCATCCGCAAATATGATCGCGCGACACTATGTCGTTTAAGTGATCGTGGCCCCTTAAGAGCGATACGTGTCGGCTCATCATTACGTGAGATGGCAAACGGTTTTCCAGAGATATAGAAAGAGAAGAAAGGAGAGAGGGGGAAAAAAATTAGCGTTGAACAGAACGAATCGCGCAATGATTCCGGGATGCGACGAGACGAGCCAAATTTGACGAGCGCGAAATTGTTCCGAAATCAAACTTCGTTCCCTGTCACGCAACTCTATCGTTCTGCGGATGAAAATACTCGCGGAAGAGTAAAATCTCTCGTTTTAATCCCGACGAGAAAAGAGATCTCATTTCTCGCGATGTACTCGTACCATCCCTGAGGCACGCGACGCGAGATTGATCCAGTAATTACCGCAACAAACCGGAAAAGTTTTTTACCGCGTTATCGTAGTGAGAAAGTTAATCATTTGCTGTCGACGAAATACTTTCCCGGAATGAAAGATATTAGCACGGTTCGTAATAAGCCACGGAAGTGTTAATGACGTCTAAGTGTGGACGAGGGATGCTTGAAAGACTCTCGCTAGATTGTCGTGATAATCTTAACGGCTTCGCTATTCAAATTTCCTCTACTGTATAATTTCAACCAACGACTTGGGTAGAATGTTGAAAATTAATTAAGATACATATACGTAACATCTTTCTATTTACTTAAATCGAATTGGAATAAATCAATGTATATTTTGTAAATTATATAACATAGCAATAACGTTCTTTGAAGAAAAATATTTGTTATGAATTTTTTTTTTATGAATTATTTTTTAAAAATTTTATTGATTAAACAGGTAATTATCGAGATCCTCAGAAAATTACATTTTTATCGCAAAATTCTTATCAATCAAAGTATCAGATTATGCGGAAATTTATATCATATTGTACAAATATATTTTCATTAAGAAATAAAAAGATTTGGCAGGCAAGACGTCACACAGATGAAAATTATAGATAACCAAACCGACTACAAAATAAATTGCCGGATAAAGTGGAACGTGACATTTGCACGCACAAAATAGATTGCGTCAAAGATAAGCTTTCTATTTTATTATGCTGGTCACTTAACGGGGGCGAATCGAGCAAGACTGTAGTCGGTTTCTCGATGAAATGTTAGAACCCTCGCATGCGGAGATGACCGTGCAAACTATTGGCTACTCTTAGTTGGTATTCAGTTGATTTCTCCGACCGAATATATAAGCGTGCATTGCCGCTTACAAAGGAACATACCGACAAACGGCATTATTCGACGCACGAGATGTTCCGTTTTAGCAAGCAGTGTCGACAAGACCACAGGCAAACGGCTATAGCGAAGCGCGGAATTTCAAAGAGTCGAGGAAATCTCGTTTCCATTGTTTGTAATCGAGATTTAATATCGATGCGATTCGCCCCATTAAAGCGCGAGAAGAATACCGGAAGCTCCGAATCGCCTGCGATATCATGATTTCAAGTATATCATTTCGTAATGTTTATGACTCAAATTACATTAATTAACAAAGAATATAATTAAAAAAAACACGTTCTATTATTTTAAACGACTCCGCATTCGTGACAAGAATTTTTCGAGACACTAAAATCTCCTTCGGGGTTCTTGGCTAGAATTTTTTGTCTGCTTAAACTCGTTTATTTCACTGAATTTTTCATTTTCATAATAAGGATCTTGAATATAATTTATCACGGACAGCAGTTTCATTATTCACGTCATTTCGCGAAACTGTGCTGTTCTGCTACCTGTAAAATCTATTTTATTATCTGTCAATGATCTTGCTAATTAATTTTGCATATTACTATCGAAGTAATAATGACTCCTATTTAATGAGTGACTCAGCATATCTGCCCTTAATTAATATTGTCATACTCAATGATTAGTCTCGCTGATAACATACGCGTAAATATGCATCAAAGTACGGCATGTCGTGCGCATTAATATCTCGACATGAATCGAGACGAACGATAAATTTGACGAGTTTATTTACCGCCGGTGATGATTAATTCCAGTGGATCGAAATTCGCTGAAATGGCAACAGAGACTATTTCCGCCCTTCTGCTCCCTCCCGCCTCACACTTTGCCATAAGTCAAAAAGTTACGACAAGCTCGCGTTACACGTTTATCATCGCTAACAGTTCTCGCAACTCATCATACAGACGGATCACGTCACGGCGTCATGCTGAGAGTTACAGTGTTTCCAGCAGCAGCAGCAGCAGCAGTAGCAGCGGTGGCAGTTCATCCTCTCGACAAACAGATTCCCATCTAGCCGCTAGCATGCGCCCCGCCGAATTTTAAATCGAGCTTAAAAGACCTGCCGCCAGACCAAACACAACGTAAGGTCGATCGTTGGTTTAACGTCACGTTGAAAGAATGCTTTCTAAAACACTTTTGGCCAATCCCGTACGTGCCCGAGAAAACAGCCAGCTTGATGATCGATAGTGCGCTCGCGCGCGTGCAGGAGCGTTCCCATTCTTACGCTCTAATTCTACGTTAAAATGCCTCCACGCCACGTTGTAGATTTTTGTTCCTCTACGCGTTTCCCATTTC
This sequence comes from Camponotus vicinus, assembly GCF_025532165.1. Lineage (NCBI taxonomy): Eukaryota > Metazoa > Arthropoda > Insecta > Hymenoptera > Formicidae > Camponotus > Camponotus vicinus. The sequence goes on along the minus strand of NW_028141981.1, from coordinate 5,219,955 downwards.
ATTACATATTTTCTCGAGGCAGACGTGCCGTGCGAAGCTACTTTACGTTTTTCGTATGGCTGACTGCTCTAATTTGTTTTTACGATGTACGTTTCGATACACGTGTATATCTTTGTTTAATAAAAACGTGAAAATCAAAATAATGCGATGTAAATTGACGCAACTTGGACAAAACTGATGGTAAAGTTGAAACGGTCGTTTTTGCCATGTACGCCGAATTGTACTCTGTGTACAGTATTCGTACGAAATTTTCGATTTCGTTTTTAGATAGCAATTCTGTTTTGTATATTGCTTTTTTGCGCAACATGTTGAACGAGATGAACATTCTGCTTTTTCGTAATCGTTCAATACGATTATCAATGTAGTTGTCTCTTTACGCGATACGAGTGTTTTTTTGTTCAAGCGATAACAAAATAAACGTAATTTGTCCAAAGTGGAGTGATTGCTTAGATTTATCTATCAATCACGCTCACTCCTAAAAAAAACATCGATTTATACATTTACGTGATTGAGTAAGCCATTTCATGACGCATTTATAATAAATAAAGATTTTGCACAAATAAGACTTTGGACACGTAAGGATTTTTTCTTGGGAAGAGAAGAATTTTTTTTTCGTTGCATTTATAGCTTTCCTTTTTAGCACTAAAAACTATTTTTAATAGATTATACGAGATTAAGATCGTATCGAAAATACCGGGACATATTCTTTACGTACAATTGCGTTATCGACCAGGTGATCAGTCTGTTAATCGAGCATCTGTCATTGTAACGCGGTTCTCGAAACGAAATATAGAACATTCCTTTCTCGGCCACGATGATAAGTTTCTCGTGTACATTTCTAGCCAGGTCGACGACGCTTCGCAACTCGGAGAACTTTCGTCTGTTGGAACAGTCTCACTGGCTTCTCTGCGGGATTTGCGCCGGATCAAGCCCAATCTCTCTTGAATTTTAATGACGCTAGCCGGACGAGCGAGCTACTGTGTACGTGTGATTTTAAACGCGTGCGGTTTGACTGACTCTTCTATGTCAGTCGTATATTTTAATCATTTCCCTTATGGCATGAGATTCTTGGAGAATGTAGACAGCTCATTGCATATATATGCCATTATTTAAATTATATTAACGTGAAATATTATATAGGCATCAAGGTTTTATCTCTCGCATACGCGCGATTTTTACTTTTTCTGTTGGGATTATTAGCGTACTGCGCTTTTAATTAATTCTCACATCAAAATCAAAGCAGACCGTGTTCTATGAAATTAAATTTCGCGACATACCGCCGGAGAATACATTAAAAATATAAGCCGAGTAATTTAATCAGAAGAATGATGAAAGTATTAACGATTTCTGATGCGTACATCATATATGATATATTCGAGATATTTTAATCAACCAATTGGCATATGCGCAAAATTTCTATTCATATTTGTAAAACATGACGAAAACTGCTATATTAACGAGAAATATGAAAGCTTACTCAATTAACAAAGATAGAGACAGAAAATTTTTTTCAATCCCATACACGCAGAAAATTGATATTGTGAGATTGACGATGCGATAACCATTATTGTGTCCTATTTGATCACGTTGTCATTTGTTTCAGGTTGAAAATTGCAATTCGTTACTACGTGCAATGCAATCAATAAAACCATTACTTATGTATCAATATTTACAAGTCGCGCGTATCGAATCTGTCAGTAAAAATAATTTCGGCAATTTTTGGCAATTTGAAAATTTTCAACGCACGAAATTTATTTTACTAACGTTTTCTACCGATAACGTAAGATGTCTGATTGTATCACGTCGCCAGCGACGAACGGTTGAACTCGCGCCATGCATGGAAAGCGCGCAAGTCGATTAATCGACCTTATGCATGTCGACGGCGCCGGTGAGAAAACTGTCAAGTTGAAACGTTATCACCGTCAGCCGCAGTAGCCATAAAAATTAGTTTTATATGGAGTTATCGACTTTCTATCCTAGTACAGACGACATTTTTATTATGGTATAGGCCCATACGTTCGCAGCAGGATGGATGTAAAAAATTGTTTAAGCTCGTCGTGTGTCACGGAACGAAATTCACGCGCACGTTATTCTCTTATTGCGCTCGTTGAAATTCAATGCGCAGCATAGCACTTTTCTCGCACATACGGTGTAATATTGAAATTATCATTCTCATTGTACAAAAAAAAAATAGAGACATATTTTCTTCAGTTCGCGAGTCATATGTCCGAAAAAAAAATATATTTTTAGTCCTCATACATTTAACACAATATCGTAAGTTAATTTATAAACGTGCCGATTGAAGAGAATAATTACGCTGACGGCATCGAAATGCGCATCTGTACATGTGCATTCTGGATTCTCCGGCTCGATTCGGATGCATTCAACTGCAACACGAAACGCTCTTAAAATCGGCCTACAGGCCTCGTGCTGCACGTGGTTAATGTATCGGATCCGGGTGTGATATCGGATTTTAGGTCGAATGCTGATATCGAATCTGCGTGAGCGCACACGACACGAAAATCGATTAATCGACATCGTGTACGACATCGTCGGTTACAACGACCCTGGTTTTACGATCAGCGCAACCGAGCGGTCCGTCCCTTTACCGAAGAATATCTTAGATGCCGCATCCGCGCGTCATCGCCGCGCTAGTCACGAACATGATAACGGGCGAATAATTTCTCGTCGTGCGATATCGTGAACATTATCGTCGCGATATTCATCTGACGATCGGAATAACTCGAATCATATCCCACCTCGTTTACGAGCCCGTTCGTCGTAACAGCGCATGATTTTGGTATCGTGGAGTATTACACGGTCTACTGCTCCAAGATCCCGCAATATGCAGGACAATTCTCTTCCAAGATGCTCGTCTCTCGTACGCGATCGTTCTTCGCGCGATCGTAATTTTCGCCGGCGTTTTCCCCAGTGATTCGCGTCCGCTAACAAATTTTACGATTGCTTATACAGCGTTATCCGGAAGGACGATAATGCAAATGGGCCTCAAATTGCGAATCGCCCATCGGTATATATCGCGAAACGTTATTAAATTCTCCGCGTCTAACTTTCGATAACTTCATTTAAAACTCCGTAATCGTTTAATGCCTGTGTTATCTACTGGTTATTGAGTTAAGATACTTTCACGAATGGACGCTCGCTGGTTACTTGTCGAGGACTATGGTCAAAATCGATCGAGCTCGGAATAGCGCATGTATTGCGATAACACAATCAGAGAAGGCTATTAAAATATACAACTAAAGAAAAATACACAATAGAAGAAAAAAATTATAAACGGGAGCGGATGATTGCGAAAATTAAGGATTATTTCAGCAAGTGTCAATGTTGCTTATTTATATCCGATGTTGTGCAATAAGTGCTGCGATAAAAAGGCACTTGTTTATTCTCGGAATACGGCTTTGAGATGTTTTTCACAATTGTAAGACCTTAAGTTCCTTTGATGGAATTGTCCGCCGTAATAAGCACGCTGCCGGCGTTGCAATTAAGCGAATTAACCCGTAACATGTTGAGGGAAAACTAAGTTCCGCGCGTACACGCGTTACACGCCCGATTGTTAATATGCGATAATATCGTTTTGGCAACCTCAATGATTGTAACAACCGTTCTCTACGCATTAATGTCTTTTATAGTTGGGCAAAGTACTCGCTGTCATCATGAATGAAATGGTTTTGAAATTAATTCGTAATACGACGAGAAATTCAATAACTGCTCATCGACGCGCTGAACTACTCTCGCCGAGTTCTTCACTACTCGGCAATTTCATTTAAACAATCGCAGCTTCATCTCTGCGTCGGGTAATTGCTGCAATTGCACGCGCCGACAATTTTCTTCGCCGTAATTTTATAAAAATCTATCCAACTGTAAATTTATATTTTATTGACAACGTGACAATTTAGCACGTTATATATTACATTAATTATAATACAATTAATCAGTCCTTAATGAAGATCAAAAGCTTAATAATAAAAACACTTGTCTGTCAAATATATCGTAAAAGTTTCAATGCGAGAAGATCATTAACGCAAATGTGTTAAGTGGCGATTAAGTCTCAACAACTCGTCGCGTGCGCGCATATATACATGTGTCTCTCTCTCCATAACTTCTATTAATATATTATACCAAAGTTATAAAGAGGAGAGGAAGGGAGAGAGCAGGTAACGACGGGGATATAGAGTGTCGCGTAATTGGAACGTAATTGGTATCGGAGCATGCCATGCAACATGGACTTCTATCGAACGTATGAAATCCTGCCAATACACTTTATTGCTCGCTAATTATTATATGTAATTAATGAGCGCTTGGGGAAAATGCTGCACAGTTAACGATTTCCCGGACTCACACCCAATGTTTCTTGCGATACACTGACATGTGACGTACGTAATGCATCGTGTATATTTATGATTATCGTATCTTGAAGTGCTTAGAGTTTCGCGTCGACTCGATCTAATTTAATCGAACATGCAACTGTTTAATAATAACTAAAGTAATAGTTTAATAATAACTAAAGTAAATTCGCAAAATTTGTTTTCGAGTCAGATTTTATCGCTGCTGATAATAAATCAAACGCGACGCGAAGAAGGCTGCTGCGAGGCATGAAAGATGCATTTACCCTTAAAAGAGGGAACAAATACTTTCTCAACGGCCTGATAGAACATTACGAGAGAGGCCGGTCGAACCCTCGGCATCTCTCCATCCATCCATCAGCAACTTTTCATAAAAAAACAATGTCCTCTTGCCCGCTCATGAGAGAGCCCTTAAGCTGAAAGCCCCCTTAATCGCCGGATATAAAAGCGGGCCTAAACAGTTTGCGCAAGCACGTTGTAACCGTTGCTAATTTAGCAGCGTGGGTGCCATCAAACGATGAATATTACACGCCTGGCCGTGATCCAAATCTGACGGCTGCGCACACAATTATCCGCAATAATCACGATGTTTAAACGATGAGAAATCTAGTTTTTTATAACCATGCTCTCGTAAAGCATAAAGTATGCAGAATTAAGTACAATAATATATAAGAATGAAAATATTTTTTTTTATATAAGACTATTTATATAGACTACTTAATCCTCTAGTTTTCAATCACATCTGTCTTTTAGCTCTCGTTCTTTTAATTATTATTATAACATTTTATTTTACTTTTATTATGCATTATATGATATTATATATTCTGTTCTTTATATCTTATTTTTATTTCTTGTGACAGTTATACATCATCTCTCGAGTCAACGACTATGTGCGGACTCTTTCAGAGATTACCCCGCGTCAAAACTTATTTACCATCTTTTATCCATTTATTCGGGTGCTTTAGTCGCCCAATTGCTCTTGTGACACAATAGAAGCGAGCGACTTTGCCACTTAGAGGTAAAACGACGACGCGGAACGACTTAAGATGGTGTGTTATCGATACTCTCGCAATCTCCTTGTATATTCCCTTACCTCAAAACTTGAGAGCGTATTAAAGGTAGCGAGCGAGAATTTGCGAACGATCTAATCAATTACATGCTTTAGGCTTACGTGCAAGGCTTATGAAATTACGGAGTATTTAGTTATATGATATAGTATATGTAAGAATTTTTTAGAAGTATTCAATATGATAAACTTATATTATTATATTATGATATGCAACTTTATTACTAAAAATTATACATTGATTTATTCGTGGATAAGTTGGCAAAGAATTTTTATCTTTTTAGTTTTTAAAATTAATCAGAATTAGATATTTTGACTTTATTAATACGAATAATGTATTAGATGAATTTTGGAAGAATTCAAGCACTTTATAATTTTAATAATTTATATAAAAAAAGAAGAGTATATATAGTTCACATACATATCGTTATTCACTCTTTCATAGTTTACATAGTATTTCACAGTATTACACAGTATTTTCATAGTTTACGAGATCGATGTATCTACCATCGATTCACCTCGATATAGAATCCTATTTTGAAAGGGTTATACTTTATACCCGACGTCAGAGTCGTATTTCCTTTATCTCTCGTCCAAGATCGCAAGTCGATGACAAGAGAACCGAGCTGTGAGTCTGGTATCGTCGATAAGCCGCCGATAATTCCAATCAGTCGCTTCCGGGAAACGTCACCGACGATCCATCGCCCTTACTAGCGACTACACACGAGCGTTCAACGACCCGACAACGGGCGCGCTTATGTCACGCAGGGGAAAAGCGATGTCTCGCCATAAGCCCTAATCTTGGCAATCTTCATATCCTGTAAGCGTTCGAGAAGTCGGGGCTCGGGCCTGCGAAAGATGCTTAGTCGACTGATGCTGCTATCGCGTTACAGGTTGCGACAGCGGCCGCAGCGGCACGTTGTATTAGTTTGGAGTGTTCTTAAGCCAACCTTTACTCCCCCATCCTAGACGAGCGTAAATTACGGATAAGAACAGGATGCTGTGCGCGCGCGCGCGCATAAGAGTTATCGTTGTGTCGTTCCTCTTTTACGAGCATAACATGCCTCTCGACGTGTCGCGTCTCATCTCGCCTCGTCGTCTCGACGTTGCCTTAACGTCGTCGAAACTTTTTCGAAATCGTTTCCACAAGGATGAGAATCGACTCTCGGGTCGTAAAACGTTATTGAATCTTCGGGCCTCTTGGAGCACCTCGAGGCTTCACAATGAGGCGACGAGCTGGGAATGACAGTGTACGCTAGGAAAAAGAGTAGGTAGTCGATTCAATTGAGATTTTATTAGAGCGACCAAACATTTTGATTTCAAGTATTGTATGATTTTGATAGATGTGCGTTACTCCAATCTTTCTCTCTCTCTGTCTTAGAGAGATCTCCCGAAATCATTTTCTGCAACGCTGAACATGCGAGTCGCCTCCTCGGATCGTAAAATCTTATTCAATCTTTTCGAGCACACTGAAGCTCAAGATAAAGTCAACTGTAAAATTGGTACATTCAACAGAAGCACGCATTTGATTTAACAAAAGAATTTAATAATCTTGGAAATATCAGAGTTTTATATGTAATGCATGAACAATTTTGTAAGTTTTTTTTATACGATGTGTGTGACAAACACAAAATATTATGGGATGATCTGAGCAAAATATATATTCGAAGCAAAATATATATACCGTAAAAAATACGCAAGCGAGCAAAAGTATATTGTGATGTAGTAGACGTAGAAATCTCCATATATATAATAAACATGCAAATATTTCTTATTATTTCCCACCTTCGTTATTTGCTCGTGTTAATCCGAATATCTGAAGATTCTTTCACGGGAAATTGATGAAAGTTTCCACGCAATCTGCAATTACGAGGCGTAAGGATGGATATACACGAAGATTTGGATGTAGCGGCATCAACGCCCTGTATAATTAATAGAAGTACGGAATTGCCAGTTAGCACGCGACCAATCTTCCCTAACAAGCACGCATTACAATAATAGCCTCTGAAGTCTGAAGTCTTACTACGGCCTAAGTATTTCTTGGAGTTGAAGGTAAAAGTTAGTACCTAACCAGTGCCGCTATTATTGCGGCAGTAGTCGCTCTGCCATTCTTCGTCATGCTTAGCTAATGAGCCGAGCGCGTGTCCTGTACTTTCGATGAAAACGGAGTTAGTTCGCAGAGCCGCAGAGCACTCCCGCTGACGCCATTCAGCGGTGAGCGACGAGTTTTGAAAGTGAATTTACGCAATCGCAAAGTTTGCGCGAGATTTCCGCGAGCGAAGGTCGCCGTAAGAAATCGTCAGAAAGAGCACTTTACCAAGCTCGAAACTCGCTCCGCTACCCGCGACGTACTTACGTTAACGTTTCCCTCGGAAGATCTATTACGATAATTCGTTTGTGTGTAATCGCGCGTCGGCGGTAATCGCGATAATTTCCGTCAGTCGTTTCCTTAGCGACTGTTTGCGGTTCGCGGGGAGAAATCGTCACGGATACGTGACGTCTACGTGACGGCGCGTTTTATCGCGCCATCGTAAAAGCGATTTTTTTTCATTTGATAGCATTAAAAATGCAGGTAACTTGAATATTCCCGTCATGCAATAAAAAAAAGATTAAATCCGTTTATTTTTCTTTCGCGGCAAAATGCGTGCACGCACGTCGCGTTGAACAAAACGCAATTATCCTCGATTTATCCTCGTTCACGAAGTAACTGGCCGCATCGGGACATCAAAGCTTATTCTACGAAAATGTTGACGGATTTACGGAAACTGCGTTATCGTTTTGATATGGAGATTAATCCGGGCCGCGCATTTTCCCGGTCGCTAGATTGCCACCTGCTGATTCGAACTCCTCGCGAATTTCGTAAGCAAATTCATGGAATCGCAAAGTTAGCGGCGCGACGTATCCGCCGTGTCGAAAGTTGCCACAAAACATCATTAAGGACAATACTTACATTTTCAGCTGGAAATCCACCGACTATAATTTTCGCCGCGAGTGCGATATTCTATTCGCGCAATGTTTCGCTGTTGCCGCTGTTTACCCGAACTGAAATGCAATTTGCGCTATATGAAAATGTAATTGTAGATCCGCGGATTATCTACGTGCGCGCGAAGCGTAGCTCCCTCGGCGATGCTATTTTTCCGCTCTCTCAGGCGGATGCTGGCTGTATTCCGTACCTTGTAAGGGCAAGAATATAATCCTTGATGAGGCCCGGTAATGAATTTATTCGCCGGCGCGAGGAGGAGATTGTCGAAATGCACGTCTCTACTTTCGATGGAAATCGAATTAGCCAGCGCGGCGCGCTCGCACGTCGCGAGAGATAGTTCGGTTCGGTCACGAGTCCGCGCCCAGTTCTGCAAGTGAATTTGCGCAATCGCCAACTTTAGCCGAACGTTCGGCTCCTGGAGAGCGGAAGAAATCGTCAAGAACCGTACTTAGCCTTCCGACGAACTTGGACGACTCTGTTCGAAACTTTTTCGTAATCGAGTTAATTTCATACCCGAGGCGCGATCTCGACCGTTTCTCGCCGATACGCTATCGCTATTTGTTAAAAAGTACATATCGCTGCTTGTATAGTTAAAATAGACGTCGTGCTTGCGCATATATACATATATACGGAGAAATGAAAATGTATTGTATGAAACACATTCCCAGCGAGAAAAAGAGATATTAAAAAAGTTTAACGAAATTATTATATTGTTTGTTATATTAATTCTCCAGGCGACGGAAACAAATATATATCGTACATTTAAATTATTGAAATAATTTTTTTCCGATAGCTTTGTGTATTACAACTTTTTACGATAAATGTTTTCTGCGAAAATGAAATTTATTTTCGGTGGAAAACATTTTCTTTTTTTTTAACAAATTTTATTTTTAATGTTATATGAATATATGCACGTACTAAAACGCAATATATATTATTTAAAAAGATATTTGAATATCGTAAATCGATTTACGTTTAACATAATCCTAAAATGACGATACACATGACGGGATTATCTATGCAACGATTGGCACGTGATAGGATAACGACTTCATTCAATCGCCTATTAATGCTGGTAGAGGTCAAATTAGCAAGATCGTAACGGACGATAAGGTTATCTTCTACAGGCATACCTAGCGTTTAAACAGCACGAGGACATCAGCCTGCATCTGCGAAGGCGTTGGTTAAGTGGTGTGGAGTGAAATGTAAACGCCACCATGGGTACTTCGAGGTCGTTTGCACCTTGTGTACTTTGCACCACCTCACTTCAGAGGAGCAATCGTGTCACTCTCGTGTAATATCATAGGTGATACAGCTCGTAGATTTATACAACTCGAAAAAGAAGAATTCTTTTAACCGGCAAATTTTTTTATCGAGTTATTAATACTCTGTAAAGCATCCTTTTTTTAACATCAACATCGATTGCACTAATTAATAGAGACAGTGTCTATTAATTTTCTTCTATTTTCGATAATAGACTTTAAAAACGTTATGTAAATTTATTAAATCTTGAAAAAAAAAATAATTTTTCTAGTTTTTCACACAAGCATAAGATTATTGAAAATCTTTAAATATTTTTATCGATGTGACAAAGTATGATATATGAAGAATTATATATAGTCTTTATTTACGTCACTATATTTTTGGTGTTAATGTTCAAGAAGCACTTTTCTAATCTTCTTTCTCGCGATACTGTAATAATTTCTTTCGAAAAAAGAAAACAAAATTGCTTTTATTATTCAGTTGTTATAATTCTCAAGTTTTATTCGTTTCATGGGCGAATCCGAGTTTAATATTACCGCTGCTTTAAGCGATAAATATGGTATACACAGAAGATTATAAAATTTTAAATTTACCTTTAAGTACACCATAAACCGTTCTCCGTGCTCGCATCTCCTTCTCATTTTTTCATAACGTAAAAAGAGGGGTCAATAATGTTGCGTTATTTTACGGTACAATATCTTATGCCTCCGTTCGCAGAATAATAAATTACAATATTGGTACACGAGTATCGATAATATTTTTTCATTAAGATTTGCATAATGAAGAAAAAAGAAAATCGACAGAATATTAAAATAATATTCTTTCTTTCTTAGCACAGGGAAAATTGAAATATTTAATGATAATCCGTCATCTGTAACGCATTTATATTTCAAGTTATATTTTAAATGATAAATAAATATTCGAATTTAATTCTTCCAGTAGAAATCGGAGATACATACAGCTTTACGTAACTCAGCGAAGAATTAAAGATCGCGAAAGTGACGGACGGAAAGAAACGAATGACGCTAATGTGCCGGGCTTGAAGGACGCGGCAGCTAACCAGTGGTGGGAAGCTCTTACTACTTGCCGGGTGCAAGGACCTTTGCCGAGTAACCGACTCGACGAAAGGCCAGACGCGCTCAACGTCACGCCCGAGCGTGGGCGGTGTTTGTCGGTGGTCTAACGACATCGAGACTTTAACCTGCAAACGCCGTAGTTACGTAAGCTACGTCGAGTATAATGTAAACCTCGTGACAGCTGCCGTTTCCGGCTCCGTTTCGTTTTTCCGTTTCGTCTTTTTCTTTCTCTTCGCGAATGGAGCTAGCGGATCCGTGTTAAAGACGTGACGTGTCGTTCGCGATTCGTGCGTCTTCGAGCTTGACGCTTAAATTAGGCAGGCTGACGTGGTGGTTCTTTCTTTTGTGCGCGGACATATTTTGGCGAGTGAAAAACGCGCACGTGCGGCGCATCGTATTTTGTCGAGCGCGAAGCGAGCCGTTAGAACCAGCAGTCTCGGAGTCGAGCGATGCGGGGGCGTGCACCTATGTAAATCACTGCTTGCTCTTGGCGATAAAACCCGGGTCGTACAAGGATTGTAATTATCGTTGGTATATCGCAATTTCAACGTTGCACCAATGAGCGGTCGTTACTTGGTAAATGGAACAAGTGATGATATATAGCGCGATTTGAATTATCACGATGCTGGGATAAATGTGGAGCATCGCGATATTTTAGGGCGAAAAATATATAAAAGTAGACGTATATAAATATATATAATCGATAATTATTATTTCTTATGATTTTGTATATCTGTGTTAGAAAGGTGTTCGTTATGTCGAGCAGGTTTTTTTTATTAGCTTTATATTACAAATATTTAAAAAAAATTTGTTGTCAATTTAATATCAATTACTCCGATTGCAGCTGAAGTTGAAATTGCGATTTGTATTCCTGGTCAACTTGAAGAATAATTATTTAAGAGTTAATTAGAGAAGAGTTAATTACAGGCGATGGCTATGACAATTGAGTGAAATCAACGTTTGGCGCGAGCTCTGGTTTCTGCAAATAGCGCCGTCACTTGCAGCAAGCCGACCTGATTATATACAAGAGAGATGGGGGGAGAGGGGGAGAAAGAGAGAGACAGAGAGACATTAAAAGAGACGGTACCACGCAAGACGCAATTAGCATCTAGAATTACATAACAATTCTGCATCTCGCGCTTTTGTCATAGTCGAGCCAAATGAATGCATATCACAAAGGATGACGCGGCGGAAAGGCGCGTAGAAAGAGGAGAAGGAACGCCGGAGCTCAGAAAAGGGAAGATAGCAAAATATGCAGTGAGAGATGATGCAAGAGAATTCCCGTGAGTAAGACGCGCAGGGCTAACACATTCCGAGGAGCACAGGAGCAACGAACGCAGTGAAGTAACTAACAATTCTGCAGATGCCTCGTCGGTGGAGCAAGAAGAGGCGAAAGAAATGGGAGAGAAAAATAAGCGAGAGAATGAAAAGGGAGGAAAAAGATTCTCTCCGCACAAATTCGTTATTATATATTTATTAATATATTAGAGATATCATACAATTCGCGCAGAGGCGAAGATATAGCGGTAAGATAATCGACCATCCCCGTCGTTGTCTAAAATAAGGGTGAACGACCCGACGAACAACGGCCATTAAACCGTTAGTTGCCCCACCGAATGCACCCTGGCTCGGCAAAGTAGCTGCTGCGCAACCGGAGAACGAAAGAATATCGGACGCGAGTGTTGCATGCGCGTCCGCCGTTGATCACGTCTTAATGTCCGCGGTGCATGTGTTCCGGTTTGTGCACAGTCACGTTTGGGACAAGCCGCGTTAAAACTCGTGCTTAACTTCCGATACGTCGGCGACGTTAATCTCCGTTTCTACGGGGTGGATGCCCTGCTTGGCGGCCACCTGGTGCTGCACGAAAGAGGGACTCCGAAGCATCGTGCCCGGCGATCGTGCCGCATCGTGCGGTCGGAAAGTGCTCGTTTGAATCGCTAATCGGAAAACGTATAACTATCTCGGGCGACGACTTACTGCGAAAAGTAAGATAATGAGAGAGAATTAATTAAAATTGATTCCTTTGGAGACTCCGCATTCTTAATCTTGGATAGATTCAGATACTGACTGAATCCATTTTTATATTTTATCTTATTTTTATCTATACAATTGATATAATACTTTAAATTCATTCTCTCTCTCGAATAGATAAAATTACCAGATATATTCGGAAAAATTGACCGTGAGCTTGCGGAAAGAACTCGGCATTAAAATATCTATTTTCCGCGCGATAAAAGAAAGATAATATATTTAATTAGTGTAAACGAGGAGCATAGTGAATATTCTTGTATTATAATAGCACGCACGACGACGAAGCACGTTAGCACACGATGTTTCGTTCTTGCACCGCAAACGATGCAATTTTCTAGATACATAAGCTAGAATGCGATTCGGTTGCCTGCCGTGCATTCACCGTGGGGCATAATTCCTCTGTGCGTATTAACCCGACCTTAGCGCAAAGTCTGCACATCTCTTGGCTATCAAGCGTATAATGTGGAAAATTAAAACGCGTCCGTGTGTGTACGAGAGCGGAACTCTGTCGATTCGAGAGAGCGATCGATGCAAATTCGAGCGTCGTATAATTGCCCCGTCGTAACAATAGGTCCTTCCTCCATAGAACATCGCAAAGCATAGCAAAGAGCGTCTGCGGTTGCAACCGCCGCCGCCGATTCGTCTTTGATCATACATGCAAACGAGAGACGTGCGAGACGTCGAAGACGCCGGTTATCGGCGCGCGTTACGTCGAAAGCACGGGGTTAAGAAGTTTAACAAGCGTGTATTCGCGAAATCAATTCTGCATCGTGCAACGTAAAACTGAATTCGGCCACAGAATTAATATATGCGCTCGCATTATCGTCGTCAAGCTAATGAATTGACTTTCGTAATAAATAAACGTTCCGTTGTGATTGTTCTGTTGATGCACAATCAGTGAATTGAGTCGTCTCACATAAAAAATGTATAGTTTCTTATATACATAACTTTTCTTAAACCTTAATGCATCATTAATTCACGCAATAAGTATTATTTTTAAAAATGCACGAAAATTCTCAGTGTTTAACTCCTGAATAATTGTTGACGCATAAATTTGTAATATTCTTTTTTGACGTTTATACATGTACATATCTTATTTATGATATATATGCTATTTATTATGAAATTATTTCATCAAACATTTTTGTTAAAATATATCGCTTATTCACTTATCATTATCATTCTAGAGCGAATTTAGCCACACGATTATATTTGTGGAAAAAAAAAAATCCCAACTCGTTCACCTCAAATCGGAAAAATGTAAATGACCTAAATATACGAGGCATATAATGTGAATATCGAACACGAAATTTACGCAATCTCATTCAGAATACATTCTGTATTGCGTTTTCGAAAAATATGGCGATTAATTGCTCGTGTTGAGGATTACAATTTCCGAAATTGTCTCGGGGAAATGATTTGTGAAATCGTCAGCGTGATTTTATCGTCGGTCGACGAGACGGCGAACGGGAGGGTTGACGACGAATTAAAGCCTCGACCGTTTGGAGGGTCAAAACCACGAAAAGAGACGTACAATCTGCCGCGTTCCCAGGATTTAAGCCGCTTTGTCACCCACGCCACGTTGCTTAATTAATTTTTCATTCGCTTTGAATTCCTCGCTGTGCGGCGTATAACTGTATCTAATTCGCTCGCGCACGCAAACGAATCATTACAAAGCGTCCGCACGGGAAACTGATTATTTCAATAAAAGCACAATCGTTCCACGTATATGAGATGGATTACAAAATATCACGAAGAGCAATTCTATTATATAAATGTCTACCTCCTAAGAAAAATTTAACATACAAATGTAATAACATTTTTAAAAAATTTATGAATTATAAATATGTAGAAATAATTAAAGTTTATAACAAAAAATGGCGCGAAGGAGAATTACAGTTAAATGGAATTTAACGAGGAAAATGTGTTGTTGATTTGATTTTTCTCTCACGTAGCCTAAAAATAGCGTGTGGCTTTGCTATCTATGGCATACGTATAGCTACATTCTCTTTTATCTTATCGCGCGAATACATACACATTTCTTCGCAATACGTAGTGTACAACGCGGTTTGCGCGTCCGCGGTGAGAAGCTTTTCAAGAAAAGATCGAACCGGGAAGTAAAGAAAGCGTGAGTGGTTTGAAATACAGCTTCTACGACATTGTGAAATACAACAAGAAGAAAACGAAGAGGTTTTCTCGTTTCGGTTAGAAAGAAGCAAAAGTCACGTTCGATGGTTATAGCAAAAGTGGTGCTCGTCTGAAACAATGACGAACGTAAAGATCGAACCGATAGTTCGCGGTTTCAAATATATGTACTAATATTGTAGAATGTTTTACTAACATTCGCAATTTTTTTACACACATTATACCATTATATATCTTAATATGAATTTAACACTTTTCTTTTAATTACAGAAACGAATATGTAAATTGCAATAAAATATCGATACACTGTGATTAACGTCAAAATAGTGCACCTCTTTCATATGATGCTACTAATATAGATATAAAATATAAAATAGTTTTATGTTTATTATAAGGAATCAACGCGGAGGGATTGATAAGATGTATTCTAGTATTGATCGCTGGTACTTAAATTTTGCACAGAGATAACAAAGCATTCTACATTTAGTCAATATCATTAGAATCTACAGACACGCATAAATGAACGCTTATGATTCAACATTAATATTCCTCTTGGTATGTCACATACAATAATACGTAGTCATTAGATACGTACGTACAAAGGATGTTGTGCATCCCTTATTATAAGCGTTATGTATAATATTATATGCATATTATACGATGATGTATTACTAAGAAACATAATGTAATTTTTTGCATAAAAAGATATGTTTTTGTACGTAATTAATTTTGATATACTGTCAGAAATAACATTTTATCTCAAATAATTATAAAAATGATTATAATCAATAACTATAGATATATTTGTATAGATACAAATATATTTTAATACACAAAATATTTACTTGTTTTAACGAAAAATATTTCTACTCCAATCATACGCGCACGTATTCGACCGCCAGAAAGTTAACAATGACGATGGAAAGGTTGCGATAAAATGAACATATTTTTCTGTGCACGCATCGCGACAAAATCGACAATTCGTCGCAGCTGACGGAGAAAGAAGAAGCACAAAAGAAAGAAAGGAAGAAAGAAAAAGAATCGTCAATGTGCCGTAAGAGAGAAAACTCGCGCACGAGTGCGCCGAAAGTTGCCTACGTGCCGTGATAAACTGTCCAATCTGCCGTTGTTGTTATAACGCCGGGGGGTTTACGAGGACGCGCAAGCGATACCTCGAAATTCCACAGTCAGGTTTATTACACCCTCGTCCCGTCCCCGACATCGTCGTGCCGAGCATCGCTCGGCTGTAATCTGCAGCAAAACTACGGGCCGAGCAATCAGACGCCAGCAATCGGAGTTCCTCCTGAAAACAGAGAAAAATATAGCTTTTAAAATAAATTCCCAGGTAAATTCTTCATGCGTATGATATAACTTCTATCGAGATGGACGAAATACATGGCAGTAATTTGCGAGCTGCGGGCTAATTACAGCCGTGCAGACGCAGGTTCACGCCTGCAGAAGATCCCATCTCCGTTCTCAGGAGATGAAACCGATTGCATCGTACAGTTAGCGGTGCGTAGAACACGTAGACGTGCCCTGCGGCTTGATTATCGCAGCGGTTGCGGATAATACCGTGGATAGCCCGAGAAGTGCGATAGAGACGTGACATGTAGTTTATACGTATACGTGTATAAACGCACAGTCGTTATACAGACATGTATAGGTTGCGGGTGTCGCAGAAGGCAACGTCTAACTAGCGTGATGTCTCCTCTCTCTTTCTCTTTCTCTCTCCCTCTGTGTGTGTATGTGTCCCGTAGTGCAGAGATCATGTGTACTCGGTATATCACTCATCGCGTAGAATGTAATAGTCCAGTGACACGCGGATGTATCCCAGCGACCGTATAACCGGCCATGTACCCGCGGGCCACTCTCAATTACAGACCAAACCACTCTCGCAACTCTACTTAGTCGCAGCATCACAAACGTTTTAGACCAGCAGCGGGGACTGGGCACAATTAACATACGTATATGGATCTATTGTGTTAAATAGTGGACATTTCATACGGGCCGCTCGATGGCGAATGAAGATAGGAGATACGATACCATATCCTTTCCGATAATCTTTATTTTAAATTTGAAAAACGAAGATAAAAGACAAGCTTTGTTCGTTACTCGTATTTTCTATCCATAAGGATTCGCTGACAAAGTTGCGTGATTGATTAATCGCCAATTCAAGTACGCTTCGAAATCGTCCGATACGACATTCGATAAAGAGATACATATACATATATAACTTTGCGAACAATCGCGTTTTGAATACGGGCCATTGTCTCCTCGGCAGTACAAGGATTAATGTCTTGGCATATACGTGCCGAACGACATATCGATGTAACAATAGTTTAACGTGTAGAGCTTTTGATTACTTCGAAACGGAAGGTAACATTTGCACATCCTCGTGCCGGTGAACGCAAATGTCGATCGACATGTGCGATACGTATTCAATTAATCGACAAGTGCTGATGCTCCTGTGTCAGTGCGCTCATCAGTTACAAAACGCGTTCTATTCGCGTACGAGGCTCTTTATCTTCCTCTCCCGTTCTCTCTCTCTCTCTCTCTTTCTCATTCGCAGTTAAAACGGGCTAAAACTTCATTAGTATATCACATCGATAAAATTGATGAATACGAATCTCCGCCCCCGCATGTATAATCAGATTTTACACAACGAGTCGAACGAGTGGCCGGATGAGCGTGCGGCGCGTTAATAAATTTAATTCGAACAGCTTTACAACCTCCGATCGCGGGACATTACACGTCGCCCGCATTCGTTATTTTGGCCTGTGTAATCTTCGTCCTGCGTGTTCGTGAGATAAATTTGATAAGTCCGCCTCCGGCCTCAGTCGCTGTTAATGTAATGTAATGCGAGCCCCCATCTCGCGCAACTCGAATCGCGTAGGTAGGTTTTCCCGCGTGGGCAAAAATTTAACCCAGCCCAACGACGCGGATTCATCGGCTCTTGCGTTACCCTTGTCAAGCCGCTCTCAATTACACTCGCTCGCTATTTGCAAGCGCTGGTTAGTGGCGGTGCAATAAACGTTTTGCACAGCGCGATGCTCGTAAGGCTCACGCGTGTACGCATGCAAATGCGGCGAATTATAGAGCTAATGTGGCCTACATACGCTCTACAAAAGGACTCTACTTCTGGAATTACCGTGCCGGTTTAATATAATATCCATGAAGAGCGCGCTTCGCCCTGAATAAAATAGCCTCGGATAAAATGTCCTAAATTAGAAAAGAGATTCAAGAATTTAATGAACTACTTAATTAATCAATGCATTTAAATTCGTTTTTTTAACGAGAGAAACGTAATTATTTATTTAGCTTCGGTGCTTCGTGTTTCTACATACGTCAACGATGTTAATAAATGATTCGCGGCGAAAAATGTGACCTTATTTAACGTTCTCTTGACGAATCGGCCATTTACGATATTACAGATAAATATTCGGTGTTCTTGTTCGCGTCCGGGTTCTCACGGTGACAGGGAACAGTTACACGACCCATCCGGAATAGAGGTAAAACGAATTACTCTTGGCCCCGACATTTATCAACGTTGATATTTTCCACGTGTGGCTTTTTTTCTCCCCCGGGAATGTGTGTCCTTTCATGGGATCCTTTATCTCATGTCAGTAGACATCTCGAGTGTATACGCGACCGCGTCATACTCTAAATCCTGTTAACAATCCGGAGAGACGTTATGCATTATGTGGCCGTGCAACGTCTGCCATCATCCACGGATCGAGCCTATCGATCCCCCCCAGCTCTGTCATTCGACTTGAATTTCCTAGCATCATGTTCTTGCATCAGAGTTGCGATAGCGCTTGAATACAATACCTCGGAGAATAATCAAAGTTTCATGCGCATATACGTTGCACGCACACCAATTGAACATAATGCACCGAATAATATTCAACGCGAAATCGTGACATTCCGCGTCGAATATTCAACAGTTCAACGTTTCTGTTGAGATATGGAAGTATACTCATCTCCAGAGATATTCTTGATGCACACGTACACATGTGCACACGTACGCCAAGAATAAAATATATATTTTGAAATTATATAATGATGTATCAAAGGAACGAGATATGTTTCCACGTTTGCGTCAAATTTTTTTTTCAATTGCAAAAAATTTCTCGTTAATAAATTTTTCCATCTCTACGTGTAATAATTAAAAACATAATGAAACAATACGAGCAAAGCAAAATCGATCTCGTATAATACGCATGAGGAAACAGTAAACGGGAAAAGTTACAACAAGAGCAATATAAAAAGATAAAAAGACATATTATTGGAGTTTTTATTACGGCTCCTTTCATGATTCGAAAAAGCCTTTTACATTTCGTAATTGATGTTATTGTATTATTTTAATGAGTTTCATCATTACAACTCGGCGAAAAATTACGTAATATTCCGTTATTAGTATAAACTATGAATTCTAGCAAGTATCGTCTCGGAGGAAAACTTGTGAGAGAAAATTTAGTCCTTTATAAAAAGCGTTACATGGAGTATGATGCGATGCACGTCGAGAGTATTGCTTCTCCGATTTTCTTTAAGGGCGTTTTAATATTTTGTCGCGCCTGTGGAAGGACAAACTCGCGTAATGAAATCTCGCACGCCATAGAGAGATAGGTAGATAGATAATACACCCGAAAAGTTTATCGTCGCAGTGATTAGCCGGGTCTCGCCCTATTAAAACGGGTAATCCTTTATCGCGAGTAAGATCCGTTATTTATGAAGTCTGAAACGCTCCGCCCGGTATCGTGGAAAGTTTTGATTACACAAAGCACTTCTCACTACAGGAATTATCACTGGTGTACTGTAAAGCCGCTTCTAGCCCGCGGTAGATAGCCTAGTAAATTGAGCTCCTTCGTGCAAATTTCAATTTTAAATCAATGCGCATTTGATAGTCATCGCGAAATAATTAAGGAGTTATGACTATTAATTCGTCCGCTCTTGCGAGATACATTATATTGTTTCGTTTAACAAACGATCTCGATTGTAAATTAACTGTGACATCGTATAATTTTATATACGACAAAATCCACGAATAACAATATATTGAAAAGCGAGATGTAAAATTTTATTTATTGTTCATTTGAAACGTTTATTGCCATTATTCTCTTTTTTTTCACCAACAGTATCTCGCTGCGGCGCTCAGCCGTAAAATTAATTTCCGCTGATCTTTAATTCGGCGGGAATATGGTGGTGGTATATCTGTGCGATGCTACTGTGAAATTGCGCGGAACGAGCATACACCAGAGTAGGGGGTGAGCGAAGAATTCACAGGAAGAGTTATGGAAATAAAACGGCACGGTCAGCAACTATAAGATAATATACTCGCTATCATCGAAACTCTTTTTTTTCTTTCATTATATGTTACATGCCTCGCTCGGCTTATCCACCGTCCCACTAGAAAGCTTTGCAGAAATTAATTCCAATAGAGATTCTCTCCTCTTCTCTCGCCCGTTATCATTACCTCGTTGACCATTCGCACTTTGTCCACTATCGCTCGTATATTCTCTCATCGCGTCGCTGGCGCGAAATCAGCGTTAATGAATTATTAAAACAAAACACATATGAGACTTGCCCTCATAATCTCATATATATGTATGCGGTCGACTATTTACTTGGACAGATAGACGTAACTGAGTCTCATGAATATATTAGTGATCTTTCCGCGAAACGCAGTTGAAGCGAGTATATATCACTGTAAATAGTCAGTTAAGTTTATCAGAAAATACATTTGCACACGCATGTTCTATATTTTGCGTTATTCCCGCGATTCAGTCTATAATGTATGTGGTCGCAACTTGTACGCTCTTCCAGTTGCAATAACATAGTTCGAAGTACTACATCATAATACATTATAATGATCCCTTGACAAATATGGAGACTTATATGTATATATGTGTGTATACGGATATGTAAATATGTAGAGATATGTAGATGCAACACAGTTGGCGTCACATATTGCACTTGAATTTATTTAATGTACAAGAAATTCGCGATCTTCATAAAACGCAGATAAACGAGATTAATGTTGAACGTTACTTGAATCATTCGCGCCCTCTTCAATAGATTTCTTCTACGTACCGCTATTTGCGGTATATTTCCATTTTATTGGCATTTAAAGCTTGATATTTTCTTTATGTCCTGCTTAAAAAGAATAAATTGGTTTTCACGGGGTTTTAAATCCAATCCCTACGGTAGTCCATAGTTGTCCCCAAGCAATCGTGAAATCGCGGGCGTAACGTTGATGCCCACGTCGTAAAATGGAAAAAGGTAGTGCGACAAGCGTGGCAAATATAATTCGGCATTCACAATTACGCAGTTTACCACACGCAATGTAAATACTTATTTTTTTAGTGTATTTGCACTTTTATACACTGAAAAAAAAATTCTGGGTAAATCTATGAGATGCATTTAGTAATGCATTTTTTGAAATATTTAGTTTTTATCATCAAGTATGATAATAGTAACAAAATATTTAGTAATAGTTATAAACATTTTCCAAAAATAGTTATAAATATTTTACGTTTAATGGAGTTCACTAAATATTAAAAATAATTAAATAATTTCGTCTTAATCACCTATACGTTTAGTTGAAACTATTTCACCACAGCGGTGGGTAACATTTATCAAGTTTGGATTATTATAACCAAGCCTTTTTTTCAGTGTATATTTTTGCATTTTCCTAATATCTCCGAGAGAGCTAATTTTAATGTTATACAGTCAAACTGATTCAAATGCACTTGTCATCAGATAAGTGAAATTAATACATGTATTGCAATTAAGGTATATTAATTGTAGGGTACTCGGTATGAGAATCTGTCCGATATCGGCTTTGCAAAATGCCGGGCAAAATGAAACGCATTAAAATTAATCAGAATTTATGAATCGCGTTTTGTTCGATCAAAAAATACCAAAAGCGAAAGTATCATATTATACTTTTATCAATATAAAATTATGAAATAATGAACACGCATATATGTGTGCGAAAAAGCGGGCACTCTATTGAACGTGACCAGACTTTATGGCATATTGTAAAGACAAATATATGTTTCGATGTCCACGTGCACAGAAGTGTAAATGAAAACTTGTGCGGAACGAGTACATCGGACATAAAACAAAACTACATCGACTGCCAACTGTGCGATGTATATATTCCCGAGGTGTGTTCGCCACATATGTGAGCACTCTAAACAACAACTCGTTCGCAAAGTTTCGATGGGCCGAGATGAAATGGAAATCGTGGAGAGCGCATTGGCTTTTAAGTCGATTAGAGCACGCGTGAAATACAAAGGAGAAAAGCGTGGCCGGAAAGAGAAAATACGGAAACGAAGTACCGCCGGAAATAAAGCATCGTCGCGCGCGGTTCGTCCCAATGGCAGAATCGCCGCAGAATCAGTTAATGCAGTACGAAATAGCGTTATCAACACTCGAACGGCGCCGCGCTATATGTATGATTTCCAGCCGCTGTGTGGTAGCCGGTCAACCACCATTCGGAATATTCAACGCCTAATGAATAATTAAAACGTCGCGTGGAGCTCCGACTCCGTCTCCTACACGCTAGTCCTCGTCGGTCTGGGCGAAAGTCTGTTTTCGCGCATTGTCGAGCCGTCCCTCCACACCTACGTATGCGAACTCACGGATGCTAAATAAAGCAAACATGCGGCCTGTGAAAATTTTAGATGACGTAGAAGAGGTATCGATGAGAAGAGAGCGAGGAGGGAGAAATCTTCCGCGTGAAGGATTATGTAAATAAAGTTGTCGAATTAGCCTGTCTGAAATAATCCCTCGCCGCGGAAAGTTTTAATTATTCGAGTAATTCGCCGGCCAATAAATTATCAAGGCTTCTTCGATATTCCGTCAATTAATCTTTCTTCAATTATCTCTTACTGTACTACCTCCCTCGATTATTCAAGTCTGCATCGACGGGTAAGTTCGCGCGACGAGGGAAATGGGGCGGGAAATGAAAGAAACGACAGTCCTTCCGTGAGCATTCGGTTAAAATGTAGCTGCACGAGCTTCTTCGCGAAAAAATTGCGAGATGAGGAATTATGGAAATAAACCGGCGCCGGAGGATTCAACGTGAAATAGTCCGTCTCTTACCGCAGCGGCGGCGTTTTAATTATTCCTCGCTCGATAAATCATCAAGCTTTTATAATATCTTAGTAATACCTCTACAACCTACCCGATTACTTCATTTTTTATGTATTCGCAAATTAATTACACAACTTTGCGAAACAAGGATATACAGACAGCCAGAAATCTGTACGAGACGGGATTTTCAGCATCGAGGTTTATCGAGCGAGCAAGTACGATAGTTAATCGCGCGGACTTTTACAAGTAACTAAGCTTTGTAACTGTATAGGTCGTGTAATATTGGCTATCCCAGCTCTCTATTCCAGCCAATATAATGTCGTCTCCCGTATCTCGATGCAAATTGCATAAGTTTATGGGATGCAAGGACAAAGGCGAAGGAGAGGAGATATAAAATTTGCCGAGCGTCTGAAATGTAACTTCGGAAACCAATTGCGCGAGTTCTCGCAAAGGAAGAATCGAGTGCTCTGAAGCTGCCTGACAGGAGGACGATGGTATAGAAACGGCGAAACTCAAATAGTATCGTGTGTGAAACTCTCTCTATTTGTTTGCCATTGTGCCGAGCGCTATTTATTCAGATCGTTCCACGTTCAATAATAGATCAAAGGATTTTAATATCTCAACGGTTCTCCGCGCCCCGTCTTTCGCCTTCGGTTGTTATTTATTTCCTGCGGATTCAAATTTTAATTACGGAAGTTCGCGAAGGCGCAAGAAGACGAGGGCGCGAAACTGCGGCTCGTTTGAAGCGCAGCTTTGCTAAGTAATCGGTGAAGTCCTGCGGGACAGCAATCACACGGCAAGGAAATATTAGTGCATCGTAACAATGGTAGCATAATTGCTTTCCTATTGTTAAAGATGCTAATTACAGCGATGCATACTCTGCATTATAAACAATTAACAGTGATATAACGATAAATGATAACGTGAAAAATAAAAGAATGGGAGAGAAGAAAGAACATGCATTTTTGTATAAATGAGAAAAAGAGGGTTTATGAAAAATATTGCATAAGATATTTATTTGAATATGTATGTGTGGATTAAACTGAGAACATGCTAAATCATTTTCGCAAAAAAACAAGTTGTGCTAGCTATCTAAGAAGATAGTAATTATTTTTAGATGCGACGCAAAAAGATCGAGTAATTCAACTTGCGTTACAATAGACTTACAGACCTGCACTTAGCAAGAAGCCTTTTGTATGGTAGAAAAATATTTCCCTCTTAATCTCTGCACTTTAAAGTCACTATCGCGAAAGCTTCTCCAGTCTTAGCAGGTATATTATATGTATAATCAGAGTTTATATCGCTCCGCTACAAAGTCTTCTTTTCGCTTCATGTGCGTATCCTGCACAAAGTATTAATAAAATACTAATCTATTATGCGAAATGATAAACGCATCAAAGAAGCAAGAGTCGGGAAAGATACGAGTCTTTTTCTTAGGATCTAAAGCGGAATCGTAAGAGAAACATTAAAACACCGAATAACATTGCGATATGAAACGCGACAGGCAAACTAAATCTCAATCGAACGTAAACTATGCGAATACTGTACCACCGCAACACACGCCAGCCGGTAACTATACCTATCATTATTGCGGTCCGAGGTCACAGTGGACCGAGGGTTACCCGTTCACTGCGCTCGATAATCTAATAGCTTTATTAAGTTGCAAAACGCAATAGCCCGATTTATTCCAGCCGGTTTGTCGCGCTTTGTCGGCCACTCGATTGAAAAACGATGAACTAATTTCGCGAGGCGAGTCCAGAATGCCGGAAATCAACAATCTGTAGACAAACAGAGACTTTGACCGGTATGGCCTCTTTCTTCTCCCTTTCGCGTAAACTCACCGAGACCCATATTTTACACTCTCATCACGTTCGTCGCAGTCGCGGATGTAGCCGCACATCGCAAAACATGAACAAAGACGGCCTCCTGCGGGAGCGACTAACTAGAAGACGAGTGAGATCGCCAGGCACGTGTTGCACCACAATAAATCGTGCTCTGCATTTTTGACACTTTATTCCGCAACTAGAGCACGCTTCTTTTGACTGTATTCGAGCTGGAATTTGGAATCAAGTTGGAATTTTTAGTCAAATAAAATTAATTAGACGAGTTCAAAAACCTCGTGAGACCTGTTTTTATTTTTCAAAATTTAACTCTGTCGTCAGATTTTATTCTCTCAAATACGTGACGTGCAGAAATAATGCGAGTTTAACTAGACAGAATTTTAATTCAAGCTGATGCAAAATATTGTTTTGAAAATTGTAAAAATTCAATTCTTGAGACTGACTCTTTTTTTTAAATATTAGCTAGCTATTACTAAGCATTTCTTAGCTAAATATACAGCTGAATTTTAACGAAAATTTGGGTAAACGTATAGCGTGAAAGAACAGAAGGTGAAAGGCGATACTGCATTATTATTACGGACTAACAAAGGATCCGCTGAACTTGAAACAAAAGTTTATATATAGAGGTATCTTCCTTCTCTATAATTGCACATAATATCCGCTATCCGTAAAGTTTCAAAGCATTTAAAGAGGTTGTAAAGGGAAAATTTCGACATACTTATAAATCTGTCTCTCATGTTAAGTGGAGACCATATCATATTATCAGATAGAATCATATTACATTATAATACATAAAATTCATGATATATATAAAATGACACTGAAATGACCCGCATAAAAAATACTTGAAGTTTAGAGGTAGCAGAAAAAGTAAAGCGAATCCTCTACGATTGAGAGAATCAAATATCATCAAATTAAAAATCCCTAATATATAGCAATCATATTTATGATCTTAATAAATTATATATAAAATAAAAAAAAATGTTAATAAATTATATATAAAAATAATTATAAGTAATATAAAATATGATGATTCAATTATTATATTATTTGTCATTCAAAGCTTTCAAATTAGTTTTTATATTTTATATACATAACATTTTTTCCTGAGTATTTTATATTTATTCAGGTATAACTCAGATAACGTCAAATATTAATCTCAAAAATTGGCATCAACACGCATTGTATACGCTTAAGCAGCACTCGAAGAACGCAAGTTTGTTGAAAAAATTAGACTATCAAATTTTTATTTATGGTTACTGGATTGCAACAGAAATAAAATTCTATCGTGCAATGTTTTTACATAAATTGTACGCAAAGCTGCTGGGACACGTATCTTACTTTAGCGAGGTAACTTCCAACGCGACTTTGCAAATCGAGCGCAACTGATGCACCAAGAGCTCTCTCTCTCTCTCTCTCTCTCTCTCTGTTTCTCTTTCTCTCTCTTTGTATTCGCATCGAGCGAGATGTGAAAACAAAGTTCCCCGGTGAGATGTAAATAACGCATAAAAACAACGCCACAGTATGTGCAATGGATCGCATATTTCTTCCTACGTCCCAATTAAACTTTGATATTGTTTCTATAACAATAATATAAGACGCGTCTCGTGAGACTGAGTGAACGAACTTTTCTCTTCAATATGATAAGTGATAAGTATCACTCGATTAACATTTTCGCGCTGTATAATATTTATTATATTATTATAATATTATTATTATATTTATTATTAAAATATTTCCGGTGCCATCTATACGAAAGTATTTTTGGAATTTCGCGTATATGACATTATAATTTCGCCTGAGATTCGTCAATATTCACGCGAATTCTACCTAAACTTTGCCGCAACGCGTCGAGTTATTGTTGTCACGAGTCGTTTGTATGTACAAACTGCATACTACTGCGAGGCACATCACGGAAGAACGCACGTTACGAAACATTGAAACCGGCGTCACTCTGCGCTGACCGCCACGGTCCAGCATCATTGTACACATGTTCGTTCCAGAAAGGCGAATACCTAACCGCATACGAGCTTGCTGGGACGGATCGAGATAAATGCGGAAGAGGCTGCATGTACACAGTTCAGAGCTCATACATCATATCGCGCTATCTATGCAAGGTGCGAAAGGTTAGCGAGGACGCGCCGTTATCGGGAACGCGCTAGAGAGCCGATCCTTTCTCTCTTTCTAGAGCGCGAGAGAGGCATCGACGACCAGAGAAGCCCAGCAAAGTTCCATCTTCGAAGAAGCAGCCGGATGCGATAGTGAATATATGACGTACATGCAAAGTGTATGTACATCCGGCAAAATTCTCCCGCAACGAGCTAACGATCGCCGGAATATCGTATTTCAAGTCGGAAGCTCCGGCCGTACATCCGCATGCTATCGAGAAATTGAAATTTTTCATTTTACCGATCCGTTTTTTATGACCGAGATTTCGGCCGTTTTCGCCACGTGTCAGTACAAGAAGTCGTTAAAACTTCAACGTGAATGATTGCTTTATATAGGTATACGTTGCTCGTATAAACGTCATTTAAATTTTCATATCACTATATAATATGATAATCTGATTATTTCATAATTTGATTTTCATTAATGGGTCGCAGTGTGAAATAATTCTTGCTATCTTAACGAAATAATATCGTTGAATGACATTTAAGGATAGTAATTTTACACAATGTCATAACCATAAAATATAAAAAAAAAAAAATTACTGTATCTTTCTCTTCAATAAAACTACTGAGAGAATCGTGAAAAATTATATGAACCATCGTAAAACCCTGCAGATTAGTCTATTTCAAGGAGCAGCGTTTTTCATCTCGGCCAAGATTATATTCGAAGTCGGAATAAAACTCGAATGCCCAATCTAATAAATTCGAACGTGCCGACGTGAATATTTCACAATTAAATTGCGAAGCTTTGAAACTGCACGCAACCTCCGCATTTGACATCATACATTATTATTTAACAGAATTTATAGCTTTACAGATCAAATCGCGTCATGTAGTACAAACATCGATGTAATATTTTCATATCACTTTATAATTCTGATTTAATAAATTTAAAGCCATATTGAAAATACAACGATATTATATTGCACAACCGGCAGAAATGGTAAAATCTCAACATCGAGGCTTCACGCTGAAGCTTCGAAAAAAACATTAATGCATGAGGCATTTTGTGGGAGCTTCATAAAACATTAAGAGAAATTAATGATTTCGATCGTCGATAGAATATATTATTCGATTTATCTCGTGTTCGCTTTTAATTTTCCAGCAGGTAAGTTCTCTGTGGAGTTTCCAATATCCGGTGGGTGTCATTTCTTCTTCCATTTTCTCGATGAAATTACACGGAAACGACGGTTAGAGATCTATATGTCCCTCGAGTCTTTTGTGGTACTTCGTTCGATTTTGACCGCGCTCTGAACATTTCGCGTCCGTGTTTTTAACTTAGTATGCGTAAAGTCATTTCGAGACGAGGAGCCGCTGCTATAAATGATGAACAAGTAAAGGCAGCTCAGCGATATTGTGCATAATAACGCGTTTACTATGCCGCTATGGGGTAAAAGAAGATTGCTGTGCGGAGGCAATAGCGGTTCATCTGCATGAAAAGTTATAGCGTTCACGGCATCGTAGACCAGCGAAGGATGGACTTCTCTTCCCCTATTTCATAATGTCATATATAAGCAAATAATATATAGATTTACGATTTCCTGAAAGTACAATATATTTTTGATACGCATATCAAAAGTAATTTAGGGGGAATTTTCGAGGGATTTATTTCAATAAATGCTTTTATGTAACAAGCGTGCTCTAAAATACGACTAGCACTTCCGTGACATCTCGGTAGATTAGACCAAAAGCTCTCTCGGGAATCTGGTAGCACACTATTCGCCTGGGAAAGCAGTTATTTTGATATTCCGTCGTTTAAGAAGTAAAGTTGTGGTTGTTTACAAAAATGCTTACTCTCCTTCCGAGACGGTCCTTTAACTTTTTCCATTATAGGTAGAGAGAAAGAGAGAGAGAGAGAGACAAAGAGAATGCAACAGCATATTCCGCGCAGCTTTCTCTCTTTCTCCGGCTTTAATTCCGTCTCATTCCGGCTTTTCTGTAACTACTCAAATGCGCCAATTACACAGAAACATCTTGGTTAGAGATAAACAAAGAGGGATTAAGAATACTCTCGCGTAAGTAAAGGCATCTAGCTTGCGGCATTCGTTAAATTTTAGATCTCTTTAATCCACAGAACGCGTTTCCAGTTATTCGTGAATCTTCAAAGCGCATTTCTAGGCTGCTGGTGAATTTTTACGCTGCCATAGGAGCGAATAAACACTTTAATTAAATTTCCCTCGTATAATTCGTCATCGATAATAATCTACTCAGACTTATAATTATATAGAGGATTAAAGATAACGTCAAATGTCTAATTTTGACATGTTCATACTTGTGTGATTGTATATACTTTTTATTTTAATAAAATTAAAATATAATAATATTATACATTATAATATTACATATAAGAATACTATTATATATTTTTCTTACATCTTACAGATCTTTTTTTATCAATAATATTAATTTGCTTATCATTATCAATAGATAGAGACAATAAAGTACAATTAAAATACGTAGAAAAGCAAAGCAGATAGGTACCATCAAAAAAAGCAAGTTTCTGCAATGGCTTTTCCTATTTTTATCGCGGCATAAAGCATCATATAAAAAGCTGAAGAGTAAAAGCTCAAGTAAAAGCTGAACAGAGAGTGAAGAGGGAATTACAATTGACAGAGAGATAGAAAAGCATTTATGTGAAGCAGAGAGTAGATATTGAGAAAAGTGTAGAAAAGCCAAAGTGCGAGTGAATTTGATGGAATTAGAAATATTAAAGAAAAAATCTCCGACAAAAATTTTACAATCAAGATTACATAATAATGTGCAAATAAATTTTACATAATTAAAATTAGAAATTAAATTATTAAATTAAATTATAATGACACAATCCCATTTTTGTTCTATTTTATCTGTAATAATTAAATTGATAAAATTGATTAAAATACTTTTATTAAAATGTATTAAATTTACACAAATCGATCAAACTCACACTCTTATATAAAATGTATTATTAAATATGCACACACATATACATATATATAAATTGTATAAAGAAATCTAAAATAAGATATTTTTAAGCGCGCGGAATAATACATTCCGTTGAAGTTCTTCAACAAATTCATTTTTTCTTGCAAATTGATATGTATATTGATATCTTGTACCATTGAGATATTCATAATAATTAAAAAAAAAGCTGATATTTCAAACCAATATATATATATATATATATATATATATATATATATATATCGCTGCTGTATCATATACCTATAAAACAATCGCGAGATCTACTGGAAAAACATCGGAATTGGAAAGATGGAAGTAATATATATAATACAGAAATAAATCTATATAACGAGTTGAGAGCTGAAATAATTTGCATCTTACTGCGCCAAGTTTTAATTACTCAGAACGATCTTCGTCTAACAATTCCTCAAAGTCCCGAGTGTTGAAAATTGTTTTACAACTTGCAGCGGGACGTACGCTATCATATTTACCAGCTGCGCGAAATTGGATATCACTGCTCTTTACTTAATTAACTGACTTAATAATTATTTTAATAGACCAATTGCAACATGAAATTATTGTCCATCGATCAAAAATCTTATTTTCCGTGCGACTTATTTATTTATTTATTTATGCTTTCTAAAAAATTTAATACAAGACAAAAATTGTTTATACAGCGTGTTTGATGCTGATATAAATGCCACATTTGTTCTCTCTTTGAAGCTTTGTAATGCTTGTCCTGTTTCAAATAATTCGTGCGATCAATCTATGCATAATGATAATCTGCAAATTATTCGTCCGTTTCCAGTTCGAGGACCGCGGTTACGATCGATGGGATTGGGGTATATCGTTATACACAAGCGGTTTAGCGCCCAACCACGAGTCGGAAACGTTTCCCGGTCATTAAGAAGAAATACAATAATCGCGTCCAATGATTCGATTGAAACTCTGATCGACGATGCAGCTCGGGAACAGCATTTGCGGTTTCTCAAATTCGCTACATCGGGAAGTTAATTACCTAGAAATACTTAAGTGATGGGACAATTCTGTTGTAATCCGGACAGAATGATAATTGCCGAGAAATGGCATTTATCGGATTTAACTTGAGCAATCAATCAAATAACCGGTACATTTGTGTATGCAAATTTCATGATTTTTCTATTTGCTTTAGGATATTTGCGTTTTCTTAACGTGTTGACACTAGTTTGTGCACAAAAGCCAAATGTTGTGCAAAAATCGAAAATTATTCCAGTCGGTTTTCGAGTTAATTTCCATAAAATTATTTTCATCAGATACGCTTATATATACCGCTAATTTCTCTTTCTCTCTCTTTCTCTCTCATCTAATTTTAATGAAGAAATAATTTGAAGATGTGCACGTTTATAGATGTTTGCGTGCGCCAACATCTGTGCATCTATACACCATCTGCGTTCGCTGAGCTACTAACGGTGCCGGTATTAATTGCAAGTATGTTTGACCTGGGAATTGCAAATGCGCCGACGTTTTGCGTTCCTGACGTGACATTGCATGTATCTTTGTGTTATGTTGCAGTATATACAAACAGCTGACGAACATCTAACAAATATTGAGCCTTTTGTGCAGAAATCTTAAAGTTTATTCTTGATTCTATATTACCCGTGTTTTTCAAGAATTGAATGTAAATAAAAGTTATGAAACTTAGATATATATTGTTATGCATATATAAAATTTTCTATTTACATTTTCTATATAAAATTATGATCCATTAATTTTCAAATTTTTTGATTGTGTCATTACAATTATCTTTCCAATAGAATGACTATACTAGAATATGCTAATATATTAAACAGTTGCTTATACAATAGTTTCAGCTATATTGAACTATATACTTCGTAAACATTCAAATATTTGCTATCCAAACGATCTAATTATTTGCGATGATTTCACTAACGCATGGTTCAAACTTCAAGTACTAAATCTATTTCATATTATATATGTTACATTTGTGAAATTAGACATTTTTGCGGAGGAACCGCAGACGTTTTTCTCGAAACTTGGGCGATATAAGCAACTCCGATTCTCTTAAGCTGTCTCATCTTCTCATTTTGGAGTGACTTGTTGGGGATTGTAGAGAGTTCGCAGTCTTCTCATAAGCTTGCTGGAACGCAAGTGAATTTTCTTGGCTAAAAGTTCACGGTAACTTCGTGCCGGTGAATAACTTGTGTGTGGACATTCTAGCCTTAGCTATATATCTTTTTTTATTTATACACGCTGTATTATAGAATTTTCAATATTAATCATATTTTATAAAATACTAACATAAAATAGACATATATATATATATATGTGTGTGTGTGTTCCTATATTTATTAAATTATAAAATCATAATATTAACATAAATATATGTAAATGTATATCCATAATTAAATAATTAAGTAAGTTGCATAATTAATAACCAAAGGTGTAAAGTAACACTATATAAATATTATCGCACGTATCATTACTATCACTAATACATATTATCTCTTCTACCGTCATTATTACTCGACTACATTTATTGCGCATATATAATTACACGAATTGTAACTTTGATGAATAAAGCTCTCGAAATGATATTAATTAATAAAATTTTACAGTGCATATCAAATTTAATCGGATTTTACGTTATTGGCATGTTAGTTGACTTCTCCCGTTGACGTCCCAACAATTTCCGTAGCGATAAATGGATTTAAAATTCACTTCAGCCAAGTAAAATCCGCTGGTAAAATTAAGATCCGGTCTGACCGGCATATATGCATAATGTATATAATATAAGCGTACGTAAATGACGCATGATCCATCGGAGATGACTAAATGTACACAGGCGAGAGTTTCCATTCTCTCTCCCTTCCTACTCATCCGTCTATTCTTCTTATATCTTCTCTCCGCAGTCTCTCTTGCCAGGGGAAGGTAGTCTCATCAGCCCTCTCGAAGCATCCATCCAGCGGCTCGTCAGGCTTTCAACGGATATTACAAACTTCACCTTTCATCCATTTTCCGCTTCGAACGAAGCGATGACAACCGCAAGCCGACGAGTACCGCACTCTAGCTCGCTACCTGACCTACTACGTTATTATCCCGTTTTTTTTTTGTGGAGAGGACCCCGCACTCGATTCTTTTTGGTTTTACTGGCAACCGAACGTAATCATTCGCCCGGTATACGCGGATAGTGATAAGATGATAAATTCGAAAGCGGGATGAGTATCGCGGGATTACTCGAAGCATCGTTCAAGTGGTGGATAGATATACATGAGATCACTTTTGTTATTGCAGACGAGGAGCAATTAAAATCTCAAACTCGTTGTTTACGGAATATCGGCATGTAATTAAACAGCCGCGCGCCATAATAACGAAGCTAGATAGATATATACATATATATCTCTCCTCCTCCTCTGCAGGACAAGCGAGAGAGAGAGAAAGATAGATTTATTCAAGAGAGATTTATCGCGACCTATTATCTTACGCTACAAATAAAATCGAGAGAAAATGTGAATCATTTATTATTTCTTGAATTATAGGAAACTGTATTTATTAGAATATTTGAGAGAATATTTTCATAAATGCTCCGACACTCGAAATAAGGACTCTTATGTATTTTTATTATTTTTTTTATATGCGTTAGAGATTTTACCGACCGTTTTTGTAACAAATGAAAGAAGCTTTCAGAAACTGCATCAGACCGCATCAGACGGGCTTGCATTATTCCGCGTGATAAACAGTCTCGTAATAATCGCCCCAGATGGGTCGATCGATTGATTTTTTTTTGCAGCATGCGCGGCAACTGGGTCATAATTACGCATCGGGAGAAACGACCATTCTGCTCGTCCCTTTTTAATTCAAGCATGTCGCTGGGCGGCCGCGAGTCTCTCGACGACGCCACCGCCGCGACCGGGTAATTTGTATTCATGAGAGCGAACAAACCGCGACGGTTCGCTTCGGTACCGAGACGCGTAAAAATCTTCGGCTTCCATCCGGAGGACGTGGAAAAAGCACCGATGTGTCGGTATGTTTCTCTTTTCCTCCCATCTCTCTCTTTCTCTTTCTTTCTTTCTTAACGTTTATTAACAAATTTCAATTTGTTCCGCATTTTTGCAGGATGCCCGATATATTGAGATAAAAATATCCCGATCGCGTCGCGTACAAGTTACACAATTGGTCAGATTTTTGTTATTTTTATTTTAATATTTGTATCGTGCGTCCCGTTTATATATCCAACATTTTGGAATCAAAATTAAAATTTAAATCGATTTATAAATATTCCGAAATCTTAAATTATATTTGCCTTTTTCATATTTGAATTTGAATTGTAGAATATTTTTATTTTTTGCTTTTTATATCTGATATTTTTTTTCTACAAAAAAGTTAAATATTGTTATATTCAGTTTTCTCTAACGTTATAATAGATACGCAGGAAATGGTTTATTGTCTCTGTATAAGGAAGAAGTTTTACAAATCCTTTTTTTTCTCATACTATCGCTATTGTATACATGGATATGGGTGTGGCAGCGAGAAGATAAAGTATAGTGCGGATTTAGCCTTACAACTATGACGACGAAAGCATTTTTCTTGTTGTATGGCTTAACGTGCCACGGCGAAACATTGCGAGGCACGTATTTCTTTCTCTCTGGCACACCGGGACTTTGATTTGAGCCGTGTGAAGCACTCTTACGACCTTAATTGAT
Source organism: Camponotus vicinus (assembly GCF_025532165.1). Taxonomy (NCBI): domain Eukaryota; kingdom Metazoa; phylum Arthropoda; class Insecta; order Hymenoptera; family Formicidae; genus Camponotus; species Camponotus vicinus. The sequence continues at coordinate 5,185,275 of NW_028141981.1, read as the reverse complement.
TCTAGCTGACGTACGCGCTACTGCCTCGAGGAGACTATCTCACACAGACTCAGTAACGTGTGATACATATTTAAAGAGGAAAAAAGGTCGCTCCATTTTTATAGTGCAGCTACCTCACATACGATGTCTGTGTCTCACATACGACCTCTGTGTCTGACAAGCGCGAAAAGTGTCGTAACCACGTTTTTGCGGCGTCTGGCATACATCAGTGTCTTGCCTTCCTCGGATCTCTCCTCGGTATTATAATACGTCTATGTGTATGCATATGTATATATATATATATATGTGTGTGTGTGTGTGTGTGTGTGTGTATGTCAACAAATATAGTACCATAAGTAAATTTAATTGTCAAAACCTGCAGAGTTTTGGGAAAAGTACGGATTAGCGTATTTGAAGATTGTTTTTCGCGCAGCGTCTAACACAAAACGTTTATAATGTTTTCGTCGAGGAAATAATTCTTGAAAAAACTGCAAGCTAAAGAAAGCTAAAGAAAGTTAAGAAGGACTTAATTCAGTTTTCGCCGCGTTAAACGAAACTCGACTTATGTCCCGCTTCTTTTGCACGCGGGCGCGCGCGTTAATTCGTAACGGTACAAAAATGTCGTCGCAGTGAGATTTTGCAGTGTTTCCACTTTACGTTAATTACGGCGCCGGATTTCGCGACAATCGCTCTCGGCGAAAACGAATTACTTTAATGAAACTACAACGCGCGCTCCGCGATATACAGCCGATGTAAAATATGCTCAAATAATTTTCCCGCCAATTATTATCATAATTGGATTATGAATATGCATGTGTCGCAACATTAACCTTCGTTCTCTCTCTCTCTCTCTCTCTTTCTCTCATACACATATTCTCCCTCTACATACACGCATATTCTGTTTCATCCTAATGACGTTATGCGAGAGCCCACTTATACAAGTCGATGTTATATCGATATTTTGGTATTGCCCGAACATCTGCACACGCAGATAGCGAGCTGCAAATGTCGCTGAAAGAGCGGGTAAACCACTATCCGTTTCCGTCCTGTGACCTGCCTGATTGATTTGCCGATAATGAAAGCGCGCGCATGACGCACGACGCACCGTAAATCGCATAAATCGCGGATAGAAATATGAGAGGCTGTGCATGTGTTTTGCAACGTCCGTAATGTAGTGCACGCATGAGGCGCCGAGCGCGTAATGTGAAGTGCATTTTTGTAATTTTCATGATTTATTTCGCCCGCGGTGGTCGTAATCGACGTAACTATATCGCCCGCTGGCTCGTGTGTGCGCGCGCACGATATTTGATCGAAACGATGTATCCGTAAATACAAATGCGTACGCAATTTTACAGTCCGTATAATAGGGCATGTCAAAAGCGTTCTTATGATTTTCATGATATTCATACGCGCCGGCCATAATCAGTTTCATGATTGCATCGCGGACGATTCGATCGAAAAGCGATATGTTCCATGAATCTCATTATATTGGCTATATAATAACCGAATGATTTATTTATCGCGTGTCAACAACACGTAATTTAAAAAATAATAAATATGATAAGATGTAATTATAAATAACATACGGTTCTTTGTTGCATATAAAACGATCGATGATATCAACTTTTTGATTGTAAACTAAAAATAAATACGATACTTTTTTATTTCCTTCCCTAATTATTACATTATTTTTTCGATTGCAAAAAATATAAATTCGCGAAGTAATACTGACAGCATGATTTTCTGTAAATTGACAATGCATATAAATCTTCAGCTTAAAATGTAACTTTGTTCGAGCTTATATACAGCTGATAAAAAAACGCGACATAAATCTACATATATTGTTAATAATAATATCATGATAAAAATTTTGAATATTTTAAAGCGTCCACTATTCAACGGTATCACGAGTGACACAGTTTAATAAAAAAAAAATATATATTTTTTTTTTGTCGTTGCAAGAATGACGATTTTGCAGAAAGAATACAGAGTCACTTATGATAACTCTCAGCTGTCATTTTGCGAACGCAGTTTGCAATCGATGAATTTTACGGGACAATTGTAATTGTAAAAATCGCGCTGACACAATCTGTCCAAAGATAAAATCACACGGCGATATATAAATACGGGTCGTCAACCCCTCGGAGACGACACCAGAGCAACGCATCGACGCGAATTATTTGGCGACGCGACATGTGGGCGCGCCAGTCGAAACGAGACGCGACGTCCCAAATCGACAAATTCTATTAATACCCGCATTAATATCCGTAATTGAGCGAGAATTCGCACCGCACTGGGATTTAGTTTTCACAGGTCGCCGGCCGACACGTACGACGGGGAAACATTCAAAGGGGAAAACCAATCAACGGTGCGCCACACGCGATGAGACAAATTTTTGAAATTTACAATCTCCGGATTGATCGCGCCGATGCATTGGAAGCAGTTTCGATAGTGCAAACGATACCGAAGAATAGTGAACTGAAATTCATCGCGTGATGTGATGTACGGTACATCCAGGTACAACGAATCATTTAGTGTTGATGATTTTTGCGAAAATTTTTGAAGTTAAGTTAAATTTTAAACTAGAAATTGTCCAATTAATTTCAGCAGATTTTAATACAAATATCTCAACTAATTGATTAAGTTTAGTTATCAAAGAGAGAGAGTTTTTTCTCGCGCTAAAATCTGAATTTCATCCAACAATTTTTAATCCAGAAAAAGTGCGCGACTTTTTACTACCTTTTTGCGATCACTTTCTAACAGTTTTATAAGAAATGCTAGGGAGCTGGATATACGTGCTAAGATTGTTTTTCTCGCGTCGTTATAATGAGGGCTCTACTAAATACATGGGCTTTGTTTCTTTGAAGATTAGACTTGATGGCTGAGAAAACAAGCTCTTGACGGAGATTAATGATAGCGACCGTACATTGTGTCGCACGAGTACTTGCTCCAGCGCGATACATGCTATCTACATTGACACGTTCGACGATCAACGTCAAAATACTTTAAGTTTTTATTTTCACCGTAACGGGAGAGAACAATTTCACGGTATTAATGCGTGTAATAAATGACGCGCCGGTCGTAAAAAATAAACGAAGCGCACGATCGAATCGAGTAATACGATTCGTAAGGCCGGTAAATCCGAGTGAAAATATGACGGAATAGTAGCGAACTTTATAAATATTATAGCATAATTTAGCGAACGCGAAAGCATTCGAATTCATCTGATGTACTTCATATTCTCAGGTATTCGGATTATCCGGATCACTTCCGCGTATGTGTATACTCGATAATCGGATTTTTCAACTTGACACCTGCAGCTATAAAGGCAAAGGATCAACTACCTTTTTACTTTATGTTACGTTTATTGATAAAATCAATAATATAATCTACCATACGTCACAACATAGTGCGATTAAGAAATCATATTTATGCTACAAAATATTGATGCAATTTTTTAAAATATCAATATATTATATTTCTGAGATTTTATCTTCGCATAAAAAATACATCTTACTTTTCATATAATTGTATTATATTGTTTACGTACACAAATTTTTAATACATTCACACATGCATATTTTTTATTTGTTTCTTAATATCGCGCTTAATGAAACGACAGATGTTTGGCATTTGAATTCTCTCTATTGTTTTATTAATACGCTCGCGCAAATGTGCACGTAGCTGACACGCCGGGTGTGCAATTACGTGCATCCAAATTTAATATCGCTGCATCGGCGAATTCTTGTCGTCTGCGTTACCGTTATCGCACGGCAACCAATACACACTCGCAGGTACTTAATTAATTAACCGTTATCAGAATTTTACTCCGCTCTAGCGTAAAACACGCACGGCACCGGGGAGTTTCGAGAGGTGGAGACTTCACATGCTAATTAGTTACCGGCCAGGTATATCCTTTGATAGTGATACTTTTTCACGCTTTGAAAACACGCGCGGAAGTATCGCGACAACATGCCCCGCATAAATAGCGGTCGGACGATATTTAATACAATGGCTTTTGTGCAATATATCTCAGCTTTCAATATCTTCTAAAGAGTCAACTTCCATTGAATAGCGGTAAATAGAAGCTGCACGAGAAACTTCGACCAATCGGATCTGCAGCTTCGCTTGCGTGTTCTTGATTATTATATTATAAAAGTGGCAGATAGTAAATCTCTTTTCCTCTCGCGCTTTATTATAACGCTGTCCATTATAATTGTAATTTCATGATAGTTGCCATAAAGACATGATTGATATTTTATTTTAAATTTCTAGAATCACATATGTTATTTAAAACTTTAAAAGCAGAGAAAAAGATACAACATATATCATAATTCGCGAAATTCATGAATTTTACGTAGCACAATTTCTAATAAAAAATGAATGAATAAAAAGTCCTCAACAATTTTTTTCTGCAATACTTAATATGAAAGAGGAATTATTAAATGAAGGTTACGTAATCAGCGCCGTTTTTTAAACGAATATATGTTCGTGAATCGCATATCGTGTTGAATATAATCACGCATATTACTCGATGAGTGGTTCACGAACGTCTGTCTAAAAAACGGCGCTGATTTAATATAAACACCTTGTATATTACAGGAAAAAAGAGAGAGATGTGTGTTATACATACAAAAATAAAATACTACCAATATTTCTCATACATAATTTCCCTTCGTTTAATATTTCAAGATGTGTCCTCTTTTACTGAAATAGAATACTCGCTATATTATATTGCAATATTTGAATCGATTGAGCAAATAAACTCGTTGAGGACACGACGAGGGAGACGAAACTTTGAACTCGAGCAAACTTTACACTAATTACCTTCACGGTATTTTAACATTGATACTCTTCGACAAGCCGGAAGAGCGATGGGAACGCTAGCACGGTAGTGGTATATTACATGCTTGTTGAAATTCAATTTATCCTCTTTTCCGCGAACAGAGATGCGTCAGAATGCGCTTTTAAAGTAATCAGATCAAGAAACTAACAGACAATGATAAAGGTGCATGTTCAAGTTAAACCGTGTATCCCCCGTGTAAACAAATACAGTCAGGTAAACATATTATGTCATAAATAATTGTAATTTCGAGAACATAATTTAATTCTAAATTACTTTAAATTGGTATATGAAATGTAAATAAATTTAAATTAGCTTCAATTATTAATTAAATGCATTTATGCGCTGTCATCATTTTGTTATATTAAATTGCTAAATATATACAAAACAAATGTGACATATATTATCCTACTGTGTAACTTTGCTTTATCGCATTGTAATTTATATCGGAATTTATGTGGGAATATACTTATATACTTATATGCATTAAAAAAAAAAAAAAAAAAAAATCTTTTTAGAACGATTAATTGAATTTTATAAAAATTGCGAAAGCGAAAATAAATAATAAAGATCCCAAATTACTTCATGTGCAATTAAAATTAATTTTCGGAACAAATTTTCGACACCCGCGATGTTATGGTACATCGGTTAACGATGGCTTGCGAGCGAATATTTCGCGCAGAACGAGTCATGAGTAAGCACGCGTGCAAATTTGATTACCGGTTTCATGGAGCGCGTTTACCGAAAAGGGCGGACGCGTTAACGCGATAGTTTTCGGTCGAGCGCTGCGGGACAGGATTGCGTGAAATTTTTCGAGCCAGGACCCCACGGCGTCAGAGAGGTCCCGTTGTTTTTCTCTTCTGTGCAGAGAGGCGGAGAGAAGAGAGAATCTCCGCGTTCGTTTCGTCCATTCATTACGTTTAAAGGAGATGACGTGCGTGCAATATAGCGATTCGCGGCGAATCAAAGCCTCGCGTGTATAATGAGCGTCGATGTGAGCAGATGCAAGCGTTCACATCGTATCGGCTCGAGCGTTTATTAAGCGCTGGTCGAAACAAAGGAGAAGACCGCGTAGCGTGCGTCCACTATGCGGACAAAGTGAGAATCATGCATCCGTAGCAACACGATAATCCACACGGCAGTTCGTATGAATTATTCTTTCGCTGGTACATATCCCAAGTTTATCGAGATATTTTTGCTGATAAAAGAGAGACTCGCCTCCTCTCTTTCTCTCTCAAGATATGATCGTGTGCATAAATTCGCGACGGACGAGCGGGATAAAAGAGATGCATTCGAACAATATGTGTCTCGATTTAACAATTTATATCGCACCTACGAGACGATCGGTTTTTATTTGTGCATCCCGATGGGAGTGCGCGTAACTCAATGTAGCGTTATTCCTATTACGGCGAGTATTTTGAAAGGAACGATTTGTGTTCCCGGAGAGAGAAAGAGAATGGAAGAGATCAGAGCGACCGATGTGATTGCACGTATAAATCTGAATATAATTTAATTTCATTATTGTGGACTCTGTAACCAAATTTCTATATTGGATTTGTCGCAATTTTACGGTACCAGTTATTAAATTGTGCGCTTTTTACGCAATTAGCGTATTGGTATTTATAGAACAATCGTTGACAGTAACGCAAACGAGTTATTGGTTTCTCGTTGAGCTGCGGCGTCGACAGGTACGATAAATTTAATCGTATTGTTCCTAAATATTGGATAAATTTTTCCGAGCAAACATTTTCGATCTCTCCGTATAATAACTGTGCATTGTTACATTGTTGTATGTTTAAAATTTATAGGAACAAAGGTGCGTTCGCGCTGTCAGTATTATAAGGATAGCTCGTTGCAGTTCTATCTTTTATAAATATCCTGAATGTGGCACTCGTTTAACGTACACTAATATGTGCACATGTACAACGCGTTGTGTACTAGACGAAGTTAGAGCGCTAGAGCGAGCGCCGTGTTAAAATTCGATCGACTGAAAGCCAGCCCGCAGCTAGTCGTAAATTTTCGGGCGCGGTTACAAAACGATGTGGCGCAAACAACGGTATGTATCGTCGGCGGTTTCGAGTCGCCATGATGCGGTACCGTGGAACGATCCTAGCAGTCATCCAATCCACAAAGGCGGCACTTTCGACAACGATCGTAAACGCTCGAGAGTACGATTATAGCTTTACATGAACGATATTACGGAAGAATAGATTAATCCATCGAAAGTGGTGCTTCCTTCGAGTAAACAATTAATTACAAATAAATGAATTTTATATTACTTGTTTTTAATTTAATATTTTTTTACAATATTTTTTTGCATCGTTCATAATTATTCGATATAGTTTCTATATATACCTTCGAGATTCAAAAATCGAAATGGATCTTGCATTTGTGTCTCTTTTCGAGTTGAAGCAACGCATATGCATGCACAAGTGGATAAACTGATGCATGCACATGCGCGTAACGCAATGTATCGCAATGCAATGATCCCAGTATCCTGTATCTTGCTCCATCGCTCAACAAATAAGCTATTGTACCTTGTCCCAACACGCTATGCAGTTATGGATCATGTATATGAATTATAACATGTATAACGCTATACCGTAATTATATTGATGATGGTGTGCGAACGAACGAAAATTTAGCACACTTTCAGCAAGGAATATAGTAAATATTTACAGCAATTGATCGCTAAGCTAGATATGTGAAAACTGACAAATATGGCAAAAAATACAATATTAATTTAACCAATTTGATACTGATCAAATAAATTCATAAAAGAATTTTCAGAAACAAATGATAAAAAGTAAAAAAATTGTGCGAAAATACGTAAATATTTAACAAATATTATGCAGTAAAAAATAAAATTTTATTGAAAATTTGAAGAAAATTCTACAGCCACTGTTGCAAAAGCGAAGTTTTGACGTGACAGCTGACTGACTTTTTGATGGATTATATTAATCTGATTGATCCTCTCTTTTACAGATGATATATAAACATTTTTTTAGATTTTTATATAAAATATATACACAGATAGAAGAGTAAGGATCTTAGCACGCGCGTACGCGACAGCTCCAATAATTTTAATTTTATATATTCGTAATAAGTGAGTAAAATCGCTTCATCGAGAGCGTGCGCTTAAAAATGGAAACAATGGCGCAGAAATCCACTTCATGGATTACCAATTCGCGGTCGGCTTTTTCATGCAAGCTGAAGAATGACTGCGCAAATACGAAAATTCGCGCGCAAAATAGAAGGGAGAATGAGAGAAATGCAAGAAAAGAGGGAGAGAAAAATACACAATATCGCGTTCAATATGCATAGCACAAAGCGAGATTATTCGTTGGTCCGTTTGCGATAGTTGCGGTTTTCATGGATACATATCATGCACGATATTTCGGTCGTAAATCTGGTAAACTTGGTTATAGTATGAGATAGACCTGCTGATTGTATCGTGGAAAATTTTAGCAGGATTTAACAATTATATATAATATGTTACGCATCTATATTACGTAAAAAGAGAGAGAGAGGGAGAGAGGAAGAAAGCGTACATTTGGACATCGGAAAATCTATCGGCTAGTCAGACTTAGGCTCGTCAATCAATCCTGCGCATCCACTATTAAAGCCCGTACATCGATGTTGCATTTGCCCGTCTTAACCCCTTTCGCAATCCGCATTGTCAATCAGCGTGTTAACCGCACCGTAACATCATGCCAGCTAACACTGCGATTCTAGTAAGGATCATTGTCGGAAGACCAGAAACACTGTTCAGATTTATAAATACGGATGAAAAGACGAAAAGAATATATAATTTAGTCGTATCTATATAAAATAAACAGCATTACTTTCTTTCCTAATTGCACACAAAAAATAATAGTATAGCATTTCGCAAGTAAAAATTGCACGAATTTTGAAATTTTCCTGCTCATCTACATTATTTACGTCTTTTCATGAATATATATTTTATAATATTTCATTAATGAAATATATAACAAGATTATATAATAAGAATTAATATATATATATATATATATATATATATATATATAATTATTTATTTATTTATTTTTATTTAAATAACTAAAGAAATGTTAAAGAAAACTATGCTTATCTTATAGAATTTAAGAGTGAGATCACTGTCCATATGTTTTTTTTACATATTTATGAATGGATAATATAATCAGATCTTTAATACTTTCCATAAATCGCGCAAATAAACGTAGTTCGAGCGCTTTTTGATTAATAAACGTTGAAATCGAAATATTATTACATTGTCATCAGAGATAAATGGCCAGTTGATCCGTTCTTCCGCATCGCATCATTTTTCAACAAACAATTACCACATTGTATGTTGAAAATATCGACCACCTATGAAATACGCGTATATGGTATGTTTTTTTTGTCTTATTAAACAACGAATTTAATTTCGTTTGAATCAATTTGGTCTGTAAATGCACGAATGCATGCATTTATGTATTTATGTATACAGTTAAAAGAAAATACAAATATTATTCTTAATCGCCGGGAAAATTTTGTTTTGGAATTATTAGATCGTAGAGGAGATCCGCGCGCGCAGACATCATCGCGTATCTCGGACGATAGATTATCCCATCGCGTGCACGAGATTGGTTCGTGGTGAGATAAAGCGAAGTAGAAGAAAGTTAATCCAAAAACTTCGGAAATGTTTATCGTTCACGATATTCCGCACTTACTCCCGCTTGTTGAAAGTTCTTGCGAGTCGGCGGCGAGCCGAATATGATACGAGCGATCGTGTCCATAATCTCGTTAACTTCGACAGAATGCGTAGTTGAAGGAAACTTCCATTACAGAAAACGCCAATTTATACCGGAACCAAGACACATCGAACGATAAATATTATTCTCTGTTGTGATTGCGCACATCTCACGACGCATACTTCCATTTATGTAGAATTAATAGCGAAATTTCTTTAGCCGGAATTATTTGTATGTTAACGTAATCATGATAAATTCACGCTGTATTTTAATCTCATAGTCTGGATTAAGCATATATGAAATGAATATTTGTAGGAATTAAAATAACGGGAAAGTAATTCCGATAAAATTAATTTAAAAATGATACAGAAGAAAAAAAGGACAAAATTCATACAAATTGCAAAAAACAAGGAGATGCTATGAAAAATTGAACACTGCAAGCTTTTAAAATCGACCCATCTTACGCATTAGACGTTAGTTTGAAAAAAAACTCTTTCAGAGTCGTTACTTTATTCACTCGCTGTTTGATACGCTACCGTTAAACACATTTTTGCGTATCCCGTCAGGGCATGAATACGAATTCGCATCTTGTGCCTCCGCGTCGGCGGAGAAATAAATTTCACCGCGTTGCTTCGATCGCTTTTAGTTCTTCGCCGCTTGCTCTATCGTCTTCGCAATGTCGCGTCTGCATATCGATGGTCGTACGATGTCGTACGTGCAATGCAGAATGCAATTTTAAATATTGCAGCGTCGAAGTTAAGAGTGTTTCTGCCTGATCGGAATATATGTGCGAGCGAGTTAAGCATCATGTCACGATAAGGAGCGCTTAATACAGTGAGATTATCAAATCTACCCTGCAAAAAAATGATTTTGTCTTGATATTAAAAAACTTTTCTCTTTTGTAATTTTAATAATCGTTTAATAATCGTTTTTATAAATACATGCAGCAAACTTTCATAAGAAGTATCTAAGAAAGAATTTATGTCGTCTCTTTTTTCCGTTTTTCAATTAAACTATAATAATTAAAAAATATACTTTTCCATTTTTTTACTTAATAAGCATGTAAAAAAATCCGAATGAAATTTCCATAATTGAAATACCGCCGAAAAATCCGATAAATAAAATAAAATATAGATAATCGATAAAATAATTAAAGATATCAATATGATCAACATGTTTTCTATCTGAAAAATTAGGTCAAATGAAAATAATATTATACGAAAATGTAATTATGATAATCATGAAAGTTTCTACGCTATTCTGTTTATATATTTCTTGTTTATATATTTTAACAAATCTAATTATTTCACAATGTTTATTACCAGGAAACGTAATTGTTATCAGCCTGGAATATTATTGCGATAATATGAGATTTCCAGTACCGAAAGGGAGAAATTGCGAGTCCTTAGGGGTCTCTTGAAACGTGCCGCGAATAAGGGTTCACTCGTAACGTGACGACCACGACGTGAATATTATTGACGTTTAACATAAAGACATTAGTCCATTCAAACTGCATGTAATTTTAAAGTACAATTATTAGCGAGAGTCGCAAAGTTTTCCCTGAAAAATGCTTTAAATATCACCAATGTAACATGATTATTATGAGGGAAATGTTATCGACGTTCGGCGCAATATTAGATCGCATATACTTGAGTAACAAAATTTCATTCATATGTACGTCGTCATATTCACTAGGAAATTTATGCAAGCGATTACATGTTATGTGCTTTCATGAAGTGTTCTACACAAACAACGCAATATTCATTACCAGTGGGAGCACAATTTCCCTCATTTAAATTAGCAAAATAAAATTAGTGTTATTAGGAAATTGTACGTGGAATTTTGTGCTATCCACTTTTATAGGTAAATAAAATTTCTACGATCTCTTTATACTATTTATACATAATCGAATGCAACATCTTATATCTTTATCAATATAATTGTAAAACACACTTGTTGATTTAAGAATAACTAACGGTCATTATTCGTAAAGATATTTGAAAGCACGCACTCGTTACTGTGAAATAACACAGAGTGTATGAGACGTGTGTAACTTGTTAGACGATTCCTTAGCCAAGCCAGATGATTCTTTAGCAAGATTTCACGAGAGTGCAATTGGCGAGCGAAGTTAGGTCGAAGTAACGCGAACTCTGAGGGACAAAATTCGTGGCAACGGAGAGAGCACGAGAGGAAGACGAATTAAACGTCTCGTAACATGTCAAAGACCTATTCCGAGAGTCAAGGAACATCCATCGCTTTGAATACTACCGCTACCACGTGAACGTGTGTCTCACCGTTCGTTCAACGTGAAATTTCTCGCTCATCTGCCGTCGCGACTTCCTCCCTTTTCACGTCTATTCGTGAGAAGAAAATTGCCAGTTCTATTCGGACGTAAAATTCAATCTCAGTTCTCTTCCATTTGCAGATTAGCTGGAGCCTCTCAACCACCGCCTGTTCCCACTTCTATTGCCCCCGTGTTTTTTTTCTTTTTTTTATATCATCGTTCGAATACATTCCTTTATTTTTCTCTCTCTCTCTCTCTTATCTTTCTATATCAATATGTGTCAATCATATCTATAAAAAAATGTTTCTAAACGCATGATGGTGATGAAAAACAAGAAAAGAAGATCTTTAACAAAATAAAAAATCGTATTAAAATAAACAATCGTATTAAAATATAAAAGGATATGTAATACATGATATATAATATAAATTTTATTTTATTAATAGTATAACTATTTTTTATCTAACATGAAAATAATCATACTGTATAAAATGCTATATATTTTTATTTTCCTCTTCGTAGCAAAATTATCAATTATTAAGAGCGCAGGATATTGTAATAATAATTTAAACCATCAGTTGCTTAGAACGCAGGATAATCCGTCATTTGTAAAGCTTAGCGCGCGAAGACTAAGTGCATAATACTTTATTCAAACAAATAAACGTGCTGTGAAGTGCAGAAAAAGAAAATAATTGAGAAATTAACGTTTGCTTTCGCGGGTACGCGAGAGAAAAAAACAGAAAGAATCATATTCGACTTCATAAACTGCGTTTCTTTGCCATCATGCGGAAGCCAATCGCGCTAGTCATACTCATTGCGAGAAACTTCAACCGTGGAAGATTAAATATTCGTTCTCCCACGGTAAGGGCGATAAAAGTTTAATCGGCTCGTCGATTAAAATCCCCAGAATCGCGGTTAAACTCACGCGAGAGAAAGAAATCACTTACCGCATCCGATAGGATCAATCAACTGCCCGGTTCAGCGATAACGCCCTTTTGCACCATTTCCCCGTTTGCCAAAAGCACAAAGAAAAAAAGAGGCGCCGACCATTTCACGCGTTTGTGTCCGAACCGTCACTTTGTGTTATCGCCGGGATAATCGTTATCTCGCCCACACACTTCAAAAGCACACAATTTTATATGCGATCATTACCGTAAAACTATTGCCAAATAATTATTCGCTTTTACGTTCTCGTTACCATTAAAGAATAATGCAGCAATTCAAGTAGTGTGAACTATGGATTATATAGGATTATATAGGATAAGCTGAAAAAGATGTGCTCGGTTAGAGAGCTTAATTTTATTTTTATTTAACAAAAATCATTTTAGCGTCAATGCTTTTATGAAACATCAAAGGATCGTATAACATACTTGTCTAGACAATTTAATGGTTTGTTATTTAGCAAATACATCGTTTGTAATTTATGATGCGATTCAGCGTTCCAACTTCTTCCCGAGGCGACATAGATTGTGTTCGCATAGAGCGCGTGATTACAAAATTTAATATTAAGGCAACGAAATGAAAGGAAAGCGACGGGACACTACTGACTGAAGTCTTAGCTCTTTGATGTAATATGCATTTGTGGGTTGAATTTAACATGGCTATGCGCGAGAAACGTGGAATTTTCTCAAACTAGAAGCGCGGAAACGACGATCTTGCCAGTAATATTACAAGCTATTGCGCGCTGCATTTCACCGCTTCACGTTGCGGTTTACATTGCCCTTTATGTTCCAGTATTGCATTGTAAAAATTTCAAAGTATTGTATGGTTGAACTTTGTTCCGCATATATACGTATACAATTATAATAACTATGTTAACGCTAAAACAATTCATTAAAAAAATATCAATGAGAATATTGACTGAAAAACTATTATAGTGGAAAATAATATAATAGCAGTTTTTAACATCGTAATATTGATATCAATTTAATATATCGACATATTAAAAATATAGAATAAATATAATATGTAAATTACATATATATATATATATATATATATATATATATATATATATAACTTTTCGTATTTTATATAAAAGATAAGTTATAGAAGTGTTATATATAAGAGACATATAAAATAAAAATATGTGAAAGAAAAATGTATAATTCGAGAATGCGACAATCTCAAATGATTTACTCACGCACACATTGACGCATTCGATTTTTATTTTTTTACTTTGCTCTATTAAAGATCTGTTCGCTGCAAAATTCGAAACTCCGCGAATTTGCTGTGGCAAGCTAACTTTGAACCATCTACAATCAACAGTATAATAATTTCTCTATTTTAATTATTTAAGAGATATAGATGCGAGAAATGTGATTTGCTTTAGATGTCAGTTATATGATATTCCTAATTATATGAAAAAGATGAATATTTTCGTTGAATGAAAACGCATTGTATAACTGTTTCCTTAATTTGCATGAGAAAAAATAAAAATTTTACACTTTTCCTAAATTAAAGAAGAGTCAAACATTTTTACTTTGTCATGTCTATACATTTTTAAAATTGTAAATAAAAGTTTATAAAAATTGAAATAAAAATTTGATTTTGTAATTTTAATCAAACTTTCATTTATTGTTTGTTGCTTTGATGCAGCTATTTAAATTAAAAAATAATTCGTAAATAAATGGTTTACGCGACCAATATGTTTCATTTTTTATATCGAATTAAAATTAAAAAGATTTTCGATATATCTAATACTGGATATTAAAATCTATTGACAATTTCCAAAAGATTGATGTTGTTAGTATGTTAAAAATTTTATATATACATACATATACATATATATATATATATATATATATATATATATATATATATGATTTATTTCCATACATCAACCGCTATTCATCTGCAACGACCTCAACATTTCGCGATATGAAATTTCGGTGCGTGCAATTTGTCATTGACAAGACAGTGAGAGAATTCAGTTGTTCTGTCTATATCACTCGCAATTTCTGACAGTCGTTGGGATGGATTTTGGATAATAGGGGCCGCTAGAAATTGCCGCATTCGCCAATATAGCAAGCTTTTGTTACACCTTTCGACCGTATGTATATGGGCGGTCGTACAACTGCAGTTATAAAAAAAGAACAAACGCAGACTAATCTGCTCCGGGCGACAATCCGAAGACACATTGCTAATTAAAGTATGGGAAAGTTCCGGGCAGTTTGGCACACCGGCTCGCAATATACTTTTCAGGGGTAGCGCACGCGCTACGCTCCGAGGGAGCTTTACGAATGGCCCCGTTGGAAAGCTATCCTAATGAGACGAACAGTTTGCAACTGCCTGTATATATTCTCTTGTATCCCCCTTCTTGCGTTTATTGATGTTAAAAAGTTTCACCGCGCACAAAGACATAGTCAAAAAAATCAATGTACTTGTGAAAAGAATTAATAAATTGGAAAAAGTAAAATAGAGAATAACACGGATTACACTAAGTGGAATTAAAAAAAATCTTTTAATGAATGATTCGGTAAGTGATAATTATGGAACGGATTAGGTCTGTACGAGCAAGTTCTACTAGAAAGACTCATTTTACAAAGTTTTGAAATCCAGAAGTTTCCTTAAACATTGCGGAGGAAGCTTGTGTCGCATTACAAACATTGCGGGATATGTCAGAGAACATATTTGGAATCATCCGACGTGCAGTAAGCTCTCGTTTAGAATCCGCAGAATGTAGATTGAAATTCGCGGCGAACATTTTGAATAGTCGGCATAAAGTCTATCTTGGAACATGTGTCAATAAATTCATTTCCATAACAGTCACGCGTGAATATTTCGTAGTGAGTAACTACTTTTGCAAGTAACTTTAAAACGGTTACAACCGTATAATCGCTAATGCATTCATCTCTATTGCTTTAAAGTAGTGTCCAAACTTTGATATACACGAGATGAGATATATCGTAACTATATATCGAACTAAGATAGCGTTTTCACGCAAATGTTTGCTCGCAAACTTTTACCGCACAGTTGTACAAATAGTAAGATTTATAGAAAATAATAAAACGTTTTGAAAATAGCACAGGTGCGCTATGCTTCTTGCGTAAATATTTTGATAGAAGAGGGAATTCTACTGCAAAGCTTTTTTATTTATTTCCATTGTCTTGTAGCCAATTAATATATAATGAGTATTTTTCTGTATTTTATTCATTTACAAAGAATTTTAAAATTCTAAAAATCCTCTTTTAATTGAGCGCTGCATATTACGTTTGTGAAAGAAGCCATTAATGATATCCCGAATACACAAATAGCTCGTAGCTGCTTCAAAATCTCGCTTTATGAACTTCTGTTACAATCATGTAACGGATAATAGCCCAACTCAATCACTAGCGTCCCGAATTTGGATCAGGGTAATACGGTTACAGTAGATACACAGAATTCCTAACAATAGATACGGGACGTGCAAGATCGAAACTTTCAGCCTGACGCTATTCATTCAGCTCCAGCTCCAACCGCTCGTCAGCTTATCCGTCTACTCTGGAGTAGAAACACCTCATCGAGATTCCGACCTTCCGCGGCGAAGTGACGCGGCGCGACGCAGAATTGTTCCACGCGGAACGCCACACGAATTACATCTCATCAGTGCGAGTAACGTGCAATATTCAAATTATCCTCGGTGAGCGCCGGCGCCTAATGAGAATGTATGCAAATAACGCGCATCAGCGCCGGTGTCCTTCGTAGTGTGCATCGATGCATCTAAGCGCAACGTGGGCGCGCGCGCATGGCTCTACGACGATTGTTTAGCCCGGCTAATTACACGATGCCACCAGTGTTCTCGATTCATCGTACGCAGTAGCTGATATACCTGCAAAGCACACATGACCTATATGCAAAATCAAATTTGTCTTCCTATCGACTAAAATATAGGTGTTGCAACAATACGGAAAAATAACAACTAAATGAAATTCTGGAGTTACATATATCTTACTTTTAATTAGCGTAATTGATATTTTTGAATTAATTGTGATCAAACAACGGAATGATAAATTTAATTTTGCGACTAAGTAACACAGCATAAATAATTATACGAAACAAAGCACTGAATCGAACAAGGTATATGTTATTATTGAAGGCTCCATTAATAATTTTTTAAATTTAAATATAATAAATCTAAAATATTTTAAATTTAATAATATTTTTAAATTTTCGATAAATTAAACTGGTAACGGTGAAAGAAGTATTATTATTATATAAAGAGTTTTTTGCTTTTATCAAACAAATTTAATTTTGCACAAGCATAATAGAGTACGCAAGCCGCAATAAAATGCTGACGAAAAAGCATTTTTAATTTATTTCGGTTTTCTAGTGTTAAAGAAAATAAAGTTTCATAATATATATATTCGCGAAACGCGATATATGTTTGGGATAAATTCATTTCATTTTTGAGCATATGTATAATCGAATCAGCTGTTCGCAACACATATGACCAAATCTGCTTGATATTTTATTCCATTTATTACAGGATCGCGTTCAAAACAAATAATTTGATCACAAAGATCTTATGGATGATCTTTATTCCATAATCACTTAATTCTGTATATCTCTTCTTTTAATTGTGCAATATGATATACTTTTCTGTTACATTGAATTCTTTTTTCGACAAGTTCTTATATAATTATATGTATATAAATTTTGTGCAATTTTATTATATATGTATAAATTGACGAATTTTTAAAAATTTACCTAAATTTTGCGCGCGCGTAAAACTTCAAGTGGCAAAAAAATTTACGCGGAAATAAATCAATTCAATGATTAAAAGAATGAAAAGGTTGCAAACGCAGAGTACGTATATGTGACGGAAATCCTTTGTAACACAGTCCCGGCGCAATTAATTAGTCGTGCGCCGTACAATGTTTAATTCACTATTCCATCGGGACTTAATGAGGATGCGCAGATATAACAAACCAGCGGCGAGACTGATCGGTAAGCGTCTCGATTCGAACGAGAATTCAGCAATTATTTACAATGATTCAATATTATTCGGCAGTGCTACTCGAGATGAGAAGTAGAGACACGTAATTATTCGCTATGGAGGAGCGCATCTACTAATTAGAACTATAGGTAAACGTAGCTGACGCCCCACAAACAGTTATATCTGTCTATATTAATTTACCAGAGTGATATAAACGCCTCGAGCTAAGAGCTCGTCTTATTCTTGGAAGGAAAGGAAGATTATCTCAGTAAATGCACACATTGTTAGCTTATATTACTTTCCCTATAAATGCGAGAAATGCTCTCAATTATTGGTCAGATTTTAATTTATTTGTGGCAAATATTGAAAACAAATTTTTTTTGGAAATCTAGTGGACAAAAATTTGTACGCTGTAAATCCTCAACTTGCAATATATTAAATATATATTTCTATATATATTTTTAATTAAAATTGCATTTAAAAATTTATTAATATGCATTAATGACTAAATAAAGAATGAAATTTGAATAATAAATAGAAAGAATATTAACTTTTTGAACATTTGCAATTTCGATTTAAAAGTTAATGTGTACGTCGTTAAAATTTGATTCGTAAAAAATATGATTCTATATATTATACACATTTAATTTAAAATTCAGATATATATTAAAATTTTAAATAAGCAGAAATTATTTATAGATATTATTTATAGCAGAAAAATTATTTATTTTATTATGTATTATTTATTAAAAGTTATACTGGTGATTTAATAATTGTGATAATAATACACTGTATCAATAGATATTATCGAGATGTACGTTCAATTAAACAATGGAAAATGGGCAAAATATGGTCAGAATTATTCGTAAATACAGATAAACATCTACTTTGGAGCGAGCTTGATATTACGTTTCTATGAAAAGTAATTACACTTGTAATTCTATGCTTTGGTAGTCAATTAAGTAATCACTGCTTCATATTTAATTTGCCGTTCAGATTACGCATGTAGATATCTCATTACATTATTCTCGATCGTTTAATTAATTGCTATCATAGCAGTCATCACCGCTTCATGTATTATGTAATTCGAACAAGCTAATTTCCGCGTAAATTCGGAGATTATAGCAAATACAGTATGCCGTACAAATTTGCATAAAATGATGACGTTACTTTTTGTCACAGAAAATAAGTTAAAAAAAAAAGAATATAAAAGAGCATTTATTTAAAGTTTCCCTGTTATGCAACGCTCGATTCAGCGTTTTTTCATTCCTTTTTATTCTTCTAAAATTGTATCGCGTTCTTCATATTTGTCCAACAATTCGGCACTCTAAAAATTTTTTTCTCAATTTTCCATGAGTTTTTATTAAAATCTTACGATATGTGATCGATACCGTTATTTTTCTAAAGATAAATAGCATAGTTTCTATTAGTTCTATCTTGTGGACGTTATTTGGCTCAAATATAAAATTTACACATCTATATGTATAGATAACCCAGTTTATTCTTCTTTAAATTTCTTTCACTAAATTTATCAGACGTGATATAGAATATGGAATTTATATAAAATTTATAAATTTCCATTAAAGGCTCTTGTGTGATTATACTGATTTTATATTTAGCTATTCAATTATTTATAAAATGTCCATATTTATGTGACGTGCGAGTTTTAACTATAGACACTATCACTACTCTCAAATATGTCACATCATGATGATCGAAAAAAAACTAAGTAAACCTCAATACATCGATATTGGAAATAATGAAAGATTGGCTCGAAATTGAACCGTTTATTCGCGCGTACGTTGGATATGTTTAACCGAGCATTGTTCTCTAGCTTCTCGTATAAATCTTGCAGCAATAAAGTCGATATCGTCGGTAACAACTGCATGTGCCGAAATTAAACCGTATATTTTGCTAAGCGCGTATTCTTATTGTCTCATCAGCGAAGGAAAGATAGATTCAAATGACATCACCTCGCGAGCTCGCTATTGTCGTCGTCTAATAAGAACGTAGGTATGCAAATAACACGGTGCGGTTACCAAGATATTCGCGTAATCGCGACCGCGTCCGCGGAGCAATTATTTAGTTTCGCTAATTATCAGTTGAAATTACTGATCGGTAATTTAGCAGCGCCGGTAATTAGACGAGCGGAGCATTTACACGCCTACATTTCCCGGACATACGAGAGCATCGCGCGTCAGGGCGCTTCCCTTCCCGCTCATTGAACGTTACCGTCGAAAGGAGAATTATTGACGTCGCGATAATGCACCCCGACGAATGACGGATCGATGGGCGCTGCTGCACTAACGACGTCGCTTGATTTATGCGACGTATTCCGTTGACGGGCCCAAAGTAACGCGGTGTCGACGGTTCGCGCACCATTGACAGACTGTTTTTCCCGAGAGAGAGGCGAGCGGGCGAGGAGTCGCGCCGATATCACCGCGCGCGCGAGGGCCGGCTTGACGTTTTTAATGGAATAACGCGAAATCAATGGCCCATCATTTTTCAGAGACCGCGCTTCCTCTCCTGTTCCCTTCGCATCTCGACAGCTCGATTGCGCATGTAACCGCAATTACGCGCTGTCAATTCGAACGGCGCGAGAGCGAATCCAATCGGCGCACAATGGACTAGATCCAATTGTACAACGACGCTGTGGACTTTCTGAAGTTCAATTAGCTAAGTTCTCAATGGAAGCTGCTAATTCGAGATAATCTCAATAGAATTTTAATCGATGTAACTTTGATACATCTATCTGTCTACGTGTGTCTCTTTTTCAATAAAATTTTAATAGTAAGATATAAAATACATACATCGTATTCACAAAAAATCATGGATTAATAAATGGTACAGCCGAATATTTTCATTTTACTTTAGCGAATTACATAAAAAAAGATATAAAACGCGTACATTTGTAGAGAATAAGTTATTAAATCCGATTCAAACGATTTCTCTCTTCTCGATTCTTAGTCCCGCGAAGCTTCTGAGCCATTTTTACACGATCATTGATGGCACCTTTGATTCTGGGCACCGTGCCCATTATGTTGAATAGATAACTCCGAACTGTTCTCTCTGAGATTCACGTCTCAGCGCTCTGAAAGTCATCATATTTCAATTTTTAAAAAGTCTCACACGACCGACATCAATAACACTCCGTTTTAATATATTTTACAGATAAACTTGAAATTTTGACCGTTTTGATAGCTAGAAAAATGTGAAATTTTATTAATTCTGTACTCTACAGTAATGTTGCGAATAAAAATAAGTCGAAATAAATAATCTTTTTTTGCAAGAACGAAAATTTATTTATCGAAATATATAAATAATAAATATATATAGACATATAAATACAAGAAATATAAATTTAATACAATAAATTTTTTTATTAATAATCTGCGAAGGACAAATAAAGTTAATTTTTTCTGAAAATTCTTTTATATTATATTCAAAAAATAATTATTATGCTAAATTAATAAAAACAAGTATAAAACAAATATAAAAATACTTTAATTTTTTTAATCTAGCAAAATCGAAAACAAGTGTGAATTATTACTATATGCGCTCAAATATTATTGAGTCAATTCGGAGTAGTAAACCTGTATGCTTTATAATCTAGCTTTCACGATGCGAGATGCAAATCACATTGAAAGTTTTAGAAATCTAGCTGCATACGATGTAGAGAGCTTTTCGTGCAGCAATGGTAGTAAAAACAGCAATCCATACTTGCAAAAGTTTTTATTTATGTAATAATTAAATGGAGAATACCAACGAGAAAATAATTACGAATAATATTTAACGTACGATTGTATCCATTATATGATAAATGTGTGCTAATTAATATTATGAAATTTCATATTAATCGCCGTATCGTTACATTGTCGATATTGCAGACACGAAATGCGTATATCTCATCCTGATATTTATTACTGACGGAAACTAAACCACATGTTATTATCCCGATAGGAAATGTGATTTCACATTAACTTGAAATATGTTGCAAATATGTATATATTATGTATTATGGATCAATCAATCAATGGACTGCATTAATTCGATTTTCGGTGCAAAATAAACTTGAGCTAGTTTAATTTGTTCTAAACATAAACATTAACTTCAAACAATAGCGCTCTTTCATCTATTGACTATTATTGTTTCGTTAAATTTTCATTGTGCACATTAAATTATAGTATATAGGATACACTGATTGATTAGTAATTGATTAGTGATTGATTGCAAACACATTCGGGTTTCAATACAACATTAAAATCTACATATCGATTGTAATTGTTCTCAAAAATGAAATCTCGTCGAATATTGCTTGATTACCTTGCAATTAATCTTTACAGCTTTATATTATGTGTGAATATTTTTGTTTAAGCTTGATAATATTCTCTCTCTCTCAAAAACCAGGAAATTAGTTCAGTTAAAATCAAATTAACTCGATTTTTTATTTCGATGTTTATCTTAAACTATCGAATATAAAAAAATAGTAACTGTATAGTGTAGCAATATTATGTACTAATATAGTGTAACAGTAACACAGAGCAAGAGAGAAATTTATTTTTCAGTACATATCAATATATTCTTTTCAGAACAAAGGCTTTGCATATAGATATCAAGTTATAGAATCAATGCAGTAAAAAAAATATTAAAATATAAAAGGAAAAAGATGTAAATAACACCCATGCAAACCTATCTTTGCAAAATTTCTCTCTTTTAAAACATCAACCATAGGATGTAGCTTTTATTTCACAGAAGGAGAAAGAGAGAGAGACGAGCAGTCAGTTCCGAATGAGAAAGGAGAGACAGCGGACTTCGAAATTCATCGGACGCGCATGTATTTTCTGCCGGTGCGTTCTCGATTAAATTGCAGCGCGGCTTGTTTGCTCTATCTACCGGCCAGTCGACCGAGAGTACATATCGACGTCCGTTGCGCGCGCGCGCGCGCACGCGATACTCTTCCGCCTCCATCGCACCATCGTTGCGTCTGCATCTGTGCACCGGGCTCGTGTCATTGGCGTCGTCGTCGCCGTTGTCGTTGTCGTCGTCGTCGTTGTTGTTGTTGTTGTCGGTGATTTTCGTATCGCGTCAGACCGTAAAGTTCGATCGCCGTCGTCGCCAGCCGCATAAATGGCAGATGACAAAAAAAATGCGAGGTGTGTCTCGTGCATTGTGTGCGCACCGCTGTGAAAACAAAAGTTGCACTCACCTCCCTTTCTCTCTCTCTCTCTTCTCGGTTGATCCGAGAATGCATCTTTCTTATTTAGATCATTTCTTCCATGCACGCAGCGTACAGTTGCTCCGAGGTATATCTCAGTCGGAGAAGCACCGATGAAATACCATATTTCGACGAAGGTTCTCACGTAAAATTGCAATTTTCATATGGTCTTCTTACTTTTTGTGCATTTATCTTTCTTCAACTTACCACTTTAAAATCGAGTATGTATCCGTAAAAAAAAAAAAAGATTTTACTTAGCTAGATTGACACTTTATTTTCGTCAACGTGTCGACCAATTAATTTTTTTTACACGAATCAAGAGCTTAGTCCGCTCATAATGGATAAGGATGGTTATACGGATGATTGATCGCGCGCGAATAACGCATATAGATGTCGATAATATGGTGAAATGTTCTACCTCTCGTTCGCACATCGAATTTGTACCCTCTTAATAAGAATGTCACAAGTTTCGAGACAACCTGACAGCTCATTTTCGCGGATAAAAGCGGAAGATAGTCCCAATGTCCGCACGCGCGGAATAAGATGACGATCTCGTCTATTCCGGACGCAATTACCCGGACCGGAAACTCGATCGATAAGACACGATCCCATTGAGAGGCCGGGCGTTCCCGAACAAACTGCCAGGATAATTGCGACGACGATAACATCAACCACACCCGAATTGTTCGTCATATCTCTGATGAATACGAGAGAACGGATCCGCGTACGTAATATCGCGGAGTACCTTAAGTAAGGCGGAAGGTATAACGGTAACCGCGGCTATAATCGTAATCGTAAGAGTAAAACCGCCCCCGTTAAAACATGAAGGGACGGTGCGGCGTCAGGTCAGGGTAACGGCGAGGATTTATATAAAGCAAGGATGCGCCTCCCGTGGAAAGTACCGCTAAACCGTGCTCCTTAGCCAGGCACTTCTAATCCTGAAAGTCCTATTTCTTTCGCAATTCGTTCTTCTTCTATCGCAAGTAGATAAGTAGGAGAGCCCCGTTGCGAGAACCGCGGTCCGGTAGTTCGCGACACAAAGCCTTGTCAAGCCTCTAACGAGGTGTTGCAGCCTTTGCGGGACATTACCGGATCTCGGGCGTCCTCCTGAAATTCCATAATTAATCTCGGACCGCCGCCGTGGCTTCCGTCTCGCAAGACTCCAGAGAGTCGTGCGACTCCTCTCTGAATAGATCCTTCTTTCGTACACGAGAATATGTGTCTCCATGTATGTGTACTTTTGTGTGTTAGTTTGCCGCGGCACCGTCATTTTCGAACTTGCGACGCGCTCTCTCCGTTCTCGTGTGTTCCCACGAGAAATTCTGTCGACTATCTCTCTTTCTCTTTGTGCGCATCTAGGAAAATTTTCAACACATTTCCGAGAGTGCGAATGGGTACTAATGTAGAAGTTAGAACGCCTTAGTGGCAACGTTAACTCTTGTTGCATGTCGACAGACATCGTCTTTTTGATTCTACCCCGTATCTAATAATGTTTGCACTTAACTCGTTATATCGCGTTGATTCCCTCTTAAATCTAATTTGTGGTTCCTTTTGTAATTCGCACTTAAACTTTCACAGATTGTACGATCAATAAAGAAAACTTTACGTTCTGAGAGGGATTTGTATTTCTCGGGACACGTTGATTTTGTTGCTTTTAAAATTAAAGCGATTAAGATTTAATCGATAAATTGCTATACCATTGATTTCAATACGTCGATATTTTAATAATTATTTTTCGAATTGATAATCTACTTTTCCGATTTAGATTCTATTTTTCTAGTTTCAAAAGTTTATCCTTTTTCAAAAACTGATTTGAAATTTGTTTTGTTCGCGTGTTATCCCGATATTTTTTAACTTCTTTTTCTTCCGATTTATTTAGCTACTAGTAATGGTTTTCAAGCTAGTATTGGTTTTCAAAATGTTGCTAATGTTACTTAATCCTATACGACAGCCGTATGTATTTTCTGTCCAGCGCTCGAGGGAATATGCTTCTCGAGAGCCATACAAATGACTTCTTCCTCTCCTCTCTCTTTCTCTCTTTCTCCCTTTCCCTTTTTTCCAGACGTATTATTTTGCTGAAGCTTGACAGAAAGCCGCCTCCGTCGTCGGTAGTATATGTTTACGTATTTGATCTCAACGGATTATCACACTGTCTCCTGACATAGAGCGAAGTACTGTTCCATTTCTCATTTTTATAAGAGAGTTAAGTGCGTACATACGTAAGTTGGAAGCAGTAGCGTACAAGAATATTGATCGTGTCCAGCTGATATTGCTACCAGCTCGGAAAAATCAAACAGCAAGAAATACGATAACGATATAATATGCAATAATCGTATCTAATTCCAAGAATCTCGAGAATGGAAAAATGTCCGGACTCTAGTTCTACTATCTATATCTAGAGCAGGTATATTCTCAGACATATTATAATGCAGTGATTTTCTATACCTATCATTTTTGTTCGATAAAACTATAGTTGTCATTTTTTGAACAATTTTCCAATAACTATTAATTCGATTGCGTTTTTCGAATACCTATCATATTTGTTCGGTTTTATAATAATTACTAACTTTATTATTATAAAATTATTTTAAATAAGTTTAATCCAACTTAAACAGCACTTAATTCTATTTGAAAAATTTTATCTTTTTATTTATATATATATATCTTTTTATTTTTATATCTTTTTTCCTAAATTTTCCGAGATGAAGATTTTGAGAAGCTAAAATTACATTATTTCTACCGGATGAATCATTATAACGAGGCTTGAAAACTCGCCTCGAACAAGATCCTACTTTGCTTTAATTACGGTCAGGCCTGTTTTAAACCATGCTCATGGGTTTGCCCTGTCACCTCTTTCGCCCCGCAAAGAGCGAGACTGCATCGAGACTGCATGCGCGCCGGCTTAAACCTTTGCGCGCCGCCGCCGGTCGATAAGACGTTGCTTCGAGAACTCTATCAAAAATGCACTGCCCCGCACGTGGCTACTCGTTTTGCAGCACAATCCGACTTCGTATAACGAGCTAGGAAATAAATGTTAAAGTCAACACGAAGGTTAAAGAATATATATGCTCGGTTTATATTTTTCGCTTTATTAAAGAGGATAAATTCTAACGAAAATATATTTTTGTTGAATATAATATATTGCGAATTAAATATATATATACAAAGATTTCATTTCTACATTATCTTTTAAGACAGATTCTTTGATCGATCAGGATTTTTTAAATAAAAAATATTATTATTCGAATTATTTCAAAGAATATCAATATACAACTTGTCAAATTTAAATATTTATTACTCTTATTCTTACTCTTATACATTAAAATTCCCTTACATCTTCTGTTAAGTTCTGTACTTAAAATTAATTGAAAAATTTGATATTTTCATTTGTTTTTCTTTAGAAGTTTAGAAATCTTTCAGTTTTAATGGTTAATGATTGAAAACCTATAAATGTTAATTTTTCTCAAAGAAGAATTTATTTTAAAAAT
Source organism: Camponotus vicinus (assembly GCF_025532165.1). Classification (NCBI taxonomy): domain Eukaryota; kingdom Metazoa; phylum Arthropoda; class Insecta; order Hymenoptera; family Formicidae; genus Camponotus; species Camponotus vicinus. The sequence continues at coordinate 5,158,816 of NW_028141981.1, read as the reverse complement.
TAATCATTTAATTTCCTGTTAAGAAAATAATGTGATAGAGAAAAGTGGATATTCTCTATTTAAGCAAGAAATTTAAATTGTCTATTATTGCCTAGCCACTATGCTCTTTATAGCTAGCCGAGAATGGCACGAAAATGGATACACTCCAAAAGCATTGGCGCAATTACTACGTTATTCCCGACTAGTGAAGGCATTAATGGGTACCCGGGCTGACAGGAGAGGCGGACGACGCAACAAAAGCTTATCGTTTTAAATAGCGGTGGTATCATCGACGCGCGAAAACTCTGACCTGGGTGGCCGGTCGTTGTCGACAACGACCGGCCACGGTACGAGGAAAAATTCCCTGGTTGTCGAAGAGGGTGTTGCGAAATATCTGGCGAGCGATTTCATCCGCGACGCGGCCTGCTACAGCTCGTTACATCGAAGTTCGATACTTCCGACCGATAACTACTCATGTGGTCGATACCTATACCCTAGAGATTCACTTGTCCATACCAGCTTGGTGATACGAACTGGCTTTCATGTTCGATACTTCGCTAGTTCCACAAAGTTTCTAACGGAGAGCGACTCAACTCGGATTAAAAGTAAAGATGAAAAGATGATACTGTCGATATTTATCTATGTTTATTATTTCGCAATACGATATTGTGTAATCCGCGATTAGCATATGATCAGCACAATTTATTCCTACTATTGTAAATCTATTATATATCCGTTTTAACGAATACATTAATATATTTAAAATATTTTAATAATTATACATAAAATATTATTATATTATTATTTGTCTCAAGAGAATAAATGAATTTATGGAGCTTAATGGACAAGAAAAAGGACTCCATTATTCCGGCATCGACTATATTTTTCGTAAGATAAATCTCTTCTTGATCCTATTCCTGCTTATCTTCGTTATAATGTATTTGTCAATGCTTTCCTTGTACATTTTTATGACACTCAGCCCTGCATAAATATGCCCGGGGCATCGAAATACTTCACATCGACCCTGGAAGTTACTTACGAACATGGCAAGCAAACTTCCCGACTTACCTACCCTTTTCAACTCAAGGGTTCGAGCCAAATAGCTACCACAGGGTTACTGGGAAATATCTTTCGGCGATGTTTCCGCGGAACATAAAAATATAGTCTCGGAAACTCTGTAGCAGATGGCATGGTACGGTTATGCTTTCTTAGACAATGTAAGTACTATCTGCATTTGTGTTTGTATGCATTCTCGGCAAGAAGAATAGTTCGACGACCAAAGAATATTGTTTTTTACGTAATTTATTTACGGCTTTAATATCAACGTCCGTTTTGTATGATTAACAATAAGTGTATCGCATGACTTCCGAAGATAAAACATTTAATAATTTTCTTTCTAATTGTATTCTGTTTAATCTTCAGATATTTGCTATATTTTTGCGCTTCCACAACAATTTGCTATAAAATTCATTAGGCACATTTTAATAACAGTTTGTAAACGTTTATATAATTAATATATAACCTTCCTCTGAGATGGAAAGAGAAAAAATTTTTATTGAAAAAGATCTTTAATGATATCCATATTCTTGTTTATTTATAATTTTTTAATTGTTTCTTGTCATTTTATTGTGAGTTATATATTGAAATTAAAAAGATACTGTTTTATTTTAATTAAAAAAAATAATTTTTATTATACAATTATATATTTACATATAATTATATATATATCATATTTATTATACTTAATTTTATATTATGTTTATCCTTCTTTTTATTATATTTTCTAATATATTTTCTAACTATTATATTTTCTATTATATTTTCTAATATATTTTCTAACCGTGCGCCTACAATATTGCTATATTATTCACCATCACTTACAAAACAATTTCTCTTTGTCAGTATATCTAACGTGTATAAGACAGAGGACCGAGAGGCCCGTGCCGTCAAGATTCGCATTCGTAAACGCTTCATAAACGAAGCGCAAATGCGTGTCCCATTCGCGTGCATAAATCATCATCGTATCCGACGCTGCTCTCCTCGGTCTGAGCCGCAGTTGCTTCGTAAATATTTCACGCGCGTTCCAGATTCGCGAAATCTGCCTTATGACGCGCGAGCTTTTCGCTCGGAACGATTCGCGAAACGATCGTCTGAATTGGGGGAGAAGGAGGCAGAGTATCCGATTGGCCCCGAGGACGGAAAGAGAGACGTTCTGAAAGATTCAACGCGGGGCCGCACCTCGGATACTTGCATTATGTAAATGCTTGAGTATTACATTATGTAAGTGCACCGCGCACAGGCGTTGAATAACGTTAATGTCGCGTGCGCTACTCGGTCCGCCGGGCCATAAATCCGATTTATACACGAATATGTCCGCCCTAGTGGCCGCTAAATCACCCGGCTTTAAGAGCGAGATAAGACTCGCATCGATTGCCGGTGGATGAAGTGGCAGGCGCAGCCGATTCCCCGTCCGAACTTCCATGAAGAGGAGGAGATCCTCCTCGCTTTGCGGCAGCTCGCGCTCGTTGCGGATACGCTGAAATATTCAGGGCGGTTCACTTCAGATGTCTGCATTATGTAGCACTCGCTTACCGTCCCTTTGAATGACGATTTTATCGATCGGGTAATTACTCGCATGGAGCATCACCGGATGAAAGTAATTTCTTTCCCCAGCCGCGCGCGTTTCTGAGAGAGAATACACCGAGGGATGATCGGTACGAAAGGATCAACGGAAGGAAGATTTCGACGGCGGAATTACGGATGCATTTTCGCGACATCTTACATGCGATCCTGCGGAATAGCGGTTCGCCATCAGTACAATGAATAGAAACAAATTTGCATATTTCAAAAGACGCTGGTTAGCTTTGGAATTCTAATGAAATTGAACAAACTGCTTATTCTCTCGGTTCGCCATTTGTAGATTTAGAATCTATCTCGCGACTCGATATATTCTTTTAAGATACCTATCAACAAATCTTTATACAAAGTTTCTATTTGTATAAAGTTTGGTGATTATACAGTTTGCGAATTTTTGGCAAATTTTTGCACGAATCAGGATGACGTGTATTATTTCTCTTAAAAATAGCAAAAGACTGGAGTCGAGTTTCTTGTAAGACATAAAAGAAACTGCTTCTCCTCTCTCTCTCGCTGGTTGGATTATTAAACGATCTCTTCTGACGTATATATCAACTGCATTATACGAATATTATTACTACCTTTTTCATAAAATAACCGTTTGTACGCTTCCGTGCTACTTTCTTTTAAACATTAATGTTTTCGCGCTTTACGATCCGCGTTACCGCGTGCAGCGGAATTAAAACGCACATAACAGTGAGCCGGTAGCGCAAAGAACGCGAGAAACACTGGTAGGAGTGTTAATAGTTTAAGGCACTTTCATCTCGGCGGAACAACGCGAGACCAAAAATGTACATCCGCAACCGCCTCTAAATATATTACGCTCGTTCTTCAAACGTTTTCGTGTACGAAGATTAAAACAGATTAACGTGCTGTCTCTCTCTCTCTTTTTCTCTCTTATACTTTGTCTCTGATCCATTTAGGAGAACTCTCTGAGAGCTTAACGTCATTAAGTATGTTACGGTTACATACAGATTCGACGCAAAAGAGACATGGTTAATCGGGAAAAAGCTGAATCTGTGAACGAGCCGCTTAAGTCGCTGCGTTATGTAAAACTGATCGAGACGAAAGTGTCGAGCAGCGGTCCACGTCGCTCCTATTTCGACAAAATCGCCTTTTTTCTTTCTCTCTCTCTCGTTTGCTTTCTCTCTCTCTCTTCTCTCAGTACACCATAAATCGACATTGGCCGCCGTGCCGTGCTGCTGCGCTGCACGCGGCTTTCGGTAAACTTTTTATTCATTGCGTCCCCCGGGGAGATCGGACCATGCGGGCGCGTACGTGGGCGTGGGAGTATTAAAGGAAAATCGATCTCACTCGCTGGGAGAGTGAGAGAAAGAGTGTGAGAGAGAGAAAGAGAGAGAGAGAGAAGGAGGGAGGGAGAGAGAGGAGAACGCACTTCCTATACACACCGGCGGTCTGTGGTGCGATCCTACCCACGTTCATCCGTTACCCGTTCGTTCGGTCAACCTCCTCTCTCACTTCCCCACCCGTGGTTCACAATCGCAACTACCCTCTATGCCGGTACAAGCGGGCGAGCGAGCGAGCGAATGGCGGCGGCTACAACGCGCGGAATCCTATCTGGAAAGTTTGAGCAATACTCGAAATTCTGGGTCAGGCGAGTCGTGTCTTCCTCGGCGAGTCGCACGTCCCGTTCCATCACGCCGACAAATCTCTAAGAAGATCCAATAAAATCGATCGCGCACATCTCTCTCTTTCTCTCTCTCTTTCTTCCTTTTTCTCTCCTCGACCGATCGGGACCTATCCGGCGGTGGCAGCAGCCGGGCGCGGGTATTATCGGCCAGGAATTGCTCGGGGAAACGAGATTCCCCGAGTGGCGCAATGCGTTCGCCGCGAGTGAACTTGCGTATCGCCGCGATGATACCGGCAGCTTTATAACTTTGACAGTCCGTGGCGCCAAAATTATTTTTAAATTTTTCTGACATATTAAGTAATCTTAAAATATATAGATAGTTTTATATGTATGAAAAAAAATTCTTTTCATACAGAAAAATGCAGAAAAATAATATTTAAGATTATTAGAATAATTTTCTCCATTAAATATTTAAATTTTTTAACTTTATATCTTTTTATTAATTAAAACAGATATCTTTTAGTCTTTTTTTTATAAAAGATATAAGATAAAATAATGATAAAAATAATAAAACATTGTTAAAGATAAGACTTTTAGAGAATAGCTTGTTCGTCTAAATGATATATCGATTTATTATTAGCTGCAAAGACGCTCCAATTCTAATATGCAGCACCATACGGATTGAGATAATAGGATTTATCGCGCGCATCGGGGAGTCTCGCTTGCAATTTCGCGGAGCCTCTTATCTCGGCACGATCTTAATTTTCATAATTAAATGGAGAGTCAATCGTACGAGCTAAAGTCATTACATTTTTTTAATTCTTGAATAATATGAATAAGTAATTTCAAGAAAATGGCTTTAGATTATGATGCTTGTTCAAAACATTTTTCATTCATTGGAAAAGAGCCATCAGAATTAAAATGTTTGTTCGAATATATTGCATGTGTATGAGTAATATCGATAAATTTTATCACTGACTTTTTTCATATAGTTGAAATATTATCATATATTATCATATATTTTATATCACATATTAGATTTATATTTTGTGTGCGTTCTTAAATATTTTCTAAATTGATTTTAAATATGTATTCAAACGATAGTCGATAATGATAATTAACTCTTAATAGTCTTAAATAATTAACTCAATATTTGTCGGATTTTCTAGTATCAAAGTCCGTAAGGTACAAAGTTCTGCCATGATAAACCGTCGACAATCAAATTGCTGGCAATTGCGTTTTATTTCATCATAATGAACACCTGCAGTAACTCTGCAGTTGTAACCAAATGAAGGTTCTTATACAAAATGAAGGTTCTTGACATTTCCGTCCTCTCATTAAGTTCGTACCACTTATCTTTTTACAATCGACGAGATCGGATTAAGTCGGATAATTATTGCGAAACCAGTTTACCACTGTTCCTCAATATACTCTTCGCTAAGATGTAATCTTCCTCTACGAGTAATCTCCTCTCTCCCCGCTCTACACTTCTCATATATCCTATATTCTCATTCGAGCAGACATTAGGTTTTGCCCTCCGTGTACTTATCGGCTCACCTCCGCCCGGCCTTAATGAAGGGCAATGTCTGTTGCAATGATCTAAGCGAATGAATTTCTCGATAAATCACCGCGAGCTCAATTCATTCTGCGACCTCTTTCCATAAAAAGAAAACGCTCATTTATCTACTACACAAATTGCAATGCTCTCGCACGGCGGTGGTAAAGTGTTCGCTAAAATCTTAAATATCCGCCATAATCGTAAATTTCTGCAACGTATTCGCAAAGAAACATTTGCGTCGTATACAAGACTTATGTACGTAAGACCTTTAGCGTATGTAAGACTTTTGTGTAACCTAAGATTCAATTCTTAATTATTATTACAACAGCGTGTCAAAAGATAATCATGATAATAAGACGAATGACTGATATGATCATATTCATTACAGCATAATTAAAAGATGACAAGTAATTAATGATTATTATTCAGATGATTAATAAAGATTAATTATTACGATCGTATTCAAGATAATTATTAAGATTATTGGAGATCAGGATTAAGATTACTGAGATAATTAATGAAGATTAGATGATTACTAATTTCATTATTCAGAAAATAATGAAATGCTACACATACTGCCATCGTCACATTTATTTCGATTAATCCTAGACACATTTGCGGTGAACTCAGCACTTTCCTAGAAGGAAGATAAATGGATATGGCAATAATAACTTAATCCTTAACCATTTGTTACAAAATTCCACTGCTGGATGATTCAACTCAATCGTTTCTTTGAACACATATAATAGATCAAATCTTTTTAATGACAAATGTTTTCATCGAGAAATCTTTATCTATTTCATGCGCAGTTTTAAATGCACCGAGAAACCTCAAATATCATAACGAACGCATTATAAATTATGAAAATATTAAATATCGTTATTCGATTATTGTGCTATCGAGATGAAATCTTTATTAAAACTTTTAGGCCTCATAATTCCCGCACACCGAAGTGCGCGTGGAACTAATTTGATAGAACTAATAACGGAAGAATTTACGGAGGAAGGTTGCGGTCGCGTCGGAAGGAACTTCCTAACGACTTTCTGCCCGGTAACTGTCCGGCCGTTAACTTGCTGGTGCCAGTGATTTTCAGGAAAGCAATCCGCGATCGCGCTTTCAAATCTTTCGCAACTGCCTTAACCACCGTCTCCAAGCGATCGACCGTCGAGAAATTTCATCCTCTCCCTTCTTCCGGGCTCCTTCTATCGCACGCTTTTTCTTCACCCCTTCCCCTATCCCCCGGTCCCCGTCAGTTCTTACCACCATTTCGCATCCGAGCGTTCGACTCGGCGCTAAACTCGTTCCCGATTCGAGCGACCTTATCGAAGAAAAAGCAGAACCCCTGGTGGAAGAAGAACGACAGGGGAAAAGGGGATGAATCGTGCGCGCGCGCGCGCGGCGGATTTTGCAGGAGGGGGTAGAGCACCATCGAATAAGAAGGTATGAAACAATGAGCGCGTTAAAGTATTAGAATGTTTTAGAGTAAGTTAGCACAAAACGTACGGGATTATGCAACTACAGATGATTTGTCTAAAGAAATTTTTTCTGCTGTCTTGATTAATGACCGCTTCAATTAATTGGATTCATTTATATGTAGAGACATGTACTAACATATGTATTAATTGTAAAATAAATTCATACGGTGATAGAAGTTGCTTTAATAATATATTTTTTATAGAGCTCAAGACTTTTCGAATCATGTTCGAAAAAAAAGTTGAAAGCATAGTTTGTTCGTTAATATCTTTTCACTCTTACATTTTTTTTTCTTGTCCCGGATGGTCTTTCAATTACTAATGGGATATGAACACGCTCGTTAACGATAACAACTCCAACAACAAACAGACTGGCACAAAATTATTGTCTATTGTCTTTCGTTAGTCGACAAGTCATTATTACATCTTTCGTTGAATTGTGTTATATTAATTGTTAGTTAAAGAAAAAAGATATGCATGAGCTGTCAAAGATCAAAGAAAAGTTATTGCCCATTAAATTTAATCAAAGATTCATAGATATGTATTATCCATCATTGCAAATTGTTTCTCTCTCTTTTTCGTTTGACTTTTTAAAAACTCGTAGTATTATTATCAATATTTTTTTCAATAATTTTATCATTTTTATTCTTAATATCAACATCTGCTTTATTAATATTATGATATAAATACTTTCTGTCAATATATTTCAAATAATGTACTTTTAATACTGTAATGAGTGAGTGTTATTTTTTACATAATTATATTTGTATATAAATTTTGTGATATAAAAGTAAAATATGAGAAAGTTATACAGTTACGTTTACAAAATACATATCTTGTTGCAAAATTAAAAACAGGATAATAACATATTATATAAATATTATTATAAATTATATATATATATATATATATATATATATATATATATAATTTAAAATAAAAATTAATTATTAATTTGAAATATAATTATAATTATATTTCATTAATCAAAATTAAATAATTTAATCAGAAACGTTTTAATACTATTATTGTTATATATTATTTTAATATTTTTAATTTTAACAAAAATGGTAAAATGGTTTAATTTTAATATTCAGATAAGGAAAAATATCATTTTTAACATGTAATTATGTAGACATCGGAGATTATATGTGTGTGTATATATATTAAAATTAAAATATTATTAACTATTATTCACATTAAATCCATTTAAAATACGCATGCGTCTCTTTCACATTTTTCAAACCACAAGATCTGAATCGGGAGAGAGCTGTGGTGGTACACCGCGTTGTAGTGCCCACAACAACTCGAAAACTAATTTATAGAGTCTCTTAAGGATCTTCCTGCGGCTACGACGGTCGCCAGTAAAGAGAGAAACAGAACGAGCGCAGCGAGAGTGACTTGACTGACGTTTAAATTCTTTTGTAAATGTGACCGTCCATTCCCCTCTGAGACATCTAAATGAGAAAAAGCTCTCGAGGGGAAACATAAAAAAAAATGCGTGAAAAAATGCTTATAAAGGATATATCTATTATTAATGTTTTGTAACATTATTAATACTACCTCTCTGTGTATATAACACTAATTACTTGTAAGATATTAATCACTTTGCGCAAATATACTAAGAGATAAGTAGCAAAATTTAATTAGCTAGAACGTGTTCTCGGAGTTTCCCTCGCGGGGATTCGTCGATCGTAACTTACATACGCGCCGAATACTGCGGATCTAGGCAAAATTTTATACCTTTATGTTCTTTCGATAGTGTTCGTAGAGAGCGAAAGAGCTTCGCGCAGATACGAGACGCATCCCCAAACTTTTTCGAACCGTTACGCTTTAGTGATATTTCGACGGTCGGCACGTGATGCCGAAAGTTTCGCAACGAGAACGGGTGTCCCATGAGTGTCATATTTTTCCGTAGGTAAAGTTTCGTCGGGTTTATCTACCATTGTGTACGCGAATCGGTCAATATTTATTACACTGCTTTATACATATAACATTTTTATTGCCTTATCGCTGATCTATAAGAAAAATCCGTGCTCGGTATGAAAAGTGCATGTAATACATTTACACTCATTAATTCTTCAATTGATGTGTTTCATTTTAGTTCGAGATAGAACTACGAATTTATCCGCAAAAAAATATTATCTCGAAATATTATTTCTCGGACATAAATGTACGTGCATGTGGGTGAATTCTGAGAGTCGCATAATTTTTTTTAAGATAATATACATGTAGAAAATATCAAAAAATTAGAAAGAGAAGTGTTTTTCTAAATTTAATTTCGTTAAAATAAGCGGGATAGATTAAACAATGCGTCGTAATTTATTTAATTAATTCTCATGTATCCTTACTAATGAGAGCGGGCTTGTGAACGTGACGTACAATTAGTTAGTTTTCCCTCTTCACTTTCCAATTATCGCATCACTCCTTACCTAATCCGCTACGACGCTCTCAGTATCGTGCATCTTCTCTGCATCGCCTCTCACTACAGGTCTCTAGTTCTATCTCCTTTCCTTTGCATCTATAGAGTGTCCCTAGAACCATATTGTCTCATCTCGTTTTTTATAAAATTTATCGAAAATTATTTAATTATATCGAAAAATATACAAAATATTACACTATATTTTTTATGCAATCTTTTTTAAATAAATTTTTATTTAAATTATTTTCTTACGCATTACTTTCACGAGAAAGAACTTGTGAAATATGCCTGAAATTTTCTTTTGAATAAAATACATTAACAGTTTAAATTTTTCATATATGCCACATCGATTTTTAGTGGTAATGTGTATAAATTAACTTAGGCGATGATTTATGAATGAAAAAGAGAGACAAAGAAGGATTTCTTTGCACTCGTCTAACAACTCTTGCGTGCGAGAAAATCATTTATTTTAGTATTACAAGAAAGAATCGCGTGCCATTTTTAACTTCCCTGTCGTACATCAACCCAATTCCAGTGACTAATCCTCGATCTTAAGGAGTAATCTACCTCTGAAGGTGTCGATGAAACTTTGGAACACCCCGTAGAGCACTCTGTGCTCGAAGTAGGAGCTTCGTAACAAAGGTGTCGCGGCAATTATCTTCGAGCGCGTGCAATTACTTCGAGGCCGAGAGCAAACTCCAGACTGGCCCATTTACCGGGATATCGGAGAATCGGTGGCGGCCTCCTTCCTTTCGGAACTCGAGATTGTTGTCGCTCGGGGTTAGTTAATCATGCTGCCAAGCGGGATGAAGGGGCCCAAGATGGTGCTCAGGAGTGGTTGTGCCATGAATATCACGCCGCTCCACACTTCGGCCAAACTTTGCGGAATGCTCCGCTTTGTCCGATATGCGGGCCGAAAAGTGGGAGGAAAGGACTCGGGTTAAGTGAAAAATCGTGTCTTCAAACTTCTCGTAGCAGTCTCGATAAGCATCTAATCTTTCCATTCCGCGTTATTATAATGCGATATATTGCCATATCGGAAGGCGTTACGTAACGTCGATACGACGAAGATCGTCGATGGAGATCGTTGATCAAACGAAGTGGGCCACTTTACGCAGAGTTGGAGCGTGTTCAGAGAACGAAAGCGAGCGCGAGGGAATTTCGGGCTAATATATTTGTAAGAGAGTCGTAAACGTAAAGCGAATCTGAAGGATCTCCAACTCACGCGATTCCGATTTCAAATGTTATGGCACTTAATTGGTCCCGGATACCACCTGTATGTCGGCTCGTATTAGCGGAATTGCAAGTGATTGGAGAGGATCGTCGATAGATGCCCCAGAGCTCGTACTACTAATTTAATTGACTGTTCATACGAAGTTAGGGAAAGAGACGCAATTCGATTAGACTTGCATATGTCGTATGAAAAGTTTCCCGTAGCACGTAGATATTTCCGTTGTTACGTAGATACTAGTACATATTAAATAATTGAGAAATTCCATATAATTTTTGCAATTGTAAAATTGTTTATAAAAATAAAATTATTTATTTTATTAAAATGTATCACATACACAATTTTGATATAAGAATAAATTTACCTCTTCATCTGCAGTATTCTAATTTTTTTTGCTACGATCTTTCAATAAATTTTAAAGGATTAACTTATAATTAATAGCTATGGTAAATTCTTCGCACGCATAAACAAAAATTTTATTAAGTAAATAAAGCGCAATGTTTCTCTCAATTGTCGTATCTAGGTATCGTACAATGTCATGGATGCAGGCCTGATTGAATGACCAAACAACCCAGACGAAGTATCCTGCCTCGTTTGTCCCACTCGATAAACGCGAATTGCGTTGGAACGGTCCACGGACCGAGGATGAGTACGAAATTCAACACCGAGAAAGGAGGACGAGCTGAATAGGTTGAAAAAAGAGGAAGAGAGAATTCGCTGAAATTTTGCAGAAAGCGAATTTGTTCCGCCAACGAACAAGTTCACAGAGAAAAAAAAGTTTAGATTACCGGAGAGTTCACGCGGATAAAAATTCTTACTTTTCTTTTTTTTTCTCTCTTCAAACGAATATAAGAGGCTTGCACTTGTATGTTTTTCTGCTTAATGTCCTGTTTCCAACATATAATATCTATCTTTCAACGCGACAGAGTTCCGACTTTTCGAGGGTCGCTCAAAATTGAAGCAGGTATTACGCAGGAACGAAAGTAAGATAAAAAGCCCTATTCTGCTTTCGGATAACTGATGTTCGCCACATAGATAAAACGTTCCCGGGCTCCTTTTAGCGTAGCTGCAAGAGATCTCATTCCGAAAGTGACCGAAAGTGTTAAAAATTGACATCGTTATCATATATAACCCTTTAAGCGATTTGGACTCTTATGACGTCGACATTAACAATAAAACATAATAATGAAGTGCACCTTTTCTCCTTTTTCAGCGTGCTTCCGTCTTTATATTTTCTTTCATCTAATACACTTCGCAGACGACAAACGTACAGAAATATAAATTGTAAATCCGTTTTGTAATATTATGTGAAGCTAATGAATACAGGAAAAAGTAACGAACGAAATAAGACTACCAAGCTTTACATTATTAGTAGCTTTGCGCGTAGCTCTATACTTTTTATGATAAAAATTATATCATACAGTGTACCAAAGCAAATCATATAATGTGATGCTAATTATTATTCTCATTGATATAACAAAGACTTCCACAGTAATTATAATTTATGTTATTACTGTCATGTTTTTATATGAAAATCTTTTGACAGATCTAGTTTTTTTCAAATAAAAGTATAGTTAGACTAATTAAATTATATATATAATTCTTACATAAATATAAAAAAAGATCTAGGAAAGTTATTAATATTAAATTAATTAAATCAATTAAATTAATTAAATATGTTGTGTGTTATTTTATGGGTTGATCGTAAAATGCTCATAAAATTTTATTATTGCCACAAAAGATTAACACTAGATTCAATTACTGAAAATATTTTTAATACATAAAATAGGAAATTCTTCAATTATTTTTTAGAAATATTCATGATATGAATTACTTTCATAATTACGAGTGTATATACACATACTCAGCATACGCATTGCATCGAAAATGAGAGGATTAACCTCTTGCGGAATATTCTCTGCGAAATGATTCGAATATCCAGTCGTGCCCATGACTGGAAGGGATTCCGTGCCACGCGAATTGTCTTGACGCGGCAAGCCATGAATTATCGCGAGTTCGTCGTGAAAGCCTCTCGTATCACTCAATCTTCGCCCCGTGATCGAAATCCCGTTTTGCGGGCGCGATAGTGTCCCGCTCATGGATTGCGTCTCAGTCGAGTTGAGGTGAAGAACCGAGAATTGCCCTGAGATTGAAGCCGAGAAGAGGAATAACGGGCGCGTGCATAGGTCTTGCTCTCTCATTCTGTCTTATCGTCTACTTGCCTACCATCACCTAGCGGAAAATCACTTCGAAAGCGACGATGGAAAAAGAGATCCGATGTTCGTACGATAAAAGAAATTTTCCGAAATCATGCCTCGCGTGCAAGTGATTCACTTTTAGCATCTTTCGGAAACATTTATTAAAAGAATAACGCTCTCTCGCTATTTTATTTAGTTTCAGTTTATTTAAATAGCCAGTGTTTTTCAGTTTATTATTTCTCTATGAAAAGTTATTATTAGTTAAGTGAGATTGCAATACGAAAAAAAAATATATAAAACATTTCAAAACTACTATCATTTCTTTTATTTATAAATTTTTCCGTTGGCTTAAAGAAGACGGTTTAAAATATCGAAAGGCGAGTTAGCAAAGTTTTCAGTGTTCGAAGGACTTCTTATAAACTTAATTAATTTCAGAAAGAAGCAATTAGATCCAAGTATACTTATAGAATTTTAAAGTTTGTGGTTGCCTTAATATCTAACATAGAAAATGAACACTGAAAAAGAGTTGATAAAATGTTAACACAAAGTCAACTCTGAATTAATTAAAAAAATTCGCAGATGTGAGGAAAATAGCGGTAGATCTATATATTAAATGGAACATGAATATTCCGTATATTAAACTAAAACAAAGAGATATAACCACGATAGAAAGTTTGAAAACCTCTTTATTTTAATCTGTTGGTGGTTTTGCCTCTAATTTAGTTTGTTCGTCAATTAACGTTGCAATTAAATAATAACTTGAAAGATTTTCAAATCTCCTGAATTTTGCTGGTCATTATTATATACTTTTAAAAATAGTTTTCACATAAAGATATATATTTTATAATTCGGAAAAATTTATAAATTTAAATTGCAAAATTGTGAATTTTGCAAATGAAAATGATTAAAATTTTTCAAAATAAGTATATATATTAATTCCTGTAATTTCCCTTTATATAATTTAAACAGCGTTTATTTATACATGATTGCATTTGATTAAGAGACATTCAATTAATTCCAATTAAGAAATTAGTGTCATAGACTAGTAGATGGCATAGATATATTTACAGGGCGAAATATGATTGTTAGTAATATAACTAAACATTGTTACAAGAAATATATTTACTATAGATAGATGAGTAAACTGAATACGACGAATAAAATCGATTTGAAGTGTCATTTTGACGTTTAATGAGAAATCTCCTGTCGTAATAAATCAAGAAAATTGAGGGACATTCAACGATATGATTATTACGCTTGATAACGCGCGCTCGATGAATAGATAATTCGTTACATATCTGCAGCTGGATTCGTACTGTTATTAAATTGCGCTCGAATTGCGTATATTTTCCGAATCTATATTACATTATTTTTCTTTTAAATAAAATGTAAAACCAGATTCAAATCGATTAAAAGATTGTTATGTAAATCGCGTACTATTTGATATAACGGCATATTTTATGAGTGCCTTCTGATATATTTTCACAATATTGGAAATTTGTTATCAGTTTGATTCTCCGCAAGAAATTCACTCCTGATTTTACAATAATTATGTAAACAGAAAATCACACATAGTGACGTTTTATTTGTCATAAAATACTCGATTTTTCATACAGCACTGTTGTTTGGTCACATAAATAAAATAAAATATGATTGCAAAATGATACAAATGTCATGAAATTTCGAGAGTCGTTATTCTTTCTCGCTTATATATATTCTACGAAAAATCTTACATTTATTCACCTTTGTATTCTAAGCATTTGTTGTATAAAATAGATTTTTATTAAATTTTTGCGAAAAGCAAGATTGAAAACTGACATGTTGCATTTTTATTTTTACATTAAATTTGTATTTTTGCTGAACAACAATCCTGTGCTATTTGTCAAAAAGTTATAAAAAATACAACCTTAGATCGTGTTTTTATTATCATTGAAAATATTTGCGTCTATAACATACGTATACTTTGTGCATATATTCGATTACGTATTTGCACCTGCGTCCAGAGATATTGAGGCGATATTATAGCAATCTTATCTGTAATACGATATAATATCTCTTGAAATATACACATATCGATGCTATTCCTGTAAGAAAATATCACCACTATTCTTCACGGCTATTTCGACAGTATTTTTCAAGCGAAAGAAACATGCAATAATACGTTTTAAACTGAATATAATAATTAAATCTTATCGAACTGGAAAAAACCCAATTCAAAGTACGAAACATTATTAATCTATCAATTAAAATGTTAATAAAGCGAAATAAGCGATAAGAAGATATATTTATGCATATTTCAGATTCCATCACTGCCAAGAATATTCTTTTTTACGTAGATAGTTTTTTTTGTGTGTACATAATTTCAAAACCTTTATATAATACTTTATTATGCATTTTTTGTTTGTATTTTATTATGCACGGTTTCAATTTATTTCAAAGCAGCACACGATTCAACAAAACGGAACATTACCGAAGCATGTAAAATGTAGAATCAAATAGTTACCCGGATTATAACTAATTTATTAAGTGATATAATATGGCGAGGAAATTATTTCATTGTTTGCCAGCGGGACTTTGTGACTATCCGCAAATTTAATGCAATCGACGTACAAGTCATGCAGGTGTTTATCAGCATCAAGAGTAAACCGCACGAAAAGAGCTTTGGGGATGCTATTGGAAGAAAATTTCGCGGGAAATTCCTGCTCGATCACTCGTTTCCTCGGACACGTTCGGCTCCGTGCGATGATTTAGGAAATATGACGCGACTTCGCGCCCTGGGCCCTTTGGAGCACCGCCAAGCTTAAAAAGCTCGCCTCGGGCGAGCATACATATTTCACGGCTGTATATGCCACCGCCGCCGCATGATATACCAACGAAACGAAAAAAGGAAGAAAAAGAAAAAAGAGAGATCACCGATCAAACATACATGCAATACGGGGACGAAACTCTGCGAACCTACGTAAAATTATAGTATTATAATACCCAAATTTCTTTTGAATAATTCTTTTCCTAGAGGTGTGCAGATAAAAATTTAAAAACGACAAACATGTGCAAGAAATGTGTAATCAAAAATATAACGTATAGAAATTTAATTACTTCAAATATTGAGGAACTAATTTTTCATAAATAGTGGACTATCGAGGCTTTCGAGATACACTCTTAAAAAAAGCACGTGGCAATCGGCAAAGGACGTTTTCTCGTCTCGAATAAGACGGATTTGTGGCGAATCGTGCGAAACGTAAATCTAGCTCGGAGGCGGAATTCCGGCTGAGTGCTCTACAGTGTTCTTACCCGTTCTCAGAGATAGAAGAAAGCGCGAGAGCAGAAAAAGAGAATCAGAGAGATCAGACAGAGATGCTCTGATTTTCACACACGCTTGCAAATTTAGAAAATTCTTCTAATACCGACTAAAGTGACTGATAAAAGACTGGATACAAAATGAGCCTCGTCCTCATGCAAAAAATTATGAGACATTTGTCACAAGGATCTTAATAATATCTATCGCATTTACCAAGATGATCAAAGATTCTTTCTACCAATCTGCAAATATATTCATCCAGCGCGTTATGAAAATAACACAAAAGACGGCTCCATTCTTTTTTTCGTAAAAATTTGCAGCAAAGCGAAGGAATGTATAATGTGAGTGAATAATAAAAGCACGACGTAAAAGTAAACGTCACGTCTCTCAAAAGCCCGCGTTCTTTCTGAATATTTTTCTCAGCTTATCCGCAACGCGAGTTTTTAGCGTGCAACCGCTGGTTCGTCTCGAAAAATTAAACCGCATCTGCTCTGTCGTATTTTGCACCAGAATGTCAAATTTCCAGAAAATCGAGTGCGCCGAAATTCGTCGACGACGAAACTAACGACCACCGACAACGCTGACACTTTCTTGCGCGAATGGATAAAAGGTGTGGCGAATATTGCGGGAGTCACAGAGCAAGGAAACTAAACACAACGGATCGTGACTGGCAGGAAAAAAAATTGTACGGATTTTCGCGACCGAGTTTCGGAAAAATGAGATTACATTGGACGCGCGCATTCGAAGCGACAGTTGCATTATATATCAAGACAGAAGGATAATAACGGCCAAAGAGAATAAGCGATCAAACAATGCTCGAAGAAACTGCCTGCAAAAAGGGCACTTTAGAGACGAAGGAAATGAAAAGCACTGAAAGCATCGGTATTGTTTGTAGATTGGACGTCGACAAACCCGGTCGAATTCTCCATGGTGATGCAAGTAGCATTTCCCAAATTGGATTCTGCTCGCTCGCATTGTTGTTGTCTGCGATCTATAATATCGCCACGGAGGAATACTTGCATTATGAAGCAAACTACGCTGGACTCGGAACGATAATAAAGTCGCGCTCTTAATAAAAAGGATTCAAATCGACAAGATACAAAACCACTACTTTACTTTAAAAAGTACAATATTATCATAAAAAAAAAATACCTTTTAATTTTCAATTTCCCAGTTCATTGTATATAATTAATGATAACCTTTTTTCTTCTACATTTTAATAATCGTGAATTTTGAGAAACTCGACTGACTAGTGTAACGATTATTACATTTTTTAATGAGAAATCCAAAATATATGTATTAATCTGCACGACGACGAAAAGATATTGCACAGAATTCAAATTTGTTCCAGTCTGAATGTGAATCGAATGCAACGGTCTGGTTAATGAAATAACTAGAAACTAGAATAACGATAACGAAAGGGAATCAAGGATCAAATAGAACGCGCGCAGAAACGCACGAAGGAAGTGAGGTGAGATGAGCTTTGTGAAATTCCAACGACTCGTCTTACCAGCAAGAAAAGTTTCGTCGTTTAATACGTTAAGCTAGCGCTTTTGGTTGGGAATCATGTTCCCTAGTTCGCTCTCCTACGTTACGTTAATTCAACATAATGTACAGTTAAAATGGAAAGATACTTCTACATATATATTTCATTATGCATTAAACACACGATACAACCTGGCAAGCAGAATCATCCTAGTAACGTTCAAATTTTCCGGGAAAATAACCGTAATAAATTTTTCCGAAGAAAAACGTAATACCTTTCTGTGAATGAACTTTTGTTCGTGAAAAGTTCGTCAACTCTAATAGTGCTCTTCATGCAAAGTATCGCGCGTACTTATTCGGTTTGAGTCATCTCTTCTGGATGTTATAGATAACACCAAGTTTTAGAAGTTTAAACGGCCTCGATGTTGAAACCAAGGAAGATAGGCAAATCTTCTTCTTGCCACGCTAGTACCAAACTTTTGATAGTATAATATAAGATTTCGCATTCGCGTACTGATCAAATATTTAAGTCATGTGAATTATCATCTATATAAGTTTTAGATTTGATCGTTTTAGATTTAATTAATAATTAAATTATTTTGAAAAAACTTCAAGACTTTATTAAAATAACTTTTACTAATGTTTTAATCATTAAAAATAATATATCTGTATTTAATAATCTATTAATTTAATTTATTACTAATATATTACAAAAATATGTATTATACATAAATGAAAAACTTTCACACACGATTATTTTGAAAACAAATCTTACGAAATAAAAATTTTTTACCAAATAAAGGAAGCAAAAACCCTATAAACGTTGAAGTTTGTCGTAGTATACGTGAGAACATAGTTGCAATATATAACGTAGTTATGCGTGCTAAGCAAGAAATAGAGATGTGTTGAAGGAATTTTAATACAAAATTCCACGTATACACGCGCGAATTCTTGCATTATCCTTTTATGCACGTGAAGCAGCTGGCCGTACGTCCACGAAAGAATGTAGCGGAGATCCTTTCTGCGGAGACCGAGATTTCGCCCCGTTACGCTTGCAACGTGGACTGTAATAAACACATCTGCAACTACAGCGAAACTTGTGTCAAACTATCGACAAACCGCCATGGGAAGTGATATTTGTCATTTTGCTCGACTGTAAGAGCAGGATATACTCGAAAATGAATATTAAATACACTCGCAGGAAAAGCAATATAATTATCATTCAACTTTCGGCAAATTCTATGATTGATTCGGAATTACTAATATTTTTTAAATATATTTTATATTTTTTGCATAATTCTTTAAACTTTTAAAAAAGTTAAAGTATGATTGCAAATTTAGCTAATTTGATAAAGAATAACATTTTTTGCAGCGTCAAAATTTACAAATATATGTAAAATTATACATTTAAATGTAGAATTAATCTTTATAATAAGCCAAAAAGAAAATAAAGAATGCCTAAATCGCATAAAAAGATTAAAAGCCACATTTTCGCTTAAGGAAACATTGAAATTCAATACATTATATTACACCTAGTTCTTTGATTCTTCAGAGATATAACCGTAAGTAAAAGATATATCAAAGATCTAGAACAGATTTGTTGTACTCAAGAGATCGTCAAATCTAATCTATTCTTCTTTACTATTCTCCTGGAGACGCACATCTCTTTTCCAATATATATGTATATGTATGTTTATATATACATGTATATGTGTATATTATATATCTTCGCTGATTTTATCTTCTTTCGAGGATCATCAGCTCGGACGAGTCTCTCTTTGGAAAAATAGCACGACCTCGCTAGGATTTTAGAACGGGTTTCGTAAGAACGTGCGCCAGACAAGGAAAAAGAGCATAACGGGTGGAAGAAAAAGAAAGCGAAAAGACGAATATCTGCAGTCAATCGCCGCTTCAAGAAACGCCTCGGGACGAAACACGCCGGTATGTCTTGAATCAAAATAGGGGTAGACGGCGCGTGTCGCGAATCTGATCTGGATTTCGGTTAAGGGCTCCATTGGAATATCATTGTTGTTTCATATATTGAAGATCGCGGAAGAAAATAAATGGTTGCCCGACGCATAGATATGTTATCGCGAAGCGACTGGCATTTTCGAAAAAGTACGTACTTGCATCGCGCGCAAGACAACGTATAAACATATACATAGACGTTACATATATATTCATATGTATATGTATATACACATATGCGAGATCGCGTATATGTAGCATAGTGCATGCAGTGTACGCAGATCAGGTAACCAGTTTTCTCATTTTTACTGCTTATTGTTAGACAAAGAAAGGGAGATAAGATCTCGATTTATCGAAAGATAGGTGTCCGAAAATTTATAACTTTTGAGTTATGAATTTGTTATTATTAAAGTTACGATAAGGATATATATCTACGTATACGAGAAACGTATATATTCAATAAATATACATATTTTAGAAAGAAAAGTACTTGCCGATGTTTTCTGCAATCGCTTTAATTGAGCACTGATTCGAAGGACAAATGTGAGGACTTGCACACACTGTTGCACCACACTCGGTGCTACAAACAGACAAATAATTTTATTAATATTAATAAGTTTTAATATGTCATGCCAAGTCACAAATTAAAATAATAAACGAAAAAAATGCTTGTAGCAAATTTAATGTTAACTAAAATTAATTCTAGAGTTTTCATTCTAGAATTATTTTTTGTCTTAACTTTTTTTTGTTAAAATAAAAACCATGAATAGTATCTAGATAAAAATTCAAAGTAGAATATATCACAACTTCAGACATTAAATTTTTGAGTTTTTCATAAATTAAAAACATATGTCAAAAAATTCATATCAACGTTTTTATTGAATATTAAAAGAAAAAAGAGGTTTAAAAAAATTTTAATAATGAAAAAAAATATAATCAATAATCGTAATAATCAAAATTAATCTCAACTCAATAATTTATTATATAGCATCGTACTTTTATGAAAAATAGGATTGACCTTTACATTAAACATTTTATTGCACAACAAAATTCAATATGTCAAGAGAAAATAAGGCGATCATGATGGTTGTGATCGCCATTTATATGCTTGTACTACATTCGAGCGGCCTATCAAAATTTCTGAGAAATAAAATTTTAATTTATCGTTTAATAGGATTTTTATGAGCCATTCCGCGAACACACGGCAAAGAGAGATCGGCTGGTTGCGACGTAAAGGTCGATACGTAACGTTGTCGTTTGGCAGGGAAAAGATCCACGAGGGGTTTTTTTCTAAGACATTCCGTAAAGGAAAACCGTAAAGAGCAAACAATTTATTGAGCCCAGCGAATGATTCACCGCATGTTGGCAACGCCAAGAAAATGATATATGAGTGATCGCGGTACTCTCGAATGATATCTATGCAGAGCTCCCCGAAAAATGTAGGGAATCTCACGCACGATCTTGACGTAAATACCGCGCTCTTACGCACCGCGCCATTCGCGGAACGTGATGTACTTTTTATAGAAAATCCGATTATTGAATTCCGTCACAGTGGAATGCTTTTCGCGAGAAGAGAACGGATGAAAAAAAAAGGTAAGTTTGCGGATCCGCGCGACAGCAGAGACGGGATCGTATTTACGACGTCGAGTCTCTCGCAGCGGAGAGCTCGTTTCACCGTCGAATAAACGTCGCGGGATATTCTCTCACCCTAAGTGACACGAACATACAAACATCTATTTTGTTAGAATTCAAGGAGAAGGGAGATATGAAAAAATGGATGTGCTCTCTCGACCCGCGTGCCCCTGATCGCTCTTATATGCGGCATTCATATACAGGAGCAGCGCACGGAGAGCCGTTCTTTTCTAATTTCACGGTAGAGCACCGAGGGTAATAGTCAGTCCCGGCAAGTAATTGAAAATTTGCATCCGACACACAGCCTGCCCGAGGCGCTTCAGTTCGATCTAAGATATAGAGTATAAACTCATCGAGATAATATCAATAAGCGAGAGCGATATTTTTAATGAAACAAGCTAACTTTAAATATCTCGTTCAGCATCGTGTTAACATATTATGTAACATTTTTATAAATTTAAATATATTACGCATATTTGTCCAAGATCATCACTCATATACTTCATATTTTCTTATAGCGATATAATTAATTGATTCTAACACATACAGCTGCAACAAATTTATAAAATGATCTACAAAGATTCTACAGACAATCTACTTTTTTTTATTTTTCTTACTTTAATTTTTTTATGCAATAATAAAAATTATATCGCAGAATTAGATCTTTTCTCAACTGCAGATATTATAAAATAAACTGTGATTGATTGAATAAATATTTTATGAAGAAATACCACTTCTTGTTTAAATCTTTAGTCTCTCTAATTTTTATTAAGCATCTCGACAATCAAAATTTACATTCCTATTAAATTTTAAGCTTGTTTAATCGATTAAATATTTTCATCTTAATTTGATATTTTCCGTAAATTCGTTAGCACATAAAGAAGTATCTTTTTTACATCACCGGGCCGACTAACGTTGGTTTATCGTCTATGAATTTTTAGAAGAAACGAGATCATTTGAGATGCATTTGCATGCATTTAAATTACACCTACATCGTAAAAAAAAGCTTAAAAAAATATGAAGTTCGATCCGAATATCATAACGTAGTTAAAACAAGAAAACAAAATTTTGTATAATTGTCTGTAAATAGTAGTTGATTAAAAAAAAAATAAAATTTATAAAAATAGAAAGAGAGAAAATGTCGTTCGTGCATTTGCATTATTTCTTTAATTTTTTATAATCTTGCACGCGCGTACATGTCGTACTTTTTATATAAATACGTAGAATAAATATAGAAATACATAGAATGTAACGCTGCTTTCATTGTCGATGTCGAACTGATGATGATCATATTGAAGTTTAATAAACGCCACCGCGATAGCCGGAAGTTAAATTACTTCGTAGTTCATGCCTTCTCCAGTTTATCGGGCTACGTGATATAAGCGAAGACGTATCCATGCAACGGCCATCAGTGATCAGTCGTCGCTGTTCCATTTGCTATCCTACGGCATCCGCACGCGCGCGCATATTAAACACGTGTCGAAATGATGCTCTGGTCAGGATGAATAATCCTAAGAGTCGACCGAGGTGAGAACGAAAGGTCGCGCGCCTCGTAATTTCTCTTCGCTGCCAAAAATCCGTGCATTGTTCTCGCACCTCGCGTGTCTGCCATTATACAGCTCAGTGAGTTTCGTGTCCGGCATGAGATGAGCTCGTTTTATCTTGTCTCTTCTGAAGAAGGGGGAGACGGTCGAGAGATGGTCAAGTCATGGGATACTCAATCATCGGGAGGGTCGCGCGGCAGTTGCAATTCCGGTAGCGTGCCCTTTTCCGCTTTTCCCTTTCGCACCTCTCTCTCTCTCTCTCTCTCTTTCTCTCTCTCTCTTTCTCTATTTTTCGCGCTCTTGGCGAGATAGGAGTTGCCGACTTTGTGTGTGGTCGCCTTCTCATTTTCCCTCTAAATTGCCTCTGGTGTTAGGCGCAGCTGTGACAACAGCCTTCCCTTGAATATATGCTCTTCTCTTCCGATTATTATGTTATTTATAAAAATTATCTCATCTCTTTATTTTTCTCATGCCAGTTATTATTTAGATATCAAGCTCTAACCAAATTGATGAAATATTTCATTACATATATTTATACTTTTGTGTGTTATATTTTATCACGTTTATTCACTTGTAATTCATCTATTCTTACAAAGTGTCTCACGGGAAGTTGCTGAAACTAATCAGCTGTTATTTTTAAAAGCATGTAGAAATTAGCAGAAAAAAAATATCTTCTAATAAAGACATCTGTCAGTTTTATTTACATGGATTAAAGATAATTGAAGATATTTTTATTTAATAAAAGACAATCTCTCAGAGATATTTAATGGATATTCATAAAAAAATGACGGAATTCGATAATCTTAAGGATATATTTTCGAAATATGCATCATCAGAATTAAAATAGAACACAAATCTCTTTCGGAGATTATAAAATCTTTATGTAACATCTCTTTCCATTTACCATGATAAAAGCTTAATTTTGTATCAATTATGACTTCGAAAATATTTTATAATTAAGATATCAATATTTTTTATGTTTATTAAATGATAAAAATATCTCTGATTGTCTTTAGTCCATATGTAAATAAAACTATCAATTATCCTCTCTCTAGAAAGATATTTTCTTGCTTCCTATATGCATTTAAAAATAACAGTTGATAACATAATTTTAGCAATTTTCCGTCAAATACCCTGCATGTATTAATATTTTTCTAATTCTCTCTACAATGATTGTTCCCTATTTATTAAGTTATTTTAATATACATTTAATATCTCACAATTTAATAAGATTTACACGTATCTCTCACGTTTTCTCGTATCTCAATCCATTTCGTGCTTTAATGAGAGGGATATTTTTTCTCGTGCAGAACATAATACACAAAAAAAACTCTGATTCACCGTCTTCTCGATTCACCGTTCCATCGATTTTTTCCTCGGCGTTCATTTTGCCGGGCGTTTTGCGAAACAAAATACCTTGACGCTCTTGTTCGTGCGGCTATCACACATAAGCGGGGATGGACGAGAGAAAGGACCGGATCGATAGCCGGCGCATGGCCGCAGGGGTCCACACAGTCGTGCATAGCACGGCACCGAAAAGTTTTTCTACTAGCATACGAGATTCACAGACTGCGCGCAGACATTACACATTTGCTATCGTTTGTTCGCGCTTGAAAGGCTGATCTTGCCTGCAACGAAATCTATCCCCTGAAAATATCTCACCGTACTGTTAGTTCTCGCAATCTGCTATTGTTATGTCTGACAGAATACATGCTAAATTCTAATATCTGTAATCTCGGAAATATATCCAGCGATTGAACATTTATTCTTATATTCTTACAATGTTAATCCTCGTAGATATCTAATACATCATGATAATTACATGGATATGCTTAATGACTGTTGGAATTTCTTACTAATAACCACTGGGGAGATATCCGTTTGATCATCTGTGATGCCTTAGGTGACCAAAGGGATTAATAATGAGTAATCACGAGAGATATAATATTCCCATTGATTACAGATATTATGAATAGCGTGTGCCATAGAAATATTTCAAATTGTGCTTTTCAATGCTTTTATTCTATATTTTTTGTGGTATCTTCGCTAATGAATAATATGTATTATAATAACGTTAATCTGTCATATTTAGAAATCGCGATAACTTCTCCGCAATAATAAGAGATGCTATGTGTCTATAATATATAATATTATGCTATTATATATCACGTTTTTTATATAAAATATAAATTATATTTGAAACGAATATACTTGAATGAAATTGATTCTGCGTATTTTATCCGAATTAAATGTGATTGGCGGAAACTCAAAATATATGCCCGACATAAATTTCGTATAGTATTAAAAATAGTGGTTATAATGTTTTACCATGTGAAAATAACGCAAACGTTTTATCGTTTTATATTTTATATCATCGTAAACGTTTTATATTTTGTATTAAGATAAGAGACCGTATAGTCATGTTTGATTACAATTCGACACTGAAATTTTACAAGAATCCGTTCGAGAGTAAATTTCACATAAGTCGCCGGCATAGGTGAAATTATAAAGTCTTATCGTTTGATGATAAGAAACACATACAAAAAGAGCATATAAATAATTTAAAAAAGAGGCAAACGCAGGAAAAGGGGACGCAACAGTCCCTATCCTCTTCGCCACCCTCTCAATCCTTAGAACTGCGGCGAAGCATTAAGTTATTATCATCTAGAGCGGAGGATCTCATTATAAGGGCTTCCACAAGCCATAAACTTAAGCCGTGGCACGACTTCACGTTACCAAATATGAAACGCACGAGTACCAGTCGCCGATGTATACACAACTGATAAATAATGCATATACGTTGCGCGCGAAATATTTACGCCAATGGACAACCGGAATGCGAACGATGGTTTAACGCTTATAAAAAATCGCAAGTCTTGTTTGTAACGCATTTGTGACTGCTGTCACATGGAATCGATATCAGATTACACACATTGTACCAGTAATATGTTCCCATTAATCCGCTTGTAATTTTTAAATAACGCTGTTGCGTTGCCACTGACTCGACTAAATCCGATAATGGGCACTCGAGTTTGAATCTGTTTACACTTGCATGAGAAAAATATGGTCGTCGGGATATCACACAATTTCATTGTTCACATATTCCTTTTTCTCTTATTTGTCCACTCACCTTTCTCTCTCTCTCTCTCTCCTCCCTCCTCCTCTCTTTCTCATAATATATTTCATTATTTTATTGTTTGTCATTCAGTGCAGCATTTATTGCAAATCCGTGATTTTCGCAGTTTCAATATTTTAATGATAATGTGGCTTTTTCTATGATTATTATTATTTCATATCATCATTCTCTTTTTTCTCTATATTTTAGTTTACAAATTTTATAAATCTATAATTTATTCTCTATAACTTTAATAATGTCACGCATCAATATCGTTTAATTATATCTGTTCTGTTCTTTATAAATCGTTTTTTAAATATGCAGAATTCTAAAAAATATCGGAAAACCGTATCCCGATATGTTTCCTGAGCGATGATGTATAGCAGACGATATTTGTATTCACGACTGTCGAGTGCATAGCAAAGTGTCGTAAAGGATCGTATAAAAGTAGTTTAATGGGTTTCGATAAATTGCCGTGTGCTGTCTATCGACCATGAATTCCCCGACGCTTCGACCGTGTACTCTAGAACATGTACGAACCGAATCCGTTAAATGAAGTCGACGGGAAAATAAAAAAGATGATGGAAAACTCATGTAAACAAGAAAATTGATGACTTTTGAGACGATCAAACAGAAAAATTCGCTCGTGTCACATGAAACGCGAAAAACGCGGTACAATCCTGCTCACAAAAACGGAAGGTCTCTTTCATGTTGTTCCAATTAAGTTTTCCGGTCCAATTACGTAGTCACCGAGATGGCGTGGCACAGGCTTGAAATGCGACGAGATGAAAGAAGACGCGCGCGCTTTGCATGTTAATTCTATAAACATAAATATCTCAGAAATGTACTTTGAAAAAATGAGAAAAATTGTATCTCTCTCATTTTCGCTGATAATAATTGCACCTCGAACGATGCAAGAGCAACTGCACGAGAATTCAAATAAGAGACAATGATATTAATTATTGTACGATTCATAAATCCTAGGAAATTGTACAAATTCACTGCTCTAATTAATACGCATGTGTTTTACGTAGATATTTATTCCGCAATCAAGTGCAAAGAGAAAATTAAAGCAGGGAAAATTTATAGAATAATTCACACATATACACGCATACCACACATCATACATTCTCGTAAAAACGCAAAATCATAACTTCCATGCATTTAATAATCTCTCGCCACTAATTACACACGCGAATAGATTCGCATCGATAGTGGCCTATGGCTTAATTGGAAAGTGCATCTAAGCATGAAAATCTGCAACATGTTAAATCGATATTGTTAATATTGCGCTTAAAATTATTTTCTGAAGAGACTTTTATAGATTCGACACTCGTTCAAAGATATTCGAAAAGTCCGAGAACGCTTTACTTTCTTACAGTTATTCCACCAAAAAAATTCCGAAGCCGATGGGAAAACTTTCTCCCGTAACTTTCTCCCCTTTTCCGTGTTATGCGCGCAACTTTAAAGTGGCTATTCAATCACGCATTGAGTTGGTAAAGTGTCCGGCTATCGATACGGTATCGACATGATGTGTTGTTGAGCGTTAAAATTTCGAAGGGGATAAGAGGAAGGAAGAGAGGGAGAGAGAATCTTTCGGACGACCTTTATCTGTAAGAGCGCGGATAAATGAGCCATTTGTACGTACTAATGACACGATCTATGTAACGACCCGTATACGCCCATCGCCGTTTCAGTATATTTTCAAGTCGACCCGCTAAGCACGCGCGCCGCTGGGTTATACACCCACACAATTTCAGACATGCAATTATGCAATTAAGCTCTTCGCTCGTAACGTACACTCTACCCGCTCGAGAGGACTACTTTCTAACATGCAATCGTACTGCTGAACGTAATGTGTGTGAGAGAAAGATAGAGAGAGAGGCGTCCTCGCGTAAATGCAGTGAAATGCAGCGCGAACCCACTATGACTCACGTTAAACGACGAAAGGATTTAGACGTGTACAAAGGATACGTTTAATGTTCGATATTAAATCTCCGAATGTGCAGTTGCAATTGCGGAGCGAATATTTCCACGTGTATAAACAGCATCTGCAGCGTAACAATTGTGTATGATTGACTCTCCAACTCGCGATATCTAATAATAACTGATGTATAACGGTACGGTTACACGTATTATCCGATGGCCCAAACATACGAGAACTCGCTAATAAACGTGCACGTGTCGCGCGCAAATATATATCGCGCAATTAGCGCGGTAAAGGAGGCATATCTAATCCGGTGTCTATGACACGTTGCCACGATAGCGCTGAGCAACTGGACCAACGGAAGATACGGCCTTTGCTCACTCGGTCTCTCTCGCTTTATCAATACTCTCCGTAGTATGTATACTTGGCATACGTGTGACTGGAAATCGAGTCTGCTCATTCCCACGCATGAAGTTCCTAAGCCACCGCGCCGTGAATACCCCTTGACCCCGACAACCGTAGAACTATGCATTTGCCGGGGCGGCTGTACATTACTCGGGCACATCTTGGCTTCCGCTCCGCGAACGTCGAGTACGATGCACTTGCATCCAAGCGCACAAGCCTCCTTCTCTTGCCTTGCCGAAACACTATACCTCGTTGACGAAGCCGTAAAACATGGACGTGCAAAGTGAATGCACTTTTCTAGTGAATGATCGATATTAAACGCGTAATATTGCTGAGTAATTATGTATGTAAATTTCTTTGATAAATATTACTTTTGATACGTATTTTTAAGTATTTTTTTACAATTAAAATTTTAATCAAGTACCAATTTCACCTAACAAAAAACTATGTAACTAAAATATGATTTAAAAAATCGTCTAAATATCATTTAAAAGATAGCATATAAAGATTATTTATAAATTGTAAATTTAAAATAATGAAAAACTTTTATTCTGTTTTGTTCTCAATCTTGCAAATTATGCAATTATACTTGTGTAATGTGTATTTATATTTTATTTTTACTTATCTACTATCATATTGTGCGTTGTTATTAAATTATAACTTTGTATCTAGTATAAAAAATTTCTACGTAAGAGTGTTACGTATCTGTAACGCTTGTGAAATTCGATTCAATTCATGATAAATGAATATATCCATGTATATACATACCATCGCATATAGTGCTCCTCGAGATAACTAGTTCCAGAACATGTGCAATAACCGGAACCGGTTAATTTCGGTTAGTTCAATTTTCGATGCCGCGAGAATACAGAGAGTGATCTCGATGTGTATATTCGTAACAAATTCAAAGTATGTCGAAAGTAATATTTTTATTCGTTAAATTTATTTATCTAACACATATTTTCATCTAATCAATTACATGTATTTGTTAACCCAGATCCACTTAAATTACACATCTAGTTTATGATAAGCACAATGTTTAACATAAGATGCGACATTTCCGTAAAATTTCGTTGGAATTTAACTGAGGAATATCAAATGTAGGTCGGCGAAGGCTTTTGTAAAGTAAATACCAAATCTCTCTCTGTATCCGTCTTATTTTTCTTTCCAACTTTGCACGCGCACATGCATGATAAAGAGATCGCGCCGAGTCCGGCACCCTTCGCGAGACATTCTAGCACCTGGCGCACCGTAAAATAGCGTGGAGCTTATACATCCGACGTATGTCGACCCTTTTGCGGGCGAAGGGAAGGAAGAAGGAAAGAAAGAACGCTTTCCATGCTGAGGGCTCGCCACCTAATATCCAGCGGGCCACTTGAACGTAACTCTTCAGCACGGCGAGATACAATCGTCGGCAAAAGTCGAGACGTTCTTCGCGTGCCCGTGTACGCCATGTGACCTCGATATCACGCGACCTCACGATAAGGCTCGATACCACCGAAGGAAAGGCTGCCACCCCGGAGAGCGGCTGCCTCTAATACGACTTTATCAGGCATCTCGCTCACGAGTAGATAGCGCTTCGATGAGTTCGCGATATAAGTGGCGAAAAGCATGATATTATACTGTTTAATGGAAACATAACGTGATTTCGCGCAATAAGACGTTACGTTAGTTCCTACATGACGGAGTAATCATAAAGTTTGTTATTACTGCAAATCTAAGCCTAATATTGTATAAAGTAATATTATGATACAAGTAACTGTATTATATATGTAACGTTGGGATATAGTGTTAAATTACAGTGGTATACGCTTGCGTGTCTTCGAGCAGCTTTGGCGGATACGTTATACCTCCCCGACTACTTCGACGCTTGCCTTCCTTGTACGTCTTCGACTACTTCGGCGTCTCTATGTTTCTAACTACTTTGATGTTTAGTTCGTGCTTGCTACGATCAAAGCTGATATTGATGACATCGTTATCGGTACGTTAATATTACTTGGCGTTTAAAGGGGCAAAACGTGCGTACGTTAATGTGTATTATATATTAGTTGACGTAACCCGCGATGAAATATAAAAGCGGAAATAATGAATTTCGAGTTAAATTTAAAATAAACCATTCCAAAAGAATCTCCCGAATCTCAGTAATGGACTCACTGATTGAGCCATTAAGTGCTGTTTCCATTTAATCCGGATTTTTCCGACGTGTTATTTCTGTAAATAATGATAATTTACTTGCGCTTGCTTTAGTACTGTAAAACAAATTCGTCAGAGTAAATAATTTTTAATGCATGCCATAAGTTACAATTGATATAAACAAAACTTGGCAAGCTAAACATGTACCAAGACGTGGATCCTAATCTGATTAATGTTGGCGGTAATCTCGTCCCCAAGACGATCCCATTATATGAGACAACATCCGAAAAGTGGAAGTCAGACTTAATCTCGTTGCTTGATACTCACAGATGATCCGTTTCGACGTAGTTTCTGTGGAACAGCTTTCATCGGAAATTTCGAGAGAATATCGAGATAACGTAAAATACAATGATAATGTATTTTCTCGCTCGAATAATTGTTTCTGAATATCTAAAACATTCAAATGTTGAAGATATAATATTGAAATAAATAGTCAAACTGTATAAATGTATAACATATGAATCTCAACATAAATGAAGAAACGTTAAATCAAACAAATCTAATAATGCTCGACATGTGAAAAAATAAATATATCACTCGTTTTATCTTTTTTCTATATATGAGCTTACATTTTAGATTTTAGATCTACGACCTATGATTTGCGAATATGTATGGAAAATCCGGAATAGAATTCTATTTGTAATGTCATGTATCGTATAACACAGAAAATACATATATTTGAAGGAATAAAATATAAAATACATATACAAATTATACGAAACATGTATCAGAATACATACACAATTTTAAATGAGTTTAGCTACAATTATATTTAAAATTTTATTTCTTAAATCTTCTTTATTAGTCTATTGTATGCATGACTAAGGTGTGAATAAGATACGATATCACAATGATCTGTGCGCACGTAATGCGAGATAAGCTGAAAGTGCGACAAGTGATAGGCAGCTTACGAAGGGAGAGACGCAGGAGCAGCAGGGAAATTTTCACTTGCGCGAGGGTGGAGAACATACGTCGCGGCCACGTTTCCTGCGCAGACTGTACGCGAAAGAGGGATATCGACCAACCTCTGATGCTGCCTCCACGAGACACTCTTACGATCGTATTTCGAATACACCGTCTGCACGTAAGCGGCCTTATATCTACAACTCTGGTGTGTTTGTCTCGATATGACTGTCTTACGATAGAATAATTCGAGAGGGTGACATTCTTCCCCCTCGTGAAAGATGCGTTAGTCGATACGTTTCGCCGGGACGATTCTCGAAGAGACCGGCTCGAAAGAAGACACTAAATAAATTTACGAGCGTGTGCTAACGCAACCGAAAACGCTCGACATACTTCTCTCGTAAATCATGTGTGTCAAGAACGTAGAAAGATCAGTTGAGGAAAATTCGGTATCGCCGAGCACTGTACGCGAATGAATGTCAGCGTAATGTCGTCAACGATACGTTACACATATAAATTAATTATCCCGCTTCAGACGTGAGTTCATCCGCGCGTGTCCTCCGGACCAAAGTTTTAATTAACTTCATCTTCGTAAAACTTGCCCTATGACGAGACTTTCCGGTTCGCTAGTCCATGTGGATCAGTATGTTATGCGGAAGATATTTTATTATAAATCGACTACATCTTTTCTCGATGATATATTCGCTGAATTATATTCTGATGCACAAGCAAGAGGCAAGCGAAAGCAAATATCAATAATAATATGTCAATGCATTTGTTACGGCTAAATTTTAAACAAGAATATTCAGGCAACAGGAATAATAATAAAATTATGTTTCTTTGAAAGAAAAGATAAAAAATCAGATATCGTATATTGTTCCGAGAACTATGATAATTAAATTAGATAATCTTTTTCTCTCTCTTTCTCTCTTAAATATAAATATGTGAAATATCATATAAATTATATTTGATAAAAACTTATTTTACACGTTGAAAATTGAATGATTAAGACTTACTGCGTAAAGTATTGCAAAGTTTTAATTGCAATAAGTTTTTTAAACGACACGCGCGCGCGATGTAAACCATCTTTCATACGCTTCTTTCGCGATCGTCAGCAATTATCGATGTTAACTCCTGTCAGTAAATGTTTAAGGGTACGAATATTCCACCGACGTTACTTTGGGAGTTAATAACACGCTAAAAGCGACGATCAATAACAGCTCAACGTGTCACGGCGGAAGGATGCGGTATAGCGGAGCAGCTACGCGAGACTAGCAAAAGCATTCCTAGGACGAAAGTTTCGAAATGATCTCCTCATTTACCAGCATCCATAGAACTCAAGGCTGATAATTTGATGACTCCCTAAGTTCCCCAAAAGGATTAGTACTTTTAGAGAAAAACTTTTTAATGAGTTACTCATGCGAAGGTTTCTCCTCCGCTCGCTCGAAAAGGATTCGTCCTAATTATTACTCTTAGCTGATACTTTGCTTTAGAATAATATAACGCGATTGCACGCAAGGAACTCGCCGTTCAATTTCCTCGTGCATCGTTCAACATACGCGCGATAATTTCACGATGTAGGTTTACGTGCTACGTTTCAAATCCGTTCGTGTTTGATTACATATTTTATATTTAATTATGTACGTATATATAACGTAAATTGCATACATCAAATATACTATTTGATGTGCATACATCGTTGAACTGAAAATATATCATATCCAATATACCGATATAATCAATGTGTATAAAATAATAAGTACCTATCGATAGAAACATAATTATAATTATTGGGCAACTTGATGGGATACTATACATCACTGGAATTTAGCCGAGTGAAGATACAGTTTGTATTATTAACAGCTATTACAATCACGCGATAAAACGATGACGAAATGCATTGAATAATAATTAATTGAGTGCGAAAATTAAATATCATACATCATGTTCACATGCAACGCATGAACTTTTGCCGTGTTTATCCGCATGAAGATCATTAATTCTCGTGCTATCCGAAGAGAATATTAGTTTAGTCGGTAGCGTACACCTTCAGTCGCGAAATTTGCGTGCGTGTGTCTTAGATTGTTATGATTCACGTCAAACGAGATGCCGTCCCCACAGGCATAATACAATCGAATCGATTTTCAGCGTGCATCCCGTGAAAAGCGAGTATTCGTCGTCACACACCTGTTGGTTAGCATTAACATTGTATTTTCCGCTGCGTCTACGAGAAGGAAATCTCTCCGTCGATGAGAGAATTCGCGGCTTCGTTCTACGTCGTTAACATCGCGTCGCGAAAACGTACACAGACCTGGCCGTGAAATACAATAAATAGCGCCCGACAACTCTGATAGAGAGAAATCCCGTTGACGCACCTGTTGGTCGCTTTGTCAAATCGACGAGTCTATCAACCCGCAAATCATTGTCTTATCTCAATTCGCTAGGATTAATCCAATCGATCTCGTTCTCCGATATAAACGTCGCGCCCCATCCGTTACCGACGTCGTTGTGAGACTTATCGATCTCTCTTCCTCTCTTTTTCTCTTTCTATAACGTCGATTTAAAAATTGCGGAGTGTACATTCGCGTGGCAAGCGAATGGTTTCGGAGAGAACAGGCGGAATAAAGGATTACCGTCAAACTTGACGGATATGCATCGCCGGATGAAATTTTAACAATTCGAAATTTTTGCTCGCGCACAGGATGAAAACAGAATCGTTTCACTGGTTTTATTTAAATAATATAGGGGGAATAATTGACAGAATTCGTAATTAAATGTGCGAGTTTATGACGAAAGAAAAACTCGCCTGCGGACAAATAATCACATAATTGAGCGAAAATTTTTTAGCGACTCTCCTTTGTCCTACAATTCTTTCATCGACACAGTACTTGGTAAATGTTTCCGGAACGTATGCTCAATTTTGCTCATAAAAAACGTATACATTTTTAAAACATTTCATGCAAAATATTCTGTGCATACGACTGCTCGTATAACTATATATATCTAATTCACGAATAAAATGAGAACTTATTGTTAGTCAAAAGTTTAGCAAGCTCTTAATGCAGAGATATCGCATATGAAAGTATGAATATGAAGTATTAGTACTTCTCGCGCGAGACTCGTATAATTCAATTTCACCATTGTATACGTATATTCTGCAAAAAATGTATGGATGGAAGAGAGAGAGAATATAACAATGTTGTTTTTAACACACAGCCGGAAATGATTTAAATAAACTTCGCTCCAGCGCTAATTGTATAAAAGAAACAGCGATAAATTTATAAACTTATTATCAATCGCGGAATAATAAATAAATTAAAAATTAAATTTCAATTTATGATCTCGCCTCAGCTTATTATACATCAATTACGTGCTTCCTGTGCGCACGTTTCGAAAGTAATCTCTGTTCTAAAACGCGAGAGTAAACTTGCATCGCGAATTCGGAGGTACTCGCGGCTGGAAACCGCACGGATGCGAAACGCAAGTTAATTAACGAAAATTCATTTGCCATAGTATGCGGATTATTGATCAATGGTTTCCCGCTCGCAAACTCACCATCCATCTAATAGACAATAGGACTGATGCTAGTCAACTTTATTGAAACGATGGTAAACAACATTTGGCGATGACATGTTTGCCTGTATTCGGTTACCAGCACAGCACACCGAGAGGGGTTAAAACTATTTCAACAGAATTATTCACGGTGCTATTAATGCGGCGATACGAAATTCGTATCGGTACATATATATATGTACATCCCAATCGTGCAATATATATTGCAGACACAGAGAGATTGACGGTTACCATCTGCATAATATGAGGGGATCTAATATCGCCGTCTGCGCTGTTATACCTCCGTTTTACCTCGCGAGTCGAGTTTAAAATACTCCATGCGACGAAAGAACGTCGGGAGAAACGAAACAATGGTAGATATAATCCGCTTTTCTATCTCGCGTATCTTTATGTATACCGGGGCTCGCCTATTTCTCTCGCCGATTTTACGGAGAAGTCCGGGAATGTAGCGGCGAAATGAATAAACGGATTTGCGGCTCTTTTAGCGGCGCATTATTTAGCGGAAGTGGCGGGTGGGGGAAAAAGGGAGGTTATTAAATTACACCTTCAAATAATGTCAAGATCACATTTGAAACACAGCGCGTACAATGCAACCGCTCGTGTAGTTCTGCATTGAAGCACCTCTAATTATACGAGTGTATTACATTACGCAGTTATACTTGGCATCATGTCACCATTGTGTCCCGCATTGCGCAATTTTTGTCTCTCTTTCTTCCTTTCTCTCGGACGGTTTTCATCGCACGTTCGCACAGGGAACAAGAAATCGCAACAAAGAAATGGTTTTACAGGTCGTAAGAAAAATTATTCGCCGCGCAACGTCACAAAGTACGCAATGTACGTAGCGTTATGAGGTTCACGATTGTTTCGGAATACCTATTTTGAGAAGAAATACTCGCGGTAACGACAACGTTTGCATAGTGGAATAGATGGTCGACCGATTGAAAATAAAAAGAAAAAAAAAATTGCTGGCACCGAGGAAACATGGCGTATAGAGTGCCCGACTGCTTTCTCGTCAAATTTCCGTGGCGAACGACACAGTTGCCGCGGCACAAAGAAAAATTCTATTATCGCAGCACCTGTTGGTCGCCGTCGCCCCCTCTCATCCGACTCGTCCCTCCCCTTCTCTCCCTTTGACGTCGACGGGCTCCTCCCTGGCCTCTATCAAGCGGCCTCGACCCATTCAAATGGTCGCAATGTAATCGAACTATTTCTACACCGGCGCGAGCATTTCACTCCGGCCATCGGAGAAGAAATAACCGCTGTCCTAGCTACCTGTTGGTCACGACTCTGACAAATGCCTTCCTTCGTAGCGACTATTCCTCATCGTCGTCGGATAACTTTCACAAGTCGCGCTTCCGTCGACGTTGTCTACGCGTTGTCGATCGCATCAAATGAGCGCAAAAAGTCGTCCCTCCCTCTTGCTCGCGCAAACTTTGTTAAGGCGGGTCTGACCTGATTCCGAGCTTCCGCCCTATCGTTTATCGAATTGACATAACGTTCACGTATGTATGTATGATATCTCGATTCCCGTTTTATACGAACATATGTATTTTGTTGGGTGTGAATCATACTTTTTTTTTAGACGCGTTTCATGAATGTAATGCACACATATTTGATTTAATAATTACAATTATTATGTCTCTTGCAAGATTAAAAAAAGATCAAAATCTACACGTTAAATTTTACATATTAAATTATATCTTATATGTCTTATGCTGTTTATAAAATATTGTAGTTCATATCACGAGCCGTTCAATAAAAAAATCTATAAATATCGACAAATCCCAAATAATGTACGTAGGGAATACAATCGCAGGACAATACATGAAATTTCCATCGTTATCATCGATTCATCGGAATTCATTGTACCCTCGAGTGTCCCGCCGCATGAAGATTGCCTCCTCTCATGAATAAGGCGGAACGAGTTTCTCGGACTGCTTCTCGAAACGAGGGAGCGATTACGTTTCCCCGTGAACGAATGCGAATGGCACTGCGGAATTTGGCAGTTAGGCCAAGCGGATATATCGTTCCGTATGGAAACTCTGCGCGAGCTTTGCAGTCGGCAACGGGTAATGTATGGAGCAAACGAGAAGCGGAGGTGCCTCGATGCGTCTGAAAGACCGCGATTCCACAGCGTCGAGCCACCGTTTCCCTAGCTTGGCGCTCGTTTGTCTAATCCGACCTGGCTTAGGCGCTCCGAGATACCGCGAATGCAGCCAGCAGGTTCGCATACTTTAGATTATGCTAAAGCAAAACAAGTTTTTCCCGGGTGAGCGTTGTTTGACCGAGAGCAAAGATTTTCTGATCCTCTAAGACCTGAGTCTGCAGTTTTACGGGAATTTGTGTAAAAATTTTGCAGTGTAAAGTCTGCAAAAGCATTTGCAATAGTAAACATTATTCGCTTTATCCGTAAAATAGATTACACTGTATAAATAGAAATAGCTATCATCTACAGTCGTTTTAACGATATTAAATTGCATCGGTAGTTTTGTACGATTAACGATAAGAAATATAATCTATTCAGATTTAAAGGACCATAAACGTAATGAAACACGTATAAAGAGCTTATTGTTAGAAACTAAAGCATGCTATAAGTTATATTATACTGCCTCGACGACGTCGCTTTATTAAGTGCTTTATTAAACGCGGACACTCATTTCGCGTGCACAAGCGGACCCTAGGTCCTATTATTTTAATTGTCCTAACGATGACGCACTAGTCGTCGCAAGAGACATTTAGCCGGCCATTTGGTTAATTCCTGACTTCTTACGTGATCATGCATATGCATGTGTACGCAACGCACTATTAACGAGGACGTTTCGATACCGTAGACCGATGTTTATGGAGTAGCTCCCGTCGCACGGCAGCTCGTTGTGACAACACAATGGCTACGCCATCCCGAGGCACCGTGTGCCTCTCTTGTTCGTCTAATCCCGGCCTAGGCTTAGCCTAGCTGCGGGTTACAGGGCGCGACGCAACACCGTGCTCTCCGGACCGAGGTGGGATAAAACCGGCTTTCAGTCTGACATGTCTGAAATATGTCCCGACCGAGAGAGAACGCGTGTAACATCCGATAAACGCTCTGCTGCCAAAAGGGACGTTCATGTGTCCACGTCGTGTGAGACGTCCGCGTTTTAGGGTGTGTTATTCAACGTCGTTATTCGCGTCGCACGTGCCGCGATTCTCACGCGTATCCCTCCGATGGTTGATGGACGCTTGGAATGCGGAAACTGTATTTTCGAATTTATACGAATTTTGCTTCGAATAGTCACGTGTCGGAATTCAGTACGAGTTTCGATCTAGCTCGAATATTCGATACTAGTATCGAAGTTCGTGGAATGTAGCATGAATGATAATTGCATCTCTATGAAATTACATGTCGACGATGTTGTTCATGTATAATGAGAGATTTTTAAATAGAGTACAAACAGTTTAAATATTTAAATAGTTGTACAAACAAGCCTCAAGACAATATTCGTAAAAATATTATACTGGTATTGAAAGTTTTCGAAAAATTTAATCTTGATCTTGAGTGAATCTGTAGTAAAAATCTCGTCTTGGATTATCTTGTCTCGATTTCAACTTTCATCTAATACTAAACAATTGTTTAAAATAATTTTACATAATCTTTTTTAACATAATATAATTTAAGATAATTACTATTTATTTATTTATTTCCCAAAACACTATATATATATATATATATATATATATATATATATATATATATATATATATGTTGTATTTACTTTAGCTTTTTTAAAATTTAATAATCTAAAAAGATTACAATAACATATGACAATCTTAATCTTGGTATAGTCTTGATAATTAATTAAAAATCTTGTCTTGATCTTTTCTTGAATTTTAAGACAAGGCAATAATCAAGACTAATTTTGATATCTCGTGCAATACTATCTTTAAGCTTATTCAATTTTAGAAAAAAATGTGGATTAATATTTGATTAACTCTTGCAGATTAACAGTTAATTAATTTTACTCATCGTTACGTTACTCATCTGCGATTAATTTAAATTTTTCTCATCACCATTATACAAGGGAGCGCAAAAATTTAAGAAGAATTTGATGAAAAGTAAATTCAACAGTTTCTAAAATACATACTTGTATTTTTTCTTCTTTTCCATATAAAATAAAAAGCCAGCGCTGCCTTGTATGATACTTTTTTTTATCTCCTACGGCATATTCATATTTATGTGAATATACATTATGCGCGAACTGCGCCTTTGAAAAGATTGCCTGTAATCGACGTATTGTTTGCACGCTGCAATCGTGTTCGCCTAATTGCCGTTAGTTCGTAGATTGCAATGTGTCACGCATGCGGTATCGCCACCAGATGTTTTGATGGAGGCTTAAACCATCGCAACGAGGCGTTCTAATTCGATCGCGATCAGCTGCGATGTAACAAGTAGTTTCGCGTAGCGATTATTTCGAACGAGCGCAGAGACTTGTTCGAGCATACGTTTTTCGACTCGCGATTTTCCATTGTCTCTCGTCCAACGAGCTCGGAGCTACGTGAGCTATTTCGATCGTTCGATCGAACGCGCATTCCGTGACGAGGATACGAGCGATTTTTCAATAGCAGGTTAAAGGTTCTAGAATACGCGGGCTCTGTACGCTCGGCGCTCACCATTTCGAAAATTGTTTCGCGTAATGAAACCCCCATCGTGCCCGGAAACAAACGATTTTATGCATTGAACAAACGAATCTCACACGCGCGCATTCAGTGGAATTCTAGTCGAATCGTATACTCATTATCTGCTTTGCTCTGGATGGATGTAATTTGATCCAAGCCAAATATTTGTCTTAAATATTTGTGTTAAAATCAACAGCAATCAGAATGAATTAAAACTGAAAGTAAATTACAGGATAAAATATTTGACTCGAATCTATCTTGCGTGTAATTTCAATTAT
Organism: Camponotus vicinus; assembly: GCF_025532165.1. NCBI lineage: Eukaryota > Metazoa > Arthropoda > Insecta > Hymenoptera > Formicidae > Camponotus > Camponotus vicinus. The sequence continues at coordinate 5,118,760 of NW_028141981.1, read as the reverse complement.
TTATTATAAAATGATGTAACAAAACATATTTTTATATTTATCTTGTGGATAAAAAGAGAAGAGAGAATTGAATCAAGATCGTCAAATAAATAATATGAAAATTAAGACGCGAAAATTCCAAAAATATTTCTTGACTCAAAATAATTTGGCTGTTTTTTTAATAGCCGCTAAATTATGAGTTTATCTCAGAGAAAGGATTATAAGCGGAGCTAAAACGCAGGCGGTTCCCGCCTCGCAAATTCACGGCGTCTTCGTCGTCCTGATCGATCGTCGGGGGAGTCAAGCCGTTTATTCACCCACTCGTACACGTTCTATGTGTATGGTACTCAAACCACACAAGCTACCCGTCCGGTCCAGGCGAACCTTTGCGCGACTAGCCAACTGCATCTAATTTACTTTTATCGCGCTTTCCGCTCGTCCTTATCCCACCCCTTATTCGCACGCATATACTAACGTCGCATCTGACGGAAATTTGACGACGCTGATTTGACGAGAATCTCGACGGGCTTTCACCGACCGTGTATTACGATACGCGTCGCCAGCAAATTGAATGCGAGTACTTGAAGATAAAGGGGAGTGTGCGAGCGAGAATGCGGTAAGTATAAAGGAGAAGGCGAGAATAGGAAGGTAAGACGTGCCGGCCACGTCGAGAGAGCGTTATCTCCGCACGAAGAGAGGTAGTGGTGAGGATGGTGAGCAAATGGGTTTGTCCTTTGGATGGCGTGTCGCTCGGGAGAGAGTAGGAAGTGAAAAGGGGGAAGAAGGAGAGAGAAAAGGGAGATACAGCACAGACGGAGAGAAAAATCCGGCGGCGCCCGTGGGATAACGCGGCATGATTTTTATCAAAAACGTGCTTTGAGGTAGCGATGCTTTTTACGAGATCGTCGCGCTAACAGCCGCGAAATTACGTCTGCGTCAGCCTAAGTCACAACCGCAGAAGCTGGCGCGATACGCATCTATTAAGACCGAAATCTCTTATGGGATCATAAATGATATTTTAAATTATTTTGGACGATATCATGCTTAATCCTTTTCGTTACATACTCGAATATTGAAAACATTTGCGAGATAATCTTCTTCTCCAAAAGAGACTATTATAATATGTCGCTATAATATATCGTCTTGAAAAGACATTTCTAAGATAAATTGCAAGTACTTATGATATTTCACGAGACATCCAGAGAATTCTCTAATTAATAATGCAGCATTTCCGGAACGTACAGAACATGCTTAAAACACTACAAAGTACCGTCGTTTTGTATTATATATATATATATATATATATATCAGTCTCGGTAAATGATCTCAAAGGTGTTGCCAAAGCGTCTTCTATTTATTTTATAAAAGATAAAAAAAATTATAAATAAAAATTATTATGTGATAATCTACCTATGCATTTAATATTTCTTGGATAATTAAACTATAACAAATATTATTGCGTTTCAGTTAATAATTTCGAGAAAATTACTCATCAATTTATAAAGTGAAAGAAAGCGTGATTTAAGAAAATTTTAATTTTTTTAAGATCAGAGAGAGAGAGAGACAAAGAATAACTTAAAAACAGCTGTTGAAAGAAATACATTCTTGCATAAATAAACCTAGGAACCGTAAAGAACGATCGGAATCCATCAGATCCACACACATATACACGCGTGTGCGATCGTCATATGGGCCACGCGCGTCCCAAAACTAATTGCGCGCATTCCTCACCACTCGTTCCCTTCGGAGAAGGGAAATGACAAAAAAATAGCGAGAGCGTTTGAAGAGGACTTTTTCCAGTATTGGAAATTGAGCGAACTAGTATTGACATCACCGCCGAGTGGCACCGCGAAATTGTACGTTGTGTGTGTGTGTGTGTGTGTGTGTGGATATATTATATATTGGGAGAACAAGAATAAAAGAAAAATCGCTCCCCGACGCAATTGTCGCAGACCGGCGGGAAACATGATGCCGAGGTTAATGAAACTCCACATCGCCCACATTTCACGAGTTTATAGAGGATGGATTCTTCTAATTATTTTCAGAGGAGCAGGTTCGTGCCGTACCGTTCTATACCATCTCACTTTTTTCTCCTTTCTCTCGTTCTCCTGGCTCGTGTTTTACGCGAAGCTTTACGACTCCCGGATATGTGCACGCACCCCGGCGATTGTTATTTCCGCGGCGGCGCATTCGTAACTCTGAATTGTCCTCTTTAATAAGTAAAATTTCTCTCGATGAAAAACGGCGCGGATTTTCACATCCTCATCACCATTCGAGGAAATTACGTTCGTTGAGACACATATATACATATTTCCATATAATATTGAAGTGATAGATACGCGATATTTCAATGCATATATATTTTCATAAACTTTTTCATTTATTAATTTTAATATAATAATTGCAAAAATTTGTAAAATTTTCTGGCTTGAAATTAAAATTGATTAAAAATGCTTTAAAATAAAAACTTTAAAATAAAATTTTGTGTAGAAAATAATACAAATATTTATGCCTTTTTGATGTTGGCGTAAATTCGATTCCGATTTTTCAATTATAGCAGAAAAGCGGATCTCAAGGCAAAATTCCAAGCAAGCTGAACGTGCTCTCTTAGCGTCGCATTTATTCTTTCGCAGAAAAAGAATTGCTTTGAGAATCTTAAATGTAAGAACAAAAATGTGTTGAGTAATTTTCACAAAGGATAATGTATTTATACGGATTCAAATTAAATTTAAAATCCTTAAAATCCTTAAAGAAGCGTAAGAATGGAACGATTAGGATGAGATTCCGAGAGCAAGTTTGAGAAACTCTTACAAAATCTTGCCTCTGCTTTTTCTTCTTTGTCTACTACTCCCTGTAACACTCGTATACCCTCGAGTCGAGGCATCCGACATAAGTGATACGAACAGAATTTGCGAATGTTCCGGAAGTACACCTTGGGGACGGAGAATGGAAAACGATCGTCGTACTTTTAACGGGTGTGCAACTCCAGAAACGGGAATCTATGTAACTTTGGATTATCTAAATGGACCTGATCCCAATACAATGGTTTTCCTATTTTTAATGTTTTACTCACACAGATAGCGAAAGACATTTTCATGTATATATAGAGAAAAGATTTTCCTAACCATATCATATTGCAAATTCAAATCACGACTTCGATATTGGGTTTTTTATCTGCGAATCGATTTCTAAAGTTTGTTAAACTAATTATAAAAATCAAATACCGTAAAATTCAATAACAATTTATTGGACGTTTTAAATCTGTGTCACGAGAAAATAGTGTATATATAAATATACTGACGTTTTAATTGTTAAATGTCTCTTATAAACATAGAGATTTTTTCTATTCATAAAAAAATGTATTTTATTTTAGAAAATTATAAAAATACATAATAACAAACCTACAAAATATTCGATTCCTTCACTGAATTTGTAATAACAATGCGAATAGCATATAACCAACAATATCCTCTAATTAATTGCAGCTACGATCTCAATTCGCTTATCACGCTAATCAATCAGTCCTGTACGCGAATAATTGTGCAATTGTTCTGTCAATAATACGCTACATTCGCGCGCGCGACATGATTGAACCTCGCTAGAAAGATTCGCGTTATGGAAATGGGAGACGATTGTCGCCTAACGAGCGCTTAACGCAGAAATTAAAGGAGATAGTACTTAAGATTATCGAGAAGATTACGCAGGAAGTTTCGTCGTTTCTTCGTATTGTTTCGCCTTATTACCGACATTCGTATTCTCGGTTTTTCGACCACAATGCTTTTACTCTTTTATGAGTTGCATCACATGCATATATACACGTGTATATAGTGTACACACATAAAAATATTGTTTATTCGACTCGCGACTATTTAAATGCACATTCCCGCAAGAAAAGACTTATACAAACATGTATAAACTACCAGATATAAGCGACCATTCCAGCGCCGATCATTTTTTATACTCGACTGATTAAATCCTCTCTTTCATCCTTCGCAAAAACATGGCAGAGATATGCATGATATAGGGGCTAACGCTTTTCTAACTCTTGCTTTACAGCGGCATACTTCTTCGTATGAAGATGAAAAATGTTACGAGCAATAAAAGAACGAACGAAAGAAAAAAGAGTCTATACGTATAGATCGTATCTTTGATACAAGAATATGTATAGACTCTTTATATCGATCTCAAGGAGTCTCACATAACGTGAGAAACGCAGTTTATAATGATAACGAGCGTGACAAAGTTTCAAAACGATTTTTTTCACGTTTCACATGTGCGTTGCGTGTCACATTCCAATTTCTTTCAATAGTTTCTAGAAAGAGAAAACAATCCACTTATAATAAAAGAATTGTAGAAGAATCGTATGTATATCTAATTTTACAATCAAACGTTTAGTTAAATTGAAAACTCAAAACTAAGAGAGAAACCCAGAGTATTGTTTTATCGTAGTTATTTTATTATAACTAGAAGTCACTTTTCATGAGCACGAGAGATTTCAGAGTTGATAATACATTTTCTCAACTACATAATCCGCGCTTGCTATTCACTCTCGCGGCATTTCTCACCTTTTTCTGCAAATCTCTCTCCGTTTTACATGCGTTCGGCTCATTCGTATAGTGAATATGTACAAGTCGCGTTTATCGCAGCGACAATAAACTGCACGAGGTAATCGAATCGCGAGCTGTATCTCTTGTAGAGATTTAAAACTACAACCTCCGACGACTAAAGATACGATCGCCTCGCAACGAGCATTCAGCTTCGGATAAGAATCGACCCCGAGACTTGTATCACAGGATCGCAATCCGATAAGTGTAATCGCGACAACTTCCGACGATCAACTCGATCGTGTCTAGCTATTGTAGGATGTACCGGATGTTTATCGCGTTCACAATCAGTAACATATTCAACTGATCGTGAAATGAGAAAAATCTAAGTTGCTCTTTCATTTTGTTCATTCGTTCGTTTGATATTAATGATAATAAGTGTTATAAATACCTTCTTAAATATATCTTTCGTAATGCTTGTGTATTTCAACATGAGATCGGTGAACATTAGAATAAGAATTGTACTTTACACACAAGAAATTTTATTTGATTAACGACTAACTTTTGACTGAAATTGAATTTAAGTGACGGTCGAAACTAGTATCACTTATGGAGAGCAATTTGCTGCGGAGACAGTACTAAGAAAAGTGTACTAACAATAAGTATCATAAATAATATTTTATACGTTTATAATGACTTATATTGATTGACATTAATGTCGTAATTTTCGAAGAAAACGAGTTCGAATTTAATTTTATCTGTTATGTAAATTTTTGTTCTACTTTATAGTGACAATCTTCATAGTATTACTTATAACATTATATGTATAGTGGATTTAGAGAAGATTAGAAAGTAAAATAAAGCCAAAGGATCAGTTATGCAAAGTGACTCGTGAAAAATAGATTATTTTATTCCGTTTTTTTTTGTGTAAATATGTTACTGTTGTGTGAAAATTAATCTAAAAATCTATTTTCTATATATACAATTGTTTCTATCGTTCGTTTGATATATTTCAAATATAACTCATATGTCAATATGTACAGATTTAATAAACCAGAACTAATAAAAGAAGTTTAGCTATTTTATTTTGGAATGTAGGTGAATATGCAAAAAATAAAGACATTTTTATACATCGTTTTGTTCATAATTATTTTAGTAAACTATCAAATTCAAAGCACGATCAATTTAAAAATGTCAACTATGATTTATATTGTAATCATATTTTAAAAATAACAAATTGATACGCGAGTATCAAGAATTATTAAAAGAACTTCAATGTTCTATTTCCGAGCTTAAGAAATCTTAGCATCGACAATAACAATGCATGCAAAAATTGAAAATACATTTTTATGCATTCATAAAAGTAATACTTACGTTATATATTCTATCAGATCTTTCGAGATGGGGCATTGCTCGTGTGCTCCACGATACCGTGCGTGACGTAGTTGAATTGAACTGCCGCTAAACTGCCTGCAAAGTGCATATTGTTTCGTTTAACGCCGTGTCGACCGGCGAAAGGCGTTCGATCACGGTGCAAAGTCCGTGGAATCGAAACCAATGGGAGCTCGATAGAGCGCTGACATAACCGAGAAGTTAGGATAGCTCCCTGCCTCGCGAGATGTCGATCGTTGATGTCGTTGTACGACGACGTCCGACTTGAGATCAAAGTCGATATCATTCCAGGCTAACTACGTTGCCATGGAAATCGGTGCGCCGCGGCTGATACTCTCAAATAGAGTCCGGGGCTGACTCGGTAAATTCTACAAATGGAATTGCCAGTCCGGACTCAGCGTTGTTGGTCCAATGCGTTCAGTCAAAGAGAATTCGCGAAACAACGTCGATATTGAAGTCGAGAGCAGAGCGACGGTCCATCTACTTATTCTTCTGCACAGCTGACGAAACGCGAGAACAATAACCGTTGTCTTTAACAAGTATCATAAATAGTAGTCTTTGTAGTAAGTAAGAACAACTCTTTTTCTCCAACTTCCAAATCCCAAAATTTTTTATTAAATCAACTGTATTAATTATATCCATGAATATTTTTATTACTAAAGATACTCTGAATTCTGTAATAATTTCCATCGTCAAGGATGTAAATAACTACAAATTGCAAACTCTTGTGCTTCTTTTAATTTTCCTAACAATTTAACATGCAATGATGACATTACTATCATACTTTTAGAGCGTACAGTCAATTGCTTTTTATATCAATCCAATCGTAAATATCCGATATAATTCTTAAACCATCCATAGTTCGAATCGATGCGCGAACTCGAGAGCTTTGAAGTTTGGCCGTATAATCGTTTCCCCGATAACAGCGTTATTCATCTTGTGGAAGTGCGAGTACACCAGTACGTTTGTAACCGCGGTACGTGATAAAACTCGGTAAACGCGGGAGTAATCGTTTGCGGAATGTGGTTTATGGTGGTATCGTAAAGCACATGCGTGCGAAGATGGCGGAAGCAACCGACGAAATCCACGATCAAATGCGGATGTTGCATCCCGTCTAAGAGCGTATGTGGAAGAGTTCGAGCTCGCCGCTTTTACGACAGACTTTTAGTCTCGTATTGTGTCATTGTGAAATCACTTGTACAGCAGACTTCTTTCTGCCGTTTGTGAACGAAAAGCAAAAAGAAAACGGACACGTTTATCAAAATGACGAATCCATCGTTTCGCGATGACATGTACTTTGCAATTTCTTCTTTTGTAATTTTTGTCAACTCTATAGAATGTGCATGCAACTGATAAATATGCTATCAAATTTCTGTAAAGGACCGATGTCACCGCTCGTGACATTTTTCGCTTACGCATTTACATTTTCAAAATCAAGCACAATCGTTATTATTGGATTATCAATTATAAATTTTAATTACAGATTGCGTTGGAAAAAAGACATTTATTTTATAAATTATTTTTTGTTTCTCTTTGTACAATTATCATGAACGATTATCGTCTGGCATTTAATATCAGATAAAATCAACTTTTTTTCTCTTTTCTTTCAGTTTTCGATAGCGACAGTTTTTATTTTTTATGCCGTTCTCTTTAATCATTTATATCTTGCAATGATATTATATTTGCATTATTCAACCAAATGTATACGATTTATATTAATTTCCTACATCCGACATATTATTCTGACATTCTAAAATATATATGAGATATGATAGAATTCAGCTGGTATTGGTCGCCGGCTAATGGCACTGCCAACCATATTTTCATTTAACACGATCGTATATTTCAAAGCAGAATAAATCACCATCGGTTGTCGGCATTTTTTGATGATTAAGCTGTAAGCTGGGAGGCAAGATTTATAACCTGTTCCGAGGTATGGTTTTATTGACGACTCGCAGCAAGACGAGAGTTCGTATTTAAACTGTTTGGAAATAGTCCAGCGACGGCTGTTCATCCTTTTCTTGCAGGAATGTTCAATCCAGCATAGAGCCGCGCAGAAACGAGGACGAGCTAACGATTAATTACATAAATTATCATCTCCAGCGAGATTTATACATCTAAAAATAATTTTTCTAACCATTTAAAAATTATTTATGCACTTTCTTATTATTGATTTTTCATCGTACGATTCTTTGTCGAAAAGAGTGGAAAAACAATTCGCGTATGACTGCAACTTCATGCTGATAAAGTAAACGTTCAATTAGCGCCAATTATTATCGCCAATTATTGTCGCTATAGAGATGGAAATCGATCATCGATGAATCAACATCACTCATGCATACGATGTCATGCAAAAATAATAGTTTGCTAATATGTCACTGATTTGTGCTACAGTTCTGTCTGTGTCATCAGTGATCACGATAACATAATTTTATAATGTAAATATGAGGCATGCTTGAAAGCATGTAATAATCATAAAATTATGTAATAATAAGTTTATAAGTAATATTTTATGCAGCATTTTTGATGCGAAAGGATACGTAGAAAAGCAATATCGAATTAGCTAAAAAAATATAGTACCCAGATATAAAAGTATGATAATAATTAAAATTATATTTCTGTAATTCCTATAAATTTCTATAAAAAACCGTAATTATAAAATCATGATAAACTATAAATGTATTGCGTCGCGTGCGCTCGTCATAAATATACATAAACATATTATATCGATTTATATGTAATATCTATATTTCTTGTCACATTATAATATTATTATAATATATATTTAAAACAATTACAAAAAAGAAAGAAAAAGAAACAGAATACATAATGGTATTTGTTTTATATTAATTCTAGATTATTATTATCATACATACAATTACAAACAATTTTCAAAGTCATGATTTCTGATAAAACATTTTTTAAACGTAATAAAGATTTTCTCTATTTCTAATTTCTAAATGTAATATACGCTAATTAGAAAATCGGACAAATCTAGAAAATATTCAGCATGCATTCTCTTTGCGCGACAGTAATTCTGCGGAAATATATGGATTTTCTCTCTAATCATGGAGCTTAGTGGTCGCGTCGTATAGTTGCGAATAAATGAAGAATGACAACATCGAAGCAACAGAGCGCTTGTTGTTATTCTCGATATGACATATGCATGAATAATTTAATCCGTTATTAAATATTCTGATTGATAAATAAATTGTACGAAAGTGTACGTATAACTGACATTTGGGGAATCACAAAGGCTGATCTTTTCGTCACGTATATCTGCTGAGGTATGAATACGAATGAAAATGTATTAAAGAGACTTTCTTTGAATTTTATCATCACATAAATCAATATAAGATAACGCGATTACAAATGCCCCCTCCCGCCATTATTACATACATTCTACGCACTGTTTTATTAATCAACATCATTAAGTATTTATATCTACGTTTATTTTAATATGGTTGGTCCATTTTCTATTTTTCTGATGTAAATATACGTGTCGTATATAATTCAAAGATCTCTCTGCATAAAGAAGAGAGAAAAAGAGTAAAAAAATTGCGTAGTATATAAAATAAAATAATTAAATTTATTATTCTTTATATCATCATGCTGTGACAAATTAGCTGTAATGAATATAATTCAAGAGTGATATTTTTATATGAAAATATATTACATTGTGATTGTCACACCAATGTCACAAATATCTACATATATAACGATGTATTGAATGCAATGCGTGTACGTGGCGGGATATATCGAGGAATATAGAAATGTCAAGCTGAGTGACGGACGGAATAAGAGAGCGTGACGTGCTCGGAGAGATTGTTTGGTGAAAAATGCTCCCCGGAGCCGACAGTATCGACGTCTTCGAGAAATTAAGTTCGGCCAAGAAAAATGAAATACACGCGCAAGAGGGCGGGATGAAAAATATTTTGACAGAATATCACCGGTTCAATAAGAGAATACTGTGGGTACCGCTCGATGGAGAACATCGTCCTCGATTGACGCAGGCGTACCGGATATTATTACCGCCGTAATCAGCCCAATTAAACCTTCGCGCACTATGTAATTCCCTAAATAATAACGTATGTCGCGCGCGGAACATTATATTAAATATATTTTAACCGAATCATCAAATACTCAAATATTCGACGCTCCAACAAAATAATATCTAAAAATCTCTATTTTAGATGTTATTTTTTCACAAATCTATGTATAAATCTATGTATAAATAAATACAAATAAATAAATAAAAATATGATGTTTCTGTACCGATCGTGTTGAACATATAGAAAAATGGATTACTCCAATTTTTGTAAACCAAATTTTGTTTATTCACAATTCGTCATAATAAAAATAACCACCCTAGTCCATTCATGATATGAGGATATTTGCCTTAGATGATATAATACGACTCTTTTTGATTACGAAACGTAATCAAAAAGAGTCGTATTATATCATCTAAGGCAAATATTCTCATATCATGAATGGACTAGGGTGGTTATTTTATATCGTATTATCATAAAGGTAATGAATGAAGCAATTTCTTGTACGTGCACGGCGAAGAATGAACTCGACGTATCTTCGAGGTTCCTTTCGCGGATTCTTCAGGGACCCCGGGGGTAGTGGATATTACGGAATCTCTCAGCCATGAAACCAAGGGGATTTCACGAGCTCAAGCACGTGCTACATCAGCGTGCCGCTTATTGCTATGCATTGTGCAAATTGACAAGTCAATTTACATTGGCAAAACCAACGCGGCTGGCCGGGGATAGGAAGGACAGATCCCTTAGGACGCGCCGTGACCGAAACGCCTGCTCTCATGATCTCCGGCTACGCCCTTGCAGGATACATCCGGAATGAAATGGCGCGGACTTATTTCCGGTATCAGGGTCGATGCCGCGCGAGATAAACTGATCATTAAATAAGTCCCGTGTGCGCGCACGCGCGTACGTCAATGGAGTTTATGCGGATCGCGACATCCGTCAACTTTGTCAACATGTTTCGGCTGCAAACCGAATTTTCAATGCGATTGGATTAATAAATAGCCGCTTGGTGTGTAGCATCATTTATGCAATTCTTGTTATATATTAATAGTTTTCATTGGATACGATAATAACAGAAAAGAGCGCGATGGTCGCAACTGGTAATTATTAAATTTCAATATAATGTAATGGACATGAATTATTGAAATGCCTCTGTATGCAAATAGAACGCGTATTGCTGGTAATCATGCGCGTATCTTTCAATTAACCGGGAGATTACAATTGTAATTCTCTGACAGAAATGCAAAGTAAACAGAACGTGTCGTGTTTCGTTTTGCAAACTAAATAACTTGTTAATCTTAAATGTGTGCCGTTCCCATGAAATGATCGAAATTTGCATTTTTATCTTACGAAGAGAAATTAATTTGATGTTTTTCTTCTCCTTATTCATCTACGTGTCATTCTGCCGATATCATATACAAATTAAAAACTCTAAATGACAGGAACATGATTAAAAAGTTATAAATGCTTTAAAAAAAACTGTAAGCAGAATGTTTCGCGAAAACTTGAGATTGAAAAACGTTAGCGTGCGACGTTAATGCAATTCCACTATGTGTTCGACATAGTACGGTTAAAGTACATTTTAGCTCAGTCACGTATTTAATTTATCAACCGACTATTTTTGTTTCATTCATCCAACAAGGTTTTTCAAAATAATATATCCAGCCTTTATTTCTGTACGAAATTTCAAAAGTGAGAAATTTGCAATAAAATTTTTCAAAACATCGCACATGAAAAAAAGAAAAATATAGAAGGTCCATCTAGTCTATTTACAATGTAATATTTTCGAACAAATAAAAGTTTTGCATATACTGTATATAAATAATCAAAACTGAACCGCGAAATATTAAACAATGATTGGAAAAATATAAAGAACGCTTTTGGTAGGTATACTTTATTCAAGAGTACATCTATGATGCATCGACGTGATCTGCTGCCGCGAATAAATTCGCGAATTCGCACAAGCGAGGAATAATATCACACGTTCTCATCTCTCTCTCCTTTTTCCTCTCTCTCTCTCTCTTTCTATGTGACCGCGAAACATTTCAATTATTATAAACACATTTTTTATCCGCTCTCTGAGCGTTAAATATGCTACCGACAGTATTTATTTAGTCTTGTAAACGGATCCAAATATTTCATACCTAATATAACATTCATGGCAACACCGATCTGATGCGGCTTATGTCATTTACATCGGTAAAGTATTTGTAAATTTAACACAATTCTCTCTCTCTTCCTCTGCTATTGCATCGAATTTAGCAATCAGTGTGCACATTTGTATGCTGCGCATGGAGATTTCCGCACGTACGTTTCTCTCTTCTCGAGTGTGTGAAAAGTTTACTTTGCGTTACTGAAATATGTCTCGATTATATTTATAATTAATGCTAAGTAATTCCAAGCACAGAGAAATGAGAGGTGTAAAGTAGTGAGAGATATTAGTTTTTTTATATATGTGATTACCATTTATTATAAAAGTAATTTAAAAAGCCATAATTTTCAGATTTCTCATATACTTTTCTGGAAAGGAAAGAATTAAAATCTCTGGACGCAGTCTTGTATACCTGCGATTAATCAAAGTACTGTTTGAAATATTTCGTTTAGGTCGATTTGCGTCATTCGAAGCTTTATATGGGTCAAATCAGAGCGGACCGCAAAGACCGAAGCCTACAACGTCCTCTCTCTTCCCTTTGATATTATCGATTCAGACCATACGGTGTGCTTCTGGTTGCTACCGTTGCTGCACGACAGCCGTTTACGTACATGCTTCCCGCGATATGACAAACAGCATGACGCAAGCGACGCCTGCAACGACGCCGATATAATGCACACGTGTCGTTGATACGGCACGAAACGTCAAGACGTGTTTTCGAACGTCACCATAACGATCAAAGTAGACGCGAGAGGCAAAGCAAGGCGAAGGGTGCGAATATTAGTCGAGATCGAGGGAAAAGTAAACGTCTCGTGTTTTCAGGATATATATACCAAAGGATATCTTTCGCGTGTAAAATAAATCATTTGTCAAATTTACTTATTTAATTTATTTATTTATCAAGAACTATATAATTATTAAAAATAAAGTCAGACCTCTTAATTATTTGAAAATTTTAACAAAGTAATATGTCAGTTTCATACTCATTGATTGTTGCATTATAAATTTGCAAATTTTGTTACATATTTAACATGAAAAAACACACGTTATTTTTCAGATTTTTAATACATTAAAAAATTATTTACTTATAGAATTAATATGAAATTTTTTAACAATGCTCGTAAAATTGATATATTGAGTAACGTATATAAAAAGAATAATTATTTTTCTCTCTATGAAAGAAAAATATATACACACACTGTACGTGTCGCAAGTCTCAAACGATGCAAACTCTTATATACATGTGACAAAACATCGCGAAAAATATGCCTCGAGCTCCCGCTGGAGCGTAAGATGCCTTGTATTAGATAGCAGACGTGATGACACGGTGCACTCTTACGGGGTATCTCGGAAGGAGGAAACGAAAAGAGTACATGGAAGCTTTCTCTGGCGAAAGAGAGAAATATTCCATTGGCGAGATGGCACCGGAAACCATTACACGCGAACAACGAACATGCGCAACAAAACTTGCTCGCTACGCCTGTCGGCCCGATAAATGTCATCCGTCGTTAAAGCTGCGGCTAGTCCACGATATCTCCGATGCATCGAAAAGATGAAGAAAGAAAGCGGAAAAGGGAAGGAAAAAGAGAATTCATCTCTTTTAGGATGTGCTGAACCGACATTTCGGCGAGATTCGGCGAGATTCGGCGAGATTTGGCGAGATTCTTCCTAATCCCGCGATGGTTTAAGACCCGATTTTAGGATAAATCCGCGAGGAATGATCGCGAGATACGTCCGCGTCCATAAAAGAAGAACTAGAATTCAACGGTCCATCATATGACATTAATCCGATCAGGTCGGTCGATAATACTCTAATTTTCTCCGAATTTACGAGGAAAAAATTTTGTGAGGACACATCTCTCATAACCCATCCGCCATCGGATTATTTTATCGGCGAATTCGTATGATCCTCTCTGTTGATCCTCTCGACGAGCTCTGCTCCGTGACTACTTCTCAGTATTACGGCAACAATCATAGAGAATTTTGGCCAGCTAATACTGGCTATTGCTCGTCTTATTATCGTCGTGCTATTGTTGTTTCTAACCATATCCAATTTAGATTAGCGATAACGTTTGCGATAGAAACTAAATAATTACAAATAAAATTACATAATTGTATGTAAAAGTTTACACATCATTTATAAGAATTATATTCAATCTTTAAATTTTATAATTTTATTTAAAAAATATATGTAATCTACTCTAAAATATTTCCTCTATATCTTTTTATGTAAAAATAATTTATACATATTATACATACATAAGATGAGAATATAATTATTACGAAGTTGACAATTATTAAAAATAATCGAAGCTACACATTGCGAATTCATCATAAATGTCGCATGCATTTTTCTGAGATCTAAAATGTTATTGCATATGAAGGATTTTTCCGTTACGTAAGAAAGTAATGGAAACCAACGGTACATTTTCATATCTGACGCAGAAATATATGAAATGAAGTATTTTTTATCGAACAGGCAATGTAATTGTAAAAAATATTACTTATGTCCAGCTGTACCCGAAGTGGCGCAAACACACGAATACACGTTGTACTTTAAAATCCAATGCAGATCTTATTCTTAATAAAAAAGAATGCTCTCGGGTAAAACTTTATGTCGACACGAGCCTTTGATATCTCTTAGGCTAGGTATATCTTGGCGAACGGACCGCGGGTGTAGAAAATACAAAGAAGGGAAGAACTACCGATACGGCATTGTTGGGAAAATGATGGAACGAGCACAAACTCCAGCGATGATACACCAGAGCTCGTCTACTGGTATCTCTGCAAATAGTTCAAAATTTTCCGTGGTCGTGCCATGTTAGATTCACGTATCTTGAAAGAAAAAACAGAGAGAGGGAGAGGGGGAGAGAGAGAGAGAGAGATCGAAATAAAAACAATCATTAAACAAATAAGACAAATAAATAAAAACGATCATTCGATTTCGATCGAAGGGATTGTCACATTTTTGTACCGCGAGCAATGCACCACGATGCGATGCTTTACTGACGTTTTGAATTTTATCTTCACGAGCACACTGAATTTTTACTGCCTTATTGCGGCATATCTATGCGCAAATACATCAAAGCTTTCGTACGGTTTCATATGATATGTAGCCGAAGATGTTTTATCGAAAATATAACGAAAAGCGCTCCTATCGGGCTTTAGTTCACGAAACGAATGTAAAATATCTGCCTGTAAAATATCTACCTTGTAATGCGCGTTGTAATGCACCGTAATATTTATTTTTAAAAATTATAACAAAATCACTTAATAAATACCATATATATTATAATTGAAAATTGAGCAATGCATTTAAAATACATATAAAATAATGTAATTACATTTGCTGTTACAATATTATTTTTGTGGATAATATAGAAGAGTGTTGAATAAGAGAATTTAGAATAACGCGCGCTCTCGAATTTATTTTTACTGACATAACACGTTATCATTGAATAAGCTAATAGATTAATATAAATTAACGCAAAGGTGTTTATCCTAATATTAAATACGATTATATGTATATTGGTTCGAATGAGCAATAATAGGCTGATACTTATCGCATTATACAGGTGTTCTCGCATCGCCGAATAATATAATCACAGAGAAATTCGCTTCTGGAAACAAATACGATACGTAATTGCATACAAAGTGAAAGATTATTCAGATAAAATAAATTCATTTATATGCCGTGCGGGCAAATTGCACTTTTATCAATATGCAGACGTATCGCGTCCGACTTTGCAAGTTACATTTTTATTGAATACGCGTATAAAATCGCAATCTGCTGATTACGTCTCTAAAAAGCGAATCGGTTTGCGAGAAAGTTTTCAAAAAATATGAATATGTACACATATACCATTAATTTTTTTAATTATCCTTAGTAATTGTTTCGCCCAATTAATCAAACACATGAATTTTTTTAACATTAGGTAATTTATTGATAGTTACAAAAGTATTTTCGCACCATAAGGTTATTAACGATTATTAAAAATGGAGATTTACCAATTAAATTTTTCGAAAATGACTTTTTTGCAACTAAACCGAATCTAACTGTTCCGCATTTCTGTTATCTAGTACCCATATCACACATCGTGGCACTAGTCGGAGATTCCGCCCATCTTCCCTGCGACATATCAACCACTCACGAGGGAGACTCGGTGCATCTTGTGCTCTGGTATCGCGAAGATCTCGGTACATCAGTTTACAGGTAAAGTGCAATCAATTCATATATACAGACGAGCATACATTCGCGAGCGCACATAGTCGCGCACATATGCGCACGTACATATGCACATGTAGCGATCTGCAAACTACGTACCACCGGTCGTTTCTCTATCGCTACAGAACGGACTGCAAACAGCCCGTCGGCACAATACGAAATTGGTAGTCGCTTTTATCCGAAAATTGTCTTTGAATTCGATTTTCGCCGTCGTTTCACGTCGCTAAAAGAATATATATTTCTTGTTTGCGAGGAATATCACTGTTGAATATTGCATAAGCATCGCTCTATAGCGACTATCGAAAAAAGAAGGGACGGCGCGCGTTTTGTCAGAAATTGTCATCATTTGCTATACAATAATACATATGCAGTAATAATTCCATTTTTTAAATCTGTAGTTTTTAGAAAAGGCAAAAATAAATTGTTTATTATTTTATAACATAAAATTTAGCATACACAAGCTAGTTATTGATAATTATCATGTAAATCGTGTATTGCAAAAATTGTACAAAAAGATACATATGAATAATCTCTACTTCATTTTTAACGTCCATTATTAATTTTCTTTTACCATATTATTCACAATTTTTTAATAATATACCCGTAAAAAGCAGGATTTATTACTACACAATCATATCAATTCGCCGCATATAAGCCAAATAAAAAATCATTTAATTATAATTACAATTACATATAAACTCACCTGTTTCGCAGTGTTTTAGCTGCATGATGTTTTTTATTCTCAATGAGTTTTGTAAAAAACACCTTTGAAAAAAATAGTGTTTTACGACATACATTGAAACGAGCAAAGCGATAAATCGCAAACAATCCCGACAGGCTGCGCGAAGCACGTGTTTGGAAAATGACATCTCGCGACAACAAACACTCGCACGCGCGAAGCGATGGACTTCGGTTGCAAATATTCGCGGTAGACGCGTTCGCGTAATCCAGTGGGTAAATCGAGACGATCGTCCATCGCTAGATTCGACACTCGCGATTCGCGGCACTCGACACAGGCTGCGCGAAGCACGTGTTTAAAGAATGACATCTCGCGACAACAAACACTCGACGCGCGAAGCGATGGACTTCGGTTGCAAATATTCGCGGTAGACGCGTTCGCGTAATCCAGTGGGTAAATCGAGACGATGGTCCATCGCTAGATTCGACACTCGCGATTCGCGGCACTTGACACAGACTGCGCGAAGCACGTGTTTAAAGAATGACATCTCGCGACAACAAACACTCGCACGCGCGAAACGATGGACTTCGATTGCAAATATTCGCGGTAGACGCGTTCGCGTAATCCAGTGGGTAAATCGAGACGATGGTCCATCGCTAGATTCGACACTCGCGATTCGCGGCACTTGACACAGACTGCGCGAAGCACGTGTTTAAAGAATGACATCTCGCGACAACAAACACTCGCACGCGCGAAGCGATGGACTTCGATTGCAAATATTCGCGGTAGACGCGTTCGCGTAATCCAGTGGGTAAATCGAGACGATGGTCCATCGCTAGATTCGACACTCGCGATTCGCGGCACTTGACACAGACTGCGCGAAGCACGTGTTTAAAGAATGACATCTCGCGACAACAAACACTCGCACGCGCGAAGCGATGGACTTCGATTGCAAATATTCGCGGTAGACGCGTTCGCGTAATCCAGTGGGTAAATCGAGACGATCGTCCATCGCTAGATTCGACACTTGCGATTCGCGACACTTGACATAGGCTGCGTTAAGCGCGCGCGCGCACGTGTTTGGAGACATCTCGCGACAAATACTGGAACGCGCGAAGCGCTAGTTAAGAATAATCGTGATGCATGACCGCGTAATCCAATAGATGGATCAAGACAGTCAGCCATCTTTAATCTTGACACTCCCGACTTGTATACAATGTATTAAAAAATATTTGGGACACTTATCATAGACTATACGACACAAGTACTTCTTTTGCACTTTTATAAAGTTAACACTGCATTTTTCAAAATTTCAATATATTTAATTAATGTACATTATTCATATTGATATATATTAATTTTTGTAAAAAAATACTCGTACTGTTTTGTACTTTCGACATTTTTTTTACATGTAACAATATTCTTCCAATCAAATATCGATTATCAGTACATATTCACCTGCACTTGCGATACTTTTATTCGACATTCCCTATATTTATGCATATCAGTTTATATATTGAAATATATTCACTCGTATCATGCTTGCATTAAAACACCGGTGCGATACTTTTCAATACACACTCCCGAAATTCATAATTATATTCCCAGTCCATGATTTATAAACGCATAAATACATCGATGGCTCATTGATTTCGTAATGCTCAATTGCCCACTGATCGCCGTTTGACGAGTAACGGATGCACAAACGTATAACCGATTTATATGAAAATAACCAAAATGTTTATCGAAAAGAAACGCTCGACGAAGTCTCATCGTGCATTCACCGATAAACATCGATCGTTATCAATCGCGAGATCACTCGAGGCTGTGCTCGAATATTCTTCTCGACGCTTCCAAAATCCACGTACGCTTAATGGCGGCCATTCGGCGACTAGCAAAGACTAGCGCGACTACTAAGGCAGTCTCCTTTGTTGAGACTCTCGTTGCACAATCTCGACGAAACGTTTGTTCACGCACCGACTAAATATTACTGTCATTCCCGCAAGACACTTAATCTCGACGTAATCGCGACGATTGCCCGATACTTTGCTCGATATTTGCGACAATCGCCACTCGGTGACTAACGAAAGTGCGAGAGCTTTTACCGCCAAATTCAAGAGCATAGCATAGACGCCGAATGCATAGATTGGTAATGCATAGACAGTAAAAAAACTAACCAATCACGGGCCTAATACGAAGGGCGCAACAATATGGCGGTCTTTATACTCGACGCGTGATTGGTCAATATTTACGTGATTTATGTATTGTTCGAAGATGCAAGATGCGAAAGCGCTCGTAGTAAGTGACACGATAACCAATCAACTCCTTGCTTTTCCGTAAGAGTGAGTGGGTGCATCCAGAAGCACAACCGCTCACTGAGCTAAATAGCAATTGAATGTGATTGGTTTCTATCTTTGAATTCACCAATCACATTCGAGTGCTACTTAGCCGCTCAGTGAGCGGTTGTGCTTCTGGATGCACCCAGTGACGCCACCTTTTATCGCGCTTACAAGCATTCCTGCGTCCTGCGTGCACGAGACCGCGTAATTTATCGCGATCGTCTGTTGAAGTAATAATTCGAGAGGCCCATAATTACGACGAAATTGAAGTAAGTCATATTGTATTCTAGCAAAAGTAATTCGACACTCCCTGGTGTATCTTGCAGCGTTTGACACTGCGATTAGAATAAACATCATGAAAAAAGTCGAATAATTTACGTCGTTTTTTACACAGAGCCCGCCATTTTCCAAGTTTTCTTGTTGATAGTGACATGACACGACATGTTCGCCGATTTCAATACTAGAATTCTCCGAAACGAGAAGGTAATTGTTACTCAATATCACGCATTTTCATTTAGCTGTATTTATCCAATTAGTTTTCTATAGACAATTGGAATATATATTTCTCGGAGACGCGCATCTGATAGACTTGTCTAAAGCACACAGACGTAACTGTGTTTGTGTATGTTGCATCTCTCTGTCCCGCATCAATTCCGCCGACAGTCTCTGTTTTTTATCAGTAAATGTTTTGCGGTTCACGTGTTTTTTTAAAGAAAAGAAGGTTTACGCGTTTGTGTGCATATGTGATACTGTGTCGCACTAATTCCAGGAATAGACGTATGAGCCCCTTTCTTTTCTCGATCGGAAACAAATGAACGTGAACGATATTGAATTAATATATCAAATAATGCTCGTACAATGTTTTTCTCTCGCTAATATATGTAATAGTAATCATCCATCGATTGACATAATAGTCGCTTTGTGAATATTAAGTTTATTGAAAGTGAAATATCGTTAATAATTTTTTCGCAATAATCTTTCGAAATTACCCGCGCGATTTCCGTATCGGAAGAGATTTAAAATGTGTATGCAAAAGTAAATAAGCCTAAAAAGTGTAATACTCGATCGCATAGCGCGTAAATTTACACGCGATCGTAATCGAATGCGTTTTCGCGATTTGTCCGTGTGTGTGAGACTGAATTTTCTTCGTGAGATTTTAAAGCAAATAAAAAATAATAGGGACATATTTGCATATGGCAGGTGTATAATTGTTGGTGAGTGAATTATTCCATAATTTTTTTTCCTCATTCCGCGCAAACATAACGAAACATGCTCGAAACAATTTCAAGCATGAAATTTAAAGGGAATTTAAAATTGTATTTTGTCCTTTTTGAGCAAGAATAAAAACGTATTTTCATAAAAAAAAGTAATCTCTCATTGCCATCATTACTGTTACATTGTTATTGCAGAAAAAAGTAAACAAATAAGAAATTAATAAAAATTTTCGATAAAAATCTTTTTTCGAAATTTTTATTTTAATTTTTGCGATGTTATCTTGTATTTTTGAAGAGATACAAGAGGGAGAGGGAAGCTTACGGGTGATGTTTTTTAATCATTGAAATAGATTTCGTACAGAAAATTATGTAGATTAAATTTTGCGGTTATATTACGCAACTGTTACCCGCCTCGTGACACACATACTAATGACGGCGGGGAAAAGGGACGGTACGATTGAAAATAATGTTTACGATCGAAGTGCGCGTTTAAAAAAGAAAAACAAAGAGAGGAGAAAAAATAACAATGCGCGATGTTACGATATATTTTGCGCGTGCACGTCACGGCGCTGTTATTCGGGATAACGCAAACAGATTTAAATGTTTCGTATGATTTTGCACCAGATTTTAATTACTCGTCACGTGCCGGCCATCAGGTCGTTTATGCAATGTCGACGATACGGCCAGACCATCGGACGGCTTTCCGAGTTGATCGTGGAAAATGCGATGAGCGCGCTGGATAACGAAATTTCGTGATAGTTTCATCGACGCGCAACGTTGGCTTGACGTCTTAATCGAGTTAGTCCCGGTAGACAATAAAATTGCGTCCACCTAGTTTCCCTATCGCGATGTGATTTTTCCTCGAGTTGAATTTTCTCCTCTTATTGTGAATTATATAGAAAACAAACAAATTATTCTTTATCTTAATATTTTGTTAATATTCTCGACATAAAATAGAATTAATTATTGTATTTGTATTTGATTTGTAATTAATTATTCTTCTATTAATTATTTGTATCTCACATTGAGAATCTTATTAATTTCTAATGTTAATTATTCTCGTTATGCAATAAATTTAATTTAAAATTGATCCCTCACTATGAATTAAAAATTACCTGCATATTAAAATCATACTCTTGTATAATAGATTCATTAATGTTATGAAAATGTTATATAAATTAAATTTTTATACATCTATATATAAATAATATTATTGTATATTATATAATATTATTGTATATATTATAAATAATATTATTATAATATTTTATATATTATAATATAATATTACAATAAAATATAAAATAATATAAAATAATTATAAGTAACAAAGTTATAAATAAAATTTGCAAAGCAAATCCAGTTAAATAGCTGCAATTATAATTAAATTGTATAACTAAAATAATAATTTAATCCTGCAATTTTCTGTTAATTCAGCTACAATCAAATTTCATATTAGATATATCTTTTAATCTAAAATTATTATATGATATTTTGTGTATGTATATAATATTCCATAAACAAATCTCCCTCTCTCTCTCTTTGAAACGTAGATTAGCGATGACTGTAATACTTTATAATACTTTATATTTCGACGCCGTGCTGCTTAACATGCGACTCTCGCCCTGCCTACATTATTGTCCACTTCCTTTTATAGAAAAACAGAAATATCGTATAACGCTCTGAAATATTTTCTCGATTTTAAAACCTTTTCAAATGTTACAATATACATATCAAAAAGTTCGTCACGCAGTAACTCTAGAATTCGATCTTAAAAGGCAGAAAAATAGCAACGATATGTAAGCGGATTCGCTCTTTCAAATTCCGCGGAGATACGCGTTTATTCGAGGCGCTAAGTGGAAGATATCTGGATTTTCCAACAATACAATCGTGCGAGTAGAGAATATAAATGATGTGAATTCGCGACTTGCGTTCGAAATGCTAATAAATCAATTATTATACAAAACTAACAACATGAAATATATTTATATTTGTCTGCGACGAGTTCTATCAGTTCTCCATCTATCGGCACGTTATCTGCAAGAAAATTTATCGAATATTGTCAAATTTTTCAATTGTTTATTCCAATAATGAGATTCTAACATCAAAAATATGATCAGTAAATGCAGTCAGTTTGACAGCGAAAATATTTATTGATCTTTGAATGTGAAATATAAAATCATTTATGTAATATTTAATATGTAATATTCAACAAATTCACTTTTATATTTTACGATTTGCGACTGACTGAAATCGGCAAATATTCGTAAATTTAAAACCATAGATTCCGCGTGTCACACATGTCATGTAAATCATTAGACAGTAATTAAGGGCAAAAGAGAGTGCAATCGTGCGAAACAAAATCAATTATGGCGGTATAATTATTACAATTTAATAGCGTTCACAGCTTGAAATAATGATTGCCCGCGGTAACGATCATTGGAGGAACTTTAATTATGTGCCAATTACATCGGCCGTGCTGATAACGCGCCGGGGCTAGAACGCGATTTAAACTATGCGGCGCGAAATCCCTTGTGGATTTTAATTTATTCCTTCGTGACGACTGATGAATTCACCCGCGACCACCAGCCGCGATAAAACAATGCTGATAAACATTTAATCGAAATTATTGCGGTAATGATATTTGCCATTATATATAACTAGCCGTGATTTGATATCATATATTTTTCAAAATCAAATATCGAATTACTCAAGTGACAATTCACGAGTGCAACACATACTGCACACTGATGATCTGCCGATATCGTCGAAATGTCGTTTCATCGAGTTGGCTTCGCAATTTTTTGCCATTAAATCAGAAGCGAACGATCAGAATTTCGATATTCACTACGGAAACGTCGGCTGACGACGAGCAATCCGATGATATGAGAGGACATTTTTTCGTTAATTTATCTACTGTCTCACATATTGCTTTCGTACATTTCGCTTTTTAAATGTATTTTTTTGAGTATTAAATTAAATTAAATTTCTACTGAAATAATGTCATTTCAAATTAATCAATTATATTATATAATATGACATTATCATTTATTATCTTTTCTAAAGGTTTCATTCGCCGGAAAATTCATATTTTCCATATGCAGAAATGTTCTTCAATATATTTTCGTTCAGAAAATATCAACAATAAATGAACCTGCAAAATCTGTCAAAAAATAATACGTTAAAAATAGATCATTCTCTTGTCAATACTTGTTTTATCTTTAATGTACGCCTCATCTTTGTCAGAGACCGATATCTTTACACATAATTTTTTATATACTTTTTAAATACTTTCGTTATATCGATTTAAGTGATTTTCAACAACGCTTGTCTTTGCTAAAAAAACTCTCGCAATACAAACACGAAAACTTTATTATATGATAGGATCACGCAGGGAAAGAGAGAAAGAGAGAGAGAGAGAGAGAGAGACAGAGAGAAGAAAAAGAGAGAGAAAGAAAAGTTTGCAGTTCGATGAAAAACCAACGATGCGACATTGTGGCAACAGAAAAATCTCTGTTTTACAAGAATCGGTTTTGCTTCCGTTTCGCTTGTTCAATGTAAACATTCGCTATGTTTTGGTTGTATAACAATTTTCGTACCAAGTATTAAACGTGTTTTATCTACCGTGAAATTATCCTAGCTATAATTCAACGAGGCTATATCGCGCTTTTTTTCAGGTAGATATTTTTATGCGTGCTTATTATTGCGCGCGACACATATCGTAAACTGTACGATACAGTATTTCGAAAAATCTGTCTGTTGGATTATGTACATGACTAGATAGTTGACTGCATCATAAAATATTTTCTTGTGCAAGATAGTTCATACAATCTAATTTTTTTTACGACCTATGTTTTTTTAACGTTATTACAGAATCGTTTAACTCGATGCGTGTAATTTTATTTGCGTTTTTGAATTCCAACGAAATTTAATCCTTCAGTTCGTATCTCTAAAATGCGAATTATCACATTATTATTATTATCATCATAATCAGATACTAAATTAATTTGCGCATTACGTATTTTAATATTAATATGAAAAAGCGAAAGGATAATAATTCATTTTTGATATTAATTCGATCTACTTAAAATACTTTTGATATTCGTGATACCGCAAGCTTCCTTTTATTAGGAAACAAGAGAGGAGAAGAGATTACGCGTCCATTATAAGCACATCCATGATTGAATAGATTATGCATTGTCCAGAGAAGATTAACGTAACACGATAGTTCATAGCTGATGCTCAATTAAATTACTAATTTAATTTTAATTTGATTTTTTTGTTGCAGCATCGATGCTAGAGACCGAGAATTCGGTATTGCCGAAAGATGGTCGGACAATAATGTGTTCTCGCATCGCGCATATTTCATGTTGGATAAAAAACCAGCGCTGTTGGGCATCGAAAATATCAGAGAAGAGGACGCCGGAATTTACAGATGCCGCGTTGATTTTCAAATCGGCCAAACAAGAAACTCTAAAGTCAATTTAACAGTAATCGGTAAGTTTTTATTTTCATTATCAGTTTGTTAAGAAAGAAAATGTTATAAAATGTAAAAAGTTGTTTGCTTCAAAATATCCATCCAGAAATGTTGTGTACAATACGTTTAATCGATGGATCGCTAAACCAATATAATTATTCGTAAACGGTTTTCCTAGTTATTGATTCAATTAGATTTGTCCAATCAATTAGCCGGACTTTACACGCTCTCGCGCGATTACAAGGTTTTTGCAATAGTCGTCGCGTTCAAAGATACAGAACAGCTCGAAGTCACGTTTTACAAGGGATAGTAACATAAATCCAAGATGGAAATTGGAAAGTTTTTGCAACTCTTTACGTCAGATACATGTTGATATTTTGTAAACAGGACAAAATCTTAAATTAGCTTGGTAATTCTATTTTGGATTTATGTTGTTATTATCTGAAACGCGATAAATTCCCCGTTTAGCTCCTTATTTTTACTTATAGTAATGAGGAAGTATTCCAAGAGGGTCGTTTCAAGTAAGCGAAGCCAATTGTAACTTTGTCGGAGTTTCTCCCTGTACATAATTATGTCTCTCATTAATATCCAATTAGCCGCTCGAGCGCTCAGTCACTTGATGTATATTACGATTATGCTAAAAATGACATGAAAGTTTTACAGCCTTCGTATAAAGTATTGCCTTGAAGTTACGTGTCATCATACTTTTGCAATTTTATTCTTGTAAAACTTATATTACTTATATATAAGAGCATAAGATTGATAACGTTGATTTGAGGTTTATTGCCCAAAATCACCACAAAAAAGATTTTTAAAATTAAAGCCGTTTAATATATTTGATAAAATGCATGAAATAGCGGCTATGAATCAAGTTATAAACATGCATACAAACAATAATTAATTTTGCAACAATAAAATTATTTTATATAATTTTTGCAAAAATAATATATAATGTTAGCTAAGAAAATATTTACATAAGAAGTTATTTTAAATATTAATCATTAAAATTTTTTCATTAATTCTCTCTATTTACGCAGTTTTATATATTTTTCCAGCTTTTAAGCTCTAGTAAAACTTTTTAATGAAACTTTAATTTTTGTATTTTTACACTAAAAATGTAATTTAAATGAGTGAGTTTAAAAAAAAGTCTTCTTATTCGACTCAAATTAAATCGTAAACTCTGATAAAAATGCTAATTAAAAGGCAGTATTTCTAAAACTTATTCTTTTTTAAACTATATTTTAACGTTACGCCTCATTTCCAACCGCATTTTCCATTGTCGTTAGACGTGACAGGCATTTTCAGTGCGCCAACAATAGAATCGTAAAACGACGATTAAAGCAATATAATAAATTCGAAATAAAGTAAACGGTCATTGGGGCGAAACGAACATACGATGCCGAATAAAAGAAAAAAAAGAGAGAGAGAAAAGTGACAGAACATAAGCCAAGAGGAAAAAAAGAATCCAATTAACAATCCTGTTGAAAAGTTATGGAAACGCCAACGGATGAACGTGCGTCACTTCTCGGATTCGCCGTTGGCCGGCATGCGCCAAGGAATTTTTCCCGCGGGATAATTAGCTTCTCCTGGGTTCCCTCCTGACTCACCGACATTTCGCACATCCCTGCTAGGAGCCATGCTTATTCGTAGACACTTCAGCCGTTGGTAAAGCTTTTCCAGATGAATGCCAATTAACGTGCCTTTACTCCCATCGCGCTTTCGCCAGCAAAATTGCATATTGCTATCTTTTGCTCTTTTTTCCGTACAATATAATGTATGGAATGCCTCGACAGTGATGGTATATCTCTTTTATGATTCTTGGAAAAATATATAATCAATTTTATACAATCTATTCTACAGATTTAATTTTTTATTTTTTAATAATAATTTTAAGATACTAACAGAGATGAAAAATATCTCAAAGAAAGTTTGAAATTGTAACTATCTCTTCTATATTTATTTTTAAATTTTCATAATTTTTTCTTTTTATATTTTAAAAAAATTCTAAAAAATATATATATAAAATATATTTAAATAATTTTTAACGGAATAAAGAACAAACCCATTGAAACAATAATAATTGTCAAAGATATATAATCATGATAAATTAAATTCTATTAACTTTCAGTGCAATTACTCGACTGAACACAACCATTTAGTTTTGAGATTTATTGTAAAATAGAACTTTAAACTATAACATTTCACAGTTTAATTGCTAACAATAATCCTCAAAAAGGCACTAATGAGAACAAGGATATTTATGCATATACATAACACAGTTGTTAACTACGACGAACAACGAGTGCTCGCGAGAGAAATTAAGCAAGGTATTAAATATCTCGCACTCGAATTTATTAAATCGCACTTCTTTATGTCCGAGTTCATTTATTTGTGCCTTTTCATCAGAATCAGGCACGGAGAAGCATGTGCACCGAATAAACGAAGAGAAACAAGATAGAAATGTTCAAAAAGCACTCGAATCAAACGCTGTATATAAATATAGCTAATGAATAAGGATGAGGGGGCAACTCGATTATTGATAGTGCGAAATTTTTTTTTACAAATATAATTTTATTTAAAAAATATGAATAATATTTAAATCCTTATTTCTAAAAAAAAACTATTGATCTTACGAAAGATAAAATTGTAATTATATTTTTTTTAATTTTAAAATAGTAATGTATAATGAAATATTTTTATTGATAAAAAATAGATTTTATTTAAAAGTGAAAATATATTTAACATGGTTGTGAAAATTTGACATGGATAAGATAGCTTTGAAAGAAATTCTTTTTGTCAATGCCACAGACATTCGTAAAAATATCCAACTTACCATATTTTCCGCCAAGGATACCGGTACCTGTATCACAACAAGTCGCTATATCGAGAAACTTTGTATTTGACAGTGGTTTTTAGTAAAAAAATAAAAAGAATAGAGAAAAGAGTGAAAAGTTTTGTACAGTCAACGGGCAGCAGACCTTTGGCTTGAAGTTAAAGCTTCGGTAAACGAGGGCATTTATCGTACCAAGACGGTGCGTTCCCGTTTCGGCCGAACGAGAAATACAAGGTATTCCAGTTCCGAAAGTATAGAATGTAATTCGATAAATTTTCCGCGAGATAGCAATGATTTTCAGAGCGGCATACCTCGCAATTTCTGTCGGCCAATATTGACATTTCAATGCGGATAATACGCATATGCGAGTAGACATAAATTTTGTGCATTTTATAATTTTGCAAATTATTGACAACGTATTATCGGGAAATATTTGCAAATATTTTATCGCATATTCTTTAGTAATTATTGAATTAATATATCGGATTAATCAATTATTGAATTATTATATAATAACATATAATTTAATTATCACATGGTGAAACAAAAACGAATTTCCCTGTATTTAATTTTATTATAATTACGCATCAATTTCAAAATTGGCTCTCTCTTTGTGTTGTAATAAAAAAAGAAAACAATTCGAATAAAGTATCTAAAAAGCAGGACATTGTTCAATGTATATTTATCAGTTTTCGTTTAAGCAGAGATATTATATCATGCTTTAGGATTTTATAAAATACGAGCGAAGTGAAGATAAGGTGGTTCCCAAGTAACAACGGGGGAACCAGAAATCGTTGCAAAAACTCTAAAGAAATGGCGGCTCTTCGCATTAAGACTTCCTCGAAGTCGAGGTACAGAGAACGAGCGCATTTATCTTCTTGAACTGTTGTTTCTTTAAAGTAAGGGAAGAAAGGAGCGGAAAAAGCTGCGAGAGCAGTTTCTTTTTACTCTAAAAAGAGATGATACATAACTTGATAATATAATAATAATATCTTCGTTTGCGGATCTGTCGTTGAGTTTTGCGATATATTCAACTTTGTAATCATGATAATCAGAAGCTTGCTTAAAGGAAACTGCTGCACTGTTCCCTCGAGATGGGAATGCAGTTCCTTCATTCTGTGAGTATTTCCCTCACGTTTGTGATGTGACGATGTAACATACGAACCCCATGTAAAGTGACGTTGTCTCACCTCACGTCTCTTCGCGCTATCTGATATCGTCGAGCCATGGAAACTCCATTTCCGACACCCGACAGTCGTTGCACATTCAACGATAAACATGGGGGAGGCCTCTGTTTGTACCACCATCAAGGAAAATATTCTGTTTCAAGTGCGAGGTATAGTGCCTCCGCAGCCGCTTGTGCATTATGATTAATGCACGCCGACTATTTAAGAGTTTGTTGTGTGCTCGCGTCCTGATTAACGAGCAGTTTACTTACCGCGATGCTTTGTCATAGTTAAGTAAAATGGTTGCAGACGAGGTAACATGGAGAAAAAGGAGCCAATCTAAAATTTTGATTTAGTGAAGTAAGAGAGTTTGTACGAAATTGGCATTCTATTTTTTAAGTTTTCGATTGTCATTCTCTTTTATAGAGATAAAGCAATTTTTATTCAAATAAATTTGCATAAAATTCTACGTAACAATTATACATAAAATTACAATAAAGTGACTAGATTTACTAACTGATAAACTTTAAAAAAAAATTGTGATTAACAATGTTAAAATGATATCGCGAATATACGATACAATTGCTATGTTTAAATTATCGCATGGATAGTTTTGCAAAATAAACGTCTAAATAACGAGATGACAAAATTGTCTTTTCACGGAAAAACAATTTTCATTTTTCGACGTTTTCTCATAGTTGGAATTTTCGGACGATATATTATTCGCTTTGACGCGCTAAACAAAAGAAGGAAAAGCTACAACATGCTCTCTTCCGGTGTAAAAGAGGGGGACTGTGTTATTTGGCATGTTTTTAGATGTGGAAGAACTTGTACGTTTCGCAGGGATATCCGTCACGATTTCCGCTACAGAATGTTGGTGTCAATATCACCGGTGTTCGACTTCCGATATTGGAGCAACAGTGTGACCAATTCTTCTCTGTTCGGTTACGTAAACCAGTGCAGAGTATTGAGTTCGGTGCAAAACAACAGACGTAATGTCGGATCGACAGCCAGTCGATACGCGATAGCACCACTCGACTCGTGTAAATCCGTTATAAGTTCACTCGGCCGCGTATTCTTAGGACCCTCGGTTTATTGGAAACCGTAGGTCGGCACGAATGAATGTGAAAAAAAAGAGAAGTGCCGATGAAACGTGTTAGTCTCGGAAGTTATATTTACTCGAATCAACTCTCTTTTCGATAAGCGGATGGAATTACGTAGAGCCGGACGAAATAAAAACCAGTCAAGTGCGGAAGTATAAACTTTTCTGTGGAAGCAAGAAACATTTTATCCCTGTAAAATCCGACGTCATATCCGGGGGAGGTCTTTTAAGGAAATAATATCTTGAAAGCTCCCAGAGACACAAAGGAGGCGGTGGTGGATCGTATCTGGCGCGCCATGCGATAAAGAGATAATACATAGCAATCAGTTTTAGCCAGCTCAAAATCGGGATAAATTTAAGTACGATTATTTCCCTTATAATCCGTGAATTTTCAACGAGGATAATTATTTTCAAGATTATATTCGCTTGCGTTTAGCCCAGGTTCCTTCCTCTCTCGTTTCTCCTCTTTTTCTCTCTCTTAGATTTTAATGAATGCGGCCGCCATTAAAATCTGAAAATGTATATACATTGAGCTATAATGATCGGGATAAAAATTAACAGCGGCCATAATCGTAAAGAATGAAACTAAAATAATAATAATTTTAAAGCGGATTATAAGACTTCTCTTTCAGCCTGAGCCACCTTTTTCGTTAAAGCTCATATTCGACCCTTCCTTCCTTTTATGCATACACATATATATGCAAGCATATATTTTGGAGACGCGTTATTCAAATAATTACGACAAAAATCGTAAGTATTCGCTGCAATGTTATAATCATCATTATAGATTAGCATCTTAAAACAATTTTGTTTGTATAAAAACATATAATAAACAATATGATACAATAACAGTTGACATATAATAACGTTGTTGATTAATTATACATTGATTACACATACATAATTATATAGAAAATCAATATTTATGTCATAACAATCGCGAATTATACGCGAATCAGTTTAAATATTAAAATATGATGGTAGAGATCAGCAAAGATCTAGCAAATTCTTCCCAAGACATTCTATATAATTCCCGAAAGACGGAAACTTACCTTATGTCACTGAATACGTTCGATTTGCTCGAAAGTTACGAATGGAGATCCACCCGGGGAGGCCCAAAGTTTTCAGTATCCCTGCTCTTGCTCAGATTGTTCTCCCGAAAGGTAATTGATCTGGATTTGCCCGCTCGCGCCTTTCCCGCGAACTTTTAATAGTATTTTACTTCTAAGCTCGCGCGCACACACACACACACACGCACATGTCGCTTCGCCGCAGAGCGACTGATGTGATCCACTTCAACGCGAATAAGATTCCGTCGATCGGAGGCCCGCGGGAACTTTTTTCCTCCGTACTAAGGGAAGTTTCTTTTCAAGCAAGAATTGCCGAAATTTTCTTGCTTACTCACTTACGTCGTAAATGCGACTTTAATGTCGCAGATTTGTGCGGTGAGTGGATCGTTATGCCGTGTGCGTCGACATGGCGCGGGTTTCTCAAGACATCTTTACCGGGTGAGTATTTTATCGTGTTCCGTTTCACGCCATTCTCCGACGGTGTAAAAAAGGTTGGGGGACGCAATAACTTCCCGCAAAATATCTTTATTAAAGTCCCGAACTGAATGGTGCGTGCGCGTTGACGGCGGTCTTGTAAAGCGTATGAGACACCGTCTTGCGGTAGCCATGAGGC
Source organism: Camponotus vicinus (assembly GCF_025532165.1). Classification (NCBI taxonomy): domain Eukaryota; kingdom Metazoa; phylum Arthropoda; class Insecta; order Hymenoptera; family Formicidae; genus Camponotus; species Camponotus vicinus. The sequence goes on along the minus strand of NW_028141981.1, from coordinate 5,086,926 downwards.
TGTTACTTTCCGCCGTTACTTCGTAGCGAAATTACTATACTTCTTCGCTGCACACGCAAGTATCTCATGTTACTTTTGGACCTGCGATGCGGAGATGAGTTGAAACGGAACGGACAAGATAGATGTCGAAAGTGCGCGCATAAATTTTACGGTGCTGCTGGTGCCGCTGAAGTTCTTAAACTAGAGAGATGCGTAACTTTCAATGAAAGGATTGCTCTACATATAAAGCTTGGAAATTCTTTTTTTTTATTATCCCTAGATTGTACGGTAAACATTCATTTGCGAAAAGAGAGAGAGAGAGAGAGAACGAGAGAAAAAGAGAAATTCAGCAGATGAAATTCGAGCTGCCTCGTATAGTTTGAATTCGAGATCCATTTTCCATGATACCAAAATTTCCTGAATGATATATAAGCTGCTTTTCCCTATGGTGCAAAAAATTCCCTCGAGCAGACTGCGTAATTTTTCATTTTTTTTTTTTTCAAAAATTTAATCAAAGATTTAATTAAATCCAAAGAATTTTCACGATATTTTTTATCTGTTACATCTATTCGCTTGTAATATTTTCCTCTTTTTCATATGACTAATTTAATAATTATGATATTAAATTATTACAAATGTAGAACAATATAAAAATACGGCACGATCACGGAAAGCATTAATCCATTTCTGAAATTGAAAACTGTCAGCGTGCACTTGTTCGCGTACGTGCGTGCGAGATAAACGTGCACGGAAGTAAATACGAGCAGAGGAGAGCAATCAAGTTTTTAGTTTCTACTGTTTGTTGGCACTGCGTTGCAAACAGGTTCGTAAATATAACCCCGCCACACGGGACGCGGAACAAATTAGTTAGACGAAGTTAATTGTCGCGGTGCTTGGCATTAAACGTCCGTTTATTTTATGGAATTGAACGTTACGATAGAAACGCAATGCGCGCACAATGAAAAATTGCAGGTTCGCGGAGCGCGCGCTTATCGTCATAAGTCTTCCGGAGTTTACCCAACTTGGAGTTTCCTTCTGCTATTTCTACGAATCATTTCTTTGCCGCATTTGTTACTCGGAAATATTAGCTTTTTGCGCACCACTCGCCCGATTGTCTGCTTGATGAATCGACTCGCGGTGGAATACAACACGATCTAGAAGTTGCACATTTCCTTTCGATTCGACCACTATTGTTCGGTGAATTTTTGTGTCGATCTTTCTACCGCCAAGATTCGATTGAAAACGTATGTGATTGGAAGGTAGATATATTCTTGATTAAACCGCAGATTGAAATTCCGTCAAAATAATGTGTACTTAGAAATAACTAAAAGATATAATTTTATAATTTATTTATGCTTGATTTACGTCTTTGCGTGGGCGTATAAAAGATATATTTATCAGAATAATGTGTGTTACTTATAGCCTTTTATCTCGGAAAAAAACACGATTTATATAGCATTCTGTATAGAACAGTCGTAGTTCAATATGTGCTATCAACGAAGATATTACCCAGACATAAACATCCAAGTACCGCACACTGCGTCGTAAAACAACGCAATCGCACTATCTCAAAAACGGAGTCGTAAACTCCGGCTATTTTACATCCGCCAGATTTGAGAAACGCTTGACTTTTGTCTTAAAAAGCGACTAAAATCGATTGACCCCGAACGAGAATACGTGTTCGAATAAATAGACTTTTTCAGAGAGACCGGTATTTTTTCTTTTCCCTCTCATTTTGGAACGTGAATAAACGTTAAGCGACTCCGGGAAGACTCCTTCGAGTTGATGAAGCTCACAGTGCTGCTCAGTGCCAAGACAATAACAGTATACGGTCGGATGTAATGGAACATAAAGAAAAGCGCGCAGCAACGTACGAAGCGATCTCGGATGGTCCGGCCAATCTCGCTGCTGCGAGAGCGTCTGAAAACGACGTTCAAATTCTGTTGCACGTAATGTTGCGAGGCCTTAATCGTTTTGATTCGACCTTTCCACCATTCTGGTAAATACACGGACGAGTCAGAAATCGCAATACTTTGGCACCGGGAACGTGACGACGCTTTTATCGAATCTACGCCTCTACCAATTTCTTTCCCTTTCTCTCTCTCTCTCTTCTTTCTTTCTCGGAAATAGGAGAATAAGGGAAATAATTGCTTCGGGTTTCTCATTCCTTATTCCATTCTTTTTCAACCCTTCGTCTCGCTTTTTCGTCCTAGATGTCCTCCATTATCTTGAAAAACCGAAGGATTCGAGAGGGAGAAAGAGAGAGAGCGCCGGAAACAGCATCCGGAAGACTAATCGACGCGCTCAAGATCGGTTAAGTAGAGAACTGGAGAGTAAACGGATGCCTCCGTACACTCTGATGTTAATTTCAGCGAGGAGAATCGGCCAAGAAGGAATGACGGTATCGGAAACTCTCGGCAAATTATATCGGCGAGGCGCTCGGCTTTTCAAGTCGTTTTTCTGCAAGTCTTACGAGAAACGCGATCGGACAGAGGCGGTACGCGCGAAAGTCATTAAAGGAATATACTTATTCGCTGCTGGCCAACGAAGAGCGGAATTATCGATCGCCGCGAAGCAGCAAAAGCACTTACGTGTATCACGTTTCTCACAAGAAATTCCATTTAGAAATTCTTAGGTTGTAAGTATAGCGCCACCCTGATTTAAAAACGACACGAAGAATACATTATACCAAAGAGGGCGAATTCGATAAAATTACATAACGTTATCGAATAGCAATCGATGTATTTTGTTTTATTTATATTATTTTTGAAACGCGATTTTGTAATGCGATATTTTATAGGAATCGACAAAAATATAAAAATTCGTTAATTTTGTATTATATCTCTTATTGATTGGTATTAACTCTGCTTTTATCCATATCATGTTTTTATTCGTTTGCAACATTATGAAGACTTATGAATAAATCGATGACGAGAAATATAATCGTCGAGAAACAAATGTATTTTCGAAAATCGAGAATTGAAGTCGAGCGTGAATATTGTCGTGCACCGCGAATGACATTGTGCATTCAATCGCAATATGTAAAATAGATTTCTTATCGCGAAGTTTCGTAAGTGAATCCATCAAAACTTTTATAAAAGTTCCGGCAAGACTGATGAGTTTCTCTCCCGTATCGACCTACCTCAATGCCGATTCTATCTAAGCGCTCCATAGGATTAACCGAGTAGAAATCTGAAACATTCAACGAAGAAACTTTTCGGACATCTCTTGCCGTAGGAGATTTACGTACATAGCCGGAATATCAGCGACGGAATTGAATTCCTCGTTATATCGATTGCTAAATTGCATGAACTGCTCTCCATGCATTTGTAATTAAACGAAATTATAGTAATATATTATTACTAATAATGACAAAAGCGAGCTAGGTATTATAATATAGATATTATATTATATATGATCGTTATAATATATAGATATTGTATTGAGAGTTTCATCAGAGAAGAGCGTATTCTCAATTTTAATACCAAATTACAATATCAAAATTAAAAATTAATATTTTGCAAATCTTATAGAAATATATCTATTTTCTTATCCAAAATGTATGAAAATTGCATTCCTATGTGTAAAATTCGAATTTAAAAAAATTTCTTTCTCATTGTAAAATTGCTTACGTCTTTCTGGCAAAATCTTCGTTGTTATATTCTGATTTTTGTTTTTAAAATAATCACATTATGCTATACATTAAAATTCCACGTGGTGACAAACGAAAAAAGTCGTGATAAATCAAAGCACATCGGCTTATTTCCGCGAGAAACAAAAATTTCAAACGGACGTGCTGCGTAAAAAACGATGTCGATTTTTCAATGGTAAAAACAACATAGATGTTTGGTTGCGACTGGAAATCATACCCACTACATTGTGTTCTATCCATCGAAGTCTCTGTATACCATACCAGTCTACTACAGTATGATTAATTATCCCGGCGGATATATACGGTCGCTACATCGTCACTCGCGAACAGAACAAATACGTTCGATGCAGTGTTAACGGTGGGTTCGCAGCACGATGCAATTCACATACAGAGTATATCCGGCTGATATCTGCTAGCAGTTCGTGGCTGCGCTTTGATCGCATGGCTACACATCTGGAAATCGGAGGCAGGGTAAATCCGTGCAATGTCAAAATTAAGATGACGCGTCCTACCAATGTTTGGACGACCGTCTCTTGCCGTCATGTCGCCGTTGAAGTTGCAGTCAAGTTTCGAAGCCACTTTACACTCCCACTTGAATCTTAGCTGGCAAAAATACTTTCGACTCCGATCTGGAGAGGTGGATTGCTGTCCTCTTTCCACAGCGCGAAGGACTTTCCGGACGCAGAAGTCGACGAAAAGTTGCTCGCTCGCTCTGCGGTTTGTCGCGCTATAAGAAATGCTCTTTTGGTACGGAGTTGGTGAAGAAGGTCCGCGACGAAGCCGGACGGAAAGTTGCCGCCGACCATCGGAACAAGAAACGTCATCGCTGTAACGATCGCGAACTCTCCTTAACGCGACATCTGATGATTTAGCGACCGTCCTTTACAGCACCCGCTTGAATCTCGGCCCCGGGTCACTTGTACGGAACAAAGAATCTTTCTTGTAACGTGTACTTGGTCACGTGCGCGACATCTTATTGGAAGCGACAATCGAACACTCTGACGCAAGAACCACATTGATATTGACAAAGTAAAGAGAATTCGAGAATTTCGATTAACCTATCGCAATCGACTTGTATTAATGCCATAAACTCCCTAATTGTTCATATATCTATAGTTGAAACAATTTGGGGAAAATCAAGTCTACGATAAAAAAAATTACTTTATAGTTATATTATATTGAAATGCGCGCACTTTTTCAATATATTTCGTACATATTGTGCAAGTTAAAATTATTAAAAACTTTTCTGACATTTAAAATCCGGCATAATCTCTGGAAAAAATACATTGAAAGTTAGTTTACATTTTCATACAAAATATCAGATTAATAATAAAGTTTCAACCATGTTTTGTAAGCTTAATTTATTGGATATAAAAACATTAATTATAAAATGCCATATATAAAAAATGTTATTAGTCGATTCAAAATGTTTTGAAGAAATAGTGGAGATTCTTCAAATCACTTTTTACTATTTTTTATGATTCAAAATATCAGTCAGTTGCCGCACGTAATTTATTAAACTTCCTTAAAAATGCAGAGAAATATACAGAGATGTCTTTTCAGCGATGGCACTAGTAATTAAACGTACATTTCTGTCTGTATTTAGATATATTTTTCATATTATTCGCGCAGTTTTCGCATTCCTTGATGGACGTGGTCTGTAAAATCCATGTAGAACCCGCAAGTATCTTTTTCGAGCTCGACGAGAAATATTTGCCGTACGCTGCCCCGTTTTAGTCCTTTCTTTAGACACGTTAGATATTTCCGTCAAGCATGAAATATACGAGAATAAAATATTCACGTTGCGCGATATGGAGACGTGTATCATTTTCCATAAAAAATAAAAAACTAGAGCCATAATAGTCTCTCTCTGTCGATCTCGCGAATATTTAACGTGCGATTCGGTAAAAATATTTCTTACTTTTTGGAATCACGTTCGAGAGGTAAATCACAATTATTACACAGAAAGAAAAGCTAAAGAATGTTACGTTTTGTTTTGTTTTGCAGAATTTTCTTATCAATCATAGAACATTCGAAGAAACGATTGGGAGAATCGTTTCGTTCGTCATCACGTGTATTTAATTAAATGATATCGTGAGCGAACGTATTAATCGGGCTCGGTCGATTGGTTATGAGACTTATCTTAAATTGGCGTTGAATTATATAACATCCGCGCGCCGATTTGAATATTCACACGTGCGTGTATAAGATAACGTACACGTGCCTCGCTTACACGCGCGCTCCAACAGCGAACGCTTCGTTTGCTTCTCGCACGTCGCTTTTTCACTAATCGCGCACAGATAATTATGCCATTATCGAAACGGAAATTACGCGTTCTGTCAAAGGCGTGCATGTGCAACGTGAGAATTACATTCCGGTCGATAGTTTAATTAATAATGAATATCACAATAATGAGATAAAAGGTAATTAGATTTAGATTAATTAAATTTTTCCATCCATAACTTTTTAGATATGTGACACATATCATCACTATATTTTTAGATATTATTTTTTCTATACATAAATTTTTGTCGCAACATTAATCTAGAGATTACAATCTTTTATGCAAAAAAGAAATTTTAATGGCTTGACTTAATTTCTAATAATATAAATAATTTAAATAATGAAATGTCCCATTAATATAGGAAAAATTCTTAAAAAAGGTTACATCATGTATTATGTATGTATGTTACCGTTATTTATTTAATTCAACTTATGATGCTAAGTATTTCTCAACTCTATGAAATTTTAAAATATGAATTTTAAAAATATAACTGCGATTTTTCTTTCCTTTTGATAAGTTAACGTTCTTTTTAATTAATTTAGAAATATAATACGTCGCAAAAATTGAGAGCAAAATAAATGTTTGATATAATCGAAATAACGTCCTATGTCAAATATATCTAAAACTGAACTTCGTTTCACACTCTATTTCTTCTTTGCGGGTGTATACCCCTATGATACATTTCGGTCAATATAGCGGATGTAGCCATCCTTTTAACACAACGGAACAATCTTATACCCGCATAAGATAAAGGAATAAGAGAATAGAGATCGAGTGTATCTCGTTTTGTCTCTCGAAAGTCAACTCGAAAGTAACTCTCTCTTTCGACTTTTCCTCCATTTCTTTTCCCTCTCTCTTTTTTTTTTCTAAAAGCAACGGGATGTGAAAGATTACGGAGAAGAATGATGCAGAAAGAGGGAATTCGAACAAAAATACAAGCGTATTAGCGGCGAGAAGGGCGCAAAGAGGCCAAAGGCACGGAATGAAAAGAAAAGAATGGAAAAACTGTCGCCATCGTCGGTAGAGTCAGAGAACGCGCTTCGACAAGCCCGTTGTTTCGTTGGATGCGGCGTCGGATTATACCGGATGTATATCTACGGCGTGTACATGACCCTTGGCCCGAGCACGTACGAGACCATACAAAGCTCACATATGTGTTGCGTGTATTTGAGAGAGAGGGAGAGAGAGAGAGAGCAAGTAATACACGATAGAGCGGATATTGCACCGTGCGATATATACATTCTTCATCTGTGTTTGTCGATGTCTCTCTATCTCTCTGTTTCCCTGTCCGGATCGTATTCACGTGCGATTTTTCGTATATTACCGTATGGGGATACCGAAGCCGCACGCTTCCGATTTCGAGATTTCATATAAATGTACTAAGATTTGCATCGCATAATCTATATACTTGCAAACGAAATTGCAACGTGCAACAGACTCTCTTTGTACAATTGTTTTCATATGAAATACATCTGAAGATGCAGTACCTAATTCTATTAGTTGCTTTAAAAATTATACGAAAGAATCAAATTTTAAAAATGCTTTACGTGAATAAAAAATCTCACTTGAAAATTATCATCATTATCATATTCTTTCATAATATATAAATAATATTTACACAATTATATGTTTTGAGAGTGAAGAAGGAGAAAGGAAAAGAAAGAAAAAAATTGATCAACGAGGCAATATATTCATCAAAAATTCTATTCCCTTATTTTACTTTAATTGCATCAACGATTTTTAGTTATGCTACTGCAAAGAAATCGATCAAATCTGACATTTAACAAATTAATTTACTAGATGTCGTCATTTTTATAAACATCTGTGCAGATAGTAATGTTATGTATGTGATAGCATAAAATATATATATTCCTCGATCGTGAAAATGATAATAAAACGCGGACTTTGATGGACTTCATTGGTAATGCTAGCAGCTTCCAAGGCAATTATTGTAATGAAATCTTCAAACTCATTGCGACGCATAATGAGCTATGGTGGCAGACGCCTTCGAACGCTGGGACAAGATAGTTTTGTCGTAGCAATCTGTCTGAGTCAGCTTTATCGATAGGATATCTCTCTTTAGTCCTTTCGCCGGAGAGACAGATTATGGAAAATCGGACAAGAAAGGATCATCGACTTTATGTCATAACCAAGGAAATATATAACGAGCATATATATAGAGTTTAATCGGTATACAATTTAATAGGCGTGTATCAAATAAGCGCGATATTTAAAATAAATGATCTAGACAGTACCTTAAAAGATGTCTAAAAACAACTTAAAGATATTTTAAATATTGTTCTTCTTTTAAATAATTTTAAAAAGTCTTTTGAGGCCTCTTTACACTGTCTGAAGAGTTACTTAAATAAATCTTAAATAAATTAAATAAATCTTATATAATTATATCTTATATTAAATCTTATATTAAATAATCTTATTTATACAGACAAATCATATATTATATATATATATATATATATATATATAATAATTGAGAATCCACGCGTTTACATAATACAATTTCGTCAATTACGAAAGATAGATGATAGAGTGATTCGATATAATTTTAGAAATCTTTCAATTTTATTCTGTTAAATTAGAAAGCTGCCTGAAAATTAAGAGAACTGTTAATTAAGAAAATTAAGAGAACTGTTAAATTAGAGAACTGTCTTGAATTAAAAAATAGTTCAAATCATTCTAGTGATTAAAAAACATATTATAACAGAAATTTTTATAAAATTTTAAATATTGTTGCAAATAAAAAGCACTATATAAGATATTATTATGTATTGTTTCTATGCAAATCGAAAATATGTAAAACGTGAAACACAGTTACTTTCTGTTCTGAGTTCTTTTCTGAATTCTTTCAAACGATACGACATAAATAATTGTACGGTCAGTGATTGCTTTCAGTGATTCTCACGAGATATCTTTATTCTTTTTCATAGCGTTTGCGTAGCGCTGTTTCCTCAGAACGAGCGCAGGAAATTGCGTCGCTGTGTAAGTGGAAAAGTAAACCCTTTCGTCTATAATATTAACGAGGAAGTTAAGTTTGTTTTGCAGTTAAATTGTTTTGCATTAGCACGCAGTCTTGGCGCATGTAGATCTAAATTACTATCTCGCTGCAAAACTAATCTTATATATCGTAACAACGTAAACGCAAACTTGTTATCCTTTTTGATTGTTGCATTTCTAGTGCTTTACGATTGCCGATTGTGAAGTTTCATTCTTGCACATGTTAATATTGCAAATAAACTTATTCATGATTTAATTATTGAATCCAATTATATAATTAATTTATTAATAATAATATATACGACAATTATAAATTTGAGATATGAAGATAACATTATTTATAAGAATTCATTGTTTATTATGACATGTTTCTTTCATTTTTTAATTTTTTCCTTTCTTTATCTTGTCTCTCTCTCTCTCTCTCTCTCTCTCTCTCTCTCTCTCTCTCCTCTCTCTCTCTCTCCCACTGTTCTTTTACTATCATGAAAAACCAGTTTGCAACAATAAAAAGAAAATAGATGTATTTTTTTGTAATAATTGATAATATGTTTCTTATATTTTCGATCAAATTTCCTAATATCTTTTCAATTTTGCAATTGATAAATAATAATGTAATATAATACTTTAGTCTTTTTTATGAATAATTTACACATAGTAACGCATCTCATATATGCATATATTTTCACACTCTTTTTAGGGTACTTTTATCGAGATCAGTTTAACGAACCATTCTAAATTACCATCGCAATTTCACTTTTGATTAAACGTAGTATGATAGTTATCTGATGTCTATCGATGACGAGTAATGCTGTGTTTATTACTACGAATATTAACTGTGATTTCCTGAGTTTATAGTCGCCACAATGCCACTTTTGAGGTACGCTTTTTGAGAATAGCCACAAAAGTGTGTCGTGCCGACACCTCTATATCCATGATATTCTCGCTCCGCTGCTCTCCATCTCGCAGGATTAACGAACGTGTTTTGATTCGGCACGTGCGGAAAAAAGGGGAGGAGAAGAGATGTGGAATAGAGGCGTGATATAGATAGGATGGAGACGGTAGAAGCACGAAACGTTCGGCCAAAGCGGAACGCGCTCGCGGAACGAATCGGATCACCCTATTCATCGGCGTAGCATTGACGAAAATAATCGGAACGAACGGCCGCCCCTTTAGAATTCATATATACATTCTCTTTCGTCTGGGTGCGCGAACTCGATTCTTTTTTTTCACACAACATCGACAGACGCTTTATTTTTCTGCAGTTGCCACCACGCCGCTTTATGAATAAAAAACATACTTTTGTCCATGAACACTTCTACGTGTTTCCTGTGGAAATATTTTTCAATCATGGGCGCAATTTCACACATCCCCCGTATATGACTAGTAGTCTAATCGGCCTATTTTCATACATTGAAAATTAAAAAATTGCCATGACAAAACTTTATCGCGGTGTATCGCATACCATGCATACCAATGACTCGATGACTAAAGTGAATGCGATGACAAAAGTGAAAATGCGATGGTAATTTAGAATGGTTCGTTAAATTGATCTCGAATAGAAGTACGCAATGAAAGCTTGCGCGATGATGTCAAAATATATGCATGAGACATTACTGCATATAAATTATTCATAAGAGAAACTAAAGTATCGTATATAATTATCATTTTCAATCGTATTATATTCTTGTATGGTATTTAATTACAATTAACTTTTGCTCGCAATCCAGCAATTAATGTCATAATTAGCAGCTAGAAAATTTTATCTACAGAATCAAGCAAAATATTACTCTCAATATCGTGTTCTCTTGCGGCGAACCGATGGCTTACAGCGTGCGCGTAATTTTGATTTAAATTTCTTATACCGTAGTAGTCATATTTTATCAGAGCGAACTTTCGCGTGAGCGATGGGTAATGTAAAGTTCGTGCCCGAAATCAAATCCTGCATGCCGTTATGGCGCGCTCGGTCGCCGTTAGCACATCGATACGACTTCATTTGCGCACCAGCACGCGAATCGCAGTAAAATTTTTTTATGACCACGCCGGGAGCGAAAGGCGGAAGTAACTTTTTGGCGACTCAAATTAACCAGCGTAACTGCGAGCACGACAATTACCACCCGATGGCTCGGTCGTCCGTTACTGCCTATTCCCTCCTCTCTTTTTCCCCCCATTTCACACCATTGCCGCCCATACCGAGCTCGTTATTAATCACGAAAAACAGTTTCGGACTTCCGGTGCCCACCGACGCCGCACTCTCGATGCTGATGATGTTCCCGAAATCAAGAGCCTTTATAAACAATAAATCTGAACAGTCCCGCGTCGGTACGCAAAGTACTCGAGTTCGCGAATAAAATGCCCGTGCTGATGAACTGTACGTGTACGAGCAAGCGAAATTGTGGAATAGAAATGTAAAATAATGCAAATTGCAAAAAGGTAATTTTGCATGTATTAATGGTCTCAATAATAAAAAATGCAAAACAATAACGAAATTAAAAATAAAATATCGCTATCTGTAGAATAGAATAAGATTTATTTATATATGAAAAAATAAAAACTTTACAGAGAAAAAAAAATTGAAAAAAGTAGGTACATTTTCTAATTATTTGACTTAATTATTTAATTTTAAATTGAGTGATTTGTGTAAAATAGAACTTTTTTTCATTTGAAAGCTTGTATGCGTTATGAACATCAGAGACGAGATACTTGTAAAAGTTAAATTTTAATTATATGAAAATCTTGTATCATGTGCGTGAACGCTAAAGAAGCAGAGTTTACTTTCAAAATTTAACTCCAAAATTATACTGAATATGCATATATACTTTGTTATAACTCCACGTGATAGTATTTTACGGAAACTTCGGTATATAATCAGCTATGAGTTTTGCGATAATTACATGCAACATAGTCGACCACAAAGTATATGAAAGCGCGTTCCAAATATATCGATCGATTTAAGACGTAAACGTAGATGGAAAGCATATTTTATGAAATATATAAGAGATGACTCACTAAAAATAAAATACTACGACAATACTGCCTGTATATTTTATTATAAAGATATAAAAAACATAATGTGAAATCAATCTATTTTCTATTTTCGTAGACTTTTTCCAAGGATTTTTTTCAGAATTATATGGATATTTTCATAGGACCGCGCGCGCTGTATCGTCATAACCGTAAATATCACTGCTGGCGTTCATAATTCTGAGAAAATTATGTCCTGCCTTAGTAATTGGAAAAGGGAGAAAGGGGAATATATATTAATGGCGCAACATTACGCGCGTTAATCGTTGCTGGCTACCGGTTTACTGTTAATGCGAGATCTATTTCTGTATTAATCTTTCGTCGCGTTAATGAAACAAATTTAATCATCATCATCTCGCTGTCGGATGGAAAGTCACTTATTTTGTAGGAACCAAGTAAATAAGATGAAAAATGATTGCGCGGCCTAGGGAATGATCTTGCGCGCGCGATCGTTTAGCTTTTAGTTAAACGTGATGGATAATTAAAGGAAAGAAAGTGGCCGACATGAAGTCGGACGTGAAAGCGCGTGCGAGTCGGATAATAAATTGAGTTTTACCAGAGGGATCGGTTTCATTAAAGCACGATAATTCTCGTCTTAGTATAGAGCAGCCGCGGCAGTTTCTCCGCGAAAATAAATAACGGCAGTAGTGCAGGTGCGCCACTGTCAGACCTGTCGCGGATTAATGGTGCGCCTCGCTGCGCCGCGTCGCGCGTTACGTCGCTCTCGACTACTGGAACTGGCGTCCTTACGAAGGGACTTCGCCTTTAAAAAGGAGGTCGCAACCGAGATCGACGCAAGTGCATCATGTTCCTCCTTCTTAAGGAAACGGAGAGGCAATCGAGATACGTAACGCATTACACGGCGGACTATGATACTACAAAGCGGCAAATACTACAAAGGCTAATACCGATAAATGATGCCTTCCCGCATACCATTTGTCAGGATTACGAAGATGTAGAACCAAGAGGAACGGAGAAAGGAGATAGAGAGGGGAGAAGAGGGAGAAAGACAGGGAAGGAAATAGGAACCCGCAGAGACGGTATCCATAACAACGAATCTAAAAGCGTAGAAAGAACGCTTCACACGTCTATTACACTTTCTCGATTCACGCGATTCTACTGCTGATGATGATGATTTATGTGATACGATATTCATGATCTCATTCGAAATGTATTTGTATCCGAAGAAATATTCCAAGCAAGAAATTAGAAATTAAATATAAAATGAGAAATCTCAAAAATACATTTATCGATTCGTTCCTTATTCAAATGAAAAACTTTAACAAAACAAATTTCAATTGCAATCAATCGATCAACTCTGTGTAAATTGAAAATGGTATAAAATAAGAATGTAATTATCGGAAACTCTGATACGTGATAAATGGAATAAAAAGATCTAAGATGTTTAAAAAATAGAGAATTTTATCAATCTGTTAATCAATCTGTTAATAAATAATCAGAATTTTCTCCGGGAAATTGATGCCGTGCAAATTTAATCTACGAATTAATTTATTATCTGTAAATAATAAATGTGATAAAACAAAGAAAGCGATATCATAAATTCTCTTCATAAATTTATATACTGTATATATACGAAAATTTCTTATTAAAAATGTATTAACATAAGCAAAATTGTGTATTCTGAAGTCAAATATATTTTATTATAATGTGAAAGAGAGAAAAAGAGCTGTTGAGATATTTAAAATTGATAATGTCACATAAATTTAGAATTATAAAAGATATTGCCAAGAAAGATATAACTTCTCTCTTACTAGCAGCAATAATGCATTTGATGTACAAGTTGAAGAAAGCAATTGTTCTTCGCCAAATTAATCTTTGATTTCAAGAGTTCCCGACTGTCGTTCTTGATATACCATGAAAGAAGATTGCAATAAAAATAAATCGACGCTCCATTCCAAATGCAGAATCAAAATCATTTTTTATGCGGCGGGAAATGATTCCTGCTGCCAAGAAAGAAAATAAAGTAGAACGTAGCAGCGTTTCTCTGAGTGCGATCTTTCGGTATAATTTTTGCGATTATAATTTTCCAATTATATCGCGGAATTCCGTTCGCCAAGTGATTTCCCAACCTAACACGAGCATCGCAATCTTATTTTTCCGTAAATTCCATTCTCGGAGCGCGATAAAGCGCGGCTTCTCCGTGGGTGCGAAATACCGTTCTTATTTTAAGTTTCCCAGCAAACTTTATGTTCGTCTGTCCGTCCAATATTTGATAACGCAACAATTCCCGGCTTCCGGGCCGATTCCGAGAGCAGAAGTGGCACCGAGAAGGGCGCATCACCCGATACATACGCTCGTCAGAAATACATCGCGACGTACCTCGGAGCGACTCGATATCGATTTCAGATTTCAATTTAATGCCGTCACGATATCTCAGGCACGATCTTCCAATACCAATTTCGTGTTATCGGACTTTTCGTGTGACGTGCCCGTCCCGTGCAGCTCCAACGCATCGCGAGCCCGGGACACCCGCGGCCGCGCATCGCGTCAGAGTCGCGAGACCAGAAAAGCCTCTCGCAGGCTCATGAATATTCTCGACGATAACTATATCGACATTTCTGTTGATTTTCAGTGCCGCCGCACGTGATCAAGATCGTCAATGAGAACGGGAACGAAAAGACCTCGACGGTTGGGCCGTATTTGGAGGGCGACAATCTACGACTCTCCTGCGACGTCCATGGCGGTGAGTATCGTAAAAATGGAGTGTGCATGGCGGTAACGCTTTTTTCAATCTCCAAAAACTACATGATTCTCTGTGTCTCGTAATGCGAGGCTCGTGTATGCCCTGCGTAGTCGATATTAACAATCAACAGGAAAATAACTCGAACAGAATCTTTGTTTATTAAGCAATATTTTATTTCTGTAAAAATGGAAGGTTTTATTTCAATATATATAATAATATTCACTATAATAATGTTTTAATAATTATTACTTATTATTGTCTCTGATCTTATCTTTAATTATACTAAGATTTCAATCATGTATATGTTAATTGATTTATGAGACTTGAAATATCTACGAGTATGTACATATATTATGCTTATAATACATATTAATTACATGCATTAACGTCCATTAATTTCCTATATAAATGACAGTCATTAATTATATTGTAAATTAAATATTTATATACCGTTCTGCAAAACATCGTTATTTATGAATAAATAATCGGCGTGTTTATATTGCGTACATATAACGTTAAGCAATGTCCATGGTTTAACGTGTATTATGGAAATAATATTGCAAAAGTAGTTGTAACGTCTTTATATACTTTATATTGTTAATATCTTTTGTTTATTTTGTAGATTTCTAAAAAATGTGCAATATTAATAATCTCGAAATTAAACATGATAGAATATAACTAAATTATCTTTCGGAACATATAGATTATACTTATCTACTCTAAAACATAAGTTATCAATATTTTAAAACGCAAAACAATTTTATGTACGTACGTTAATCAATCGATACTGGAATAACTTTGTAATATTAAATATTTGCATTAATCTTTATTAATTTATTCAATGTCTATACAAGCATATTTTCTATCATTAATTATATTGCAATATCATTTGGATATACTACACAATAATGCAGATAGTTATGAATAAATAAATCGAATATTATTTATGCTTTATGTTGATGTTGTTGATTATTAAACAGTTGATTATTAAACAGCACTTTTTTATAATGAGAAACTAATTTCATATTCCTCATTTATTAATTCTTTCTGACGATTATATGCTACAATTATTATATTTTATTTTTTTTAAATAAAAGTCGCAAGTAACCTCGTAACAATACTCATACCGTTAAATCTACAGCGGTATCTCGCAATAGTTGCGAGTTTATTGAGCGCATAGAGATATCGATAAATTCTGTTAAAACTCGAGCATCTCTCTATACGCGCGCTTTCGCTTTGAAAAGACCTCCGCGAAGCATCGCGTTTCGTCGATACCGAGTGCGATAATTTTTCCGCCTAGCTGACACGCAGCGAGCTGAAACGAAATTGATGTATTTCCGTAGGTAAGCCGGCCCCGACGGTATCCTGGTATCGCAACGACAAATTCGTCACCAACCGGATTACGGTACTGCGCAACGATGTGACACGCAGCGAGATCGTTATACAAAATTTGAGCCGGGACGACGTCCACACGGTGCTGACTTGCAACGCCACGAATAACAATAGGTCGATCCCGCTGTCGTCGTCGGTCCGCGTGGACATGAATTGTAAGTATCCATATATCCGCTCTGCCATAAAAATTCGCCCTCTCGACTCGCTCGTCGATGAAAACGCGCCGCGGGACACGTTTTATATATCGACATTTTTTTAATTCGCGCGAAATATGATAATTGCAATTGCCTAAGCAATACGATAATAATGACGTGCCGTTACATCGTATGATTAAAATGAAAATTCTGTCTTTAGAATATTCATGAATATATCATCTGAATTTCTCGTCAGGATATGAGGGTTTTACGCGACGTAATATAATGAGCGTTCATGGCACAATTTTCAAACACCTTTTCTATTGGCACTAATCGTCTTACGTCTGACAATGACAAAGATATGTGAACTTAGATAGCTGAATTCTCTCGATCCGGTAATAGGATAGAAGTTGAGCGTGTGCTTGAGGGATATGTAATCCGGAACTCTCTGTGTGATATTGCATTTGCCTTTCACTTATTGCGAAAGAGGATTCGTCGAACATCTCGACTGTATTATATCCATCGTGCTATTGACAAACCGTTCGCATCATCGGTGAGATGTTTATCGGGATAATAGAAAATCCGATGGCCATTTTTCTAGATCCATTTGTGCGCGAGCCGACGACGAGTGAACTTCCGAAAGGAAAGAAGGAAGAAAAGGAAGAGGAAGGGAGGATGCGAAAACTCGTCGATATAGAGAGATGAGATATTCGACCGCTCTTGGCCAGAGTTCGTCGGCCCGTGTTGAGAGGATATAGATCCGTCCGAACTTTGATACGTATTCGAATCATAAAATAGTGATTTCTCACTCTCGCACTCTGCCCGTTCTTCAGAAGATTATATTCGATTGAAGAATTTATTCGGTAACACAATATTCGCGCGCCTTCCATTGTAGGTCGAATCTATGTCCATATTCCTTTATTCTTCATCGTAAAATTTAATTCCTTTTATTATTTATTCATGTGATAGAATCTGTTGAAAGTTGCAGCATAGCATTTAAGTTGCGCGATATAACAATTATAAAGTGCTATCAAATATTAATAAAACATTATCTAACTTTATATCATATCTCTCTTTTATTATTTATATAGAGCAATATCGAATTTTGATCGTAAGACATATTGTCGGATTATATCAACTTAGAATGCTCTATATATTTAGCAGATGAAAGTCAATAGGGTACAGTAGAAAATAAATGGTGATGTGCTTCTTTGAACCACGGGATACGACGTAATAACGTTTACAACATGGATACCTAAGGCATACAAAGCAATGTCAAACATCCAGATCAATACCATTGGTGTATTGATATAGATGTTTGATATCCATACCAATGTCAAATATCCATGCTAATACAGGACAATCCCAGTGTACGGGGATCTAGAACAATCAGTGTTTCCCTCTGTTTGTACAAGAAGAAGGAAAATCTAATATTAAGAAAAATATATCTTCTCCGATTAATTTCTATTTTCTTCGCCCTTTATTTATAGGAATATCTTTGTCCGATATACAAAAAGAAAAAACAATGAAAACGATTAATAATTTAGCGTTCAAAACTGCACTTACTTGAACGAAAAGGATATATTCGATAAGAGCCAACAAATATTGACATTCTTTCGAACCGACTTTCGACTCTATAAGTCCTACAGCTAGAATGTCGACACGTAGCAGATACAGAACGCGATGTATTGGCGATGGAGATGAGATGATCGCGTGTTTCTCGCCGCAGCATGGAATCAGGATGGACGGTACAATTTACGGACGTTACGGTCCAGAAGACGCACTCCGGGCTCTTCCCTAGAGGAACCTTTGCATTCTTTACGAGATCGGAGGCCCGCATCGCCCATAGCAACGATGCGTGAATGGCGCGTTAAAAAAAAAGAAAGAGAAGGGAAAGAGAAAGAGAAAGGAAGAGAGAAAATGCCGGGGACAAGGGTGCGAATCCGCCGTTAAAGTGTGAATAACGTCCGGGCGAACGTAGTGCGTCTTCTCGCGGCGTGGAATTCGATTATCCCAGACGTGATTTAAAATATTCCCGATAGCAGCGGCAGCGCGATGCTAGCGGCAAATTCCGACTGCGTTATTTCCTTTTTCTGCGGGAGCAGAGATAAAGGCGAACCGTCACGTACGGCTCTACTTTCGCCGACTCTTCGCGAGCTACTGCCTTGAAGAAGGTAGATTATCGCGAAATCTCTTCTCGTTCGATCGCGTCTTACAGCGCGACGAGAGATGCTGAAACGGCCCTTCCCGGAGGATACGGAATGACAAAATCGTTGTATAACGAGAACGAGATAACTTTTGAAGTCCTCTAAAATGCGTTTCCTGTAAACGCTTATTCCATTCAAATCGAATGTTTTAAAAACAAATATACGGCTGGAAATTGAAATCCTTCGACTAACGTTACAATTTTGTACTATTTTCAAAATGTGTGTATGATACGTGCAACCAAAATAATATCTAAATAATATCATATTATATAAGCGAATTGCATGAAATTGTATTCTTTAATATAAATGTACGTTTATATATCACATATTTTTATAACTGTCTAAAGTTTCGATTTCGACAAAATTTATCAATTGTTGTTGTTCTTAAACTGATTCTTCATAAACAAATGTATAAATTGATTAATGCCATCCGATAATATGATTTAAAAAAACAACTTTAAGAAAATGAAATTATTATAAATGTGAACATCTCGTTATATACATCTTTTATATAATAAGAATTTTTAGACATAATTATATGCACAAGAAAGAACACGAAGAAAGAATATAAGCTAACTATTGTACTGTACAATTATAACTATTATACGATGAAAAGAAAGTTTTGAAAGAAGATCATCAAGAGTATGGCAATTAAAAATATTGAAGATGAATAAATACATCGTTTACGGGAAAATAGAGTTTGCATTAAATATATTTTAATGATAAAATCAATGAGAAAGTAGACACGCCAAGCATTCGTGAAATTCTTATATTGACGGTGTATATAAAAAACATTAAAAGTCCACGAGAATCTTCATTAAAGAAATATAGAGAAAAGTTCAACCACGATTTAAAAGCAATGGACGAAGTATAATGAAAACATACTCTACGGCTCCGACTCGAACTGACTGTAGTTCGAATGTAATAAGAGAAACTTTTATTCGCGCTTGGACGTAATTAAATGTGCATATACACGATAGTTTTGCTGGCTAATTGATTTTCTCACAAACTTTGAAAAGAGAGAAATTTTGTGTATCTTTATAATACATGCACAAATAAGATTTCAATTTTTTTTACGAATTTTCAAAACTTTTAATCGACAAAATAACATTTAACATTTGAGCGCGCGATATTTTCAAGACGCATTATAATATTGGTTACAATATATTACATAGAACAGTTCTCTCTTGTTGATAACACAGTATAAATTAGATTAGGAAAATTATTAACGGAAAATGAATTATTTAATAAAAAGGTAATTGATCATTGATATATTTACTTAAATACGGGAAAGAAGAAATCAGAATAAAAGCTACAAAATACATATATATATGATAAAATATATTCTATATATGTATAAAAAAAGTATAGTAACATTTCTCTAGATTCACGATTCGTGACTACTTCTGATAAAGCTTGTAGATGACATTCCGGTGTAAAAGTCGGAATGAAATCGGTTAAACACGCGACCTACGTAATAGCAAATTATTCAAGATAACGTGAAATTATCGGACGATTTTACGTTGGGCGAGAAAGACAAGAGGATTAGATCCCATTAGCATACGCGAATTGGATTGGAGCAATGCCGTTGTCTCAGTTAAATCGATTTTTATCAGGTATTGTTACGCGACGCCTGCCTTCGAAAACGATTTGAGAGCGAGGGTAACACGAAACGAGGAACGCTTGTCGCGTTTCCAAACTGATTTGAATTCCTCCTTTTTTGCTTAAACGATCTATTTAACGTAACTTTTATTGCGAAGAATGTAGAAAAATGCATACTATTTGCTTAAAAATAAGAAGTATGTATATAAGTAGTGAGCTCGAAATCGATCCTTGAGAGAGAAAAAGAGAAAAAGCAAATCTAAGTTCTCATGTCAATCTCTATCTCATGTCAAATAATTTTGTATTTATATTCCTTGGCTTCTCAAATATTTAAAAATTTATTTGATAATTAATTTGATAAAGAGCTAATTAGAGCAGAACATGCATAAAAGATTTTATTGTTAATTATATATGATCATATTGATTCTTTTTTTATTGACATTTTTCTTTCATTAATAGAAAGTTTTCGATCAATTTAGAGTATATTTTTATAATATTAATATTTTATATACATTGATACACATTACATCATAATGATAAATAAAATAATTGAATATTAGGAACGATACATTCTCTGGGATATTTAAGGGAAGCTGAGGAAACAGTGCAAAAGAGAGAGAATGTTCTCTTCAGGGCGGATATCATATGGTTGTTCGCAACGGTCTTTTGACGATGGCAACTTTTGCGCTCGATATGCGACGCTCAGTAACACGGATTTCCCGTGTAATATATCTCCCTTTCACGTAAAAGCGCGCGGTCCCTTTCAATATGCCGAGAGCGGCGCTGAGCGTTAGTGCGCGGACCATCTTTTTCGGCTGATCTTGGCAAGTGTTCGCGCACGCCATATGTAATGGCGAACGCCACGTTATTCATTTCGCTGACAGAATACAGAAGTCATTTGTCGACTCGCTAGCGTGCTGACTTGACAATACCTATTAGATGCATCCCGTGAATACCTAGCTGTCTATCTTTCTCTCTTTCCTCTCTCTCTTTCTCTTTCTCTCTCTCTCTCTCTTTTATATAGGCTATTACCTTAGCCACTCAGACGTCAGAAGAGCCCGACAAATGTCCTCGCAGACAATAAAGGAACTAATGAGCGATTAGCATGAAGTGTAGGTATGGAAGTGAATATTATAATCAAAAGAATGATTGATTATTAATCACGATAAATTTAGCAAAAATAAGAAATTCATATTATTCATGTGATATACTGAATTCCGAAAATTAATTTTCAGAAATACATTTTTCATAAATGTAATCTTATTTTGAGAGAGTTAGTTTATTTTAAAAAAGATTTTCTTACTTTTATTATTCTTCTTTTTATATTTTTATCTTTCATCTCTATACGAAGATATATAACTATTGCAGTTTAATTTTGATTTCACAGATTTTTTAATTTATTCGAAATTAGTTTTTTTTATAAAGATAATCTTTCTTCAAGAAGAAACAAATTTTTATTTGATTATTTGATTTTTATTATCAAAAATTTAGTATCTAAATAATTTCGAGTTACAATTCTTGACACAGTAAAATTTGCATTAGCTGAAAAAGAAATTACATTATCTATATATTTATACATCTTTAAGGTTTAAAAGTTTTTTATTTTTAATTTAAAAAATTCCATTCTATACCAAGATATTAATTTAGGGACTGAATTAAAAAGATATTTTTAGAATTATTATAGAATTTGAAATTTATAGATATTTAGAATTTATTTTTAGAATTTATCTGGAATCAACATTATCTCAGTTAAATAAATTGATCCATTTAAGTAAAAGAACGACGAATGTATTTAATATACTAGCGTCAATAAATTTAACTCAACCATTTCACAATTTGATAAGTCAACAGTTTACCCCTTTAATGCACTCAATGAGTTTTCATAGTAAAGTGTCTTTCACATTTCCGCCCTCAAGGCTTGGCGTACATTGCTTTGCACTTTGACAATTTGCAACTATGGTGTTGAAGGGAATCAAAACGATCGTTACCCCGGCATGCTCTTCCTCCAGCGGCGTTTCATTATCCGCGCGAAATTGAATCTGCCGATCAATTACTCGTCTCTCTGTGAGAAGTACG
This sequence comes from Camponotus vicinus, assembly GCF_025532165.1. NCBI lineage: Eukaryota > Metazoa > Arthropoda > Insecta > Hymenoptera > Formicidae > Camponotus > Camponotus vicinus. The sequence continues at coordinate 5,064,860 of NW_028141981.1, read as the reverse complement.
CCTTCTTCGCGTTCTCGAAAGCGAGAAGCATCTCGCGCGCGATTGCCCTTCCTCTTTCCGGAAAATCTCGATAGATCTTGTTCTTCTCTGCGAAAGATGCGATTGCGCTCTCGCGCACCATCTTGCGATTTCGCGCACGTATATCCGGAAACGCAGTGGAAAACGCACGTCGCCGGCACTCATCGACGGCTCCTTATTCGCGGGGTTTGGTTTTCATTCGCTTTGCAATTCAATCTATCAGAATCCCACGGGATATTCGCGTCCCTCTTCCTACTCCTCTTTCTCTTATCGTCATCGTTCCTCTTCGATATCTCGAATTGGCGTTTCTACCGCTGCGCGATTCGTCAAAATGATCAAATCATCCAATCTGTACGTCAAGTTCTTTGCCTTGAGTTTTTTGAATTAATCTAAATTATATTTATCTAATACATTTATCGCTTTGAAATGAAAATTTTCAATTATATCATAAAAATGGAATCGATATAGGCACACACATACATCTATAATATAGAAAACTCTTTTTTATATTATATATATATATATATATATATAAAAGCCATTCAATATGTATATATGTATGCATGTGTGTATATGTGTGCATACGTGTGTGCATCCGTGCGTGCGTGTGTCCCAATATTCAAGTTAAAAAATATTCTTGTTTGTTATTGTAAAAAAATTTTATTAAAAAAAAATTTTAAATAATTCTAACATGTTCCTTCAGTTTTGAATGTCAATATATTGCGATATCTAGATTTGTTACTATTTCTTTTTCGCTGTACAAAATTGCATAGGCATGCAATATTTATTTTATTTCTTTTTGAATCAATAGAGCCATAGGATAAAACGAATTAAAAGTGAAAACATAAAAGAATGGTAGTCGCTTTGTCGATCAGAATAGTTAAAAGATTTAAATTTAAAAATATATAATTGAATATGCCAGATTTTAATTTAAAATTTTACAAATAAATGAATATTTATGCACCGCAATATCTATCTAATAATAATAATTTTGAAATTATTATTATTTTATTACTCAGCAAAGAGATTACAAAAATATATAGCATTTTCATGTCTCTATAATCTGTCTTCTATAGCAGCCTCAATGAAACCGAGAATGAAACAGATTAAAATTGAATATTTAAAATTAAGAAAGAGAGAGAATAATCATTTCTTGATGACTAGAACAATCAACAAACCAAGTTAAATGTGAGTGAACAAGAATAAGTTTTTAATTAAAAATCTCATTCAATCCGCTGCGTTTCGTTCACATCCTCTGTTACTGTGTTTACTTAAGTTTATTCAAGTGGAAATTTCGAAAGAGATCTCTTTCAAAGATAGAACAGCGAGAGGATTTTTAATCTTTTTATAAACCAGTCAACTCTGCTCGTCTCTCATATTGAAATAAATAACATTTATGCAACTCGCAATGTAAGGCTGGTGAATCAAACGCGCCTCCAAAAACGAATCAATGATTACTTCGTATAGCCGCATATATAGCACCGAGCAATATGGTAATCTTGCAAGATTTAAGGCCTCTTCCGGTCTGTTGCCGACCAGGTTCCGGAACGATAACGGAACAATTACTTCGCGCTTCGATGAGAACTATAATCGAGTATACAGGATGTCTCAAAGTTTATATGCTTAATCTTAACAATTGATTTTTTATAAAAATTGAAATTTTTATTTATATCAAGACTCTATTTTAACTCTATGAAAGCCTATATGGAAAGACTATATAGAATAATTGGTAAAATTATTATTATATTACATGTATTGTTATGTAAGATAAATATTTAAAGCTTCTAAGCGGCTTCTTAAATTAACGCTTTGTAAAATAATTAAAAAGTGAAATGCTGTTTTGTCTCTTTCTTTATATTTTCTTCTAAAATTTAATTTGCATCAAAGTCATATGTAATTCTTGATTTTCCAACATTGAGAGACCTGTCAGTTTCTTTAGCTCGTTTCGTATATCTCGTAAAAAAAATATATGACTTATGGAACAACCTGTAGCGAGAAGAGCATGTCAAGTTTGATAAATGCATATGCTTGGATAGCAAGAGTTATTAGCCATATACTATAGTTGCAGCAGACGTCGTAGGATTTCAACAGGCTCATTGACAATCTTCTCCGTTCCGCAATTTCACAATAATTAGGTGATCGATGGAATCGTATCCATCGAAGCATCTCTATTATTTGATGAAACACGTAATCTCATCTGGAACGTGCAACGATATCATCCATGCTAAGAAATGCACTCGTATTTCTCTCAAACTTCTCTCACAAGGGTCATGAAATGCTTCATTTAATGAACAAATTTTAAAGCCTGTATCTACATACAGTCTAATTACATCGAAAAACAATGCGCATAGGCCATGCATCGTGCAAACACGACATTATTTACTCTTTTGTTAATCAACTTAATTAGTGGATTATTCGAGGCATGCTATTATCCGAAGTTAGTTATGGCGAAAACATTTTCAGAGAGAAGCATTATAACGGAAAATAATATCTCCTGCGAAAAATTTGACGCTTTATTAGTTACCTAAATAACCGCGTACATACATAGATAATGCATTATGCGTATAATAAATTTGAGGAAAATTAACAAGATCAATAATTTTTCGCGAAACTGATATTTTTATCGAAAATACACGAGTATACATAAAACATGGAAAGAAAATGAATTCATAATTAAGGCCGGAAATTTTGCGGTTTTCATAAGTTTTATATAAATAATATTGATGTCTCTTCAATAATGCGATATTGTTGCTTTTTTATTATATAATGTATTTTTCACAAATTGTTTTCATAAAATAAATTGTTCTACCACAAGGATAATAACGATATTAAAAAAATACAAAATCTAAATATTGTGATACACTTGAATATACAAAGTATTTATATGTGTATATCTTTGTAAAGTTAATGCAAGTCAAAACGTTGATATATTGATATACAATTACTTCATGAAAATTATTGAAAAAATATATAAATATATATATGTCTTTATTTAAGTGAATATATACTTCAGACATTCGACAATATCCAATGAATAGATTTCTTTTTATATGTAATTATGGGAGATATCATTTCTCTCTCTCCCTCTCTCTCTCTCTCTTTTTCTCTCATTCTCATTTTATTTCTCCATTGCGGCTTAATCCACGTAGAATGGCGTGCAATATCAACGACACCTTCATACATAGCCCCGTGAGTAAACAATATCCAAACCACTGTGACTATGTGTTTGTGTTTCCCGTGAAACGAGCTACGATAATCTACGGTGAAATGCAGCAACCTTCCTTCTTCCACTCGAACTGAATAGGCTCATAGTCGCTGAATAGGAGACGCTCCGCGTTCGCTCGCGGCTGGCCTGAATTTTCAGACGAAATGCTGCCGAGAGAATAAGAGAAGAGAGAAAGAGAAAGAGCAAAGGAAACGTAAAAATGTAAAAGCGAAAGAGCGCAGCTTCGGGCGATGGAAAGTATGAAATCGGTCACCATCTCCCGCGAACAACCTCTACAGAATGATTCAAGAAAAAGCGGTTAGTAAATTTTCGAAGAAAATAATATCAATTTATAATAGCGTCTGATAAGTGGCAGTCAGCATTAATTCTTGAGATTATTGCATTTTAAAATTACATTTTTGAATTTACAAATTGATATATTCATTATATTATTCACATTATTCATTATTGACATATCCGTTATATCATTCACAAAATTTCTGCTATAAAAATAATAACTAAAATTAGTTTTTTGATATATATACATTAAGATTAATTATATTAAATTCTCTCTTTATTATCTGACAATAATAATTTTGCGAAAATTTAAAATGCTTTTAAAACAGATGTTTATAAAAGCTATCTCTGCACCAATTTTGATAGTTTTGGTCAAGTTTGTAGATCGAGCAAAAATAATCTTGACCTGAAAACTTCACTTTAAAGCTGTACATTTGAAAATGTTGCAGTTCTTGAATTGTTCTATAAAATGATCTTTATATACATACATAAATACACACACACACACACACACAGGCAAGAGCAAAACGGAATGAAAGGGATGAAAATATCTTAGCAGTTCAGGACAATAAAACTCTATCGCCGGTTCTCTATCGGAATCCGGAAGCTCGCCAAAAGTAACTTTACAGTATATTAATAATAGTGCGTTTTTGAAATTACTCCACAAATTTGTAAGAATTTTATTAAATGTCATTATTTAATAATCAGGTCAAAAAGTTATAATGTAAATCGATCGATAATAATCAATTAATTGAATAAAAATAACATCCGGAATTAATATCAATTATCGTTATTTATATAAGATATGTCGAAAACAGTCTGCGCCTCGTTTCAATAGTAACTTCACAAACAATCGAATTTTCAATTTCGACATTCATTCATTTCCGTGTATCAATAGAGAAAATCGAGATTACTTGTGATATATAAGATTTATTCTCGAGAATAAAGGGTATATTAGAAAAGTTTCATTTCGGTAAAGGCGACATCTCACCTGCGATGCAAAAGTTCACCAGCGAGAAAACATACGTGTGCATCATATTAATGTTGAAAGAAAAGCACTCGGATGTTCTCATTACGGTGCTATACAGCGCGTGTGGCGCAGCGTATTTCACCGCAATTTCTTGAAAAGCATCAGAAACGGGCAGACGTTGCAATTGAAGCTATCACAACCATGCGCCATTTTTAAACTCAATTTGCGCTTTGCATGTAACGCCAACTTTCCTAGTGCTGGTTGAAATGGCCATGATTTAAATACGTCACATTGTGACACAAACGTAATTCAGTGCTGACGATCACTTTGCCACTTTCGTCTCGTACCACCTTATTCTCTCTATTCTTTTATATATTGATACTTATATATGAATGTATAAAATTAGAGATATTCTCTCGCTCAAATCAAATTAGACGTTATAATTTTATTACCTACTGTATGTGTGTGTGTTGATAAAAAAGTCTTAATTTAAAATATAAAAATTATATCTTCTCAAGCTCTGTAATTATATAAAATATATGTGTGTGTCTATACACATGCATAATAGTCTCTTCTTATAAATATTCGTAAACATAAAACATACATAAATCTTTTAAATGTACACTTTCTTAATTTTTTTCTATGAGTAACAAGATAGCCATAAGTTGCGAGTATATTGTGAATCTACACATATTAATGTATATTGGACCCACGAAACAGTTTCTCCTTAGAGTTTGCGCGGAGCATTTTCGTAGTTACTTGTTTACATTTAGGGATGGTGGCATGGTTACCTTTGACAAAGTCAGTATTTGAACTCCTATGAATGGCTTCGTCATTGCAAGACGCTGCTGTCAAGCTATCCAATGTTTCCACAAAACTCGGGACGAAATACTGTTTACATGTTTTACTTGAATGATTCATCCCATATGATTTCCCAAAGTGAAAGGAAAGAAGCAGAAAACTTTTCTACCTTATTCGTCGTTTAAGACAAATGTTCACTTTCGGGGAAAGGGTGTTGTATACTTAATTTAATCTTTTTTTATTTTAAACATTTCATTGCGAGAATGATATTCGTGATGTGAATCATGTATATATCTCGACCTCTCGCAATACAATCCCACATTCGCATGCGCTTGCATACACGCGCATGACACGGTACGCCCGCTTGTTATAATATGCGCGACAAATCCCGAGCCGTTGGAATTGCGGATTAATGAACGGCCTCGTTATGCGACGCAAGCCGTCCTTGTTCATCGCCAGGCATTCTGTCGAGGAACGATATGGCGCTCTTGGAAATCGATAACCATTAGCGTGCGCGAATACGACAGGCAGTACACACGCACATAAAACGCATATAATATCCTCTCTCTCACATATATATAAGCGCATGCATGTCACGCATGTCTACATTTGCAAGATTTCTCATTTATAAATAAATAAATAAGAAATAAATAAATAAATAAATATATATATATATATATATATATATATATATTTATATTTATATATAAGCGTATAAGAGCATGCATACAGTCGTCGTAACTGCTATTAAAAGGACTTGCTAACGAGGAGAGAAGGAAGAATGAACAGAATGACATAGTTAGATTGTGTAGAATCCCGCGGATGTCTCGGGAGGACAGAGTGTAACCGACAGGTTTCTCGTGATGCACGCCGCGAGAAAACTTTAATGCACATTGCCGAGCTAGGCCATCATAGTTCGCAAATGCGAGCCAATTTAACTTAATTCATCGCGACATCCGTCAGTACGTACAAACAGCGAGCGATAAAGAAACTTGAAAATTCTCAGTTGAAGTTTCTTAGAGAAAATTTCTCAATTGTCTGAAATCTCTCACTCTCTTCGATAAAAATTGCGTGCTCTGTGAAATTTGTGAACTATTTTCTTAGTACTCGCATGAGAGAAACGCGTATCATGTCGGATTGTGTTTCAAATTTTATTGGTAACTTCATATTTCATCGAAAACCTTAAATTTTTCGCCGGTTCTCTCTTGGGAGAATACGATATTTCTCTCGCGTTGAAGTACGAAGAAATGAAAGCAATAAAAGAGCGGTCAATATCTCGAAAAAGATCCAATCAGCAAACGCGACTTTATCACCATTCATCTCGTCTTATTCAAGCATATTCCCATTCGCCGAGATGATTGGTTAACTATAATAACTCTTTTTTTAAAAACCATTAATGCTTAAATATTCCTATTCCAAGATCTTTATTTTATCATGTTTTCATTTTCCATCAGAATATCGTTGCAGTAATGAGGCGTACTTCATTCTATCACAGTTGTGTTTTTTACAATGAATATATATTTCATAAATAATATGATAATACCGAGAAAAGAAAACTATGAACGTACAAGAACAAGCTTTTGCACTTTAAGAGAATTTAAATAATATTACAGCAGCGGAAAAAAAGAATAAAGGTTCTACTTTTTAACATAAACATATTTTTGATCATTAAAATTTGCTGTGGTTTTTTAATTAAAATGTATAATGTTATCAATAACTTATTTCAAAATAGAAAATTATGAAATATAGCAAAACAGATATATTTGATTTAATTTATTTAAAATAATTAATATTATGTAACTCATGTTTTATTTAAAAAAATATATATGTATATATATATATATATATATATATATATATATATTTATAAAAAAGAAAAATGTATGTATCTATAAATTATTAAAATCTACAAATTATTAAAAGAGTTTCTATTAGAATATATAATTATTAATAAAATTTAATTATACTATTCTAGCTTCTCTCCTTTTATATTCGATTAATCTTAATCGCTCGATGTATGTTTATAAGAATTAAGGGTTGATCTTCTACATAGAAATTATGTAGAAAGCGCTAGTGCAAACTAGGTAGAACGGAAAAGAGTCAAATATCCTTTTTGCGGCGAACACCGTTTTGATTCCACACTTTTTCCTCCCCTCCACTATCTTCCCCGCCACACCAACTACAACGACGGCTTTCATCCAATTTCCCCTTGTCTTGAGGAGCTTTAAGCCCCCACGCGGCCGGTGCTTAAATGTAAGTGCTTTTTCGTGCGACGTTCGACACCCGCGAGACCCATTGTCAGCTTTGAGATTGACAGCGTCCATAGCACAGTGATTTTCCCTAAAGTTGCACTCCCACGAGAAACTAGTGTCATATTCTACTCCGACCTTTGTAGCCATTTTCGCCGTCCATGCTGTCGATATTTCTCAATCGCATTCACAATATTTTGTTCATGAATCAATTTGATCTTTGATTATTGAAAAAAGTTTGCAAAAACAAAAAACTGATTTCGATAATTTAGTCTTAAGGTTTCTTTAAAATTTACTTACTAGAAGAATAAAAAAATTTCATCAAAAATTAGGAATATCAGAATAAAGAAAATACTGTAGAATATCATAAAAGTCTTTATACACCCAAAAATTAATTAAATCACAGAATTACTCGAAAGGAAATAGGAAGTAGAAGTATATCTATCTTTTATTAGTGTTTACCGACAACCTTATCACGCTCAAAGAGTTTCAAGTTGATAATCGCCGATCGTGCTCACACACACATATCATTTCCGCGTATTTCATGAATCGCGTATTAAAGATGTATTATCAGGAGATTATGTGTTTGTAATCGGGTTTGAAAGATGAACGGAGCTTTTATATGAGGGCCCAGGAAAGTTGGACTATAAGCCAGAGTAAACTCCAAATTACTTTTCTTATGCAAGGATTTACTTTATGCGCTAACAGACTACTAGTTGAGGCGTTGTATCATGTTATCTCGGTGCTTCAAAAGAGTTTTGCGCAAGAATAAAGAGCGCGGTTGCAAACGTTACTTAATTAAGGTTTTACTCAGATTTCGTCTCTCTATCTATGCTCTCTTGTTAGAAATGTAACTAGAAACGCCATTCGAATAAAGCCAGATTCACACGGGTCAAGTTTCGAATCAGGATTCGAGTTCACTGTTTGTTATGCAATAAGTCAAACTTTCGAACACGACCTGTTTCCAATATCTTATTCATAGAGTCTTAAACTATACACATCTCGTTTGCAAAAAGCACCATTGCCGTCAAGACAATTTTCGAACATTAATCGATACATCGAATTTTATCTGCACGTCCTTCGGTTTTATCACCTGCTAGAATATAATTGACAGTCAGGTTCCTCGTGGATTACGCGAAGCGCGCGTGATCAACCGTGCTACTTGTTCACGGGAGAGAGCGAACTGAGTTAAAATTAACTCTTAATGAATATTTATGACGCGCCGGCCGACGGAAATTACGTCGTTCATTGAGTTAAAACCGCAGACAATAGGGCTTATTTGCCGTTTCTGCGTGCGACCCGCGTATTCGCCGAGAAGTCACTTGGTCGCCGATGTCACGAGACGTGCATGCGGTGCAAAAAGTTGTCAACGAGTTTGCGAGGAGCTAGTTTTGCGCGACCGAGGGAAATGCTTCTCTCACACTACTGTACGTGTATGAAGAGAACTAAGGTAGCGGAGAAATAGACAACGGAGGTTACAAGAAATTATATCGCAAAACTAAAAATAGATTTTTTACATTTTTTTAAATATAAAAACAAGTGCGATGTCAACTGTTAAAAAATAAAATTTGTATTGAATTTCTTTAAAGATTATATAGAGTTTTTTAACATTTATATAAAAATTCTCAAAGTTGTATCTCTTTTTGCCGAAACATTTTTGAAATAATTGAACATAAAAAATTACAATTTAATCTCCCAATTTGTTATACTTAAATATGTATATAAATACAGTTAATATTCGTTTTATAATTTTATTACAAATTTAAGAATCTTCTTTTTTCCTTTTTACTTATTATTCATTGTTTTTCAAACATCTTCTTTTCAAGATGTATAATTCTAAATAATTTTTAATATTAAAAAATTTAGTAGAGGTATATTTTTCATATATCTTATGATTTTCATATGAGAGAAACAGAAAGGGGGAGAGAAAGGGGGCGGACAACTATATCAATTAGAATTGAATACGTTGACTGATCTCAAGAGGCGGTTTCAACGTAAATGGCATGTAGAAACACATAGGGATACGAATATCTAGCTACTAGCATGCGTGAACTGAGCTTAAGTAAGAGAGAATATGACTTCCAAGAGTTAGTATGTACCCGTGAGACACGATACACGAGGGAAAGGGTTGAATGCGAAATGCCACGAAGCGTCAGTGTGATACAGCCACTTGCGTGAAGCAAATTTTCTTGCCGGTATGCGCGATACGGCATTTACGGTATCCGCAATGACGTAGCTAGGGAACAATAACGACAAACAGCGCATGTACCGATTTCCGTGGCTTACTAGATAAACTTTATGAGTAAAGATGAATCATCTGCGTGGAGGAGCCAAGATAGTTAGGACATGTGCAAATATAACATGTATAAATATACGCATTATTCTTAAAATTATAATTTTATTCTTCAGTCTACTCTACAGATCCGCATCTGTTTAGAGTATACATCTAATTTTTATTTAAAAAAAATAAACGCGAAATTCGCGCAAAACACTTACATACATGTACATACATATGTGTAAAATCGAGAAATTAAATATAAATTGCAATAATATTAAAAGTTAATATAAAAAAAATTTACATGAATCTGTTTTGTTTTGTTAGAAGAGTTAGAAATTTGCAATATAAACTCGATATTAGCCAATAAATAATACATTAAATATTTTATCTGTCAATGATCTAATTTGATATAAGAATAAGTTAATCTTTTTATTTTTATATCGAAGAAATTTAAAACTTTTTTTACATTATTATTATTATCTTTTCAACAATTTTACTAGCAGTTTTATTTTGTATAATTATTCGTGAGATATGCGATAAAGCAATATTATTAAATATTTAAGTATTGCCGAATATTTGGTAGACAAACACCTATATCGATAACCAGACTTGCTTTAATGGCGCATCTTTAGTGATATCGAATCATATACGCAATTCGATGACGATTGGCGTGTCCTACATGATGATTACTTGCTGTTATAAGCAGATTTGCATAGCGAAGCAATATCTGAAATTTTGCGCCGAAGTGACAGCTAAATCCACTAATATCCGCCAACATGTTGATATGATTTGTAACTCTCCTGTGCATGCGTGTGCGCTGGGGATAAAGCTGCCCTAAATCCACACCTATCCGCCGATATATCTGTTTGTTAATATTATTATCAATATTATTATTGAATAAGCGAAAATATATATACATTCTGAGACACGGATGGAAGGGGAAGGTACACACAATTTCGTAATGCATGTTAATCTGCTTAAGACACGTGCATCGGTATCCCCTTTGTAAAGGCAACGGTTCACATATATATGACTTTATACGTGTGCTGAATCTAGAACAAAGCTTTGAAACAATTACTGTTATGGCATAAATACATAATTATAATTAATTATTATTAATTATAATTGTGGAAATTAAAGAGAGCCTAACGTGCCTTTGCTTTGCTCATTTAAATTTGTTATATATTGATTTATACGTTTTTGAAAGATATAAAATAAAGTATAAATAAAAAGATGCACTCTATCTTTTATATAACCTTCGATAGCATAAATATATAAAGAGAAGATTAGAAATTATTAAATTTACTATACTTAGAAGTTATTAAATTTAATACACCAAAAATTAAAACACACTCATAATTGTAAATTTTGAGAAATCTACGTCGATCAATTATTCTGTTTAAAGAAGATAAATCTATCGTTTTCCTAATTTTCTCGGTGCCACTTAATAACAGGAGATTGGCAAAGATTAATTCGATCAAGAGCTCGTAAACTTGCCTATCGGTGTACAATATGTATATGATATAGTAGTCGATAAGTGCAGGCGGATTATCCCGATGGCCTATGAATGTATCCCATGAGGATGATCTGTGAAGACGATGGTGCTATGACATAAGATTGCCACACTTCAAAGGGTTAAACGTTGCGGCGACATTATATTCGCATTAATTAAGCCGGCATACCGGAAACTTATCGCTAATGAAATTGCTTGATTAAGATGCAAACGAGATGCTTCCCGTATCTTGACGCGCACGTAGCCACGCGCGTATGGCCCGAACCGGTTCGCCCGAGTCACCTTGTCTCGTCTCGCCCTACCCGATTGCGTGAGTCCATAAATCTCAATCCGTAAACTCAAACACCGGTGGAATTGCAAATCGTAAGTAACAAACTGCGGCGCAAAGACTCGCGGCGTCACAACGAGGACGGTAGCCACGCTCTTTGAAGCGGAGCGAGCGAGATCGGTGAGGCACCCCCGAACCGCACCGCCACCTCCGCCGTCGCCGCCGCCGCCGCCGCCGAACCACCCCATTGCGCCTTTGTCAATATTAGGTTTCCCCGTGATTACGTAATAAAGTAAACGTCGTTTTAACCCCTTTAGTCGGCGCTATCGACCGCCGCTCGAATTAGTTCGGTGCAAGTCATGTAAATTAGTCCCGAACCGTAACTCAGGGGGTGGAAATTGGGGAAGGTGGTGGTAACGGCGGCGGTGGCAATGTCGGAGCCAAGGCGGCCTTATTGCCGGTGGCGACGGGTTAGAATGCCTGAAATATCACTCCGGCAATCAGGCTGTCTAGGCGCGGTCGCGGCACAATTAAACGAGTTTCTTTCTTTTAGAATGAAAATGCCGTCAAGGAAACTAAATTACCGGCGACAATCTTATATTTCTTCGATGAAATTATTCACAATAAAATATTGTAATCCATAAAAAATTAATCTTACACTAGTTCAGAATACGTAAATTAAATATTTAACGAATTGAAATTTTTGAATAAATCTCTTTTTGTTTTATTATTTTAGAGGAACAACGGGCGACTAAAATAAGCTGTACTATGTATTGAATATATATAATTTTTTGTATCTTTCGGTTATGATAAAAATCACCATTTGATTGAATCGAAAAGTTCAGAAACTTCATATATCCAATAAGCCAGAGTTCTCAGGAAGAAAAGAGATATTGTGTGGGATTTCTGTTTGAAGTAGAATATTTGTGCGTCTTCCAGTTCCGTACAAGTTATCGAGACTGGTTGTGTTTTTGCCTGTAATGTTGAATCTATATGATAAAATTCCGATAACCTGCATAAATCTATTTTAAGAGAAATGGATATGCGTTGGCTTTTATATTTTTAAATCCAATTTGATTGCTTTATGAAAAGCTTTCAAAATATTATTCCATTTGCTAAAAATTCGTTATTTTTATTATTTCTTATGTCTGTAAATATGAATATTGATTATATCGCGTGAGAAATAGTATACTAGTTCTTGAAAATCGATAAGATACGATTTTCCAAAACACCAGCAAAATCCTCGTTTTATCCCAGGATGTGCGCTTTATCCGTCAATAAATTCACGATAAAACTGAAATTACGACCGATTGAGTTATATGGAGCGTATGCACGCGCCATAATTTTGTAATCGATCTTGAATTATTGAGTGGAAGTAAAACTGCATAGCAGAATAATATCAGCGAGAATTTCGCCGAGGGCAGAAAGATAGAAATCAGCTTTAATTAATTTTATAATATTATGCTTATCATACCAGATGGTCGGAATCGATTAGTAGAAGAGAAATGGTGAGCAAAAATGCAACATCGCTCTTTTCAATTAATAATTGTCATTACGGAGCGGATACACGTCTGTTATTTCGACTGATATTATTCAAGACCCGATTTGACGTTACGTCCGGATACGTCATTCCCACGAATAATTACCACGATCCGTAATGACGCGTAAATTACTTGAAAAGAACGACGAAGATAAATAGTTTCCGCAGATATTTTCGGTCCATACAACTTACGACGCTTATCGCCGTTTATATCGTGCTGTAAATCAACGAACTTCCGTAATGTACGTGCGGTCCTATAAATACCATAACTAAAGCTTTCTCCTCCTCCTCCTCTCCATCGATGATCCGTAAGCAGCAACACTCGCCATTACCAATTTGCACGGCGCTTACGACGTTCGCAAAACCATCGTTCATGGTCACTTTGCGCCGTTATCGACGATTGCCTTACTCGCGCGTCTATAAATTCTCAGTCACGTCGCGTGCAACCTACGTGAGTATGGCCGAGTGCAACGCAATGGATCCGCAATTTTCCCCCCGAGTTCAACGCACTCGGGGCGAAAATGTTTCTTCGCGCATTGACTAGAAAATTTAGAGGACAGAGCGCGACGTTTCGCGCACGAGTACACGAAGAGTACGAATATTTAACTTAAACTTCTGCCGATACTTTTGCGATATCCAATATCGAATGCGATAAGAATCCATGCGATAAGAACCCATTCCATTCAATATTATCTCCATTCTCAGGAGCCAATATCGTCATAACTTTTAAAACTTCTAAAAATTTCTGAAATACATCTACATCTAATATTTCCATTCCCCGAGTTATGTAACAGAGAGTAAAATTACAGTAACTTTAAAACGTGGAAAGAGGAGGAAAGGAGATTAAATGTTAGAGGCATCAATCTAACTATAATATTGAGCAGAAATTTTTCAATGCCAAAACTATTCAGTATCGATGCTTCGATAGTGTTCATCGACACACACATATACATACACATGTACATACATACATACATACATACGCACACATACACATATGCACCTACATCTTAAAACTGGCGATAATTTTCTGAATAACTTCAATTCCTCGTGCACGGCAAAGTGCCCGCCGATGATATATCGCTTTATAACAAAGAGGATTTATCAACGTCAATTTGGCGTGCAGGAAGGTACGCGTCTTGTGGCCAGCGATCCGCTATAACGAAGAAACGAGCAGCAGTCGAGGGCAGCCAGGCGGTTAATTTTACTCGCGCCGCTATCGCGGGGACGTTAGAACAACGAGTGGGGTTAATTAATTGCGGACCTTTTTTAATTTGTCTTGCTAGACGTTGGGATTACTGTGAAATTTTTAGACCGATACATCCAGAAGTCGAGAAGTAGAAATGTAAATTGAAAATACTTCGTTGAAATATGAAAGAGAGAGAGAGAGAGAGAGAATGAAAGAAAAGGAACTTGGAAAAATTTATTTAACTCAAGAAAGTCTCATGTGACAATAAATCTTGTATGCTTTGGAGAAACTTTGAGCTTACAGGTAAAAAGAGATATTCATCATATATTATGAACGTTTATCGATTATCCTATATTCGTATAAATTTGTATGGCGATTTTTTTTAACTTTGGAAAGAATCCTCAAACGCTCATTGCTAAGTCACCTTGAGAAAACACTTGAATCATCCTGAAAAAGAGCGCGCAAGATGGGACGCAAGATTAATTGTCTCCGCTCTAAATTAAGTTATTCACTTTGTTATAGTACTTGAGCTATCGTGCGGCAAGATACATGGCGCGTGATAAAATAGTAAGAGAGCGGAAAAGAGAGCGCGGGCGGTAGGATTAATGAGAAGAGGGAGAGTTTATGATCCCACGCTTAAAATTCGTCATACCAAGTATATGACTGTAAAGGGATGTGTAGGTAGGAATATCTGAAGAGGCTTTCAAATTTGGCGCGTATCTTATGCATGCTTCAGTATTTTCAGTCTGAACAAACTTATTTTTTATTTCCTGTTTATTTTAATATAATATAATTATAATTATTATAATATAATATAATTATAATTAATAATTTTTAATATAATATAATTATCTATCGAGAGAAATTCATATAATTGCTACCTGAAATACCTCTCGTTTGAAATTTGAAACAAATAAAGCTAATGTAAACGTTCTACAGTATCCATTAAATTGAATAAAAACGACCACTGAAAAGACACTAATAAAGTCCAACGAAATGCGAAATCAAAGCACTATTTTATTACATAACAATTTATGATAGATTTTATGGATTATTTTAATATCCTTTATGAACATGTTTCACATTTGTAAAAGGATAGAGGAGATACATCAAGCATATTATTCAACTAGAATTAAATATGACTGAATTAAATCATTTTCAGTCAACCCGTTAGAAGTGAAGATAATTGGTGCGAATCAGCCGCTGTCGGCGGGTAAGAAGTATGACTTGGTCTGCACAACTTCCGGCTCCAGGCCACCAGCCGGCATCACCTGGTGGAGAAACGGTCAGCGTTTAGTGGATTCCAAGGAGAATGTAAGTGCATCCCTAGATGAAACAATTTTCGTCCCCGTGCGAACGTACATTTTATCTGGCTATTCCCAGACCGCGCATAAAGTCAAACTTATCTTAAACAAGAGACACATCTTTTAAATATTACTCTTTGTCTCTTATCAACTGTTTTCTTTATCAAAGAGAGTATTTCATCTCATTAGATTTTTAAAACTTATTTAACTCTATTAAATGAACTCTCATAAATTCTCATATTGAATAATTAACTTTCTAAAACATAATAATATATGAAAGGTATATTTCCTGGATCTCTCTTTAAAAATCGGCAGCATAGATATTATTATGTGTATTATATATTAGTTATAATGCATTAATGTGTTTTGATACTTTGAAATTATCAAAATGCGTTCACATGTGAATAAGTATTTTAATGGATAAACTAAATCATAAATGTCAAATTAGCACAGTTTTTGAATTATGCATCTACTTTGTAGTTTTTTCTCTCGAATATGTTAAAAACGCATCTATCACCGCTAGAAAGTTTTGTCGTATGCGTATCTAAACTTTCAGATTCTTTTTCATACACTCATTTTATCTTCCTCTAAAGGAATGTATCATAAAAAATCAAAAGAATTAATTTATTAATCCTCCTTGATTTAATTTGTAACTTGTGTTGACCAAGGAATTTTTAGAAATAAATACAAGAATTAGTAAATATACAAATTAAAATATCTTTAAAAAATATTAAATTAACTCTTTTAATTAAGTTTAAAATATTTGCATAGTTGTGTTTTATGGATAGCATCGAATTAATTTCCGCATTAGCGGAAGACGACAATTAATCTCTTGCATTGTCTCAACTCGTCCGGTTGACATGTGTCTCCTAATTTCATCGCGGTGGAACTGTAATTTCCACGTTCAATTTCCGCGGATTAAGCGACGAGCGCAAAAAAAGAACGATAGGCACGACCGATTACGTGATTGACTGCCGTTTACAGTGCCGTGCACGGTACAAGGATTACGTTTAATTGATGGGAAATGCAGCTATCCTGAAGGGCTGTAAACGTCGGAACATATTCTTATAACATTAAAGATAAAAAATTGTTACGATAATAAAAAAATTTAACATGAAATTAAACGAAATGCGAACACATCTTTTTCTAAAATGATATAACTGACACAATTTCTGTTAAAATTTACAATTGAATTTTCTCATATATATATCTTCTTTGTTTGATTTTTTTACGTGAAGATTTTATAGGTAATAGATCCATTAATAATAAGAGAATCAATTTTCTCAATTCTTTCAGAGAGAAAAAAACATAACAATGAGTTATTGGCTATTTTGTGATTGTTTATTGAACACAATCAGAGAGTGTTTTGTTCACAATATGAGATTTTCTTCATATAAATCGTAGATTCGAATTCGACACATGTACCTTATTGAAAATAAAATGAGAGAGAAAAGTCTAAAAATTGCTTTAATACAACATAATATTATCGAATTATATTCCGATAAAAATGCACATTTCATCGTTATGAAATTAATCAATAGCAATAATGAAAAGACGCATCAAATATTGATAAATATAATTATAATGCAGCCAGCAATGAGAGGAATATCTCGCTGGGACGATATTTGATCTAGAATCCTCTCGCGTACGCATACCTTTTCTCTCGTTCTCTTTTTCAGTTGCTTTCTCTCTCTCTCTCTCTCCCTCTCGATTTCGATACAATTCATTAATTCATTCAATTTCATTTCGAACGCGCGCGGCAAAATAAATTTCGATTTAACGTAAATCGAACGCGCTCTAATCGGAGCGCGGCGTTTCTGTTGCGAGAAACGGATGAAGGTATTTCGTATACAAAGCAAACAAACGTCAATAGAAACACGGATTAGCGACGAAATGAAAGAACGTACTTTCGAATAAATTGACCCGTTGTCGGGCAAAATCGAGCATCGGTCGCTGTTTATTCTACTTCGATTTTCCCCACACCGTACTGTCACCCCGATAAAATACACCGGGTGGTGCACACAAACGCGCAAACAACGCCATACGCGTCGTATCCGCATTTTGATCCGCATTTAAGACGACGGCGTAAATATTTACCGGGGAACGGCGGATTAAGGACGCCGATGACGACGACGACGACGACGGACGAAGGGCTCGTGCACGGGACGGAGAAAATATTGTTTCAAAGTCGATACACGACACGGTACTGCAGATTGTTTCGTTGCTTACGTAAGAAAGTTAAACATAGAAGCGCAGAGGATAGCCAGAAGAGGGAAAATAGTGACTGGGAAGGATCGCTATAATCCACGGTTAAACGTCGGCCAAGGAACGAGAGGCTCGTTCCTCTTTTCTCACTCTCTTCTCCGTAATTACGCAGTTCCTCGGCAAGAATTTTCGAGCTTCATCCTTCTCGGTTTTGCGCGATTTCGCAACCGCGCATAAAAGTAGCTACTAGTGGCATACATAATGCCTTTCGCGTAAACGAGCTTCGCACTTTCGGAGTATTTTTCTCCACCGCGTATCGTCTGCAAAATTGCAGCAATTACGTTAATCGATTCGACCCCTCCCGGAATGCGCAACCAGAAATATATTTTTAATGGATAGCGCATCTCATTTCGTAATTATCTTTGCGCGAAACGGCTCCCTACCGTCGCCATTGGAACGACATTAGAGCGCGCGAGTCTTCTGCCGTTGATTTATTCCCCCAACAAGACACGAAATTTATTATTCGCGAGCACACAAGCGCCTCTGTCCCGCGATTATTTTTTAATCGCGCGACAGGACGCGAAGCCACGTCGCGCATCCCGCGCAAGATTGAAGGTACGGCTCTTTGTATGCTTGTCTCTTGCAAACATCACGGAAAAGTTAAAAAATCGTCCGAGATATTTTGATGGTTTTATGAAATATTGCTTTATTATTCGTTTACAGAGATGAATAATGTAAGCGATGCATTTTTCTGGCTACTGTGCGCATAATTTCGGTTTATAATTAGCAGATCCGGTTCATTAGATTAAACGAGATTTGAATGTTTAATTTACGCATCGTAAAATAGAATTAATTTATAATCCATAAACTTCATTTTTCACAAGCGGATTTTTAAATGGAGAAAAGCTGCTAATGATTTTGTCATGAAGTTAACGATATGTTGGATAAAATATAAAATATGAGCGATAGTGGGCAATATAAAATTCAAACTCTCCGCTACACTCATTCGCGGCAAAGCTGAAAAAGCTCCATATGTGCCATGATATGAATAAATTACCTGAATTACTGAATTTACTGTAATTTATTTTAAAATTAAATTGGAGAGATACGCACGCGAAATATAATAATTTTTTCTATATACTTTTATCTAATAATAATGATCACAAAGTAAAAAGTGCAGAATATATCGAAAAATATAAATATAAATTTTGCGTTTATGATTCTCTCTCTAATAGAAGGCTCTCTTGAAAGCCTCTCAACTATTTACTCAGACAGTAGTAAAAAAAAGAATATTCAGGCGAATATACTGTCATATTAATCGATAGTTTCGAAATAAAACAAATTTGTGCGGTTTGCTCTATGTTTGTTTTACGATCAAAATCGACTAAACACGAATTTCGTAGTCTTTAACTCATGTTATTTACTCATCCCTGCTATCAATCGGCGAACGCGTTTATTTACCAAACTCCAACTGGCAAATAACTGATTTACGAAAAAGGTAGCTTTGTCGGTTTTTACTTATTTGCACGTATTCGCACACGCGCTTGTACACGTTTCAACGTACGAATGGACAAAAATAATTTTCGAAACATAACAATAAAAGAATATTAATCGACCACACGATATATAACGGATGTCTATTATAGCGTTGATTCGCCTTGATTAGAATGTGAATTTGCCGTGGAAGATCGTTGCAGCATTCTCTCTGATTTAAATTATATGTCGCCTAATGACGCTTTTACTAGAGTCTCGTACCGGTGGAGTCTCGCGCGGTGGACTGGCGACCCTGCGATAACGATAATTTACGCACAATTACGCGGGACAACGTGCGCGACCGAAAACTTTATTTTATAGTCGCTTTAAGAAGC
Source organism: Camponotus vicinus (assembly GCF_025532165.1). Taxonomy (NCBI): domain Eukaryota; kingdom Metazoa; phylum Arthropoda; class Insecta; order Hymenoptera; family Formicidae; genus Camponotus; species Camponotus vicinus. The sequence goes on along the minus strand of NW_028141981.1, from coordinate 5,045,155 downwards.
TGTGCGACCCGAGGTCGGGTTTGCAAATTGCATTGAGTGCGCGTCCTGATGGTGTAAATCGAATCCAAAGTCCCTCTCGGGCGCGCGGCTTTCCGTGCGGAGATGCGCATCTGATCGTTTAGAGGCGTCTTCTATTTGAAGAAGTTCTGAAGACAAATTTGCACTTGGCAATAGCGTCGAATTAAATCTGTAAATTTTATAAAAGACATTTTTAAAATGCAATAATTCGTTTTTTTCTATTTTTAGTTTAAAAATCGAAATAAAATCTAAAAAAATTGTTAAATTATTAATTATATAATTATTATTTATATAATTTTATTATTAATTATATACTAATTTCTAGAACAAATTTTTTATTTTAAATATGGTACATAATATTGCTATACGAAATAATAAACAACTTTAAAATATCTTGAGAAAGAGAAGTGAAATTTATTTGTGTTAGAGAGATGTTCTGAAGTGATTTATGAATAAAATGATAATAAAGCATTACTTTAAAAAGTATATTATCTATATATGTGCGTTTATATTATCGGTACTACTTTAAGAGTTTCATTGTTCGTGTATATACATGTAGGATAAAGTTTCTTGATAGATGATAGATTCGCTATTAGATTAGAAAAAAACAACCAAGAATCTAAATGATATAGGCAACCTAGCAAAATAGAAAAGTACAAAATCTCTTATTTAATTTTTACACACACATTTAATATAGTTAAACAAATCGTGAGAATAAATCAGAGGGAAATACATACATTGAATAAATCAGTTACCAGTCAAACTGATGTAATGACGGTCCGATCCCTAAAAGATAAAAGCTACTTCTTTGAAAAATAGGTCGATCCCTCGAGAAGGATAACGAGAGATTGATCGAGAATTTCGGCGATAGTTAGCGCCAACCCTCCAGATCGGGTGATAGATACGCTTTTAATATATGAGGGCTTGAACGTCATCGACACAACGTAGAAGGTAGATAGGCGATTGCTTCGATAAAAAAAAAGAGAATAAATGCAACGAACAGAACGGCGCCGGCAGGGCGGCGGAATCAACCCCGGAACGTTATCATAATGTTGTTACAGACTTCCGCCGATGGGAACACGACCACCAGCGTTTTATCTTTCATAGCGACGAAAGAAGACGCCGGTAGACATTTGTCGTGTCAAGCTGAAAATCAAATCATGGGAACCGCGCCAATAGAAGACGGCTGGATACTCCAGATACAATGTAAGCTTATAAACGGTGACGGTTCCTCGACTGCGTCTTCTCCCCCTCCGGGGACCGCGCGCGCGCGCTCTTTCCTTATTTATTCAGACGAATCCAGCCGACTTTGACGGTTTATCGAAGGTTGTGATTCACAGACACGCCGGAGACGCAGATCCAGCTCGGCACATCACTGAATCCTAACGCAATACGCGAAGGCACGGACGTATACTTCGATTGCCTTATACAGGCCGAACCGTCAGTTTATAAGGTGGAATGGCGGCATCAGGTGAGTGAGAATACAATTTTTATTCAGGACAATATATATATTGTCCTGAATAAAAATTGTATGTTTTTTTTTCGGTCCATTATTTTATAGACGAATTTTCGGTATCTTGGTGTTTGTAAAATTCAATACACAATATACAGATAAAAATGAATATAACTTTTTAATCTTTCTCTCAATGCACGAGTAGCTGAGTAAAAAGCGATTTGAATGTCAAAAATTTTTATATTGTGCTCTCCATCCGAAACAAAACACAAAGGAACTTTATATATTCAGAAACTCCCTAAAATATAACGAAAAAGAATGCTTAATGTCCAGTCGTTGTTACAAAGAAATTGTCGCAATGCAATATGTCGAAAATATCTAGAAAATACTCGAATATATAAAAAATACTCATATATTAATGGAAATATTGTGAAAAATTATGCATTGACAGAAGGATTAAAAGTTACTACAAAAATTTAATTACTTTAAAGTAAAATATACAACAAGCTATTTTCTGAATCATGTACTGTGTTAGAGGTTCCTAGATAATAAGATTTTTGATCAATTAAATTTCTCGGAGAAGTATTTTTATCGTAAAATATCTTCGGAAGAATTTCTTGAAAAACAAGATATTCGCAGATCGTGCTACGAGAATATTATCTCGCGTATATTTCTTCGTTTAGAATCGTTGCGATTATCATTAATCAATCTTGAAGATACGCAACAATGTTCGTCGCGAGTAATTCGTCCATATAACCCACGCCCGGAAAGTTCTAAAACCCAAGTGTCGTAAACAGATTGGTCTCTTGCCGGCTAACAAGCTCGATTATGCCCGTACTCGCTCGCGAGAGCATCGGCTTACGTTAAGACCGAATACAAACTTCGGCGCTCGAAGCATCAAACTTTTATAATAACTTCTCGTCACCCGAGCTGCGAGCACTCCCGTATTCTCTCGTTTCTCGACGAGGGAGATTGTATGGCTAGATTCTTGTTTACGTACAAACACAAACACGCTGGAACGCATGCACACACGCGGAAAATAATTCTCGCGTCCCGACGCGGCGAAGGCTGGCGGTTCAATCTACCAGCGAGAAGCGTCAATTATCGTGTTTCTTCCAGAGCAAGGCACTCCATCACAACATCACGCAGGGTATTATAATCAGTAACCAGAGCCTGGTGCTGCAGGGGGTCGATCGCAAAAGCGCGGGCAATTACACGTGCGTGGGATATAATACCGAGGGCGACGGCGAAAGCTCACCCTTTTATCTCAACGTGATGTGTACGTATCACGGCATTTGCTAGTAGTAAGATACTGAAAAGGTCAGACGCTTCGGTGTGAAATAATTTTACACTAAAAATATACGTATACATATAAGAAATATTTAAAGTAATTCTGAAACTTTTTATGTATGTATGTAAAGCTACTTGAATTATTTAATTTTTTTTTTAAATTAATTACACAATAATTTTTCCTAATTAATAAACAAAAAAAAATATCTAAGGCTTCTCAATGTGAAACGTATAATCGGGTTTTCATGGATTATTGTGCAAATTGTTAAAGTACTATTAAAATTTCCTTCGGTGATAAATAAACGATTTTTCCAATTATTTATCACGCTAAGAACGTAAATGGTAACGTGAGAACGATATGGACAGCGTAATGAAAAACAGACACGCTTCGTTTGGCTGGCTTTAATTAATAATGGATTATAACGCGTAAAGATTCGGTATTCCCGTAAATTTTCACTGTGAAATTTTAATTCCGGGTTTACGTGCATATGTCCGAATGTCCCTCGTGAATTGCGTGTGTAACCAGTTCGGCTGTTTGTCCGTTTGCGCGTACAGATTATCGAACGCGATATCGAAATATTTCACGGATCGTAACAGCTTTACTAATCAATATTTGAATTGATTCGTGAGTGAGAACTGACTCGCTATGAAACATATTACAGCAAAGCTACTCCCGTGTATTTAATACAGAAATTTGTAGCTAAAAATTACAAGCGCGTTATTAATGCAATAATATCCACATAGTCAGTTATAAAAAGGGCAATAAAAAGAAATGGACAAATTTTGAAAATTTCTAGTTTTATTAATTTATTATGAAATTATTTAAAGTTAAAAAAATTATTTATCGTCTGATTATTTATAATAAAAAGTACGAATATTCTGCATGACAAATTTCAAGCTGAATTTTTATGTCTTGATTTTAATTTAGCTATAAAATTATTTAACATCGAAATTAAAATACCTATGGAAATTGAGCTTTATTCGTTTAAATGAGTGACAGAGAATATCTCTTTTTATGTATTTTCACAGGAGAATATTTAAAGAAATATAATATGTGACTCTGAATCAGCAAGATATTAAATTTTAATAATTTTTAAATCTTCTCCGTAATAGTTTTAATATGTTAGCTCTAAAATTATCAGAAAAAATCTATTAATAATTGAAACGAAAGTAATAATAAAATATTTTATGTATCTTGATTAATCAAATTATTTTCTTATTAGACTTTCATGAGAAACTTAATAAATCTAACTGTCAATCAAATTCTAATATATTTAGCAATAGCGAGAGCTGCGCGAGAATATAAAAATAGAACGAATATCATTCATATCCGCACGTTCTAATTATTTATCGGTGCTGTTCGACTTTCATGTTTGCAGTCGCTCCTACATGCAAGCCAAATCAGACCAAGGTCCATGGCGTGGCAAAACAGGAGAAGGCGAATATATCCTGTCAAGTGGATGCAAATCCACCGGAAGTGCAATTCAAATGGACCTTCAACAACTCTGCCGAGAGTATCGATGTTGCGGCCGGTCACATCGCACGGGCCGGTACATCCTCCATCGTCTCATACACACCAATGACAGAATTAGATTATGGCACACTGCTTTGCTGGGCTAGCAATCATATCGGCCAACAACAAGTGCCCTGCGTCTATCACATTATACCAGCTGGTAAAGTATCTTCTCATTCATGTCCGTATCATGATATTGGTGAAAATATGAATCGACGTTACGAAACTGGCTCTTAATATGCAGTGTGAATGTTCGATCAAGGAGATTGATCGTCACGACGGGATTGCGACGTGACGTGATAAAATTGTGCAAATTATTCACGAATTTAAAAAAATCAATAGATAAGAATTCTGAATTATTCATAGAATTTCAAAAAATCAATAGTTAAGAATTCTGAATATTTGGTCATATTTAATTTATGATTGCTTTTTGTGAAAAAAAAATAAGCGGATAGGAAGAAAAAAATTATTTTTAAAGAGAAAAAAGTAGCAATAAAAATAAAATGATTATAATTTTCTCTGATTTAGAAGATTAAAACTTTTTCTCGGATTTAGAAAATTAGAAAAATGTATGCCTCCAAAAAATAGATTTCCATATAATCCGCTTATTTTTCGAAAACTAATAAAACCGATGATAAATCCAATGCTAATAGTTTTCATTTGAGAAATTCAACTCTTCCGAGAATTACAACTTTATGCTAATTTAGGATTCAGATTTCGCTCCTAGTTTCCAAAGTTTCAATTTACGTAATTGAATAACTAATTCAAATCTTAATATATATAATTGGAAAGATGTAGCATGTGTCACTCTGTTGGGATTATTCAATTATCTAAAATTTTGAAATCTTGTAATCGTAATTAGCTCCAAAATTAATATAATCGATAAATTATTATAATTATATAAAGCATCAATATATAAAAATCAACAAAATAAAATATTGAAATCACAAGTTTTTCAAATATCAGAAGCTTTTGTAATATATAGATGTATGAAACTTAAAAAAAAATGCATATATATGTTCGCATCTCGCTAGTATGTAACATAAAAAAATTAGTTTATTTGTTAAATAAAAATTGTTATAATGAAAAAATCTAATACTGCTGCTGCTTTTTATTCATAAAACGCGATTTAGAAAATTCATGCAAGTCTAACGGAGATCCATAACGGTGGCACATTTCCCAATAATGGTCATATTTCTGCCGATATTGATGCTCGAGTTACCAATTAATCGCGATTCGCTATCAAATTGCTTTAATGCAAAGAAAACGCGCAACAAGAACACACATATTTGGGACATAAAAGAAAACAGTTTTCGTCTTTCACACCGCAAAAAAAGCAAATTCAACGTCAACAGATAAAAAGCGGGAGAAAAAAGAAGGAGGGAGATAAGGAAATGGAGGAACCGCGAAATGGTAGCAGGTGTCCAGCACTGTGATTTTTCAGCAACCATGAACGCGAGAACAACCTCGGCATATTCCTGCTTATTTCCTTTTCTTTATTTCTCCTCTCTCGCGACGCAATATGCCATATTCCTGTTACCGTCTCGTTCCTACCCTTTTAGTCGGCTGTTACGAACCGCAAAGTATCACCGGCTAATACCTCTGCAGGAAAAACCACACAGACAACCGTGCATCTTTACAGCCGACTCGGTTACAAGTGACTCTTGTATTCCAGCGAACCGTGAATCAGATTTACAGGGCAACTATCACGCCCTGATTCGCGACTATATCGCACACGAAACGATATGTTGCATAACGCTGCTTCTTCCGTCGTCTGTATAAGAGACTATACATCATCTTGGCGAGAAAAGTACGTAATATCGAAAGTTAGAGTAAACTTTAGAACACGCTGATGCTGAAGAGAGTCTACTTACATAATTAGACTGCTTATATAATTAGTTTGTTTAAAATGTAGCACACTTTAACAGCGGCATAAAAAATAAGTATAAACGAATTTTAAAAACATTGAGAAGAGTTATCAAATAATTAATTTACATTTATACAAATACAAACATTAACATTAACAAACATTAACATATTCAAGAATTAATTTATATTTATATTTATATAATTTTTTTACTCTAGAGAATCTAAGAATATCAACGAGATTTCAGATAATTCAATATTTCAATTTTGCTTATTTTTCTACAATATATAAAAATATAGTATTTATTAACTGTTATTATAATTACATAATATTTAATAAAAGGCAGCCAATAATTTTATAAAAAAAATATAAGCAAAAAAATTCTTTTACATTTTTAACTTGATATAAATACGCGAGCTTAATGTTAATAATCTTAAGAGGCTTTTCTCTTAATATATTCCTATTAATAATCTTAAGAGGCTTTTGTTGACATGCAAAACTAAAGTATCTCGATATATTGCTAACACATTAATTCATTTATCTCTACAATTCGCTTCACTAGCGTTTAAAGCAAATGAAGTTAAACAAATATTTGTCATCAAAGCTTTGAAGTATTTTGTAACAGTTAGTTAAAACATTGAAACAAATTTGTAATTTAATAGATTTATTTCTGAAAAATTTGATATAAAAATAAAAAAGTTATCAATCTCTAATTTTTACCAATAGATTCAAAACTTTATTATTTTTATTATTTTTTGTTCTTCTATTCTTTTTGTTGGTCATTTTATCTCTATTTTAATATCTCTGGTGTAAAAGTATGTCAGTTACCGAAGGCACTACTTGTGGGGAACTGAAAGATTGTCTCTGCGATATTATCGCGACCTCGTGCTCATTACCAGCGCGCAAATAGTTTCGTGCAAACGCGATGCATTTTAAAACTTTATCCGTGACAGGTCGGCCGGATATGGTCCACAATTGCACGACCTCGAATACATCGACCAATTCATTTTCCGTGCGATGCGCGGAGGGCTTCAACGGCGGTCTGCCACAATCCTTCCTGCTAGAGGTGCGCGAGAGCAATAGCCAGGAGTTGCGTGCCAATCTGACGTCGCCGGTGCCGCGTTTCAGCGTCACTCACCTGGAGTCGGGTGCCCTTTACCAGGCTTGCATTTATGCTTATAATGACAAGGGCCGTAGCGAGGCGATGGTGGTGCAGGCCGGCACTCTGAGGCTACCGGAGAAACAATTGACATCTGAGTCAGGTGAATGCGCCAATACCTATTCCTGTCTCCTCTCTAAATCCAAGACATTAGCTGATATTTTCGCGCCAGAAATCGAATACCTAATGATATCGAAAGCTATGTATCGGTTCTGCAGCGCCCATGTCGCACATTCAAGTGACTTGATACTCATTTGATGTTCGTATAAAAATTCCTGCAAGATTCGCTATAACGTTAACAACTCCAAAGCTTTCGATATCTTTTGAACGAAGCTTCGATACTCGGTTTGCTTAAAAGTTCCAAAGAAGTACTGGTTCGAGAGCCATCATTCTATCTGGTGTATCTTACATGAGTGGTTCTCAAACTTTCTTGCTTGCGACATAAAATTCTTACCATGAGAAATTGTGCGATCGTATTTTGAAAATTGAAAATTGATACAACTAAAAAGAAATCAATTTCTCTCTAAGAAGTAAAATTAAATTTAAAAACGGTGTAAAATTCAATTGGCCTTATAAAATTAATAGGCAAAATTTTTCTCATATTGCAAAACTTATAAAAGATAATAAATTAAATGAAAGTATATAATTTTAATTTTTAAAGTTTTCCTGACTTCTTTTAAGCCTCTTAAAAATTTTTTGCCAGTCGTAACGTTTTTCTCTCTATGGTACGATATGTATATATATATGCTGGACAACGACATATATATAATTACATAATCTCGAAAGGTTTACATAAAGTCTGAGTAATTACGAAAAAATTTCGCGTCGATCATACAGCGCGAATGAAAAGTCGCCGCCAATTGGCCGGACTGATGAAAAGCCATTGAGTCAATATTAATTCGTCGAGTGAGCCGCGTAAAAAGCTCCCGGCGCTTTTATGATCGCGCGAAAAATCGGGTCAGAAATTGGCGATTTAATACCGTCAGACAATTTTCCTGTTGTTTGCTCGATACGATTGTTATCGTAATTTTTAATTCATCTATCAAAGATTGTTGAGAGATCTCGCGCTTTATATTTTTATTAAAATAAAATACGTGCGCTATATTTAAACCATTATCCGAATCGCATTTCAACAAAATACATGACCGAATCAAGCATAACTCTTGTAATCTCGAATACCTTTTATTATATCTTTTATTCCCTCGTAAAAGCTGCGCTTGTTGCGCTATGCATGATATATCATTCTGTAGCACCATCTATACTCTTATTAATATTATCGTATCGCATAAAATCCATTAAAAATTTGATGTCATGTCAAGACTTTAAAGTGCTTTTAAAAGCGTTTTTATCAGAATGGATCGGAATGGATTATTTATGTCATAGTAAATGATTGAAAGCTGCTTAAAATTATTATGTAAATCGCGTAAATTTGGAGGAATTCTATGACCGATACCAATTATTGTAATTCTTATTTTTTTGCCTATTTTGACGTTGCAGAACGACCAAGACAAAATATCAGGCTAACACCGATGTTGAGCGTGATGATCGGCGTGGTGACGGCCCTCATCATCGTTGCGGTCATAGTGATGATCGTCTTACGGGTCCAACATACGCACGTGGAAGAGCAGAACAAATCGCAGATGGAGGATCACGCGAAGCAGACGAAGGCCGTCCCTATACAAAGGGAGCTACGATTTCGAGAGGGATGCAGTCTGCTCGCGGATGAAAAACATCCCAGTAGCCCGTTCAGAAAGCTCGACACCAGCGGTGACCTCAGCGAAAGCGATGAAAAGAATCCGGATATCATTCCGCAACAAATCACTGGTTTGTATCTTTGCGATTCGCTAATTATAATTCTGCATTAATTCTGACAAAATAAAAGGAGCGAGGCCAAAATTACGTTGAAAAATCTAAATTTTTTGTCTAAATTTTTTATCTTTGTTAATTTTTCTGCAAAAAGAAAGTACATAAGTAAAAAAATAATTACGATGATACATTTAAAAAAAATATACGAATATAATTTATATATAAATCGTCAATGTTTTAAAACATTTTCCTCATAACTAAAAGAAAATTTTGCCGAGGAAGTGCCTTGCTCTTTTATGTGCTTGTAAATTATTTTCGAAAGATTTTCCTCGCATTTATTACATACACGTGCATTCGTAAAATTCTGTTATGAAATTTCTGATTGTAAAAGACTCATGATTGTGCTTTCTCTATAGGCGATGAGCCATCAGAATATTTGAGAAAGAGACGTCTGGTATCAACGATCGAGACATCACCGTCGAGGAGTCTTTTGGAACACTCGACGGTGACTTCCATCAGCGGCCACAGCAGTTACGTCGGTTACTGCACGATCCGCAATGGCATGCCGCTGCACGAGTTCTCCAACTTGTCGACGAAGCACAAAAGCGTGAGTTCTATTGAAGATTCAATAACGTAAACGTGCAAATATCCCGTAGATGTTTAATGAAATAATATAGTAGAGCTTGTATTAATAACAATCAGTATGCGTCAGTCTGCAATTGAAGTAATTCAAACAATATGCATGATGTGATTCGAGATTAAATTAAATAATTAAGTAGAATATCAATGATGAACACGATGTAAAACATAACAATGATAATATTCCCTTAAGGGGGGAAGACCCTCCAGACAACAGGTTTTTCAATAATTTTTTACAAAAAACTGAGAGTATTTATTACATTGAATGAAATTATATATTGACATTGATGTTCAAATGTATACACACAAATTTTTTTATAAGAAAAAAAAACAAAATGGCGGCGCTACAGCTGCTCAAACTTGGCTCCTTCAATTTGCGCTGTGGAATGCCCAGCCCCTTGTAGTCAACTGAAATCAACCAATCAAAAGTTTTTCATTAAAATAAGTTATTTCGCTTTGTATGTACCTATTTTTAACGAAAAAAAAAAATGAAAATTTGAACACAAAAAGAAAAAAATTACACTTTTTTTTTATAAACAAATTGTTAAAAACAATATTTTTAGTAATAATTATTACTAAAAATATTGTTTTTAACAATTTAATTTTTTTTTGTGTTCAAATTTTCATTTTTTTTTTTCGTTAAAAATAGGTACATACAAAGCGAAATAACTTATTTTAATGAAAAACTTTTGATTGGTTGATTTCAGTTGACTACAAGGGGCTGGGCATTCCACAGCGCAAATTGAAGGAGCCAAGTTTGAGCAGCTGTAGCGCCGCCATTTTGTTTTTTTTTCTTATAAAAAAATTTGTGTGTATACATTTGAACATCAATGTCAATATGTAATTTCATTCAATGTAATAAATACTCTCAGTTTTTTGTAAAAAATTATTGAAAAACCTGTTATCTGGAGGGTCTTCCCCCCTTAACTGAGAGCTTCGTTCCCTCTCTCTCTCTTTTTCTCTCTCTGTCTCAAGTAATTATTGATTACTTTGCATAATTAGACTGATCCATTGATTGCCAAAAATTACGGGCGCATTTCAGTTTCAGCCACTAGTGGGTGACGTCTATGAGAGTGGTGTTTGCACCCTACCGAGGCAACACTGGCCCAGCCAAAGTGTACAATCGATGACAATGAGTCCTCCGATGCTGTACGCCGGTCTGGGTGTCGTCACCAGGAACTGTCCGAGTAGCAGTGTTCTCGTAACGAAGGATTGCGAGACGCGAATGCCCGGCCAATGCTGTTTAACGGTTCAGTCGCAGAAGGACGCGACGATAGGTACGCCGGTAGTAATGGCCAAGAGGGAGAGCTCCGTGTGACCCTACACCCACCACGGGGCCTGCACTTGCAGCGTGAGCGAACTGCTGTGAATTACGCCGTTTGTCAATCATGAGATAGTGTCAGTTCCGAACAACACAAGAACATCTAAAGGATATTTGTAGAATATCTTTAGAATGTCTTTACGCTAAGATTGAAATATCTTTTGAAAGGCTGAATAATTATTCTTAGGCTTTTAAAGAACATTTGAGACGCGCGTCTGTTATTATCTAGATCCGAAAATTAAATCCGAAAAGAAATCTTTTGGAAGATTCGTAAGAAATTTAAACTGATACATTTCTCAAATGTCTGTGTTGTTCGGGACACTTTGGGCATGCGAATCGGTTCGGGTTCGACGGGTTTATGTTTCCATTCTAACAAAACGTCACGAATTTGCGCCTCTCTGTTGAATCAAGTGCCCTTTTTATCCTGAAGAATGACGAACCGATTGCTCTGCCGGCATTTCTCACTTCGTGCGTAGCTTCATGACTGTGCCCCGGTGGAATCTCGACGAGCTTCTGCAGTGTGGTAGAGTGAGTTTACGATGTGTGCATGTGCAAGCGAAAGAAAAAAGTTCGCCGTGCACACTCCTGTATATATCTCGAGACGCGGAAGATATTTTGTACGAGTCGCGTATATTAACGGTTTATTCCCACTTTTACTATGAACACAACACTGTACAATTTGTCTAGTCGATGTAAGTATAAATATGTATATGCGTTAAGTCGTCGTGGAGGCGTCAGATCAGAATAACGTACACTGAGAGGGATGATCAGCGTATCATGTCGTCGCGCGTGCGGCATAATTATTTATAATGATGTTGACAATGCGGAAACAGAAGGAGAATCGCGAGGAATTGTATCAGAGACATATCGTTTGTATCGGTCGAGTCGAAACGTACAAAAATCAGAGACGGAGCAGTCAAACAAAACAAAGGAAAAGGGAAAAGGAATATATAAATATTCCCATCGCGCTTCTGTCTCTCAGTTTGCAGTATTCTGAATTATCGTAAAATCAAGTATCTCTTGTACAATGTATAAAGTAACGACTTCCTTCGAAGTAAATGTACTGAGTATGATGAACGTTGTTTTCCAAAGTCTTGAATCTTATTCTATAGAAAGAGGATGCATTTCGCATTACGAAGGCGTCCTTCCGTAACATGTGGTAATCGCGATAGCACTTCTAACTTACTGCCTGTTTCGACGCTTGTGAATCTTGTTGGTACTTCGTTCGGCAGAGGTTACCGCTCTTAGCCTCTTTGTATTATATAGCTTTAAAAAAGAAGAAAAAAAAGGGTCACCAAGAAGGAGGCCTCGTCATATCCTCCGTACGGTACAGGAATACTCTCGTCGCCAATTGGCTCAAGACCTTTCGCTACCAATCCGCGAAAGATAAGCTGATGAGAACTGGACGTGTAGATTGATATCGAGCAGTCGACTGCTGGACGGTGCATTTAATAAGTTATTTCACGCGAGATGCGCGCGCGTAAAAGAATCTCTCCTTTTTGCGAGAAGTGATAACCCGTATTTTGCTTCGATCTATATAGATTGATTTTTGCGTACAGGTTTACGCTTCCTCGATTGGTGCGACGATCTTGCTGCGACTGCAAGGATTCACGTGAGGAATAGAACGTATTTTATTCTATATGGCTGTGTGCGTAATGCGAGAGAGAAAGAAAGAAGATATCTTTCTAATAATCTTTTGATGTTCACTATATTTAAATGAAATCGATCCTAGTATACATGTATATCGTTCTAGAATTCGACAATGTAATTATAAAATTGATCTATCGACGAAATAATCGCTATATCGCATATTTTTTTCGAGCATTATAGCGGAAAGCATTCCAGAAAAATAAGGCAAAGATTTTTTAGATAAAATTATTTTTCAAGTATATTTCAAAAGCGCAAAAATTTATTTATATGTATTTAAAAAATCGCATTATAATTTTTTGTATATTAACTATATTAGATCATCTTACTTCTCTATTAGCAAGATTATAATCTTTAAATTAAAAAAATCTTAATTTTATTTCAATTCAATTTTATTTCGATGCGACAATGTTAGAAATGAAGTCAAAGTTTTGTTGAAACAATTCTATATTTGTCTATCAAATTGAAACTTTGCAATTGACCATAAACGGAATGTAGGTTGTGACTATTTGCAGTCGCGTCGTCGTATTGCAGTTTGTTATATGTGTATACAAGTAACTATGCAGAAGAGGCGGCCCTACATGTACGAAACATGTGTTCGTATATATATTTCCAAAGGAAACGATAGACAATGATCGGGAATATTTAGAATTACTTGATGTTATTAAAAAATGAGAATGATAAAAATCATAATTTTAAGCAAACCGTAATGTCCCGAGAAATTCTAAGTAAATGTTATTTTCTCGATCGTTTAAACGTTACGTTTTAAAAGATCATTAAAAATGAAACAAATCGTTGATTATTATTATTATTATTATTATTATTATTATTATTATTATTATTATTATCATTATTATTATTATTATTGCCATTAATGGAATTGATGTCGGAATATTGTGAGTGTACATTATCGAAGAGAAATTTTAGTAATTGTTGAAATGCGCAGTCCATTCACCCCCATTTCCTCGCTCCTTCTCCCTTCCCCTCTTGTTATAACTTTTGCACATATAATAATTATAATTGTGTATGCAGTAAATAACGCTAAAAAGAGAGTTTATAATCCGATGAGAGAAAAACGTCACGAGAACCGTACAATAAAACCTAGATTCAAACTGCCAAAGTTTCTACTCTTTATTCGTGTGTGTCTGTGCCTGCGTGCGTGTGCGCAATCATTATACACTATCATTATGCACACATATTATAAAATCACGTGAACTTTATAAATAGTTGCAATTTTTTTTCAGCAGAAGATATAAAATCTCTAAAAGTATTCACTAATCTTATTTTATTTGCTATATTTTACGAAGAAAAAAATAATTTATTATTTTTCTCTCATATCTTGTTAATAATTGTTGACTTCCAAAGCACGTTTATTTTTAGCTGTTTGGATCATATGAAATTTTTCGATGACCATGTTCGTCGAACACATCGCGTGGCATGATATTGCAAGGTGGTGGCCATATATTATTATCTGTAAAATGATCAAACGATATTTGTCAGCTCCCCAGCACTGAAAAATATGTATCGAGATATTTCTCGATCGCACATAAATCACGGAGATAATTTTAATGAAGACAGAATATACACATATATTTGACTGACGTGTGCCGTTCACCCTCGGCCTCATTTCCGCGTGTTACTTAAATATTGATTAAAAATAAAATACAGGGGATATCTTTTTTTAAGAATAAGAATGCGTTGCATTAACTGCCTGTACGTTATAATAAGGAGACCGGATCTGACCAGCTGCCATTTATGCAAGACAACAGATTGAAATTTGTATATGTACTTAGTTTAGGACTCTTCGATACACACGAGTCTCATGTACCCTTATACCAGAGAATGTTTTTTTGATATTGTAAATATTCTGAAATAAATAATCGTTTTTATTCACGCGACGATGTGCATTATTGCATCCCTTCTAGCTCCGATCCTCACGAAGATGTCAATGAATCGTCACTAATGTCTAACATTAATATTCATGCTGATGTTAATATTAATGTTAACTAATTAATATTAATATTATACTGCTATTTGAAATTTCCTTAAAATAGACATATATTATTCTTACCGTCCCAAAACGCGCTAGGTGACATATCGGAATACATTTGCATATATTCCTCAACAGTTTTTAAAACAGGCGAATTTACGTTCAAGAGAAACTCGAGGACTGTGCTTTCGGGTAGGCACTGGGCCGCCTTGTCTCCCAAATTCCGCAGCACGTCTTGAACGTCGATCGACTGTAAAATCGCATAAAGCTGTGTCATCAAACAAAATTAAAAAAAAAAATTTTAACTTCATTCAATATCAGACTCGCGGAATCGCTTCAAACAATTCTTTGAAGCTTCGTTAAAGCTTCGTCTCTCTCTCTCTCTGCTAACTAAAAAAATACTTTATAAGCTCCCTTAGGATTTTACATTTCTACGAACCTTTACATCCAAACCTATCTTCGCTATGTAGTCACATAATGTGTATATTTTCATTAAGCAATTTGAGACTTGTTTTTGAATGTCCTCTAATGTATGGCCTTCTAAAGTCCCTATTAATGTAGGCGGTATCGTATAAACATGGCACCAGCTCGTGAAAAATCTCTGAAAGCGCGATATATATTTTGCATGATCATTTTTATGTAAATATATATGCGTCATATCGGGTCACCAACTTGATGAACATGATGATACAAAGGCAAAGGAATCGCTTTCCCAAATTTGCATTCATTGTTCTCCGCGATATACATAAGCTCATAGTGTTTATAAATAATGTCTTCCCATGCCTTATCAAGAAAATTAAATTTCTATCTTATTTATTATTTATTTCTTATTTATTATTTTGCTCATCTTTCATGAGCAAATAATTGAATAGATGATACAAATAAGAATTGTTGTGATGGTAAATTAAAAAATTTACAAATTTCACAATTTAATTAATATAATCATAATTTATCTTAATATTTTTATAATATATAATATTTTGTGCATATGATATAAAGATATTGAGTGTTCTCGAATACCTCTAATACGTGTACATAACACGTTGGATAGACAAGAAACAGTCCTGTTATAGGCATGTCGCTATAATCCATGTGTAAATCGTGTATAATATCTTCCATCCTCTATAAAATATGGTAAAGAAATGATTTATTATAGTAAAAATTAATTATTATTATTTATTAACTATAATTGATATCAGAGAACTCTTGTGTCAAAGAATTAATATTAAAATATCTCTTTACAGAACGCCAACCCAAAGTTATGAATTTCACTCGCTATTCTCGTTAATAAAAATTATTTACGCAGATTATTGTATTTGAAATTGCAAAATTCTGAGTTATAAAATAGAATTTATAGTAATACAATTACTTTTCGCAAAACTTCATGAGTTCCACGATATTCTCCAAAATAGACAACTCGTGTAACGTAAGTATTCTGAAAAAGAAATACAATGTATATTTGCTACATATAAAAGTTAAGCAAATTGGAAAATTATGAATTTTAATGTTATAATTTTTTAATGTATAAATTTCCATTTATATACGTATCGTGTTAAATTTATATTACATTTATAACAAAAGAATATTTAAGTTTTATTTATGTTTTGAAATAAACTTTTATATGCAGATTTTTTGGTGTATTATCACATGTTTCAATGCTATTATTATTATAAACATTTAATTGCAAAGAAATATTAAAACAACTTACACAACCTGCAGCATAAAGATTGTATCGTATCACATCCAAAGCACTTTTTCTGACTTGTTCGGTTATGTGAATCATTAGTCCTTTGCATATTAATTACGTACGAGATATTGATGATATTAATTGTACAATATGTTATTATTAATTTTGCAAATAATATTTGTACATAAAAGCAGAAAATGCAAAATCTGCTTACTTTCTTTTCAGTTGTATTTTTGACATAATTTTAGCATGCAATACGATACAACCATAGACATATTAACATGTTAATATTTAATATGTCTATGGATACAACACAATAGATAAGGGCTGCGTTCCAATATTCACTGCCACTACTGAAAATCTATAATTTACGTGACGTACACTATAGATTTTCAGTACTGGCAGTGAATATTGGAACATAGCCAATACATCAAAAGAGTTCGATATTATCGATATAAATATTTGCTTTGAAATTAGTTATTTATGTCATTTACGCAAATTTCATATATACAACAGATACACACACACACACACACACACAAGCATATTATATGTATATACATACGTACATACATACATGCATACTCAGCATTAAAAACTCATTTATCGAAATTAATTTGAAATATAAAATAAATGTGTTTAGCCAATTTTTAGTAATGCATCATATTATATAATATATTGACATAAACATATAATATTGTTATAAAATTTTGAACAACAGTATATTATAAAATTTTTTAAAAATTTGGATAATATTTTATGATAATGATGCACAAAAATCAATAATATTTGTTTTACGGTATTTTCTTGTGGATTATCTTAATTTCACACACGTTGACATAATAATGAATTTTTTAAAATATATAGATTAATGAAATACTGCAATTATCTTTGATGTCCTACATGATGCAATTTATTTCATTTTTTATTCTTAAAATGATATGTAAAAAATGACGTTTTTTCAGAAGACGTTATATTAATATGCATTGATTACGCTTTTGTATATTCGCAAATATTCATGTTTTTAATTTTGAAATTTATTAAATGATATAAGAAAATAAATGGCGCACATGTAATATTCTAGTAACTTAAAAAAAATTAAATACGCTAATTGCTGCTACAACAAGTCTTTTAGCTTTGAATGTAATTTATAAATGCAACAATAAGAACGAATTATGTTTTTAATGAAAGATAAAAAAGTATAAAAAGTAAATCTCTGACATTTTTATTTAAAAAAGGGATTATATGTTATGTATACATATGCGTATGTGTATACATATATGTGTGTGTGTGTGTGTGTGTGTGTGTGTGTGTGTGTGTGTGTATATATATATATGTTTAATTTTCAAAAGTAGAAGTAAAATCAAATTTTTATTTCAGCAATCAATTAAACATTTCTAAAAATATGGTTATCAAAATATTTTATATACTAATAATAGAATACTTTCGCAAATTCAAGATCATATAAAGAAACTTAATTTTAATAAATCAAAATAAAAAAATAAAATTAAAATAAAATAGTATTTCTAATATTATCAAACATAAAGTTAAGTTTATATAACTATGTATATATACATATATACATATATGTATATATATATATATATGCATATTTATATATACGTTAGTTTTCAATATATATCACAATCTGCTTATCGATATACATTCAAAAGTCACTATGAGAAACTAAATAGAATTGCGTTAAAAATAATTTCGCATTATCGTACGAAGGTATGTAAAATTATATATTATCACAACCAAATTAAAATTAATCCACATATATATCGCACTTATTTCAAATAATACTATATGGTATTGCATGCTAGATTGCAAAAGATAATTTCTCAATTATTTCTTTGCTATAAACGGCAACGGTGGCGGTGTCGGTTCGCTGGGATTACCCAGCCATACTGATTTACTAAAACGCCCTTTTATAACGGGTGGTTGCCATTTATTACTGCACATGACGGTAAGTGTCGGCTTCTCTGCCGTGACTGTAGTTATGCTTATAGTCCTGAAATGGTAAAAATAGATTTTAAGGAAAGATTTAAAAAAAAATAAGAAAAAATCGGACATTAGCAAATGCAAAAGTCTAGTCTAAGTCCTCAACGAGCATATGACGTAAAATTGCTATTGCTTACGTGCCAAAATAATAACAAAGCAACGAAAGAGACTGTCATTGTGATAAATTGCAGCTTTTAGAAAATAAATAGCTATCTTAATAACGAATTTTGACAAAAATTGACAGAATAATGGAGGAGAAAATAAAAAGGTATTCATGATACAGAAATAGCATTTATTAATGAAGAATATGTTACAAATCTTTCGGTGGTAAATTTGTGATAGTAAAAAATAATTTATCAAAATTTGAGTATATTAGAAATTTTCTTCTGAATCTGTGTATGATTTTAACAAATACAAATCCATACCATGACATTCATATCCTCCATTCATATCCTCAAAAACTGTTTATATATATTTTATATTACAAATAAAAACTGCGCTTTTTTGTGGTCGATGTTTCAATATTTTAAGAATTTAATAAACAATAACATGACAATCAAACCATCTAAATAAGCGTCTAAATAAAAAAAAGAAAAATTGATTCCACACAAAATATAAGTTCATGATAAAAGTACAAAATTAGCATTATAATAATATATTTTGCATGATTTAAATGTTTAACACTTGTGACTGCTTTAAAAAATAGAACCAATATTAAAAAGATATTTGTGTATATAAATAAACATATAAACAAAACTAAATATATACATATGTGAACTAAGGACTTACATAAATGGAGAACAGATAAATTACAATATTTATTATAACAAAGAGAATGTACGCTCCACACATTTTTACCATCCAATAAAAACTGACATATCAATAAATTTAAAATAATTGGCAATGATTTATTCTATAAATCTTCTAATGCCAAGGTACTTGGTTTGGATGACTGATGGTACCCAATTTATAGTACCTGGTGGTAGACGGTGTCTGTTGAGCTGGTGTAGATGAATTCGGTGGAGTTGCTAAAACGGGAGTTTCGGCACCTTGAACTGGAGTACCGTCTCCCTTGAGGACAGAAATACATTTCCAATGATTAATATAATTGTCCTTCCACAATCGAACACAGCCATCATCACCGGAACTGGCTAAAATTGTTCCCATGAAATTCCAGCTAACACGCCACACAGTGCAGTAATGGTCATCAAACTGTGCAACTACATTTGTTTCAAAATGTGATACACCGGTCTGCATACTGTCTCTAAAAAAATAAGATAATAAATGTTTATTATTATCTTAATTTGTCTGCAGTTTTTTTACCCAGCTTTAAATATTTGTAAACTCACTGTACTGGTTTCAAAGTAACTATTCGTACATCTTTCGTGGCTATAGCTAACGTATGGAAATTTCTGCCTAAATTAGGAGCAAATGCAATGTCATAAACAGCATCTGTAATGCTCGATAATGTCTCAGCCTTCACCCAACGCCTGCTGCTCTCAGAATATTCGTAAATAAAAATTTTTGCACCAAGCAATGGGTTTGAGTCATCGCTACCAACTGCTATCATAGGTGGATGTAGTCTAAAATTTATTTTTTCTAATGTTAATGTAAGAATGTTAAAATATTATATCATATGTAAAAAATCATTTTATATCTTATGTAAAACCACAGTCATAAATTTTAAAGCTAAAAATAAATACACATGCTTACCTTGAGAGAGATGGATTCCATGTAAGACAACTACATGAAAGTTTACAATTAATGTCATGTTGTAACGTCCATTGACTTAGATTCATAATATCTGGTGCCTCATATATCCGAATGAATCCATCTGCACTACAAGTGGCTAATAAAAGACCCAAAGTTTTTGGTGCGAATTTTACGTCAGTAACAGAGGTACGTGAGTCAACTAAATTTGTTCTTTTAATCCAATGTTTACTACCACGTGCCTCTGGTCCAGAACCTTCACCAACTGTCAAGAGAGAAAAAAGATATAATAGATGAATGATACCAAGCTATAAAAAAAATAATCTCCGTCATACCAATTTCCTCCCAAACAGCAGCAGTACGATCAAATGAACATGTAGCAAGAACCTGACCAAATTCTGGATGTGCCCAAGTGACTTTCCAAACTGAGCCACTGTGAGCCTTCCAAGAAGCGGTCAAATGCCAATTTCCATGTTCATCTTCATCCCAGACCTGCAATACATTTCATAGTAGGTATATTTACGATATTATTAAAAAAAAAAGTTGTAAAAGATTAATTATGTGTTTAATATTCATGTGTATTAATGAAGATTGAATCCGTAAATATAAACAGAAAAAAATTATCGTTTTTTTATTCACTATACCTTAACAAATTGATCGCTGGAGCATGTTGCCATGCGTTCGCCATAATAATCATAGGCAATATCATGTATGAGATCCTTGTGCTCCGCATTGATACTGTGCGCTTCGAACATTGCGAATAAAATAAATGTCAATAATATTACCTACGTATTAAATTATACTGCTCTCTGTTGTTTACTAAAAATGCTATGCGTCTAAGCGTTGAAAGTTGAAAGCAATCACACCGTATGCTCTGTGTCGGCATCTGTTAGCATCTTTTAAGCCAATGTCTACGAATGTTCTCAGAGGGTAACATATAAGGTGTATAATTTCTGGTTTTGATCCGTGCTATATCTGCACTAATGCCGGTAGTACCAGTGCTGTATAGCAAAACGCTTATGTATATAAATTAATAGTAAATAAATTATTCAATCGCGAAAGATACTGTAATCTTCAAATGTAATGTTCACAGATGAAATAAATATTTTTCTATATATTCATTATCATATTTAAATAGTTTTATTTACAAAACACAAAATGCCTGCTGTGAGATAAAAACATTTTTAACTATATTTTTATAAATCTTCTTAATTAGCAATAAATTGATCTTTGATATTTATCATTTATAATTATCATTTTTTTAATTATTTAAAAATTTAATTATTAATATATGTATAGAATTTGTTAAATTAATCACTGATTCTTCTGAAGTTTTTATAATTAAGATTCGAAAAATATAGATGTTGCAAAATATTTTAAATGTCTCTTCCTTTATTATAAAATATAAAGAATTCATGTTCCAATCTAATATAGCCACATACATTAATATATTTTTATTATAATTTTCATACCAGCATAATATTTTTAAGCTTAATACTTTATATAACCTAATGTACTAAATTATAAAATTTAATATAATTACAAAGTAGTATTATTATTAATAAATAGATTGTATGCACACTGTCTTTTAGTTTCTACTTATTTCCAATCACTATGCATTTCTATCCAATATATTCTCTTCTTCGAGTTCTTGGATTATTATGGTTTATTGTATTCCTTTGTGTTAAAATCATAAGGATTACCATCATTTGTCATGCTTATTCCTTCCTATCGAGTCCTATGGAGAAATATTTTCTATGGACATTTGTTCTCTCGGGTATAGATATTCAAATCATTCAGAGAGAGAGAGAGAGAGAGAGGAGGAGAGAAGGTTTGAGATAATCAAATCACTGTAGTTGCCTTTTTTCTATTTTCTCAATTACTGTTCATTTTATTCAAAAATATTAATATAATTAATATAACATATACATATACATATATAATTTTGGTATCTCTCTTAGTCTGACTCTTTCCTTTCGACCTGTCCAGCATGGACAACCCTATCTAACTACGGCCGGCATTCATAATTTACTCTTATATTTAAGATCGTCTTAAGTAAGTTGGAAAATACAACTATTTTACTAACTGAACAGAATCTCAAGACGCGATCTAAGATCATACTTAAGATTATTTTAAATATAAAAATAGTCTATATGAATATCGGCATAGCTCTTAGGTTCATTAGAGTACTCAAACCTCCTCACCCGGCAAATGCCTCCGTTAAGGTGGAGATACGAGGAAAAAATTTTTTTAAATTTTATTTTTATTTTCTTTTAATGCAGGGTTTAATACAAAAGTGAATATAAAATATAATTTGAAACTTAATACAAAATAATTTTTATTTATTACATGGAATAATTTATTACGCGAAAATGTCCAAAATATACGTATAATATGAAATTTACTAAAAATTTTTATATAGTCCAGACAAGCCTGATTAGCCATGATTAATTACGTAACATTTATCATTAATAATCGATATGCGATAATAGAATTTAATAAGTTTTATGTAACGTAAATATATATTTAATAAGTTTTATGTAACGTAAATATATATAATCGTGATTAAAAGTCATTAATAAAATTATTGATCATTTCTTCGATTGTAGAAGAAAGTATTTGCATTACTCGCGCATTTTGTGTAGATTATCAAAGAAAATATTCAAAATACGAAAAAATAAAATAAGCTTTGATGTAAATCAATAATTAAATTACAAAATAAATCGCAATTTAAAATTCGCGAGAAAACGCGAATAAATAAATCGATAATCGGAATATTCGATTACGAGAGATATACGTATAATTTTTATAATATGATAATCGAAACCATCAATAGATACGCGCGCGATATAATTATTATCACACAAATGATGATACACGAAGATATTTTGATAAACATTTGTGGTCCGTATTGTTTATGAACATAAAATTCACTATCCAATTTATTTGTGATTAATACGCGACTTTATACGAATTTCGCGATTGAGAATAAAATACATATCCAATCTCGCGCTGATTAGCTAAATAAGATAAAATGAGCTTTATAAGCTTTAAAATATAGTTAAAAAATCGCGTTATCGCCACATTTAATAAAGAATTGAATGATTTTATCAAGGTCCCTCTAATAATCGATGTAATAATAGAATTTAATAAGATTTATCTAGTGTAAACAATCGCGATTAAAACAGTCATTAATAAAGTTATCGACCGTTTTTTAATTATAGAAAAAAATATTTATATTATTAGTGCATTTTACGCGGATTATTAAAGACAATATTCAAAGAAGTGGAAAGATAGACAAAGCTTCGATGTATAAGTCAACGATTAAATTATAAGATAAATCGCGATTTAAAATTCCCGAGAAAACGCGACGAATAAATAAATCGATAATATTCGGAATATCCGATTGCGGTATGTGTGTGTATATTTTTTATAATATGATAATCGAAGCGCCCTCAATTACATTAGATATATATAATAGACACTATTATATCGCGCGCGATATAATTATTATCACATAAATGCGAAGATATTTTGATAGACAATTTGATGTCTGTAATGTTTACGAATATAGCACTCACTGTCCGAGTCATTTGCGAATCTTTATAAGAGAAATCGCGATTTGAATTCACGCGAAAACGCGACGAATAAATGAGTTGATAATATGTGGAATATTTGATCGCAATACGTATAATTTTTATAATATAACAATCCTAGCTCTCAATAGACACGAGCGCGATATAATTATTATTACGTAAATATAGAAAATCAAAGATATTTCAACAAAACATTTGAGGTCTGTAATGTTTGCGAATATACAATTAACCGACCGATTTATTTCCGAATTTTTATAAGATAAATCGCGATTTAAAATTCGTGATAAAAAACGCGACGAATAAATAAATCGATAATATTCAAAATATTCGATTGCGCATAATATTTATAATATAATAATCGAAGCCATCAGATACGCGAGTGACATATCGGTAATATCCGATAAAAAGAGGAGCGATCTTAAAAATGGAGAACGATTAACATCTTGTTTCTACATCAGATTTCGCAAGATCAATCTGCGAAGAAAAGTTAAGTGATCCATTGAACGTCGGGAACTTTACTGTAGGAGGGAACGAATCCCGAATCTTCCGGATTATTCCCGATAGCAATGATTTCAGTAATATATCAACGACCAAACAATTATCCCTCGTCATTGTCTTCAATTCACGAAATTGATATGCACGTCAGAAAACATGTTCTTTCATTATTAAGAAATATATTTCTTTATTGAAAATTAAATGGATATAACGATTTTTTTATAAAAATGTGATTACGAACGATTATATTTATAAATAATAAAATACATGCATCATTGGAGTTTGTGTTAAATGTGCGAACACAATAATTTGGGGTACCGTTCGCGCGCGGGAGACGAATCGAATCCGATATCAGCAAGATTTAAAAAATTTCAATTCGAATAGTGTGCAAAATAAAATAAATAAAATAATTTTAAATAATTAATTCTAGATTAATTCTCTAGATTCTTATTCTTATAACGTTTAAACTAATAATTTTTTTCTTTTAATCAATATCTTACTGATATAGAGGTACCCATTCGATTTGTCTCGAATTTTCAAGTATTCGCACATTTTATGTAACATTGATGTATAATTTCGCATATATATAATATATAACATTAATAAAAATTATAAAAATATTTTGGATATGTAAATTTATGCATGTATTTTATTATACATATGTATAAAATGGTATATATCTAAAAACTAATATTTCAAAATGGCGATGGTTGTCCAATACCTGCAAATAGTTTCTTAAAAGAAACTAAAAATTAATGTTAATATCCCCAGTACCTAGAAATAATTTTTCAAAAGAGAGGCAAATTATATTAATTAAAAATACATTCGTTCGTAATCATTTTTATCAAAAAAACTGAAAAAAAAAGATGACACCGAACTATATTATTGTTATCGAGAAAAGCGGTAACAACCGATCTGAGCTCGGTGAAACGTATACTCCCTCCGTCTTTTGCCAACCGTAGGTTGGCAGCAGTCGGGAGTAAAAAATTAATAAAAATTAATCACAATATGAAATTACTTGAAAAATAAAAATTTATACACAACGCTATATCTATATTTAATCTACTATTAAATCTTTTAGACAATAATAATACCGAATCCTAATAATGATAGAACATTTTTAACGAAGAAAAGAAAAGATACATTTCTCTCATCTAAATATATATTATTTAAATTAATTCGACTTCAAAGAAGCGTATGGGGTTCGTCGTTGAATTACTATCAAAATCATTGCTTTCGGAAATTGCCAGGAAAACCTGGGATTAGTTCCTTCAATCTTACAATAAAAATTTCCAATTTTCAACAGGGCACCGAACTAGACGTCGCGAATGGATCTCACAAGAACCGGTGAGAAATAATTCTCCATGATGAAAATCGTTTCGACTCCTCGGCGGTACGAGCCACGCAACTTTCATTAACGTTTATTTAACGAAAGGAACAATGATAATTCTTTTATTAAAACGACAATCTCGTCTAAGAACGCGAAAAGAACGTGGGAAAAACACGGTGATTTCGCAACCATAATTTATTAATTTATTTATGAATATTTTCCGATACAAAATTCGTAAATACAAATATAACTGAAAAAACAAATTATTAAATTCATAATAATTAACTCGCGATTCTATAATATCGAAGGTGATCGTTAGATTTTGTAAAGTTAATATTTAATCGTTGACTTATCACATCGAATCTTCACTCTCTCTTATTCGACATTTCTTTATATTTAATTAGCAATATTTAGGAATATTATCTGACGAGAGGGACAGCGATAAAATTCTTTTGTTAAAATGATAATCTTGTATAAGGACGCGAAGAGAACGCGGAAAGAACACGGTATTTTCGCAATTATAATTTAATAATTTATTTTAAGAATATTCAGTTCCGCGCGATATGGAATTCATAAATAAATAAAGCTAACGGAAAGCATATCATTAAGTTTATAATAATTGACTCGCGATTCTGTAACGAAGGCGTCCGTCAAATTTTATAATGCTTATATTTAATCATTAATTTAGCATCGAATTTTTACATTTTATATAAAAATTTTCCGAATTTATTAATGACTCTTTGACATGAAAATACAAACAGTTACTCTTTTATGAATATTCCAAAAATATATACTTCAGAAACAAATACTTTAATTTAATGAATTACTATTATGTAATCATTATACGTATATTTTCGATAATTTTTCGTGTAATTTACATAAGAATTTACAATCGTAAATACAATTTCATATAATACAATTATAGTCATAATTGTATTATATTTTACAATTAAAATATCAATGTTAGATTATAATTAAAATACAATTATAACTATTTATAATTTACAATTTACAATTTACAAATTTATGATGTTATCAATATCAAATAATAATATTCGATTTATTTAAATATTTAATAACATCGATATAATAATTTGATATTGATAGCATTAACATTTGGATTTAATATTATATTTGATTTAATACACATATATTTTTAAGTTTTAAAATAAAATATAACATGTAAAGATTTCTTAAACGTTAATAATTATGCAATTTCTTTAATATTTCTGAAGATAATTTTGATAATTTAAACATTTAAAACATTTTTATTTTTAAAACATGTTATATTTATTTTTACGTTTTTAAAAATAAATTCAACTTAATGAAAATAATTTTAATTTACCCCTAGGATTATTGGAATATTAAAAGAAAGAATGAATCTTACTTAATAGCCCTAACAACCCTACTATTAAAGGATTCTAATAATTTTAATAGCTCTAACAATCCTACTATTACAGAATTCTAATGATCTTAAGAGCCCTAACAATCCTAATATTAATAGAAGAATTCTAATGATCTTGATGATTACTTAATATAGTCCTAACAACCCTACTTCCTGATTAACTAAAATTATTCGAGATTTGTGGAACCTATTTCTAATCATCACCTAACCTAATCATGTATATATTTTAATCACGTGCTTTAATTACATGCTCTAATCGCGTGCCCTAACCGCGTGCCCTAACCGCGTACCCTAACCGCGTACTCTAACTGCGTCCTCTTCAGGCCAGTTGAACCTACCTTTTGTTGATCCTGGCCATTTTCTTTCTCGATCTCTAATCAGAGATCGTAAAAGGAGATAAACACTCCTTCTTTTGCCGGATAATTACCGGCAAATGAGCGTGAAATATTTACGCTCATTTAGTAACGATCGTTCCATTTTACGATCGTTCGTTAAATATTTGAATATAACTTTATTTTAACTGAAATAAAGCCAAATTACTACAAATTTCTATATATTTTATATTTTGTAATAAAATATAAAATTAATTTGTGTATAATTTTTATCATATTACAAATTATTTAATTAATTAATCATTTGACTTTATATTAAGTTAAAGTAAAGTTTAAAAACAATATCTACAAACAAATTCTACGATGGATGAGCTATAAGGAATTAGAAGATAAGTGCGCGTTATAAGAATAAATTAGCATAAGGAATTAATAAAATTGATAAAATTGTTAATGCATGTTCTTTATTTAATAAATTAATTTAATTAATTAGAGAAAATCTTTACAAAAAAATCTTTTCTTGATTTCTTCTTTATTTAATTAATATTTCAATATATTTTTGTAATAGATGCAAAGCATTTCGAAAGAACTTTAATCCATCCTAGCTCATTCATTTTAAGGCAACGGATTTATCTACAATCTACAATCTATATCTACATCTACATCTTCAATCTCTACGAATCCGTTACCTTAAAGTTAAATAAAAGTTTTTCTCACTCACCAACACTGATGCGCAACAGCGGAGTTGTTGTTATCGAAGCTAGTTGTCTGTAACATACAAATATAAAATTCATTTATAATAATGCTCACAAAATGCAATCAATATTTAAAAAAATTTTTATCGCGCGGAATTTTATATCCGATATGTAAAATAATAAGCAGATAAACACGGAAAAATTTTATAAATTTTTGAAACTATTTTTTAAATAGAAAATTTTATATGACTTTTATAAAAATCTTTCTCTTTAATTCATTTAAATAATAAGATCAAATTATTGTTCGTTTATAACAAGTTAACGATTTATAACAATTAATATATAAATAATAATATTCACCATCAGGTTGTTCCGCCGGTGCAGGATGCCTCTCCTAGGCCTGCTCCTCCTCTCAGATCATCAGGGTTGTTACATCGATCTATAACATACAAAAGAAGATTCCAATGTAGCAGCGTTCAAAATAATTAATATTTCAAAAATTATTGTATACATTGAATTTTATATTCGATGCATATAATAATAGCAGATTAATAAAATAATTCTATAAATTTTAAAAAACATTACTAATAATTCTCTTATAACTTTATAAAAGCTTACACCTTTACAAGATTATAGCTTTAATTTAAAAATCTTTGTCTTTAATTCTCTCTTATTTAAATATAAATAAAAAAATATAAATAAAAACATCAAATTAATTGTTGCGATTAATTGTTTAATTTAAATTATAATAAATATATTTAATATTTAATATATAATTACAAATAAATAAATTGCTTACCAGAAGGTTGCTCTGCCGGAGCCCGATGCCTCTCCTAGGCCTCCTCCTCCTCTCAGTAGTCTTAGACGCGCGATACTTAACGGCACTCCCGCACTTACGAGCGATATTTTTATATCGCTATTTTCCTTATTTTACGCGCGATACTGAACGGCACTCCCGCACTATTTCGGTACGATTAAAAATTTGCTCGCGCGATGTATATATTTAATATATATATACTTTCAACGACACTCCCGGTTTCGGTACGAGCGAAAATCCCATTTCATTTACGAGAATCAACTTCGAGCCAATAGATCGGGAATGCAACGATACAACGAGCAAAGATTAGGCCCGAACCAGAAAGAAGACGAAACGATTGACGGAAATAGAGGAAAATGAAGCTCACCAGCTCTTTTTCGCGCATAATTATCCTATCTCGTATCGAACCTGGACCCGCTAAGCACGATTTCAGGTGCTTCGCCCGGAACACGAAGTTTCCCGCGATTGCAGGACATGGCTACACCAGGCTGGTAGACGGCAAAAGAAGAGGATACCCACATTTTTTAAATGCTAACATTCAGCAATTTAGAAAATGGGGAGGCAACCCCTTTTACCGAGCGAAAATCGTGCCTAGGGGAATCCACTCGACTCATCGACATGGTTAACACACGCAGTGCGTGTGGCTGTAGACGAGCAAAGAGAAGGGACCCATTGACGACCATTTCGAGCAATCGATCGAGTTCTAACTAATTCGGGCCGAATCACTTGACGAAGCACGAAGCAAGAGTGTACGTTGCAGAGCAACGTGTGCAAACTCGAAACATCCCAGTTAGTTGGCATCGGAAGTAGAGACTCGTGACAATAAATGAAATGGAGATTTTATATGAAAAAGTCTAAAAGTTCCGCGAAAACGCGACGACGCGAGAATACTACAACGCGAAAACGCGAAAACGCGGTAACGAAGCACTTGCCGTCCGCGGCACGTTGACGGCACCGACGACGCGAAAGGGTACTTAGCTTCCCATTCAGGCACCTTAAGATTTATCATAAATAGAAAAATTTAAGATAAACCTCAAGGCACCATCCAAGTACTAAGCCCTCCCACCGCGACAAGGTGTACCCCATGGGAGGGTTATATTATATATAATTTTATATATAATATAATACATAATTTGAAATTTATTTTGTAATATAGTACATAAATTTAAATTCGCAAATATAAACGATAAATATAAAGGATAAGAGAACATCTATTATATAAAGCAATGTTCGAAATAATTGATTTTAAATCTAATTATTGCGCGCAATTAATTTTTACATTTTTACTTTTAAATAGATATATTTTAATATTATAAATCGCGTAATTACAAAATAATTTATATTTCTTAGATATAAACTTTTAAAAAAATTTCTATTTTTTTATATATAAAATATTTAAATAAATATATTAATTTGAAATGTTTTATAAAATATAAGAAGTATCTGAAAATATTAATTAATAAAAAATTTTATAAATGTTTTAATTATTTTAAAATAAAATGGAATATTTTTTATAAGTATATGTATTACATATGTTACAATTTAAAATCACTACTAAATCACAATGAAAGAAATAAAACTAAATGAGAAATATATATATTTTAAATATATATACTATTGATAAATAATTTATATATTGTTGCGTCCGTGGAACGATATATATCGAATGCGCGCGACACAACCGATCGGCACACGCTCGCGCGTAAATAATAACGCGGTTTAAGGTATACAAGAATTTTAATAAATCACGAGTAACATACAAGAATTCAGAATAAATGTAAAACGGATCACAGGTAGACGCGCGTCCGCACAGCTTGACAGCTGGGCTCAGAATCTCTGACAGTCGTTGTTAACATCTTGACAACGCGCGCGGAAACGATCTTTTTTCGTCGACGTACTTCCTGCCAAAAGAATTCAACGGGTGGCGAATACATCCAGGAGGACGGGACGCGGGAACGCGGGAACGCAACAATATAATAAATAATGAATGTGATAAATAATTTAAATTAATGACTTACATACATCTTATTGATCCATCCATTTCCAAAACCTCCTTTTTTCTTTTGCTTTCTTCGATTTTTCCTCGTGGCACTTCAATCCTCGTTGCACTCATTTGAATTCCTCGTTGCACTTGCACTCATTCACGAAAAGTTCCTCGTTACACTTGCAATTGTGTTTAGAGAAAGAATTTGGTAATATATGAAACGTCTCACATCACTATTTCACTGCTCAAGAGCCACTGAGCGAATGATCGTAAGTTAGAAACATTACCGCGGTACTGTTTATATCGCCAAGGTTGACTATGAAAGGAAAGAATTTGATAATATATGAAACGTCTCACATGCCTACTTTAGTGTTCAAGCTCACTGTGCGAATGATCGTAAGTCAAAAACATTACATATCGCCAAGGTCGACTTATATTATGTTATTGTTAAAATTCATTGTTGAAATATTTTATGAATGATAAGTATATATAATTCTCATTTATAAAATATCTGAACAATTATATTATTATGAAATATTTTAACGTATTAATATATTAATATATCTCATATATTTAACACATTAATGTATCGTAAGATTAAAAGATTAAAGTAATGATATGTCGTAATATATATGTTTGATTGTTTAATTAACAAGGATTGCCGATTAAGAAAATTTGAAGCATTGAAGCATCGAAATTTATTTAATTCCAATAAGTATCGTTAGGGAAATTATTATAATAAACATCAATAATCGAAAGATCATAACAAAATTAATTCTCTTATCTTCTTTTATGTATCCCCTGTTACAATTTTTAATCGCGGTAATAAAGCATTACGATTCGATAAAGATTTATCGTTTCGATACAGTTTCATGTCGTTAATTAATTTTTAATTAATTGATTTTTATTAATATTTAAAGCAAATTATGTTTCGATATTAATCGTAGTTGTGTTTAGTAAAACAATTACAATATACGAAGCGTTTCTCATCACTACTTTATTATTCGAGAGTCACCGTGCGAATGATGATAAAGCGGTAACGTATAGCGCGCTACTGTTTATATTTTATATTGCCAAAGTCGAACACCGTGTTATTGATAATTTGTTGCCGAAATATTTTATATATTATAAAATATACACTATCGCGTAATATTAAATTATAGAAGTATTTTAATTTATTAATTAAAATTGATTATTTATTAAACAATTTGCCCGAACTCACCACTCCTTCCCCACTTTCCGCCGCGTGCCTAGTATAAGGTTACAATCGGACGACTCTCGTTGTCTCACCCAAATTGGCCGATTTTCTTTAATTAATTTTTCGTTAATTATTGCTAATATTGCAAAACAGAGCACCTTCCTTCTTAATTTGAGCCAATCTACCTTCACACTTCGGGACTACAAAAAGTTATCAGACATCCTGTATATGGTACATATCTTATAGTACGTAAAATACATATTTCGGCAATGAATTTTCAACATATAGATAGTGATACGAATAAAATTACTACATGTTCTATACGAATAAAATTACTTCTTTAATAATACATATAGTCAAATATATTTCGTGATAAAGTATAATTTATTATTTTAGATTCGTTGAAACCGTTCAAAACGTAACGATATATCCATCAGGTAATCATAATTTTACTAATCAGGTAATAATATTTTTAATAATACTTTACGATAGTAATCTTTTTAATTAAAAAATAATATGAATAATATATAAAAAATTTATAAATCACTTACCACGCAATTTCATTACTCCGTATGTTGCCTGTCCTATATGCCTTTCCTAATATCCTTTTCCTCCCTTGTTCGTCCTTTGTTATTTTTTCGTGGCACTCACTCTCGAAAATACGACTAATTATATTTATGGAACGATTGTGAGATACCTTGCGGCATGCCTCATCGCGGAATAATTATACAAGAAATACACTTTATTATATTGTAAGAGATAGAGAACACACGAGGGACATATTCGCTCGACATTTATATCGGGCCAAATTCAATACTACTTGTTAAATGCTATTTTCATTGTTGATATATGTATAATATATGTATATTAACATGAATTATAAGATCGAAAGATTAATGTAATTGAAGTCATGATATGTAATAATCATTTAATTATTAATTCGATAATATACAAAGTATTTTGTATCACTATCTTTGCTCGAGAGTCACTGTGCGAATAATACCAAAGTCGTGGCATGTAAATATTAGCGCGCTGTTGTTTACGCCACCAAGGCCAAGATGTTATTGTCCGTTCATCATCGAAATATTTTACATTCTTTAACAAATATATGCGCGAAATATTAAAGTATAGAGAAATATTTTAGATTATATAGATTAATTACATAATTATTTACTAAAAGATTAATGTATCTTTTATGGAGCTTTTCGTTATATGTTAATTATTTAGACGATTCTACCATTCGACGTTTTAAAGTGCGTGTTTTTAATCCGAATTATATTTAAATGATTGAAAAATAGATGAAACGTCGGAAACGAATTATATTTGACTCTATATAAATATCAATAAAAAATAATTTTCGCTCGTAAAAATTGATTTCATATTAATTAAATCAAAATTGCACATAAATGCCACAGCGCGGTAGTTGGAGCGCAGGAAAAAAACAATACTTCCTTCTTATTAATTGTTGTTTATTTCGAATTAAAAAACTACAAAAATAACGAATATTTCGGATCGTCTTTGATCCTTCCTCAACACGATTAACAATATAAAATATTATATATATAATATTATAATATTGTAACATAATATTTTATTATAATCTTCATTGCTGCAATATTTTTTATATTTAAAATGCTCTATATTATATAATACAATGTACTTAATAATAAAGTATAACATAATTACAAAATATATTATTATTATATTATTAGTAAATTTTATAACTCTTTGCAAGCTGTCTTTTTATATGTCTAATCATTATGCGTCTCTGTCCAATGCATCTTTTTCTTAGAGTCTTCGGATTGTTATGAACTGTCGCACTGCCTCGTCCTAAAAACTATAAAAACGCTTCTTCTTCTTGTGATGTCCATCGGAATACTTTCTGTGGCCATTTGTTGTCTTCAGGCATTTTTAACAAATATTCAAATTGCTGAAGTCTATTTTTCTTTATTCTTTCGATTATTGTCTCTTTTGCTTCATTTTACTCAAAAATATTAATATAATAGTATAATAAATATTATTATATATTAATTAATATGTATTAATTAATATATTAATATAATAAATAATATAATAATTTTGGTATCTCTCTTATTGTTAGTCTGACTCTTCCCCTTCGACCTGTCCGGCATGGGTGTTCCTGCCGGTAACGACGGCCAGTATTCATAATTCACTCTTATATTTAAGATCGTCTTAAGTAAATTGGAAAATATTATATAACAATTTATTATATAACTTATTATATAACTTATTTTACTAACTAAACGGAATCTTAAGAAGCAATCTAAGACTTAAGATTATTTTACTTAAGATTACTTTAAATATAAGAATAGTCTATATGAATATAGGCGTGTGTTACCGCCGGCATAGCTCTTAGGTTCATTAGAATACTCAAACCTCCTCACCAGGCAAATGCTTTCGTTAAGGTAGAGATGTATCGAGGAAAAATTTTTTTTATTTCTTATTTTTTTTTCAATACAGGGTTAGGTTTAATAAAAAAGTTAATGTAAAATATAATTTGAAATTTAATACAAAATAATTTATTACATGGAATAATTTATTACACGAAATGAAATTTAATACAAAATAATTTATTACATGGAATAATTTATTACATGAAAATGTCCAAAATATACGTATAATATAAAATTTACTAAAAGTTTTTACATAGTCCAGACGAGAATGATTAGCGATGATTAATTACGCGACATTTATTATTAATAATAGATATGCAATAATAGAATTTAATGTAACGTAATTATATGTAACGTAAATAACCGTGATCAAAAGAGTCATTAATAAAATTATCATTATATAAATTAATAAAATGATCATTTCTACGATTGTAGAAGAAAGTATTTGCATTACTGGCGCATTTTGCGCGGACTTATTAAAGACAATATTCAAAGACATGGAAAGAGAGACAAAGCTTCGATGTATAAGTCAACGATTAAATTATAAGATAACGTTAAATTATAAGATCGCGAATTAAAATTCCCGAGAAAACGCGACGATTAAATAAATCGATAATATTCGGAATATCCGATTGCGATATGTATAATTTTTATAATATAATAATCGAAGCTTCAATAGACATTATAATCGCGCGCGATATAATTATTATCACAATTTGATGTCTGTAATATTTACGAATATAGTACTCACTGTCATTTACGAATCTTTACAAGATAAATCGCGATTCGAATTCACGAGAAAACGCGACGAATAAATAAATCGATAATATGCGGAATATTTGATCGCGATACGTAGTAAATTTTATGATATAATAATCGAAACTCTCAATATACACGAGCGTGATATAATTATTGTCACGTAAATATAGAAAATCGAAGATATTTCGACAAACATTTGAGGTCTGTAATGTTTGTGAATATACAATTCACCGACCGATATATTTGCGAATTTTTACAAGATAAATCGCGATTTAAAATTCGCGATAAAGCACGACAAATAAATAAATCGATAATATTCAAAATATTCAAATGCAGATACGCGAATGACATACCGGTAATATCCGATAAAAAGAGGAGCGATCTTAAAAATGGAGAACGATTAACATCTTGTTTCTACATCAGATTTCGCAAGATCAATCTGCGAAGAAAAGTTAAGTGATCCATTGAACGTCGGGAACTTTACTGTAGGAAGGAACGAATCCCGAATCTTCCGGACTATTCCCAATAGCAATGATTTCAGTAATAAATCAACGACAATTCCCTCGTCATTATCTTCGATTCACAAAATTGATATTCACGTCAGAATACATGTTCTTCCATTATTAAGAAATATTTTTTTATTTAAAATTAAATGGATATAGCAATTTTTGTATAGAAACGTGATTACGAACGATTATATTTATAAATAATAAAATCCATGCATCATTGAAGTTTGTAGTGAATGTACGAATACAAACAGTTTTGGAGTACCGTTTGCGCGCGCGAGACGAATCGAACCCGATAACAGCAAGATTTAAAAAATTTCAATTCGAATAGTTTGTAAAATAAAATAAATCAAATAATTTTGAATGTATAATTAATTCTAGATTAATTCTCTAGATTCTTATTCTTATAATGTTTAAATTCATAATTTTTTTTCTTTTAATCAATATCCTGCTGATATAGGGGTACCCATTCGATTCGTCTCAAAATTTTTAAGTATTCGCACATTTTATATAACATTCATGTATAATTTCGCGTATATATGATATATAATATTAATAAAAATTATAAAAATATTTTGGATACGTTAATTTGTGCATGTATTTTATTATACATATATATAAAATGGTATATATCTAAAAACTAATATCCTAAAATGGCGATGGATGTCCAATACCTGCAAATAGTTTCTTAAAAGAAACTAAAAACTAATATTAATATCCCCAGTACCTAGAAATAATTAATTAATAATTAATAAAATATATTCGTTCGTAATCATTTTTATCAAACAGTTAATAAAAACTATTACAATATGAAATTACTTGAGAAATAGATATTTATACACAACGCTATATCCATATTTAATCTACTATTAAATCTTTCTGGCATTAGACAATAATAATACCAATCCTAATAATGACAGAACATTTTTAACGAGAAGAAAAAAATAGATGCATTTCTCTCACATCTAAATATATATTATTTAAATTAATTCGACTTTAAAGAAGCGTATGGCGTTCGTCGTTGAATGACTACCGAAATCATTGCTGTCGGAAATTGCCAGGAAAACCTGGGATTAGTTCCATTCTTACAATAAAAATTCCCAATTTTTAACGGGGCACCGAACTAGACGTCGCAAATGTATCTTACAAAAACCGATAAGAAATAATTCTCCATGATGAAAATCGTTTCGACTCCTCGGCGGTACGAGCCACGCAACTTTCATTAACGTTTACCTAACGAAAAAAACAACGATAATACTCTTTTATTACAACGACAATCTCGTCTAAGAGCGCGAAGAGAACGAGGGAAAAACACGGTATTTTCGCAACCGTAATTTATTAATTTATTTATAAATATTTTCCGATACGAAATTCGTAAATACAAATATAATTGAAAAAACAAATTATTAAATTCATAATAATTAACTCGCGATTTTATAATATCGAAGATGATCGTTAAATTCTGTGAAGCTAATATTTAATCGTTGACTTATAACATCGAATCTTCACTTATTCGATATTTCTTTATATTTAATTAGCAATATTTAGGAATATTATCTAATGAGAGGGATAAAATTCTTTTGTTAAAACAATAATTTTGTATAAGAACATGAAAACAACGCGAAAAGAACGCGGAAAAAGCACGGTATTTTCGTAATCATAATTTATTCATTTATTTTACGAATACGAGTATTCAGTTCCGCACGATATGAAATTCATAAATAGATAAATCTAACGAAAAGTATATCATTAAATTTATAATAATTAACTCGCGATTCTATAACGAAGACGTTCGTCATATTTTATAAAGCTTATATTTAATCATTAATTTAGCCTCGAATTTTTACATTTCATATAAAAATTTTCCGAATTTATTAATGATTCTTTGATATGAATATATAAATAGTTACTCTTTTATGAATATTTCAAAAATATGTACTATAGAAACAAATATGTTAATTTAACAAATTACTCTTATCTAATCATTATACG
Organism: Camponotus vicinus; assembly: GCF_025532165.1. Classification (NCBI taxonomy): domain Eukaryota; kingdom Metazoa; phylum Arthropoda; class Insecta; order Hymenoptera; family Formicidae; genus Camponotus; species Camponotus vicinus. The sequence goes on along the minus strand of NW_028141981.1, from coordinate 5,007,531 downwards.
TATACTTTCGACCATTTTTCCTGTAATTTACATAAGAATGCATTGATATAATTGATAATCCTAAATACAATTTCATATAATATAATTATAGTTATAATTGTATTTTAGACACAATTATGTCAATAATTAAAAATATCAATATTCAATTATAATTAATATACAATTATAACTATTTACAATTTACAAAACACAATTTACTACTTACAAATTACAATTTACAAAATAGAATTTATGATGTTATCAATATCAAATAAATGGATTCGTTTTATTCAAATGTTTAATAACATAAATAATTTGATATTGATAGCATTAACATTTGGACTTAATATTATATATCACATATATGTGTAAATTATATATTTAATTTTTAATTTTTAAAATAAAATATAACATGTTCTTGAACATTTACAATTATGCAATTTGTTTAATCTTCTTGAAAATAACTGATAATTTAAATTTCATTTTTAAAATATTTTTAAAAATAAATTCAATTAATTTTTTAAAAACAATTTTAATTTATTACAAAGAATTACACGAGTAGTATTTAAAATATACGTATACTATGAAATTTATTAAAAAGTTCTACAAACAAGACTGATTAGCGATGATGAATTACGCGATATTTATTGTTATTAATCGACATAATAGAATTTTATTCAAAACGCGAAAAGATAGATCAAGCTTCGATGTAAGTCAAAATACATTAAAATACAAGATCAATAACGATTTAAAATTCTCGAGAAAACGGATAAATACGATAACGAATAAATAAATCGATAATATTAAAAATATTCGATTACGATATGCATAATTTTTGTAATATGATAATCGAAACCGTCAACCGCGCGCGACATAATTATTATCAAACAAATGCGAAGATATTTCGAGACATTTGAGATCTATAATATTTGCGGATATAGAATTTATTGTCCGATATATTTGCGAATTTTTAGAAGATATATCGCGATTTACAATTTTCGAGAAGACGCGACAAATAAATAAATCGACAATATTCGGAATATTTGATTGCGGTATGTATAATTTTTATAACATAATCGGAGCCCTAATAGACACGCGCGATATAATTACTATCACACACAAGTGCGAAGACATTTCAACAGACATTTAAGGTCTGTAATATTTGCGAATTTATTTGCGATTAATATAAATGTCTATTTTATATAAATGTCGCGATTGAAAAAATACATGTTCAAAATAAATATTGCATCTCGCGCATGATTAGTTAAATAAAATAAAATAAATCTTAAGACTTTACAATTTTAAATGTAATTAACATATAATTAAAAAATCGCGTTGTTCGCCACTTTTAATTCAGAATAATGGAACAAATGATTTTATCAAAGTCCCTTTCTAATAATTTAACTATCTAACTATATCTCTAATTGTCGATGTATTAGTAGAGTTTAATAAGATTTAAATAATGATTTAAACAATCGCGATTAATCATTAATAAAATTATCGTCTTTTTAAATAGTAGAAAAAAATATTTGCACTATTAGCGCAGACTATAAAAGACAATACTCAAACACGTGGAAAGATAGACAAAGCTTCGACGTACAAGTCAACGATTAAATTAAGATAATATTAAGTTATAAGATAAATCGCGATTTAAAATTCCCGAGTAAACGCAACGACTAAATAAATCGATAATATTCGGAATATCCGATTGCGATATGTATATCTTTTATAATATAATAATCAAAGCGCCCTCAATAGACATTATTATCGCGCGCGATATAATTATCACATAAATGTGAAGATATTTCGACAGACAATTTGATGTCTGTAATGTTTACAAATATAGTACTCACTGTCCGAGTCATTTGCGAATCTTTATAAGATAAATCACGATTTGAATTCACGAGAAAACACGACGAATAAATAAGTCGATAATATGCGGAATATTTGATCACGATACATATAATTTTTATATTTGATCGCGCGATGTATATACTTAATATGTATGTACTTTGGACGACACTCCCGGTTTCGGTACGAGCGAAAATCCTATTTCTCTTACGAGAATCAGCTTCGAGCCAACCGGTCGGAAATGCAACGATACAGCGAGCAAGGATTAGGCCCGAACCGAAAAGAAGACGAAACGATTGACGGAAATAGAGGAAAATGAAGCTCACCAGCTCTTTTTCGCGCATAATTATCCTATCTCGTATCGAACCTGGACCCGCTAAGCACGATTTCAGGTGCTCCGCCCGGACATATTATGCCTCCCGCGGTTGCTATATGCTACACCAGGCTAGTAGACGGCAAAAGAAGAGGATACCCACATTTTTTAAATGCTAACATTTAGCAATTTAGAAAATGGGGAGGCAACCCCTTTTACCGAGCGAAAATCGTGCCTAGGGGAATCCACTCGACTCCTCGACAGGGTTAACACACGCAGTGCGTGTGGCTGTAGACGAGCAAAGAGAAGGGACCCATTAACGACCATTCCGAGCAATCGATCGAGTTCTAATCAATTCGGACCGAATCACTTGACGAAGCACGAAGCGCGAGTACGTTGCATAACAACGTGTGCAAACTCGAAACATCCCAGTTAGTTGGCATCGGAAGTAGAGACTCGTGACAATAATGAAATTGGGATTTTTATACGTTTTAAAAGTCAAACGCGGATGCACGAAAACGCGACGACGCGAGAATACTACAACGCGAAAACGCGGTAACAAAACGCCACCGTCCGCGACATGTTGATGGCACCGACGATGGAAAGTCGACGACGCAATGTGCATTAACGCGCGTGTCACATTATGGGATCTTACGATAAAAATTCCCAATTTTCAACAGAGCACCGAACTAGACGTCACTAATGGATCTCACAAGAACCCATAAGAAATAATTCTCTATGATGAAAATCATTTCGACTCCTCGGTGGTATGAGCCACGCAACTTTCAATAACGTTTATTTAACGAAAGGAACCGACAATCTCGTCTAAGAATGCGAAAAGAACGCGGGAAAAACACCGTATTTTCGCAACCGTAATTTATTAATTTATTTATGAATATTTTATGATACGAAATTCGTAAATACAAATATAACTGAAGAAACAAATTATTAAATTCATAATAATTAACTCGCGATTCTTTAATAGCGAAGATGATCGCGATAAATTTTGTAAAGCTAATATTTAATCGTTGACTTATCACATCGAATCTTCACACTCTTATTCGATATTTTTTTATATTTAATTAGCAATATTTATGAATATTACCTAACGAGAGGGACAACGATAAAATTCTTTTGTTAAAACAATAATTTTGTATAAGAACGCGAAAAGAACGCGGAAAAAGCACGGAATTTTCGCAATCATAATTTATTCATTTATTTTATGAATACGAGTATTCAGTTCCGCGCGATATGGAATTTATAAATAAATAAATCTAACGGAAAGCATATCATTAAATTTATAATAATTGACTCGCGATTCTATAACGAAGGCGTTCGTCAAATTTTGTAAAGCTTATATTCGATCATTAATTTAGCATCGAATTTTTACATTAATATTATATAATCGTTATACGTATACTTTCGGTAAATTTTCGTGTAATTTACATAAGAATGTATTCACGTAATTTACAATCGTAAATACAATTTCATGTAATATAATTATAGTTATAATTGTATATTTTCAAAACTATGTCAATAATTAAGAATATCGATATTAAATTATAATTAATATACAATTATAACTATTTACAATTTACAAAATACAATTTATGATGTTATCAATATCAAATATATGTACTCGATTTATTCAAATGTTTAATAACATAAATAATTTGATATTAATAGCATTAATATTTGGACTTAATATTATAGCTATATATTAATTTACACATATATATGATATATTTTTAATTTTTAAAATATATCTTAAACATTTATAATTATACAATTTGTTTAATCTTCTTGAAAATAATTTTGATAATTTAAATTTCATTTTTAAAACTTTTTTAAAACTAAATTCAATTTAATATTTTAAAAATAATTTTAATTTATTACAAAGAATTACACGAAAGTATCCAAAATATATAAATAATATAAAATTTATTAAAAATTTCTTCACAAACGAGACTGATTAGCGATGATGAATTACGCGTTATTTATTATTAATAATTGACATACAATAATAGAATTTAAGAATAGAAATTAGTTTTATATAAATAACGTTTAAACGTAAATAATCGTGATCAAAAGAGTCATTAATAAAATTATTGATCGTTTCTTTCGATTGTAGAGAAAAGTATTTGCATTACTGGCGCATTTTATGTAGGTTATCAATATTCAAAACGCGAAAAGATAGAGCAAGATTCGATTGTAAATCAATGATTTAAATACAAGATAAATGACGACTTAAAATTCGCGAGAAAAAATAATGAATAAATAAATCGATAATAGCAGTAATATTCGATTACGATATGCATAATTTTTGTAATACGATAATCGAAACCGCCAATAGAGCGCGCGACATAATTATTATCAAACAAATACGAAGATATTTCGATAGACATTTGAGATTTATAATATGCGAATATAATTTGCGAATATAGAATTTATTGTCTGATTTATTTGCGAATTTTTAGAAGATAAATCACGATTTACAATTCGCGAGAAGACGCGACAAATAAATAAATCGACAATATTCGAAATATTTGATTGCGATATGTATAATTTTTATAATATAATCGGAGCCCCTAATAGACACGCGCGATATAATTACTATCACACACAAGTGCGAAGATATTTCGATAGACATTTAAGACCTGTAATATTTGCGAATTTATTTGCGATTTATTTGCAATTAATACGCTATTTTATATAAATGTCGCGATTGAGGAAACGCATATTGAAAATACATATTACATCTTGCGCATGATTAATTCAATGAAATAAAATAAATCTTAAAACTTTACAATTTTAATATATAATTATTATATAATTAAAAAATCGTGTTATCACCACGTTTAATAGAGAATAACGGAACGAATGATTTTATCAACGTCCCTCTAATACTCTAACTACATATTTAACTATATCTGTAACTATCAATGTAATAGTAGAGTTTAATAAGATTTAAATAATATAAACAATCGCGATTAAAACAGTCATTAATAAAATTATCAATCGTCTTTTAAATAGTAGAAAAAAATATTTGCTCTACTCGCGCAGACTATTAACGACAATATTCAAAGACGGGGAAAGATAAACAAAGCTTCGATGTAAGTCAGCGATTAAGTTAGATAAATCGCGATTTAAAATTCGCGGGAAAACGCGACGAATAAATAAATTGATAATACACGGAATATTCGATATGTATTTTTATAATATAATAATCGCGAAGTTCTCAATAGATACGCGCGCAATGTAATTATGCTGTCACATATAAATGCGAAGATATATTTCGACAGACATTCGAGGTATGTAATATTTGCGAATATAAAATTCACTATCCGATTTATTTGCGATTAATATGCAATTTTGTATGAACGCCGCGATTGAAAATAAGATACATATCTCGCGCATGACTAACTAAATAAGATAAAATGGAAAATTTTTATAATATGATAATCGAAATCATCAATAGACGCGCGACATAATTATTATCACTCAAATTATCACACAATTTGTAAATAATCGCGGTTAAAACAGTCATTAAAAAAATTATCGATCGTTTTTTAAATAGTAGAAAAAATATTTGCACTACTAGCGCATTTTGCGCGGACTATTAGAAACAATATTCAAAGACGTGAAAAGATAGACAAAGCTTCGATATATAAGTCAACGATTAAATTATAAGATAATATTAAAATATAAGACACATCGCGACTTAAAATTCCCGAGAAAACGCGACAAATAAACAAATTGATAATATTCGGAATAACCGCGATTCGGCGATATCTATAATTTTTATAATATAATAATCGAAGCGCCCTCAATAGACATGCGCGCAATATAATTATTACAACACAAAGGCGAAGATATTTCGATAGACAATTTGAGGTCTGTAATGTTTGCGAATATATAATTCATCAACTGATTTACGTGCGAATTTTTATAAGATAAATCGCGATTTAAAATTTGCGATAAAACGTAACAAATAAATAAATCTATAATATTCAAAATAATCGATTGCGTATAAATTTTATAATATAATTCGACGCCATTTAATACGCGGATGACATACCGATAATCCGATAAAAAGAGAAGCGATCTCAAAAATGGAGAACGATTAACATCTTGTTTCTACATCAGATTTCGCAAGATCAATCTGCGAAGAAAAGTTAAGTGATCCATTGAACGTCGGGAACTTCACTGTAGGAGGGAACGAATCCTGGATCTTCCGGACTATTCCCGATAGCAATGATTTCAGTAATAAATCAACGACAATTATCCCTCGTCATTATTTTTAATTCACGAAATTGATATTCACGTCAGAAAACATGTTCTTCCATTATTAAGAAATATATTTCTTTATTGAAAATTAAATGGATATAACGACCTTTTTTATTGACATGTGATTACGAACGATTATATTTATAAATAATAAAATACATGCATTATTGGAGTATGTGTTAAATGTGCGAACACATAATTTGGGGTACCGTTCGCGCGCGCGAGACGAATCGAACCCGATAGCAGCAAGATTTAAAAAATTTCAATTCAAACAGTGTGCAAAATAAAATAAATCAAATAATTTTAAACAATTAATTCTGGATTAATTCTCTAGATTCTTATTCTTATAACGTTTAAATTAATAATTTCTTTTCTTTTAATCAATATCTTGCTGATATAGGAGTACCCATTCGATTTGTCTCGAAATTTTTAAGTATTCGCACATTTTATGTAACATTCATGTATAATTTCGCTTATATATACATATATATAACATTATTAAAAATTATAAAAATATTTTGGATACGTGAATTTGTGCATGTATTTTATTATACATATATATAAAATGGTATATACCTAAAAACTAATATTTCAAAATGGCGATGGATGTCCAATACCTGCAAATAGTTTCTTAAAAGAAACTAAAAATTAATGTTAATATCCCCAGCACCTAGAAATAATTTTTCAAAAGAGACAAATTATATTAATTAAAAATATATTCGTTCGTAATCATTTTTATCAAAAAATTTATACAAATTAATTACAATATGAAATTACTTGAAAAATTAAAATTTATACACAACGCTATATCCATATTTAATCTACTATTAAATCTTTCTGGCATTATATATATAGACAATAATAATACCAAACCTAATAATGATAGAACATTTTTAATGAAGAAAAGAAAAGATACATTTCTCTCATCTAAATATATATTATTTAAATTAATTCGACGTTAAAGAAACGTATCGTCGTTGAATTACTACCGAAATCATTGCTTTCGGAAATTGTCAGGAAAACCTGGGATTAGTTTCTTCAATCTTACAATAAAAATTCCCAATTCTCAACAGGGCACCGAACTAGACGTCGCGAATGGATCTCACAAAAACCGGTGAGAAATAATTTTCCATAATGAAAATCGTTTCGACTCCTCGGCGGTACGAGCCACACAACATTCATTAATGTTTATTTAACGGAAAGAACAATGATAACTCTTTTATTAAAACGACAATCTCGTCTAAGAACGCGAAAAAGAACGCGAGAAAAACACGGTGTTTTCGCAACGGTAATTTATTAATTTATTTATGAATATTTTCCGATACGAAAAAAAAAATTCGTAAATACAAATATAATTGAAAAAACAAATTATTAAATTCATAATAATTAACTCGCGATTCTATAATATCGAAGGTGATCGTTAAATTTTGTGAAGCTAATATTTAATCGTTGACTTATCACATCGAATCTTCACTCTCTTATTCGACATTTCTTTATATTTAATTAGCAATATTTAGGAATATTATCTGACGAGAGGGACAGCGATAAAATTCTTCTGTTAAAATGATAATCTTGTATAAGGACGCAAAGAGAACGCGGAAAGAACACGGTATTTTCGCAATCATAATTTAATAATTTATTTTAAGAATATTCAGTTCCGCGCGATATGGAATTCATAAATAAATAAAGCTAATGGAAAGCATATCATTAAATTTATAATAATTGACTCGCGATTCTGTAACGAAGGCGTCCGTCAAATTTTATAATGCTTATATTTAATCATTAATTAGCATCGAATTTTTACATTTTATATAAAAATTTTCTAAATTTATTAATGACTCTTTGACATGAAAATACAAACAGTTACTCTTTTATGAATATTCCAAAAATATATACTACAGAAACAAATACTTTAATTTAATGAATTACTATTATGTTAATTACTATTATGTAATCATTATACGTATACTTTCGATAATTTTTCGTGTAATTTACATAAGAATTTACAATCGTAAATACAATTTCATATAATATAATTAAAGTCATAATTGTATTGTATTTTACAATTAAAATATCAATGTTAGATTATAATTAAAATACAATTATAACTATTTATAATTTACAATTTACAATTTACAAATTTATGATGCTATCAATATCAAATAATAATATTCCATTTCTTCAAATATTTAATAACATCGATATAATAATTTGATATTGATAGCATTAACATTTGGATTTAATATTATATTTGATTTAATACACATATATTTTTAAGTTTTAAAATAAAATATAACATGTTAAGATTTCTTAAACATTAATAATTATGCAATTTCTTTAATATTTCTGAAGATAATTTTGATAATTTAAATTTCACTTTTAAAACATTTTTATTTTTAAAACATGTTATATTTATTTTTACAACGTTTTTAAAAATAAATTCAACTTAATGAAAATAGTTTTTATTTACCCCTAGGATTATTGGAATATTAAAAGAAAGAATGAATCTTACTTAATAGCCCTAACAACCCTACTATTAAAGGATTCTAATAATTTTAATAGCTCTAACAATCCTACTATTATAGAATTCTAATGATCTTAAGAGCCCTAACAACCCTAATATTAATAAAAGAATTCTAACGATTTTACTTAATAGCCTTAACAACCCTACTTCCTGATTAACTAAAATTATTCGAGATTTCAGGAACCTATCTCTAATCATCACCTCACCTAATCATGTATATATTTTAGTCACGTGCCCTAACCGCGCGCCCTAACCGTACTCTTCAGGCCAGTTGAACCTACCTTTCGTTGATCCTGGCCACTTTCTTTCTCGATCTCTAATCAGAGATCGAAGAAGGAGATAATTACTCCTTCTTTTGCCGGATAATTACTGGCAAAAGAGCGTGAAATATTTACGCTCATTTAGTAACGATCGTTCGATTTCACGATCGTTCATTAAATATTTGAATATAACTTTATTTTAACTCAAATAAAGCCAAATTACTACAAATTCCTATAAATTATATTTTATAATAAAATATAAAATTAATGTGTGTATTTATCATATTACAAATTATTTAATTAATTAATCATTTGGCTTTATGTTAAGTTAAAGTAAAGTTTAAAAACAATATCTACAAACAAATTCTACGATGGATGAGCTATGAGCAATTAGAAGATAAGTGCGTATTATAAGAGTAAATTAGCATCAAAAATTGATAAAATTGATAATTGTTAATGTGTGTCCTTTATTTAATAAATTAGACAAAATCTTTACAAAAAATCTTTTCTTGATCTCTTCTCTTTTTAATTAATATTTCAATATATTTTCGCAATAGATGTAAAGCATAAGTTCGAAAGAACTTATTAAAATTATTTAATTTAATTTAATTAATTTAATTTAATTATTTTATTTAATTTATTTAATTTAATCCATCCTAGGTCATCCATTTTAAGGCAATGGATTTATCTACAATCTACAATCTACATCTACATCTGCAATCTCTACGAATCCGTTACCTTAAAGTTAAATAAAAGTTTTTTTCACTCACCGGCACTGATGCGCAACAGCGGAGTTGTTGTTATCGAAGCTAGTTGTCTGTAACATACAAATATAAAATTCATTTATAATAATGCTCACAAAATGCAATTAATATTTAAAAAAAATTTTATCGCGCGGAATTTTATATCCGATGTATAAAATAATAAGCAGATAAACACGTATGAAAAAATTTTATAAATTTTTGAAACTGTTTTTTAAATAGAAAGTTTTATATGATTTTTATAAAAATCTTTCTCTCTAATTTTCTTTTTAATTCATTTAAATAATAAGATCGAATTATTATTCGTTTATAACGATTTATAACAATTGATATACAAATAATAGATACTCACCATCAGGTTGCTCCGCCGATGCAAGATGCCTCTCCCAGGCCTCCTCCTCCTCTCATGTGGTTGACGTGCGATACTTTTAACGACACTCCCGCACTCACGAGCGATATTTTTATATCGCTATCTTCGCTATTTTACGCGCGATACTGGACGGCACTCCCGCACTATTTCGGTACGATTAAAAATTTGATCGCGCGATGTATATATTTAATATATATATACTTGGTACGACACTCCCGGTTTCGGTACGAACGAAAATCCCATTTCATTTCACGAGAATTAGCTTCAAGTCAACAGGTCGGGAATGCAACGATACAACGAGCAAGGACTAAGCCCAAACCGGAAAGAAGACGAAACGATTGACGGAAATAGAGGAAAATGAAGTTCACCAACTCTTTTTCGCGCATAATTATCCTATCTCGTATCGAACCTGGACCCGCTAAGCACGATTTCAGGTGCTCCGCCCGGACATATTATGCCTCCCGCGGTTGCTATATGCTACACCAGGCTAGTAGACGGCAAAAGAAGAGGATACCCACATTTTTTAAATGCTAACATTCAGCAATTTAAAAAATGGGGAGGCAACCCCTTTTACCGAGCGAAAATCGTGCCTAGGGGAATCCACTCGACTCCTCGGCAGGGTTAACACACGCAGTGCGTGGCTGTAGACGAGCAAAGAGAAGGGACCCATTGACGACCATTCCGAGCAATCGATCGAGTTCTAACTAATTCGGGCCGAATCACTTGACGAAGCACGAAGCAAGAGTGTACGTTGCATAGCAACGTGTGCAAACTCGAAACATCCCAGTTAGTTGGCATCGGAAGTAGAGACTCGTGACAATAACTGAAATTGGGATTTTATATGAAAAAGTCCAAAAGTTCTGCGAAAACGCGACAACGCGAGAATACTACAACGCGAAAACGCGGTAACGAAGCGCTTGTCGTCCGCGGCACATTGACGGCACCGACGACGCGAAAGGGTACTTAGCTTCCCATTCAGGCACCTTAAGATTTATCATAAATAGAAAAATTTAAAATAAACCTCAAGGCACCATCCAAGTACTAAGCCCTCCCACCACGACAAGGTGTACCCCATGGGAGAGTTATATTATATATAATTTTATATATAATATAATACATAATTTGAAATTTATTTTGTAATACAGTACATAAATTTAAATTCGCAAATATAAACGATAAATAAAAATATAAAAAATAAAAGAAAATCTATTATATAAAGCAATGTTCAAAATAATTGATTTTAAAACTAATTATTGCGCGCAATTAATTTTTACTTTTAAATAGATATCTTTTAATGTTATAAATCGCGTAATTACAAAATAATTTATATTTCTTATAGATATAAACTTTTAAAAATATGATAAATAAAAAAATTTCTATATTTTTATATATGAAATATTTAAATAAATATATTAATATGAAATGTTTTATAAAATATAAGAAGTATCTGAAAATATTAATTAATAAAAAATTTTATAAATGTTTTAATTATTTTAAAATAAAATGGAATATTTTTTATAAGCATATGTATTATATATGTTACAATTTAAAATCACTATTGAATCACTATCAAAGAAATAAAATGAAACGTGAAATATGTATATTTTGAATATATACTAATGATAAATAATTTATATATTATTGCGTCCGCGGAACGATATATATCGAATGCGCGCGACACAATCGGCATACGCTGACGTTCGTGCACAAGAATTTTAAACCGAGTAACATACAAGAATTCAGAATAATCGTAAAACGGATCACAAATAAACGCGCGTCCGCACAGCTTAACAGCTAAACCCAGACTCTCTAACAGTCGTTGTTTATAACAACATCTTGACAACGCGCGCGGAAACGATCTTCTTCGAAAGAATTCAACGGATGACGAATACATTCAGCGGGACGGGACGCGGGGACGCAACAATATAATAAATAATGAATGTGATAAATAATTTATATTAATAACTTACATCATATCTCATTGGTCCATCCATTTCCAAAACCTCCTTTCTTCTTTTGCTTTCTTCACTATTTCCTCGTGGCACTTCAATCCTCGTTGCACTGATTTAAATCCCTCGTTGCACTTACACTCATTCACGAAAAGTTCCTCGTTGCACTTGCAATTGTGTTCAGAGAAAGAATTTGATAATATATGATACGTCTCACATCACTACTTCACTGCTCAAGAGCCACTGAGCGAATGATCGTAAGTCAGAAACATTACCGCGGTACTGTTTATATCGCCAAGGTTGACTACGTATAGAATGAATTTGATAATATGTGAAACGTCTCTCACGTCACTACTCTAGGTCACTGTGCGAATGATAATAAAGCCGTGTAACATATTAACAATAGCGCGATACTGTTTATCAAGGTCGAACACGGTGTTATTGATAATTCTCTCGCTGCCGAAATATTTTCTGTAATATAAAATATTTGCGCGAGGAATATTAAATTATAGAAGTATTTTAATTTATTGATTAAGATTAATTGATTATTTATTAAACTATTCATCATGAAGTCTTATGTTATGCTAATTATTTGCATCTATAATTCGATTGTTTTATTTCGTGTTCTCTCACAATCCCCCCCCCCCCAAATTATATTTAGATTGTCAAGTAGAATGATAAAGTAACACGGATGGAATATATTTGTGACTCTAAGTATTACAATAATAATTATTGTCCGTAAAGATTGCAAACATCGATGTGATTATTTAATATGTTGGATTCCTATCACATTAAATCGATTCTCGATTAAATTGTAAATTGTTTAATTAACCAATCTCGTGTAAAGGTCATGTTGCTCTCTTATGATATAATAAGCGTATATAAGTTTCGTATGATTATTTCGCGATTGAGTCTCGTGCAAAATGCGCCACGTATTCGATTAATCATAATTAAATCGTGTTTTCGTGAGTGAATGAATGCCACAAGAGGAAATAACGAAAAATACGTAAGAGAGGAAAAGGAAATCTGGAAAAGCATCAGATGTAACGTACGGAGTAAAACGAAGTAACACGAAGTAAAACATTTGAATTATATATGCAAATAATTAGCATAACGAAAGGCTCCGTGAATTGTTTAATAAATAATCAATTTTAATCAGTAAATTAAAATACTTTCATAATTTAATATTCCGCGTTAATGTACATTTTATAATATATAAAATATTTCGGCAACGAATTATCGATAACACGGCGTTCGACTTTGGCAATATAAAATATAAACAGTAGCGTCCTATACATTACCGCTTTGTTATCATTCGCACAGTGACTCTGGAGTAATAAAGTAGTGGTGAGAAACGCTTCGTATATTGTAATTTTCTTACTAAACACGATTACGATTAGTATCGAAACATAATTTACTATAAATATTAATAAAAATTAATTAAATAAAAATTAATTAGCGACATGAAACAGTATCGCAACGATAAATCTTTATCGAATCGCAATCATTCATTATTGCGAATAAAAATTGAAACATGGGATATATAAAAGGAGATAAGAGAATTAATTATGTTATGATATCGATCATTAATGCTTATTATAATATTTCTTTAACAATATTAGAATTAAATATATTGCGACCAATGCTTTAAATTTTCTCAATCCTTGTTAATTAAACACACAATTTAATCGAGAATCGATTAAATTAATTAAATAATAGGAATCCATAATATTAAATAATCACTTCGATCGTTGCGATTTTTACGGACAATTATTATTTTAATATTTAATATCACAAATGTATTTCATCCGTGTTACTTTATCGTTCTACTTGACAATCTAAATATAACTTAATTTGGGGGGCGATTGTGAGAAAACACGAAGTAAAACAATCGAATTATAGATGCAAATAATTAGCATAACGAAAGGCTCCGTGATAAATTGTTTAATAAATAATGAATTTTAATCAATAATTAAAATACTTCCATAATTTAATATTCCGCATTAATGTATATTTTATAATATATAAAATATTTCGGCCACGAATTATCGATAACACGGTGTTCGACTTTAGCAATATAAAATATAAACAGTAGCGTCCTATACGTTACCGCTCTGTTATCATTCGCACGGTGACTCTGGAGTAATAAAGTAGTGGTGAGAAACGCTCCGTATATTGTAATTTTTTTACTAAACACGATTACGATTAGTATCGAAACATAATTTACTATAAATATTAATAAAAATTAATTAATTAAAAATTAATTAGCGACATGAAACAGTATCGCAACGATAAATCTTTATCGAATCGCAATCATTCATTACTGCGAATAAAAATTGAAATATGGGATACGTAAAAGGGGATAAGAGAATTAATTATGTTATGATATCGATCATAGATGCTTATTATAATATTTCTTTAACAATATTAAAATTAACTATATTTCGACCAATGCTTTAAATATTCTCCTTTTTAATTAAATCCTTGTTAATTGAACAATAGTTATGTATCACAACATGTAATTATTTTAATCTTTTAATCTTACGATACATTAATACGTTAGATATATGAGATACATTAATATGTTAAAATATTTCAACATTGAATTAACAACAACATAGTATCCGACATAAACAGTACCGCCTTAATGATTTTGTTTTACGGTCTTGTTATCCAAATTTAAATTTATATACTATATTACAAAATAAATTTCAAATTATGTATTATATTATATATAAAATTATATATAATATAACTCTCCCATGGGGTACACCTTGTCGCGGTGGGAGGGCTTAGTACTTGGATGGTGCCTTGAGATTTATCTTAAATTTTTCTATTTGTGATAAATCTTATGGTGCCTGAAAGGGAAGCTAAGTACCCTTTCGCGTCGTCGGTGCCGTCAACGTTCCGCGGACGGCTGCGCTTCGTAACCGCGTTTTCGCGTTGTAGTATTCTCGCGTTATCGCGTTTTCGCGTTTTCAAAATCCCAATTTCGTTTTTGTCAACGAGTCTCTCCTTCCGACGCCAACTAACTGGGATGTTTCATCGAGTCGTTGCTTTGCGACGTACTCGCGCCTTGTGCATCGCGGCACTTGGTGATGCCGGCCGCGCAGAATGTATGTCCAGTACAAAATGTACATGGGCGCGCGGGTTCGAGCTTCGCGCTCGATCGGCTTAGTGATGGACACGCTCTGCTTCGTCAATTAATTTGGCCCGAATCGGTTAGAACTCGATCGATTGTTCGGAATGGTCGTTAATGGGTCCCTTCTCTTTGCTCGTCTACAGCCATACGCCCAGCGTGTGTTAACCCTGTCGAGACTCTGTCGAGTGGATTCCCCTAGGCACGATTTTCGCTCGGTAAAAGGGGTTGCCTCCCCATTTTCTAAATTGCTGAATGTTAGCATTTAAAAAATGTGGGTATCCTCTTCTTTTACCGTCTACCAGCCTTGTGTACTGCGCTAGTGATATAGCATCCGTGCGGGTCACTTGAAATCGTGCTTAGCGGGTCCAGGTTCGATACGAGATAGGATAATTATGCGCGAAAAAGAGCTGGTGAACTTCATTTTCCTCTATTTCGTCAATCGTTTCGTCTTCTTTCCGGTTCGGGCCTAATCTTTGCTCGTTGTACCGTTGCATTCCCGACCTCTTGGCTCGAAGTTGATTCTCGTGAAATGAAATGGGATTTTCGTTCGTACCGAAACCGGGAGTGTCGTACCAAGTATATATATATTATATATATACATCGCGCGACCAAATTTTTAATTGTACCGAATTAGTGCGGGAGTGCCGTTTAGTATCGCGTGTAAAATAGCGGAAATAGCGATATAAAAATATCGCTCGTGAGTGCGGGAGTGCCGTTAAAAGTATCGCGCGTCAACAACATGAGAGGAGAAGGAGGCCTGGGAGAGGCATCTTGCATCGCCGGAGCAACCTGATAGTGAGTATCTATTATTTGTATATCAATTGTTATAAATCGATATAAACGAACAATAATTCAATCTTATTATTTAAATGAATTAAAGAGAAAATTAGAGAGAAAGATTTTTATAAAAGTCATATAAAACTTTCTATTTAAAAAACAGTTTGAAAAATTTATAAAATTTTTCCACACGTGTTTATATCTGCTTATTATTTTACACATCGGATATAAAATTCCGTGCGATAAAAATTTTTTGAAATATTGATTGCATTTTGTGAACATTAATATAAATGAATTTTATATTTATATGTTACAGACAACGTAGCTTCGAAAACAACAACTCCGCTGTTGCGCATCAATGCCGGTGAGTGAGAAAAACTTTTATTTAACTTTAAGGTAACGGATTCGTAAAGATTGTAGATGTAGATGTAGATGTAGATTGTAGATTGTAGATTGTAGATTGTAGATTGTAGATTGTAGATTGTAGATTGTAGTAAATCCGTTATCTTAAAATGGATGAGCTAGGATAGATTAAATTAAATAACTTTTAAAAATTCTTTCGAAATGCTTTGCATCTATTGCGAAAATATATTGAAGTATTAATCAAAAAAAGAGAATCAAACCCGACCACTCGAAAACGCCATAAGAGGTGTCATGGCCTGCTTTTAGGTGATCCCTGAAAGCGATACTCCCTCTATGGACATTGAAAACGTGGACATGAACTACAAACCCAATGTCTATGAATATTCTCAGAGGGTAATATATAATGTGCACAGTTTCTGGTTTTGTTCCGTGCTATGTGCACGAAATGCCGGTAGCACCAGTGCTGTATAACAAGATACTTATGTATGTAAATTGATAGTAAATAAATTATTCAATCGCGAAAGATACTGTAATATTCAAAGATGAAATAAATATTTTTCTTTATTCATTGTCATATTTATATCTTTTTATTTACAAAACAGAAGATGCCTGCTGTGGGATAAAAACATTTTTAATCGTATTTCTATAAATCTTCTTAATTAGCAGTAAACTGATCTATGATATTTATCAATCATTTTTTTTAATTATTTAAAAATTTAATTATTAATACATGTATAGAATTTGTCAAATTAATCACTGATCGACTTCTCCTGAAGTTTTTATAATTAAGACTCGAAAAATATAGATGTTGCAAAATATTTTAAGTCTCTTCCTTTATATAAAATATAAAGAATTCATATGTTCCATTTTAATATAACTAACATTATTTTTATATATTTTTATTATAATTTTCATACCAACATAATATTTTTATGCATAATATTTTTATGCTAAATACATATTACAAAATATATGACAAAATATAATACAAATTTAATATAAAATATAATTCGAAATTTAATACAAAATAATTATTACATGGAATAATTTATTACACGAAAATGTCCAAAATATACGTATAATATAAAATTTACTAAAAATTTTTACATAGTCCAGACGAGACTGATCAGCGAAGATTAATTACGCGACATTTATTATTAATAATAGATATGCAATAATAGAATTTAATAAGTTTTATATAACGTAAATAATCGTGATCAAAAGAATCATTAATAAAATTATTGATCGTTTCTTCGATTGTAAAAGAAAGTATTTGCATTACTGGCGCATTTTGTATAGATTATCAAAGGAAATATTCAAAATGAAAAGATAGAATAAACTTCGAAATCAACAATTAAATTACTAAATAATTCGCGATTTAAAATTCGCGAGAAAACGCGACGAATAAATAAATCGACAATAATCGGAATATTCGCGCGATTGGGTGATACGCATAATTTTTATAATATGATAATCGAAACTATCAATAGACACGCGTGCGATATAATTATTATCACACAAATGATGACAGACGAAGATATTTTGGCTAACATTTGTGATCCGTATTGTTTATGAACAAAAAATTCACTGTCCGATTTATTTGCGATTAATACGCGACTTTATACGAATTTCACGAATAAGATGAAATGAGCTCTATAAGCTTTAAAATATAATTAAAAATAGCGTTGTGGTCACGTTTAATAGAAAATAACGGAACGAATGATTTTCAAAGTCCCTCTAATAATCGATGTAATTGTAGAGTTTAATAAGATTTAAATAATGTAAAGAATCACGTTTAAAACAGTCATTAATATAGTTATCGATCGTCTTTTAAATTATAGAAGAAAATATTTGCACTACCAGCATTTTGCACGAACTATCAAAAACAATATTCGAAGACGTGGAAAGATAAATAAAGCTTCAATGTATAAATCAACGATTAAATTATAAGATAAATCGCGATTTAAAATTCCCGAGAAAACGCGACGAATAAATAAGTCGATAATATGCGGAATATTTGATCACGATACGTGTAATTTTTATAATATAATAATCTAAGCTCTCAATAGACACATGCGCGATATAATTATTATCACGTAAATATAGAAAATCGAAAATATTTCGACAAACACTTAAGGTCTGTAATGTTTGTGAATATGCAATTCACCGACCGATTTACTTGCGAATTTTTATAAGATAAATCACGATTTAAAATACACGATAAAATGCGACGAATAAATAAATCGATAATATTCAGAATATTCAATTGTAGATACGCGAGTGACATACCGATAATCCGATAAAAAGAGAAGCGATCTCAAAAATGGAGAACGATTAACATCTTGTTTCTACATCAGATTTCGCAAGATCAATCTGCGAAGAAAAGTTAAGTGATCCATTGAACGTCGGGAACTTCACTGTAGGAGGGAACGAATCCTGGATCTTCCGGACTATTCCCGATAGCAATGATTTCAGTAATAAATCAACGACAATTATCCCTCGTCATTATTTTTAATTCACGAAATTGATATGCATATCAGAAAACATGTTCTTCCATTATTAAGAAATATATTTCTTTATTGAAAATTAAATGGATATAACGACCTTTTTTATTGACATGTGATTACGAACGATTATATTTATAAATAATAAAATACATGCATTATTGGAGTATGTGTTAAATGTGCGAACACATAATTTGGGGTACCGTTCGCGCGCGCGAGACGAATCGAACCCGATAGCAGCAAGATTTAAAAAATTTCAATTCAAACAGTGTGCAAAATAAAATAAATCAAATAATTTTAAACAATTAATTCTGGATTAATTCTCTAGATTCTTATTCTTATAACGTTTAAATTAATAATTTCTTTTCTTTTAATCAATATCTTGCTGATATAGGAGTACCCATTCGATTTGTCTCGAAATTTTTAAGTATTCGCACATTTTATGTAACATTCATGTATAATTTCGCTTATATATACATATATATAACATTATTAAAAATTATAAAAATATTTTGGATACGTGAATTTGTGCATGTATTTTATTATACATATATATAAAATGGTATATACCTAAAAACTAATATTTCAAAATGGCGATGGATGTCCAATACCTGCAAATAGTTTCTTAAAAGAAACTAAAAATTAATGTTAATATCCCCAGCACCTAGAAATAATTTTTCAAAAGAGACAAATTATATTAATTAAAAATATATTCGTTCGTAATCATTTTTATCAAAAAATTTATACAAATTAATTACAATATGAAATTACTTGAAAAATTAAAATTTATACACAACGCTATATCCATATTTAATCTACTATTAAATCTTTCTGGCATTATATATATAGACAATAATAATACCAAACCTAATAATGATAGAACATTTTTAATGAAGAAAAGAAAAGATACATTTCTCTCATCTAAATATATATTATTTAAATTAATTCGACGTTAAAGAAACGTATCGTCGTTGAATTACTACCGAAATCATTGCTTTCGGAAATTGCCAGGAAAACCTGGGATTAGTTCCTTCAATCTTACAATAAAAATTCCCAATTCTCAACAGGGCACCGAACTAGACGTCGCGAATGGATCTCACAAAAACCGGTGAGAAATAATTTTCCATAATGAAAATCGTTTCGACTCCTCGGCGGTACGAGCCACACAACATTCATTAATGTTTATTTAACGGAAAGAACAATGATAACTCTTTTATTAAAACGACAATCTCGTCTAAGAACGCGAAAAAGAACGCGAGAAAAACACGGTGTTTTCGCAACGGTAATTTATTAATTTATTTATGAATATTTTCCGATACGAAAAAAAAAATTCGTAAATACAAATATAATTGAAAAAACAAATTATTAAATTCATAATAATTAACTCGCGATTCTATAATATCGAAGGTGATCGTTAAATTTTGTGAAGCTAATATTTAATCGTTGACTTATCACATCGAATCTTCACTCTCTTATTCGACATTTCTTTATATTTAATTAGCAATATTTAGGAATATTATCTGACGAGAGGGACAGCGATAAAATTCTTCTGTTAAAATGATAATCTTGTATAAGGACGCAAAGAGAACGCGGAAAGAACACGGTATTTTCGCAATCATAATTTAATAATTTATTTTAAGAATATTCAGTTCCGCGCGATATGGAATTCATAAATAAATAAAGCTAACGGAAAGCATATCATTAAATTTATAATAATTGACTCGCGATTCTGTAACGAAGGCGTCCGTCAAATTTTATAATGCTTATATTTAATCATTAATTAGCATCGAATTTTTACATTTTATATAAAAATTTTCTGAATTTATTAATGACTCTTTGACATGAAAATACAAACAGTTACTCTTTTATGAATATTCCAAAAATATATACTACAGAAACAAATACTTTAATTTAATGAATTACTATTATGTTAATTACTATTATGTAATCATTATACGTATACTTTCGATAATTTTTCGTGTAATTTACATAAGAATTTACAATCGTAAATACAATTTCATATAATATAATTAAAGTCATAATTGTATTGTATTTTACAATTAAAATATCAATGTTAGATTATAATTAAAATACAATTATAACTATTTATAATTTACAATTTACAATTTACAAATTTATGATGCTATCAATATCAAATAATAATATTCCATTTCTTCAAATATTTAATAACATCGATATAATAATTTGATATTGATAGCATTAACATTTGGATTTAATATTATATTTGATTTAATACACATATATTTTTAAGTTTTAAAATAAAATATAACATGTTAAGATTTCTTAAACATTAATAATTATGCAATTTCTTTAATATTTCTGAAGATAATTTTGATAATTTAAATTTCACTTTTAAAACATTTTTATTTTTAAAACATGTTATATTTATTTTTACAACGTTTTTAAAAATAAATTCAACTTAATGAAAATAGTTTTTATTTACCCCTAGGATTATTGGAATATTAAAAGAAAGAATGAATCTTACTTAATAGCCCTAACAACCCTACTATTAAAGGATTCTAATAATTTTAATAGCTCTAACAATCCTACTATTATAGAATTCTAATGATCTTAAGAGCCCTAACAACCCTAATATTAATAAAAGAATTCTAACGATTTTACTTAATAGCCTTAACAACCCTACTTCCTGATTAACTAAAATTATTCGAGATTTCAGGAACCTATCTCTAATCATCACCTCACCTAATCATGTATATATTTTAGTCACGTGCCCTAACCGCGCGCCCTAACCGTACTCTTCAGGCCAGTTGAACCTACCTTTCGTTGATCCTGGCCACTTTCTTTCTCGATCTCTAATCAGAGATCGAAGAAGGAGATAATTACTCCTTCTTTTGCCGGATAATTACTGGCAAAAGAGCGTGAAATATTTACGCTCATTTAGTAACGATCGTTCGATTTCACGATCGTTCATTAAATATTTGAATATAACTTTATTTTAACTCAAATAAAGCCAAATTACTACAAATTCCTATAAATTATATTTTATAATAAAATATAAAATTAATGTGTGTATTTATCATATTACAAATTATTTAATTAATTAATCATTTGGCTTTATGTTAAGTTAAAGTAAAGTTTAAAAACAATATCTACAAACAAATTCTACGATGGATGAGCTATGAGCAATTAGAAGATAAGTGCGTATTATAAGAGTAAATTAGCATCAAAAATTGATAAAATTGATAATTGTTAATGTGTGTCCTTTATTTAATAAATTAGACAAAATCTTTACAAAAAATCTTTTCTTGATCTCTTCTCTTTTTAATTAATATTTCAATATATTTTCGCAATAGATGTAAAGCATAAGTTCGAAAGAACTTATTAAAATTATTTAATTTAATTTAATTAATTTAATTTAATTATTTTATTTAATTTATTTAATTTAATCCATCCTAGGTCATCCATTTTAAGGCAATGGATTTATCTACAATCTACAATCTACATCTACATCTGCAATCTCTACGAATCCGTTACCTTAAAGTTAAATAAAAGTTTTTTTCACTCACCGGCACTGATGCGCAACAGCGGAGTTGTTGTTATCGAAGCTAGTTGTCTGTAACATACAAATATAAAATTCATTTATAATAATGCTCACAAAATGCAATTAATATTTAAAAAAAATTTTATCGCGCGGAATTTTATATCCGATGTATAAAATAATAAGCAGATAAACACGTATGAAAAAATTTTATAAATTTTTGAAACTGTTTTTTAAATAGAAAGTTTTATATGATTTTTATAAAAATCTTTCTCTCTAATTTTCTTTTTAATTCATTTAAATAATAAGATCGAATTATTATTCGTTTATAACGATTTATAACAATTGATATACAAATAATAGATACTCACCATCAGGTTGCTCCGCCGATGCAAGATGCCTCTCCCAGGCCTCCTCCTCCTCTCATGTGGTTGACGTGCGATACTTTTAACGACACTCCCGCACTCACGAGCGATATTTTTATATCGCTATCTTCGCTATTTTACGCGCGATACTGGACGGCACTCCCGCACTATTTCGGTACGATTAAAAATTTGATCGCGCGATGTATATATTTAATATATATATACTTGGTACGACACTCCCGGTTTCGGTACGAACGAAAATCCCATTTCATTTCACGAGAATTAGCTTCAAGTCAACAGGTCGGGAATGCAACGATACAACGAGCAAGGACTAAGCCCAAACCGGAAAGAAGACGAAACGATTGACGGAAATAGAGGAAAATGAAGTTCACCAACTCTTTTTCGCGCATAATTATCCTATCTCGTATCGAACCTGGACCCGCTAAGCACGATTTCAGGTGCTCCGCCCGGACATATTATGCCTCCCGCGGTTGCTATATGCTACACCAGGCTAGTAGACGGCAAAAGAAGAGGATACCCACATTTTTTAAATGCTAACATTCAGCAATTTAAAAAATGGGGAGGCAACCCCTTTTACCGAGCGAAAATCGTGCCTAGGGGAATCCACTCGACTCCTCGGCAGGGTTAACACACGCAGTGCGTGGCTGTAGACGAGCAAAGAGAAGGGACCCATTGACGACCATTCCGAGCAATCGATCGAGTTCTAACTAATTCGGGCCGAATCACTTGACGAAGCACGAAGCAAGAGTGTACGTTGCATAGCAACGTGTGCAAACTCGAAACATCCCAGTTAGTTGGCATCGGAAGTAGAGACTCGTGACAATAACTGAAATTGGGATTTTATATGAAAAAGTCCAAAAGTTCTGCGAAAACGCGACAACGCGAGAATACTACAACGCGAAAACGCGGTAACGAAGCGCTTGTCGTCCGCGGCACATTGACGGCACCGACGACGCGAAAGGGTACTTAGCTTCCCATTCAGGCACCTTAAGATTTATCATAAATAGAAAAATTTAAAATAAACCTCAAGGCACCATCCAAGTACTAAGCCCTCCCACCACGACAAGGTGTACCCCATGGGAGAGTTATATTATATATAATTTTATATATAATATAATACATAATTTGAAATTTATTTTGTAATACAGTACATAAATTTAAATTCGCAAATATAAACGATAAATAAAAATATAAAAAATAAAAGAAAATCTATTATATAAAGCAATGTTCAAAATAATTGATTTTAAAACTAATTATTGCGCGCAATTAATTTTTACTTTTAAATAGATATCTTTTAATGTTATAAATCGCGTAATTACAAAATAATTTATATTTCTTATAGATATAAACTTTTAAAAATATGATAAATAAAAAAATTTCTATATTTTTATATATGAAATATTTAAATAAATATATTAATATGAAATGTTTTATAAAATATAAGAAGTATCTGAAAATATTAATTAATAAAAAATTTTATAAATGTTTTAATTATTTTAAAATAAAATGGAATATTTTTTATAAGCATATGTATTATATATGTTACAATTTAAAATCACTATTGAATCACTATCAAAGAAATAAAATGAAACGTGAAATATGTATATTTTGAATATATACTAATGATAAATAATTTATATATTATTGCGTCCGCGGAACGATATATATCGAATGCGCGCGACACAATCGGCATACGCTGACGTTCGTGCACAAGAATTTTAAACCGAGTAACATACAAGAATTCAGAATAATCGTAAAACGGATCACAAATAAACGCGCGTCCGCACAGCTTAACAGCTAAACCCAGACTCTCTAACAGTCGTTGTTTATAACAACATCTTGACAACGCGCGCGGAAACGATCTTCTTCGAAAGAATTCAACGGATGACGAATACATTCAGCGGGACGGGACGCGGGGACGCAACAATATAATAAATAATGAATGTGATAAATAATTTATATTAATAACTTACATCATATCTCATTGGTCCATCCATTTCCAAAACCTCCTTTCTTCTTTTGCTTTCTTCACTATTTCCTCGTGGCACTTCAATCCTCGTTGCACTGATTTAAATCCCTCGTTGCACTTACACTCATTCACGAAAAGTTCCTCGTTGCACTTGCAATTGTGTTCAGAGAAAGAATTTGATAATATATGATACGTCTCACATCACTACTTCACTGCTCAAGAGCCACTGAGCGAATGATCGTAAGTCAGAAACATTACCGCGGTACTGTTTATATCGCCAAGGTTGACTACGTATAGAATGAATTTGATAATATGTGAAACGTCTCTCACGTCACTACTCTAGGTCACTGTGCGAATGATAATAAAGCCGTGTAACATATTAACAATAGCGCGATACTGTTTATCAAGGTCGAACACGGTGTTATTGATAATTCTCTCGCTGCCGAAATATTTTCTGTAATATAAAATATTTGCGCGAGGAATATTAAATTATAGAAGTATTTTAATTTATTGATTAAGATTAATTGATTATTTATTAAACTATTCATCATGAAGTCTTATGTTATGCTAATTATTTGCATCTATAATTCGATTGTTTTATTTCGTGTTCTCTCACAATCCCCCCCCCCCAAATTATATTTAGATTGTCAAGTAGAATGATAAAGTAACACGGATGGAATATATTTGTGACTCTAAGTATTACAATAATAATTATTGTCCGTAAAGATTGCAAACATCGATGTGATTATTTAATATGTTGGATTCCTATCACATTAAATCGATTCTCGATTAAATTGTATATTGTTTAATTAACAAGAATTTAGAAAATTTCAAGCATTGGTCGAAATATATTTGATTCTAAAATTGTTAAAGAAATATTATTATAATAAGCATCAATAATCGAAAGATCATAACGTAATTAATTCTCTTATCTACTTTTATGTATCCCCTGTCTTAATTTTTATTAACAGTAATGAATGATTACGATTCGATAAAGGTTTATCGTTGCGATACAGTTTTATGTCATTTATCAAGAGTTAATTAATTTTTAATTATTAATATTTATAGCAAATTATGTTTCAATATTAATCGTAATCGTGTTTAATAAAAATATTACAATATACGAAGCGTTTTGTACCACTACTTTATTACTCGAGTGTCGCCGACCGTAATCACATCGAGTGCGAATGACCGTAAGTCAGAAACATTACCGCGTTACTGTTTATATATATATATATGTATATGTTTCTTATTTAATTAAATGAATAAATCCCATGGAATTTGAGCTTCGAGGACTATCATCGCAATATACGTAATTGCATATTATTTAAAAGTTAATTACTCATTAATTATATTATTATAGCAAATGATTTTTCAACACTGATCGCAATTATGTTTAGAAAATGTATTTAATAGAACATCTCGCATCATTACTTTTTTATTCGAGTGTCGTTGTGCGAATCAAGGCACGTAAACATTAACGCGCTAAACATACATCACAAAGACCAAACACTCCCTGTTATTAATTTGTTACTGAAATATTTTACGTGCTATGACGATATAATATACTATACATAGGCAGAATATTTAATTATTTAAGCATTTTTTTAAATTTATTATATATTAAGCATATTAATATAAATATATTAATTATTTATTAAATAATTGCTGTATTTTACGTATTTGTCGTACTAATTTAAAAAAATGATTATTTTTTACTCAAAAGTTAATGTAAACCTAACAAAATTAAATTCAATATTCGATATTTTTTAAATATTATTTACATTTAAATATTTGTATTTAAGTACAATATTTAAATATTCAGTATTAATATAAACCAAATATTCTATATTAAACCTAGAAACTTTGATTTCTCCTATAAGATCTAAAGAAACTTATGTGAGTGATTTAATTTATTTAAATACAATACTTGAAATACAATAAATTAAATATAAAGAATATATAAAATCATTATACAATTATCAAAAATATAATTAAAATTAAGAAATCTACGGAAAATGACCTTTCTTTCATTTTTTATTGTTCTTATATTTATTTTATCATTATATAATACAAAGGTATGTATAAAATATAGATTTGTTTTATGCTAAACTTCAAAATCAGATTCTACAATATAATTTTTAGTTTTGCACTTTAAAAGATTTCCAGGAAGCTAAACAAATGAATAAAAAATTATGTTGAAAGAGAAAAGAACATATACACATAAATAAATTTTAACATTTCATAGGTTTATACATATATGTATATACCGACATAATAGTTTTTCTTCTCGTGTAACTGCATTTCTGTTGTATCAACTCTCTTTGTATCAACTCTCTCATTACTTCTTACTTTGGCCGTTATATTTCCTGAGAGAGCGTTAGCGTACAGTAGATGTTTCAAACTGTACAAGTACCCAAGGTTAGCTGTTTTTGACAGCACCTCATCGGTGAAACAGTCCATGCGTGAAAAAAAAGCAACTGAATGATAGTGTCATCTTTACTTTAAATTTGTCAAAAATATTAATATATCTGCACATACAATTTTTAATTAAAAGTTTAAACTATTTATTACTAATACAATATACAAAATAATATATATATATATATATATATATATATATATATATAATGATATATATAAATTAAATAAATCTTTAAGAATTTAAAAATATTATTACATTTTTATGTAATTTTTTACTGGTAATACAATAAACGAAAATCAGCTTCTAAAGTTAATAGTTTATGGAATTACTCTACACATTTTTATATTTTTAATTTATATTATGAATGTAAGAAATATATAAATTATTAGATTAGATAAAGGGGAGAAGTTAGAGATTCTTGATTGTTTATAAATGAATAAACGTTTTATTTCTTTATATACCAGTTTTAATTAATCTGTGATATTTAATCTTGATGAAAACTTGTTTTAATATTAAATTAATTACGCAAATGGTACACATTAAAAAATCCTTGAGAAAAGTATTGCAAAACGTTGCAAATCTTACTTATAAGGCCGATGACGGTTTCGGATAACACTTCGACCCATTCATATGGTGTCTGCTATCCGACTCGTTCTCGCGCAATTGCAGCTGCAATCTTATTCCTCGACCACCCTGACTGATCATCGTGAATGCGATCAGGTGTATCGCGATAATGACCAGATATTTCTACCGATCTTCCCTCAGCGATGACATCGCTCAGTGAGCTATTATTATTGTGAGAGAAGCTAGAATGATCTAGCAAATAATCTTTAAAGGTAACGTTCAACTTTTATATTTATAATGCATATATTAAAAAAAATATATGATCGAAATTGAATTTACATTACTCAGAATAATTCTGATATTATTTTTATAAACTTTTTATATTTTAAATTGGCATATTTGTTACTATTTCTACATAAGATCTTTAATTTTCCTATTTCTTTATTTTCTATTTAAACTTCTTAACTTTTTTAGAAAGTAAAATTAATAAAACAATGTCAAGTAAAAAGTAAAAGATCTAGAAAAAGCGTAGAAGAAATTCATCAATCAATCATTACTTTCTCTATATATTAAGTTTGTAAAAAACAAAGAAATAAAATTTAATTAATTCATTTTGCATATATTAATCTTATTCTATCTTATGCGTCAAAGTTAGAAGATGAAGATTCGTCACACAATTTTTCTATCTCTCTTTTTCAAACAAAAGTAAGATAAATTACTAAAAGTTTATAATAATGTAAAATATACTAATGTGAAATAATAGAAAACTTATATCGAATATTAATGCATCAAGAAGAACAATTTATGCGTCAAGTGTGCCTCTCTTTGTGCTGTCACTTACACCCTTTATCACATTTCCGGGCTATATTATGTCTAGGGCACTCTCGTATACGGTGTAAATAAATACTCCATATCGTGGACTGTCATCAGGCACTTCAGTTAGTCGTCATAAGGAACGACGATACTTCGTGTCTTAAATTCAGTGCTGAAATCGAGTCACGAAACGACAGATTGAAATAATTTCCCTGTCAGAACGGATGTGAATAACAAAGGCCGAATAATGTTTTTCGCGATTAAATAATCGATACTTTTGTAATCATCGAGAATGCGTAAGACGCAATAGTTAAAAATCATCTTCACAAAAATGATGTAATACTGTGTCGAAAAAGGAATAAAAGAAACATATTTTAAAATCTGGACATTTTAAAGTAACTACGAGATTAAAATATTTCTGTGAGTTGTGCTGATTAATTGACAGATTCATAGTAATAAAATTTAAAAAAATTAAAAATAATATATTTAATATACAATATACGTGAAAAAAATAATAAAATAAATAAATTAGAAGGTAAGAAAATTTATGGTTTAGATTTTTTTGATTAAATTAAAAATATATGGTTATTAAACACATAAAAGAGTGAAAGAAGAGAGAGAAATGCTGTGTTATTATCTGACAATTATACTAATTAATCTTGTAAAACAAGTTGTATCTCTCCTTTTACAAAAAGATGTTCGTAAATAAAATAGTTATCAAATTTATATTTTGGATTAAATATAATGATATAACCAATAATGTTCAACGACGCTCTGTGATATTTTTATTACAAAATTTGCGCATTGTGCTTTCGGTAAACAGAGTGTAAGAACTTTACAGTGTCGTTAAAAGTATTATGCTCCGTTTATCAACAGTACGGTGCGACGAAATCACCTGTGGTTGCTGATTAAACGAGAAGAATTTTTATATTTGATTTTTGCGGCTCCCATATTCCAGCATAACTTAGCCGTGTCATTATGGGGCATTATGCTAGAAATATGTGATGTCGTAAATGTGTATTAATCTACGAGAGGAGGAGAGAATGTAAAAATTGTATTTGTAGATTCTTTACGAATGAAATAAAACCACACAATATTTTTTAAACATAGCTAA
Organism: Camponotus vicinus; assembly: GCF_025532165.1. Taxonomy (NCBI): domain Eukaryota; kingdom Metazoa; phylum Arthropoda; class Insecta; order Hymenoptera; family Formicidae; genus Camponotus; species Camponotus vicinus. Next base: position 4,977,660 of record NW_028141981.1, on the reverse strand, counting down.
TCTAATCTAGTTAGATAATTATTTGATCGAAATAAAACTGTCACGATGGATACTTTATATTCCATCCTCAGCAATTGTAAGATTGTCGTCAGGAAAAGAGCACTTGCATTTTGTCTTGGCAAATTTGACAAATCATAACGATGATTTATTATCGTTGTGAAGAGCATCGTTCGCACGGTTATTTAATAGTTCGTTCTCCCGCATCGAAGAATCGTCAATGAAACGTTTACATGCAGCATCGAAGAAATCTTCTTTCATCGAGGTTATCGATTCCTGCGACCTCGTTGTGTTTATTATTACGTGTTGGCAATGTGCATCGATTGTATTGCTGTAATTTACGTGAATCTGTCGAGAGAACAAATCTGGGTGACGCGCGAGTGTCTCGCTATTATAGTTTTATTTTCGTGATTTTTTTTCTTTTATGTTACAAAAGAGTCGCGTTTCTTATGTAAATATTTAAAGATATACGATAAAGCAGCAAGAGTTAAAAGTGGTTCAATTTTAGTAAGTAAAAAATTTTTAATATATATTATATTACATATTCAAATAAATTTAAATATATATTAGAAAAATTTATTTAAATAAATAAAAAAACATATTTAATTAAATGTGTGTAACAGAAAATGATTAAAGTAAAGATCGCATAATTTCAACAATAGAAATCACAAATTGACAATAATAAAAGAGCCAATATCAGAAAACAGTCATCAAAACAGTTGCTGACACACTGTGCGATTATTGAATTCTAAAATGCAATTTATATATCGAATACATAAAATAAACTATACGCTTTGCGATTCTCTTTTAGTCAATTCTATTTTTATAATATCTGAACTTTACTAATGAACTCAATTATAATATTTATCTAAAACGTTCTGATATTTACTTCCAATGAAGAAGAGCATTTTAAAATTTAATACCTGATCGTTTTAACAGCTGTTCTGATTCAGACATTGACCTTTTCATTATTTTTAATTTAATTTAAAAGTATTAATTATTAAGTAATAATATCAAAATATAAAAAAAAATAAAAAACTATGCAATTAATTTTTTAATTATAAATATCTTATAAAAATTGATATACATATTCCATGAACGTTAATACTATATTTAAGAACAATTTTTAATTCATGTATATTTAATGCAAAATTTATTATTATTTTAAAAAATAATATGATTTGTTGGAGATACTTGAATTTGCGAAATCTCTATTTATAGCGTTTAGCATAAGTAAAGACGGTTCTGACTTGTCGATAATCTCTGTTATCAGAAATAGATAGATATTATTGCGTAGCAATAAGATATTTATTTCTGATAACAGAGATATTTCTATGACGAGTTACATTAATGTAGAATTTGTTTCAGTTTCTATAGAAAAACAGTATTTGTGAAAATCGGTGAAAAGATGCGCGTAGCAATCGTGGGTGCTGGTGTAATAGGAGTAACAAGCGCATTCGCAGTGAAAAACGCTTTTCCGAGTTATGACGTGAAGATCTTTGCCGACGCATTCTCGCCTGACACCACTGGTGATGGAAGTGCCGGTCTATGGGGTCCTATTTATCTCGGCGATACACCTATCGACAATATAACGTGACTATTCTCTTAAATTAAATCAATGAAAACAACACTGTTTAAAGTAATAACAAGATTTCAGCAAAGATTAGCGAGTATTTCACTGATTTTCAGTGAAAATATTTAACATTTAAAAAATCAATCACTAACACTAACTAATCTTTTCATTGTTAGTGAGATTTCATAGTTTATAATGTTATAATTATAGCCATCGTTTATGAAGATAATATATTGATTCTATTTAAGAAAATGTATTTTTCTGTATCTGCGAAAAATACTGTGAGTGAAATTGCACAATTTTAGTAAATAAAAATGTAATGGTGTAAATGGAAAATGTTTAAATCGAATTGTATTTTTAATAATTAATAAGTATTATAATAATATTAATCATACGATATTATTAGTCGATGGGCTGGCTGCACGCATCAATGGTTCGAACAATTGTGGAAAGCCGGGTTATCATCGAAAACAGGTGTTTCTTTACTACCTGTAACTCGTGTTACTAGCGATTACAAAGACGACATTGATCCAAAATGGGCGAAACTTGTCTATGGATTCCAGGAGATTACTGATGAAAAAATACAACGTTTGAATGAAGAACATAAATCTAATTATAAGTATGTTTTTATATTATATATATAATATTTTAAAATCAAATTATCATATAATTAAAATTGAACTATTATTATTATTAAAATTGTGTGCCTAAACAAATTATTTATTTTCATTTTAATTATTATTCGTTACTATGTTTATTATTATTTTTTCTTTTATCTGATCGCTTTTCGAGATTTCAATGTAACAATTTTAGACAAGGTTGGAATTTTATAACTTACACCGCTGAGCCGGTTTTGCTATTGCCGTGGCTTATGGAAAAATTTATCGCTTTGGGCGGAAAAGTGGAAAAGAGAAAGATTAGAACATTGGACGAATTAGCCGAGGAAGGATATGATTTAATAATAAATTGCAGCGGGCTTGGTGCACGAGAGCTTGTCGCGGATAAAACAATGACACCAATTAGAGGTCAGGTGTACAGGGTAATTCAGTTTTCCAATTTATATCATAACATAAATTTTTACAATCAAATTCAATTATAGTTTATTAAAGTTATAGTAATCGTAATTCGTTTATGTATTTTAGAGTTTATCTTTGTTTTAAACATTAATTGTAATTATCTTGTTTTAATCATTCTCTTTCCCATTGAAAATATTTTTACTTCTTTCTGTAAAATATAATACATCTTTTTAAAAATATCTTGTTGTTTTATTATCTTGTCGTATTGCAAGTGAGAAACCTAATACAAAAAAATTTGTTTAAGGTAAAAGCACCTTGGGCGATGCATTGTTTCATTGCGGATGACGAGTCTTGCAATTACATTATTCCTAAGTAAAGCAAGCATTAATAATCTGTAGTTATTAGCAATGATATTTATTTCTTCATAATGTTTTTGCTTATAGCATTCATAGTGTTGTATTGGGCGGTACGCATCAAGAAGGTGATTTCGATTATTTCGTAAGGGAGGAAGATTCTAAACACATTTATGATGGATGTTGTCGCATAATGCCGTCTCTAAAAGTACTAATTTATTCAACGTAATTCAACTGTGGAAAACTGGTAATTCTTGAATGATTCTCATTTTGATGATTTTTGTCGCAGACCTGTCAAATAATTCGCTCATGGGTAGGCCTCCGACCAGGACGTCCGCAAGTTCGTCTGGAATGTGAAACGCTCAGTTCACCTACGGGAAAAGAAATTAAGGTAAATCGCCATAAAATATTACAACCTTAGCTATGTCGTGTCATGAATAATATCGAATTCAACTTTAATACGTATATACAAATCATTTATGTTAAGCATCGTAGTCTATGAGTCGTTTCTTATAATGCTCATTTCGTGTTTTATACTTTAGGTGATACACAATTACGGTCACGGCGGAAGTGGCGTGACGTTGTGCTGGGGGTGTGCCACAGACGTCGTGGAAATGATAAGAAACTTGAAAGTACAAGAATTAAACTCTAAACTGTAACTCTCCAGGGACAGAATAAACTTTTTATCCTTCATATATTTTTATTCGCACGCGGTCGCGATGCTCAATCTTACTCAAGCTTTTCTTTTTATACAATTCCGAGAGTTGTATTACTAAAAATATTACATTCTTAGCGTCTTTGTCTTATTTTTCTAGATGTAAGATTTTAATGAAACAATTTTGATTATATTTAGATAAAACTTAAGCCTCTTCTTCTTTATGCTGAAACGACAAATAAATATTACTGCCTGTTATCTTTCTCTATCCGCATTACCTAAACCTTAACACTTAATCAATATTTTTGCAACTTTTATTTTAGACCTGTCTGTTTTGCATAACAATCGTAAAAAGTCAAGAAATATAATTAAACGTCAAGAAACAAGCGTAAGCGCGCGCGCACGAGTTCGATCTGCGCAAGGCGCACGAGCCTATTTAAAGTTTCATGTCGTGATTACTTCCGTAACTGTACAATTCTAAATATGGTCGTCAAGCTGTGCAATTAAAGCACCAAACTAACTACCGAGATGCCTTACATGTCGACCGTGCCGCAGTAGTCGCGTAAAGCTAGAACGTCCACGACGCGTATTTCTCTAGTCGCAGTGCGATCTATATCGGTGAACTTCTATAGCGTATTATAATTGTCAAGATTAAAATCTCTAATATTTGAAAATCGTTAATATTGACAGGTACGCACACTATTTAAATATCTACAGAAATATTATCGCGCGATATTGAATTCGATAAATAGATATTATAAAATAAAATAACCAATATAAAAATTTGAACATGATAAAACTCAAAAATTGTAAATCTGAAGAAATAACTACCATTCGTATTTAAATAGATATAAATTTTTTAAGATTCTACTACAAACGATACCTTAATTACTAATCATAAAAAATTGAAAGTAAAAATTGTATGAAGATGACAGATAAATGATGTCATAGCAAATAGTGACAGATTTATAAAAAATTTCGTAAAAAAAAATTTCTCAATGATTTAAATACTGATCGACAAAAAATATTAACAATGTATCGATTAGCAATTTATCGCGACTCTATGTGATAAATGTAAATGTGACGGAAATCAAGTACGAATTGAGTTCGGCACAAATAATTAATTGTGACATCGCGCGCGTTGACAGTGCGATTGAAATAATCGAATAATGAAAAATAGCGATCATGATCATTGAATTTAGAGATAAGTACTCACTGATGATATCAGGCGACTCCAAAGACGATAATTCCAGAAACGGTGGTGTGACAGACGGTGTTGAGTCCGATAGCGGCTTCGAGAGGCGATCCTGCAAATCTATATTTAAAAGTCGAAAATATATCGCTCCTGACAATTCCTCGAACGTTCTATCGTTTGCAAACGACAGAATAGGTGTTACCAAGCATGATTCCGAGCTATATCACTGGAAAATTACTACAGACAAAGACAATAACACAGGTATACATTCGACTCCAAACTTTATAAGATTATATAAGAGAAATTTGAAATTATGCTTTAATAAAAAATCTAAACGTAATATTATCAAATTCTTAATAATTATAAATATGATAAGAAAGTCAGAAATTTCTACGCTAATTTAACGATTTAATTTATTGTGACAATTTTTTATTTTATTTTTTTAATTTAATACTATAACTTTAAAAAATATTGCTTTGAATATGATTTGAATATAGTTTAAATCTTGCAAGTTTGCCGCATTGGAATATATAAGGATAAAAAGTTCATTCTGTCTCTGAAAAGTTTCAGAGTTTAATTCTTATACTTTCAAGTTGTTTATCATTTCCACATTATTATTCCATGAGATTTATAAATGAAATTTGCTGAATATAGGTTCGTTGCATGGAAAAAATGATTCAGAGAGAGAGAGGTTCACAGAAAATGTGGAAGAAACGTCAAAAACTAAGAAGAGAAAGCAGAGGTATGTCGAAAAGAATTACACTTCTCGCGCGAAAATCAAAAATTTCCTTTTCGTTTTAACGAAATAGATTTTTAACAATCTGCACGACAAACTGCAAATACAACGTGGTTAGACGAGTGGCTGCGCGATTCGGGATGAGAGAAGTTACGGAGGACAGTAGCTGGGATCTTTATTGGACCGATCTGAGCGTCAGCGTAGAGCGTGCCAAGGACATGAAGAGATTTCAGAGAGTCAATCATTTTCCCGGGATGACAGAGATATGTAGGAAGGATCTTCTCGCTCGTAATCTCAATCGCATGCAGAAGCTGTTCCCGAAGGACTATAACTTTTTCCCGAAAACTTGGTGCTTTCCTGCGGAGTAAGATGATGCATCTATTAATATTATTCCACATTGATATTGCTTTTCTTGATAAAAACATTTTTTTATTATATATACCTTATTAAAACAATTCTTTATAACATATCTATATTAATTATTAGCAAAAATATTTTTTTAAATAACCGATAATTATACGACTGTTTTATATATCTCCCACTTTCACTATCTAATTGAAACAAAACAGTTTAAGTGGAAGCATATTTCTTCAGTAACAATAGTTAGGACCAACAAAGTCAAAAATATCATATTGCAATTCTACGAATCGGTCTCACATATCAGAATAAAGAATGCGACTCTTTATCGATCGAAAGTCTTCTCTTATCTATTTTACAAGCATGAGTTATTCTGTTTTGCTTCTCCGAATAAGAGACCGCTCTCGGGTTCTCGGTCATAAATTCCGAGAGAGTTTGCCATTACGGCGATAAAGAATAATCAATATTTTCCAAACGTCGATGAACGTGTAAGCAAATCGGAAACTTTAGATTTCGAATTCCAGTCACGGCGACGCAATGGCTTATGCTAAGACGCGGAGGTCGAAAACCTTCATCGTTAAACCAGATACGGGCTGCCAAGGACGCGGTATTTATCTAACGAAACACTTGAAGGACATTAAACCGAGCGAACGTTTGATCTGTCAAGTATATATCGCAAGGGTACGAAACATTAATAATTTTCAGTAAAAAGATCCACGAAAATTTATTGACAGAAATTGACTTTTTTTCAAATTAAAATAAATTTTTCTACCACGTTATTTTTTTATATGAAAACTCTTTAAGATTTGTTCAGATTTTTTCTGATGAATATATGCAGCTGTAGATTAAAAACTTCACAGTTGCAGTGCAAAGCAAGTATAATGCATATAGCCCTTTTTCTTACCACGTCCTTAGCCTTTCCTAATAGACGGATACAAATTTGATCTACGTATTTATGCACTAATCACATCCTGCGATCCTCTCAGGATCTACGTATACAACGAAGGACTCGCCAGGTAAGACATGTTTAAAAAAATGTTAAAAAATTAATGTTGAGAGATATACATTTTATTAATATTTAATAACTTTTATTTATTATTTTTTAAATATTTAAAATTATACTAACGAATATATATTTGCAAATATATCAATTTAATATATATTTATTTTTCCAACGTTACATTTGACATACTATAAAAAGCTTTGAAAAATATTACACTTTTAGATTTGCGACCAGCAAGTACAAGGAACCAACCGGTTATAATACTTCTAACATGTTCATGCATTTGACAAATTATTCCGTTAACAAGCATAGCCGGATGTATGTCATCGATGACGAGATTGGCAGTAAGAGGTTCATATATTCCGATCTGTAGAATCGATAATAAGATAAAATGCGAATTGACAGAATAACAAATTGCATTTTATAGAAAAATATCAACGTTCAATAAATGGCTAAAAGGGAAAGACATTGATGTGGATGATCTGTGGGGCAAGATCGATGGAATTATAATAAAAACCTTAGTCGCCGCGTATCCTATATTGAAACACAATTACCATGCGTGCTTTTCAATGCATGATAAAACTTATGCCTGTTTCGAGTTGCTGGGATTTGACATTTTACTCGACTGGAGACTTAAACCCTACCTTCTCGAGGTACTCCCTCAAAAACTTATATGTACAGGAAACATTATTAAGCATATCCTTTACATTTAGTACATCTATCAGGTAAATCACTCGCCAAGCTTTCATACAGATGCACAAATAGATAAAGACGTAAAGGAAGGATTGTTGATGGATACTTTTGATATATTAAATCTGCAACAGTGCAACAAAAAGAAAATAATAGAAGAAGACAAAAAGCGAATCAGGGAGCGACTTCTTCAAGGCATAAATGGAAAGGATTTCAGGTAGAAATTGAATATTAGAGGCAACATAATACGATTTATATTTATAAACTGCATTCAAAATGTAATAAAAATCTGATATTATAATAAATCAAAATATTGCATACGATGTGCAGTCAAACTAATGATACGACAATTTCAACAAAATCCGTGAAGAACGAGAATGATTATATGCAGAGACAATTTCAGTGGGAAGACGATCATATGGGCAATTTTCGAAGAATTTATCCGTGTCTTACCGAGGATAAGTACCAATCTTTCTTCACGCAAAATACGCTTTCCGTTTTCCAAGATACGGTGGCATCGAGAGCGCGAGAGGAAGCGTCGAGAATAGAAAGGGAAGAAAACGAAGTAAAAATTTTATAATTTTTTTCTCATTTTATAATTTGATCTCTTAAAATCAATGGATAAAGAGTTTATAAAAATTGTCTACATTAATATTATATCAAAGTTGATATCACATAATAACTCACATTATGAGATATCTGATATGAATAATGTACATTATAAAATTATATATATAAAAGTAATTAATTTTCTAATACTATAAAACTTTTGCAATGTAAGAGACACACTGGCATGAATAGAACAGCTGCTTGTCATCTATTATTCATCGATCTAGCTTTAATTTCATCACGTTTCAGCTAAAAGCGAAGGAAGAAGAACGTAAACGAATAGTCAGGAAATGGAGCGAGCAGAAATTAGGCTCTGAAAGTTCGAGTGCATTGAAGAAATTCCAAGATAAGAGCAAATCTGCAGGTGTGCTAAGGAAAAACGTGAGTATCTGAAACAATTCATTTAAGTTTAACTGTCATCTGCATAAAGGAATGCTTCTTCATTATTTCATTTCTTCGCGAAAAACTGTTGGCGAAAATTAAAAGAAAATAATTATTTCCCATTAGAATATGACGTCTCACAGAAGATAAATAAGTCATTCTTAAATGAGATGGGAGATTTTCCTTTATCTAAAGAAGAAAGCAAGAAATGAGCAAGCGTATTATATCTTCTTATTTTTTCGCAGATTAATAAACAGGACGCACAGGGATCTTCTACCAACACGTTGTATTCCTTCGAGCCTGAAATCATATCGGAATCTGAGGAGAGGGAGCGAATAACGGCTCTGGCACAGAGGGATTTTCTCATCAAGAGTTATGGTATACTCGAGCAGATATACATGGCGATGAAAAAGAATGGCACGCTACGACCTGCCGACGAGAGAAAATACGGATTATACGGCAGGCTCGGGCAACATGCGAATAATAATAGCATGTGTTCCTCTGCGCAGCATCATCTTCATCGCCACCAAAATAACTGTACACTATCCACAGACCAATGCATACAATGTCCCCTGAAAGGAAATAATGTAATTATATTCATATAAATCAAAATTTACTCTGTAAAAAATCATCGAATCAAGATTCAGATCTAGATCAATTTAAATCTTTTATATATATATTTTTGTAATCAAAATGAAATATAAATATGATGTTTAAGAGATATATAAAATATACACATCTTTTTTTAGCACAAGATGGAAAATCACGAAATCAACAATTCAAACAAAAGTAAGCGTATTGATATTTGTAATATTCCGTTTAAATTATATTTTGTATCCAATTTTTTATACGTATACCTAAAAATCTTACTTTTTAAATTAGCTTCGTGGATAACTTGTAATGAGGCGCTTGTTTATGTTCGTCCAAAAATCCCGCAAAAATTATGGGTGGAAGATATGAATTCTGTTAATAAGAATCGTATAACAAAAGCTCACATTGCTCGAACATTGTCAAATACCGTGCGGTTGCATACGCTGGAGAAAAGAGAAACCTCTCATTCATCGAAATCAAAGAAAGCCACACATTTATATTGGTATCTATTACGATTTCACATATTTTTTCTGGTGATATTAACTAAAAATATATAATTACGATATTATATAAAATATAATTATAACAAAATTATATTCTAGAATCGACGCGTTGCCATCTACCATTAAAGGTAAAATGGATTTTTTGGAAAATGGAAAAGAAAGTGAAAAAGCATATCTTATAATAATATAAGAAAAAAATTACATTTACGGAAAATATAAAAGCGATTAATATAAAACTATGATTAGAAGAAAATTTAGGCAATTATTTTAAAGCGATAACATTTTATGATCTTCTTACCATTAACTTTGCTAACATCGATTGCACACACGCAAATGAAGCAAAACAATAAGATTCGTAAAATATATTGAGAAATATAAAATACTTTACATTAAACATATATATATATATATATATATATATATATATATATATATATATATATATATATATATATATATATATATATATATATAATATCTCATTGCGCATGAGAGAAAAATACTTTATACAAATTTTTATTCTGAAGAAAAAAATTGGTAAAAAAAGAAATGAGCTGTATAGTTTATGCAATATCCAAAAAAGTCCAACAAATATTAAGACATATTTCGCTGTGTAAGCGGATGCTATTTCAAGGTAGAGAACAGTATTATAAAAATCAACAATGTATCGACTTGTTATTTAAAGTGCCATATAAATATGTACAATAGATATGAGTGAACATGTACACGCGCGTCACTTAAGTGTGGGAGTTACGTACGCGTCGCTACGTATGTAAAATGGCCACATACGTACGCCAGTCTATAATATATATAACAATTTTTATTGCTGATATATATATTCTGTATTCACATGAGATAAAAAATAATCTATGAACAATTTTTGTCGCATGATGGTTTTGCCTTGTTCATGATACTGCGTCCATATCGTTTCATCGCTGCGTTTTCACCGCTATACTTTATGTAGCTTTTTCTCGCGTTTATCATTTTGTATCGCAATCAACGCATTATGCCTGCACATATTCCTAAAGTATTACGATATATATAATTAAGTATATAATTAATGTATATAATTAAGAATCCAAAGTCCTACTTTTTCGACGGAGCATAATAATATAATCATTATATAAAATATAAACTGTGATACAAATGCGTCGAATTCCTAATAATAAGAGAGAGAGCGCATTACTCTTTCTCTTAAATTTCTAAATCACGTACGATAGGACTTTTTTTCAAGTTACAATTTTTTTCTTCGTTTATAACACACCATATAAAATAATAGCGGTGTAATTTTGCAGAATCCACGCACGTAGCGATGTAACATAGGTCCCTTCGACTATAAATTATGCCTTCAATATTGAAGAATTATCGTAAGAACAAGAGTGCGAATACATCCAACATATTACGATCGGTGAATCATTTTTTTTTCTTTTTTTTTAACGTGATATATATTATTTACATAAAACCACTGTGATTGCGGCGAATATTTGCGCGTCTCAGAGATTTGATTCCCACCATATTAAATCTTAGATATAGAAAGGCTTATGTACATAAAGTCAATAGATACATATTTATGATAGCTTGCATACTGCGCTTATATAAAGAGAACTCAAGTAAATATATATATTTCATACGAAAATTTCCATCTCCGTTAAAAAGTTACCATGTTTCGATATATGTACATTTTCATTGAAAATAAAGGTAACTGTTTCAAGGAAGTAATGAGACAAATGGACATATATGAACTGCATTTGTTTCGAACAGATTTTACAGGGGCGGGGGCGGAATTAAGCTATTGCCAAACATTTAATTATTATTAAGAAAAAATTATAAAAAATATATATTTAAAACACGCATGCTCTATGTATGAATAAACATGTAGCAAGATTGTTTAAAATTATATCATTTATAATTTAATTATGTGAAAGATTAGACATTATCACTTAAATTACAGTTCATTACTTTGTCGCTCATTTTGTACTAGAAAACGATTCCTTCCGCTACCTTAATCATTGATGTTACTGGCTGTTATTTGTATAAAAGTATAATAAGTAATCTGTAATCCCCTGCATTTTTTAACTTTCGTAATAAAAGCAATGTTAAAAAGTTTTAGCGTGACCTTCCCCATAAGAAAAAATATAGAAAGAAGATATGTGAAGATGGTATTCTCTATTCGTTGTAATACTAATATGAGCATTATGTAATTATAGGATTTTGTGTATGTCATTCATATATAATACGCACAAGTATTGTGTATTATGTGTGTGTGTGTGTTAAAATTATAGTAAAACAAGCTTGAATTATACGGAGACTTTGCGAGCAATTAAAGTATTATTTAATTTTACATTAAAAACTCTTAATAAGAGGTGTTTCTTGATTTAAAATTAAATTTATATATATATATATATATATATATATAATATATTATTTATTAATTTATATAATTTTAGATTAAAAATAAATTTTAACTTACAATCAAGATAAAGATACTAATTATTTTGATACATTTCTGCTGTGCGTCAAGTTGAATCACCGTTTAACACAACATTAAATTCTATTATACACACACACACACACACACATATGTGTGTGTGTTTGTCTGTCTTGTATGCTAATATTTCATATACATATAAAAAACTATACGATCCATACATTCATACAATAATTTTGTGTTAGCTGCCGACTGAATTCAATTTTCTTGTTTCTTCTAATAGTTGATTTTCTATGACAAATAATATTCAATTCTTTTCAATATTTATATCTTCGATATTATATATCTGGCAAATTCTAAAGATTATGCTAATTAGTGAAAATTGTTAAGTGCATTTATTAAGATCTCTTTATAATGTAATGTAAATTTGAAGTATTATTTGTTTATTTCAAAATAGCTGGGTTTTAATAACAAATTGATTGTAGATTAAAAAATCTGTTGCATATTAATTTATCTAAGTACAGAGATGGACATAACATAAGCAATTTAAATGACGAAATGAACATATTTATTGGACAATGTGACTTGTACTTTCATTTATCCAATTTACATGTTCATTTTTGTACAACAGCCTTTATTTGCATCATCAAATTTAAAAATATAAATTATCAGATCAATCATAGAAATGAATATTTGCAGAAAAGTCGCAACTTTGATAATATTATAATTTTATTCATCATTAATGTTAAATTTTTGCAAATTATGTTTGCATTTAATCCTTTGTCCAGATATCAAGACTTATATTGAATCTATTTCCTATACATCAAATTTTCTGTTATAGTAGAAAAGTTGCATGTTTATGTCAGTCAAATAAATTCCTCTTATGTGCGTAAATGATTTTTGTAAGGAGATTGATTGGTAAAATAAAATATCATTTTCACTAAAATTTTTACACAATTTTAGAAAGATATACATTTCTTATATCTTAATATAACAACTTAATATAATTGCATATAACTCAAATCAAGAGCTTAAACCATGGCAACAATATAATCAAAGTATTTTATAGATTGTACTTTAGTATCCATTTTTTTATAGCAAATTTGGCTGTATTGGTACATATTGGTGCAAATTAAAGTTTCTTATACGATTAAACTCTCTCTTTCTCCCTTTTCATTTATTAAAAACATAATATTAAAGTAATTTAATTAAAATATCTTGAACATATATTTTATCAAATGTAAATTATTTGAGCATTTTGTCAGTTCAAAATCTGCTTAGGTACTATGCATACCTTTTTACATCACAATTTATACATCATAATCTTTAATTGTACCAACACTAATGCATTCCATCAAATTTGTTGTTAAAGTTTTTCAGAAAAATACTGAATAACTCATTTATCTTGTGCATATAAAAAGCTTTTCATCATATTGTTTTCACATTTTTCTTTTTCTTTTATTTTATATAAAAATAATGTTAACCTAATAAAAATTTATTTTTACTTAAATTTAAAAAAGTGTTATAATACTATAATAAACTAAAGATACTAAAATATAAAATTTACCATGGTTTTTTTTTATATTAAAATACATGACATATAAAAATATAAGAATTGCAGCATTTCTAGATATATCGTCTGGGAGTACCAATACTGCATTTGAATTTATATAACTTCATTTCTTGAATGGAATTAGCCCATTCATACTGATTGTTGAGTCATACACTTAAGTTTAATAAAACATGTAGATCTAACAGTAAAAATAGGATTTGTGACAAACTCTTATGTCAATCTTCAGTATGTAATGTGTTTATCACAATAAATATATCTATATGTTAAAGGCGATACATTCAATTGCAATAAACAAAAAATAGTTTAAATATATGACCTGTGTATTGTATATATATAATTTCAAATATACATACAATTTCACATATTATTTTTCGATATATAAATAATTTGATCATATATAATAAAATTATTAATCAAATGTCATCATTATTTGTACATTAAATGATTTTTTACAATTCACGTCAATGTTGTTTCAATATATATGTTGACGTTTAAAAGTCTGCAGAATTCTTTAATCAATGTCCGATGATTCTAATGACAAATGGTACTCATAAAAATTAATTTTATTCGCGAAATTGTATATACCGATTACTGAAACAAAATAATATTCATTATAATGTTTATAGGAACGTTTATATACGATAAAATAAATACAATGCAATTGCTTATTGATTGTATCTAATAATATATGTTCTGTTATTAATATGGAATATATGTAGTTACTGTTAATTTTGAATTAAATGCAATTAGAAATACTAAGTTTGTTGCAAATCTTAGATATTTGATAACATTATCATTGAACATTATATTTAATTCTCTTCTATTTTTGTTTTAAACTAAATTCTTTTAAAATATTTTAAATTATTACACGTTAATTTGTAAAAATAAAAAAATGTATGCCATTATTTTCTATTATTAAAAGATTTTACTTAAATTTCTATTGATTTAATAATTTTATATATATTTTACGAACCCATTTGTCACACAATCGGATTTGAAATTTAAAGTGACTTCTGAATATTATTTTTGCCTTTGTATTGATACGCGCGACTTGAATGATACCCTAATATTTCAACAAGTTAAAGCTAAGTTATTAACAAACAGCAAATCTTTATATTGTATGCACGATTTCGCACGTGCACTAATATTATTATGTGTGCTGTAGATGTGTCTGTATGTATGTGCGCAATCGTATGCGCATATGTGCATGTACCACATATAAACGCTAACAAAGAGTCACTCGAGCGTCGCAAGAACGACGGGACACGAAGTGTTATGGTTTAAACTTAACTAGGGGTATGTTTTTCGAATTCAAACACTTATCACACACCCATTCTGCATAAACCTCTGCTGTTAATAATTGAAAAGCATGTTCTGACAATCCTGTGCAACCCCTGAAATAATCGCGTTCATCAAGACTATTGCTATTATCTTGAACGTCAGGCATTATATTATCTCACTAGATCATGTTATACTATCAACTTACCTATGAAACCAAAAATTACAACCCGATTCACACAGAATTGCCTGATCATTATCATGTACTTCCTTGTGACAAACTCCACAAGGGTAAATTGGTGGCGCATTAGGATTTTGTGGATTGAATACCATTGACTGCTCTGGAGGATATACCTGATTCAATAAATCACATGTGAATTTGCATAATTTACATATTATGCTAAATATAATCATAATAAATTAAACATGTGTAAAAAAAATAACTTACTTTGACCGTAGACATTGGCATGGACTTTGGACCCATTCCTGGACCTTGAAATCCATGCGGTGGTATAGAGCCTCCCATGGAATTAATGGGATGTCCCATAGGTGGTCCGCCGCCAATATTATTGGGCATTGTACCCATTGGTCCTGTCATATGACCTCCCATTTGATTATGATGACTAATATTCATATTAGGCATATTCATTCCTGGACCACCCATATTCATATTGTTCATCTGATTCGGCACAGTCATATTCATATTGTTCGATGTCATCGAACTCATAGTAGTCATAGGTCCATTCATAGGTCTTCCTAAATTGTTAAGATTATTTCCCATATGATTTGGGTGAGGTTGAGATCCATTGTGTCCTAATGGACTATTCACATTGTTTAGCGATGGTCCATTTAATGGACTGTTGGGCGGTATATGACTATTCATGTTATTCATATTCATTGGTCCATTAGGCATATGATTGGATCCTCCCATAGTGTTCATCGGAGAACCTAGAGGCCCACCCATAGGACTACCCATATTGTGACCCATGTTGTTCATCGGACTACCCATAGGCCCACTATTCATATTATTCATTGGACTACCCATAGGTGGACCGCTTAGTTGTGAATTTCCCATATGACTCATATTCATATGATTATTCATAGTGTTTATTGGACCAGGTGGCATATTTGGCCCCATGTTATTCATGGGACTCATACCACCAAGAGGAGCATGATTCATAGGAGACATAGCTCCCATATGATTCATGTGATTTGTCATGGGTGAATTACCCATAGGGCTCATATTGCCCATATTATGTGGCATCATAGGACTCATGCCACTCATAGAAGTTAAAGGACTCATGCCTCGCATAGGAGGTCCACCCATGTGATGAGGATGATGAGGATGCATATGTGGAGGACCTCCATGCATCATTGGACTTTGCGCAGTCTGTGGCGGTGTATCATCAAAGGGATTACTCGCTACTATTGTATCACCGTAACCCGATAAAGGTGGGGGTAGTAGATCCTGTTAAATAATTGTTACACATTAATATCAGGATCATAATTAAATGCTAATACATTGAAACATAAATATAACTATAAGATACATTAACTTACCTGTACAGATGGAGGTTGCTGTGGAGGTGGTTGAGCAACATTTGAATTTGTACGTCTTTTTTTCTTAGGATTAGTACCAGCTGGTGGTGGCGGTGGTGGATGAGGATGGGCAGAAGAGTCAGGATGTGGGGCATTTGGGCCCATATTTACACCCATTCCCATACCCGCCAATGGCATCCTTGTGAAGGGTGGCATGCCCGCGATATTGTGGCTCATTTCCTTCGTTCACTTCCCTTATTTTATCATGCCAGTACCACTAAATTTGCGTGGCAAGTAATTATTGCTGATCCACTGTTAAGAAAAAAAGTTTTGTTGTGATATAAATTTACTTAGAGAGCTATATATAATTATATCGTGTCTTAATATATTTGCGCATCATATTTATAAACTCTATAGTTAAGCGAATATTTATTAGTCATATTTTAAATATAACATTTTATATTGTGTTTGAAAGAATCATAAATTAAATTAAATTTATTTAAATTGGATATAATAATAGCTATATTAATTAATTAATATAAGATTATATATATATATATATATATATATATATATATATATATATATATAAAACAGTTATATACATATATAAAATTTTTTTATTTAGTTGCAAGATATTTTTTTCATTATACATGTTTCTTACACTAGATATGTATAGAATGATTCAAATAATGCGAAAAGCTGAACATAATTCTAAATATCTCGCAATAAAATCATTAATTACATTTTTATAGTATTCGCTTTTTATTCATGGTATTATTGTATATACTAATCAAAGAAAAAATAATTTGTTTTATCAAGTCACATACATCGATAACTGATAAATGAATAGAACTAGATTCCTATAACAAAACATCATACGTGTATCGCATTATCGTTCAATTAAAAAGTTACTCTTGCATGAGTTATCATTCATAAATTTACTAGCGTACGTGAGAGAGAGGGGAAGAATATAGGGGAGAGAGCGCAGTATATAATCTACGTAAATATACGCACGAATCTCAGATCCATGTATATACATTTATCTCTCGAAGCATGGTGTCTATATTTATATATGCCGATATAAATAACGAAATTACTACCGTTACCTCGGATAGCACCAGTGGTTCATCCGTTACGAACGTGGAGACGAAAAATCCAGGAGACGAAAGAGAGAGAAAGAGAGAGAGAGAGAAATATACACACGCACATACGCACGCACACAGAAAGAAAGAGAGAGCGGGGAGCGCGTTTTCGACGCGACTGTACCTTGAGCACGGCGATAAGAGACCCGTGATACAACAAATAGAGGAGACCCCGCGTCGCGCGGCGTGCAAAAGGGAACAAAATAAATTCCGCCTGGCAATCTCGCAGAACTAACCTAACCACGCGAGTTCACCGTCGAGATCTCCGCAGGCGCCTCCGCAGCCTCGTTATGTGTGCGTGCGTGTGTGTATACGCATGGCATGGCGTAGCGTAAGCGTAGTACAGCGCGTAGATCGCGCACTCGGTCTCGGAGCACCGGGCGATTTAAAAAGCCGGTCGAGCTTCTCGTGTCATTTGCGCAAATGCGACGCGCGATCTGCGTTCTCTTACTCACCAGCGCATTATAGGATAGGCGACGACGCGAACGTGTCCATAGCTCGGTCGTTTTTTCGATGAGACACACCAGCACCATGAATCGCGGCTGTGTCGATTGCCGTCTTGCTGACCTCGGTGGGACGAGAGGTATGCGGAGATTCGTGATTTCGATTCGCGCCTCGCGAAAAACGCGTTCCTCGCTGATGTTAACGGGCTACGCATTCACGCTAGCGCGTACACGATCACGATAACCGCACTTTCGCACTTGCACGCACTGCTGAGTCGCACTGTTGAAGTAATGGAAGCGAGATAACGCACGCCACGATTCTTCTCAGGTCGCCATTGTCGCATTACGCGTGTCCCTCTTACGTCTGTTGTGTGTCGCTCGTCTGCGGTGCCGCGAGGTGCCGGAGACTCCCGATAGATAGCGACACTAGTTACGTTCCCATTGTTCGCGTGGTTTAAACGCGAAGAGAAGCGAAAGTAAGTAGCAATCCGCTTCGCGCGGAATTATTCGTGAGAATTTGTAAGAAAATTCGCTCTCTGAATTCTAAAGATTTCACGCATTTCATGTAAGTCCAAGTTCTTACGATAAAAAGAATTATTATATAATTTTTAAAGAGATCATTTATATTTCTTTAAAATGAAAGCTATGCCTGTATGTGAACACTAAAAATGTAATTTTACATTTCACTTTACACGCAAATTTCTATTGTTATTATATATTTATTTTTGTTTGTGAAATTATTAATTATATTAAAAATATACACATCCATATAAATTTTTATTTTTGCAGAGAAAATCAGCTTTTTTGATGCACATTTTTTGACTTTCTAATACAGAATTATGTGCATTACACACACACACGCGCGCGCGCGCGCATATAATGTATATATGTGTGTGTATGTATAATGTACAGAATTCTGTAATGAAAAGCGGAAAAATGAAAAAAGCTAAAAAAAGCTGATCCTTTCTGTAAAAATAAATATTTATATGGATGTGCATATACTTTTAATATGAATAATTTAATAAATATAAATAGATGCATAAAAAGCAGAAACAAGATCTATATATAAATATAAAACAGGATCTATATATATAAATTTTTATATACCATATGTTTATTATTTATATAAACATAATGTTTATATGTTATTTATATACATATATATTTTTTGTATAGATTTGTTTAAAGATAATTTTAAATAAATTAAAGATTCTCTTTCTCTCTCTCAATCTCCTATTGGTTTTTCGATATGATACACTTTACAGGAACGATATAAAATGGATAAATATCTGAAAAATACTTCTTACAGTTATCTAAAATTTAAATACTAATAATAAGACAAAAGTTTAATATAAATTAGTACATGATTACCGTATATATAACATTATATGCATTCTATTACTCTCTACATAGGTACGTGAAATACACATTGTGACATTCTGTACTGCAAATCTTCCGTCCACATCCGGGCTTAAAATTGTCTCACGATTCCAGCATAGAGAGCTTGCACGAATCATTTTAATTATTACAGTTACATCAGTAAATTAGCCTGATTCTACTAACCGGAAAACAATTTCGCGGATATTTACTTCGGACAATACCTATTTATTTATGTAATATATAATATATACATATACATATACATCCGGAATCATGATTATGCCATTTGCTCTTATTTTGATATTAATCTAGATTGCATTATGAGATATTTGTCAGTGAATTTTCAAACTATTGCTTCAGAAAGATGTAATGTATAACATGATATTTGAAAAATGCTAAAAACGTGAAATTCACACATGCATACTAATTAAGATGATACATGCTTTTATCATGAAATATAAAAAAATTTCATAATTTTGATAAAAAATGCTTTATATTTTTATATTTTTAAGCTGGCATTACGTAATAAAATAATGGAAAAGCTTATAAACTTTTACTTTTATATCTTTTTATATTTAGCTCTTTTCGTTATAATTACATATCCATGAACAAGCCGCTGATATCCATAACATCTGGATTATATTTTGCATTTCGAAAGAGAAATCCCTATATAAACGGGCTGTCTATCTGTTGCCCGAATAGACAGGCGAAATTAATACGATCGGAAAATAATTCTCTGGAAAATAATATGAAAAAGCTGCCGTTCCCAGTTTATCCGCTCACGTTAACAGCTCTATCGATCTCATTAACTGCCTGGGCACTCGCGATTTATTTTTATCGAAAGATAGAGTGTAGACTTTCTGAGATAGTCGCGCCGTTTTCGTCTGGGCAAAAGTGGTACAAATCGGGAGCATCGTAAGCAGAGTGGAAAAACTGGGCCAATCCCTGGAGGGGAAAAAGCTGGAATGGGCGTCCTGAGGGACCCTTGATAGGGATGAGGATAGAGTATGACAAAATACTTGAGGACAGACAAGGGAAGGATTTAATAAATTTCTTCGGAGGAGTCTACTAAATGGGCTAAATCATATGATTATTAGTTACTTAAGGAATATCCATTTTTCGTGTGAAATTATCGAACAATGCCTTGTTTCGTGTAATAAGCAAATATGTGCAATTATTTTATATTATTAGCTTATCAACATAAAAATGTGAAATATATTTAATGAAATATATAAATTAAAATATTTCAATTTTTGGAATTTATATTAAAAGTATATAATATGTATAAACAAATATTGTATAATAATATGTATAAACAAATATTATATGAACCTCAGATTATAACACGAAGTCTTTCATAACCCTAGAAATATATCTTTTCTGAATTCATTTCGTATTTAATCTTCTTTTTTAAACATTTGCATTAAGTAGAACTGTCGGAAGGAAGATAACTCATGAAAATTCATTGAGCTTTCTGGGAAACAGTTTACTTTTATATGAAAATAAACTACGGAACTTTTCTCATAGACAATTCAACAATAGTACTACGATTCATCACGATTAATCGCATTTTTATACAACAAAGAATCATTTTTTATCATAATTTTTAAATATTTAAAAGAAAGAAAAGAATTTATATATTATACACTAAAAAAATAATTCTCGATAACCCCAAATTCAACAGAATGTTATTTAAAACAAAATATGTTCTACTTACATAAAATTTTAATTTTATTTATTCAACATTATCAATATTATATCTATCTTAAAGTAAAGAGTCGAAAATTTGGGAAAAGGATCACAATCAAATGGACTTAATAGGGATGATGATGAAGGATTCGGCAATTGGCGAATTGCTCGGTTAGCAATCGACTATCTACGCGAACAGATTTCGCAAACAGCGACATTTTACAAATAAAAACAGCGCACCAATCAATCTGTCGCGTGGTGTATGCGTGTCTTGAATAAGAAATGGGTGATTTAAACAAATTAGGCAAAGGCTCGATGGTTACTCAGGCGGAGGCCTCAAAAAAGGAGACGGTAAGAATGGCACACTTGATAATCAAACACAAAAATAATCTTGATAACTTTTTCTTGACAGCTCGTTAGGACATCTGCTTATAATCGCGTATCAGAAATGGTTAATAATTTAAAAAATTTTTTTTTGTTAAAGATTAATCGTTTCTAAATTAATTTAAAAAACTGTCATTAAAAATCCATAAGTAAAAATAGAATTTTGTATATGATTTGAAATAATTAATAAATACTTTTAAAAATGAAAAATCCTACTAGTTCTCTTGGCGATTATAAATATGAGATTTAACTGTCAAATATATTTCAAAAGTCAACTGACGCATAACTTGATCGTATATCACTTTTCTCGAAATATTTTTTTTCGCTCTGAGCTTATTCGTAAAAATTTTTTGAAAATATAATCTAAAACAGATAGTAAACTAAAAAAAATATTTATTTGAGAATTGATTCATACAATACATGAAACATCAAGACTCTTTATAAAATTATAGTAAAAATTTCACTTTTCGAGGCTGAAATTCATTGGAATTCACGTGATATTTCGAATATACGTTCCTAAATTTTTATAGAGATACATCTCTATTGCACATGTATGTATGCATGACACGCGTGCAATCTCGGTTTATTACCACTCGAACATACTTTTCCATCGCCGAACGGATGCGCCGATTGCATCGACGAAGTCGAGAGAAGCGATCCTTGACCTGTTACTCAAGGATACTTCGACATTCCACGGTGTCCCTTATAAAGAATTTAACTCGGACGATTCCTCCAACGACGGTGGAACGTATCTCAAACGTCACTTCGCGCTCGTCGGATCGTTAATACGTCTCACGAGAAAATGTAGCGTTATTGAAGAGATTCAAGAAAGTCCGCTACAGTTTTCACTGTTCGAATACCATTCAATTGTTATCGAAGAGGTAGCAGTTCCCATTTCTTTGTGATTTCTATCTTTTCATCTGATAATAGAACGATTAATTCTGTTTTCTTCAAATGATCGTTATTGTTGAGAAAATATATCGCGTCAATTATATCATAGAAAGAAAACCCGAGATCGAATTTGATTGTACAAGATTGTCTTCGGTTTGAATATCAAATGATTTAAAATATCGAAGTAATATTTCAACTGATATACAAATTATGTAATCATTGCAATCCACTATATAGAAAAGAAAAAATAAAACAATCGACAATTTAATGAAAAAAGATTATCGCAATTGTTAGAAAATGTAAACTGTCATAACATTACATAACATTATTGAGGAAATGCTTTTACGGATTTGAAATTTATTAGCATTACGATAGCTATCAGTTATTTTTCCAATAACTATCCCGGCTCTAGTAAACTCACATTGCCATGACGTTGCGCAATGTTTCTCCGTGCACGTTACAATGTATCGACGAAACTTCAATAAAGACCAAACTTGCTTTTATTGTTTTCGTGTATTGACCGAATTCTCAATACAAATCCCCAACGAATTCGCACAATATGAATTATTTCACAATAATATTGACCGTGATGAGACTCATGCACTTCAAAATATGTTTGAATGAAAATACTCATATCTCACACACATATGCATGCCCCTCGAAATATTTAAATTTGCTTCATGTATTATTTTGTGAATTTAGCGATCCGAATTTCTCGCAACCTTTCCTACAACAATTTACATAATATAAACATCTTGCTGCATTATTTTGTATTTATTCTATTTACAAAAGCAATTGCGCGCATGTTTATCGTCATTTTCGTGCGAGAAAATTTCCGCCACTCGATTTGCCTTTCGAACTGACGATTGACGTCGATAATTACACGGCGATGTTTGCGTGGCTGTGAACCGTGTCAATTTCCCGTGGTGGTCCTCGGGTCCACTCCACGTGCGTTGCGAGCGCGTCGAAATACAGCCGTCGAGTTTTCAATCAATAATGTCACCGATAAAGTTCAGAGAAAAACCGGAGGCCATAGTCATACGCACGATACGCACCATCGAAGCGCGAATCATTGCCATTTATAACGTTTTCGCTGCGAGCGCGCAATCTTACTTTTATATATTCTATTCCCTTTGAAATCTATATAAGATTACATTTTTAATAAAATCGGTACTAATTTTGCTTCAATATATAATTGAAAAAACAAAAAATTTATTCATCTATAATCGTATCTTTTCTTATCAAAATAATTACTTCACTATCGATAGTATTTACGTTTGGATTATAATCTTTATGTTGAAAAAATTATTTATATTTAAATATATAATATATTCAAAATTTTTATATTATATAAACGCACGTATAAATATATTATAAAATTTAAGATATGAATATATAAAATTTCATATTTATGCAAATATTGAATAATTATATAAGAAAGAGAGATAAGAGAGAAAGAGAAAGAGATTCTTTCTTAATCTGCCTCTACTATATTACTAGGTTCGACATCTATATAAGATATTTCCGGGAAACATACGCACATTCGTGCCTGTTCACCAACGACGAGCTAATCCAACTTTTCCCACTTTCTCTCGTCGAGCGAGCGAACGACGTAGGCTGTAACGCGTTCCCATGAACTTTCACCTTGGGATTTCTTTTTCGCAGACCGATAATTAGGTGACTCATTCACGGTGAATTACATACAGCGGGTGAGATACGGGTGAAAATGTGGAATCACCATGGAACGAGCGCCCGCGTGCATGTTCCTCATCAACCCTTTCCATGAGCTGTTAATTACACCCCGTTGTTGTTCGCGCGTTGTTTGTGCTCGTCAAGAAAAATTAACCTGCCATTAAACGGAAGCTCGCGGCTCTCGTTCAATGAAAGCGCAGCGATATTTGTCTCTCCTTTTCTCTCTTTCTCTCTCTTTCTTTTTTTCTTGTCACATTATCTCGAGCGAACACCTCGTAATGACAAAATTGCGTTCAATCCCGTTCGTTCGCTCATCATCGACGCTGCCATTCACGTCGGCAGATGATTAACTCGTCGTCGTCGTCATTGTCATTGTCGAGCTATTCGGTTGAGTATCTTGCAATTGTCAATAAAAATATCAAATTTATCAATCTCGTTCTTTGTATATACCTTATCTACATATCTTTTCCCCGCGCAGATTGAAAAGTTCGCTTTATGCTTAAATCAAGTTGGTCTCAGTCTCGAATGACTTTCTACAGACTACATGAATGCGAACAATGTAGCTGCAGTAAATCTGCGTGAGATTCTCCTTTCAATGCAGATTGTAAAAACCGTGAAGAAATGTCTATTGTATCTGCAAAATAGAATCAACTTTCATGCTTTCATATTTACAGACATATACCATGCTTTCATATTTACAGATAATATCAATATATTGATATATTCAACTTTTTAAGATGCGAATTTTTGTTTTTATTCTACTGTAAATAATTATAAAAGTTATTTCTTTATTTAATTAATATATTTGCATATAACAGTAAAAATTAAAATTATTGTCTAGGATTTGCCGCAAAAAGAATAGAACATTGGAATGTAAAATGAATTTGGATTTATGTAAGAAACACGGAGTATACAAATGTAGGAAATAATATAATATAAAACATAAATGAAGTTAAACGTGCTTGTTAAATATAGTTGAATATCATATCAATAAAGATATTAATAATCACGTAAAAGATTTATAATACTATATTGGATCATTCATTAAGTCAGATATAGCACGCATATATGTACGATTCTATCCGAATGTATTTGATGATGATTATTCCGAGACAGAAATTATTGGATTTCACGAACGATTTGTTTTTCAATCAATCGGATTATCGTTTTAAACGAGAAATAAGCAAAATATAGAAAGAGAGAGATTTCTTATCCTTCGTATCTTTTCCCAACTTTCAACGCTTCGAAGCAAGAAGATCAAGTCTATAGGGAAATCATAGTTGAATTTATTAAGCCGACGCGAGTAATTTCCCGCGAATAAATATTTAAATAACACGGACGATTTATTCAATCTAGTCAATATCAAGCCGGACTCAAACACGGGACGGTTCTGTCGATAAATTTAATGTTACACCATTAATTTCGCGTAACTCGATGCCGTTACTGACAACGGGCGTGCAATCTCACGCTTCGTATATTTAAAGCGCACAATTTTTCCCATCCGTGTGTACATGCATGCATGAAGAAAAATTATATCCACACTAAATTTGCTTAAAATTAACATAATTAAATTGCAGTTAACATTGTATATATATGTATAGCGGCGAAATTCCCAGCAACAAAATGTGATTAAAACTTGTTTATCTAAATTTATATCCTCGGAGGAAGACCAGCCCTTGTTAAGCTACGGGCTGGTTATTCGAATTCTCTCGGAGAAGATTAACCCTCGTAGAAGAGTTAAAACAAGCATCATGCTTTTCCCGCCTCTAATCTGGCGGTTTAACGTCCACTGATCCACCTCACGGTAAGTTTACTTGGCAGTCAAAGGTTTACAGCGCGATTTCCGGAATATATAAATACGCATACATGTACGCATATTTGTATGCATATGTATACATATATATGTACACATATATATGTATGTATGTGTAAAAAATAACAGTAACAACATGCATTCATTTCGCAGCAAATTAAAATGCGAAACATTTACTTATACAATTCGCTATACACAGCCATTCATGTGTGTTATAGCTATTACGCCATGTGAAAAACGGAAAAACCATTTGCGCCGGACCTGGGAAAAAGATAAAACTGTTGAATTTTCCGATAGCTTGGTAAATAACGAAGCGACGACAAAAAAGAAAAAAAATTAACGCGACCACATTCGTGCGATATCTCAAATTTACTCCCGGCACGTACTCGTTAAAATCACCTTAATCTTTGACCTAATGTTTCCTAATTTTTTTCTCGCGACAATGCACGCGTCCCGCACTCGAAAATATAACTTTTCTGATAAACATCTAATTCTTATTAATAATTGTATTACTATTACATCAATTAATTAAGAATGGTGGTTGCAGATAACTAAATGAACATCGATTTATTAAAGTAAAAAGAAATATTTAAATTAAAACTACTAAAGCTAAAATTGAAGCTTAAATAAATATATCTGGAATTAATTAGTAATAATTAATAAATAATAGTTTATGATAAATTACAAATTTAGAAAATTATCGAATTCTATTATTATTAAATTAAGTAATAACGAAATCTATTTAAATATGTATTATGTACGCGCGCCTCCAAAATTGACGTGTTTCAATATGCATACGCCGCTAAAAGAATACAAGATCAATCGCGCTATTAAATGGCTACAAATGTTAAATAAATGTGAGGTAAATTAAACCCTCCCTTCCGTATTTCTTTCTATGTCCCTCTTCGGAAGAGCCACACGACGTGACTAACAGCACAATAAGCCATCGATCTCCCCTTTTCCCCATCGGCTCTTTTTTTTTCAGGGTAAACTCGTTCCGTTGGAACAATCGGATCGCCTCGAAACGATCGCCCATTCAAACAGCTCTCGACAACCTAGTCGGGTGACGAAAAAAAAGAAGACTGAACCGATGACGGAGAGGCGGCGCGGAAAAAATCGAAGCGCGAAAGCACGATCGCTCCGACACGTCGACGGAGTTGGAATCCGGCCTTTTTCGAATGCCGCCGGCGTTGTGCGAAAATCTCCGAACAAAAATACACTCCTCGTTGCTCCCGGAAAATTAAATCTTTTTACGGAAATTGCCGAACAAATCGACGCAATCGTTCGGCATGTCGACGGGACTAGAATCCACTCTCTCTGGGGTGCCAGCTTGATGCCGCGGAAATCTCTGAGCCAATACAGAGAATACACAGAGAATTTGCAATTGGCATATAAAATATATTAGCAGTATATTCTTTATTTACTGTGTTCTTTTATCTTTAATATTCTTTAATTTCTAAATATTCACAACTTTTAAATTATAAACAATCGCAAATAGATTTCTCTTCACGATTTTAGTAAAAAATGTATATACTACAAACGGACATACAACATATACAGATATATTTATATATAAACTTTATTCATTTAAACTCGATTTAAAAAAAATTTTTTTATTTAAAAAAATTAATTTTATCAGTTGATTACTAAAATATATAATATTAGACATTAAAAAGTTGAATAAATAATAAACAATCTCCAAGTTTTGCATAAAAATTTTTATCTCATATTTAGATGAGACATTTTCTTTTTATATTTCCTTTGCTCTTTATATTAATTCTGATTTTTTTGTTTGCAATTAACAAATACATGTATACAAATTTTATAAAAATCTTCAATATTGTTTTAATTATTAATTTACTGCATTCAAAATGTAATCAGTCTCTAATTAATGATTGATAACCAACCATGAACAATGATTAATTTAGCTATTCTTATTTCAATTATCAATTATGAATATTGATTAATCAAGAATATTAATAATCATAATCATTATTCATTAATATAATTATACAATACTATTAATTATATTTTAATTATATTTTACTCAATTTTGTGCAAATTTACTCTTTTTGGATATTACTGTCGGTGTAATTTTGCTGACGCAATGCCGCGGAAACTTTTCCGGCTCGAGAGCATAGCCGAATTCCGGCCGATGTAACCTTCATCGATACAAGGCACGAGTTTCCCTCGTCGTCGGTTCATCTCGTCGACGTGGAAGCTGGGTTGTCGCGTCCGCTCTCTCATCGACACAATCGTATTTTTCATGCCTCTCTTCCCAGGCCATCTTCCTTCTTTTTTTATTTTTCTATCGAATCTCGCTTTCGAAACCCGTTATCGTCGTGGACGAGTATGCGTCGTATATGCGAACAAGAATGACGCTTCGACTTATGGCATCGCATACCGGACGCCCATTAAATCCGTCGATTTTAGCGGGAAATTCTTTCTCGTGCTCCCAGGACGTGAAGTCGCGGTGAAACATGTAAAAAAAAGAAAAAAAAAAAGAAAAAGAGGTCAACGACAAAGAGACAGCAACAAAACGAGACGCGCGCGCACGCGCGCCGAAAAATACGCTCGTTGACTCGTTATTCGTCCCAGAAAGAGAGAGAGGTCGGAGATTTTATCGGGATTGCTTTTATAACGATGCAACTTTGCGGATCGGATGTATCCGGCGGAGAAAATAGCGATGGAATTTGCGATGCAAATGTCACATTAAGAGGCGTAGAGTCGATGTAAAAAGTCGGGACCTGTGTCTGAACATACGACGAGATAAATGCATATTTTTACCTGGTGGCGAATATATTTTATCTCACATTGCGATGATTAATTCTGTTGGAATATGGAAATATTCACTCAGCGTCTCTTTCTGCTTGTTTTCATTATGCGGTATTATCTACCAAGATCTACATAAAGTATTTCTTTAAGAATGAGAAGACTAAGAAACATGAAAATTATGCAATTAAATAAAATATGAAAATTAGAAATCTCAAAGAGAGAAATTACATGATCCGATTAGCTTTAAAAAAGTCGAACAGCGGAGATGTTAATGTATAACATTGTTAGTTATTTATTGAGCTAATTACTGCAACTATCTTTTGTAATTTCAAATATCTCAGCTAATTCGTAAAGAACCAAAATAGCAGAGTTTATCGACAGCATTTAATGAACAAGACGTACTATTTTTATTCGAATTTTATAATGTCTTAATCCAGCTAAAAATATGTCGCATTAACTGATTGCTTATGTTATACGTATTGTACGATTGCTAATGTTATACGTATTATAATACTTAATGGATGTGTACAAATGGATCTGTCAAATCACTATTCCGAAGCGTACTGAGAAATAAATCCGTGACAATTTTTCCTTATGTGACACGACGTATAAGATTCGTTTCCGCCGAAGAGATGGAACAAAAATAACCGTGAATGATAGTGCATTAATAAGTGAAATCGACCCGGCAGCTTATTATCTAATGATGCGATATCCGCTTCGAGTTTTGTAAGAAATTGATGATCTGCTCCGTTCTATCCCGCGCGCATTGACACGACAATGAGTAAAAAATCGTACGATATACTATAGTAAAATCGTACACTCATATAATTATATGAGTTTGTCAACAATAATCATATTAATAAAAAATTTTAGGTCAATGATATTTTATTAGATTTCTCGTTTTTTTTGTTATCAAAAATATCTCTTATCAATTATTATTTGTAATAAAAGAATTATAATTTGTAATAAAAGATTGAAACTAGAAAAATTATATAATAATAATAATTATATTCCATTATTCTTGCAAATCCAAAATTCTATTTAACAGTAGCATTATTTAAGCTATTTTATTTAATCTTCTAATTATTTTCGAGAATTTTATTTACTAATTTTATTTATTAATTTTATAACATGGAATATAATAAATCTTGTAAATCCTTAATTTTTTTATTCAAGGTAGGCTTGAGAGTGCTTAATAACTTTCTCCCTCTCACCATTTTTTATTTTCTGCGAAAGAAACAGTATGTCGACGAAAGTTGTATAAAATAACGACATCCGCTTATGCATATCTATTAAAAGTGAAAAAAACTTTTCGCTACGTCACGCACTTTTCCTCTTCCTTCAATGTTGCCGGCAGCCGGAGACAACAAGCACCTCTCCAGAGTGCCGGTATATATCACGTATTACGCGCCACGCACACTTTAGTACTTAGGAAGGGGAGGAAAGGCCACAGATACGTACCTCTCTAGGCCCAGTGCATCGCGTGATTTCATGGTGAGAGGATCAACGCAGCTATCAACCAAAAGGAACATTTGAGACTTTTTTGGCAGATCATTTCTCATTGTCTCGATCAATACCGCTGATCTTACAAAATATTCCTGATCAAGCGGCGCGATTTTGAACACCGATCAACCTTGGATTTTGGCATGGCTCTGACAATCAAGGTGAGTGACGAACGTGCGCAACAGGTTGATGCACACTCTCGCGCCCGTGATACGCAATCTCTCCCTCCATCCTATTATATAGGTGTATACGCGACCGGTGATTTAAAGTTTCGGGGGAGAACACTCTCGAGGGAGAACCGACTCGTTCGCGAAGTTCACGCTTTTAGGGGAGCGGTGGTTTTGTTTTGGTATGCGGAGAAAATTCTCGCCCTCCGATAACCTGCCCGCACGAGATATCGCCTCAAGAAGCTTATTCATCGGGCGTTCACGTTCAGGATACAGCATGAGATACTTAGGATCCTCCTCGCGGATTCGCTCGGTGTCGTACATTTACAGTAGAGTATTTGAGGATAGGGGAGACCCTACCGCGCCGCTTCCGGGCGATTTATTTTTATTGTAATGCGTTTCAGCTCGTACGAACGGAGATGGCGAATAAATTCGTGTTAAAAAATTGCCCCACTTTGCATAATTGCATATTTGCTTGGGATGTGTGTCTCAGAAGTTGCATGGCTTTTACAAAAAACATATTTGTATCTGGGAAATAAAAGGGGAATAAACTCCAAATTGTCGATTTTCGCATATTATCATTAAATCAATAAAGCAAGCAAATAAAGTACAGATTAAATAAAGCCTACGATTAAAGCTCGCAAACATTATTTGATAATACATATTAACAATAATGAAGTAAATATTGTAATTAATTTGTTTAAAAGTAAATTTGTCATATAATAAAAATACATTTTAATAAAATAATTTATTTTATTTATTTTTAGAATGCGCACTTTTTCATGACTCTTGCCTTTTCCAGAGAAAAGTAAATTTTATATTTTTTTGCTTCCTGGATACAGACATTCTATTTAAATGAAGCAAATATTGGAAACCAATAAAGACGTATTTTACAGACCATATTACCGAATTTGGAATGAATGTTTGTTGAAATGAATGTTTGAATGTACGCAAAGGCTCGATTAATGCGCCATTAGATTAAACCAATAATGTTTCATTGTTACGTTACCTTTATATGGCTAAACGATCGCATGATGCAAAATAATTACGTTTTTCACGTTTACAAAAGCATTGCGAAAATGCTATATTCTGAAATTGTAGTGGTATATAACAACGCATATGTACGTACAGTATGGAAAAAAATAAAGACGTGAGTCAAAGAGAAATTTCAATTTTTATCAAAAGCCTTCTATCTCATGTGTCTTAATTGGTTTGTATAACTATAATAGAATATAATAGAATATTGGTCATCAATAAAATCAAATCTCCATGAGTATTTTTAGATCTGAAATATTGTGCTTATAAAATTGAGTTAAATTATTTGTTTTAATATTGCAAGATATACAAAATTGTGGAAAAAATTAATATAATAAAAATAAATTTACTTATATAAATTAAATTATAAAACAATTTTTATAACGTAAAAGAATACACACAAATTACAATTTTTAACTATCATTATTTAAAAATAAATTAAAAAGAGAAACTTGTGCGATTTTTATACTTAGCACATGTCTTTCGAATCATGTAAAAACTTTAAATAATTGGTATGTACATGCTCTCACAAGAAATAACCTAGAATCACGAATAAAATCTTATAAAAGAAAAGAGAATTTTTCTGTTATAAAATCGAATTATCGAATTTCCGCACGTAGTGCAACGGTTATATGTGCGGAGCGATTGAAACAGCGGCTTATCGACAATGCAATAACATTATAATTCATACGTATCGCAATCGTATACTTATGCGAAAGGTGCGGAAACATCGCCCGACCAGAATAATAATCGCAAAGGTTGTCGAACGATTTCGTACTCTACTGAAACCACAGTGTGGTCTAAAGGCGCGTTCACAGTCTGTATAGAATAAAGGAATAAATAAAACTCTCTCTCTTTGATACTAGAGAAAATAATTTTTAAATCTATTTACAACAAAAATACGAGAAAATAAATCGGCAAAAATTTTCACGGTTTTAATATCTGGATCGCTTTTCGCATAAAATTACAAGATTTTTAATATGCTGAATATTAGCAAATATATAGGAGAATAAAAATATATAGAAGAATAAATAAGCTTCTAGAGTATCAACATATATTTTGTGCAATTTATATTAATATGTGCAAAGAGATTTCTTGTTAAAAAAATCTGTCGTATTTATAACATCACAAAATGAAAAATTGAGAAGGATGTCATGCATACTTGTTAATTATTAATAAGTCTTGCAGTTTTATATAAAATGGAGCTTTGATATAAATACATTTCGACTATACAATACGTACGGGTTACAATACAATATGTCCGAGAATTATTATTAATCTACGATTTACCATTAATTTCGCCCCAAACAGTTCGCCCATTCAACGCGCGAATATTGTACGAAAGAGCAAGCTATGTTATTTATTGACGATATTATTTATTGATCGCGCTCGATATCAAATGCGAAGACGCGACTAACGATCGCGGCGACAATCTCGCTAGTATATATCTCGATTACCGCTAAGCAACTGTAAATTAGTTTGATAACCGTAAATTAATGCGGCCGCAAATAATGCCGCATCGAGGCGGCGGCGTGTCGCTAAATTATTATTTATCGAACGCGACGCCGATATCGCTCGAACGTATAACTTATAGGAAGGTGTGCGTTTTCGCTGATAGGTATATCTCTCGGTTACCATTCATCGACAAGAGGGGGAAACCCCTCTCTCATCATATAAATGCAAATTAATTTTATAACCGGGCAAATGTGCCGTGCGACGCAAACGTGACGACACGACGCGAGAATAAATCATCGGGTCGAAGCGGAGCAAAAGTGGCGCTCCGATATAATTGCACGATACATGTAATTATCGTTATGTACATATATATATATATATGGGCGTGAGTTTCTCACATAAGCGTAATTAATACTGTACTAATACCGACAGTTCTCGCGACACGTCGTATGCTTACGGCGCATTATCGGTCGCATTGAATGCGAGCGTAATTAACGGCCCGTATGCGAATCGCCGTATGTACAATCGAGAGCGAGAGAGCAGGCAGGATCCGAAACATTCCGGTGCATTATAACGCGCGAACGGTTTATCGCAAGGCGCGACGTGCCGACGATAAAATCTATACCGCCACCAATTTGCCATTCCGAGCGGGCAATAATTCTTATAATTCACACCGGTTTGCGGAAGTAAGCGGTTTTGCGCGAGCGCGCCCGCATCGAATCCACAAATCACTCCTGGACCCGCCATATATATACATATATATATTATATATATATCTCTACACGGGCGCGTCGTGATTTACGGAGCCGTCGAGATTATTAGGATTCTGTTACAAAAGTCGAAATTCGAGATGCCGGATCTCCGCCGGGAAATCAGACAGACGACGACGAGGCAGGCGCGTTAAGTACGATCTGAAATGCGAAACGTAATTACGTCGTAATTAAGCTGCATTTGGGTCATGAATTCTTGATGTTGGTGGATGCAGCGCCTTTAACACGTTATTAAAATGTAACATTTTACGATCAAACTTTATAATTCACATTTTCTTATTTTTACCATAGTTTTTATCTAAAAAATCTAAAGAATTTATGATTTTTATTTAAAATTCAAATGTCTGATTATGATACCACAGATTTTTGCGATCTGCTATGAGAAATTTGTTATTCAGTCGTTTCCCGTACATTATTCCATGATGAATATTAGTGTTATAAAACAAGACATCACGCATGAAAAAAATGCCATAAACTCGGCCACGTATGATCGTATGCAAAGAGCCGCGAAGGCAAGAAAGAAGATCGACGATCGTAAAGCCCGAGGTTATTCGAAATCCAGGCCAGGAGAAAGCAGTGAAAGGACGATGAGATTAAAATTCAAATTATAATGCGCGTGTAAAAAAGATAAAAATGTAGTCGAATCGACGACAAATCATACGTTCCCGATTGCAGTTCGAGTTGTCAAACGAGTTTACTCGCGAGGTGATATGCAAAAGAGGAACGAGGTCCACGATCAGTACGAATACGTTGGCACAAAGGATGTCAAAGGAATCCAATAAACAGCGCGCGAAGGAATTCGATTGGCTACAAACTCAGGTATATTACACGAGTTCGTAATAATCTGGAAATACGTTTCCATGTTGAAGCTATCACATCGGACAATCAACACGTCTTTATAAACTCGTTTCGATTAATGTCTATATAAAGCAACGTGACAAACATACACACTTACAAATATCTTTTTTTGATTGGCGCAAATCCAAAGAGTCAATTGACCTAAATCCAGTATATATGTATGTATGTATGTATGTGTATGTGTGTGTATGTGTGTGCATGTATATGTGTGTTTCGAAGCATAAAAACTGTCACCAACGATGAGACTATTATCGAACAGTAGTAGCAGTAGTATGTTGGCACTTTTGAACAAATATACGTTGTTCAAAACAGGATATATCACTTTTTCATATGTCCATATCATGTAGTACATATTTGATATTTTGAAAATGTAATAAATGGTATTCAATATCTACTTTAGATTTCACATTCAGGATTTAAAAATATTACTATCTTACAAATAATTTATTTAAAAATATTTTATTTTTTTTTATTTTTATGTACATAAGTTAGATCTGTTAAATATTTCTTGCTTCGCATAATAATATAGAACGCACAAGTGTAATTTACTTCGCATAATAATAGAGAAATACGTATAAAATTAGTAGAATATTCGCTAGTGCACTTACACTGATTCTTTTAAGGATAAAATTCGCTTAATGAGGCAGAGTGTGTCGCGGTAGACGGAGGTCGAGTATACGAGGAGAAAATTCACTTTCCGTAGAATGGTTATGGAAAAAAAAGGAAAGACGCAAGGTATATGTAATTTAAAGGCGACGACCCCTTAGTTAAGATCCGACGATGACGCGCGATGTAGTGTAACGAGACTCGGCGGGGTGCGTCGTGCGCGAGGTGAAACGCCGCGGGGAGGAAGAGAGATGAGGCGAACAAACAGAGATTGGAGCTACTCGCATACCGTCGTCGTATAGCAGCGGCACGACGCGGTGGTTGTGCTGCTTGTTTAGCTATGTTAGCTTTGGCGTGCTCCGCCTGCCTCGCCTGCAGGCTAGCCCTTCCTTATCCGCTTTCGTTACCGCATGACAGACGTGCTTCCGCCCTTATTGTCGGACGGCCATGCAGCTAATTTCGCCTCATGCGAAATGTCTATCCGAGTCGCGTTCTCTGTCTCGTCCTCTGGAACCCATTTACCATAATATTTGCAGATGGTATAATCATATTAAGCGCCGTCGGGGATGGATATAGAGCGATGCAGCGCGGCAGGCTTAATAAGTTTAGCGTCGAAACTCGCGTAAAAATATTCCAGGTCTCCTACTTTTTTATACGCGAGAAATCTACAATGTCCGCTGTTTAGGGAAATGATCCAATGGGACAATCAAAAGTCAATAATTGCATTAGCGCTGTTCATTTAACTATGCAATGCGTTACCACAATGCGTTCGGTAATAATGATGTAACTAATAGGGACCGTTATATACAATGTGTGTAATTGCATATACTGTATATATTCAATAGTCCCTAATTGCATTAATTATCAACTACATCAATATATAATTAATGTTGCAGTTCCTTATCCTCGTCTGCGCCCTGTTCATCGCGACGATGGCAGCCGAATCGGACAATAGCGAGGGACAGCAATCCGGCAGATCGCGGGTTTCTGATGAACAACTGAACATAGCATTGAGCGACAAGCGTTACTTGACCAGACAGCTTAAGTGCGCCCTGGGAGAAGCGCCATGCGATCCCGTTGGGCGACGCTTGAAAAGTACGTCCCTACTCTCCTCTTGGAGATGGAATAAATCCATCACAGAAAGTTCATATTCCGCGATTATCTTGAACAAGACTTAAAATAAGATTTTAATCCTCTTTGTCTGGCATCGATGAACTCTTGGCGAAAAAAAGATCAATTCTTATAAACTTTTTGCTAAGAAAAAAATAATAAGAGATGAAAAAAGCTACTTTTTCAATATTTTCAGATTCAATTTGAATTATTTATTATATCGAGATAATTGCAAGCAAGGATTTTCCAACTGGTATAATTTCGGTGAGTTCAATTTCCAGAGATATACGCGAGAGTGAACAAGTACGTCGAGCTAATTGTCGTGTTTCCATTGTCGTAGAGTAAACATAGGGGTTGCATACTTTTGCATGTCTATAGTAATGGAATCTGAACTCAGAATCTGAAAATTTAGAAATTATACCAGGGCTTTAATAAACATTTTTAATAAACATTTTATTAAAGATATTGAACGTATGTATCACAATATGCTATTTATGTTATGCGTTTATCTTCTTTCAAAAAAAAAAAAACAGATTTTGTATTTTCCTCTCTTCCTCATTTACATTTTTTATATGCACAGTTTTTATCCCACAGAAGATCAAAATTAACATTGAGAATCTCGAAACAAATTATGTATATATATCTACTTGCGAAATATAAAACGTTAATTAAATATTATTATATAATATTATATATATATATATATATATATATATATATATATATATATATATATATATATATGCACACATTGTAATATTATTCTGTAATAATATTACAGAAGTTTCAAGAGAAATTATTCACGCATATATAAACTTAAATAGCGTAAAACCTATCTGAAAATTCTGTCAGAGATTTGTATGTCGTTATTTTATCCAGGCTTGGTGCCATTGGTTTTGAGAGGCTCCTGCCCGCAATGCAGTCCGGAAGAGACACGTCAGATCAAGAAGGTCCTTTCTCACATTCAGCGATCCTTTCCGAAGGAGTGGAGCAGGATAGTGCAACAATACGCTGGAGTTTCATAAACGAGACATGATATAAGCCGACTACGACGAGGCTGAATGTCCAAAAATATAGTAACGGAATATACAAAAGAATATATAATGGCTATCTACATCTATGAGAGAGGCGAGAAACAACATCGTATATTCATTCATTCGATGATATTATCGTTAAGCATCGAAAAAGTATATTTTAGCCAAAAGAGATATTTAAATCACGATGTACATATCAGATAAAAATCTATTAACACATATAAAATATACATGAAATGTGTATTGATCTGTTATTTGAAATGTTAAACATATAAATAAATTATGTCTGTTTGATATATTTTATTAATAAAGCTTATTCTTGTATTACCAAGAGATAAAAATTTCCTTTTTTATCCTTTTTCATTATAATTAATTGATTATGTATTAATGAGATTCGTGACTAGAAAAGCATTATAATTTTATTTTATAATTTTAATTTTGCATTATATCAGCATATTTCTCAATATTATAATATAAATTATAATGCACTGTTAACAAGCATAATATATTACTGTATGAATTTTTTCGCAAAAATTACCTCGTGAAAAATTTTCCAAGATAATACGAACGAATCACGGAATGCCAAACATAATTTTATATAAATAAATCGTAAGTGGGATAGAAAAAATAACTAGTTTAACTTAATTTAAGTAAAAACAAAAAAATGATATGCTATTACATTGCTATTTTATATGTTTTTGTCTATTTTCAATTCCAATAGCCATTACATTATGTAGCAGGATATATTTTTACAACCATACATATAAGTAGTATTATATACGCTGTCTTTAATTTGATATAATATCTATTTCGTTTGTACAGAAATTAATTATTTTATTTTATAAAAAATTAGAATATATTGCAAAAAGAGAAGAGAATTTGTTTATCAAAAAATTTCTCCGTTTTCATAAAAATATCATAGTTGAATCATTTTAGAATTTTAACATTAAATTCTTTTTCGTAATACGTGTACATTTCTCATTTATTGACGTTTTTTTAATTTTGTGCTTTCCCATAACAGCAATTTAAGCTTTATCTTCTATCTTGAGTCGTATTAATCGCAACGATGACGCATGTTTACAAGCGTTCGTTACATTAAAGCGTGTTTCGCATTCATAATGTATAATGCCGATTAGGGATATTGGCATTAAATCTGTACGTGATCTACGAGCCGCGTAACATACGTTGTTATTAGGGCTTTATAAGTATCCCATCGTTTCGCAAGGACTATTGGATGTTCGATCAGCTTTATCGAGTATTAATGACGATCAACAAGTTGCTAATTTATTTGGCACATAATTAACACTATATCTCCGCACCCCTCTGCTATTCAACCGCCGTGATTGCGCCCTGATTCGGATTTCACTGCCCTTGCTGTGAATATTAATTCTACTGTGCTTCGATGTCAAAGCCCTCGTATGCATGCTAATTTAAGTTTGTCCTCTATATCTACGCTGACTGTGCGAGGACAGATTAGTAATTAAACTTTGTAAGCACTGATAAAAATGCATGAGTAGTGCAGTAATAATATCGTCATCTTAATGTATGAAAAGACGTAATATTGGTTACTACCTGAAGAACTATTATACTTGAAGAAACTTTTCAGCTATCAATTGTAGTTCAAACTAAAATATGTCTAATTCAATGCTTATAATAATTTCCGAATAGAATAAGACTGAGTCACGACGATTTGCGAGCAAACGATTGCTTTAAAGTGAGAAGTTAAATCGAGAAGCGATTTGTTTCATTATAATTTTCCATTAGCAGACACTGAGTCACTGACCCTTAAAAATATTTTTATAAAACTCTTGCGATAGACTAAACAAATATTTTAGATGTATATTGTGCAAATATCAATATATATAATTTTTATCTTAAAAATATTTCCTTTTTCTTTTAATTTATATACAAGTAA
Organism: Camponotus vicinus; assembly: GCF_025532165.1. Classification (NCBI taxonomy): domain Eukaryota; kingdom Metazoa; phylum Arthropoda; class Insecta; order Hymenoptera; family Formicidae; genus Camponotus; species Camponotus vicinus. The sequence goes on along the minus strand of NW_028141981.1, from coordinate 4,938,518 downwards.
TATTTCTTTAAGACAGGAAAATATTTACAAATTCAGTTATATATATATATATACACACATATATGTACGTATATGTAATTAAAATTCATTAAAATTTAATTTGTAATATGTACAAAAATATTTTGCTACGAGTCAAAATGAATTCAACACTGCCATAAGACTATTACACTGTTTCTAGTCCAAGAGTTAAGACGTGAAATCGAAATAAATTAAATGAATAATATACGCAGGAAACACATTTCAAATTGAATATTTTAAATTTAGAAAGCAATAATATAAAGTTATATTTGCAAACGCAAAACACATTCGGTCGCACAATAAATATAGATAGACTATTATCAGATTTCCAAAAATATAATTTTATTATACGGAAATAATCGATATTCTTAGCAATGTGATGATTTCTCACCGCGAAATGCATTCTTATAATTAAAATATGCTCTCTGGCTGCTACAGAAATCACAAAAGACATGAATATATAAAGGATTACGTGTTGTCCTAACGATTATAACAATGGCAGACAAATCTATCGCGTCACCTTACAAGTTGCGAATCTTTCAATGATACTCGCACATTCTCGTCTGACTATTTATCGACCACGTGTACTCAACCGTTCAAACTAGTTTTCGATTATGCTTTCCCGAGAAAAGCGGAGATCTCGACAATTCGGGAAATCCGATTTGCCACTCCGTCTAGCCTCACAAAATTCAAAATTGAAGTCTATGTAGGAATAGGTGAAGAAAGACGCTGACAATTTCCACATAAATGCTCAATAGTACAGTGTGTTTCTAAAATGCTTAAACAAGTTTTACAGATTTAACGTGTAATCAATTATGATTTATTTTTTCTTGGTAAAGATATCATGTCCATAAAGAAAGTTCAAATCATTGAAGATAGAAAACTTATCTCAAATTAAACTTTAAAGATAAAGATACTACAAAGTTATTGCGTTCCAAATTTCGAGTAAACTTCATTTTAATAGAATTTCGACTCTAAAATGTTGTCAACATAATATTTAAAGTTAAAAAGGAAGGCAGCCTCTCAATAAAATTTCCGCTAAGAGAAGATTGATTCCAACTTGATCGAGAGACACACCTGCAAAGCTTGCCAAAGTATTTCAGTAACATCCTGTACAAAGTATGTCGCGAGAAGATTCAACTCACGTAATGCTTGCATTTTACATCAGTACGACGCGATGCAATTTAAACAGTTCGTCTTGCTAGATGCAATATGAACCGGGCATAGCGATTAAATCGATCGCGATCGAGCGCGCGTTTTCACGTCATACGGTCACAGTCACGGATCAAATTTCTGCCTAACAGATATTTAATCGCTGGATAATTAAACTCTCGTCAGTTGTGATTTCGTATACGATGCGGAGTGTCATCTCGCCGACGACTAGCCGAAGTCGAAACTACTGCTACTGCCGCTTCCGTCTTTCAGCAAACATTTGTTCTTCTTGATTGATACGCGATAATACACTTTCATTCGAAAGGGACAAATATTGAATCCCGTCGAAGAAACGAGGAGACAGTTTGCACACTTCGTGTATATATTGCGCAAATGATATTGCACATACGTATGTCTTATGTACTTGCACTCTCGTCTATATTTTTATTGCTCACTCGCGATCGGGCTCTATTTACACCCCGACGAACTTAAAATTTTCCAACTCCACCGGGAATCGAAGTCGGGATAAAAATCTATCCGAACGCAGCGAACCGTTACTAAACACATCCGGCGCATACTTTAATTACTTTTAATTACACTAAACGACCTGCAACAATACTTGCGTTCGTAGTTAAAATTAAGCCGGGCAAATGTGTAGAGTATTGAAAATCGTTAGATGCAGTTTCGACGGAATAACAATCCGAATACTCGAACAATTTAAGGATTCCAATTAAAAAAAAATAAATGAACGAAATAAATGACTAATGCAACATTGCCGGCTAGAAAAGATTTTCAGTCGTATTTCTTTTTATTATTATTAATGATATTTTGCCTCATTTTCTCTTATATGTAGCATATTAAGTATAATATGTAACGATGTGCAATGTTGTGCTGCAAGCAATTTTCCGAAACGACGACGGTATTACCGCTTCGGGAAAGCGGCATTATGTAGCCGTAAGATTATTCCAGTGTCGGGCAGATTTCCGTGGTCGTTCGATCGCGACCTTTGCTTTATAATTCGTTATACGAGCGTGATAAAACGACCATAGCCTTTCCGCAACTCCCTTCGCGCCGCGATCCACAAGCGCCGCAACCGCTGTCACCATCGCCGCCGCAAATCCACGATGTCGTTAATACGACCAGACTTCAACGTCGTCTGAAAGTTCCCTCAGCGCGCGGCTCATCCTAAGGGATCATCATTTCCACCCTTTATCGAGCGTCGTACAAAAGGCAACTCGTTTTGCCCGATGGAAAACAGATAAAAAGATCCTTCTCCATTCTTTCTCTTCTCTCTCTCTCTCTCTCTCTCTCTCTCTCTATATATATATATATATATATATATATATATATATATATATATATATATATAGATAGATATATAGATATACACACATACTATCAGCGATACGTACGAATTGCTGAGAGAGTCTGCTAAGAGAACTCATGAGGGGAAGGGAAAAAACTTCCGACCGAAAGTTTTCAACGAGAAAGAGACTTCGTTGAACGGTACGTAGGTCTGGGTGAGAGTGATTTCTTTGGTTCGCCGCTCGCCGACAAACTTCACATTTTTGCTGCTGCAGCCGCTTTTGCGCGCGGCAGTTGAGATTCTTGCTTGCGCGGTGTTCAAGTGCGCGATTAATATTTTAATGCGGCTCCTCGCACCAAGCAGAAATTGCTATCCGCTTAAGGGAATTATCCGTGAAACGTTTACCTTATTTAGTTTATTTCGCTTCGCGCATTTTTCTCTTTCGAGGTTAAATATCTTGAAATATGCTAAAATAAAGCTTTAAATTAAATTTCTATTGAGTAATGTACGATTAAATAAAAAATCTAAATAATAAGATAAAAATAAAGAAAATTTAAAAAAGAGTTTCTTCCTCCCACATATATTTATATCTTTAGGCTCAATCTAATGGTAAATCTTACTGAAAATTGCACTAATCATTGATATTCATAATTCAAATTTTCGCTCTTTAAACAAGCATTTTCATAATACTTTTATAAACGGCTTTGTCTCTCTGCCAAATATAACGGATCCCAAAAAGCTTCGTTCAAAAAGCAATTTCTCAAAAAAAAAGAAGTGTGAAAGATTGACTGCTAGTCCTCTCGCGGACACGTGGGAACAACATTCAGCCGAGAGAAGCATCGTTTGCGTCGCTTTAATTACATTTGAGAGCAGCATGAGGACCGACTCGACGCGACGCGAAAACGCGGAACGGGATTACAGGAGTACGCGACGCTAACGGCGCTTAAACACACGAGAGGCATCTCCGTCGTACTCACTCGCTCGTATCCAAACGCCGCCGGCAATTCTTGGCGTGGCACAATGCCTGAATGCTAGAATGCGACTCGTGAATGACCCGGACATCTCTCTCTCTCTCTTTCTCTTTCTCTCTCTCTCTCTCTCTCTCTCTCTCTCTCTCTCTCTCTCTCTCTCTGTTACATCCTTGCTCTCGCGCTCTCACCTTCTACGTCGACGTGCACACGCACGATGCATTTCTCTCTCGCATGCATCGTGTGCACCAGCTTTCGTACGATTACATAAGCTGATGGAGAGAACGCAAGAGGGGCATGAAGAGAGATAGAAAGAGAGGGAAAGAGAGAGAGTAAAAAGGAGAGAGAAATCGCGCGGCTCCAAAAGGCTTAATGAAAGTTGCCTGTTGCTCGTACAAATCGTCATGTAAACGAAGAAAATTTCTATTCCACCATATGTCGTCCCTATTTCTCGTCCTCTTTTTCGAGACACGCTCTTTCATGTGGTGACTGTTGCTAATGATGTACTATGGGTTTATCTATTCTTATTAGGTGAAGAGTTCATCGTAAAAAGAGCGTATGATTAATGGTAGTGTTTTGTGGAAAAAACAGGTATAAAAATTTAAACTTTACATTGTTAAAAGAGGAATAAAGCAAAATGTGTATATCAAATAAAATATGAAAAAATAATTCTTGAAAAATAGGAAGAAAAACAACGTTATGTTAACAATGTTTCATAATGTTTCCATATTACGTACGCTTTTCCGAATAGACTTCGCAATTATGCATGTCTCGTTTGAACTGAAACGTGCCATATCAAGTGTTTTCGTCTCGAATTGTAGCAAAAGTTGAATTATGAACGCAAGTGGGTTTTTATTAACGCAACATATTGCATGCACGCACTAGATCAAGCGCATATTAATTAAGAGTATATTTGAAAAGGCAAACGCGTATTGCCTGCGCGTGAAATATGATTTTCAGCCACAATGTCATAATAATGACAATTAAATATCAAAATTATTCTACTTTTTGATGTTATGTTAAAAAATTGTGCATGACTCATTGAATGAACGATTAATTATATAATTATTATATTTTTGATGATTATGGAATGTTTAATCTTTTAATATCTTGTGTTTTGCTATGTAAATTTTATGAAAAACAATATAATTTTAATAAATAAAAATAAATGCAAATATACACTATATCTCTGTGTGTATTACTGTTTCTATCTTTATGCATATTGTTAATATATATATATATATATATATATATATATATATATATATATGTATAAAATCTATATAATTATCTCATCGCTGAAAGTAGATTACAATAAGTAAATATAAAAAGTAAATCGGAGTTTCAGACGTTCGTTTAGACATCATGCATTCGATTTATTTTAAGAGCAGCTAGGGATGCTTTGTGCAAATGCTTTGCGAATTCTTTGTTCGACATAGCATGATGTTAAGCAATGGTATCGCAGGACAACTTCGCGGTGTGCGGTGGTACTTCCTACGTGACTATCGTTTAAGCTAGTTTCTCAGAGCGGGATATTCGTACTTCAAGTTCCCGACAGCACTAGCCGGGATTTAATGGACTTCCGGAAGTAGGTCATACTTCTAAATAATGCAGTAAATAGAAAGATGGCTTTGTAAGTAAAAGCTGCATCGATAAAAAATATCTGCATAACCGCATAATTCATACTTCACAATCGACCACGCACAATGACGCAAAAATAGTAATTAATAATCTTATATAAAAAATTGGTAATTATTTTTATAATGATATTTCTCGTAAATCGAAACCGGGTTTTGAAAAAGAGACAAACTTGTTTTCTTGCTCTCTCTCATTCTGTTTTAAATATCATGATTTATTTAATTTTTATTTAATTTTATTCACATCTAAAGTCTAATTATTGGATAATTAACAAGATTATGATGAGAAATAAAAAATTCAAATTGAGAAATTATATAATTTTATTTAACTTTCAAATTCGCCAATTTGACTGACGTAATTATTTAAAAAATATTTCTTTCTCTCATTTAATCAATATAATTTACACATTAGCATTTAGCTATTCATATAGTCGAGTTATATGCACGCGGGCGCGTACACTACACATACACGTCTATTCACTCAATCACATATGCACATATCCAATTTTAGAAAAATTTATCTCAGTTTCAAATTTAAACGGATATAATTCGTAAAAAGATTAAAAATCCGATTTTCCTAATATAATATATGATTAACAAGCCTAGGTAAGCACAAATAATATATTAGAATATTATATTGTAAATTAATTAAACATATAATTAATTTAATAATATAGTATCACATTGTCACAGACAGATTAATAAGATATTCATAATTAATTGTGCGATTCCATATCACGTTTAAAACGCGTCTACGCAATCAAAGTGAATGGCAAGATAATTATTACAAACTTGTATAATCTTCTGAAATTGAATTATCGGATTCGACGAGCACTGAGCGACTGAAATAGTAATGTAATATATCCTATATTATATTATAATATGATTGATACAACGATCGCGTATATAAAACAAGAATTTCCTTTAATAAATATTTAAAAAAACAGTATTTTTTTCATTTTTTTGTTAAATGTAACATATATAACGTATATGAATAAAAATTTGCACGTTAATAATAATGATAAAAAATTTATATCATTATTATTAATTAAATTTATATTATTATTAATTAAAAACTTTATACAGAAACTTGTAGAAATTTTATATAGAAATTATAATAAAGTATTATTTTTTAATAATATGCTTTATTGTGTAATACTAGTATCAATTGATTGCTACGCAATTTTAATTTTATTTGCGCGTAATAAAAAATTTATTTATTAAGCAATATTTGAACATACGTAGATTATACGTATTATATTTCATATTTCATTTTGTATGCAAAACAAAACGATATTGCATTGATGTTTGTTTCTGCATAAGAAAGAAAGTCCGAAGCAAGAGGATAACAGCAACGTAGAAACATTTCGCGTACTTTGAAAGAAAAAGAAGACAAAAGAAGATAAAACCGAGACACGAGGCCGCATCCATGCGCGCGACCGAATATTTCTCAATGTTGGTGCATGGAGAGAGTAATATGGAAATCGTCTGGTTCACCACTTACTCGAATACATGTACACACGCGTGTACAAGAGAAACACGGTCCCAATTTTGTTTCACGTTCGATTGGCTATTGCTCGCAGAATCCATAGACATGTGAATATATACAGAATATAAAGAACTTATTTAGACAAAACTTTTACAAATACAAATCGGAAAGTGTTACTAACTCTCTCGAAAAATTATCCTCCTCGAAAATTTACTAACAGTCATATTATTGAAAATGGATCATCATAACAGTTAAACAGAAACATTCGAGTATTTTTCATTTCTCTCTCGATATTTCATATTTCCCGTCTGTATTTTTCTTGCGGTTTTCTAATATCAAATATCGAGAGTTTTAATATTGATGATTCTCGAAAATTTCGAGCTATCATTTTTTTTATTTAATTTATTATTTTTTATTTAATTTTTTATTTAAATGAACGCTCCTAGTTATTTTGAGAACTTATTCCTTAAATATGTGTGTGTATGTAAGCGATCATATATAAAATTATATATATATATATATATATATATATATATATATATATATAATTCTATTTATAGAGGACTCGTATGTGTCAGATTATGCGTCGAAATTTCGTGACGATATTTGGAATTTGATGGACCTGAAGGAAACACGACGGAGATCGCGCGCCTCTCGATAATACGGTAAACACAAAAGGGACGAGGCCCGGTGCAACCTCCGTCCCGTTGTGCACGCGTTCGTGCCGCTTATGTGCATCTAACACATTCTGCAGCGATGAGCGCGGCTATGCGCGATCTCGCTCATCCCGCAGACACGTACCAGCAACACACAGGGGAACCTCGGGAAAAGAGAGGTGACAGTGGCGTTAGCGGTGGCGGTCGAGGGTGGCGTAACACAAACACGAGTGCAAACTTCGGGCTCCTATATGCGTGTTGGAAACCTCGTCGTCGGACCTGAGAGAGAGAGAGAGAGAGAGAATGAGAGAGTAAGAGATAGATAGATAGATAGATAGATAGATAGATAGAAAGAGAGAGAGAAGGGGATGGTCGTGGACGAATAGACGCTAACTGAGAGAGAGACGAATAGAGGGAGAAAGAGAGACGGGAACGAACGCAGATCATGGAGAGAGCGAGAAAGGGAGAAATCGAGAGGGATGATGGGCAAAGGCGAGACAGAGAAAATAGAGGTAGAGAGAGAGATGCGGTATATGTATATATGGCAGATACATAGCACGGCTTGCGGAGGGCACAAGTTAGTGTCTATATACGCGGGAGATCGATAGAGGACAGAATCCCGGGACATCCCCAGCGATCCTGTTCTCTTATTCTTGCAAGAAGCATCCTCGGGGTAGTCCACGACGGCAGGGTCGTTGCCGCCGTCGCCGCCGTCGCCGCATGTCCTCGCTTTGCATTAATGTCGTAGACCAAAAGGAGAGTAAGGTCGAAAGGAAACCGAAGACTCGAGAGTGGAGTGGAGACGGAAAGAGATCGTCGGGCTGAAGAAAGATGTACGCGCGCACCGCGACATTTCTCTCTCTCTCGCTCTCTCTTTCTCTCCCTCTCCCCCCCCCCTCTTTCTCCATGTCGCATGCATTACTACCCTTGAGTTATGCGACGCACCTCGTTCCGCTACGCTCCTCAACCATGAGCGCGAGATCGCTCGCTACATATACAATTCGGCATCGCCAATTACCGCATATCACGCATACGAAACTTCATCTGCGGAAAGGATTGATATAAGCCTGAATGTTCGGTGAATCTACAAATTACTTAGGAAATTCTCCGAGAATCTTGAGATTAACCCGCCAAACTTTAGTCGCATCAACGAGAGGTGCGATATTAAACTAGCCCGATGTTTGTCAGGGATCAGAAGCGTGTACCTCTTGACATAGATATTCCCACGGATAATCGTAGATGTTCATTTCATGCAGAAATGTCGTGTAATATCCAATTACTGAATTCTCTTGGATATTACCGTTATTGTTTATTATACAAATAAATATATATGAAAATAAAAAATACTAAAATTTATAATAATAATAATAAAACTTTCAAAAGAGAAAAATATGGATTTAAATTTTTGTTAATTCTGTCTTAACATATCATCAATTTCTAAATAACTTTTATGTATATGCAGATAAACAAGAAAAAGCTATTATAATATTTACGATTAAAAGTCAATTTCTTTTTCTTGTACATTAGGGTTTCTTTTTAATTTTTGTACCTCCTTTCAATCATCCAAAAACAAAACTCTCTTTCAGAAGCTGCGTTATATTATTAATTACTTCGCCGTTTAGCCGTAAATAGCGCTTGATCAAATTGTCTTCCTCAGAGAGGCGAGTTATATCGCCCCGAATATGCCAAATGCACTCGACGTTGTAACGAAGTTGCTGCAACTTTATCAAAGTTCTGCTTAATTCTAAGCAGCGACGCGAGCAAGCAAAAAGCCGCGTGGGAAACTTGGCGCGTAAGTCGGTGGCGAGTTCGCTTCAAATCGTCGATTAAAATAGTCCCGAGGAAATGCGGCACGTTGTCGTACTGACAACGCAGATGCGCTTCCCGGACGGACTTGAAGATAATGCTTATTCGCGCGGAAACATGCCTTGGAAATTTCACATTAAATTACTCACGTCAATCGCGCGTCGCGTCGTCGTATAATAGCATTCTCACTATCGCCGAACGTAATTAACAAAGAGCAAGGATAAGCGCATCCGAGAGATCGGTCGGATAAAATAAACGCGCGCTACTTGTCAAAGTTACATTACATTAACGCGTCCTTAAAAGAGCATTCGCGCTATTCCTTCTGCCCTATATCCTCCTTCCGCATTTCGTCTCAACGATTCCACCCTCTTCGCGTCGACTGCTAACGAAGATGTAATTATCGGCAGGAGCGACACACGCCGGCACGTATCAGACGTGGCGCGTCACGCTTAGCAGCATTCGTCTCTCGTCTTCAGGGAGTTCTCGAGTGTAACGAGGTTACACAGGAGATCGAGCTGCAAGGCGATGCGCGGCGGATAGCAACGGGGGTTGAGGACTCGGGATGCGGAGTGCGGTGAGGTGGTTCTTTGCTGCTCGCATCCTCGCGCGCGCTCCTTCTGTCGAAAGGATCATATTACCCGGGCGTGCGTCGCTCAGGAGGATGAGATCTCGCTGTCTACCCCGTTCCCATCGACGTGCCATCCTCGGTATTCACGGCTAATAATCGTCGCTGTACCTCCCATTGTATTCGCTTCTCATACATACGTACGTACGTACGTATGTATACCGGAAGATTCGGAATTGCACCGCATCACCACAGTACTCGGTTGCGCGTCCATAACGCAAATCCATTCCTGGCCAAGAATCCTACTTGATGTAATCCGCGGATAATGGGTAGCACGATCGATCGTATGATTACTTCTGTGCATTCGTTCGCGAAAAAATAAATATAATTGTATTTTTTCAAAAATATTTTATCTGATTTCGCAAATTTTTTATCTATATTTTAATCTTGAGTATAATTAAAATTAAAATTTTCTTTTTTTGATATTGTAATATGTAAAATTAAAATAGATTTGTTTGTTAAGTGCGCTAAATATATATTAATTATTTCTCAGTTTATAGTTAAAGAATAAGCTCTTTAATTTGTGATGTATGTTTTGCATTATTCTTTACACATGTACCACTACAACATTTGAATTTATTGAGGCACTCGTAACGATAACAATTGAGCCGCCAACGTATTGCAAGGAACATTGATAAGTCAGCTTCCAATGTACTTGCTCAATGTAGGAAGTAAAACACGCTGAGCCGTCAAAACCATTGAGAAAGAAAAAAGCTGCGAGTCTCTGCGAACTACGGGTTCGCGCGATAAAGATGTTACGACCTATAAAAAAAATCGCAGGTAAAACTTCTGCGATATCTCAGTCTTTGTAGCATCGCTCCAAATCGTCGAAATCGACAGAGGATGTTGAAGTGGTGCTTTCGCGTGCGGAGCAGCGGGATGCGCTCTGTCGAAATCGTAATTTCGTTCAATACTATAGTGCAACGTTCGTGTCGAAAAGCTTCATTTCGTATCATTGCATTCTTTTCAATTCATCACGTCCTGGTTGACACGACGCGTGTCTAAATCATAAATTTTATGTCATCTCTATTAGAAATTTGATAATTCCAAATTATAGTTTTTCTTCTATTGGAGATATGTATATTTTTCTATCAAAATATTCTTTTCATTATTAATTAAGATCTCTATTTTGATACTTAGCTCTGCGTTACTTTTCAATATGCAATTCTATATCTTTGAATTTCCCTTAACCGTCTTCCATAATTAGCTCTATATTACTTTTCAGTATGTAATTCTATATATTTGAATTTCCCTTAACCACCTTCCATAAATATTTGGTTATATTAAAGCGATACGACTAGCTGTGCTACTTGCGATATCTTGTGTAACGTTGCTGCGGAAACTGGAATCGCGTCGCATTGCTATGCGCGACGCGGTCCTTTTACACTATTCCTCACAGGGGTACCTTTTGCAAAAATCGATTTGAGTGTATCGACAACGCTACGCGCGAAGCTTGGAAGATACACAGGTAAGAGGAGAGAGGAGAAAACATATCAGTAACATCATTGCTTCGCAAAATACCAAAGAACTCGAACGGTTACTTCATGCATTTTTATGCCCTCCAATCGGTATAATTGTCTCTCCCTCGACTGTGTATCGCATTCGTCGGATTCGGCTGTACCGCGAAGCGTATGAGAGTAACGACAATTCGAGACGTAATGAAAATTCATGGTTTTCAAATCCCTTGCGCGTGTCGACACGGAGTGATTTTCTTTCCAGCTCTTTTTTAGCCTCTTTTCCCATAAACCGTAATCCCTTAATGCCAAAACCACAGATGAAATGTTTCTGTCCTACTTCAAAACTTACATCCGTATCGAATACCTGTTTTTGATTGCGGCTTGGAGTTTGTACATGTATTTTCGTGTGTTAAAAGATTTTTGTTTCATCTAAATATGAGATTAAAAAAATGAAAATATATTTAAACGTAACAAGATATTCTATTTTTATTATTATACTAATTTTCTCATTTGTTTCTTTTTATTTTCTAACTTTAATTAAGAATTTATACCCTTTATATTATATATTTTTATTATATATTCCTATTTATTCTCACATTCTTAAATTTTACATTTTTTGTTTCATTTCTATGATCTCTTAGATTATTTTAAGCCTTTTTTGGTGGACGATTTACCGACGACCTGAGCAGCTGGACACTGCAAAAAGCGGACATTTTTCGCAGATCTTATAGGCGATCTGTACGAGTGCCTGCATCTCGATCAAAGCATCCCGGCCAAAGAAAAAAAGTGCAATCCCCGTTGGAGTAGTTTACGTGGCCGGAATATTAATACCATCCCGTAACTAAAATCCTGAATAATTTCGTAAATAGCCACGATTCACGCGTTTCAACTCCCTCCGGCAGTGTTCCTTCTTTAGTTTCTGATCCAAGCTCGGTAACGGTGTGCCAAATCCCACCACTGGCGGCGACTGCTACCGCTTGTTTTAACTTTATTTTAACTTTAAATGGACTTTCATGACCGGCGCAGAGAAATATTAGTTGCCGCTGTAATTTTGTTTCGCCGCGCACGGCTGCTTTCCCATTTTCGCGCCGCGCTCTCGTCCTGCATTTGCATCGCTATATTTTATAATAGACTTATATTTGGGTCAATCGAGCTAATTGTGGCAGTAAATGGAATGTAATTGTAGAATGGAAAATTAACCCATCTTCCCTTCCCCCTCCCTTCGCCATTCACAATATCGGTTTATGAAATTGACCGCTAGAATTTTATTCTCTCATATCTGTTAATGTGTCGAATGTTATTCATGAACACTTATCTAGTTACAATTTGAAACGATTGAATAGCATTATGTTCTCTACGAGAAACAAGAGAGATAATAAATCAGTGGAATCGCCATCAGTTTGAAATGAATATCAAAAGAGAAGAAGCCATTATCCGTTAATAATCTTATAATTGCTATTTATTTTAATTTCATTGAAAACGATCATTTTATCACATTTATTTCTGAATAATTGCATCAATTGACAGAATGATAAATGCCTTACACGTGTATAATGAAGTTGACATAATAGATTGGTTTTTGTGAATTCAACATTACCCTAGATTGCATGCTTGTTATTCATATAATTGTGCAATAATTGCGTTAAATATTTTTAAATATTTCTCATTATTTTGTTTAAAATAACAAATATAAAAATAATAAATATTTTGCAACTAATATTTTATATACGTTTCTTTCAATTTTATATAAGCAACCTAAGTCGCAAATTTCAATTTTTATCATTATGTAACTAAAAACAAATATCTACATATATTTTACACGGAATATTAAAGTTCGTAGAGAGAAATCAGAAATATATACTACCTCTCCAAAAGAGTTCTTTAATGAAAAAGCTATTTTCTACTCAACTTTCACATTTTTTACAAAACCAAGCCAATCTAAAACTAAAAAGACTATTCGTATCATATTGAGAATCATTTCATCTCTCCCTCGCAATATCAAAATACAGGTATCATTATATGTCACTTTAGCGATTGAGGAAAAACTTGCGTGTTAAGAAATAGCTGCCGCATTGAATGGCGCGCGACAGCGTTGCTTTGACAGAGCAGCCAACGGGGGAACTTTTTATCCGGATGATATCCGGAGATATCACGAATTGCATCCGGTCCGGGACGATCTGACCACCTTTTGCTCGTCGTCTTTCTTGTCGTCATCGTCGTCGTCGTCGTCGTCGTCGTCTATGGCACGACTGTCCGCAGATGTCACCTGGAATATCCTCATACGTAAGAGGTTGCTCGAGCCGTGACGTTTCCAACTTATACTTGCAAAGTGATTGCACGGGAGCTGGCCTCGGATCAACACCGGTAGGATGATAACGACACGCTCGTTTGTGCCGTTCATGCTGCTTGCATCGCTTCGTTTAAAGCGACGCGAGACGACGTCGAGGCGTTAATCCTCGCGCCCTTGCGCGGCTTCGCTTCCGTGCAACTGAATTTCATAGATTGTGTGCCGGCGATTGCCGCCCGCGTGTTACGCCTGGGTGACACACAATAAAGCCGCGCGCGGCAATTACGGCGTTGGAACTTTCACGGTAAAGCAAAGCCCGCTTATTGAGAGGCTAACGTAGTTAACTTCATTCGCGGACGGCCGTTAAGGTATGATAACGACGTTATTACTCTCTCGCGAGAAGACGAAAGAGCGGAAAGGGAAAAGAAAGAAGGAGACAGAGAGAGAGAGAGAGAGAGATCCACCGCGATTTCTTCGCGTCGCGCGATATCGCTCGAGCAGATTTCTTAATTAATTAACGTAATTAAAGTATTCAATTATTACGAGAGACAATTATCGCGCGATATTCCCTTCTCAGCGAGGCAAAGAGGGAAGCAAGCGTGACGAGTTAAAACCCTCGGAGGACCCATAACTTCACTGAACGCGCACGTATCCAAAGCCCGCGCGGAGATTCTCGTACGGAATAGAGCCCTTTTATCTACGAGAGTTATGAGCGCCGATAATTTTACGATCCCGCTGTAAAACAGCGCGTAAATACGCGGCACCCGGTGACGATAAAAAAAAGAAATAACGACCAGAAAAAAAGAGGAAAGAAAAGAAAGCCGTGAGCGCATTTCCATTTGCATGAAGATGTGTGTCATCGCAGTGTGTTGTTGTTTCATCGGATGTGATACATTAATACATCGATCCGAGAGCGGTTCCGATAGACGAAGAAAGGGGAGGGAAATAACGGAGCGCCGACGATCCAATTTTCTTATTCTCTCGAATACCGGATCATAAACGAAATACACGCCGCGAAATCCCTTGCAGATCAACGAGGCCGAGCGATATCCGCGCATTCAAATCCAACCAGCAATTCCCATCTTAAGAGGATGTCGCGCGATCAGCCTTTTTCCATTTAGAACAGAGAGAGATTCCAAACTTTCCGACTGTCATGTTATAACCAAAAGTTCTTTTATTAATAATCGATATGGAAGCCTAACATAAAAAATGCATTTTAGATAATCTATTTTAAATCTAACTTTTAAAGAATTTAATCTCTCTTTTAAGAGGAAAAAGAATACGTATCATAAGATATCATTTCCTGCGGAATCGGTAATTCCAATTTGATTCAATGCACTTGAATCGTTTGTCTTCAATCTGAACAAGATCTGTGAGTTAAATGAAAATCTACGGCGGCCTGGACAGTTTGACGAAACTGGAGATTCAATGGAGATTCCTCGGTCTAGAAGAGTTCCGTTCGCTCGCCACCGTATGACAGATGATCGTCGATTGATGGAAATACGCGGGCGCGACCCCGAGGCAAAGTCGCCGCATATTAATCTCGTATGAATGGTACGAACGGGACCTGTGCGAATATTTTTCTCTTTCTCCCCCCTTTTCTCCCTTTTTCCGTCAAATCGCGAAGCGCGCGCGCAAGTTATTTTTTTATTTTAAAAATAAACCGCGACAAAAAAAGAGAGCGAGAGGGAGTGAGAGGGATACGGTACCCCGCGAGAGCAGGCGGCAGAGTGTTGGGTGGGGAAGACACTCTCTTGATTAAAACCATCGATCTCTCACCGGGATTACGGATGCATTTAGAAATCAACACACGCGGTGGCGGCGCGCGCACGCTCCAACGCATCTTTCCCAGATCTGCGTTCTCCCTGATCATCATCTCACCCGTCGATATTTGACGCTCATACATTCGCGTTTACTTGCCATTCGCAAAAGGTCCAGTCTTTTAGAGGGCGAAGCTAAATCTGATGCTTCAAAATAAAATTTTTTAAATCCTTTATCTTTTTTTTAACTTCATATTCACTCTTTTTTAAATTTCATATTAATATCAATTTAAATACTTATTTTTCGTTTGTTTAGATATTTTATAAAATCTAAGAAAAAAAATATATATATTTATATTTTATAAAATATATATATGTATTTTTATATTTAATAAATAACTGTTATTAGTCCTGAAACGAAATACAATGAAGTCTTTTTACTTTAAAAAAGATAATTTACTCTAAAAGATATTAATGATATTAGTACGCAGTAATAACAATTGGCGTTTTTAATATATTGATTTTAATACAATTCTATACTAATTTTATTTCAATATCCAACAAAATGAACGTTGAAATCTGTATAGAAGTATATGTAGGTAATATAATATCAATATTAATATACATATAACATTCTACCAATATTCATGTAACCTTTAATGGGTTAAAACATGATTGTGTCTCGATGTAATGCGAACAGTAACCATTACAGTAATTATAAATATTCTAAAGGAAATCTGATTTTGCCATTCTCGTGATTTGACGAAAATCTGTCTGCAGTGTGTTTATCAATAAACCGATATAATCTAATTAATAGCAGAAACATTCAATTTCGCGACAGTTAATACCTCGTTTAGAGAGTGTCCAAAAAGATTATATTCATGAGGATAAATTTATCAATCTCGATTATCAAATTCGATTAACTAAAGAACAAATTTTTAATATCCATTTATATCGTTAAATATAATTTACTAACATCATTATTTAATCATTCACTCAAAGCTGGAAAACTGTCTTCTCAATTATACATAAAGTGGATGTCATTTCATAAAGACTTATAAATTATTAAGAGTTCTATTTTCAATTCTAGTTTTATTTTCAATTTTGTTTCTGATAGTTTAAAAATAATTCGAACTTAATTATTTCCATCTTTACTCGCGAATAAAATTGTTTCACGACAAACGAATACAATTTCAATAGTATACTTTATTTTGTCTTACGAGACTTTTTATTATTTTTCGTTAAATTTTTGAAATCTTTTAGTTACATAAATTCTAGAAAAAATGTCTTTTTAAAAAAATATCAATAATATCACAATAAAAAAGCAATGATACAAATGTATCTTGATATCAGTGTAAAAAAAGAAAATTATCGAGCATGCTTTATATCTCCAGTCAATACTCGATGATGAAGGGAGCATGATGTCGTGCCAAGCCGATTAATATTCCGTTCGGATCTTACTCACGTCCACCCTCACGTTCTCTTAAAACCTCGAAAGCCTCATCTCTACTGTTACTAAGGTAACCGTACGACGCGAAATTATTCGTAAAATGATCGTGGGTGGGCGCGGGAAAACGTCCCTACGTTTTACGGTCTTTCAGAAATCGCCTTGTGGCACGGCAAGTTCTCATCCTTGAATTATCTTTTCATCACGGTGATGGAAGTGGCTTATTTCGCCGCTTAATTTCGGAACGGCACTCGGTACATTTAACGTCGCGCATTGCCGATGCATGTCGATGCACATGTCGTCGCCGCGACGTACGACACGGGCACCGACGTATCGACTCGCGTCACACACGATACAGACATACACACTTATGTGTATATATATATATATATATATATATATATATATATATATATATATATATATATATATATGCTCGAATGTAACATTCATTCAATTGCATATACATGCTCTGGCGCGTCATACATACATTGTATGTATGCACGCACACTATAATTTAAAAATTCTAGGACGAACAAGCTTGCATTAAGAGTAGAAAAGAAAATTATTCATCTTAACGCGCATCTTAATCACATGATAAGGGAGAAAAATTACGCGGGATAACATGTAATGCACTTCTTTAAAAACATGTTTTACAAATGATAACGAATAATAATGCCATTAAAAAAAATTCTACACAAAATGCAAGTACGATATAAAGGTGGCAAATTAGCTTTTATCGTAAGACTTTTGAATAGTAGTATACACGTGGGCGTTCATACGTATATGCGACGTGTGCGGTGGCGAAGATAAGCCGACGAAAATACGCGAAGTCACGTATTTTATGAAGTATACTACGAACGAAACACGTATACATACATCTTGAAAATGCGGCGATGCATGTGTGTGCAGAATTTCGGCGGCATTAGTAGGTTTACGCGAAAAGGTAAACGTATTTTCCGGATGGGCTCGCACGAGGAACGACACGTGCACAATCCTTCTCTGCACGGGGATTCTGCAGATCAGGCTTACGCTTTATGTATCGTGCAAGTATATATGTATACAAAAGATGATATATAATTTAAATACACGCCAAGAGTGTAATGCATGGAAAATTCTCGTAAATAAAAATTAAAAATAATGTTATTATCATAAAATATAATTGAATAATTTTTAATAAAAAAGTAAATTAAAAGAGCTGTTATAAGTCAATGGATAAGTTTTCTCAGAGAAGATTTTCACTGAATTTATAAATAGCTCAGATACATGTATATATATTTAGACACAATAAAAGAAAACTTATTAAAGAGAGAAGAATGAGAGAGAAAACTTTATAAAATGAAAAATCAAAGAAAGCCTTAAGATCTTTCACCAAGATGCATATATATATATATATATATATATATATATATATATATATAAGATCTTAAGGTTTTATTTGATTTGGTACAATAAAGCACCGACGATTTTCTAATAATACTTTAATATTTTGGAATCCATAGATATAGATTCCAAAATATTAGTGTATATATATATATATGGATTCTCTCTCAAGTGTGTATATATATATATATATATATATATATATGGATTCTCTCTCCAAAATATTAAAGTATTATTAGAAAACCGTCAGTGCTTTATTGTAATATCGGCAAGTATACCTATTGTAGATTGGAAAGTCGATGGGAATGGACGTGACGAAATCCGATATTAAACCCAGTAAATAAATCACTTCCAGATTTATGCAGTGTGAGTCCGGAAAAATATTTTCGAACTGCGCTATACGAGCGTGTACTTCCGCACGCGCGTTTTATTTTCCAAACGTGATCGAACAGACGTCGTTATTGAGTCCGATGGACGTACTCGAGTACGATACCGCAGCGATATCGTGCGTGTTCCACGCAGTATCAAAATTAATACAGTGGTGTACCATAGTAACGAATATTTCCTTCACATTTGCGCGCGTTGCAAACATCAAGCATGTAACATGCGCGCGATTCCTGTAATGCGTTGCATTTTACTAGTTCTTGATGGAATGGCTGCTATAGGACAGAAACGACATGTAGAGAGATAGAATATTAACGTGCCGCGGGGACAAAACAACAGCAAAAGAAAAGCTAAAAGTGTCGGCAAAAGTACAATCTCTTCATTACTGTTTTCAATTTTCATTAAAAACATAATAATACATTTTGGACTTAATTAGCGTTTATAAAGTACGTTAAAGCATTGCACCGCTACAAGCTTTTCGCCGCTACGGATCGCAAAAGTCCGCCGGGATATTACGCTTCTTAAGCAAAGTTACAAAAGAAGATATCTCGTTGTCATCGTTTTACATCGTGCACAGCTTTATAATGAAGTTTGTAGCGACCCCCGACCTTTCAGCTGTACATGCCACTTTATCACTATTCGAACATTTCTGAAGACCATTATTTCCTAAGAGAGAGAGAGAGTTTCTCTCTGTACAACAGTAACTCTATATAATTCCGATCCAGATATAATACGGTTCTCTCAATATATTACAGTCGATAACAGTATTAGATACGTAATCGTAGCTATACACAAGTACGATCATTTTGCCCAATGGTAGAATCCTGCATTGCCTTCGATACACTGGAAGCTCGCAATTCCTGACAATAACCATGAAATAACAAAACATTTTCAGAAAGCGTCCCAGTTGCCCATTTCAGATTGCTTATAATTTCTATTCTCTTTCTAAAGTAATTTAAATTTTTAATTAAATTATATCCTTTTTCCTATATGTTTTTATTATTATTTTGTTGTAATTTACGTCGAATTATGATGATTATTGATTCATGAAATTGATTCCTCATTGATTTGATCATTATTATTCTCGTCATTTCATATATTTTATAATTTCCCTAACATGAAAAAGAACTTTGGACACACAATTCTCGATTTTATAATAATTGCTTGCGGTACTTCATACGGGCAGTGGGAAACCAAAATATAGTTTAATTCAATTGGAACCAAAATACGGTGGTTACACATGTAATATATGTTTTGCAGTTTCAGCGATTGCATTTGGTACACATGTCATTTTGCTAATTATAGATACCGAAAACGATAAAATATCTAATTAGCTAATTACAGACTCGTAACACGCATTGAAATTGAGCTTTCGATTGATTTGGTCTTTTCTCGCGAATTGCAAACGAATTCTGGATATTTTCAATAAAAAAGGTATGTTAAAACTATTTACTTTATGTGCTATTAAAACTATTCATTAGCATAATAACCACGATAATATCTATACTATATTAATTATTAACATGATCACGAAGATTTATTCATTAATCATCTTAATTAAATAAAGATAAAGAAATAAAAATATTTATTTTATTATTAAGATAAATGCTGTTTAAACGGAATCTTAAATAAAATTTATATTAGCAATAGCAATATCATATAACAAGTTTAGTGTACTTACGATTAACGTACACTATTTCAGCACCAGAACTCTATCGAATTTCCACAAATATTGATTTGTTAAATACGAAGACTCAATGTGCACTGTCGTCTCTGTCCTGAAAAAAGAAAATTAGCTTTACTAATACATATACATTTATATCATGTACATATTATACATGTATCGCATAGATTATGGCGTATAGATAAATATGTATACTCTCTACTATGTCATAGATTAAAATAAAAAAAAAACACCGGACGTACTTATAATAAATTCTTTTATCTAGCATAATTCAAATGCTTTTCAGTTTGAACGATATGCGTGTAAATTTTGCTTGTCATTGCTATTATGTTTGGAAATTATTAATCTGACACTATAAAATTTGTAATACATTTATTATATTATAATATATGCATAAGAGTAAAGATCATTATATATATTATTATTTACATTCATTTCATATCATATTATAGTTTACGTAGTTTATATGTATTAAATTTGTATAAATTTGTACTTTAACACATATTATTTTGCGTTTTTATATACATGTTTCATAGATAGTAAGGACTCTCCTTTCTCAATTATATGTTTATACAGCATGCGCCGCAACTTCTTTACTTGTAGAAAAGAAAATGCTTTGCCTTCGAGAAATAAGCATGTGCTCCGATATTTTCATTCGTATTTCTCGAAGCATTTCCTTCGATGAATAAAGGCAAAAGCATTTGCTGCAGTTTATTCATACGATCTAATATCTCCATTCATGTTCTTCAAAGCATCTCTCTCGATAAATAAAAAAACACAAGCATTCATTTTATTCGTGTATAGTCTATTACATTATCGCAAATTTTGTAAAATCAGCATAAAGATAAATAATTATGAGTAAAAAAAGTAAAAAGAATAAGAAATGCGCACTTTTATCGATTTTGATATATTTATATCTCATCAGAGTCAAGAAAGTAGATTGTACAAATTACAAAATAAATCCAACTAAAATCTCTCAAATATAATTACGAGGAAAAAATAATGTTAGCGTATATTTTTAATTAAAAACTGTTTAAATAGAAAAATTTTTTTATATTATTTTTCATATAAATTTCATATAAATTTTTAATTTTAAATTCATATGTATTCATTCTCTTTTCCATTTATTTTGAAAATGCATCCGTAATACTGTAAATCGACAGGTTTTTCTCTAAAAAATTTTTCTTTACACTTAAGTTTCTCTGCTTGTCAAATAACAATGAAATCAAAAACATGAACGTCGTTGCATAACGATGCAGAGCGCATCGTTCGTGCTTCCGGTCTCGCGCGAGGCTTCCGAAGCGTCGTTTTCGAGGTAACGAGCCATTACTCCTGGTCAGATTGAGGTCGAAGTTGCAGTATGTTTTTTCGATAATTACCAGCGCCATGTAGCCTCTCCTCCCCCCCTCCCTCCCCCACTCTCACCTTTCGCCCCACGAACGCGAACGAACATCTACCGCTAATATTAAATCAGGCAGCAAAAAAGTTGGCCGTTACTCCTGATATCGAGCGTCCAATTATCGCCAACGTTAAATCAGTTCGAAGCATTGTTTTCATCCGCGGAGAGGGCTCCTATTAAAAGTTAATGCATTTGTCACACGACCCACACCTTACAACATACATACAGATACACTCCCACACACGCGCTCGCACGATGGTTGTTAGGTTTTTAATGGATTTATGATTGAAGAGCACGACCTAAAAAATTCTCAATCTCTACCAAGAGAGGGAAAACGAGGAGCATCACAAATGAATACGGTTAATCTCATTGCATCATGAAGCAACCGAGCGCGGTGGGAAGATGAGAGGGATGCTCGGCTTGCACTTCATCAGCCTTTCTTTTAATAAGCACATCGAGCTTTTCGTGGTAGGGTCACCCATCCTCTCTCTTTCTCTCTTTCTTTTTCTCTCTCTGTTTCTTCTATTTTTTTTCTTCTTTTCTTCCCGTCAAAATGCGCTTCTAACCTTTCTACATTTATCACCGCCCACTGCAGCTTAAGCGGCAATTTTGTAGCGCGCTATGCATGTGCTTGCTTCAGCCGCCCCCGAGCAATCCCCTTAATGTGTACTTTTTCTCACTGTCATAATTGAGGAGCCGCCCAGAACAGAAGAAGGAGAAAGAGAAGAGAAGGGAGGAGGAGGAAGCCGCGGCACTATCCCTGGGAATGTTCTTCTCTCATAAATTCCGACCTTATGCCTCGCAAGTACGCGCCTTTGTACCTTGGTACGCCTCGTGTTACGATATTAGAAAAAATTTTCACGATTTTTCATGCGCCTCCAACACCTTGTACTGCGCCAAGGTATACTTACCATCCCGTACTTTTATCTAATCCGCTGACATAATTTCATTGTCGAGAGTGTATTTCAATTAACTTATTTCGCACGTTACCTACAACATTAGTAACTGAAATGTGCTTAAAAGAATTTCAAATACTATCTATTTTACAATAAACTAAGCTCTGTTTTTAAGAAATTTTTCCAATTAACTAAAAATAAAAGTATCGTTTATAGTAATAACATTATTACAGTTGATTGTCTTATATTGTCAGTGAGGAATTGATAAAATACACAGGACATAATTAGCATTTATCAGAAATATCATCAGTCATACTAGCAAAGAGAAATGTATTTATAATAATTTATTCGAAGACACAAGATATTAAAAATTTGGCTCTTAATGAGTGACATTTGTTTAAACATTGTTTGATATTTTATATCTTTTTAAAAGAATTCAAAGAGTTTTTAGAGGAATTGCATTGTAAGTGGTATATAATTTATAATGAAAAAAATGAGAGAGAGAGAGAAATATTTTTTCAACAACTATTTAACTTTGCATGAGATTGTCCAGAAAATACGCTCGTACCGCTGAAGAAATATAAATCCGATATCCCGAAGTGAAATACATTTATTTTTCTTCCTAAAGATTTTCAGCTAAAAATAAGCTTTCAACAGACGACGATTATCTTGAATTGAAAGTAAATATTTCGCGATATCTTGGCTTCTTAATAACTTTTAATAAGTTAAATGAATAGCTAATTATATTGCTTTTATCTTTAGTTCCGTCCTATTTGGCGTATCTTTATAGCACCGTTTAATTCCTGCTAAACAAATTTTCGATTCGATAAACTTGTAGTGAAATTTTCACAGCGATGAAAAGTAAGTCAAGTTCGTGATAGACAAGCTATTTTGCTTTACGCTTCCTGAGATGACATATCTAAAAATTTTATTACGAATATAACGTTACATCATTATATTATCTTTCTACAAAAATGCCCTTTATACGGTACGATTCATTTCTCCCTATTTTCAAACATTTTTGAAGGTATCTTGCAAAAAGATTTGAGGAAAAAACGTATTCTATATAGATTCCAATTATCAGATTAATATATTCTCCTAACATACGACATTTACTTTTCCAATTAATATCGGCGAACGATTAATTGTGATTGCTGAAACCACGTACGAATTGGAATCCTCTTTCAATTATCCCCTCGACTTCTCCAGATTTATCAATCGTGACAAAATTGTTCTACAATCTCTCGAAATTACTACCCGTTTCAGAGACTTGTCCGTCGATTAACGAGAAAACAAGCGAGCACGAATTCGCACGATTACATCCAGTTTGATCCCTTGACGCGTCATTGGCATCGTCGTCGTCATCGTTGTCACCGTCGTGCTTTTTTCTCATTCCCTCATCTTTGACATAGTGATCGGCTCGTCAAGTCGACTCGTTCAGTCTAGATCTCTCTTTCTTCCGCTCGTCAGCCGGTCGAGCACCAAAAAGGAGGACGTTTTGACCGAGACGTTTTATCGAGGGGCGAGCTGCCCGATCGACAATATCTCGACAATTCACCCTCGAGCGGAACGCTGCCGGTTCTGTTCGGTCTCCTCCATCACTACCTCTCACCTCCTCCACAACCATGTCCCCTCGTTCTTTCTCTCTCTTTTTTTTCTCTTTCTCGCTCGTTCTTCATATTTTTCTTCATTCTATTTTTCCCCGGAAGGAGAGCCGGCAGCCTGTGGCTGTCGTGTATTCGCGCCTCCCACTTTTCCGGCGCGACGGTCCGCATGTATCAAAGATACATAATAAATTGAATATTATATCCAACGATGCGAACGATGGAGTGAGAAAGAGAGTAAGATAAAAGGGGAGAAAGGCGGAAAGAGAGATAGAGGAGAAAGAGGGAGGTAGAGAGAAAGAAGAAAAGCGACACCGTATAGTCCTGCGGGCCTGCGCTATGAGGGTTGAGCGCTTCCCATCACGGCGAACGTCCCGACGCCGCTCTCGACTCGCTCGACGACGCGGCCAACTCGACGCAGTCAGTACACGCGTCTCGACGTCCGGGGATGCGTCTGACGATGAAGATATAGTATCGTCGCACGAACCATCGTTAATAGCGCGGGTGTCGTATCGTCGGTAAACGTATAAAATTCGCGAGAGACAAGAAGAGAAAAGTGAAAGAAAAGGATACGCGCGTATGGCGCGTCGTGTCATACTCCTGCTACTATAATGCTACACTTTTTTCGCGAGGTAATATTCTTCGACGAAGTTATTGAAAATTTTTCTTTTATAAAATTCGATAACGAAATAATTTATCCTTAAATTATGCTTTTTTTTCGACGGACTTTTATCACAACGGAGCGGCGAGTAATGTTCGAAAACGTGGATTCTCTCGGTCTGATCGAAGTGAATTTGACATCTAAATAACTTTTATTGTGTCGATAGGCGCGAGTGATTTTTGTAATTTTTTGATGATACATTATGTGTGTCTGGTGTAAAACTGAAATAAAAAAAGGAAAAAGAGCTATGTCCGTTAACTCATCAATTATAATAGAACTGCATTTTTCTTTTTTTTCATGATAAATTGTCTCGATACAGAACATGGCTCAAATGGGATCTCAAATAAAAATCAGTCGACACAAACACGAGTAAAATCTATGTTACTGCAACGTTAAACGTAAACGATATTATTAAAAGGACATTTTGGAGCATTTTACGCAAGATGTGAGTTATTGCGCTATATTTCACATTTATGCGTGGGTGCTGTACCTTAGATACTTTTTTTTCTCCCATTATAACCCGCATACCGAACGTGCTTCTCGTATGACAAACAGAGAAGAAAAGTAAAAGATGTACGAGAAATAGAAAGATGCGCTTATTTATAATACCTTACAAGACAAAATCTATAAATATATTTAATAGCTAATGACTCTCAGCGTATTTATACTCTCTGAAATAGATAAATTTTAAATTATTATTATTATTAAATTATTGGTAATTATTATTAAATCTATATTTAAAATTATAAATTTATAAAAATATAAATTTATTGTTGATAAAAAATTTTAAATAATGTCATTAATACCTTATATACGGTGATCGTTTTTTACATTTTTGTAAACAAAATGATTTTTTTCTTTATAAATTTATCATTTTTATCATAATATTTAGAAGATCACTCTCTTCATATTACATAATTAAATATACTTAATTAACCATTCCACAAATTCAAATTAAATTAAATTTGCTAAATTAAAATATGAAATTATGTACAAAAAGATAAACTAATTAAATACTTTAACCGATGAATAAAGTTCTTTTGTTAATTTTACATATATGCACGTATGACTCGAAAAAATTTCTCTTTTAATTATATCTATCAAATAAAAAAATTAATAATGTTTCAATTTTATTGAAAAAAGGTAAGTTTTTAATGATGATAATGCACTAAATGCATACATTATCGATACTTCGTACATGCATTAAAAATAAATTCACATTGATCTCATAAAAAAAATTACGTTTATATTCATCAGATTAAAAAAAATTGAAAGAGTGCGTGTCTAGAGAAAATAAAATTGATCATAAAAAGTATTAAGATTATTTTATCAAAAAGATACACATATAATCTACAAAATGAAAGTAATTACATTAATATTTTTAATTATGCGGATTACGAAATATTAAATAAATATAAATATTTCTAATAAAATACAAGGATGAAGAAATTATCCAGAAAATTTTGTCAAATAATTTGTTAAAAACGTTAAACATATTTCTATTATATATTTTTATTGCATATTTTTTTTACATCTTTCGAAATTCGATTTAATGTTTCTTCATGATTATAAATGTCATGCAACGTGATGTGATTATACAAATTCATCATTGCAAAATATTTAGAGCAATTCTATTCAAATGAAATGATATTTATGCGCGATCTGCTTCATACCCGAATTAATCCATTTCCTCACAATGCCGGTCACTCATAAAGTAGACATATGTCTGTCTGCGATATTATATGCTGGAATTATTCTTCGCATTATGAAAGACAGCCAGAGAGGGAAAGAGCGATCTGGTGCGGTGCAATAGCTGGAATAAATCATTCAGGAGTGATATAACGTCGTCGGTATGAGAGATCGCAGATCGCGAAGATCTCCGGACGAAATCAAATCCGCCGCATTTGACGGGCTATATTATCATAAGAAAAAAGATTATTGAGAACCGCCGCTGAGATAAAGTCTCTCGGTAAATTGATCAGCCGTCCGGGAGTTTTTCCGCAACGTCGTTTCGGACACGATTAACTCGGCTCGAATGCGATTTTCGAGTGACACGATTTATCGAGCGAGGATCAACGAGCGGATCAAAAAGAATGACTATTAGAAAGAACGACAGTTTAAACCCGGCGACTAAACCGGTAAATTCTTTCGTCATATATCACTTTTTATATTTTCTATTCGTATTCGCGCGATAGGTATCAATGTCATACTTCGGGTTAGCGTCTCTCTCGTGTTTCGCGTTGTCATTTCATCATATTTTATAGCAGTCGTTACGTATTATCTGCCAAATCTTGTATTGATCGTGACACGGAATGATAAATCGTTCACGTACAAATACTACAGGAATTTTAAGTCAAAATTTGGTCGAAACAAAAGAAAGATTATTACGTAAGAAACTTATTAAAATATTGAATATGTATTCCTGAATATGAGAGTTTCAGAGTTATATATGTTATGGGAACATTAAATCGATTTCTCTATTTTTTAAAGTTATTTTTTTTCTGAGAAAAAATCGAAAGGTATCTTTAAGTGAACTAAATTGATCTTTCTGTTCTAAATTATAAAACAAAAAATATGAACTATTCACACCTAATCAATATATCAATAATTTTATTATTTTATTTTTCCTTCTTTTCTATATTTATTTAGGGAAACGTAATATTAGATAAACAGATTGTCAAAGTTTTCATGCAAATTTTAAAAGCAATGATAATATATATCCAGTATAGTCCAATTTCCGCTAAAATGATAGAAAAATCATTTTGTTTTATATGTATATCCTATTATTTTATATCATTAACCATATTTTTCATTATAAATATTATCTATTTATAAAAATACTAATAATATTCATACTAGTAATATTAATAATAACCATATTAATAATATCTATTTATAAAAATACTGCTATTATATGTGTGAGTATTCGCGCATACAGCATACAATTCCGACTTTCTCTTTTTCTCTCTCTCTCTCCTCTTTCTATTTCTTTCTACTACACCTTAAATTTAAAAATTTTTTTAGCGTATTGAATAAAAGACTTAGAAGAAACGTATGTACGGAGCTTTCTCCTTGTGCTAATCCTTTTTTGGAAAATTCTGAAATTCCAACAGTGAAACGAGAGAACAGAAAACTTTCACAGTCATTATTCCACACAGCGAGAAGTAAATTTACGTTCGCGGGAGGAAAATTTGGTCGCATATAAATCTCCGCGATTCGTGTTTCTCGTTTAACGTTTCTCGGATTTTAACATTTTCCCGAACGCGGTTTCTATCGCATTGCCACATAGTAGGATTGGTATTTCAGATCGGCATTAACTTTGCTTGGCTCTCCTCTCTACGGCGATTGTTTGCGAGCAAACAGGCCGTAGTTGTAAACACGCTTAAGAGTATAAAAGATGATATTTTATTTGTATAACGACGTATCGTGTTTTTATGGGTGTTGATATTGCCAATCTCTTCGCAGTAGACGGTTTCCGATAATGATGAAAGTCAGATTTAATAGATGCAAAGCTTTTACTTGGCGCCTCGTAGAAAATCACCTTCGTAGTAGGCGATTGCAATGGTGTCGGCTATTGTAATATCAAAAATAAGTAATAAAAAGAAATAAAGAGAGAGAGAGAGAGAACAGTAAAAATGCACGTCAATAATATAGCAAGTAAATTGATGAATCGTGATAATAAAAATTCAATAAAGACGTGTGGAAGAATAAAATGCATTCAATCAAAGGATAGACATAAGGATAGACAGAAAAAATATTTTTAAAAAGAGATATCGAGAATCGCAGAAATTACAGCAGCGGAAATGGAGCGAGAATTAAACTCCGTGGCGCGGATTAAAATATTTTCACGCGGCGATAATTGAGGAATAAAAGATTTTCGCTGTGCTCGAATAAATCAAGTCCTCTTCGGCGCGCGCGACCTCGGATTTCTCTCTTTCGTATCTTATCGAATTGAGATGTTGCCGAGAGATATATATGCTGACCTTAGATGGAACGTAAAAGTATTCCGTCCGTATCGTATAGAAGATTCATAAAATAAAAAAAATATAATAAAAAGCAGATATCTTGGATAGCGCTAGGATAAGATGCTTGAATTTATTGCGCAAGATCAATCGCGATCGAGATACGTCGTGATTTTACTTTACCAAATGTGCCGGATTAAAGTCGAAGAGGCGAAGAAGCAGAAGAGATCGAAATCTGAAATAAAATATGAAAATAAAATCTTTCGATCCAAAATATTTCTTTATGTGCAAATAACCGAACCGGGAAGATTTTTGCTCGGCCGGGAAACTAAATTTGAGCTTAACAGCTTGGCCCCGGGTTTTTCCTTTGACTTCCATCAGATAAAATTGCAAGAGGAGAAGCTGCTTCTAAAGACTCGAGAGGTAAAAGAACCCTGAGGGAAGTACCAGTTGGAAACTGAGCTCGAAATTAAGAGCAGAAGAAGACGGGTGACGGGAATGACAACGATGAAAATATCTCGACAGAGATATTCGAAAATGAGAATATTTCAATGCGATACAAAAATGGCAGAAATAGTCAATGGGATAATATCATGTATATTTCTTGACCAGGGGGAGGGAACAGAGATAGGGGAATCTCTCGAAATCACGATGCTTTCGCCGGGAGATCTTTCAGTTCATTCCGGCCCGCGAGGACCATCGATCACGCGTAAGCGAGATAGGACAAAGAGCCCATAATCTGACATCGGTGTGCGGAAAGAGGGACGATGAAGACTGACGGAGAGCGAAAAAAAGGAGAAGAGTCCTGAGAAAGAGAAAGGATAACGAGAAAATTACGGAAAGAGATAAAATGTGTATGAGGAGAAGAGTTTTCATTTATTCCTGTTGTAAATAAGAACAATTACTCGCGGCATACAAGTACAACGAGGAGAAGCGTTAAATTTCATCTCGTGCACAAACTGAACTCTGCTACTAAATGGCAGAGATAGTTATTTACAAGATGGCATAAAGTATAATTGTCCCGCGCGTGTTTCCCCGAAGGACAACGACGAAGGACGAACGATCCCTTTTTCCAGGATCTAGGATATACGATCCAAGTCCGATGAAACATTTTAGCGGCCGATTCTTCTCGGGCACGTACATTATATGGAATTGCCGTGAACTTAGTAGCGTTTATACGTCGCTTGACAAATGTATCGATCGAAAGGAGACAGGGAGAAGCGCGCAAAACGACGAAAAAAGGGACTAAAAGAGACACAAGAGAGTATGGAGCGTGAGAAAAGTTCTCGCACACGTTAACCAGTTCGCCCGCCTTCGGCGGTTCGAGGGTGGTTGCTTCACCCCCCTGGAAGCTTCGTTTTCTCGCGATAGGCACGGCCGATTAAGTGAGTCGTTCCTCTCTTTTTACTTTTAGTTTAATTTATAGTTTTCAGCTCTTATATGTTTTGTTTTTTTTAAGTCTCTCCATTCTTTCAAACTCTTGAGATTATTTTTATTATTTTAATAATTCCTTTCTTTCTCTTTTGTTGCGTTATTG
This sequence comes from Camponotus vicinus, assembly GCF_025532165.1. Lineage (NCBI taxonomy): Eukaryota > Metazoa > Arthropoda > Insecta > Hymenoptera > Formicidae > Camponotus > Camponotus vicinus. The sequence goes on along the minus strand of NW_028141981.1, from coordinate 4,908,400 downwards.
CATTACGAACAACGGTGCAGTTGATCATTAATATTGTATATATCTTTTCAATAACTTTTTACGGAATTTTATTTCGGAATATGATAAGATTCTCATTTATTTCTTTTTCTTTACATTTTATCTAAAATGTTGTGACATTAAATAATAGTAAAATTATAAATATATGTTAAATTTCAATAATATGTGCAGGTATAAAGGAATATCCTGCATGAGTATGTATTGATTTTAAAGAAATTTTTGAAATCATAAACTCGTAATATCATTATCAATATTATATTGTGTGCTTTATATACATTATTTGTACGTTATATTAATTGCTTTATTAAAATTAGCTTTTATAAATCGATTTTTAATATATAAATCGAAAGTAGAATATGGATAAAATATATTTTATAGTTTGCATGAAATATGTGAAAATATAAAAATATTTTTAAACAAATTTGCAATTTTCAAAAGATATTTACATAATTTATTATGCATAAAATCTATTTTAATTCGAATAATAAAAGCTTCGATGCTTCCAAAACATAATATGTAATATAAAGTTTCGCCTTTGAATGCATCTTTAAATAACCATTGTTTATTTTAATACATTCAAACATTGGAATAATTCGCAAACATTTCGCGAATATGCGTTGTTATCATTCGGCTTCAATTTGTGTTACTCTTTCACAATTTAATTAATTAATTAATTAATTATATTTAATTAATTAACTAACTAACGTTTAAATGTTAATAATTATGGCATATATTAAAATGTGATGGAGAAACCTATCATATATATTGTATTTTATAACAATTATCACCAGTTAATCGGACCTAAACACAATAAACGCCATTTGTACGAGAAATTTTCTCGTAGAAAAATCCAAGACATGTAGGGAGAAAGACAGAGATGAGAAAATGAGACAGAAAGAGCACAAGTTTGTTGTTATCGTTCAGCTTTTCTTTCGTTCTTTCAGAATGAGGGTGGCACGGCTATTACTGTGCTGCGTACTTCTCGAAGACTACAGCACCAATCTCGGCGGAACGGCAATTACCAGTGACGCCATGCGCCAGGACGGTCCCTCGTCCGCGACGAATCCGACGCTATCAGGTACATAGCTATACACACTCATCTGCATATTGCCGGTTCCTTTCCTCGCTCTTTCATGTTGCTTGCGGGAGACTCCCGTCAACGTTAATGGCACGCGCCGAGGAATGCGCGCGAACAAATATCCCGTATTACCGCCGGAAATAGAAAAATAAAGGACACTCGTCGCTCCAAATGTCTTTTAATTTCTCTCTCGGTACAGTTCTCCTCTATACGATAAACATTGATGATCAGAGAAAATACTTAGCTTTCGAATATCTTTCGACCTATATGTACAATAAAATTCACAAAATTATTCGTTTTATCCAAGTTATATAATGCATAAATTATAATTTGTCGTGAATATAAATTATCTTTCGTCGCTTTGCATAATTTAGAAATAGTTTACAATGTACAAGATGAAAAAACCAAAGCGTTATTACATTGTTTTACACAATACAGAACATTATTTAATAACAAAATTCACTTAATTAATATTTAATATCTTTTAATAATATTAATATTTGTTCATCCAAATAATGTTGTAACAAATATTTCTGTCATATTAATCGATTGCTAAAGTTGATCAACAGAAATGATCTCAATTGATTCCTTAAATATTAGATGCTTCTCCCAATCGTTATTAAAACTTGATCTATATAAAAAAACCAATAATTCAATATATAAATATATCAAGCTAAAATATGTAGAAAGAGTTTGTTTTCGGTGTATCGATGTTTCGGTTTAATCTTTAAACCTTAATTTTGTTTTTTCTAAACCTCAATCCCAGCTATAAATATGTACCTTCTTCAAAAAATACGCAGTGTCCCATTTATTTGAAAAAATCGTATGTTTTACTCATGTCCATAATTAAACATATTTGACCGGCAATAATCGAAGGGTTTCTTTGCTGCCAAGTCGTAAATAAACGCTATAACGTCACATGTTTCCGACACGAACGGATATCTACTCCGCGACGTCTGAAGAGCTTTCCCGCGAAGCATATAAAGCTTTGTGCAAAATCTGAATAATGCATTGTGAAATATTATCTATACGTGGCGGATTTATACGGTGTTGCCTCGGCGATACGTTGTCTGCCTTTATCATAAAGCCCGATAATATTTGGTGAAGAAAAGAAGAAAAATATCATCACACAAATCTCGATTCGATATACAAAAACACAAGGTTTTAACAGCTTTAAATGAATAAAGATACCTTCAAAAATAATTCAACTCTTATTAGGATTTAAATAATCGCAACAAGAGTTTCACATTAATTACAGAAAGAGAAAGAGAGAAAAATAGATAAGAAAAAAAGTGAAAAGAAGATTAATATATTGCACTCCAACGATTATAGCGAAACTATATTTACCATTATACATTAGCATAAATATAAAACATATGCAAAATATATCTATTCTCATATTCGCAAACGGATGATATAAACGGCTTTTCGCAAATTCCCCAAAAGCCCCATTGTCATTTCACTTTTGACTCTGCATCAATTTCCCGAATGTTCTCTGAAAACCATAATATCAACGTAAGCTCGAAAATACTCGAATTTAGTTTAATGGGTAAATACGTCATGAGCTTATAAAAGCTCACGAGGCACTTCAAAGAGTGTATCATCGCCATGTCGGCGTTGAATATAGTAACGAATTTGCCGAGCAAACTCGATGCATGCAGATTTCATTGCCGTTTATTTTTGCGGATTGTTCATAAGTCGCGGCTTACACGCCGTCAGAGATCACCTTCATTTTTTTCTCTCTTTCACAGTTTCTGCAGCCGGGAACACATTATCTGCCGCGATATTTTATAAAGCTAATCGCCAGTGCATTCACAGATACGCGACTGGGAAATCTATGCGTGTCGAACCGAGGGTATACGGTTCTCTCTTTTAATCGCCGACATTGTGAAAAAATAACGCAAGCATTTTATATTTCATATGAAAATATAAATTATAACATCTACGCGAATAATAAGGAGAGAAGATAGAGAGATAAATGGGAAAACTTAATTAAAATTATTATTTATATAAATATATCTATTGCATTTTTGTAATATTTGTATATTTGTACTATTTTGATAAACTATTTCTATGTTATTAATTAAATGTTTATATACGTTATAAATATTTTTAAAATTTATTCTCTAAGAGAGATTAAGAAATCAAGTAAAAGTGATTTTACATTTGCCATATTCTTCCCAAGAGGAACTTCGTCAAGGAGACTTCTTGTCGTGCGCATCTCACCGTTCGGTAGCGTCAAAACGCAAAATTGTCCGAAACGCAAAAGAAAAAGGAACTACACGAAACTTTATCCGAGTGGTCGCGAGTCGAGAAAACTAAACGGGAGCGAGAGAAGAATGGAGCCGCGGAGAAAACGTTGTCGTTGGCGGGAGATCGTCGTCGCGTCCGAAGTTGAAGTGGTTCTAACCGGCTCGGCATTGCGACCCGGTCCATGCCGGTTAGTTCGCCAAGTTTTTCCTTTGAGGATGAAAGATATTAATTAAACTGTCACAGACACGGTACCCTGCGCGCGCGCGCGCGCGGAACCCTGCCCAACTTTATTTCGCCACTTACAAGTTTACCACTTAGGTGCGGCATCGTACGCGGGCAGGCGGACGGCAAGTCATCTTTTTACGACACCAACGCGCGATATTTATGCGCACGATAGAGAACAGACGGCATCACGACGAGTCACGCGAAAACGTGACGTGCGCACGCAAAAGGATTGGCCAATTATGCGCCAACAAGCATGCTGTTTGATATATGCCATAAGACAAATCATTTTTATGCATTCTTTTTCCTTTTATTTATATTTTATGTATTTGTTTTTTTTCAACTATATATTTTGGCTACAAATATTTGTACAATATATAGTAATATACGAGTTTCACAAATTGCACAAAACAAACCAGAGAATTAAATTTTGGAAAATTTATCTCAATTTTCAACAGGAAAAAATATTATTCGCGGAAAATGTATCCATTATCAAAGCAAGCTCTATATCCTTTTGTCAATTAAAGTTTCCTGACTCTTTTATGTAGACTCTTTAGTAGACTTAAAAGGAAACGTCCGTAAAGCGCATAATAAATGATTCTTCTATCTTGTGTGCGTCAAGTTTCTTTATTTAACTTTACTTATCCGACATCTCTCTTTTCTGATAACTGACAGCGCTTACGTTTGACATTTCGATAGTCGATAACTGATGCATGAAACTGAAGCGTTATGTATAAAGATGAGAACAGAGTGCATACTGAAGCAAAATTGGCTAAGGGCATCCGACCTTTGAACTGACCCTGTTCCACAGAGCAAGGCTCCATGCTTCAAACTTACAGGAGAAAATGTCTGCAAGCGAGATACGCCAACAGTTACGTCGCGTTAGTCATCAGGTGCAGATGTTGCATGATGTAATGGACACTCATCTCTCAATATGAAGAATTAGTAGAACAAGATAATCTCGTTTGGATTTAGAAAATCCAATCGCAACTGCTATAAATATATTTAGTGTAAAAGGATTTCATTTTTAAAAATCATCAAGAACAGAAATAATTCTCATATAAAATATTCTTTCTTCATTTCTAACTCCATCATAATATATCATAAATATAGTGAAATAAAGTTTATAATTATTTGTTGTAATATAAGTATTTTCTAAGCGTATTATAATTGATACTTTTGTCTAAAGATGTGTATGAACATTCCATATTATATCCATATAATAATATATGGAAATATTTATTCAAGTGATACATGATTTCTTATAAAAGAATTTAACAATATAAATCTCCTTTTTTTATTTTTATCATCTTTGTAAAATTAACCAAAATTTAACAAAAAATAACTTGTTCAAAAAGGATTACGTGTTGTGCGATAATATGAAGTGATAAAACAATCGATATTGACAGAATGTGTTGATTTCATTCGTAAAACGATCAAAAGATAATGTAATACAAGCTGTATGGCATTCTATCATTCGCTTCGAATAGTGTAAAGATCTTATCTATCAAATGACATGGTACGCACGTGATGTCAGCTTCTCGTGTGTAATATACTCGTACGTGTCCATCTGCGTAATACGTGATGTCGCAATACGTCTGCCTATTCGCGCAGTGATACGTCATTCTAGATAGTTCATAATACGAATATACCGATTCTGAACATGCAGAAACAGAATTTTGCTCCAACCGCAATTTTTAGTTCTTTAGATATAAAGAGAGAGAAAAGATATAAGCACATTTCATATGAAATCTTAAAGTCGCATGAAGAAAGTTATGTGTCGCACGCGTTTGAAAAAATGTGCAATATTTCTTTAAATCATAGCAAAAAAAATAAGCGTGTAAAAAGATAAGAATGTACGAAATGTAAGTAAAAGCATAGAAACAATTTCAGTGATTTTACGAGAATGTCGAAACAGATTACAATTAATTTCCACTCTGACAAAACCCAATCAATGGTAATTATTCATGGCAATAAGCAAAAATTAATCAACTATAAATATTAAATATGTAATGACAGGGTTTTCAAACAGTAATTCGCAAAACATGGATTCATCAAATATAAATGTAAAAAGCTCAATAATGATTCATGAATACGGATTTAGAATTAATGCCGCTTTTAATCAGAGATTGAAAATAATCCGTGATTATCTCCGGTTATGAAAACCAGCTTTGCATTTAAAGTAGGAAGTAATCGCACGGCAAAATTTCAGAAATATCGCTCCGATCGCGTCAGGAGTGCGATTAAGACGCGAGATTAAAGTTTCGCATTTAGCGTCACAGGTGCAATGCGGCTGCGATCCTCTGAGAGTATTCCACGGAAAGCCCTTTTAGATGTTAGCTTATACTACATAACTAAGATATATATATATATATATATATGCATGTGTGTGGATGTGGGTGTGGGTGGGTGTGGGTGTGTCCAGCGTATAACCAGCAAAATGTGTTTCGTTACCGTAGTTAACTGCGTTTGCACAACACACGGTACAGCTTCGACCATCATCTCGAAGCCGCCTCTAGTCGCTCGCATCTGAGCACTACTGTTAACACCGAGGAAGCTCCAATGTAATGTGTAACGTTAAGGACGTGGACCATGTATAGAACCAATTACATTTGCGATTATATAGGTATACATCAGCATCGGGACGTATGCAATTGCGGCTATACAAGGACGTTGCGTATCTTCTCTCGACCGTTTCAATTGTCGTGAACAAATTTGAAATTGTGTCTTCCTCCGCTAGGAATTCACGTCGTTAGAATATTCATTACCGTGAGAAACCTTGCCAACATTAAACGTTTTAAGCGTTTAATTTATTGCAATAATTAAGCAGCAATTTTTAAGTAGCTATTTTTTAACAGAATGCGCGCAATTTTCTGTAAAAATTCTTTTTAATCTTTCAAAAATACAGCGAAGAATGAACCTTAATAGATGAAATTTAACGAAAAATATTTTTTGCTTGTGAGCGAAATCTGACTTTTAAGTGAAACTTTTTTCATAGTGTTTTATTTCACGAGACGTGATTAGATGTAATGCTAATTAGCGCGCTAATTAGAAAGCTGTTGCAACACAAACTGTGCAAGACAAGTCTTTATCATTCGTAATTAAAAAATAAATGCTCGAGATTTATGGTACCGATAATGTCTGAAAGAATTTAAATTGCATGAAATAGAGATTCGTTAGTTATACACTTAAAACTTCAACAAACTTTTAGCCATGTAACACACCGGATTAATGCTAAAATAATCGATGATACCGGAACAATCGCTCTTCGTACTTTGACTTTCGGAAGTCTGTACACAGAGAAAGTGTGTAACTTCTGAGACACACCATATCACACCCCGTTAGAGAACCGGTGCGCATGTGTTTGTATAGCACATGCGCTTAATATTAATATGTGCTATACGCCTATACGCCGGTGAATGAGAAATAGTTTCAAGCATAGTTTCCCAGCCGCGCTCACGTACTAGTAGTAATCTTCTTACACGTTAAGGACACGCTACGGTACCAGGCATACGTGCAAGGGCTCGTATTAAAGGACGAAGGAGCGTGAGATGAATTGTGAGTGCGTAATATACGCGCATATGTCCGCTATTTGCGCGCGTACGTACATGCACATACATATTTATATCTGCGTACAAGGGCGTATCTATCGTCCGGTCGAAGTTTTAAACGCAATTTTCGCGCACCCTCTCACACGCGCTCGGTTCACACTTATAGCTGAGCGATAAAAAATGTTAGCAAATGCGGTCGCAAATTTATAACACTGTGTCTTCCACGTCTGTGCATACCGTGCACCGTGTATGGTTACATCTCTCTACCCGCTCGCAAAAATATACATATTCCGCTTCTATTAATGCTGAAATATTTAATTCTCCGCACGTCGCGCGGCATATACCCGACAGCCGCCTATATTCGGCGTGTTTATTGCAACAGGTAAAACTATAACTACACCATACAGGATGAAAATTCGCGGCCATGCTTTACCTAGCGAATCCTTTGTTCAACGAAAATGTTGAAAGGCTAATAATTTTCGTGTTACACGCGAATGAAATGAGGCGGCTTGCGCGAATTATGTCCTAACGCTGTTAATGTTGCATAACATCGTCATATAGTTAATCTCAAGCAGTTTACAAACTAAACTCTGAAACTCCTAATATACAACAAGCCCTTAATTTTCAGTTAATTTCAAGTAGATGTAAAATTTAGTCAAATAAAATTTTAATTACGGAGCAGAATATATATATAATTACATGAATATATATACAAGAGATTAAAAAAAAGAAAAGAGAAAAGTGACTACTACTCTATCTACTCCATCCTGCAACTGTTTATATTAATTTCCTCCATCGAGTGCTTTTTTTGTTTCTCGGAGTAATGGGTTCGGTTACGCCATCTCAGTATCGTTCAATGTGTCGATCGCGTTTTCGTAAGAGAAACGAGAAAGAAAAGTTAATGAAACGATTGTTTTCAAGGCGCTCGATCGAGCACGTTGAACGCTTGTAAATTTCTCGTTGACTCTCTCTCCGGTAAACTTTTCGCCGCGTCTCAGGATGGTACACATTTCCGTGTCGTATTAACCGACCAACCGAGCGAGGTAGCGAGATGACGTGCATTATGTAGCGCGAATGTGAACACCAACTTGCATACGTATCAATGTGTATCGGTATGCATGTAATGTTAAGGTACGTGCGTATATATGCATAGTGCTCCAGCAGGCGGGAAACCTCCGTGTTCCGCATGTGCGATCTTACTAATTTCCGGAATCGAAGCTTGTGTCTCCAGAGGATAGGACTGGAGATAGGAAGAGGAAGAGAAGCTAAGAGGCTGAGAAAGAGACAAATAGATAGATAGAGAGTCAGAGAGAGAGAGAGAGAGAGAGAGAGATGGGGAGAGAGAGAGAGAGGGAGAGAGAGATTCGGATGGCCGAGGATAGCATGGGCGCGAATTCGATTAATTAAACTTCGAATTCGCGGCGCTTCGCGGAAATGGAATTATCGCGGCGTAGTCGACGGTGGCGGCGGTAAATGCATCGGTTCGAGGACAGTGAGCCGTTACCACCGCTACCACCAGGAAGAGGTGGTTACGTTTGCAGCGAGGTGCAGCAGCGGTATTTGGGGGTTGAACAGTGTAACAGCTTGCGTCTCTAACCGTGGAAAGGGGAAAGGGGGACAGGAGGATAGCGAACTAACGGGCCAAAGAAGGGTATATATTTACGGCCCCAAGCACCGTGGCGTGATAGAGAAAAGTTTTGGGATTCGAACCGTGAGAATTTAAAGTCTCGCGAATCTGGCTAAGACCGACGGACTTTTCCTCCCTCTTCCCTTCGACTTCGAGTAGCGTTTCAATAATCCGCTTTGGTATCGCGTCGCTTAGCCTTCGCCGAGGTGAGGAAGAATCAGGCGAGTATTTATTAGGTTTTCAAGTCGAATTTTCCACCACTGATCGATTACCGACATTTGGCGTGAGTTGCGAAAAATACCGATTCTTCTCGTTCATTACATGTGTACGTCCGAAAATCATTTAGAAAATTACCCGCGTCACGTTTGGGATCGTTTGCGATTTTCCTTTCAAGAGAATGAGAAAGCTATGCTTCGGTTATAAAGTGCACGACGCTTGAAACAAAGTACAATCGAAATATACATTTCTTCTTTGTTTTTCCGTTCAAAATGCTAAAGTTACTGTTACTCTGTACTCTGTAATCTCTATCGATTTTTAATCTGTTTAAATAAATATGTTTCTATTATTATCATTAATCGTGTGTATTTTTTTAAATATTCGATATACTTTCGCTATACTTTTTCTAAATGTAAATATTTTTTACTTATTTCATATAATTACATAACAATATTCGCTAACAATTTAAAAAACAATAAATTAAAAGAAATTTTCTCAAATAAGAAAATTAGCATTATTTCTAATATTATATGTAATATGTAAATATATGTGTTAATCACATAATATATAATTAAAATTATTAATTACGAAAAAAATCAATAATTAACTATATTTTTAAGCAAATAAGAACAAGAATAGTCGAAATTATAACTAATTAATAACTTTGACAAATCCGAATTTTATTAAGATGTATTTTGATAGAATCAAAGAATAATATAATATTTTTTCATGAAATCTTAAGGAACTTATTCAGACATTAAATTTCATCTCGTATCAATCTTTCATCTTAACATTAAAAAATATTTACTTCGTTTAATCTATCATTGTAATAATCTAGTAGAAAGAAGTTGTAAAAACGAATGAAAAAAGGGAGTATTCAAGAAAGTTCAATTATCATAAAAGCTCAATTATTGCAATATAAATTAGTAAATCTTCCTTAAATCTTTCAAGTTGATTTCAAATAAAATTAAAAAATCTTGTACATCTAGAAAGAAAAAATTGCACGATGATAAGATACTTTTCTCAAGTAATTAATTATTTTATATTTTTTCAATAATACTTATTGTAATCTTTCGACAGATAAACTTTTAAAAGAATCATCTACAAGAGAGTAGAGTTTGACAGGACTATAAACGCGATAAAAAAGCGACGTAGAAGTAAAGGAAGCGTATGTCACAGCTTGTACCTCCTTTTCCCCTGGTGTAGACAGCATTGATGATAAAAATCCTTTTGCAGCCGTATAATATCATAATAACTATGTAAATCAGATCCACCGCAGCAACCCACAAACAGAGAATCGGATATTCGTATGCTAAGCCTCCACCCGTTCTCCACACTGCGGCCGCCATTTCGCTTTGACATGCGCTATATAGTCGTTGTTACTCACCTATGACAACAAGACTAGCTCCCCCGTAAAAAAGCATTATTTAACTATCTACTCTTCCAGCATTAACAGTTGCCAGCTATGGCTACATCAAACAAATCCTCTTTTGGAAAAAGCGTTAAGCTCGCCATTTGTGCGTGTATGTAAAAAGCTTAATGCAAAAATGCACATATGTGTCATGTATATCGAAAAATATCGCTTAAATTTAATAACGAAATTCCAACTGGCAAATAAATTGCAATGTAACAATGGAAGGTTATGTGTTTCATTATAATACGCCCGACGCGATTTTTTATTAGAAAATAATTTTATTGTATTATAAAGATGCATTGAACATTTACCTTATATCTCACGAAGAGTTTAAGTAAAGTTTAAAAAAGCGATTTTGCTAGCATCATATTTATATTGAGAAAAGTTTGAGATAAATATGGAAGAGCGCGCGCGAATAAGAGTTTCAAGGAAAATATGAAACAACACGCGCACAGAAAATTCAGGAAACTCTAAAATAAAAGTAGAAATATTTAAGAAAGAAATCAAATATATATTGCACATTGTGGGCTATTCTATAAGAAGAAATTAATGCTCTCATAATTAAAAAGTCTATCTAAGGAAAAGTGAATGTAAAGAATATAAAGTATATTAATTAATATCGTTCCACTTTTTCGCATGTCAAGAGCAATCTTCCATTTACAAAACATCATTTTCCGTACTATACTTATTCATTATTTCATAATGACTTTTTAAAAAATGTACGAACTTCCAGATTTCTATTTTTTGTCTTCAAATTTTACTAGATGTGGCGCCACATCAATTTTTATTCCGAGCATCTCTATTATTCTCATTTTTTATGAACCTCGTTAATATTATTAAAACCGCGCAACTGAAAAGACATGGCGTCATACAATGTTAAAAAAATTTATTTGCAGTGAAGACTGAATTCAGCTTTTATATCCATGCATGATGAAAAATGTTTACAAGCGTAATATACGTCATTCATGAAGACAACCATAGTAGATGCTGTATTACGTTTCGAAAATGAGTCTGGTGCCGCAATGGATTTTAATAAGCAGTCGTAAACGCGTTACAATCAGTCGACGACGAGGTTAAATGAGACTTTAAACGTTGCACGCAGATGGTGGCTTCTTCCGCGAAGCCGACGTGCTCGTATTTATTAATCTAAGTTCTATATAATTACGCTTTATGCGTCAATCGCAGTATCGCGCGTCGTACATTGCGTTTTGCGTTATTAAGTCTTCTACGAAAATTTCGCGCAGTAACACATGCGCAATTATATCGATTGTTGCGTAATATAAATTGGTATTTCAATGTACATTTCATTAGTTATGTCATGAACATGATATACAATGATACACAAATGTTTTGATATATTATTTTATATGAGAAGTAACGGCAAACGATCAAAATAATGAGTTTGAGTTTTTTCACAGCTAAAAAAATAACATAAATCATATTCACGGTGTAATTATGTGAAAGACTTATATGAGATACCTTAATTAATTTAACACGCATGAATATGTTGCGTCACGATAGCTTCTTATGAAACTTCGTGCCTTAATTTGACTGCAGAGTATTACGAGACATCTTCTTATGAATAATATAAACAGTGTAGCAAAGACATCGGTTATCCAACAATGTCGAGGCTTTAAAATAAACGCGGTTATAAATATTTGCCTAGAAGCACAAGTTCATTATTATATATTTTAATATGTGAGTATTGGAGAAATATTTTGTATTGCTCAAAGATGCGTATTCTTCTGTTAAAGTTACATTAAAAACCAAAATTATCGCTGCATTTCTGTCATAAATTGGATATTAATTACACAAGCAATACTGTTTTATTTTTTATTTACAATCGTCAAATATCGTATAATTACGCAAATATTAATAAAACTATTTCAATAAATTTATCGGAAAATTTATATTTTATCAATTTTTATATAATTCATATTGTATCAAAAATTTTATTAAATATTCTTTTATCAAATATTCTATAAATTCTATATAGTACCGCTAAAGATGACATTGACACAGTATATCGAGAAATATTCGCCAAATGCGTTAGAGGGTTTGATAAATGCAAGATGATACCGAAGTTTCGTAATGAAAGTTAAGTTAAGTTGTCTTTAAAAGAGCGACACGAGAGCACAACGAAGCGAGAAGTAAAGACCATCGCTGTCGTAGTCGTCGTCGTCGTAAGCGTAGCAGCCAAACTTCCAAGGTTTTCTCATCGTTTTTTCGCAAATTAATGCTTTCGCTCGAGATAAAAATTTGCTGAGCCTCGCGCGCACCGAAAAAGGAAAAGAGAAATATTTACCCTTCTAGGGAAACGAGAAGTTGGCCGCGTCTCGCGTTTCTACCCTCTGTACTCCTCTTATCACGGAAGTTGGCTATTCTGTCGTAATAACCGGGAACTTTGTTAAACTCTCGTTTAAAGAAAATATCACTTTCTCGAGGCTCTCTCCTTCAGGGCATTAATGGCCCCGATTCATCCCGATTGTCCACGGCTGTTCTTATTAACTTAACACAATATACACATCCCGCCTGTCACACAGCAACAATGTAATTTGAGTGCTAAGGAGTCGAAGACGAGGCGAGAGAATAGTTGACAATTAATGCTGGGCTAGCGATCGCGGACCGATTTAAGGCGAGGCGTTAGCATGCCAAGTACGATAAAATTTGCATAGAACGTGGGATAGACTTCGTCATTCGGCTTGTACTCGCTCTATTGAGATAAAGATTCAAATTTTGCGTGCTGCTCGTTCCCACTGCTGTTGGAACGTTTAGTTGTCGCTATATTAATAGATTTATGCTCGCAGAACTAAAATTTGTCACGCTATTTTATTGTATGTAATAATATCTAAATATACATATCGAAGCTTTTTGATGTGGACGTTTGCAACGTAATTACTTTTATAATTACTTTTATTAATTTCTTGAAACGCAAAAATTTTCTCTCTAAAGATATTAATAATTAAGTTATAAGTTAATTACATTTAATCTCTTACTTTTCTGTAAAAAAAAGATGTTTTTCGTCCAATTAATCAATATTTTTTATATATAAAATGGTATATAAATGAATCCATTATAGTGCAACTAAAAGCTTTAAACTATCGAAGAGTTTCAATGAATTTTTAAAATATTTCATATTTTCATATAATCTAAAAAAGAATTAAATCAATTTCATGGGACATTATACAGTCATTTTTATTTTGCTTTTATCAATAAACTAACGTCGTCAGTTTTCCGATATAACGTGGTGAACGAGTGAAATCAATTTTACACGATATGCTCTCACCGTTGTTATCGTGTTGTCAATTTCTCACCGTATCATAACTGCTAATAATATTTCTTGTCGATCCGTTGATATATTAAGAAGATTTAAGCTATATGTTAAGAGGATTTAAATTTACTATACTTGTAGGCTAATTTAAACTTAAATCCTCTTAACACTTTCTTAATATATTGAGAACATGTAGTACAAATATGACACATCGTGATATATTTACATACAAATAAAATGTGAGAAATAGCCATTTATAAAGAGATTTGTGATTGTGTGTGTATTTCGTATTTATTTTAAAATTTAAATTTAAATAATACTAAAAGAATATGTTTATATATATTATTTTAGTATATATCATTATATATTTTATTTTTATGAATAATTAGAGCAGTAGAATTGTAAATGATTTTCCATAGACCCAAATCTATTTTTAAACATCTCGATAGCGATTGGTTCTAATGCATGCGGTGCATTTTGCATAAGATGCACGATGGAAATAAGAGGATCATTTGTCGAAAACATGATCTTGCAGCGTGCATTGTAGCTGGAACACACGTTTCTCTCATGCATAGCGGCAAAAAGTATCGGCGCATCTCGGCTCCGCGATTCTCCATTCACGATAACCTGTCCGCACGACACGGGAACATCGTGTAGCTACATCGACACGTATAGAAACATTTCTCCATCTTTCAGCCTGCAACTCTTGGTGCAACTCTTGGTATCTCTACGTGTCGGTACGTCTCGCCAGTGGATGGTGTGTCCGTAAGATCTCTGAAATACGTCGGGCGATATTTCGTCCTGTCGAACATCGATGTGCGAGTCTTCACCTCCTACCCTCTTTCTCTGGTTGCCGGCCGATTTCGATCTTAGGACCTATTCTCCAGCGTCTCTCTCAAACTCAAAAATTCCGTGTGTAAGGCGCTCTTCAAGATTTATGTTCACAGCGCGCGCAGAAACTAAGCTAGAATGTGTGTTATTGTTGTATAGACATCGCGAATGTCACGCGTGAATTTCGATCTCTCTCTTATTTTCAAATATTGGCAATCGGCTTTGATCGCAACTCAATCTCGTTCAGTCCCTCTATTTTATTTCGATTCGCGAAAATTCCGCGCATATAGGAGCTATCTGGTATTTACAATCGATGTGAAAACTGCGATAACTCGGTAAAGTTATTGTTCGCGCGCGTACATAGTGTATAGCAGATATTGGCCCTTCTTCTTCAGTTATTTTTAACCACCGTTACACAGTTAACCGATTCGATTAACCGTTCACCTATCGAAATATCGTGTAATTCACGGATGATGAAACACTATTGACTCTCAGTATGCTTTTGGCTGATGTTCTTAATTCATTAGATCGATAAGTTCACTTTCAAAACTTATGAATAATAAGGAAGAATATTTATCGAATGAAAATGTATAATTCTAGAGGACAGAAAGGTACAATTATCACTTGCTAGATAACTTCTTTCACTTTGATAACGTTTAAAATTATATTCATGAAGTTTCATGAATCGCATTGACCTCTCCACTTTTAAATTTCTTCCATACCGTTATAATTTTTCCAATCAACTCTATTTCTATCATTCAAAAAATGACAATCCTGTCGAAAAACTAAATGATTTTGCAAAAATTGTGCGAGAGATTTATTACTTTCGCAGTTATTTATATACTATGCGTTTAGAAAAAAAAAATGCTCTGCGATGTGACGGATTTATAGCTCGATTGGGATACCTAATGTGTTCACATGTATCACGAGTACAATATTGTTTGGTTTAACGTCGTACACGCCCGAATTCTCTCAGATTCTTTACAGCGTCGCGCGATACGGTACGCCCATTTATTTTGATATCAAGTTTCTCGCCGGAGACTTCCCGCAGAGAAGCTGCTATAGAAACAGTACAACCGTTTTATCGTATTCGAATCTCGATTGCTTAAAGCCGCTAACGTAGTTACGTATTTTACGATGCGGAAGGGAATAACGATGCCGCGTCTGATTCGTGCCTCACTTTTACTACTGACCGCTACTATTTTTATTCTCTACCGCACTTGCCGATAGCTTACAAACGATCTCGATCGTGATGAATGTAAATAGCAAATTGTAAAAACAAAATATATATATATATATATATATATATATATATATATATATATATATATATGTTGTATAAAATCAATATAAAATGCATTAACTTTATAAAAATAAAAACTTGTTAAAACTTATTGTTAAATTAAAATTATGTTATAATATAAGCATTGTATTGTGAATAGGAAATAATTTTAATTTAACATGTTCATTAATTGCTTTATCTGATTTAATTCTATATCAGTAATTTTCATTTAACATACATATTCAGAGAGATCCATATTTTTTAAAATATTTCCATGTTAAATACCACGCGCTAAAAGTTAAATATAAAAGAAAAATAATATTTTAAATTCGTAAATATTTCGAGAGAAAGCTTTCCGACATCATTTTACTTTACATGTTTTGCAAGTTTCGATATTTTTTGTCAATTTAATATACATTTTTAAAAAAATTTTTTTAATCAACGCTTTTTAAATTACGAGTAATAACGATTTTGAATTGTTCGTAGTACAACTGCGAAATCTGATACCTGGTTTTTTAACTATATTCGATTGCTATATAGGATTTCTGTATAAAACACTGTACGTGCACATGTTCTCTTTTGCTTAAAAATCCGAAATAATTTTGTGATATTTCAAATAATTTTTTGGAAATATTTATTTATTATATTATTTTCTTTACATGTATTTAAAAATACTGTATTATAAATTACGTATATTCAAAGTAAAGATTTTTCTAAAAGATGTATTATTTACTACATTTTTACAATCATCTTATACTATAATACGTAAAATCGAGCATCTGAACAAATTGACCCGAACTAGAAATTCGCATTGCGCCATCATTCCAAGCGGCTTTTAAATTTTGCTTCAAATGTGCATAAATAATTTCTTTTATAATAATGTTAAAAAAATACCTAAAAATCGAGGTCGAGCGTGCCGCATAAATATATACAATTTATCGCACATTCGTATCATTGTTCTCGTCTCATAAATATAAGATACAGCAAAACAAGCGATGCAATCAATTTTTCTGACGAGCCATGTCCGTCTTTTCATTTTTCATATAATTATCGATATGCGCCAATATCGAGAACCGAAAGTAAAAGCCGAGTTCGTTCTTCGATCGACATTTCGAATCCGCAAGTGCGACCAATATATTCGAATACAGGAGCGTGGATGCCGGCTACCGTAACCTATGTGCTGCGAGATTGAATTATTTTTCTCTCAGAATAATTTCGCCATAAAATAAGACCAGTACGAGTGTGCATGCGCGAATCCACATACACACACATATACGGCCATCGTTCGTGGCATTATCCCTCTCGAGAGGGGGATCGCTGCAGCTCTTTCCTCCTCTCTCTCTTTCGATCTTTCGTTTTTGCTTCTTGCTGGTAACTTTTCTTTCCTTCTCTTTCTCTCTCTTTCTCCTTTCCTCCCTTCATCTCCTCGTTCCACCCCCGCAGACGAGGCCACTCGAGACGGGTAACATCGCTATTTTCCCCCACGTCTCCTTATATTACATTCTAGATACGGTCGCGGGGATGGTGGTAGAAGCTAAAAATTCCTTTCCGCTCCTGTTTCTGTCAGTGAATATCTTATCATAATATCGCGCCGATATTCTATGCTTGCAGAGATCGTCCCCGTGACTCTCTGACACATCTAACTCTTGGGCTTTCGTCTCGTCGCTTTGCTACCTATGAAACAGCCGCAAGGATTCAAATACAATTTTGATATATCTCGAAATATCTGGCAATATCGCATCTTCGGTTTAGTCGATCGGCAGATTGTAGTCGCGGCTTCTGTTCGATGCAGCCGCGAGGCATCGGGAATGCTGCCGGATGCTGTGCGCCCGATGCATCGTCCAAAAGCATGACTCGGCGATGAGACAGTATTTGCAAACTTTGACTTCGCGCGTGTTTCAATATCGCACCACGTGTCTGTGCGCGATGTAGCCGTTGTTTGTTTAAACTTTTCGTTTTTTCTCGGATCTCCCGTCTTCACCATGTTACCGACAAGAACGGTTTTTCGTTTATAAAAATGTGTAGCGCCTCGTAATACTTGCAACTTCGACTTGCACTTTTTTCCTTCGCATCATATTCGTCGGCTCGATTTTACGGTTCCTGCCGGGTGGAAAGAATCGCCGGTGCTTTCGTAAAATAAAGCCAGTGCATTGTTCTCGAGAGCGGGAAGGATGAATCAAGAGGGATGAATCTCTAGATTCTTTTATTACAGGAAAATTGGAGAACTGGGGAGATCAATTACGTAATTTTCCTCTAGAGATGGAAAGATGATAAGAGCAAAACTTTTTACGTGAAAATACTTGTTGAAAAATCACATAAGTCTTTTCAACATTAAACAATGAGATTCCACACCAACATGACATTTACGCGAGATTTTACACATTCGCAAGTGGAAGGGGCGAGTTCACTAACAGTTCTATGATTTTACTCACCAGATGTGACAGTTGAAGTTCTCAGATCTTAATGGCGTAATCGGAAATTAAATGACACTTTTGTAATATATCATGCAAATTTTCGCTGGGTGATTCTAATATAGTTGATAAATGTGTAATTCCTTTCGTTATCTTCATGCTTAGATTACGTGGCAATGTACGAAGCACATTGTAAGCTATGGTATGTTCGCACCGCTTTGTATGAGGCATTTGCATTAGATGCACATATGCGAGCGCGCGTGAGCTTATTGTAAACATGTATGTTCACGAAAACCACGAACGAGGTATTCACAATATATTTTAGATTAACGCTATTGTCATGAAGAATTCATCAACGTCTCTCACAGTTGGCGTTTTTTTGATGAATATTCATTATTATATTTATATCGATCTTGTAACCCGTATCACGATTCTTATGCATGGAACAACTCGGCGCATCGTCATCTATGTCAACGAGCTGCAATTTGAGGCTTGACAGGAAATTAAAACTATATTTCACCGTTCGAAATATGGTATTATACGCGTCAACAAGCCGTTAATCGTCGCTATTGCGCCGTCACGTGTACTTTAACGAGAATAACGAATCATGAACATCGAAGTGCTTGCATTCGCTTCGAGTGGCATTAAATACATGTCAAAGCAATGCACGCGTTAAGTTTCATATAATAATATATTTATACGAGGCTAAATATTTTTAAAATATTATTTTACATTACACGGAATAATATAAATTGAACTAGCAATATTAGTTTCATAATCTCGACGTGACATATCATTTCTGTACATATGATCAAAATATCAATGAATATATCGCAAAATATTTATTTATTATTATTTAAATATGTCGCGCAGAGATGTTATTGCATAACGTATACACAATGTAACAATCATTAGCGATAATTATAATTTACGATATTTGCAATCGGAATATTTTATAAACAACAATGTTTTTTTCATAGAGAAGTACTAGTAGAATTATTTAAAGTTATCTTGATGTTTTCAATCTTGATGTTTTCAATCTTGATATTTTTACATCGCGATATTATATATTTATTTATTGCATTATATTTTTGTTGTGTAGAATATTTCTCTACAAATATTTCCAATAAAATATTCAGCGAACGAACAACATCATATAATTTGATAATTCCAAATATAACTTTTATACTCATTGTCAGTCCACATATTTGAAGAGCGGTACAAAATTTTAATACTTGCCATTCCATTACCAAGAGAAATGATAACCAAGATAATCCAATAATAATGAATATTAAAAAAATGCCAAATACGATAATCTGCCTCAAATATTTGGCTAAAAAATTGCTCTGCATCTGCCACAAGGAATGTCATTAAAATTGCGTTCGTAAGAGTTTCAACAAGTTCTGTACAACACAGCTCAACTTTTATCCGGACATTCTATTTCGAAACATAAATGAGAGAGCAGCATTAATCCTCCCTTTTAGAATTTTGTTTAAAAAAGTTTCGATGGAATTTTTATAAGGTATCACAAAGGAGTCACGTTATGCGAATAAAGAATCTCAGGATGCTTGAATTTAATTAAAAGCATTAATGCAAGGCTTCTTTCGGTTCGCAGATGTGCCGAGCTTTTCCGAGCCGATCGGCAATGTGACCGCCGCCATCGGCAAAGAGGTTGCTCTCTCTTGTACCATCAGGAAAGTGGGAAATTACAAGGTAAGCAGCCGGTGAATTTTCAACGGCAAGAAACGGCAGCGGGCGGCGCGATGCCGCCGCGCTCGCGGGAGAGCGAGCATCGGGCGCTAATTAGAGCCGGCTCGGAGAACGCATAAGCGCGCGCGTTGCCAGAGCGATAAGGGAATCTGAAATTCGGGTAATCCCGTGGAAATAAATGGGTCGCTCCGGACTGGCTCTGGCAGATGTCAGCGTACCGGTGCCTTTTTGCGCGCTCTCCGTCCGCCGTTTCCTGTATTTTTCCGCGGGTGTGAATCGGGCGCGAGTTTTCCGCTCGAAATAAGTCGAGGTAATGCACCTCGGGGTCGTTAAACTAAGAGGAAACCATTAAATGTACATGTCATTCTTATTAGAATCGCGCGGGCAAATAACTGATCAAAAGAGAGTTCTCGTTCTTTCGTTGCACCAAGAAAGTTTCACTCCAATTTCATTTCGTATGCATTAAATATGAAAATAGAAACTTTATTTTATATACATTATTTAAGCACATACGAGAAATTCAATAATGCCCGACTTATCTCAGGATAATTTTTTCTTGCTCGTATCTGAAGATTAAGTTGCCTCGGTTTAGTAAGATAAGTGCTTAATACCGAGCATGGAAACAATTTTATGCATTTCACGTTGAAGTCTCCCTAGTAATATTCGAAAAATAAAGAGAGCGAAGAATAACAAGGCACCCGACGCGATTCATGCAATATATGTTCGGCACGGCAATTTACAATGCAAATGTATAGCGTATATTCAATAAGCCACGCGTAAACGCCTGCTAGTGGCACATACAAATGTTTATTTTTCGCAGAATATCGAAATTGCCATTCTCAAGCTTTTCGCTATCGAGCGCAGCATTGAGCGCGCTTATAATATATATCGCGCATAAATCGATTAATTAGCTTAAAGTCATACCATACGCGCGCACACGAGCGAATCGTGCGGTATATGATTCGTCGAACAATTCCCATGAACATTGCGCCGGTGATTTTTTCCCGGGATAAAGCTTGACATGCGAATAAATGCGTTAAAGCTCGCGCGTCAGCGCATCGCCATTATTTTGTGTTATTTTAACCATGGCGCTTTTAACACCACATATGTGACCGCTTGTAAAATAAAATTTGATAACGGAAAATTTGTATGCTGCCGAATTAACCTTACTAATCTATAACCCCGAATGAATGCATCTCAATTGATCGTCGATTATAGCAACGCCGCAAAAAGAGAGTAGAAAATTACTCGATTTTTATAGAAAGCGTTACAGTTGGATATTGAACAGAAAATAAAACATGTAATAACGGCAAAATAGCGGATCAAATAATACGAAAGTAAAATTTATTCAAAAATATACAAAAATGAATGTACGATAATTAGGAAAGCAGCATTTTAATCTTGTAAAAAATGATATAAAATTAAATATGAAATATAAAAATATAATTAATAAAATCTTATTGAATAAAAATTCGTTATATATATGTAATAAATGTAATATTAATTTAATAAAAAGTAAAGTAAATAAGTCTAATATGTATTGACTATTCGTTTATATAAAATATAAAAAATATAGCGAGAACGCTAAACTTATACGAAAATAACATAATATGTATAATGATAGAAAAATATATAAAATATATAAAAATTAATTAATAAAATTATGTCACTTTCTTTTTTTCAAAAATAATTAATATCTATTCAAATATAAGACCATAGAAAAATAAAATAAATATAACCAGTTTTCAACTGAATAGAATAAATATAGAACAATTTTTCTCTCTCATATTGTTGCGCTTAATGGAAGAAAAAATAAATAACAGAAATAACAGAAATAACAGAAAAAAATTAAAAAAAAAAACTAATAGTCATATAAATGTAAAAATCCAAATTTCAAATTTTACAAAAAAAAAACATTCATATTGGTTATATTCCACTTCGCGATTGCCAACAAAAAATTAACAGGTCGTTTTTTCATATATTTTACAGACTTTTCTTGTTAAATAACATTTCGCATCTGCAGACAGTCGAATCGCATCTAAGTAGCTTAATTAAATGTTTGGGCGGTATAATACTCTAATACTCTGACTCTTGCAATACTGCCGTGGCGTTAATGTTTCCAGCCAGTATAATTATCTTATTTAATTTATTCTACGGCATCTTATAGTTTACGATCCAGTAATTTATTCTAGATATAAGATATATACGCGGATAAAACAGCAATATGCTTTTGCGATACGAATCGCGAGATTTCATGCGCGAATTATCCCCGTTATATATATATTTTTATTATTTTCTTTTTTTTATCAGTGTAATTTTACACAGACACAACAAAATCGAATACACTTCGTGGTTGGTCCAAAAACACTCTGGGCAATGGTTGTTTGCCCGTTCGGTGTACACGCGCAGCTAATACTTTTTTATACGTGTACATGCGCTATTTTTATGCACTCCACCACATCCCCAGAACTATGGCCCGTCGGCAAACAGACTCGCATATTTGTACACCACGGATAGACAGTAATAAAAGAGCTTTATGCATGTATTTTCCGTAGTTACAAAGAAACGTTGCAATAATGGAATATCTTTTAGCGTACTTGTAAGTTTGATGCTTGTTATTAATGTAAAATTCAATGTAAAACATCGTAAAAGGATTTCAACCTTTTTATTACAATTTTGCATCGTTTGAGATTTTATCTATTAAAAGTAGAAAAGTGTACATACGTCAGTGCAGAGGAAAAAAACAAAAATTGCATATATATAATATTATATTGTACTATATATTAATAAAAAAAAATATTGGACATGCAGACATGTGCAGAGAAGACTCAAAAAATTAATAGTTCAAAATATAAATTTAAATCATATTGTTGTAAACTGTAGCAAAAAATTGCTGTCTCCGAAATGCGAAAAATGGGTGAAATGGTTATTTATCGCGAGCCCATTTATATTCATCGCAAGAAGCATGTGTACCAGCAACTGAGAACTTAACGTCCATTGTAAACTAAAGTTGCAGGTATGTAACTCATACTGATGCATAACTACTTTGTCGCTAACACGTCGCTAATTAAGACTTCAGCACTTTATTCTTACGCATATTTAACACTATAGTGTCAAAAACGGAATCAAATATGTATATATACATGCATTTTTCTCAAATGTAGAATAAAGTTATCAAACATATTGTCTGAGAAAAAGAAACTGCGCGATTTTCTATGAATATTGCTCGCATTGATTAAGGATCGTAAAATTCTTTCTCAAATTTTAATTTCTCGATTTTTATCGAGGAATTTTATTTATATTCACAGGAATAACAGTTTATTACAAAAGACACATATTTTCTATCGATATCATTTAAGATAAATACGTATTTCTTTTCATAAATATTAATTTCAAATATAGTTTTTATTCCCTTTGAAATTATTTTAGATTTGTTTTAATTATGCAATTATACACAGAATTGCGTATACATCATTTAATAAACTTCTAAAGTTTACATGTTGTTAGGGGAAATTTAGTTTAGCAGGGTTTGTACAACTAGTTCATTTAACTGTACATTTTACGTGAAATGGTACGATTCAGTAGTGAAGCCTGAAACCGATCAGACAGAATATTTAATTTTCGACTCGATATTCTTCATTTTCACTGACATTTTCATTAACATTTCAATTGCAAATATCAATACTAAGTTTCTACAGATATTATACAGAAAGATTTTTTATAAAATGTTATACATCCTAATCAAAATTTATTGAAGGTTCAATAATGGCAAATGTATTAATGATAACTACATACTATGTCTATGTCAAATTTATTTTAAATGATATGAAAGAAGAAAGAAGGAAAAAGAAATTAGAAATAAAAAAGTTACAAGTTATAACGAGGATTATATATATACAATCTACATGTATATAATCCATAAGATTACACGATTAAAGTATTATACAACAGTTGCAACCATAACTTGCAGGATTACAGCCTATAACTTTGCATAATCGAAACGATTTATACATTCAACGTTTTCAGAGCAGTTAAATCGAATACCTCACAATAAAAATTTTGTTCGTCGAATAATCAACTAGCAAGGGAACGATTGTGAAAAGCGATCATAATGAATGAAAGGAAACGGAAGCAGTTACCGTCACTGACACAAAAGTACGATTTTAAAAGTGTGCAATTTTCAAGAGATTATAAAACGCCTTTCGCGACAAGTAGATAAAAATTCACACACACATACACACACACACACACAACACACACATACACGCACACGCACACATACAGTTGCACATACCGATCCACTGTAACAGTGGCTCTTTCTCTCAGCGCTTTATCTTCGTGGAGTTCCTCAGTGTTTTCTTACTATTCTTGTGCTCGTCTCGACCGATCTTTCTAAAGCCTTCCTAAACGAAAAAAAGACACCGGCAAGCTTGAAGCTTTTAGTATCCGCGGCACCTTTTCAAGAGAGTAAAACGAGGCAAATCGCTGAGATGCAACGCGGCAGATTGGTGTCTCTACTTCTTTTCCCCCGTCGCGAAAGACGGATCAAGAAAAAAATGGACGGAGATATCTTCTGTGAGATGTACGTGACGGCTATGATCCCTTAAACGTTCTCATTTGCACCATCGCAAAAGTCGAAACGCGCGCTTGAAAGAAATCAAAGCGTTTTTCTCGCATTCTAGCGCGAAGGAAGCATTAAATATGAAGTATAGAATACTTTCGCGTCGTTCTTGCTATACTTTTTGCTTTTAATCTTGCGTCGAATATAGTCAAAATCTCCATAATTTTTTTTTAATACGTCAGATACTAACTAGAGCATTCTTATATTGAGAATAAGAAATTGAATTCGTCATATAAGTAGCGATCGGATTAACAAGGTTGCTTAATTTGACTACTTATTCGCATAATTGCGAATATTGGTAAGCTCAAAAGCAATTTAGATCAATTCACATAAGATCATCCATTATTGGAGACCGACGGTGAAATAGGATAGGCTCGTACACTTGGGCCGATGAAACATAATAGCAAATATCCGATAAACATAAATCCACGCTTCCTCGATATCCTTAGATAATCCAATTATACTTTAAACAATGTACGCGAAATGGAAGAAGCGATCGTAAATGAATATAAATATAATAATATGAATAGCGAGAAGCGCGCCGAGATGAATTTAGTTGCTTATGGCAATTCATTTATCACTGTCAACTCTTTTCTTCTCTCTCTTTCTCTCTTTCACGAGATATCGTCCTTTATAGTTGAGCGAAGTTGTAAGTTTACTAAGTCATATCTCACTGCCCACTCAAGAGAATGTTCACTTCCTTATTGTTCACTGAACTTAACACGCGTTATGTAACACGGTTGAGACAGAAACATTTTTTTCTTGTGTCATCGCGAGACGCAATCACGAAATACTTTATAATACGCAACTATATATACAATTACAGAGAGAGAGATTGTTTTTAAGGAGATATAATACTATATGTATTGAAAAAAATTTACGGCTTATTATATGCAATTTTTTACGGTTTATGCAAACCTCTCTAAGAATCATATGCAATAGTTAATTTGTTTTCTTGAAATTAATAGATTTGTGTAATTATAATAAAAGCATGCCAATAAATCGCGTGAGATATTTTTTGCAAGGAAAGACTTATATACTATCCCCTTTTACGAGATAAGACGGATAAGAACCCATAGGCCTTGTACTTCGTCGCTCGTCTTCTTGCACTTCCTCCGTAATACTAATTTCACCGTCAACAATACACGAGGAGAAACTTCAGCGGCTCTTTTTCGCTCCATCTCCATCCCCATCTCATTCCTCTCCATCACGGCCTACCACCGTATCCAGGCCGTTCCCATCAAGCATCGACGGAAGAAACATTTTCGGGGATGCCGAAAACGAGGCAGAGGTATGCTCGGCAGGCAGCAGATTGCTTGGCGCAGCGAGAGAGAGATGCGAATAGAGAAAATGCGAAAGAGAAGAGGGATGCGAGTTGGCCGGAATGGTGTTTCCCCAGGGTAAGCATGAGCATATACTTGCCCGGGGCTTATTCAGACAAATCGGTGATTGCTGCGGAGGCGAGCGAAAAGGTAGATCGTAGTCGCCGCTGCTGCCACTGCCGCTGCCACCACCATCACCGTCACCATCATCCTCACTAACACCATCACCGACCGCTCGTTGCCTTTGCCATCGTACCAAAGCACTCCGCACCGCAAACACGTTGCGCTTCCTATCGGTGCAACGATAGAACGAGGCATTACGCTGAAATCCGCCATGAATGCGGAGGTAGAACGACAGAGACGAAAGGTCACACAGACAGTGAAGTAACAGAGGCGGAAGTGGCAGAATAGAGAAGATTCTGTGCGATGTGGAGGGTTGTCCGTGAGATGGTGAGAGAGATGGAGAAATAGAGAGAGAGAGGGAGCAGAGAGAGAGAGAGAGAGAGAGAGAGAGAGAGAGAGAGAGAGAGAACGCAGTCGGACTGAAGAGGAACTGGGAGAGAGAAGAATGATTGTTTCCATGATTACAATGGAGAGAGGAAGAGGAAAAGGGGAGACGGCTCGGGTAGGGTAGGATAGAGGGCAAGAGTGGGTGGCGGACGCGGGTAAAGCGGTATGGGGAGCAATCTCTTAGCGCTAACGTAGATTCGTGGGACGGAGTCTCTCGAAATATTACACTGGAAAGGTACCGACGACCGCCGCCGACGCGGACGTACCCACCGGGGAATTTCGTAACTGTGCGGATAATGTGTGTCAGCCATCGAGCCTGTCCGAAGTGCTTTCCCGAAGAAAATACTTTGCACCTCGTTTGGATGCCGGAAGATGCAAGAAGAGAAAGAGAAAGACACAGAGACTCGTCACATCACTTCGTAGCCGTCGGCACTGGTTCCGTCACGGACGATTCATGGAGAAAGATTTATATCCCAAGGACGAAGGAACGTAAGCCTCAGATTCAAGGTGCTAATGCTCTTACAAAGGCTAGCAGTGGAAATAGCGGTCGAGTGGTTCCGTCCGGGGGAAAAGTATAGAGCTCGTTTTTAATTTATCAACCCCGGGAAAGAGAAAGTCTTTCTCTACGTCTCTTTCTGTTGTAATGAACGTTTCTTGTTGCAACGAGCCAGCGTGGAAAATCCTCGGATAAAAGCGCACCGGAGACGAGAGTAACGCTGCTACGGACGAGAACGTATACGAATAACTAGAGAAATAGTATTTCAGTTATTAAATTAAGCAACACACAATGAAACTGCGCACTCGGGAGAAGTAATTCTCGAAACTACGATGAAAAGAAGGAATCGTGTACAACGATTGGCGTGCAACGTTCCATCGGACGATTTTCCCACTCAAAGGCCTCAAGCCGATTACACATCGCCTCCGAATATCTCGTTAATCTCATCATGCTCCGCGCGCAATCACTGGGCGTGATTACTATCGATAGTAATTCAATCAACAATTAGTTACTTGTTAATTATTTGAATATTATTTATTTAGCAAATGTTAACTGTTATGTATATATATATATATATATATATATATATATATATATATATATATATATATATATATTTGTTAGCAAAATTTCATGCTTATAAAAATAATTTGATGTCTCGCGCAATTGATACTTATACTTCTAATTGTAATACATAATTGATTTAGTCAATGTGATAATAACAATCGTGATACATAATTGATTTATGCAATGCATAATTATTATATATAAATGTATTGTTATTATATAAATTAAATAAATACATAATTATTTGGTGGCTTCTGCTTGGATCGTCCATTATCGGATCAAATGCTCATTAAGAGCTATCTCCCGTCTCTATATTCATTTTTAATATGGCAGTAATAAATTGTATATTTAAATATTCCTGTTTTCTCTTCATAATTAATTAAAAGCTATTTTCTCAGCACACGGAAATGCAAAATGGAATGGTTTATATCTCTAACAGTCTAATTAATAGCAAAGTCTCTTTGATGCAAGGATTATCATTAAGCATCCTTAGCATCTACCATGAAAGTTATCTTAACATGATATATAATCTAATGTAATCAACCGCCTTCCGAATGTCGATTGCACATTATAGCTAACTAAGTTTTTAAACATTAAATATTAAAAAATGTGCCTATTTATAAATTCATGTAACTTTATCTTCTTGAAGTACTTTGGATATCACTAAATTATTCAGATGTCTTTTTCATTTTTACTTAACGAATTCGATATATATTTATAAAAAATGGATGTTACTATACAATTTTTAATTTTTAGGAGAATATCGAAAAATCGCAAGAAAAATTCCGATTAATAATACACGCTGGAGAGAATTACATTATTAAACATATTCCGTAGAATCAAGAAAGAGAAAAAAGAAATATTATCTAAAACGTGCAGTGAAATAGAAGTTTCAGATTTATATTTCATTAATTACCCTTTCCAGTCAGATTCTTCCAATATTATCTGGATATCCACTAGTTCTCAGAATCGTGACTATGCAAAATGCCGAACTAAGTCGCCGTTTGAGTTCTCTGGAGGTTTTTCTGCGATAAGCATGCCATCTCCGTAGAGGGAGGATGACATTATTCCGGGATAGCATCGTACGAATCGTTATCTTCTTCGTAGAGATAATGACTCCGCAACCTCGACACTGATAACGTTCTATCATTCTTTTCATAGACAAGACAAACTGTGTTCCTTCGTGACAATGTATTTAAAGCGTCGTCGATTACGCTTCGATAACGAAAGGATTCAAATGGCGACTGCCATCATCTCTCAGTTTTCTTCTGTCCAACCCTTTCCCATTTTCTGCAGTCGCTACAGGCACGTAGCGTCTCGTTTTTCGCGCAAATAGCTGCCTTTATCGGAAACTTGATTTATATTGTACTACTTATACTACATCGATTCGATTATGCGGTGCACAGCTTGCCGCTTCCTCATTACCATGATCACAAGTGGTGCTCTAGACAAAGGAGAACTTTTCCTATAGAAAGAAATACGATATTATATCGCAATGATTTTTTTTTAAGAGAAATATATCAAATACACTTCTCCATTTTTCTCTTTTCAAGTTTCGTATCACAAAACATAAATTTAATTAAGTTATAATTTTATTCTCAATTTTTATATGTCTTAATATTCTGGTTGTACATTTTTATATTTTGGAAAGCGAGAGGTTTTGCAAAACTATTTAAAAGTAAATAAATTTTTACTTTGTAAAGATATTTAAAAGTATTATTAATTACGCACATATATATTATTTTTCTTTGATTTTATAAAAGTAAATACTAAAATTTTTTATCGAACTAATTATTAATATTACATATTTATTAATTAATATTGCGTTTAGCGTTCCAAAATTTAAAGTGTACGATTAAATGACAAGCTTTTGTGAAAACAGCTAATATTTTAAATAATTTAATATAGTTTTCAAAAACAAGGTTTTTTACGATTTACAACTAAAGACAGACTAGACTTTGTTTCTACAGTCAACTTGTCAACACATATCAGGTGAACGCAGTGTATACCCTCAAGGCCAATTAACCCTGTTTTCAGTGATCAACCCTTCGTCTAAGCTCGAGGGTAGCTTGCGGCGAAGTACACGCGTGTCGCACAGGTGTGTATGGATGACACACCACCAACCAGCGGTGTCCCAACGCGCGGCATGTAACTGGCTGCTCGCGTATGACCGAAGGTGGTTATATGGGTTGCACAACAGTCACTTGAGATTAATTACCAAGTGCATCGTTAGAGATAACACGGCGAAGGCTTGGTGGCGGCGGTTAAGTGAGGCGATGGCGCCCAGATACGACGTTAAATTGAACCTTTCGTCACCGCTGATTCCAGCACCGATCCGATCCGACCTAACTCGGCGCAAGTCGAGTACAATATGCGTACTTGCCTAAAAGCAATTACTGCCGACGGGTACACATACATACATACACGTACGCATGTGAACTTGATGATAGCGCGCGATATAATATTGTTCGGCCAGCATCTCGTTCGTACCGGCTCTCGTCAAACCCGTAGCGGGACACGAGTGAAGGACGATATCTGATGTTAAACTCCGTGCGCGGTTGCTGAATATCATTATGAGCTACATCTCGATTTAATAGCCTTATTGAGCTATTCTCAAGTTAATAGCTTGATTTTTCGGAAAAATATAGAGTAGATACTCGGATGAACAATTAATCTAGGCTATTTATATGCTCATATAAAATGATATCGCACTCTCAAATTACACTTTCAAATATTTTTTAATAACATTCGCGACTAGTATTTTGATTTCATTAGCTAGGTAATAATAAAATGTATTAATCAAGCGTGAAATAGAAAAATAGCCAAGAGATTTTAATGTTCAAAATTTCCAAATATTTAAAACGCATTTAATCCAGAGATAAAAATTTATATAAGTCATCTTATTTTCATATTTTCTTTTCATTTCTTTCATAAAAATTATCTTTAAAAAAAAGTTATGTCATTTCTTAAGTGGATACTCTATTGATGCATCTAGTCTTCAATATAATCTTAATTATTAAAAAGAAAACAAAATAAATTTCAAATTATCATCATCAGGAAATTTATAAACTCATAAATGATTCTAATTAGTTGCAGGAAACTGTCATACATTATTTATTATTATACAACATGTCCCATCATTAGGAGAAAAATATCGGCTTGAAATTGGCTAAATCTGTCATTAAATATTAATATGATTATAATGGAATGCATTTACAATTCCCGCAGGGGTATTCGCGTGTCGTTATCGAGGAATAATTTATGCGAGTGTGATTGAAAATTCCGCAACTAAATTTTCCATGAAATTTCAATCTACATAGAACTGATATTCATTCAGTAATTCAGATCCGCGGTCGCTGGGGAGAAACAACATCCCTTCGGATTTGATCCCCATAGCGACCGATTCAAAATATCCACGAGGTTCCTCTCCGCTTTCATGAAAATAAATTCCGATATTTGTATGTTGCCCGTAGGTGGGATGGCTACGGGCTGAGGATCAGACGATATTATCAATGGGCGATCGCAGAGTCACCCACTCGCCTCGTTTCTTCGTTACTCTGGAGAACGCCAAGACGAAGAATCAGACGCAGTCGCGGGAAGACGAGGAGGCCACTTGGCAGCTACATATCCGGGCGCTGAAGGAGGCCGACCGTGGCTGCTACATGTGCCAACTCAACACCAAACCCATGTTGAGCCAGCTGGGATGCGTGGATGTCCTAGGTATGCCTAATTGCACGCGTTTACGCGTGCCGCATTCCGGCCGACCAAGGTTTGCGGCTGTTGGCAGAGACGTCACGCACGCACGCATTGCGTTTCGATTAGGTCTGGACCATGCTTTAGGACCGGAAAGTATGCGTGCCTCGCCACTGCAACGGCGCGCCTGAATAGGTCGTTGTACACGTGTGCAACATCGCGCATATCGCACAACACGAAGATTTCTCGTTGCACGTGTCATGCAAATAGCATGAGTAAAATACATTATATACGCTACAATATCTTAGTAACTTATGACTGAAAGAAATTTAATTGTGGCTTTCAAAAAAAATGTTAAAATCTTGGTCTCTGAATTGATTAGCTTGTTTAATCATGGAATTTAAATGATTTAACGTATGTATGCGAAGTATTTAAAC
Source organism: Camponotus vicinus (assembly GCF_025532165.1). Classification (NCBI taxonomy): domain Eukaryota; kingdom Metazoa; phylum Arthropoda; class Insecta; order Hymenoptera; family Formicidae; genus Camponotus; species Camponotus vicinus. The sequence continues at coordinate 4,876,870 of NW_028141981.1, read as the reverse complement.
CGGTTTAATTTGATTAGTAAAAAGTTACCTCATTTTATGTGTTCTCTTACAAGACATAATATCGATTCGACAAGAGTTAGTTTACAAGGTGCATTATTGGTCATATAAGAAATGCTAACAGCCGTGCTTTAATTTATAGTTTAATTAAACACGATAACGAAGTTTGAAAGTCTATCTGGCGTAAAGTCTATCGGCGTTCACTGACTGCATCAGTTGATGGATGTTCGTACTTTGTAGCTCGTGTGCAAACGTCAAACCAGACTGTTTCTATTAAATTTACATTATCTCCTTTTAACGTTAATTATGCTGGCATAACACGCGCATCTTAATATTTGCCTTGCTTAGCTTCCATATCGACAATATCCTAGACATAATCGGAACTGCTGTATGCTTCAATTTTGGCGGAAAACGCGCTCGTTGCGCTCTACTGCGGTATCATGAAATGCACAATTTCACTTTTATATCGCGCCCACGGGGTCGGTAGTAGCTCCGCCCGAGTAATATCATCTACTTTGTGCACGGGGACGAGCCGAAGGATGAGCAGGGAATATGTTCTATCGTGTGCGTGCGTGCCTTCGTTCATCGTCGGATACCAAAAAGCGGGCTCTTGCTGTCGAATGGAATGAAATTCCTTTGTGTAGTAACACGGGAAAATGCCATCCTCTTTTTTTTCATCGGCCGATTTGTCCGTATGTGTGTAACGTATGTTATACCGCGACATACTTGTGTCCAGCTTGGATCTTCGTAATTGAAACGAACCGAACGACTCTTCGAATTGGACGGAATTCTATCAGGAGAGCTTTCCGTCCTTCCTCCTTGAAGAAAGAAGGATGTCCCGCTGATATTTCATTTCCGTCGAGTGTAACAGGAATGATTCCAAGATGATTTTACGATCGTGTTTGCCAGTGTCATCGGCAACGTCTCGGTTAAATCGAGTTAAAATGTCGGCAATACCGATTCTTTATAGTCCACGTATCCTTGCCAGTTTTCGTTCGCGAAATTTCGTCCATGGTCGACAACAGATGCCAAAGAGACTTATATGAAGATATATCGTTTCGCACAATACACGCGCGCGATTTCGATCCGATTCATAAATTGTTTCGCTATTGTAGACGCGTGTCAGATAAAATTGCATCATAATCCTCGGACACATGTTAAATTTGTGATAAATGGACGGGCGTGCGGTATCGAGAAAATTCATTTCATTTTACAAAGGCCGCGTGATAACGTTTAGTATACTTTACATTCTGTATATACACAATGCAGTCCAGAAAACATGTTTGTTATACAACTGCTTTATTATTCTTTTGTTAGCAAGCTTTACATGTGCTTCTGATGTCCAACCCGATACACAATGCAGTAACACAATGAATTACGACAAAATATTAGCTCAAAAGAGTTTTATAATTGTTTTTTTTTCCAAGCGCAATTAAAACAAATATGATAGAATTAATTTTCCATATTGCATTTTACGAGACGAACTACAATTGTAAAGCTTCAAAAAAATACATGAATAACAGGAAATTAATCTCACAGCAGACATAGAATTATATCGATGCAAATATTTTTATTTTACAACCATACATTTTTAACAACGCATCCTTCATAGTCCTCGTAATTCACTATGATATATATTGCGTGTTGTATGGATTAGATAGTTTAATTTTTCGTAAGATAATTTGTCCTTATCATAGACCAATGTTTTTTGTTTATTCTAATTTAAGATACTTTTATTCAACAATGTAGTTTTTATATTTTTATTTTATATTGATAAATAATATGTAATAATTGCATATAACAAACATATTTTGCATTTTTATAACAAACATATTTTGCATTTTTTTCTGTATTGAGTTTAGGAAGGCTTATTGTACATTTTATTGTGCATTTTCAAATAAAAAATATAATATGAATGTATTGCACAAAAAATCAGATAATTAAAATATGAAGGAATATTTTCACCTTTTTCTCTATGGAGCGAATAAATGTGTGACATTTGGCGTAATTGTTAAATGCGATTTTAAGCGTTTCATTATCTTGTCTCTGATTTGACAACATTATCTTTTCTTTTTCAGTGCCACCCGACATCCTGAATTCTGGCACCTCGGACGGCGAGGTTTCCGTTCTCGAGGGTGAGAATGCCACATTGTCGTGCAAAGCATCCGGACGGCCACCGCCTCGTGTATTCTGGCGACGCGAGAAAAGTGATTTCATACTCGTGAGGGGACCTCACGATCCGTTGATACAAGGTAAGATATCGCCTTTATATTCCAAGGATCCTAAAGTTGTCACTCTCGGTGATTCTCATAATCATCGTCTCTTTCTGACGACGACGTGCCTTGCCACATGAAATACGCTTTGTTTTGGAATAACATGTCTCTCTTTTTGCGAGGAAATTCTCCCTTCCTTACGCGAATGTTATTTCCCTGTCTATTTACGTCATATAATCCTATCGCAGATTTGTTCAGTTGATTTATACAAAAGATTTATGACTTTATACGCTCAGTAAATAATAAATAGCAAATTTTATTTAGAATGTAGAAAGAGAGCATTTCTTTCTTGTATCTCTTTTTCTTTTAAAAATATTTACAAAAGATCTCAATCATCTTTATTTTAATTTTTAACACAAATATTTTCTACACTTTTTCGCAATTAAAATAATCCCAGTAATTAGATGCATCTCAATGAAATGAATGGTCGAGCGTTTTAAGGGATATGAAAATATCGTAAATTCATACACGTAGGTGATCCCGATCGAAAGCAATTACGACAGAACACGTTCCATCGAATAGAGATTAGTTTGTCCGCGATGACTTTCAATATCCTTCGAGCACGTCGAGTCACGCTGCATTTTGCAAGACATCTGCACTCGAGGAATTTCGTATAGTCGCGATAGATCGCACAATGCGAATAAATCGCGATCGGTTAAAAAAAATATTTGCAACATCAGAGTGCCAATGGCTCGTGCGGAATTAAAAGAGTGTGCTTGTACAACCATTGACATTCAATTGGAATGATTGACATCGTGCTGGAGAGACAAATTTTAGCAATCAATCGATTTCCGATACATTTCCCCGTATATCTCGATATATAACGCGACATACTATTTATGTGTGTTTCAATGAAAGACTTTTTCATAAATTCAATATACACAATCTCATTCATCACACACAGATTTTTTTCAGAATCTTATAATTATTTTTTCGGAATCTCTCTAATTATTATTCTGTAGATTTACTATAATCTATATGTATACTATCTATATATTTTTTCTTAATTTTTATAGGAAAAAAGTTTTTTTCAAATACGTCTGTATATCATGCTTCATAAAATTATGTAAATAATTATGTAAATATCTTATATATATAAACATTAATAACATATCATTGAAGATCGTGATATTATATAACATAAATATTGACATACATAAATATGACGTACATTCTGTTATAATATAATGAAAAGAATTGTATATTTTTTCCCACAAGAAATAGAATTTTGTTTCTGTCATGGTTTAGTTTAATGAACGTTAACGAAAATCTGATAGATGATAATTAAATTCTGAAATAAAAAGACGTTATTTCCGTATACGACAACGCAATCAAACATTCGACAATTATTAATTTAATGCAAGTTACTGCAGCGTTGCACGAATTCGTCAACTGTCAGCACAAATCACGCATCTTGCATTTTCGATCGATCTTATTAAACTTCTGACACATTTTATCGCGAACATGGAACGACACGTTCCACGTGTGATTTATGTCGGCCGTTCGTTCGATAATAATATAATTCATTATCTTTCAGTTATTCGAAAAGCATGTCCACTGCACATATACGCTAATGCAATTTTTCATTGGATAATGGAAAATGTAAACATAGTAGAAATATGAATTTTCAATTTTCGTTATATCTTCTCGTCTTTATAATTATATAAAGTATACTTTTATAAAATAATATTTAAATATATAAGCTGATGTCATAAAGATTCTTATAATGAAATGTGACTTTTCAGATTAAATAAATGTGCGTATATCTCTTGATTTTAAGATAGAAGTATTAACACAAGCTTGCCAGCACCAATGACAATAAATTCCAGCGACAAAATTTGTTGCAAATTCATATTCTGCTTATCATTGCGTACCCCGGAAGACATATTTCGCGAATAATTACTCGGGCCGCGTTAACACGTCGGCTTATATGGTCAACGAGGGAGTAGCTTTCAACGAGATATTCATACAACGTACGATTTCTAGTGGACAACCTGTCAGGCGAAAAGCTAGAATTAACCAGAGTAGACAGGAGGCAAATGGGGGCTTATCTTTGCATAGCGAGAAACGAAGTGCCTCCGGCAGTCAGTAAGAGGGTTAATCTAAAAGTAAATTGTGAGTACTTGACAGTGTTTTATAGCACTTACACTTGACGATGTCAAAATCAAGATTAGAATCAATTGACAAACGGAAAACTCTGTTTATTCAATTTAACGTCTATTTTTTAGACAAACAGAGATGACGTATTTTAATAGTATTACTATACTATGACAAAAAAGTGATCGAAAGTTAAAAAAATACGACATTTATATTAGCAATTAAATTAAAATTTAATAACATTTTCTCTCTCTTTCTCATGTGAATACAATAATGAATAATACCATATCTCTCATTTTTCCCATTGCTCTTCAGTCCCTCCCAGCGCAAAAGCACCCAATCAGCTCCTCAGTTCTCCTCTGGATACAAACGTGTCACTAATCTGCTTAATCGAGGCTTATCCCAAGACGATTAACTTGTGGATGCGAAAGGAACAAGTTATCATGAGCGGGTATGTGCTGAGACAATATTGACAATTTGGTCTACCGATTTCCGGGTATATAGTTCGAAGCCGTTGTTCGACAATCTCGTTGACGATAGGAGACAAAATCGTTCCACACCGCTTTTTGCTAAATCATGCCCGACCTCGGTCACTGTAATTTCGTATATCGATCCCGACAGCGATCCGATTATTCTAACGAGATGTCGAATAACGGAATCTATTTACCCTATCTCGGACGTTAAATCTAAGTGATATGTCAATGTAGAGGCAGGTACGAAATCGACGAGCGAGGAGACCCCGACGAGGAATGGAAGACGACGATCGTGTTAAAGATAAGACGCTTGAAGAAAACGGATTTGGGTGAATACACGTGCTCAGCCTCCTCAAGTATGGGAAAAGCCGAAGCGACTCTCAGGGTGTATGGTGAGTTTTACACGTATAAGACCGAATGAATATGTTATTCTCTTTGAGGTAGAAATGCGCGCGATATCAGGTTTATAGTTACATTAAATTTGCGATTAATCGAAATTCTTTCAGTATCGATAACTATTATCCCGCGTTGCAAATAAAGATTAACGAAATTTTGAAACACAATTAGATAACATCATATGTATTTCATTAATCTTTCAATCACAAAAATTTGAATAACGTATGAATATTATAATTATTATTGATAGAAAATTTAAAACCCTAATATGTGATTCAAATAATGATAAAATACATTTAAATTTTCCATCGCAGTTTTTATACGTAAAAAATCAATAGAGAAGTTTTAAAAAACATACATGAAAGCATCTAAAAAAGAGAGGCACGCCCACGAAGAGCAGAGGGTTTGGTTTCATCCCTGTCCATAATTCGTGTAAATACTTTCAGAGATCGAACGCGCAACCGTACCCAGTCGCGTCACGACCAATAACAAGCGAGTGAACCAAGGCAAGTCAAAGTCCGGACAAGGGACGATGGGCAATCGGCTTTTCCATCAGCAGGTGAGCACACCGGCGATGCAGAAGAGCACCGTGCGATTGATCTACAACAACAGATACGCGACCACGTCGACTACTGCGGACCCGCGCGCTTCCTTAATCAAGGACCATGATAACGCTTTCAACAACAACCGCAAGGATAACCAGCAGAATCTCAAGGATCGCAGCGACGCGTCTACAGTCTTTGGTAGCAAGCGGATTGTTTTGCCACTTTGTCTCATATTGTTCTCAACAGTGCGATAAGACACAAGATGACGACGATGACGGCGACGAAGGGGAGCTAATCCGTCGTAGCAAGAATTACTTTGTGAAACAGTAGGAATCGCGTGATAGAATCGATCCGATAGGATAACGAGGATAAGCGAAAGAAAGGGAATCTCGCAATGTGAAGGGAATGATACTTATTGTTAGACAACGACGACTACATAAGAGACATAGGAGTCTGGGGTGACAAAGAACTGCTCGTTTTAATTATAGATCAATGTTTTTAACAGCATGAGAAAGATCTTAGAGAAAGATGCAAACATTTGGACGCTTTTACGCGAGACAGAATAGGGGAATAGGGGAAAGTTCTGATCCGCTAATGCGAATGAATGTTGCCCAAGATAACCACTGCGGATTTTTTCGGAAAGACGCTTACGAATGTATTTTTTATGACCCTTTTATCCGTTGCTAACGTGCGAAAAGTTCGGGGACAAAATGTGCTTTTTGATTAAATTAAATATAACCTGAATATTTTTAATTCTCGGATAGCGAGACGCTTGACATAATTTATTCAGATTTATTAAAATGTTTTTTTAATTTGGTTTCAAAATAAATTTTCTTTATTTAATTTTATTGTATCAATAATTTTTTTCTTGTTAATATCAACATAAAAATAAATAAAAAATAAAAATAAACTATAATTAATAATATAACTATAATTTTTTTATAATTTATATAAAAATTTATATAAACATTAATGTCTTAGAGATTTCAATTCCGATCACTACTGTCCGAGAGTTAAGAAACAAAAAAGAGAAATTTTTATTATTCAAAGGACAAGAATGATAATTTCTCTTTCTTTTTATGGAATTAATAAATAACTTGGAGTAATTTTATAATATTAGCGTCAAAAGCCTTATATATGCAGGGTGTCTTTCTCAAATGAACTATCACTATCGTTAATGAAGGATAATTCACAGAATTTAATTGCTTATATACGAATCGTAATCGCAATGTGGATATATCTCAACGATAGCGATGATTCAGTTAAAGTGAACATCCGTTATGTTGCCATTGTAATATGTCTTCATCGATAAATCACACTTTTATGAGCAATTGTGCGATCGTACCCAAATGCAGACAAATAATTAGCATACTAATTTGTATGTAAGAAATAAGACGATAAAATATCTTTATTTATTGTGATGTAAGAAAGCAAATTGCGATATTATACTTGGCATCTTAGCGATAGTTATCTCACGTCATATCCGAAATAAGATTCATATCCATAGCGCATATAATAACAAACATTTTAGAAGGATATTATAAGTATCATACTTCAGTTATTTTATGTATTTTTTTAAATTACTTGTAGACAAATACTGTACCTTATAAGTCGGTAATGAAGCAAGATCACATTATAGATATAGTATAAGTGATTGATTGCGAAGAATGACCGATATATTGCTTTTTAGATAAAACGCGTTATAAATTGGCTTTGTCATGCCAATTTCTGTATAGGATATGCTCATCTTAAGAACTGCATATGTACATTTCAGTGATGATATATATAAATGATGGAATATATATATATATATATATATACATATCTGTGTACGTCATTATATATAAACTTATCAGGAATTGACAACAAATACTTTTGTATGTATTTTAATGTATTATAATTTTTAGCAATGTTACACGGATTATTTAATATCCTTTAATAGTTATTTTTAATGTTCCTCGCAAAACTGCAAACTATATACCTTGTTCTGTAATTAAGACAACTGTGCAAAGCGATATCAACAAGATGTCATAGAGAGTTAAAGTTGTAAGATTTAAGAGAAAAATAATTTAATAATCTATAATAGTATTGCAATATTTATCACAAAATATGGAATACAAGTCTTAATTACATCGCGTGATTTATATTGTCATGAAAAATGTAGCATATCCCACACAGAGCAAAAATATGTTAAATGTACCTATTCAATGAATCCTGTATATCACAGAATGCTCAATATAATAACTTTACAATAACTATATTAAAAAAATATTGTTGTTTATAGGATGGAAAATATATTATGAGAATACAATGAGAAAATGTGCTCAAATTGGATAATATAGCTTTGGGGAAAAAACGTGTTGACAAATAAGAAAAAAAAATTATCATACATTTAGCAATGACGTTCGTTTTGACTACAAGTCTAGCTTAAACGAATGTATTTTTATGTATTATTGAAACGACAAATATAGCTGTTTGTCATCAAATGAATATCAAAATTGTTTTTTATTCTCACCTCTGGCCTTTATACATAAATACATTAAGCTGTGGGGATATATAAATGCATGGATCAAAACTGCAAACTCGCATAGGAATATTATGACCAAAACAAAATACTAAAGGCCATAAAGACGCAACAAATAGCTACATATGGACTTTTTCTTTCACCAATCCTAGCACATTTCCAAAAAATACCCTGAAAACTAAGAACAAAAATTCAGTAAATATATATATAGATAATATATATATTATGTATGGATATATATATATATTTACATCCGCTTAATATGAGTTTTACATACCCAACCTTTCCCAGACGCTTGTCGAATAAGCTAGGCACCAGTGATCTGATGTAAGTACAGGAACATATCAGTAATAGTATTACAGCCACCAGGCTCTGAAAATTAAATATGGCAGACTGCCAAACAAGATTATATTAGTATGTTTCGAAAAATGTTCATCTCTCATTTATAAATTCATCGCATACATTAAGTGATGCAATAATACTATTATTTATATTAACACCGACAAAATATTAATCATTATTTTTCAAACAAATAAAACATTTATCCTTTTCTAATAATAATAACACTTAACATACAATATATTTAGGAATTTAATATTTAGGGGAATTCAGCTTCAAGTTTATTGACAGTCAACTTTTCACGTATAGGTTATATACGATCCATTAACTTAAAATGTCATAATTCGGAAATGTTTATAATTACCATAACGTAGGATCACGCAAATTATCTGATTCGAAAAATCACAGATATAGTAAATTTGAAAAACAGCAGACAAATTGGTCCAAATTCTCTCATGTAAACAAATCTACGATTTCTAAGTCACTTTTGCGCATAATATATCGCGCATGGCACTCATGGCAGTGCCATGACGTCACATTACGTAGAAAATACAAACGTCAGCAGAGACAATGGGCCTGTTCTTTTTAGCTGCACTGCTGCACTAGTGCAATTAGTTAGAGTGAAAGAAAGTATGTTTGTCTCTTTCCAACTTATTGCACTAGTGCAGCAGTGCAGCTAAAAAGAACAGACCCAACAATAGCAATACGATAATCGAATGATCTCTCGATTCTTATTTTCACATCAAATAAATTAATAGACATAAAAATGGCAATCAACAATTCGTTCTATTGAACATTTCAAGATTAGACGTATCGAAAAATGTCCACATAGTGTACAAGGAATAATACTCTTTTTCTCATTTTTTGAAATAAATATTGTATATTTTAAGATATATCATAGAGATCGAATATCAAAAAAATTGTCTTATTCTTTTCTTTTTAAATTGTATTTTAATGCAGTGATAGTGTTGTTATATAAATAATATTGTTATAATATATAAAATAATATATTCACCATCGTAGTAATATTTATATAAAATCATACGTTAAATATGATTTCAAGAAAAAACGAGACAAAAAAGACAATTTTTTCGAGCAGATTCGACAATTACACATCGAAATATGTAAAATATATTAATTTAAAAAAGTCGGAGAAGCAACTCTAAGAATATTTATCTTTTTCTCAGCATTTTTGATACGCTTATTTGCAATATTTATTTTCCATGACATAATTTTTCAATAAAATTTTATTAATATATGTAACAATACCTGTGGGTGTGTGTATGTGCAGCCATTAGCAGAGTTCACTTGATGAAGTTGTCACTGTTTAGTCTATACACAAATATATACAAAATATATATCGCCCGATACTTTTCTCGACACTCCCGATATTTTTCCGACACTCCCGATATTTTTTCCGACACTCCCGATATTTTTTTTCGACTCTCCCGACATTTTTTTCGGTACTGTCGTTACTACACTTTACGCGATATTTATTTTCACATTGTCAATATAACTTAAATTCATAACTCAGATGGGACAAATGAGGATCTTATGATCGTAATATCATACTGTAATAGTGTAATAGTTATGATCACTTCAGCATTCGCGACATTTCTCAACAATGCTCAATCGATTCCTTCGATGCACAATCACGATTATTTCCATCACAAGTATTGGCGCCACAAATAATTACGCACAAAATACTGATGTAAACGAACGCGGAAATGACTAAACATCTCAAGTTACGCGAGGATTGGTCCGATTCCGACATTCCGAGTTTATCACGAATTAAATATGGCTGTCATGACGTAATTATTTGAAGTTAGTTTCTATTAAACACAATATATATGCGAACAAATACGTAACATTAAATTTGCTCTATTTAATGCGCTTTAAAGCGACAAAATTTTTGGTTCTAATTAATTTATTAAACACTTCGAAACGAAATAACCTCAAATGAAATGCATTAATATATCTATTAGCTCATGCAGATAGAACGCGAAAATATTGTGAAAAACAACATGAAAATCAATACAATAACAAATCAATCTTCCATAAAAAACGATAAGTTGATTAGTTATGGTAAATAATATTTTCGGGCTAATTGAGTCATATTTCAATAGAATCCAAATATCAAGATTTTTTCGCTAATTATTAACATATTGCGATATTTATTAGATAATTGATTTGTGACTCTTGTTAATATTATTATACTTTAATATTATAAATTGCGTATATGGTGCAAATGAGAAAATGGCTAAAAACTCGGACTAATCTTCGCAAAATAGTACTGCGTACTGAGCAATATTAAGCAAAAAATCGCATATTTTGATAAGTGCGAGAGCGGAGGGGGAAGAGAGCCCGGCCGCTTTGTTTACAATACATGGTAGCGTTAATCTGTTTAGGAATGTGACGAAGGTGAGATAAAAGATGTTACTCGCACCGTAATTTTTGTAAAAATTGAGACAAGATAAAACACATGTGTCTGTACATTGTATCTATTTGTCTATCAACTGTCGAAACTCTCTAAAAAATCTATACATATATTCCTATTAACTGAAATATATATAATACTACTTATTCTTTTAATCTTACGTTTAATATTTTTCTGGAAACACGATTTCTACGAAATAAATTTTGCTAATAAATGATGGGTACCCGATATTGAAATTTGAATCCTAATTTGAAATTAGGATCACTTGATCAACGTCGTACACATACCGCATCCACAGTAAATCCACGAAAGACTTGCTTTATAGAGGATCCACACTATCGCCAACATTCACTATCCACTGGAAAGATTTATAGGGACAAAATTCTCATAGTAACTATAATCTCTAGAAAACCTATTCTCCTATTGGATATCGGAATAACATACATAAGTCGAACAGTCCGCGTAATGTAAATCCTCCAGTCTTTGATTTTATTTCAGGAATTGCCAGCCCTGCTGGAGAAGACGAAAATAGTGGGGGCGAAGCGAACGGCCTACCGCCGAATGTTTTGCCCTATTGTTCAGGGATGTCGCGAAAAATGATGGATTTCTGTTGAATTCGAGTTAGGTAAAGCGGGATCCGAGCGGTGGAGATGTGTTTTATGCTTATCGAGATGGGACAAGTGCTTTGCGACGAGCGCAGACTGCGGTAATACCGGTTAAAAACGTCGAGAAACTCCACGGACGACTCTTTGTCATGGACATGCAAGCTTCTAATGGTACGCACTTGTTTTCGTATGCGGCATAATTCGAACGCGACCGGCCGATCGTTTCTCTTCGACAATACGACAGCCCACGGATCGATCTTGGCATTTATCTGTTTGCTGAGCAATCACGAGGCTATTAGACGCGCGAGAGAGTAGGAAGGTTAAATAAAAGAATTTGCTCTCTCCAAGGTTTTCTAGCGTCGCTTTTCGCTAATCTAAACGCTAATAGAAAATTTACATAAAAAAGCGCGGCAATACCGTGACAATCTCGATAATGGTTTTACGATTATGCATTTCACGATAGATATGCTAAGTGGAAATTATAATCTGCAATTTTAAGGTTCATCAAAATCACATATCAGCATTCAAATATAGATTGAATAATCTTTAATTGATAATATCGTTCATGTCAATAATTTTACATAGGGTTTTTTATTCAGATGAAATTTTCCACTTAAATGTAATATTGTATTTCTCTCTATGAACAGAATTCACACAGGATATTTTTATATCTTTAATAATTCAGGTAGTAGTAACAATTGGTGAATCATGTAAATATAGGAATGGATATGTGTATGACTACAGTGTATACCTCCATCCCTGGATTGCCTGAACAACTAGGGATGGTATGGATGGGAGATGTGATGGTGGGAGAGCCCACTCATGAACTCATGCTGGATCCTCGTCAAGCTGAAAGCCCCTTCTTCTCCCATGGTTCGCATCCATATGAAGATCTTAGAAATCATCACATTGCTCCCATGGTACGCTATATACCGCAACAATTCCCAAATGAATGTTCAGAACCTGATGAAGCAATGGAAGCTGTAGATGCTCATGAGATACAGCGAGTGAGTCTTGTGTCCTTGCTCAACAAAGAAGAATCCATAATAATTTATAATTTATATATAAATTTATATATATATATATATATATATATATATTATATATATTTTTTCTTTTCAATATTACAATTTTTTTGCTGTTAAAGGAATATGATTCACAGCCTGAAAGGCCAGAAATGAATGAATACTTAACATTAGAAGATTATATTGGTGATGAAGAACGAGAACAAATTGTGAGCAATGCAGCTACTCAAACAACTCAAGACAATCGAAATCGAAAAATAAAGCCTATAAAACATCCTGGACTTGTTTTAAAAACACCAATTGCTTATCAACCTCATACAGATCTAAATTTTATTCCTATTCGCAAAGATGGTATAGGTAAGTACAATCATCAAAAATAAAGCATATCTTTAAATTTGTATATGGAATGTACACTGCTGGTTAAGGTGATAGGTTGTAAAATTTACTGAAATACAAGTTATTCAAAATATATTAAATACAAGTTTGTTCAAATATATTAAATAGTATTTCATATAACAAATAAAGATATATAAATTTTAATGTTTCAATAAATTAAATTAATAATATATGGAATGTTTAATTTGAAAAGAAATGGCATTTAAGATCAATAATGGAATGTTATAAGGTCTATTTTTTGAAAAATAAAAAGAAACAGTTCAATTGAAGATAAAATACTAAAAATAAAAACAAAGATTTGAATTTTATGTAAAATAATTGACCAAGCATATTTTTTCTTATAATTTTAAGTAAAATAATTGGAATTCTTGTATCATTGTTTATTTGATCATACTTATCAGTTTATCTTCATTCAGATTTATATATATTTTACAGCTGTTTGTGAAAAATGTGGTGCTATTGGAGTAAAACATGCCTTTTATACAAAGGAGCGTAGATTTTGCAGTAGAGCATGTGCACGTTCTTCAGAACATACAGCACCTACTGCTGATTCGACGTATAGTCCATCTCATTCAGTGGATCAGCCAGTATCTGGAAAGCAAATATCTCTTAATGAAACAAAAGCATCGACAGATGTAAGTTAATATTGAATTCATTTGAAGATAGAAAAAACTGTAATTTCAATTTTCCAGGTGATTATAAAAGAAGAAATAGATATCAAGGAACCTATCGAATCAGAAAAAGAAAAAGTTAAGTTAGAGCCAGTAATGCCCGAGGATTTACCAATTAGAAAAAAGAGAACAGCAGAAATGGCAGGTTCTTATGATTGGACACCGCAGCTTGTTGAACCTGGATTTTGTGCTGCACCAGTCTCTTGTTTTAAACATGTTAGTTTTTTTGAAAAGTTTTATTTTGTATTTTACATATATAATTTTAGAGTAGAAAAATATATATTACAAAGGATATATATATATATATATATATATATATATATATATATATATATATATATTTGCAACAATTTTTTTAAATGCATGACAAAATACTGGTTTTTTTTTTCTATATATATTTGTTGTAATCGAAATATTTATCTTATATTTACATCTTCAATTCTTATTCTTAGGCTCCTATATCTGAAATATGGGATAATATCACAGTGGGTATGAAAGTAGAGGTAGAAAATACCGACTGTGATGAAGTATGCGAGGCTTTCCCAGATTCGTTTTGGGTTGCAACTGTATTACGTATATGTGGATATAGAGCTTTGTTAAGGTATGAGGGTTTTGGACACAATGCAGATAAAGATTTTTGGGTGTCGCTTTGTTCTAATGACATACATCCTGTTGGTTGGTGTGCCACAATTGGAAAACCTCTTATTCCACCTAACAGTACGTAATCGAAATTATTTCTAACAAAATGACAATGCGCGAGCTAAAAGAAATGCATTGAAAAAAATTATTATTAATTTTAAAAAAAGTTTGTGTGAGAAAAAGATCTGATGCATCAAATCATTTTTGCAGCAATTGCAAACAAGTACAAAGATTGGAAGGACTTTTTAATGAGACGATTAACTGGTGCAAGAACATTGCCAACAAATTTTTACAATAAGGTGAACGATAGTATGAAATCTCGTTTTCGATGTGGGCTTCATTTGGAAGTGGTAGATAAAAACAGAATCTCACAAGTGAAAGTTGCGACAATACAAAAAATTGTTGGCAAACGTTTGCATGTGAGATATTACGATTCTTCTCCGGAAGATAATGGTTTCTGGTGTCACGAAGATTCACCCCTCATACATCCCGTCGGTTGGGCAAAGAGAATAGGACAGACGCTAGATGCATATCCCGAATATTTGGATAGAATTTCTAAATCAAAATTATCCGAAGACGACGCAACGGAGAACCTTTTTCATGTGCCAAAGAATCACATGCATCTTGGATATACGTTTAGGGAAGGAATGAAAATAGAAGCCATCGATCCGCTTAATCTTTCGGCTATCTGCGCGGCGACAGTTATGCGAGTTTTAAAGGAGGATTACATTATGATTCGCATCGACACTTATGACGAAGACGCAAGTGGTGCCGATTGGTTTTGTTATCATTCGTGTTCGCCTTGTATTTTTCCAGTCGGCTTTTGTTCCCAACACGGTTTACCATTAACGCCACCAAAAGGTTATGATCCTACTACATTTACATGGGATGCATATCTAATGGAGACCAATACTGTACCCGCTCCTATGCAGTTGTTTAATTGGGTAATTTTTCTATATATTTTTTAATGTAGTTTGTAATTCTGAATGTAGCTTGTAATCTTTGTTGCAATACCTTGCAATTGCAAACATTTTTCCTATATTTTAGGATATTCCCCAACATGGATTTATTGAAGGAATGAGACTTGAAGCTGCTGATTTAATGGATCCTAGATTAGTTTGTGTTGCTACTATTACTAGAGTGATTGGCAGATTACTAAGAGTACATTTTGATGGTTGGGAAGATGAATATGATCAATGGTTAGATTGTCAAAGTCCAGACATTTATCCCGTTGGATGGTGCGATCTTGTCGACCACAAGTTAGAAGCACCACGAAGTATACTCATTAAAAACACTAGTCCTACTGGTACATATTATCACATATGTTTATGCATATATCTTGTTTAGACACTGTTTAGGATAAATTAAACATGTATATCATGAAAATACATTTTTATAGTGAAATCACCAAGAGGCCTTAAACGTAAAGCTAAGAGAAAATTGAAGAAAAGTAGTAAGATGTTTTGCTCCAAAAATATACTACCTCGTCAGAGCGAACGTATTAGTATGGCTCGCGAACGCGGGCGAGAATTGGAGCCTGCTCAAGGAACCAAAATTGAGAGAGAGCGTGACTTAGAGAGTTTACCGGAACAGAGAAGCAGAGAGCCGGAAACAGCGGAAGAACCGGTTGGTCCCGATCAAACATTACCCAGTCCTACTACTGGTCAAGGCCAAGCCTTGAGTGACACACAAAGCGAAGTACAGAGTCCTCCACCACCTAAAGAAAGAACTGCTACGTCATACATCAATGTAAATAATCTTTGTATATAAATGTAATCCTCAAATATAAATACACCATGTCAAGTAAAATTACCATAAATGAAACTAAATTCTAATTTATTTGATTCTTATAGGTTACTTCAGCAAGTAGTAAATATATACCAAGACTAGCAGATGGTATACAAAAAAGTTCGGAATCTGGTGATCTAGTGCCATCTGAATGGAATGTTTTTGATGTTGCACAATTTCTCCGTGTTAACGATTGTGCAACATATTGCGATAATTTCAGTAAACGTAAAATAGATGGAAAGACATTGCTGACTCTCACTAAGGACCAAATAATAGACCTAACAGGTTTTAAAGTTGGACCTTCTTTAAAAATATATGATTTAATTCAGCAATTAAAAATCAAAGTGAATCCAGCTCAGGAAAGATTGAAATTAGGATTGAAGAAATTATTATAACAAAACTAGTATATAGTTAGCGCTATAATTAAGTTCCATCATTATGCAAATTAGACATGGATTTACAGGTAAGGCATGTGAAATAATGGTAATTAAAATCATTTCTATCTCAGTATGGTTACATACATGTTATTTGTTACTTTATTAATGTACTAAAAGAATGTTTATATGTAGATTCTTTATAGTGTCTAAAACAAAAGCGTAAAATTTAGATGCCATATAATCTATTATGAGTTAAAGGGGGAGGGGGGAGAATATTCCATTCTGAAAAGCAGCTGTGATTTTCTTTTATCCTTGTGTACATATAAATTCATAAAAAAATATTTAATTAATTAATTTATTAATTTTTAAAATGAAGATAAAGATAAAAAATATATCTGTATTGAACTTATATAAATCTGTATTGAACTTATATAAGCATTAAATATGAAAATATTGTACACAATGCTGCAAGTAGAATATTAAAAAATTTGTTACATTATTAAAAAGATATTGAAGTTAAGATGCTTTAAATATTCATTTTATATATATATATTAATAATTACATATAATTATTTTTTATTTAATTTATTTTTATATTTTATTATCTATGAAAAGAAATAATAGTAAAATACACGCAACATCTGTAAATTTATAAGACATCAAATTTGCAATAAAGCAATTACATTATAAGAATCTGTGATTGGAAGTCTTATTAACTCAATAATTTTATTAATGAATAATTTTAATAATATATAATACATTTCTTAATATACATATATACATGAACGTAAATAAATTATAAATTTTACATAAAAACTGCATTCTAGAATGGATTACTCTCTCTAAAAGACAGCATCTAATTTTTTTTATAATACACACATTGTAAAAAAGAATTAAAATTAACATTTTTTTTATAATGATATCATACATTTTATATATATATATATATATAAATGAATCTAAATATATATTTATACCTGATACATATGTAAGAAAATTTTGATGTATGTATATTGCACCTATACATATTCATAAATATGTGACATATTTTCTGTAATATGTTTTTTACTGAAATTTTTCTTCCAACCACAGCGTTATTTGTAAATCCATGCTGCCACATTGCACTGCATTAATGACATGGATGCATCAGCCACAAACACAAACTGGTATGTGAAGATAAATAACTTTCCTTGGATAAATAATAAATAATAATTTTTCTTGGATAAATAAAGATAAAAATTCAGACATCTCGCATGTTGCGTATACGCTAACAGAGTAAATTAATACAGATATATTATACAGCTACAAAGTACAAAGAACATTTTGTTTCCTTATTAATATTAAATTTTTTGAACAATAATGCAATTTTCATAAAAGAATATAATTTTTTCTATTTTAATTAATCTCTATAAATTCACTCTGTATGCACGTACGACGTATAATACGTAAATTTAAATAAAACGAAAATTGAAAAATTATATAAGCGTATTTGTAGATCTTGTATATATTACATGTAGCATAATGTTAGATTTAGCTCTATCTCTCTGCAAACCATGACACACGACGCCATGCCGCACTATAAGTGGCTGATGCATGTGTAGGATGTACATTATATTCATATATTGCTTAATCATCTCTATAATGAATCGAAGCAATCAGGTAATGTTAAATAATACTGCTTTGATTCTTAAATACTATTTTAGTACTATAAAGTATAGAACGTGATTATTCGCTAATTATTTATTCAATAATTTGAAATCTCTAGAAACTTACGTATCTTTTATCTGTTTTTTCAAAAGATTATATATATTTATGGTAAAAAGCATTTCGTGTATGAATGGCCAATCAATACTGTATCGTTCTCGTGCACAAATTATTACAGAATTCTAATAACATGTTATTCATGCAAAGTGAAAGAGTGAAACCTGTATATTCTCAACTATATTCGTGTGTTAAATTTCGTCTGAAAAATATTGATCCTTGATCACAATTGAATTTTTTACTAAGAGCTGTAAAATCAAATAGTAATGTGTAGTATGCAACATAACTCGAATCGTGCAGCGATTTGCTCATTATTTGATTTGCTAAACATATATATATACAACATATTTTTAAAGGAATTAAGAGTTATATTTAAACTTTAATTTTAATTTATTTGATTCATTGAAGATTTTATCGATAACATTAATATGTATATAAAACTGGATAGAGAAACTTATCGCTTACATTAATTAAATTTGCTTTCATTCTAAGTAAAACATAGGATTTAATTGGATTTGACAAAAAGATTATTTAATATCCAATTCTTTTTCCATAATTGTAAAAAATATATATATATATTTTTATCAAATAAGAATCACACACAATCATAAGTACAAAAAAGCAATACTACTTACGTTTTAAAGCACATACCATATAATTTTATGCTTAAATTATAATTTACTTAAAAAATTTGTAACAAAATCTTAATATTTTATGTTGTTTCTTAAATGTTCGTTGGTAATTTTAAACATGGCATATTTTAAAATGAAGTAATAGGAAACTATCACGAAAACATATATGACCTTTCAATAATGCAGAATTTTTCATTATGGTTATTGTCAATACTAGAGCAAACAAAAAGATACGCTTAGAGAGAGATAAATACTTATTAGTTATATCTTATCCCTCTATACCATATTGTGATTTACATATCAGTTTCTAGATTTGTACTCGTTGTCTTTCTTATTGTGGCATTAAACGAGAAAGTGCAACATTCCATATTTCGCGTGTTTATAAATAATGATGTAGGCTATAGAGGGTTAAGAAAAAATAAAATGACTATTTGCCAGGAAATGTAACAACTATTGTGAAACTTTTTATTATTAGATTATTATCAAATTATTCACAGTAAAATAGTCTTTAGGTCATAAAAGTTTGCAATTCATATATAACTCAATTTATCGCAACATTCAATAAAAAAAAATCACATTTACATTTCTTTTTTAGTGATACACGCTCACATATGTGATTAAAAAAAGAAAACATTCTGCAAATTTTATTAATCGAGGTAATCTTTTAATTTCGTTTATTGTTTCTATCTCTTCATATATATTATTTTGATAAAGAAAAATAAAATTCAATATTAGAGCATTATCGATAATATGAGTAATGCCATATCATATTTTATAAAACATATATGGCAAAACTATATTATTTTCTATAAACTCACGATTGTGTGCTAAAGAGGAATATTGCACATGCATATTCTTAATTAATTAATTAGATATATTTTTAAATTAATTAAATAATGAGAGATTTCCAAGTAAAATTATACATGGAATTTTACAAAATTACGCATAAGAAACCAATTGGCATCATTTCTGTAAATATCTTTTGCTGGTAATGCAGATTTATATCATTTGGACGATCAATTTCGTTATCGACGTAATATTGTTAATTGTAATCCCTCCCGACAGGATGTCGCGCTGATTCGCAAGTATTGTAAAGGACGCGCACTAAAAAAAAGTCTGATTCATTGATTTGTTCGAAATACCAAGTTCCATTCGATAAACAGCGTTCGTCATGCGATATCATACTATTAGATAAAAGTACAGTTTGCATGCTGAAACGCGCCATAAAGCGTGGGTGTATAGATGATGCAAAGACGCGTCGCGACGACCGGTGGTCTCGATCGTCGTCTACCTTCGTGTTGTCCGGCGCCTCGTAAACGGCAGCGTGACTTCGCCGAACGAGCGACGAACGACGCGAGAACGTTGGCTGTGTGCGAGCTTGCCAACCATGTAGCGCCATACAGATGATCGGTCGTGTATGTACGCATACGTATACACGTTTACGCTCGACGACGGACGAGGAGGGAGAGAGAGAGGGAAGGGAAAGTGGCGGGGATGCGAGTAGTCTCGCGTATTCTATGGGCGGGGCTTTAGCCAGCTGGCAGATGTTTCCCGCGCGGCCGCGTCATTCCTCTAGCGTAAACCTACGCGACGCGCAAGTAGTCCCACGCTGTGGCGCCGGATATTTCCCGCGATAGACGTCCGTCTGGCACCGGACGCTTTCACGGACGGTTTGCGGAAATCGGTGGTGCGAGATAGCGACGATACCGATCGCCGAGAGAGCCGGAATCGCGAGACGATTCGAGAGGATGAGCTGACGTAGGGACGGGAAGGAGGGAGAGAGGACTGAAGCGAGTCGCCGTTCAGGGCAGAGTGAAGTGCGCGTTTCCCCCCTCGAGTCGAGTGCGAGTGCGAGGCCGCCTCGATTGTACGCGGGCGCGCCCGGCGAGGACCACGACTTTCAAGTGTTCTTATCTCGCAGGGAATTTCATCGCGAACGCGTCGTCGCATCGCACACGCTTCGGGCGCGGATATTCGTCGCGCGTTTCACATACGCGTCGGTAACATACGTGAGTTGCGTGTCGTCCCGAACTTGTCGCGCCTGCTCGTCGTCGATGCGTGAGACGCGAGCGTAGAAATGTACTCGCGCGCGCGATGATTCAAGCGGCGTACGACAACAGAACGATCTCGTTCCGCCTCTCCGCGTCTTAATCGGGTCGGTTGACGATTCCGAGGAAGATTCTCTCGTAGAATTGCCAGCAAGTGAACGAGAGACTCGATATTTCCTAACGAGACTGTACCGCGCGACGTGAGTCGCGCGTGCTATTTTTCATACGAGTGTAACTTCAGAGTGTTGCCGGCGATCCTTCTCGCCAGTTGACATTTTGCCGGAAGGGAGCGCGTGTAAATCGGTGGCGAGTGAAAAGTGAAGGAAAAAAAAGTGCGAAGGGAGAGCACCCTGGGCTTCGATCACGTAGCGACGTTCCTGACGCCGGGCGGCGGAGTGATCCACGGCGCGTCGTGGGGGCCCTCAGCTGTTTCCCGCCAAAGATCGCCATTACAAAACGCGTTCGGGCGTTGTGTGTGCGCGCCGCGCGGAGCGTGTGGCTGTCTCGTGGACGAATCTTTGTGCGCGTCGCCGGCATCCGCTGACGAAAAGAAGGGGCTGTCGCGATACACGGCGTGTACCGAAAAAAGTGGCGAGTAACGCGTTTCTACATATATTACATCGCGAACGGAGTATTTGATAAAACGTGCGTTGTTTGTCCCCCTCCTCCGTTCCGGTGGAGTGCGTGGTCGGTCGGGCGAGCGAACGAGCGAACGAACGACAAACGAACGAACGAATAGCCGGGCGAGGAAGAAAGGAGCGAATAAGTGCGCGAGAAAAAGTGAGAGCGATAACGAAAAGATATCGAGAGCAGCGGGACTCGTCGTCTCTCCGCAGCCGCTACGACGGCTGTCGCGAACGTGAAATTCGCTCGGCGGGACTCTCAGTGCTGCGGACCGAGATATGTCAGTGTTTGGTGGTGACGATCGGATTTTGCTCGAGGAAATCGTCGAGTCGACTGAACAGCCGGAGGTTGAACTGTGCGGGTGAGTCTTTCCATCAAATTCTCTTTACGAAAAAAAAAATATATATATATATATGCGCGATAACGATGTACATGTACCGCCTATATATCGATGTATATATATACACGCGCATACCTATATACATATACTCTGTCCGCGTTGATACGGCGCGATTATATGGCCCGCGCTTGTTACAATCGGAACGAGAACGCGAGCGGGGGGACGAGGTTTATTGGCTCTCTCGAAAGAGAGTCGTGGCCGGAGCCGCTTATCGGCCTCAACCTGTTTGCGGGAGCGTAAACGTAGCTGCCGTCGTGGCATCGTCGGGCGTCGTCGTCTTTGTCGTCATTGGACCGCGGGAGAGAGCGAGCCACAGCTGTTGAAGCCGGCCGGCCGGCCGGCGCCCGATGTCCGTCGCTGGCGACTGGCCGATGTGTGCGTGCGAGCGAGCGAGCTCGTGACGGGAGCCGCGGCGGAAACGACGCGGCTCCCCGAAAGTCCGTTTTCCGCTGGAAACGCAGGGACGCGTAGCGCCGCGTCGCGCCACGCCGGACCGACACTCTGGCGAATCTTCTCCGCGCTTCTCTCTACGTCTACGTCTCTACGCGTTCACGCCCAACAAGCATGGCGCGCGCGCTTGCGAGCTCGCTGCGACACGCGGTGGACGCCTCTTTTCTCTCGCGCGCGCGTGTGACATTTCTTCCATTACCGCGCGCTCTCGTGTCCGCACATCCGCATTTCACTCTTACGTCATGTAATTTTCATATCGTATAATCTTTTTCATGAAAAAGTACTCCTTTTTCTGTATCTCTGTAAGGACTGCGCGCATATTTCCGTGCGCTGTTTAATGAACTGAATAAAGGGGGTATATGTATATATGTTTTTGCGGTTGGAACGTTATCAGATTGGAATATACATTTCAGTTATATATATATATATGATCTCGTTATCTCTTATTTCGACTAAATAGTTTTTATCATATTTGGTGTTTTCCAAGCGATACAGTATTATTTAGATAAGAGCTGGATAATAAAATGGATTCTTTTCTGTAGCTTTTTTATGTAGATTTACCGATAAAAGAGAATACATTTTTAAACAAAGGATAAATTTTCACAATTTTCAGTATTTATGTAAAAATTATATTTATATTTTTTAAATCTCTTCACGAATATTCGCGAGCATTTTGTCATTGTATTTTTTTATCCATCATGTTATAATACGTTGTTATAATATATCAATACATAAACAGTTATAAGTCTCAGAGATTCCAGAGAGAGTTTGTTAATAAAAAGATTACGCGTAAAATCTTTATTACTATAAAGATATAAAGTTATTTAAACCCAATGTGTGGGAAGCCAGCATCGCAACATTGTCAGTTCAACCAAGTATGTCGAGTCATTTTTTACGTCTTCGTTGAGTGTACGGTGTGGCATATGGTTTTTTGTCTCACGTTAGAGTACAACGATCGTAGAACAAAGGAGCAGGAAGGTGCAAGGAAAGTATATTCTTTTGTGTACAGCCGAGTGACCGACAGAGCCAGAATACATATACGTGTATACACACACACACACACACACATGTATCGTATACATATATAATATATATACATGTATATAGATATATAATGCCGCCGCACGCGTTACGTAAAGCTGCCGCGTTTGTTGCACAATAATCGGTTTCTATAAATAACTCCAAACATGCCGCACTCTGGCTCGACTTCTTGTTTACATACTCATCGTCGTTGTATTTCGCTCGCTCGTTTCTCGATCACTCTATCCTTCCCAAATCTTAAAAGCTACTTCATTCATAATATGCTTATTCTATTTATTTAAATTAAATCTATGTTTATAAAAAATAAGATATTACTTGATGTTTCGTAATAAACTTTGATATCTATAGATGCATCCTTGATTAACGTAGACATAATATCGTAGTGTTTTATACTGAATATGTTAAAATATTTAATAAGTCGTACATTAAATCATTCGCTCATCATCATCTAGATCATTATAATTTTAAAAAATTGAAAAATGCAAAGTAAACGCTGTATACTAAATATTATATATGGTGTAAAATATATGAAACAGCGTACGCCATGATAATAAAATTAAATGTCACTGCTATTATTATCGATCGGATTATTACTACAATTGATATTAAGCGTAAATAAATGATTATTGTACGCAACGTACCAATGAAGTAATAATTTCGTTTCTCACATGTGTGTAATTATATCACATTATATCATATTGTATTATATCATTCCTATGTTTCTAATCATGATGTGACAGTAGAAACGGTGGCTCATTTTTCTAAAAACACTCTTTTTATCTATCTAAATATAATTCATTAAACACATCTATGTTATTCTATAGTATCTATATTATGTCTTATACGATAATAAATTTTCAACTTTCTCATTGTGTTACGTGCGTGACGACATTATGAGGAGGTACTATTTCCCAAACTTCCTTTGCGCATTGGAATGCATAACTTTGACGTCAAAGTTAGGCGGAACGCGCGAAATCACGTCAGATATGTGCTTATCTGCTAATCGCACAAATGCGATCAACATATCAATGTTTATCGTTACGTAATTAATATAATTTGCATCACCGATCGCGACAAGTTTACGAGTCGTATTGATAAAATAATTTATTTTGTCTCTATATATTTCTCAGTTTATTTTTTAATATGTATATAATAATTTAGAGAAATGTAAATTATATTCTCATATATATTACACAAATACGTTCGTTGATTTTTTCTTATAACATATAATTGAGGCGATTACAATTGTAAATTAGATATCTAAATATTGTAAATTAGATATCTAGATAACTAGATATAGAAGTATGATCCTTTTTTTAATTCCGTTTTTATACGACAACGTGTATAATTTTTGCATTTCATATTTTTATAATCAAATATATTTTTTTATTATTTTTCGAATATTGTGTACTATCAGGATTACATAATTTGTAATTGTATAATCTGTAATTGTATAATATTATTAACATATTTTTTTAATATCATGACAACAAACAATTCAATACTATTCAATAATAATTTCTCGCATAATCATAATTATATAATATGCTCTTCACACACAAGTGAACTTATATCGCTCAAATAAAAGAAAGGAGCTTCAAATGTCTAAGTAATATTTATCAATGCGAAATGGTTGCGCGATGTTATATATCTCGAGATGAAGCGTTAAACGTTTATCGATTGTTTCACGTTGCATGTGTGCGCAAATACGCGCGAAAACGACGCATATAGCTTTTTACTGTTTATCCCGTATTCCAAGACGAGAAGAGCGACCTCGTCTCACCTCGATGCATTTTTTGCGTACGCATTCTAGTTTGCCTTCGCAAGCTCGCGGCTTAATAAATGGCTCGGATCGAGCCAATCCTGACCACGGTCAACGTAGCAGCACCATATCACGCGCGTACATTGCTTTTTAAGTAGTATATATACACACAGACGGAGATGTATACATACCTCCGCGTTGCGAGAGCGCATGCAATGCACGAAGAGAGGCGCGAGCAACCGAGAGAGTGAGATACGATGAGTGAGTTATATTTCGCGCGATGCACCTACTTGCACCGGGTTAACCTCTGCATTCGGGTGCGCGTGTACCCGATGATGGGGCATGTCGTATAACGTTTACATCGCGCTACCACGTAATTCACGAATGCGTACACGCGTTTTCTTCCAGAAAACGTCATTGATCTCTTGACGAGTTAACATTACGCGCTGATATTATTGTATGAGATATAAAGTTACTATATATATATAAATTATTATAATTAGATTATTTTATGATAAATATGTAAGATAGGATATATAATAATAGGTAAAAAATTAGCAAAGTACATATAAAAAGATGGCCCTAATTATAAAACTACATTCTTACGTTACTCTCCATTTCCAGCTACCACAAACGAATCTAAACATTGCATTGACCGATTATTGCACCTTGATGAAAACATACAACGTCGCGCACGCAGAAAAAACGTCGCGACATGTCGTTTCACTAGAAATGAAATCTAGACGTTTGAACGGCTTCGTTTAGGAATGGGCTTAACACCTGTCGCATAATTTTTTTCCAATCTCATTATCCACCGTGACTTCCTGCCGACGAGCTTAACTAGGTTGAACATTCGCAATATGCACTATTCATCCACTCGTCGTGATAAAGGCGATCCCCGAGTTTCCGGACTGTGTTTTTATCGTTCATGCAAATACAATGCGAATGATAGGTCGACTACTTGCGGTATAACGTCCGTAATAGATAGGAGTTGTGCCCCGTGATAGACATAAGTAGACAAAACGGGTCTTTATTTACCTGCACTTATCTGGAACATGACTTGCAGTATGACTCGCATGTGTATACGTGTGGGAATACTTTATTGGCGGTGCACGCTATAACCTGCGATATCACTATTAATTAATAGAAGGTACATACCCGGTTTCATTTCTCGGTTTTGCGAATATATGTAGAATCGCGATGATAGACATAAGCAAACAAGCGTTTTATTTTAAGATTTAGCAGAGTCACAATAATTCCATATTATGAAGCAAAGGCATCTCCGCAATGATCTATACAATAATATTATTATTCCTGTCGCTATTTTAATACTCGATAAAGGAAAATTAATAAGAGTGGGCTTCTCATTCAGTTTACGAGGACAGAAAGCTACCGCGAAAGATGTAAATAGACAATACGGCTCTTTATTTTAAGAACTAGAGCTGGCCTCTCTACAATGCATACACAAAGGTGCGAGTTTCAATTTGCAAAATTTTATACGAAATTACAGACAGAACGCTGTAGCTCATACGACACTATTCTTTAATGATTAATTCTAAATTAATAATAAATTAATCTCTAATCTTTTCTTCAATATGACCGTACAATCTAGCCCACAAGCGAACCGTGTCCCACAGCATTTTACACGTTATAAAAAAGACTATATAGTGCTGTTTAATAATAAATTAATGATATTATCTCTGTAACGTGGAACTTCATAATGTAGTTACTACACAAATGAGCTCTGTCCTACATTATTTTATCGCAAAGGATATTACAGTATTATTGCGATTAATAATAATTATTAATTTTTTCATCGTACGTCTTATGCAACGTTCGCGTCTGCGAGTAATTTACGATCCCTGGATAGATCGTAATTATCGGCGTAGCAAATAGTCGGGTGACGGGGCAACGTGCGCGACCTAACCCAAGAGAGACTACGCAATTTTTCCGGTGCAACGTACGCGATCATCCGTCGTTGGGTCGGCAGCTTTCGAGGTTAGCAAGGCTGGCCGCTTCGTGACCGTCTGCGAGCCGGATGGCCGTCGACGAGTCGGTATTTCTGTCTCTCTTTATGGCCGCGCTTACGTACCCCACACTCCCTTCCTTCGTCTCCGTTCGCGCGATCAGAGGAACGCGTGGGTGTGAGTGCGAGATAGGGAGCATGAATGAGAGACTCCTGATTCCGCGTGTCTAGAATCGTCCGCGCATAAACTGCGACGCGAACCGTTATCGCGACCGGAACAGTCGCTCGGGGCTCGGTTGCGAATTGCGTTCTTCCTCTTTCGCAGAAATGGCGGATTAGGTCGCGCGGCGCCGTTTTACTTCAATGCGGAATTCGCTCTTCGTAAAACGTCCACGGCCGTAAAGATGTAAGCGGCAGAACGTACAATGCACGTACGATTTTTGCATAGGAACGAGCGTCGAGTACCAGGTGTAAGTTGTTCCTAACTGGAACGGAGTCAGCTGCCGACTAGCTGAAAATATCCATTTACCATTTTCCCTCGGAAACTTCAAACTGGTGACGATGTAATTTGTTTAATGAAAAATGTATATGTTTCTTGTACGCTCCGACTTTTTATATAAATCGTGTTTGCAAGGTTATATTTTTTTCGTAATCGTAACAATCGAGAGATTTTATGTGCTTTATATATACGTTAATTTATATTATTTCATATAAAACAAGTTAATTAAAAACATGAAATATATCTTCTATTTACAAGAAATATTCCACGTAACGTCGATTATATTAAAATTTTGCGTATAATCATAAAATTTATTAGCTTTAAAAAGTTAAATACGAATTTTGATATATTTTAAAATTACAAATATCCAATCCAATATTCTCACGATGTAGAGCATTCGGTGCATTTTGTATACACAAAGACGTTAATCTAATTTTTATGGCGCACAATGTTCCATTTTCCCTAGAGAATAAGTGACTAAACTATGGAGATGATCTTGAAACTCCTTTCAGTTGTGCAGTCTGACAGCAGACAACAATGGTTTCTCTGTTGACCTCTTATGCTCCACATATCCGTCGCGCACCGCAAACGCCGCTTACACAAATATCGTATGCTTGTGAAGGTTGTCATATACGGATAAAGGCGAAGGGACCGATCTCAGACATGGGAATAATGCCTCCGTCTCACACCTCTCTTTCATCTTTCTTTAAGTATTCATGCTTTTCTTCGTCACTGTTGGTCTTATTTTAATACCATGTTAGTGTGTTGTGTACGTACTTTATGTTTTGCATCAACAAAGGATTGTTGCAGCGAAAAATTATACTTTTTAGAGAATATCGATAAAAAAAATTTTAATTGCAAATATATCACATTTCCCTTTCAATTCTTTTGTATTTTATTAAATAACAACAAAAAGAAAATATTTTTAGAAAATTTTTTGTATATGTAAATAAAAAATACTATATATTATAAATCTTATACATATTAAAAAGCGCTGAACTAGCCTTGTCGAAATTGCGACGAAAATTAAAGTTGAACCGGTATAGCAATAAAAAAAGTTAAAAAATGTGATATTAGCTTTGAATATTTTTTAGTGCTTTTTTCTATTGATCAAGGTTTTAAATTTTTTTCTTGTGAACCATTACCTACGTTTTGAATTAGCAACAAAGGAAGAAGAAATAAAAGGATACCTGCCTGTTTTATATGGTTCTTCTTTAGATCTTCTTTAAAGCTTGGTATAGAAAATGCAATTAAGAGTGAAAAATTCTTTTGAATGTATATACATTAGAAAAGATTTTTCGTCAGGACTTTCTGCAATATATAATCCGGACTTTTTAGAATATGATTGAATTTAAAATATATCTAAAATATATAACATTTTTAAAAACATTTAATAAAAAAAAAGAAGAAAAAAATAAAATAAAATTCCAGTTATTCTTCATCAGTTTAACTCTACGTCATTTTTTGATGATAATCACAAGAATAGAAATGCCACATAAAAAATTAAATCACTCTATGTATTTTTTTCTCTCTAGACAAATTTGCACATTTTTATGTGTGTCTAGCATCGGTTACGATCGATAAGCACAATTAGAATGGACTCGTAAAAATATTCGTGATGTACGATTCACGAGCGCGACATGTCATGGTTCAAGATTTAACGGGCGTTTTCTTTTGAACGATTGCTGACGCGCGATTGAGGACGCAGCGTTTCATATCGCACGTCAGATAGTTAGGGTATAAAGAACGCAATTCTTTATGCGCGTTCTTTCAATCTGACGTAGTATACAAACTACTGGCCTGTCATCCGCGACTCGGTTCGCTGCCTCGTTCGAACTGAGCCCGACAGCTGGTCGACCACGTCATTTTACGCACGGAAGGGCACGCATTCCAATTGTCATCTATAAATTGTCAATTGTTTCATATCGCAGGTGTTCCCCTCCTAGATGATTAAGAGTATAATATATATTTACACACGCGCGCGTGTCATCAAATACGAACAGAATTCTTTTGATTATTATGCGCGACTAAAACACCTGTCAACTAACGAGGCGATATATGAGAACGCTTCTTAAATAAACGCAATGATTTGTTAAATCGATAACAGACAGCAAATCGAATAATTCTTGACGTCATTTAAATGTCTGTGAGAAAAATAATATTAGAATATTTAAACTTAGTTTTTTTGATAAAATATGTAACATGTCTTTATATCTAGATAATCAACTCTCTATTAATATTATATCATCATAAGATATAGTATTATTTATATATCAGTATATATAAAATGTATAATTTTTCAATTTTGAATATTTAATTCATATTATATATCAAGATATAAATATGCAAATATAAAATTTATAAGTATATTTATAATTCACGCTACATACGAAAAAAGTCGATTAAAATTATTCAAAGGTTTATAAAATATTTAAATAGTTAAAAGAATAGGTTAAAGCAGAAAAATCTTTAGATGGAAGGTTGGACAGATATCCGAATAAATTTCTATCGATTTTTGTCCCGATGTTTTGCGTAAATTCAGTCGGAACGAAGAGGAAGAAAAGACGATGAAGCGACAAGAGGATGAGAGAAGGTAGGGAAAAGGCCACGTAGAGACGATTCGCGACGTGGCGCCCGTTGGGCTGCGTCTTACGTCACACTGCTAAATATATGCCTTAGCCGTTCCCAATCTCATACCAATTCTCGTTCTTCATTTCATCCCGTACTACATAGTAACAGCGCGGCATCGTCGTTCCGTCGTCGCTGCCGTTACTGCCAAAGACATCTGCGTGCGTGCATCTCTTCTCTTATTTTGTCCTCATGTGCGTGTAACTTGATATCGTGCGCCTCGGAAGCCGCAGATGCAACTGGCGTCTCGAGAGATCGCGCGACGTGAGCCAACAATAGTCGGCCGATCGTTATTGGCTGTTATTGGCGATTTATTCCGATGGTCGAGACGGATCGTGGAAGCCGGGAGAGCTCAGACGTCCGTAGGGTTTCCGACCGTACGTCTCGAATTGTGCTGGAACACACTTGGTTTCATGAAATTTTTTTCGTATTTGCGAGACACGATTAAAGTATTAAGTATATATTTTCTTCATACTATGAAATACTGTTCTATTAAATTTTCAAAATTACAAGTCGAATATTATTGTTTTACTTTGTTCCGCGTTTTTTAGCAAATATAAGTGTAATTTATTTTATTTTTATAACAAAGATATAAAATTAAATTCATTCTATCAAACAAAGCATTTCTTTATTTTTCATAATCAAAAATTTTTAGTTTTAATATTACGCACGGCAGCTATATATTTTTATTCAGCTAAATAGCATAGAGTAGCAAACGTTATAGCCAGAAATTCGGGGAAGAGAGAAACCTATTGTTACCTATTTCTAACCCTGATCCCGTTAACATCTGCCGACGACAGTTTCCTTCACACAAAAATTCCCTTCTAAATGTCGCAAGCTATTTGCTTCTTGCCTTCTCGGTTTTTTCTTCAAACTACATAATTCAAATTTTACTTTCCTTGATGAGAAGTTTCGCAATTTTTGTCATATTTATCTTATCTTTATATTTATTTTACTTTATTTATTATAAAAAGAAGAGAAAGAGAATTTAAATAAAAGATATAACAATAATAATATATATTTTGCAGGCTTTTTGTATAGTAAATTAGCCTTTTTATAAAAAGCATTTTATAAAGAATTTTTATAAAAAGATTAAATATTTATATAAAAAACTTATATGAAATATATAATAAATAAATCTTATAATTTATATTTGAAAAGCATTTAACTTTTTTAAATTTTAGCATATATTAAATATTTTCTACAAATATATGTACAAATTTATATGATAATCTTTTTCTAAATTTTGAAATAAAAGTTTACCAAGCTATGTTACTTTAACTAAGAAATCGCCTGACATTCGTCAACTAACACGATACTTTGGAACTAAAAAGGGAAAGAAAAGGAAAGATGGGCCTGCACGACGGGCGATGGGTTTTAGCTGTTAGAA
Organism: Camponotus vicinus; assembly: GCF_025532165.1. Classification (NCBI taxonomy): domain Eukaryota; kingdom Metazoa; phylum Arthropoda; class Insecta; order Hymenoptera; family Formicidae; genus Camponotus; species Camponotus vicinus. The sequence goes on along the minus strand of NW_028141981.1, from coordinate 4,845,087 downwards.
ACGAGTTCCGGGAATAGCTGTTAGAGTGGATAGGCACAAAGAGGGTGTTCCGGAGACCCTAACGTAAACCCACACGCACACTGATACGCATTAACCAATCGGGAAGAGACGTGTATTACTTCAGCTGTACCGGACGAGCTTGGCCTTGAGCTTCTATATAGGGTGACTCACTGGAATTTTTACTGCCAGCAGATCTGGCTTTGGGTTAGGTCAGAAAACAAGTTAGTCCGAGATGAATCTGTAGAGGGAAGAAAATATTCGGATAATAATTGCAACTTGTTTCCTTTCCTATATTATATAACGTATATTTCACGTAAAAATAATTGATGGATTAAAATCAGATATACTACGATTTCTTAGGTAAAATAAAGATAAAAAATTTATAGAAACATTTTACTTACTTCAACATTACAACGCATATTTTTATAATTTACATTTATATAATTATATTTAAATTTATTGCGAAAATTACACGTATAAAGAGTATAGAATATCGTTTGTTAACATGCGATATGTTATGCTAATGTTAAGTAAAATCGTGTAAAATGAACGTAAAGTCTAAATACTTGCAAAAGCTTCAATGAAACGTTATAAATGAAACTATCACAAGGTCGTTTACTGTTTATGAGCAATCCGCCTCATCTTTATCTCCGTTTTCGCGCTGCGTTCCTCCGTTAGTCATTCGCAGCTGATAGACCGCCGCAGATATGGTGCAGAAACGTTAGTAACAGGCAGCTGACTGACGCCAGCCGACAGTTATTTTTGTAGCCGTTACAAGGAAAAAAGGAGAAATCGTAAAATGCAGTAGAGCCGCGTTATGCAATGTTCTTAGAATCGCTCTCGTAGAATATGCAAATGGAAGGTCGTCTATTCTGCAATATCTGCGTGTGTCACTGTTACGGAATGCTCAATGCACCTCCCTCCCCTTCTTATTTTCTAGTTGACTATTCAGTCCTCCTCTTATAAATTATGCAAAATACGTCACTGGAATTTTCAATATGTATATGACGCTGTATATTTGCATATTCCACATAAAATTATGGATGATTCTCCGCAAAACCGCGATAACTCGAATGCGATTATCATATATTTCGGCACAAATAATATTAATATTATATAACATTAATATTTATACAAACGCATCAACGAAAATAAATTTAGATCGCAACGAGAGACGTCGTTCTATTTTCGTTATGAGCAGCAGCGAATGTTTGTCGTCCAGACGACTATCTGGAGAATTTAGAATCGTGTAGGGTCTGAAACGCGCGTATCACAGAGAGATTACTTTTTCGCCACGCTTTTTCCGAGACATATACATACTTTCCGAGCGTGTTTCCTAGTCAGCCGCAGCTGATAGGCGGCTGCAGATAGCGACGCTCGTGCGAAGGCACCGGTAACAACCAGCTGAGTGGCGCCAGCCATCAGCTGTTGGTGACTCACGCGAGCGAGTCGACCGAGAGCGGACGGACACACAGCTGCGTACACCAATGCATAACACACACACGCACACACATACACATATGCATACACAACCAATACTAGCGCGCGCGTGCGCCGTTGTGTTCGTGTGCATCTCTCACCAAGACGCTCTCTTTTCTACCTATGAGCAAATATCCGCAAATTCGTCTGCCTGGATAAAAAGCTCTAAGCGACTCGATGCGTGGATACTTTTTATTATTTTTCTCATTTTTTTCCTCTTTACATTCTTCATTTTTATCGTCGATGTTGATATTAAAACGTATGAGGTTATAATTAGAACTAATCGCGCTGCCCAGCGATCGTCCTCTAAAGTCTATTCATTTGTTGGCAGATAATCGCCGACAGATATAATGTAGTAGAACATGATACGTGGATTGCCTCCTGGTGCCATATGGTCGATTGATTTTCGAATAAAAATTATATTTTCTTTTGATTGAAATATAATAGCGAAAAAACTATTTAAAATCTATTTCGTTTATAATCTAATATTAAAAGAAATTAGACTCAAATAGCTTCTTTTGCCGTATTTCAATTTCAAGAAAATATAATTTTTATTATAATACATAGAGAGATATTAAAAAATAAAAATGATTTGTTCGAAATGCATTTTAAAGTACAATAGTCATATTTTCTGGATTAATTTTTTTTTATAGCAGGATTTCTCAGATAATGTGAAGCGTTATACAATTAGAGAAAAAAAAGAATTACTATTGATTTTTAAAGATTTTGTCTGGCTACTTAATATTCTTCTAAAGTGTACATACGCGCGTATGATTTGTATAAGTGCTTTTTTTGAATTCTTTTTTTATCGAAAATAATTCGTTGGCATATGTAGCGTATCATATAACCTTGTAAGAAATTATCTCTTGCGGGTTCGACTACTGGTTATCATGGTTGCGGCACAAACCGATAGCACGTGCTTAATCACAACTGTAGTTACCACAGCGGTATTCGAAACCTATAAATACTGAAAATTAGGAGATAAAAATAAAAATTAACAATTAATTTTTATTTGTTAATCTATAATAAATGTGTTTGATTAAGACAAATATATAAACAATTATCGTCAGACTGATTATCACAAAATAACAATACAAGAAGCGAAGTAATAATTGAAGAAAATATATTAAACGCTATAGAGTAATCTATAGCACGTGCAAATTCTTTTTCGTACGAGTAGCAGGATTTCAGGGTGAAAAGGAAGGCAGTTCTATCCACTTCGTCGACCTACTTCGCCGCAACTGATCTGGCCGAGCGAGCGCTCTGCGGGTATCCGGCGAACGAACGAGCTGACGTCACGACAGTCAACCATCCAGCCAGCAAGCCGCCGGCGTACCAGCTGATCTAATATAACCACTCGATGAGAGTACGCCACGTGGATTTCTGGTTCCGTGGACCTCCACGTGCCGTTATGAATGATCGTCGATGAATGCCGCGGCCTGATTCAATCCTCGTGTGTGTTACTCCGAACAATTGATTCGCGTTTATACCGCGAGAAAAGACGCTTGTGTCAAATCTAACAAAACTATAATGGAATGCGATTTATTTTGATGTTAGAATGGCTGTATTGAATTCGACTACTATTGTGTAAAACAGCTGTGATGACGAGAGACGATATAATGTTGAAATTAATATGAAATGTGTAGATGGGTGACTTCATCAGTTATAAAATGTCTGATCGCGTCATCAACATTCTATACGGTTTAATTCACAAATTAACGACGTATTGCAACAATGAGAAAAATTTTTCGCTTTTTAAGATATGGCGATAAGTTAGGTAGGAGGAGAGTTAGAATGCGAATAATGCAATATTACAACATACTTCAACCATTGTGAAATCTTTGATAGATGATCGTGACATGGGTTATTGCATCGCGCATGATGTACGATTATGCCTTTGTACAATTGGTCGTACTTACGCGGTATTTGAGTGACATCTTTGAATGAGTAACTGTTAGTATTTCAGTCAAAGAAAATTATTGGACATGTGACAAGTGGTCGATAAAGCATTGTGAAATTTAAAGATATTTTTAGTATTTTTACGTACTCTTATAGTTCTTTGTTAATACAGCTAACATTACTAACATTTTATGAGCAATATTATTCTTATAAATAGTATTATTTCTTAACAATAGTATTCTTATGTTGAAGATTATTAAACTGTATCGAAAATATATAGCTTTTTCAAGCTATTTTATTATTTTAATATTATATTATTGATTTTATTCATCTACAATTATATATATTTTTATCGATCCGAATTAATCTTATTTAAATTTAATTCACATTCAAGATACTCAAATTTTAATAAGTTCTAGTATTTTTATAGAACATTTTTATTTAAAATAAAATAAGACACAGAAACTTATATTTTATAAATATATATAAAAATAATACGTATAATAATTTTTAGAGAACAGCTTTCACATTCGTTCGCATTATCGACATGTGACATTTCGGAGCAAGGAGCAAGGTCACGGTTCTCCTTGCTGAGTCATCCTTATAGTATATCCGCCATCTCGATCTTTCCCCTTCTCTTAACTCTCTTCCCTATTGCTTTCCTTACTGTCACTCGTTAACATATAATTTTCTCAACTGTTTGCTATTTCCTCTTTTATCAACTTTACCTACAACTTATCTACAATATTACGAAATGAGCATTGCATTATTAAAGACTTCGCTAACTTGTTTATAAGTTCACCGAAGTGAACTTAATTATGTAATCAAAAATAAGTGCATAATATCGATAAACTTAAGAAATAAATTTTTTATATCAACTTTAATATGAAAATGACTTTTAGATTGAACAAGATGAAGAAAATATATGGATATAACAATATTCGCAGGTATTAATAGTCAGTTTCGCTAAGCTCTTTTTTAAATTTTAGATAAAAATAGTTTCACAAAATTATTTATTTCGATATTATCAGCAAATATCAGTAAAATTAAAGAACTTGCTTTTGAAGAATATTATTAAATTTAACAAATTTAATAATATTCTTCATTAATTAATTAATTAATTAATTTACTTTTTAAAGTTGACGAAATTGATTATATAATTTTTTGTGCTATCAAAAATTATAATTTGCATTATAATATTTTTAGTATAAACTCTTTTAAAATATTTGTATATCTAACTTTGTGTACATTTATTACTTTTATCTATAATCGTGATTATCTTTAGTGCAGTAAATATGAAAAGAATCTCTTAATGTTGATACCGCTAAATATTTTATACTCTCTCTTTAACTAAAATTGATGTTTACACCACGTTATAGCGTGCTTACAGCTGACCTTTACATTATGATGAGACCCATTCGCGATCTCTCGATAGCGTATGTGCGTTATTATGCCTCCATTATTTGCGTGACGACCTATGAAAGCATGTTACGCGCAGCATGCGCTATAAACATGAAATTAGAGATAGAAGTGTCTATTAAAACGTAGCAAGATTTAATGATGAAAAATTAATAAAATTATGTATATTTATATAATAATATAATTGTGTATTATTTTATATGTAATCGTTAAAATTTATAAGATTATATATATATATTAGTCTATTCATGCTATTCTGAGCATAATTTGTAATGTATAATTTTTCGCATAATTTTGAAAAATTAAATATTATCGCGATTGAACATCAAGAAAATAAATATATACGCACAACATATATATATGATTAATTTTTTTATAAAATTATAAATATATATAAATTTTATAAAAAAAAATTTAATTCAACTATCTACAAATCCGTCGTCGTAAACAAACCGCACGTGTTCGGTGAAATGAAAACAAAAGGAAGGGAGAAAGAAAGGAGAGTCACCTTGCTTTCAATTTTCTTAAAAGCCTTTACGCTACGATACGAGACGTACGATTCCAACTCAGCAGCAGAAAACTCAGCGAGGTATTACGCGTCATGTGTGTCAAACGAACAGACGCATGTGTTAATGTTCTCTCTCGCTCGCGTCACTTCGATTTCGTGGTTCTATCTCTTTGATATTTGTACTGAAATACTTTGACCGCGAACGTTTATCGCTCAACGGAAATGTCTCTTTTTTTCCTTAATAACGAGATGAAGAATACACACAGCTGGCTATGTGAGGCCATTAAAATAAATTGACATTTAAATGCGCAAAGATCCAAGATTCAAGGATCGCAAATTTAAAGACTTAAGCATCATCATTTCGTGTAATTATATGTGAAGATGAAGTCTAAGATACTTGGGAATTATTTGGCACAATTTAAGAAAATTTAATACATATAATTCTAAGCAAAAAATGTAATATATTTATATTTATGATATTAATCAAAATAAAATAACTTTAAACTTAATTACACATTACACTTCTTAGATTTATATTCTTTAGCAATATCAATAAGATCATCATCGTATTATTCATGAGAAATGATCATCGAATAAGATTTTATTTCGTGGTTTATCATTCAAGCATCGTTAAAAATTTCGATGCATGTGAAGAAGAATTCCATACTTATATGCTTTATTATTTATTTATTTGCAGGAGCGTCGAGACGGTGGACGACGGCTCGGTGACCACGAGTGTGACGGTCGCCGAAGTCGCTGATACGCAAGAGCAGCAACCACCGCAATCTAAAACTAACGTCGGAATTGGCCGACGGATTAATAATCATAGCGCTGCTTTGAGCAACGGCAACAGTATCAGCAACGTCGGCCGTGTCACGCCGCGCAGCCACATGGAGCAGGAGAAGCGAATACGGCGAGAAATCGCCAACAGCAACGAGCGACGTCGTATGCAGAGCATCAACGCCGGATTCCAGTCGCTTAGAACGCTGCTGCCGCATCACGAGGGCGAGAAGCTGTCTAAGGTAAGTCTCTCGTGTGGCTTTATATTAACCTCTGACCGGAGTCGTGTGAATTTCGAGCATGTTTCCTTGTTGAATCGTGGAATGTTGATTAATTTTCTACAGTGAAATATTAAAAATATAGAAAATTAACGTATATAGATAAAAAGAAATATAAAGAACATTAATGCATATAGATAAAAATAAATATAAAGAATATCAAATGTATTAAAAATTATATTAAATACAATCTTATAAATTAAATATAAAATTAGTTTCTTTATGTGATTACTATCATATATTATAGATATATATGTATATCACATACATAATGAAGAAAGTCTGCGAATTGATTTTTTATAAATATATGATATAAAAACTTCTTAATGTATTTTACATCAATCAAACTTACATTATTTTAATTATGAGAAAAATCAATATTTACACTCCACGACTCTGGTTCAGGGTTGAAAATACGCAAAAATATTTATATTATTATATGTTAATTTCGTACGAAAAGTCGAGTGTGCCGATATAAAAATGTGCGCGGCATACTTGGCATCGTATAATAAATCTTTGGTTGAAATGAGAATTGTATCCATGTGAAAAGTGTCATCGTCATCGTCATTCTCGTAGTTTGAGTCGCTTGCTCATTCAATATGAATCACTGTAAAAAAAAGAATTGAAGAAACACTTCCTCCAATAAATTTTGCCTGTGCTGGAGGAAGAAGCGATCGAGCTTGAATAATAACGATCGTTCATTCATCGCCTCGTGCTTTTCATGGATACATTAGAAGAAAATAACAAGGAATGCATAATTACTTGCATGCTTCTTGAAAAAAGAAGATATTTGATTAAATATAAAAAAAACGAAATTCTACAAATGTTTTAATTTTTATCATCAAAAAAATTTTTCTCTTTAAATGTTTCTATTAGAATCTCAAAGCATAAAGAAAAAAAACATAAATTTAATTGTGTCGAAAGACCGCGTAAATAGTCTAGATAAAAATTGTTGCATGAAAATAATTCGACTCTTAAGGCATGATTGCTTCTATTGTGCAAGAAGTGTTTCATTATCACAAGGCATCTTTTTTTTAAATGCATCTGATTTTGGGAAATTCTCATTTCATTCCATATGTAAAATGTGGCGCGCGTATATAAAATTTCTTTTATGCCGCACACACTAATGTATAAAACTGAAAATCTTTTTTTTGCGATATTTACCATAGGATCGCAAAAATGGTGTCACGCATATGTAGTACCACTTTGCGATTTTGACTGCCCTTTCGAATAACATTTGAGATTTGAGAACTCTTACGACGCACTCAATCGATATGTGATGATTTCGGATCGTTGGGACGTTGTGCGAGTATATGAACATTCAATAGTCTGGTCCAAGTGAAGTTGTTAGGAATAACATTGTGTTTTTCACAAAAGATTATATCTCAATATTCCTTGGATGAATTCGTAACTTCAATTATCGAAGACATTCGATAAAATTATTTATTACTTTTTTACAGTAGAGTTTTTTTTTCTATTGTGATTAATTTTTAAATGCATTTAATTAGATATTATTATATCTCATCTATCTTCGAGCAATAATAAAATACAATGTTGGAAATAAAATAATTTAACGAATTTATTTCCAACTAGTAAAATAGTAATATCATGCATTTAAGGATTAATTACTTACGATTTGATTTAGCAGTATTAGATTTTATACAAGACCATACAAGAAAAGTAACGATGATAACGAAATAATAATGCCGTGAAAATCCGAATGTATGGGATCAACACCGCATGATTTTTTGTCTTGCAAAATATTTTTATGATTTTTTTAATATAAGGGCCTTTTACTCGATATCTATTAGCGAGCATAAAATAATATTGATCACTCTTATTCGACTATACAATTAAAAAAATATCGCTGGCATGCAATGGCGCTCGTTAAATACATAACCGAGTCATATTTTATTCTTTGCTTAATTTTGCACGTACATAGTGCTGAAAAATAAAAAATTTCTTTACATTTTCGTCAAATAAGGAATCTCTTGGTACGTATTTAAAAATCGTTTTTAACCGTTATTTAAAGAGCACAAATGCATACATCGCGCTTCGGAATGGCGTTTCGGTACCATCCGATCGGAAGAGTTTTATTACATTAGAGCCAACACGCATCGGGCCGGGTCAGACAGACACGTGGACCGGAAACGATGGCCTACCTCTCTTTGACAAGGTGAATTCGTCAATAAAACTCAATCTCTTTTTTTTTTTTTGTTTGGACATCACGATTACGCAAGCCGTTGTCGGCGGCTTTTATGAATCGCCGCATGTTCTCCAGCTTCGGCTAATTTTAGCATGTGAAAGTCGGTATCCGGTCCCATCGTAAGACTAAACTCTCATACAATCGGTTTAGGCTAGTCACGCAGGGACTTTAATTTATTAAATGTGTGACAGCGTCCGTTTAGTTTTTACACTGTCGAGACATTGACGTCATTGTAGTCAAATATCAGCTGATGCGAATAGTTTGAATGAATTATTGAATTTTTAAACGCGAAACAACATTATCATGACGACTGAAAGATAAAGTTTAAGATAAAGGTAATTTGAATTTTCCAAAATACAAATGAGGTGTTTTTGTATTATAACACATACGCATTATTTTTTTCATTCTATTTATACACTTATTTATTATATTGAATAATATATTTTGTCATAATTCCTATGTTGTTTTTGCAACTAAGAATTATGAGACAATTATGTGAGAGTTTATATTAATATATAGTAATAGTATATATTATATTAATATTTATATAATACAGTAATAGTACATATCATATTAATATATATTAATATGAGAGTTTATATAAATATAACAATATAAAATATAAAATTATAAAAAATAATATAAAATACGAAATTATTTCTTCGAGAAAAAGATAAATAAAAGTGAAAATCAGGATGATCAGCGCTGTTGGATATGAATACCGGACCTTCGTAAATCTTTACCTGCGAGCTCATTCCTATAGTCTTGTGAAATCTCTAAAGTAAGGTCGAGCGTGAGAACGAACCGTGCACTGAGAAAAAAATCTGGTTGCATTAATTAGAATTCTGGTAGATTCAACCAGTATGTCTGTTGGAAAATGGACGAACCAGAATTCTTGTAGGAATTACCAGATGATTCTGATTAATTTCTTCCTGTTAAATTTACCAAATTTTCTGGTTAATAATACTAAACTCACCAGCACCAAGTCGTCTAAAATTTTTTCCATCTAATTTCAAAAGTCTGTTTAATATTCTGAATTCCAACAAGATTATTGGATAAATTCAATCCAGATTATTGAATAAATTATTTTAAATTCAGTTTGTTAGAAATTAAACTGATAAAACAGTGGTGCAAGAAGAGGATGCAGCTCAAACACACACAATCAGAGAGCTAGCGCCCTCTTTCTGGCACTACTGCTCGTAAGAGAAAAAAAATATACCTTGGATTTAATGTTAATACTAGTTCTTTATATACATTTCATGGCAAATATTGAATACGAGTTAAGTTAAGAGTGGCTCGCCGCCTAACGGCAAGCAAAGAAGTTAATGTAACAAGATATTTTATAGATTCAACCAGAAAATATTAACCAGATCCTTATAGTAAAATCTATTAAACGTTCTAGTTATAAAAAATCAAGTCTTATCATGATAACTAGAAATTCTTGTTTGATTTAACCAAAATGCCTTCAATCATATACGTCTTGTTGGTATAATCAAACGATTTTTCTCAGTGTGGCGTTAGTATTTTACAACGCAAATAATATTAAATCAATCATATGAGAACCGCGTTTTTTGACACACATATATGCCCACAAATTTGCTTAAAAAATTGAGATCAAAATTTTTCTTAAAAAAAAAAGAAAATATTCAGATCGATATTGGTTTTCAATTATGATTAAATCTAAAGAGTTTTTCAACACATGAGCTTCAGAATATAATTTAAATATAGATGTGATAAAATTGTATTATTTATTTGATTTTATTTTAATAACGGATTTGTAACTTGAAATTTTGATTATAAGATATTCAAAATTGAAAACTCGAGAATTTTAAGACTGGAATTTTTGAAATCATGAAAATTGAAAATACGTAGAGGATGAATGTAACCATTGCTAATAAAATTTCGCCAGCTTTAAAAATAGCATCAAGTAAAAATTACGCAACATATATGCGCTCAGACAACATGGTCACGTGGAGGTCAAGAGTTAATCGAGCATTTAACAGGGAATGTGGACTGCGCGAAACGAGACGGGACGAGGCGTCAAACGCCGCTGAGCCTCGTGAGACGATTAAAGGTAGGCACACAATGCGCATGTGTGTCAGTCGGGACAAGAACCTCGAGAGTCGCGTGACTCGTAATTGGCGGTGTGAACTAACAGCTGATCTCGCGCCGATCGCAAGCGCAAGTCGCTGCGTAATCAAGCACGTGCCATATTCAACGTACGCATTCGTATGCGCACACATACGTTATTGTATTCATTTTCTATCATTCGTGACGTAAAAAATATGATTTTTTAAATTTTTATCTTCAGATATATAAAATTTAGAAAAAAAATTATTCTCTTGTTGATTATAACATTAAAAATTCGAGTTTATATGATTAATCTTAATATATTTTACTTTCTACTTTGATATTTGATACGTTTGTTATATGTTTTTAAGATAGAAAAATTAAATATTAGATAAATTTTTAATCTAGGATATGATAAATTTTATTTTATTGCACAAAGACGTTTTAATGTCGATACAGTTTCATTAGGTCGCAAATTTATTGAAGCACTATTTAGTCGATGGCTCGAAAACTCAATGATTTTATGCCATAAAAGGTACTCTAATTATCTCGCGCGCGATTTTTAAAATTCTGCGTGACCTCGAATGATGATATATATATGTACGTGCACCGGTTTTGCCTTCGCGTATATGCGATAATTCGTATATATATATATATATATATATATATATATATATGTATATATGTACATATATGTATGTGTGCGCGCACTTTCGCAACGCGATATTTCGCCAACCAGTCGGCCGACCACATGGTTCAATTCCCACGCATTTCTCTTGTGCTCTCTCTCTCTCTTTTTTCTCTCTTTCTCTCTCTCTCTTTCTCTCCTCGTTCCCTTCGATCCCAACCTTTTTTCGCCCCCCCTTCCTTCCTCCCTTTCCGTTCACCTTCCCCTATCTTTATCTCGCTCGCCTTTATCGTCGGTCCTGTTCCTTCTTTCTTGGCATCGCTACGAAGGCCAAACCCGGACAAGCGAAATTCGCACGAAGCCCTGGCCCACTGAGAGAGAGTTGTCGGCCGGCTCTTTGGCAATATTAACGAGCCCACAGTCTCCAAATGCGAGAATGCTCGATTGCTCCCGACTTTTTTTTTGCTTGTTACTTCCTTAAAGCAAAGTGAAAAATTATTGCTTTTTTGTCTTTTCTTTCCTTTCTTTACGAACGAATTTGCATTTGAATCGTTTCGACCATTGTCGCTATATATTCATCGGGCTATATATCATTCAACTTCTTACTTTGAGACTTTTTTTCGTGCTTATAATAGAAGATTGAAATTGGTATCGCAGCGAAATTAATTTTCTACCAAAAGTGTTAACAATATAAATTTTATTGAAAATTTTATACGCTCTTATTAATAAAAAAATATTAAAATATACAAGGAAATTGTTAATTATATAAAAAGATTCTATTTAGAAAGCTAAATAGATAAATTTCGATTCTGATACATTTCAGTATTTCCTGTTATTGATTTCTAAATTCTCGATTCCTAGCGAAATTTTGCTTTTGAAAAATTATATATGTGATGATCGTGAGTTTCTTGTCGGGTATTCTTGAATCTTTTGTGCGCAGGAGGGCGCAGCACGCATCGGAAACGAAATAAAAGGAGGGCGCGCGCAAATGAGCGCAGACGCTTCGACCCATTTTCATTTAGCGTTCGCCAGACAGAAATAAAAATAAATCGTCTCGTGCTGTTCTCTTGTACCTTTAACGAAACTCGATTCGAGACTGCCGCATCGTGGCTAAAGAGAGCATTTTGTGCGCGTAATTGCGTTTCACGCCGCGTGGGAGAGGTCGGCTCCGATCGATTGCCGAATTTGATGGACTCTGTCAATCCTCTTATTTTCTGAATTCGTGATAAACTATTTATATCATATTATAATTTCAATCATATTATAATCTTGAGATCTTGATGTCACTTAAAAAACAATTTTCTTTAAATATTTTTTGTTTAAATATTTTAATGATTTGTTTGTATTTTAATAATTTCTAAAATTCTCCCATCAGGAATATATAGAAATAAAAAAGTACATATCATAAACTATATTTTTTAAATATATGTTAATATATACAACAGCTACAAATTTAACCAAACTAATCATTAATTATTGATAGCTATATTTGTTCAAAATGGAAATAGATTCCAATCGAAACATGAATAATTTTGCATTGGAATAATTTTGTTAGCTCTTGATAATAGAAATAGGTTAACCGATGACAACATTCAGAACTTCAATTTTGTTAATTTTTAACGTTTAACAAATGTTTTCATCCCATTTTCTTAAAAATTCTTATGGCGGGAATTTCATAACTGGCATACGCACATGCAAGAGAGAAAGAGAAAGAAAGACAGAGAGAGTAGACGAGGCCCCTCGCCGCTTCTCATTGAGAGTCGTCTTCTCGTAAAGAGACTTTGTCGGGAAGCATCGTCGGGTCGCATGGGCTGCATTCATTTCCATGAACTCTCAACGCCAGCTTCGAGGTTGGGTCGTGTCCCCCTTGTCTTCCCTTCTCTCATCCATCCCTCTCTTTCTGATTGTTAACGGTTGGTTGCGGATGTACACTCCTCTCTCTCTCCCCCCCCTCTTTCTCTCTCTCTCTCTCTCTCTCTCTCTCTCTCTTTCTCTTTGTGTGAAATATATATATTATTCTTTTGCTCTTTATTGTTCCCTCGTGGTGCAGCCTCTCTGGTCTTCGTGATGGTAGGCAAGGACGGCGGGAACCCAGACATCACGTGCTTTGTCTGCCACAGGCTCGTCTTTTCTCTCTTCGACTCCACGATAGTATTACGAGATTCGCGCATACACACACACGCGCGCATATATACTGCAAATAGTGCGCGATATAAGACTTGTATCTTGCGAGAATGAAGTAATACAACTGTTTATCTCACTCGGGACTGTGTAATAATTCTCTAATTACATATGTGATCAAATATATGTAATAAAATTATTATATACATAGCTATATAAAAATATTATTACATATTATATATACGCAATATATAAATATAAATATGATGTTACATTCTATATTTTATATGTTATATTTTATATGTTATTTTATATATTTTACTATTACTGATATTAAATATATGTATATATATTATATATGCAAAAAACGATTACATTGTCTGAAAAAGATCATTATAGAATATTTGTATTATAGAAAAGAATACATGTGTGTGTGTATGTGTGCATTATCTAGAAAATTTAGTAAAATAATGATTTTTGTGACATTTTACATTTCACGACTTCAATTATGGTATTCGCTACTGCAATGCTGTGGAAATTGTGACAAGATTGCATATATTATGACAGCTGTGTATGCAATCGTTGCTGCAATTAATTATATGAAAATAGAGTCTTCTCTATTCACATGCTAGTTTTACATTTTTGAAAGTTGTGTGATTTTAATATGATTATTCTTGATTTATCAATATCAAAAAAAGAAACATAATATAGGATATATTATCAAACAATTTTTTTGCTAGAATAACTCAATTAATTGAATATTAAGTTATTAAATATATTTAACAATAAAATAATTAATATTTAGAGATATAATAACAATTATAATTATGTTATTTCAGAAATTCAATATTTGATAATAATTCAAAGCACGATAGATGCGATAAATTATTATATGTATGTATGTATGTACGTGTGTATATATATATGTATATATCTAATTGATATGCACGCGCAACATATTGAGAAATATTAAATCTATTTTCTACTAGTTTATTGAATTAGATAAAGAATTTTTACACAATATAAGACGGGTTTAAGAAGTATTATAAAAGGCAATGCTTAAGATGCATCAGCACCGACGATGTCATATCCTGCTTAACTTAGCATCTTCCTTTTTTGACTTTTTTTGCTTCTCTTCTTACGTCAGTATTCTTTTCCTTCCCTTCTCTCTCCTCCACCTTTTTTTCCTTATCATTTCTCCTATGCGTGGTACATATATTAAAAATTGTGCAAATGGAAATACTTTTTTCTGCGTTCTCAATATTTTCAAACTTGCAGGAAATAATTTGGAGGATTCTGATTTAAAATCTTAGATTAGTCGGTATTTTTAATAACGGACGTATTGAACACTTATGAGAAATTTATTCCTAATAATAAATTTAATAAAATACTAAAAAGGAGAGATAGTAGCATGCTGTCAATAAGACTACTTAACGTGTTTACAATCTTGTTAATTTCTAACAAATAAATGTTTTCGTCTCATTTTTTTTGTAAATGAATTTTTAAAACATGTTAATAATTATCTTTCTCTTTCGTATCGAAATTTTAATCGTCTTGCATAATCTTCTGAACTTCTTTTGTTCTACATATTCAGATAATAGACAAGACATATTTTCCTAATAAGAGACTAAACTATTCAGCTTAGCCTCTTAAGGATCGAAGATTTTAATCTCTCGGAAACTATAGCCTGTTACGTATCTAAAAGTATCTTGGACGGAAATCAAGGTGTGCCATATGCACCTTGATGCCTGTCCAACCTCTTTTACCGATATGGTTTCTTGCGCGGCTACTTTTGTTGCTTGACGCGGTGGGCCAAACGGGCGGATCCCCTGAAGCATCTGGGTCATTTTGTTACCCCTTCTTTCTCTTCTTCGTCCCGGCTCTCCTTTCTACTATCACGGATCTTGCACACCCGTCCCTTTATCCCATTACTCTCTTTGTCCTTTTTTTTACTGGCCCACGATCGGCAAATGTAACTTCGACTGATACAGCTGTTGATTTCTATAAGATGTCCCTTTTTATATCATTCTTTTTTATAATAATCATAAAGTCATATAATCAATCAGACCAATCGTAATATATTTAAAATTGCGACATATTTTTGATCGAAGAATGAATTTTTTGAAATAACATTTTAAAAAATTCATTCTTCGATCAAAAATATGTTTTAGCATTATCTTCGATTGTTGTGCCGAGACATAACCACAAATCTGTTAAATTTTGCCATTATCATCTTTTTTCACACGAATACGATGTGTCGCGGTGCAAATATATCTCGTATTTCTGCGGTTACAACATAGTTCGTTACGCGAGACTGCGACTTCGGATTTTCTTACGAATTCCTAAATGACAAATCACGTATTGATAAAACGGATAACACTTATGAAATGATGATATTCAAGAATTATGAAACTAATTCTACCATAGTATCAATTTATCGAAATTGTTATCGCGATGAAATTGCTTCTCATTTATGTAAAAAGAAGATTCAGCAAAAATTCACGATATTCTCTCATAAACCGATAAATATATATTATACATTCTCATCTTGATAAAAATGAAGAACATCTGAATTGTATGTAGCTTGTAATAATGGTTATTAAGGGCGAAAAAGATACAAATATTGCAAGAAAGCTTTCTCTTCATTTCAAAGGGCTTCCTTTTTTTTGCTTTTATTATTATTAAGAACTCGATCCACGATTCTTAACCGGTTAGTTCAACGCTCATCTGTCCCGTAAATTATATATAACTGCAAATTTCGCTCATTAAAGTTATATAATGCAAGAGACAGATTGTTCTCACGCCAGAAATAATATTTAACATCGGTATCAAGTCATTCAGTGAAGGCTAATAATAAATTGTCGGCATGACATAATTATTCACAGAAAAATAGCGCGTTAAATATCAACGTCGAGCGATTTCCAAGCTTTTCCGCGACCGGTAGAACCGGCTATAATAGCGAATAACGTTGACGGTATTGTTTACGGCAAATATGTATCTATATATGAATATACCCGGTGATCCATTTCACGCTCGTAAATTTACGCGCGAATCGTGTAAATAAGTCGCGCACGTGCGAGCCATGCCAGATCAGCGACAGCTCCCATGCTCTGTCATGTAACAGTGTGAGCAATAGATTGCTTTAGTTATTAAAAGCGCGTCAGACCGTTTTAGTTACAAGCGAGAACATTCTCAAGGAAACATCCGTGTGAATTTACTCCGAGTCTATAGGATTTATTACTAAATTTACTCCACTGTATTAGCATAAAACCTATCTAGGATGAAAACTAAATTCCATTTTAGCATCTGCAAGAAGACATTGCTACAAATTTGATATTTCTCGTACAATCTATTCCTTATCTACATAATTGAAAGAAAGTGAAATTTATATATTTTATACTTTTTCCTTTTTTTATTTTTATAGGTTTTATGCTATTATATGCAAATTCTATATAATATTTTTAATTATAAAAATTAAATCATAAAAAATGTAAAGTACACACATATATATACGTTATAGAAATATAGCAAAAGTTAAACCCAAGAAAATTGGTTTAGTTAGGGCTATAATTGCATTAATATAAAAAAGTTTTGAATTCACATTTAAGTATATTTATACCTCATTTTTTTAGAGTAAGTAATGATACATATGTTTGATAAAAATTTTTGCATATATAATATTGTCACCGGTGCAGGTCTTTCTTCTCATCGACCTGCCCCTAGACACACCTTCGAGTCAAGAGTCATCAGTTGTATTTATAGAACGTGACTCGGTGATTGCATTGCCGTTTGCTAGTAACAAGTCGCCCTAATGATGCCATTGTCTGTTGCACCTGCATCCCCGTAATTTTGCGCGCGCTCGACTCTCTCTTTTTCCACCGGTCCACGTGACTTCTCAGCGCGTGTGCGCCTCTGGTTTTTGCACGTTCTCAAACTTGTCCGTATCTATTCGTATAACAGCCGATCGTGGTAATTCAATTCTAAAAAAATTAATTATACGATTCGCATAACTCACCCTAAACAATAATTTTCATCGTCATTTTTGTTGTACATGAGTTGTCTTCTGTGTTTGTACGATACGCGAAGAAATAGGACAGTGATAATCGTACCTTCGTGAAAAAAAAAGAAAAAAAAACGTACGTGAGAGAAATGCGACGATTCTTCCTTTTCTCTTAATTACTTTTAATTCGTCTCCGTGATTTAATCGCATCGCCGGGATGGTCGCAAGGTTCACTCGTAAAAGTCGCGCACGTCAGCGATACGATAGCTCGCAATTAATGGATAACCCGTTCGCATCATCTTCGTGCGCCGTTCTCTCTCTTTTTCCTCCTTCCCCTCCTTTCCTCTCTCTTTCTCTCTTTTTCTGTCGGCGCGTTATATTAACTCGCGATGATGACACAGTATTCGTTATACCATACTACCGTGGAGGGAAGGAAAAGAGGGAGAAAGTCGGGAGCGACGGGTATGCCCGATCATCATTATACGGCGTTTATCGTCGGCTGTATTTATCGTGCCAGCTATGGAATGCGACAGTGTGATGTACGGCACGTAGTAGGCTCGGCAGAAATGTTCTCGCGCGCGATTCCTCCTCACACGTTTTCACGCCAGTCGTTCGTGATGTACAAGTTTGCACGTCCTCCCTCGTCGCATAGAAGACACGTAAACGCAAACTTGCCGAAGAAAAATTTCGGATCCCCGACACGGAGATAGAGATATTCCTCGTGTAATCGAGTGAATCGACTAATATATCGAATTTATTTTTTTATACAAAGTATATCCGCGGTTTATTAAATTATTTATACAAACGTTTAACAAAATAATAGAAAGCTGAAAAATTTATATTTGAGAACAAAAAAATCTTTAGTTTTTCAGAAAACGTTTAGAGACTTAGAAAATTTAGAGCCAGCGGTCTTATCTAGAAAAATTATTAAACTGCTAAAAATATTAAATGTTAATCTCGTAAAAGGTGATTTATAGTACGAACAATCTTATGGGTTACGCACACACGTGAATGTACACGCATGTAATAATCGTATATCGGCCCTATATATGGAACAGCATGTAACCAAGCTTACGACGCTCGGTTAACGCGCTTGGTTACTTGAAATTGCAAGTCGTTCCATTGGCCGTCATCACATTATAATGATAGGAAGTTATACGAAAGTGGAGCAGAGGAAAAAAAGCACGACGCGATTAAATGTATTTCTATTTCGCGATTACAGATTTTATCAGTCGGTACACGATTATGTTGCAATTCTTTCTTTGCATATTTGAGAAATGTTTCTTTAAAAAATTTAACGCGACCTTATGCTCAACAAAGCTTTTCTTATAAACACGATTTTATTATAACATTATCGTCTTGTTATTATTACTATTATATCATTATTGACAAATATTGAATATTATTTAAATTCTATATGTATATGAAATATTGTTGCGACATTATTTATAAGAATTATAATATATTTTGTTGTCTGAAAATAGAATATTTTCGATATAAAAGTTTGATAAAAATAATAGAGTATCGTAAACTATTATCAAGGTCAATCAGTCTACAAGGATTAAATCATGAGTTATATCATATTTACCTTACGTTATCGATGCACCCTTATTTCCATTGTATAGCTCAGACGTTATCTACTTACAAACAGTTACGTAAGACAGACTGTATAATAAATTGATTACGATGATTGTGGTGAATTACACAGCTATATCTTCTTTTATTAAGAAATAGGTTATTACTTTGATTTAATTTTACATCTTTACGTCTTCTAATCGAGATATTAATAAAAAAAATTAAGTGTGTGTATATGGTATATATAACATATGTGTATACTGTATATGCAGTTATATGTGTATACTTGTAGTACATATATTTTTAAATTTATTTTTTGATGCGTATTCTCGTAATCAAAAACTCGCTTAATGTAAATTTAGAATTATTTGACATCTTAATATATAATTCGTGTAGTAGTAGAAATGACGATAAATAAGACCGGACCTAATATCGGCGGCCAACTGCGGCGCTAACGGGTATAAACGGCGTTTTCTTGCGCGAGCAAACTGTCGTGTTATTCCGTCTGCGAAACGAGATTAATGGACGCATTGTACCTTGCTACGACATGGCACAGTAATGTCGTGCACGCTCGTAAGTAACGCTGGAGATCATTGAGAACAGGCAGCACACACGTATTCGATTCTCTCTCTTTCTCTCTCCATCTCCGTCTCCTTTTTCTGTCTCTATCACTTTCCGTTTTTCACCTTCCATATCTGACAATGAGTTATATAAAGATGGATAAAAGACGCACAATATCTTATAAACATCGGAGATGACGTTAACATACTCGTTTAAAACCAGATTTTATCGCAGATGCATGAGAGGAAATTCCCGCGTTTATGCGCCGGCATTCCTTTCGCAGATTTTTGCGATTGTACGAAATGAAAGAGATTTGTCTTTCCTACATCTCTTATGACATTCATATATTTTGATATTTTGTATTTTAATTTCTTTGAATATTTAAATATAATAAATTATTGTGGTTTAATAATTAGTAACAAAAATAAATAGAGAAGAATATTATAGAGAAAATAAAGAGAATGTGTAATATAATAGAAAAGAGAAGAAAAAAAGAGGGAGAAAAGAGAAAATATTACCCTTTTATTAAAATTTGAAATCATATCTCGCGTACATAAATTATTATTACATTGGCATCAAACATGCAAAGTTACACCGTCATTCTATAATGGAATTCTCTCATTTAGCTGTTTCTTATCTGGCACGTACTGTTTGGACAGTGGCTGGTAGCATGTACTTTGAGGAGCTTTATTCACGATACATGGCAATTACGGGGCCATTGCTCCGAAAATTGATCGCATGCCTGTTTATTGTGACAGCGTTACCAAGGGGTTCACAAAATTTAGGTCAGGGCTGTATGCATGTACGGTACTTAACGCATAACACGTGCTTTTCCATTAATAATTATCGGCCGAATCACATATAAATACAGTGAGTTATGTCGACCAGCTGTTACGCGACGTCGTTAAAGCGAACTAAATCATATCATCTTTCATTCGCACGTATATAAGGATATCCCGTTCATCTTTATGAATAAGAGAGTCGAGTTTAGGATTTTTCTGTGATACTTGGCTAACACTCTTTAATTCTTTAAATGATTGATTATATAATTAAATTATCGAATTATAAAGAAACAGTGTGTACTCGACTAAATATGCAATATGAAATTTTGCACGCTGTGAAATTTAATTGATTCAAAATTACTATTTGTATATAATAATGATTAACATCGGGGAAATACGCGGCTAGATTTAACTCTCTTGAATTCCGATGCTTACAACGTTACCATCGTTTATCCTTACGCGTTGCGCGTCTTAGGTGATGCATTTCGCGGCATCATGACATAGGGTAGCGCTTACGGTTCCGCTCGCGAAGAAAGATGTGCGCCGACTTGAGCTTATGTAGCTAGCCGTTGCTTCACGCTACGGTGATTCGCCCACGTGGCGGAACTTACGGCGGTCCCGCGGGGTCAGTGGGAGTGGGCCCAGAAAACCGCTGTCGCATTATTCTCCCGAGCGAGGATCTCACGACGGCAGAAGAAGAAGATAGTAGAAAACGAAGCGGTGGCAACCGCAGACACAAGTTATTGGCCTGTTTACCTCTTCTGCCTGCGAAATTATCCATTCGTTCGGCTCTAGCAAATGGCTTCGCGGCTGGCTAACGCGCCGCCAAACGGGTGCGCTTGAGCCGCCGGAAGAAACCATCAAAAAGCCACCCGAGATGTTTTCCTCGTGAATATTACGACTTTCACGGCGCGCGCGGGATCTGGTACGTTGCCAGTGGACATTAAAGCGGGAAAAGAACTTCCGGCCAATTATTCTGGAGAAAGTAATATGGCTCTTCTCTCTCTTTCTCCTCTTTCTTTCTCTTTCTCTCTTCGGCGATCTCGCATCAGCGATAATATATCAATTTCTCATCGGCATTATGTCACCGATTCCAACTAATATCTATCAATAAAAAAATACTTAATGGGAACTAAAAAAATCCTAATATTTTTTTATCAATTATGACTTCTCGCGAGAAAATTATCTATTTCTAACAATAAACACGCTGCATGAAAAATTAAATTCTCATTAAAATTATAACTTCTTTTAAACAATATCAATTTTAAAATTTAATTTCCACCAAATTATCAAAAGAAAATATATAGGACCATGCATATGCATCATTCGAATATTTATTGATAATCATTGTGTTATGTTTATATAATTATCTAAAGAGAATATTTATCTAAAGAAAACTATTATGTATACTATTTTTTTGTTAATAGACTTTTTTTGTAACACATACATGTGTCGAATATTCTATGTATAACAGCGTAAAATCGATATTGTTTATACTACCTATTATAGACTATAAGTCATTTTCTTGATTACTCGAACGCTAGGGTATATAAACTAATCATAGAGACAGTTCTTAGTCTCTGCGATCTCGTTAACGTTTACTAATAAATTATCATTAGTTGTAATATCACATTATCGCGATCCTACCATCTTTATTTATCGCCTTTAGCTATCGCCGATGATGTAATTGAACGGTGCGCGATATGAATTTTCTTCTCGACGTCGCGGAGACATAGGTAAATCATCGCGACAAAAAGGAAGAAGGAATGGAAACTGGGTCGAGTTGAACGATCGCTGTAGGTAGACAGGTAGGTAGATAACGCTTGGCAAACGCGTATAAATGCGCGCTCGGTATAACGAGTCCACCCATGATTGTTGACAAACAATCCTGTTTACAAATAGTCAATAGACGAGGTTCTTGCGCCTGTTACGCTGCGCTCGATGACGAAAATAATTACTCAGGTCGCGTCGTCCGTGCCAAGGGTTATGATATAGAGACGAGCCGAGCAACATCATCGCCGTCATCGTCGTCGTCGTTGCCGCCGGTGGTCGTTATGTAAGACGGCGCGAGTGTACGCGAACGGTAGACGGTTTCGTGTCAAGGAGCCCCCATTTTTCCGTCCAACATATTCCAACGTCGCCGCGTTCTCCGAGGACATTGCCAAGTGGGACTTGGACTCGCGCTATGAAATAAATCTATCAACCGCGATAACGTAATGATTGTATCTTTATTACGGAACGAGATGTAGAATGTGTGCAGGTTGCACGTAATAACGGAAAATCACTGAGATAACTTAGCTGTAAAAACGAAATTTATATATATGTAGAATTTATATTATTTATGCATATATATTGTTAATATTTATCATGTGCAATTGTTCTCCAAATATTCTATAAGTATATATTTTGCAATTAAATTAGAAAAATAGAATCAGAAAATCAAAATAGAAAATCCACAAACATTTTGGTAAAGAATACGTAACTTGTTCATGCTTGCGATTTCTTTTTATGCATGTCGCATCGCAAGCATCGTTTCAATGAACTTCCGTTGTGCTGTTACGCGACACGGAATCCGCGATGACAGGATCCGATCCGCGTGCCTCGACTGCCTTTGAATATATAGAATTTGCGGTGCAACATAGGCATTCGGTAGTAGGGTCTATGTGTGTCGAGCCGTAGAAGGTGTGTATGCATGTGTGTACGTATGTGCCTGAACGAACCTGGATAAGAGCCGGCCTCGCTCGGGAGACGATCTATCTCAATAATCTGTAGACATGTGAACGTTAGATTTTCCCTTTTACTTTACCTTCCTTATGCTAATACGCACCATACTTTACGTTAATTGAGTAATTGAATGGCTTCCTCTCCTCGGCTCAACTTTACTCCTAGTTGGTTGCGACATTTTGCGGGGCTTGCGACATTTTGCATGACGCGACAGACTAGTATCTTTCACATTACTTTTGACTTTCTTACATAATGTCTATACGATTACCTCCAGATTTTTTGATTCTTGACATTTTTAAATTTGCAAATGCATTTTTTATATTTATAAAAAAGTTATGTGTAATATATTTTTTCTGTATCATCATATTTCGTACGTGTAATGTCATTATTTTTCTAATAATTTATTATTTCGGTAGGATTAATGTCAAGAAGATTTCAAAGACATTATTTAATAATCGATTTTCTGCTCATATTATCATATAACTTATATATGGCTCTCTTATTATGTAATATTATTATAGTAAAAAGTAATATTATGTAATATTATTATAGTAATGAAGGATAGATGACTGAATTATTACGCGGCTATATATTTTAGCAACAAGTAATTTGTGATAATATACTTTAACTTTCTGCCTTCTTTGCGATCGATGAACAAAAGTTAACGTCGTCTATACCTCGTTTACATCTAGTACCTCATTTTTAAATAATTATAGATCAAATAAAATTATTTCAAGAATTTTCTATACTTTAAACATCCGAAAAGTAAACAAAAATTTAAATATTCAAGATTACATCCAACTATTTAATCAAAATCTAACAATTTAAAAATGTCAATGGTTCTTTTCATCTCTGAGCTATATGTTGACTGCATCTATTAACGAATAAAAAACTAATTACTATCGAAAAGAATGAGATATAAATTGCGCGGACAGCACAGGATCTTTGCTGATATCTATATTTTTTAGAGAAAGAATCTCGCGCCGCGAAGAGATTGAATGTCAAGATATTTTATCACGATTGCCGAGGTTTATAGGTCATTTGTATGCGTAAGAGTGCATCACGCTCGCGAAAACTGGTATCGGAATTTCCCAAGCTCGCGCCGGCGCGATGACGAACGATGGAGATTCCGCGGATCAAGTAAACCACGAGCGTGTTATAAAACAAGCGTACATTATATAGCATAGCACTATAGCAGATAGTATAGTTAAACAATCTTACTCCGATCTCTCTCTCTCTCTCATATATACGCCTGCGCGAGTCAACGTACGCGTTACATCGATTCTGAGGCATCGATTCCGCGACCTGTGTTGTTATCGGAGTAAATCAATCTTTTCCGTTATCGATAAAACGGCTGAACGGTCATTCCGAGAATAGCGGCCGGACGTGGAGCCTGGTACTTGACGCTGTGTGTTTTCACGCACGTAGTTTACGCACGTAGAGCGTCAGTTTGCTCAGCGTCCGCTCGGTGTCGATATGTCAATACCGAGAATACATCGCAGCACGTGCTGCTTAGAAGATTGTGCAGCCTTAGCGGTAGACTTTCTTTCGTGTGAATATTTTTTTATAGGAAAGCTGCTTTATAATTCTTCTTTAGAAAAGCGGGAGAATTGAGGGATTTGTTGAAGTGGTTTACTATTTTAAAAGAAAATGAAAAAATTGAAACCTATTTCCCTCAATTCACTTTATTATATATTTTTTTATCCTATAAATCTTTTTATCAATATATAATTTCTATTAAAATTAAAACAATTAAAAAACGTGTCATTAATATCTATGATAATTAAACCACACAAGCCATATAAGTAATGTAGTAATTGTATTAATTGGATTTGTACTATATATTGTTTAGCATATTTATGGTCTTTGATGAAAAATCCTTATTTTAAAAGCCCTTGATTTAATACGTTTTGTAAAATGATTGGAAAATCAGATTCGGTAACAAAACAATCCTAACATAACAGGTCGACGTCATACATCTGCCGATAATCAAACCACTATGATTTATGATGATTGTTTCTGACTGACTTCACCTAATCTTTACAGCCGTGTTAGTACGTTTTTGAATTTTACGATTGGCAATGAATACAACATGCGATTATTCTATTATTGTCAGCTGGGGAATTGAAGAAAAATTATTGATTTTTTTCGATCGTCGATAGTTGTATCGATAATGACTTATTGTTACTTAATTGTCATTTGAAGATACTAGAAATATTAAGCAATTTCTTTTTCGTATCGGTATAAGTTTTCGACATATTTTTAATGAAGCCTGAAATAGAAAAAAAAGAAACGTGCGAGTTTAGCGGCTCATTTTACTGCTGCATCGTTCGCATTCACGTTCGACCTTGCATTCTTTTCGACGATCGGCGCGCATAGTCAAACGATGCGCCATATATTCGGCTAATTTGCAATATACACACGATCGCGTTAGTAGAACTCTGGTAAAACTATCTAATAAATAATCCATGTACGACGTATGTGCGCGCGCCTCGCTTTAATGCCTGCATGTTCCGCTACTCGGCTTGATTCGCGGCGAAGTTTTCTCCGCGAATCTCGTCGTTTTAATACCATCCGCGCCGATTAATATTTCAGGCGCATGAATATTTTGTGAGACATTTACCGTTCATGTTATGACTACCTGTACCCTCGTACATGCGGGAATACAACATCAAACAGTCATCAAAACGCGATTAATGTAACATTCCACGTAGGCTCGTGTTCCATTCGACGAGGGACTTTAATTTACTTCGCAATTCCTCGTATGTTGTATTAATTTTTTTACGGTCGTATCGTTCAAACGAGATATTTATTAACGTTGAATGGCCTTTCGGCTCGATTCGATTTGTTTCGTTGCGAAATTGACTCGTCCCTTCCAATCTGGAGCGATATTTTTCATCATCGACGGCTTACAAACACTCGATGGCGGATGATATCGAATTCCCGTGCTTAGATGGCGATGAACTAGCGGTAACGTTGAAAGGCTACGCCTTTCGCTACCGAAACGAAATTCGATAAAGATACTATTTCTAACGAGTTTGCGAATTTCATTGCTCGTCTACGTTAAATCGCGAGAATAAAATCGGAACAATCGAGAGCAGTTTATCGAATGAAATTGTACAATGCGACAGAATGCTGTAACTCAAAATTTGCGCAGAGAAAGAGAGAGAGAGAGAGAAAGGGAGGAAGGGAGGGAGAATCTCTCAGGTGACTTTGTAAATTATACATGGACGCTATTCTTAGCAAGTTACAGGGATATGCGGGTACTGAATAGTTCCGGACACAAGTACTACTCCAAGTTTCCGAGCACTCAAACTTCCGAGTTCTCAAACTCTTGGGATAAGTCTGCAATTTGCAAGGACCTACTCGAAAACGCGTAACTTCGAGAAGCCGTTTGTCCCCCTCTCGTCCCCTTTTCTCTACCATTCAAATTACTACCACTCCAACAAGCAGTGATAATTACGCCCGGTTTCCGTTCTTTGCGCATTTATATAAATCATGTTATTTAATCTTTCCGTTTTATGCGGAAGAAGTCTCTGTCGCGGCACGTTTATCCTCGCGTAACTCTTGGTGGTTTTTTTTGTGCTTCTCGTTGTCATTTCGCATCGTTCTTTTTTTTCCTCAATGAGAAAACATCGGCGTCGAGGCGAATTGCATAACAACGTTAATTGCAATTAACATTACGTTACGCGTCCGCGGAATGGCGCTCTGATTACCGTGAGGAGATACGCGTCTGCGCGCACACGCTTCTCCGCACGCAACGTGTTTTAGCAAAGTCCTCGAATGCGAACGCGATATTATACCTGTATAAATTGGGCGATCGGGTTTTTTATATTAAAAATTGAAGAGTTACTAATTTAATAAAATTGATTTTAAATATGTAATTAAAGTGACTGTTATAAAAATTATTTAATTTTTATATATTAATTACTTGTTTTTTGTCATTAGAAACTTTTTAAAATTTTCAAAATTTTCATCATATTTACTAGTCGATTTATGTAAAAGAAATGTATTAGGTACATAAATAGATATTTCGGAATTAAATGAAAAGTGGATACAATTTCTATTTATTGAAAAAAAATTTAAATTGAATTTTTTTATTATGAAAACGTCAAGATATTAATAATATCTAAGTTATTAATCATTAAAAATGATCAAGTTATAGGAAAAATATTCTAAATATTTCATATATAATTTGCATTCGGAGGAAAATAATGCGTAAATTTTTGGCACGGATCGTGTGCGTTTCGCAGCCATTGCTGGCGCGATTGCATAAATTCAGTACATAGGCACGAGGCATAGTAAGTAATAGCTGTAGTACTACAGCGCGTACTATGCGCGGCCACTAAATGGAAACTTGAATGAAACTGGGAGCAATCGTTTCTGCGATTCTAAGTATGGATAAGAAAATGCGCCGATTACGTGGTTGGGAAGAAAAACGAACGGAGTTGTGTTATTACATGACATTACGTGCCCCAACGTGTTTTTTCCTAAACTGTCAACTATAACAGATAAAATCTCTCGATCGACCATTTTACACTTAGTATTTTTCATGTAATTTAAGCGAAAATTGCGCAGTACGTTCACTCAATCTATTACACTATAGTTTTTCTCCATTTAAGATTTTTATGTTTAATTTTTTCATCCACAAAAATTATGTCGAAAAGTTGAAAATATAAGTGTCGATTGAGAAAAAGTTGTTTTTGCCAGCGTATCCTTGTGCATACGAAATATTGCCATGTTTTCTGGGAAATAATGCTTTTATCGTCACATCGTGATCAAAATGCAAACCAAATTTAGAGAGATTTAATTCCGATCACGCGGCACAATTCTTTCTTTTCTTATTTTCTTATTTTATGCCAGTTGAAATTACTGAGAGAACATGTAGGGAATTTATAATTCGGCGAAGTTTGCGCATACAATACTCGATATTCTTTTTCGCGGTGTAACTTAATTACAGAAGGATAACCAATTCACAGATTTTATCGAGTTAAATTAAATGCATACATATTAATGGAGCGTCTATCTGACATTGCTTTATTAAAAATATCGAGACGAACGTATCTTTGATGGGTATTTGCACGTTGAAGAATTAACGGGAAGCGGCGTGCGCGCGTGTGGGTCATCGTTTCATTATCCGTAACACAGTATAACTCAATCTTTGATTAATTGAACCTAAAACGCACACGTGATCGACGCGTCAGCCACTGCTGACGAGGCGGGACGAGCGCGCATAATGCGATTCTAATTCATTCACACATCAGATGAGAGTGTCGAAAATAATTTTCTATTATTCGGCTATCTATCCACAGAGAGAGCCGACACGGTTTTCTTTCGACGATTGGCGTGCGATGCGAGTCGATTTATTATCGTAACGAGTCGCGCCGACGCGCTGAAAATTAATTATGCTATCAATTAGCTTTATAATATCAGTGTTAAGTTAAAGTCAGTATTAAATTAATTAATATTTATCAAGTTGCTGTTTTGACGCGATGACCTTTGAGACGATTTTTTTTATAATAATGTAATGTATGAGATAAAAAAGAGGAAAATTTGACAGTTGCGTTAGATTGAATCCTCGCTGAAGACGAAACTATTTAAGATAAATTTTGATTAATTGGGAAGATGAAGCTATGCGTGAAAAAAATAGCGGCAATAATTTTCTATAAACTTCTCGAGTTACATGCGATGATCGTTTTCTTGCAATCCGAGGGAAAGCAAACTAAAAAGCCAACAGGTGTACCGTCACCGTGAGATCTTTTCTTCAATTCTTTTTCTTTCAATTTCGAATCCACTCCGAGAAAAAGCTAACGTGGAAATGCGATAATGCAAAATCCTCTGCCAAACCATTTATAAGATTCTTTTTTTCGACGACTTTTAATTAATGTCAAGAGGTACCTTTTATTAAGATAAAATTTTTCCTACACAGTAATCACCAGACTTACATTTTTCTTAATATTCCAGATTCATTAGAAGGTAATCATCGTCGAAAGGAAAGCAGCAATGAGAATTACTTATTCCCGCATTTTATAATTCTCATTAAGTTGATTCTCATCCGAAATTAATTAATATCTCCGTCTGTCGGCGACACATTTTTTACTGAGACTTGAAAGATTCGGGTCGTTAATTCTCTCGGACGTTTTAATCGCGTGAATCGGGTCGCTCGGGAACAGAAGGTGGCGAAAAGAGAGAACGTTGAAGTTGGTGCGCGCGATTATCCGCCGCGACAGTATCGGAACTAAAAGTCGTACAGCGTGAACGGGGCACACGGCTCGCCCGAGGACACGGAGATTGCCCGTGTCGCTTTAAAGTGTCTATAAAATGCGCTCTCATCCGGCGTGGCCGCCTTCTCGCACGGCATTGCCAGCCGCGACGACATTCCAGGGCCCGGCGTGGGCGGGCCTTTACGCGCGTCATATTTCGCGAATATTATGCGACTACGTTCTTGCTCGGACCATTAGGTTCGCCCGCGAAAGAATGCGGAGTGAGAAGGAGAGGAGGGGTGATGGGAGAGAGGGAGTTGCTCGTTACCTCTGGAATGCTGGTCATTGATTCTAGCTGCGACCGGCATCGGAATCGGTCGAGCGAGCGAGCAATGCGCGACCTTTCGAGAATCTTTCGATACATGCGGACACACAGTGTCGATTGAATTCCCAGCGAAATAACTATTATTTAAACTGCGAGTATAATTCGGAAACGTTAATTTTTTTTTATTTCCCCTCTTTTTCGAGAGAGTATTTATCTATCGGATAAGTTTTGTGATACGTCAAAATACATCCGCTCTCTGGCGTCTGTATTTACGAAAGATGTAAATATAATTTAATTTAATATATTTATTTATATTTTATTTTAATTATTTAATTATTTTAATTATTTATATATATCTTAATAAATCAGAAATTTAAATAGAATATTAAATAGAGCAATATAATAAATTTAATCGATAACGATACATTTTTATTAATAATCATATTAATTTAACTTTGACAATCCGTTATTTTTGCAAACAAGGGAGAGGGGAAAAATATTTTAAATTTGTAGCTATATATTTATAGGTGTAATTTTAAAATATACAAGTCGAAAGAACTTGACTCGTGTCGCTTGATCTTCAGCGCGCAGACTTTCGGCGACGAGCTGATTCTCCGCGTAATCCGGGCGACGAGGTGGTTCTCGTCACGACGGAATTTACTGCGATCGTTACTCTGCCGGCTGCAGAGCGCAATTTCCAACGCTATTTCGATCTCCTTTTTCCATTCGTGAATCGGCGGAGTCGCCGATAACCACCGCTCTTTTTCGCGTACATGCCGTCTGCCGAGGCGCTTTTCGAGCGAGTCGCGTCGCGTTAAACGACGATAAAATCGGATTATAATCCACGGCGCGAAACGCGCGTTCGCGCCGCGATAAATGTCGGCGCGCTGATTGTACAGTCATTCACCCTCGTTTATTGCGGCTGGTGTTATTGGTGTCCAGCCGGGCCGCGCAGTCGAGTCCAGCGACGATAATGATGCGAACGACGATGCTTATCTCGAAAAGAGGGTCAAGTACAAGTTTTACGAGCCGTCGCCGCCGCCGCCGCCGCCGCGACGAGACGGAGCTTGCGTCTGGCCTTTTTTCCCCCCGTTTCGCGACGCGCGTGTGCAATTTAGCTTCTACTCGATAAATCAGCGGGAATTAAGTATCGTTCATCTTGGGATTAATGCCGCGTGAAAGGTAATGCGAACTTTCAAATAACGAGTTTCGAATGTAGCTGTCGCACGTAAATCATGTATTACGTCACGTGTATTAATTATCCGATTTATTTGCCATACGATTATTAGGCTCATTAGGCTCTTGCAAAGAGCCTTAAATTATAATATTTGATGTTGCACAACGTTTTAATAATATGTTTATTATTATTGTTTATGTATTATTAATTTTGCATAATAATTATTATCTAAAATAAGCTATACTGACAGTGCGAGTTTATTATTATACTTACCCCACTGCAGAAAAATTAATTTCGAGTTTTGTCATGAAAAATAGAATAAACTTATAAATTATTTGCGTTCTCGAACCGTTTAATCGAGAACGATGGTTTGCGGTTTTAATTGATCGGTTATCGGCGCGATGTCTCTCTCGTACAACGCAAACTGACGCGCTGCAAGAATCTCATCCGAAAAATGCAATCTTGCAGATAATTGATTCGAGAACTTCGATCTTCACATAGGAAAATGGCTCGAGAGCGCAACGAGAAACGACGTTGTTGTTTTTGCGGTTGGCGAGTTTTCGAGTAAACGATAGGGAATGAACCTTGGAATCTAACCTTCGATCAAGTCTTGTCTTTTAATCGCGAGATACAAGTTGCAATCATTTCCCGTATATATCGGGATATTACATTTTATCTGTAAAAATAAAAGAAATTGTAAGAAACAATTATTATCTCTATCTTTCCGCGATGCGAATTAAAAAAGAGTTTATTTCTGAAGATAGGGAATTCCAAGAATAAATTAATAAATGAATCATAATTATATAAGTGGATGAATCTCGACTTGTATCTATAGTTGACGTAATCGAATATTCGAATGAGACATTTCGCGCTTTCGACGAGGGGATGGAAGAGGAAGACTGATCCTGACCCTGGACTAACATGCGAGATAAAGTGATGCTGTCGCCACAACCATAGTGGCCGGCCGCAGCGCGGTTTCGGATCGACGGATAGACGTACAAGCGAGGAACTGACAGTGATGGCAGACGCATAGCCACATAGTCAGACAGTGAGTGCTGCGCTATTTTCAGGGCGCAGTCGCCTGTGGCGTCTACCGTGCACGAGCCCGACTTAATCGTTTCGCTCTCAACATGATGGCATCTCCTCCCGGTAGATAATTTTGGAAAAGATCGAAATAGTGTCGCGTTTATTATAATACGAAATAATTCGGAAGAGACACTCGTCATACGAGACGCCGATTTTCTTTCCGCCTTTTGCCCTCTTTGCGATCTTTTTCAGATTGTTTTGCACAGCACAATATGCTATATCGTTCGATAAATTTTTTAAACTTCGATTGTCATCCATCTTGTCAACGGAACGCGAAAGTGATGATGAATCACTCGCGTTCTCGACGTATCAGTTGAGGCAGCGGCCGATATAATGGCGTATCTTACGATTGCGTTTTACGACCTGTTGTATAATTCGTTATCTCGCAAGAACGGAATTTTTATGCTCGTTTTATTAGAGACCTTTTCTCTTCTCTATTCTCTACGGTTGTCTGTAAATCCTGCGATATGATGCTGTTCGCGTCGCGAAAAAGCTTCGTCCATCGCACGATCGTTCGCTCTTGTAACAACTTGATCGTTACTGCGCTGTCGTTGGCTCATGCATCGTTTCACTTGCGAAAGACGGGTCCCCTGCGTATCCCGCGCTTTATCATATTTCGGTCGTAAAAAATATCATCTTGCTCGTGAAAATCTCGTCGAGATCATCATACGGACACTAACTTTATTTTTTATTTAAGAGAATTAGGCATATCATTTCAGAAATGATTAATTTCAAACGTATAATCTGCACGTTTTATCTTTTTTAAGTTGTGTAATTCGATATCATATCCGTGAAATACAATACTATAGATGATTTATAAGAAAAAGAAGACGATATTTATTTCGCAGAAATAAGAAATATCGCGACGCATTTCTCATGAATAATATGATCGATATGTCCGTCATAAAGCGCTGTTCTAGAAGCTTTGATAAAATGTTTTCGATATATTTTACCATCGTTTAAATTCTATGTCATAGTATAGCAGAAGCAAGAAGCTTGCGAGCGACAGAAGAAACGTCTATCTTTGTGCTTCGATCATGCTCGAGTAACGTTGGTGGCGTAATAAAAAAAATTGCACTCATATCGGTAAATTCTGTATCGTACGCACCTTTTGATAAGCTTCGCGTACTACGCGCATTTGTTCACGTTATGTGCATAGATTAGTGAATCGACCAATTTAGAAAGTCACCGCAAATGTTGAGTGATATTATTTTCAATAGTTTTCTTCTTTGATTGTCAATGAAATCATTTGCTCTACGATTTTGCTAAACGGATAACTTGTAATTTAGATTCTTGGAAAATCAGGCAATTTATTTTATCCATTTTCTTATTTTATTTCATTTTTATTTAATATATATTCCATGATATATAATATTCTTGGAGAAGACACTTGTTAACATACCGCATATACACGTACGAAAATTTTTATATTCAAATATAATTATATATTTAAAAGAGAAACGGTACTACAAGACTAAATTAGGTTAAATTTCTTTTAGTATCTGATCCAATATAAACTATTTTATCTCACTATGAAATCGTGGACAGAAAATTGCGCAATCGAGCTGCTGCTGTTATTAGGAACGCGACGATCGAGATTAAAGCGAATCGAGACAGCTGACGATCCTCTACTCGTGTAAGTCTTTGCGAGAGGACGACTTTGCGCGACGTCCCGGTTTCGATCGCGTCGTCCGCGTTCAAGGCCACGCAAAAAGTTCAAGCATGCCGCAAATGCAACCACAACGGTACCCAGCGGTATACGATGCGATAAGAAGACGCGCCACCGGTCTTACTTTGTTGCTTCTTCTTTTCTTCGTTCTCCCTGGTCCCCGAAGATTCGCGCAGCGCGCGAAGGAAAGAAGGAACAGGGGCAAAAACCAGTTTCTCACGTGAAACTGAACCGGCAACCTCGTTATTCGAACTCGAGCAGGCGAACGTCGCACGCGTCGGCCTTCCATACTTTGGACAAACCGACCAACCGGTTTCGTTCATGAACATTAATCCGGATGGCAGTCGCGCGCGAAATCGACGTCTTCTTATTTCTCGAACGTTTCTCTCGTCTGCGTTCGAAGGTACCAAAAAATGCTGAGGTATTACACACGCGTCCTTCAACGCTCACGATCGGATCAACTATGCGTCGTTTCTCATTACATTTCTGAATTTGATTAATCTTTTTTTTTTTCTTACTAGTAAGAATTTTTCGCATTGGATTATTTGAGAAAAAAGTAATGTATACAGATTATTTAGGTCACATCAAGTTGAAATGCAGAATATTTGTGATATTATATAGACTTCGAAATTTCTTAGCCTTCAGATTCTTGATTATTTTTTCATAAATACTTCTTGATGCATATATGTATAGCTTATCATTAGAGACATTAAAGCTTTCAGAATTATATCTTTCTGTTTAATTAAGGATCACGAAACCGAGTATAATTAATTGAAGAGATTCGAAACGCGTTCACGAATGAGGAACGCTGCACGAAACGGCGGAAGTAAAACGCCTTTATGATGATCTAAATTTGTAGTGTTTAATTTTAATTGTACCTCATGAAATTAACATTAATATGAACGATTTCAACGATTTAATATGAACGATTTATGTTTGACAGTCGTAATATGAAAGTCGGGAGATAAAAAAAACACTAATTTCTTCACAAATTTAAAATCAATACATTTCGTTACAATTTTATCTTTATTCTTCAAAATAGTTCTAAACCATAAATTCTCAGCTGCAAATAATGCTGACTCTTGAAAAATGCGATATGAGAGAAACGTATACTCTCTCTGCTCCTCTTCTCTGCAATCTATGCCCCAAGTCGCGCGTGATATCGTTCCGTTCTCGCGGATTCTGACAGCTCACACACGTTCGAGAAGAGTATAATAATAGCAGCGTAACGTCGTCGTCGCGGCTCGGGAAGTATGTACGTTTGAATTTACTATGAGCGTCGATAGCGATCGCGGCCATTAGCACACAATTTCTTTCCGCCATGGAGCGAGACTACGACGTGCGTATGTGCCTTATATGCATCGTCGGGTGAGAGGCAGCGTACGCTCCGGCTCGTAAAAGGCCGACCGGGGGCTAAGCAAGGCGCGGCGCGACTCGCCACTTTTATGAATGAATGTAGTTCAAGTGGGCGTGCACAGCCTGTGTGTGACTGTGCGCCGATCATAGGTGTGTGCGCGCTTCCGTCTCCGTACCACGCGTGCACGCGCGAACGGCCAGTCTCGAGCGATACTCGCGATGACACGCGTCCTAAGTTACCGCGATGTCCTTGCATGCATAATCAGGATGATTGACAGCCCGATGCGTTGAGCTCATTGCTCGATCCGGAAGATGATTTCATCGCCCGACGTTTCCGCTCGCGCATTCTTTCACGATGTATAGCTTAAATATTATTTTATGGAATATTTTATGACAGTTATAAATTAAATCATAAGCAATTTGAGAAAAAAAACTTGAGGAAGATATACTAACATTCTTTTTTAATCGTAAATATTAAATATCTATTCAAATTTACACAATATAATAAATTAAAAAAAATCTTTAAAATCACAGAGAGATAATAAAGCATTATTTACACATGGTTTCGTTAAATTTTAATTTGTGTTCAATTGCTATGGTGACGAAGCAATAGGAAAGTTTGATTCATCTACTAATTGAAGGTAACCTAGTAACCGAGTCGCGCCAGGATTTGGTCGAGATCGTCCGAGCTTTGCACGCCCAGTGACACTCCATTTTCTCGGGCAAGTGCTCGGAAGAAGCATACCACGGGGACGGTCGGTCCGCCCTCGCTCGCGCCAAAACCCGACGACGACCGCGCTCGTCGTGGGTTTTAAACGAGCGTCGTTAATCACGAGGCGAGACAGTCTTGAAAGTCTCTTAACTCACCGCCGGGCTCGCGTCCGGCGTTTGTTGCGCGTTTGTTCGCGCAGGACTCGTGTGGGCCCACCGTAGATTGAGATCGGCAAGAACTGACTTTTCGTGCCTGACTGGTTTCACCCACCCGACTCGCGCGAAACGTATCACGAAAACCGTTCATGGAAAGGATAGAATCTGTGTCGCGCCATACATGTATCGCGAATGTGTGATCATCGAGCTATTCACCGCCAAACGTCATCGTCCAAGTTTTGCGTGACCGATAAAAAGTATTCTACTATTTAGAAGTATCGTGAAACGATGTAGAGCAAAATATCGAATTGTATTTAGCATTCGTAATTTCACGACATTGAATTTCGATAATAAAAAAAATTAATGTAATATATTGTTATATAAAATTTCAATATTAATTTTACATATATTTATATCTATATACGTATAAAAGTATTTGATTGCGGATTTAATACTCGGCGCAATGTTTATCTCGATCGATTTTCTGCTTCGTCAAATATCCGAGATTCGTGCTACGTTAAATCGCTAAATATCTAAAACTCTATTCCGAGAATCGATGCAGATAGGGTTAATTTGCGTCTTCTCCGGCCTCTCGAAATATCTGACGGAAATCTAGTCAACGCAATTTAATGTAATAAGAAATAAGATATCTAGATTAAAATATAATCGATCGTTTTGTGAAATAAAAGGGATAGATCATAAAAAATTGTCTTATCAATTATACAAATTATATAAAAGTTTGTGTATTTTTTGTGAAAAATTGAACAGTTTTTAATGTTCTAATGCATTTTAATTTTCCATATCGCTTTTAAAGAAAGTTGCTTCGCAACATTTCTTTTTAAGTGCTCAAGTAATACTATAAATAATTCTTACTAAGTAATAACTAGAATAGAATTTTACTTTCCATCAGGAATTATCCTTTTTTCCACTTCATTTATGTTTGATATACGTTCTATGCTATTAGGAGGATAAAAGATTATGATTATTTATTCGTTCATTTCTTATTCATATAACATGGTACAACAGAATCAAAGTACATAAATGTATGAAATGTTTAATTAATTTCACAACCCATTATGAGTGCTAGATATTTAAAATATTCGAGTCACGCTAATTGTACGTTTTAATATTTTTCGAACAGATTGGATGTAGTACCTGAGATTTACAAGTCTATATTAATGCCAATGATTTTATATCGAAAATTTTTCTTCTCCATTTTTCGAGCATTAAAAAAATTTTGCATTATATCAAGGATATACATTTTCATTACATCGCGAATATTACGCTCTTTATATATACATGGAATTTTTCCCTATCGTATCCTTCGACAATACGAGTGGTGGACAAATTGTTCGATACTTTAACGCGGAAAAACGAACAAATACGATGAAAGCGTACAAACGAGTTATCGTTTTCCTGATTAATTGACTAAAACGAATAAGCCAATAACAGTTTAATCGAGTAATCGTTTATACGTTCGTTTAATTACTCGCTCGAGTAAAGTGCGCGCGCAATCCTATGTGATCGGCGCATTTAATACTTTTCGCGTCCGAATATATTTTAATGCCAGCTGTGGTACTATCAACATAAAGCACAAGTCCATTACGACATCATCGTAAACTCGCCATTGATCGTTTAATGCGTCGTACATTAAAGCGAGCTCTTTTAATCGCCACTTTTTTCAACCTGACAATAGAAAGCGATCGATAAAGCTGATCGCGTTTCGAGAGATATCGGCCTCGATTAATTAGCCGCCTAATTAACGTGATGCACGCGCGCGTAATCGCCGGGCGATGCATTATTTATCGATGACGCGCTAATTGCTCCAAACAAGAACAAACGAGAACGTATGTCTCGCGAGCGCACGCATGTCTATTCTCTAATTTCCCGCGATTCAATTACTACTCCCCCGAGACGCATTACGATCTAATCGCGTTATCTCATTTTCGCGCGTCTCTCTCCCCTATCTCGGTCCCGGCGAGACAGGGATCAGTTGTTTTGTCTTACGTAATGCGGAATGTCGTACGGCGTGAGCTGGGTCGAAGTAAAAAAGACGAGGAGAAGCGTACAGATCCGCGGAATGACGGGGAGGAATGTTTCTCGAACCGCGGCGGCTTAAGCGAGCGTAATAAAAGTAACAGGAGAAGAAGCAAGGACACGAGAGACGGAGATGATAGTGGTGGTGATGGTCGACGAAGAGGAACAAGAGAGGAGATATTCGCGCTCCTCTCATTCACGCCACCGCGAAGACGGTGTTCTTCCTCGCTGAGACGACTAATAATACCTTCTTTTTGCTAGCGCGTTTTCTTCTGGCCGCTTCCTGCGCGAGATAGAGTCGCGGAGATTTTGATCGCTCAGGTCGTTTCCTTCTTTCTCGTGAGGTCGACTTTGTCCAGGAATTCCTTTACGGCCTCGCACCAGCACTCGGCGCGAATATCCTTGCGACGAAGCAAGATGCGCGCACGCGCTCGCCAAGAGGAATCTATTATCTCGCGCGCGCGAGGCAATCTCGTCTCGGGAACAGAATCTTGCTCGCGATCTTCGGAACCGTTTCCGCTCCGTTAGCCACGCGTCTTCGCGTCTAGGTCCGTAGACAAGAGCCTGGAACGGTGTGTTTAACGTTACTTAATCCATTCGTCCGCGGCAGCCAGCGGTAAAGATAGGAGAGGGGAATCCGAGTGCTTGTTCTCGGGTCGTCGGCGAATATTTTTACAAAGGGAATGTGCTTTTCCCTCAATTTCAATTGTAATTTTCCTCATTTTTCTACGAAATCATACTAGTATCTAATATATTAACATTGATGAATACGCAGTAACCTAATAAGAAACCAATAAAATTGTTATATTACTAATTGATGTTTTTTTAATATTAGTAAAACAATGATTTAATTCGATATTATAAAGCTGTATAATGTATTTGAATTTCTCAAAATAAATCAAATAAATCACAAAAATAATTGCTAATGGAAAAACTTCCGAGCTGAATATTGAGAAAGAGTTAATATCGATAGGAATGTGAAATTTTATATAATATTTTGATAAAATGTGTGACATAAAGTAAGAAGATTGCTAAACTATAGATATGAGAAATAGCTGTGAAACGGTGAACACATTATCAGGGAAAGAAGCAGCTGGAAACTTTATCGATGCGCGATGAATTATTTATCAAAAGCGATGCATTCGAGAATAGAGCTTTTCTTTGGGGCTCCAGCTTGATCTCTCAGTATTATTTTAAAACACGGCAAAATACGACGTACAATTTGCTGAAAAAGAATCTTTTCCACCATCCATTAGGAGCTACTTAATCGTTTATTCGAACGAGATTTTCCTCTTGTCGCTAACATCCAAATATTCCTTTCTCTTTCTCTCTCTCTCTCCATCTCCTTCTTTATCCGCTAAGGATCGGTCGACTCGG
Organism: Camponotus vicinus; assembly: GCF_025532165.1. Classification (NCBI taxonomy): domain Eukaryota; kingdom Metazoa; phylum Arthropoda; class Insecta; order Hymenoptera; family Formicidae; genus Camponotus; species Camponotus vicinus. Next base: position 4,805,960 of record NW_028141981.1, on the reverse strand, counting down.
AGCCAGCGCTAGCCTCGCGGAACACCGAGAACGAGAGACAGAGAGAAAGAGAAACGTCTCGGCTTTGCTCGTAGTTAATCGTAATGTGCCAAGAGAGGAAAGTAACGTGCGCGCGAGCGATAAGATCACTCCTCCGCTCGCCGTTTGCGCGATTACTCCGGCCGCTCGTGGATTATCTGACAAGAGCCTCGCGCGCAGAGTTATGCGTATCGCCCACGCCCAGTCCATGAATTGTATCTCTATCCTGCTCCCGGAAGTCTGGCTGATATCGATGCGGCGTGGCGCAGCACGGCCGGTCAGCGTGTTCCATTCCCGTGACGTTTGCGCCAACGTAGCGAACCGGCACTAAAGAATCGGATCGGAACGGCTAATGAAGTCGGAACAAACGCTATCTTTACGACGAATATAATATACGTGGCCTGCGAGGAACGGGCATTTCGTGACATCTCCGGTGGCAAGGAGCGCCGCGAAATTGTTTCGTTGATTTATGATACGCGATCGTAACCGAGCGCTTTCACCGACTGACGGACGATATATATCGCCTCTTGTTCGTTTTTCTCTAATTAAATAGGAGTTTAACACGCTGCGTATCTTGCTCATTTAAAGTAGATTTTCTATATGAATATCTTCACGAGAAGTGAAAAGTTTCTTTATACATTACATTTCAATACAATATTATTATAATTTATATCTATAAAAACATAAATATCAGTAAAAATATGAGGAATAAAGTTTGACTTGCGCATAAATCTGAAAATATGGACATCAATATAAGTTTTTTATCTCTAAAACCTTTTGCTGTAAAACTTGATATTTTTTCTCGTATTAAGCTTGAAAGAAAACAAGTATTTTTGGATAAAGTACGCAGAATCTTTTACGGAATATACGAGAAACACGTAAGAGACTGGAGAAGAGCGACAACTCTGTTGAAAAATTGTTCGGAGCATCGCGGAAGTGGGAAATTATGCATATGAATTGAGGTAAGACGATTATGACGCCGGTTAAAGTGTCATTAGTATGCCGTAGCATGCGTGGAAAGCGATGGGGAGACGCGGTGAAACTTAACAAGAATATCGATTTCGCGTTTCGTTGCCACGATCGACTCTTTAAATAGTCGTGCGCGCGCGTGGCGCGACACGATGATGATGATACTCTTCTCTAGACTCCGGCAAAGTTGGTTAAAACGCTTACCGTGTTGCGTCGGGAAATCAAATGAGTGTTTATCACGCAGCGCGCGGTGAGCGCGATTCTTATTTTTTCGGTGTCACGCTGGAAAGCGCGTAGCATCCGCAAAGTGCTACCGGACGAACGGATGCGGGGATATTACGGTGGATTAGCCCCTGATTTATTAATCCACTTTTCTCTCGGCAGTCCAGCGGCCACTGCCGTCGCCCCAGTTGAGTGAATCCACGCGAGGGAAAGATCTTTCTTCCTTCGTAACCGGGCAGCATTATCTTCCCGAGAGAAAAAGAGAAATCCGGGGGATCGCGCAACGGAAGAGCGAGATGGTGAAAATAGTGTCATCGTTTCTTCTTTATCCGCACGCTTAATGCGTTTGCCATTTCCAGCGGTGAATTTTTCCGGACGATAAAGGCCGCGGAATCCGCTTCCGTCCGCGAAGATCGATGGACGGACAGCGTCGCGAACCGGAGCATCGATCTCACCGTCGCGAAGAGAAAATGTTTTCGATTAGCGCGATGACGGCGACGAATTTGCGACAATTGAAATTCACGGGTCTTTCTCGTGGAAATTTATGACGACGCGTAGATTACCGAAAGTACGCTTCTTATTTAAAGATCCGTCACTTTGTCGTAAGAGAATTCTTTTTTCTATTATTATTCACATTTCAAATTTTTCCATTATGTATAATTCTCATTGTTTAAGGTATATTATGTCGATGAAAATATCTTACATGTGTACGCGAAATGTATATTATAGATTATTACTCGCGTACAAAAATATTGAAAATACCAAATACTGCGAAGTGGTTGAGGTGGTTCGCTGAATTACATTCTGGCATAGCGCCGATTCGATCGATCTATCGCCGCGTTTAGGAACTTGACGGAGTAAAGTTCAAAGCCCTTCAGACGTTGGGGACGCTTTCTTGCCTCCTTTTGCCGAAGGGCGAAGATTGTGGCGGGCTACCAACGGAATACGGGACGGTAGCTTCGGGAAGAGGAGCAGCTTTTAGTGAGAAAGGTTAGAGTAACCAGCTCCGGAGATGTCGTTTGTGAAAGTACACTTTGAATATTGGACTGGACCGACTAGAGAGATGCAACGTTAGGTCGCAAGCGCCGAGCGCTTGGGAGAGAGATGGAGGAATCCTCTTTGACTTGACATCTTGATAACATTTCGAGCCATAGTCGGCGCTAGCTTTTAAATTTTCACGAGGACTAATTGCGAATTGGCGCGAGTGAACAATCCCAAATGTCTCTCGTTTTATTTAATTTATCGCAATACAAATTGTCGCAGAGCTGAAGCTTCGTAGAGAACAACTATTTGATAATAAACTTTTTAATTTTGCATTATAAAAAACGAATATGTATTACATGTATTATGCATATATAATATCGATTTAGAGGATAGAAAAAGATTTTTATCGTAATATTGTTTGATATGAAATTTGTTGCTAAATTGTCAGTATTTAATTTACTTACAGTTTAAGAGAAAGTGAGAATATTCCATAATATTGACATTATTTTCACTGATCTGTGCGCGTCACGCAACAGTCGTGACAATCTACCATTTTCGCCTGACTGCTCATGTTGTCCACGTGTGACGATGGATCTCGGTCGGACGATAAAAGCTGATCCTCGAAGGCAAACATGCGTGGGGGATAACGTTGTGACGTCCGAAAGCATGGTACTAGATGTACTGCCACTCCGCCGTAGTATATCGAAGGTCGTTTGATCGTAGTAACACATGCAGCGAAAGAAATTAACTGTGATAACATATGCAAGTGTGACATGTCGCAAAAGTGACATTTTCTTGCTTCTCTTGGAAGAAACGTACAAAATAAAAACAGAACAATTTGCTCCTCGAACTTTCTATTGATAATGAATAGATCTTTTTTTTTCTCTCAAGTTTATGTTATACTTAGATTTCACGCATATATATTTCGTTTTGTTCTAGACTTTTACCGAGCGTACTTAATGATTACTCTAGTATAATAATAGTGTCTTCAACGTTAATGATAATAATAATGTTTGCAAAAAAAGAACTTCCATTAAAGATACAAATTCATTAGAAAGTTATAACGTATCATTATTAATGAATTGCGTTCGCATACGATTATCGGGCGATTTACACGAATCGAGAATTTAATATCTGGTTGAGGATACCTTGCAACTTTTCTTTAGCGCCCTTCGGCTTTTTCTTCTCCTTAGGGAAACGCATCAAACTGTCAGATCGTCGCATAAGCTCTCATGCGTAACAGAATCAGATGAGGACATCGATAGAGCAAACTTGGAAAGTGAGGCCGGAATGCCTGTTGGCTGGCCGTAGACCGGCTACGGTAAATATTTGTGGTGTTTTGCGTTTTATTTTTGCGTGAAGAGAGCGATGGATAATTTATACACTTACCAAGCGCAACATCTTCTCGCGCATCGTATCGTTGCATCTAAGGCCCCCTCGAAGAGCGTTCGAAGCCACCCCCCCGAAGGCATGCGATGTCGGCGGCCTGCCATGTATATATCTTCTCTCCTTTCCTCTCTTTCTCTATTTTTTCTCGCTCAATCTCTATCTTGAATTTTCGCTGCTTCTTTTGATCACGTGGCCGGCGCGCGCGTGTAACGTTGGCATCTCCCGACATAATGAATGTAATCTAGGGAAATACGTTCTCTAGCCGTCGGGATAGCGAGCGTTTTGCAGTGTTCATCGGATCGAGTTCACTCTTTAATACGTTGCCTCAAGAACGGCGCGTAAAGGATGAGATGCCTCGTCCTGTCTCGATAAATCGATCATTCGATTATACAAATTAACAGTATGTCTTTCATTTTCGATCCGATCAATACGCAATTTTTGATTGAAATTTATTAATTGAAATGATTTACATTTTTTTGACATCTTTAAATATGAAAATATATATCTGAAAATATAATTGAAAAACAGATCAAAGAATCGAGAAATGTTTGAAGTAATATACCATTCGGGATTTCATTCTGGAATTATAGATTTTATAGCTATAGGCTGCACGAAAAGGAGACAAATGGGAATAGCAACTAAAGTTTTCTTTGTTCGATCTTACCGCCGCTCATCTGGTCGCTGGAACTCGTCCGGTATGAGGTTAAGGACCTCGATTGAGCCCCTGTTTAACCGCGTTTCTGTGTGCAATATCTGTGGTAGGTCGAGACCCAATTACAATGTGCCTCTCCTCGGCGAAAACTTGGACGAACCGCAAAATTAGACGTTTGAAGGGGGTCGATGAAATTACAGGCTTAACACGTCGCGGGTCGTGCTCGATCGTGAGAGCGACCGTAATCAGCATTCGTGACATATCGATTTAAAATATGGAATATCGAATATCGAATGGAATATTTATTTCGAGGTCAATCAAACTATTATCATATATGGATTATATTAAAATTTATATATAACGTATATAATAACGCCATAAGCGCGATGACAGGCACTCGTACGTTGCGTTATTTTTATTCCGAATTTATTTCAAATCATGCAAAGCACCATTTATTTACGCTCTGTTATTTTCTTAGATATTAAATCGAAAAAGGGAACTGTCAGAAATATCCTGACAAAAATAAATGGCGGTATGATGTCACTATCCCATTTTCCGATGGCGAATTGTAAAAGCTCTGACGGGATATATCTCGACACACATTACGATTCAGTAAATCTAATTCCGTATCGGGCACACAGAGATACGGCGATTTACTACTGCTCGACGTTCCATGTGACGGAAACATTCATGGACGTCGTACGACGCCGTACGCTCATTGGCGTACTATCTGCCTCGGATATTACTATTTAACACGTCTAATTTTGCACCGTGACCTAGCTCTTTCCCTCTTTACACTTCGGTTTGTGACACCGACCGGGATCGTCAGGTCACGTTCGATCCAAGCGCGCGCCATCGTTCGCTTTTCAGAGCCGAGAATCATCTTGGCTCGACATTCGGTCAACTCCTAGAATGAATCTCGGCCACTCGGCCGGGTCAGGTCCTTTGAACCGGCCTCGTGTGCGCCCGTGTGCTCCAAAAAGAAAAACTTTTCCAGCCAGCTAACCGGCCGGCCAGATCGAGCGAGCGCAAGCCGGCCAGCCTGTAATCTCCGCCCGACTCGATGAGTGTAATTGGATCTTTCGGGTTTGTACGTTCGGATTCGCGATGGCGGCGAGAGATCGTTAAAAAAATCCCGATCGCCAAATCCTATCCGGATATCGGAAACAGTTCACCGGCCGATCGCGTGGTCTCGCTTTGGTTGATCTTCAAATGAAAATTCTCTTTCTCCTTTGATATTAATACTAACGTCGAAGCCAATCTAAGTGCGTAAGAACTTTAAGAGGTGAAAGAAATTGTAGCTTAATGAGTTTACGAGAGGGAAAAAAGATGAAATATTTGTCATGTATATATTTTGTCGCTCTTCCGTAAATTTAATATTAAAGGAAAATATAATATGTGAAAACGTATATTTTAGTTATTTAAGAAAAATAAGTATAGAATATATTAATTTAATATTACAATATTATGTGAAAATTATAAATATTTGCTTTATGGATAAATTGCAAAATGTCATTAAGAAGAGAAAATTATATAAATTTATACGAAAATGAGAGCATGTAACATTGAATAATGTAAAATTAGACCACTCGATATTATATACTTTTGAATAAAATATTTATACATATATCATCTTCAAAGATATACATCTTGGAGGAATATCATTATCGATTCATTTTCCGCGATCGTATTCGAGTTTGCGAATCGTCGATACCTGCAAACTCTCTTCGTCAGAGTTTGTCGGAAGTTTTGCAGTTTCCTCCTACGCGATGGTGGCGCAGCGGTACAATCCGCGCGCGATCGAAGGAAGGATGCCACGGGGTGGGTGCCGGCCGGCGCGGCAAGCCGGCAAGCCCCGCAAGCACGTTGGATATTGTAGGAAGCGCGCAGAGAGCATGCCAACCAGCCAGCCAGCCTGCCTGCCTTGCTTCTGCCTGCTTGCCTGCCTGGCTGTTCGATCAATATTGCCATGGCTACGACGTGCAACGTGGAGGAGAAAGAAGAGTAGGCGGAGTAGGTGGCGGCTGGCTGGCTGGCTGGCTGGATGGCTGGCTGGATGGCTGGCTGGCCGGCCGGCCGGCTGGCTGGCTGGCTGGCTGGCTGGCTGGCTGGCTGGCTGACTGGGAGACTAGTAGAGGGATGGTTGCTCATATCCCGGTTACACACCGCCGAGGGGGTTGAGAAGAAGCGGGTCCGATTCGTGAGGGGTTGACTGTGGAGGCGAGGGGGACCCGGGGAACCGCTTGGGCGTGCGGAGGTTACAACGTAGTAGTAGAAATACGTACTACTACGTCACGAGACCTACACCTTGCCCCACCGCGCCCCAACGAACCAGCCAGCCAGCCAGCCAGCCAGCCAACCAACCAACCAACCGACCGACCGAGCGACCCCGAGTGTTTCTACTCGCGCGCGCGATTCATGACGAGTTACGAACTATCTTGTCGTCGTCGTCGTCGTCGTCTCTCGCACTTTGCCGGACCACCTCGAAGAAAAAAGCGCTCGATACATCGTAGATTTTTCTGCGATTAATTATGAAACTACCGATCGGCCTTTATGCGATCGTTCCACTTTGCCGATTTTAATCTTCGTCTCGCCTCCGGCTCTTGTAGTCTGTTACATGCATTTGTAAATTAAGATGTCGGACTCTCGTCTTGAAATTAATATTGTAATTAAAACACATTCAATTTCTTTAATATTTTATATCGTTATTTACATGAGACATTTTGAAAATTTTTTTATTACTCGTTAATTTTCCTACACAAAAAAGAAATTACGACATGAAATAAATTTTATGTTGGTATTATTGCATTACGCAAGATGAAATAAATTTTCAAAGTCTAAAGAAACTTTGAAAATTTATTTCATGTTGCGTAATGCAATAATGCGATTCTAAAAATAATTAGAAAAAAGATATATCTTTATAAATTTATTTTATCTTCATGTAAATCATAGCATTGCGTCTTTGCGCATAAGCTGAAAGTCACGGTCCGTATTTCAGTAAAAAATATTTTTACCGGACTCTGATACATAAAATGTCATATTTCAATAAATACCCCCGCGCGTTCTTCCCTGCGTATTCTTCTTTTTTACTATTTTCGCAATATAAAATGCGTTTTATTCCGGCACTTTTTCTTATGGCTCGCCAACTTCCATCCGCGGAGTCTACAACATTGCGATAGAAGCGCGGGCAGTTGCCATCGGCGCGAAATAGAAGAGCGAGCATTATACGCGCTGGTTGTATCGATTCTCGATATCTCGCTCTGGTCTTGACGTCGGCAGGTAATCGGTAACGCGAATCGTGTTGCCGCCGCCGCAAGCGCGCGCATTTCTCACTATTCGATGTACGATCGTATTTGCGACCTATTTCGCGAGATCTCGAGTATAAATGAGGACCACCTGTCGTTGACATCTCTGACCAATTGACTACGTAGGAGCGTCGGCCGACCTGCCCGGTCGTCACACACTCGATCGTTCGCGATTAATTTCCTGAGGCCTCCAATGTAAGCGTCAGGATCTGTCGCTGACATATATTTTGCTCACCTCGGATACGACGGTAGAGAGCCTTCGAAATTATGCCCGCGGTAATTTAGGAATCCCGATTAGAATCGATGCGGAATTAGTCCGTTTATTTCGATATCGTGCGACTTAACGCGGCAAAATTGATGTGCAACGAGCCAGCGTGTATTAATCGAAACCAATTACATTAATGCTGCATACAATACCGATATGCGCTAAACGAAAGATGATTTCTAAATAAAATATATTACGAGAGAGAAAGAGATGTGAAATTGAGACGCGAATTATATAGCGTTATCAAAATATTTCGTAGCTTTGTTCCTGCGTTTTCGTTCCGCTCATGTAGACTTATATTAGTTACATTAGTTTATGATTGCGCTTTAGAGCGTACTGTAATTTTTGTTTTATTTACTCCACCGTTTTTATCGATATCGATGAAAGATGCTCGTTAATTCGCCTCGTCCGTGGTTAGAACTTTCATATTAGCCGCCGTTTATTTTTGGCACGCAGGCCGGAAGGGACCCATCGTTGCAGCCAGCTCGTCTGTATTTTAATAGATGCACGCTTCACTGAACCAGACCTCTATATTACGGCGATGCCGACGGATGAACTTTTTGTCCCGCGCTTGTTTGCGCACTCGGGTCTCTCCTCCATCCCGCGCGCATTTTACGCAGGGTGCGTCGGGAACGCTCGTACATTTTACACAGCGGCTTAATAACAGACCGAGTTATTCGATTACGTTGTAATCCTTCCGTCGCAGCGCGCCGTGCTTGCGGAATTAAGCCTCTTCCTTTCCCCACATTGCGCGATTTACAAAAAAAAACTGAGGTATTATAGTCCGCGAAAATCAATAACCTACTTATACGTCATCTTCTATCTTCTTTTACCTTGGACAATTTGTGGTTTTTTTCGTTTTAATTCGTTAAAAAAATGGTTTTTTAAAAAATATTCTTAAATAGAAATTAATGATTTTTTAAAAATATTCTTAAATGAAAATTAATTGACATATACAGTAAGAGAAGAATTTTCTCTCGGCTCTGTATATAAAATGACTATATGATTCTGTATAATGATTCAATAGTATCAAAGGTTAATACGTAGTCAATATGTATAAGCAATATGTATGAATCAAAAATGCCATCCCGGATGCACGACTTATTCCGAAGCGTTCGATTACGCCACGTAATTCTATATGTATGATTACCGCAATTTTTCACATGCGCAGTCAATTTCGTGTAAGCGCATTTCTCATATAACTATAGCCCTATAACTATTTATGAACGTACTATAAATAGATCTCGCGTTATATATTATCGTGCACGCGTCGAGGCACATACGAGAAGCTTGATAATATTTTATGCAACGGCGAATTTTATGTATGCGTCGCCGCGCGCGCGACCCCGCGGAAAGTTTTCGCTCCGAGAGACACGACGGTAGAGAAGGTGCGCTGCCACGTTTCGCTACAATGTCGACGGGAAAGGGTTTTCGTTTTGCACGCGTTAGCGTGTACACGCGAGAAAGAGAGAGAGAGAGAGATCCCTCTTTACTTTCGTGCGCAGGACGCACCGCAAACACTACCGTGCGGTGTTCCGTGTGTACGGTAGGCCTATACTTGTCGCCCTGACTACGAGACTTCGACTTCCTTTGTTTCACGGTTCGCCTGCGAAGGCGGAACGCCGCCGCGGCGTGCAACATTGTAAAGCCGCAAGAAAGTATTGCACGTGGGACGAGGGCGCGCGGGGGAGGCGGGCGGAGAGAGATCGATCCATCGCGTAGGCACCGAGCGTGGAAGTTTCGCGATCGATCGATCCTCGTCGTCGTCGTCGTTGTCGTCTACGACCTACACGCGAGGTATCCGACTATCCACGTGCGTTCTCCACGTTCGTTCAACGACCCTCTTACATTCGCGACGGAAGGATCTCTTCCGCTATCTCAGGGCGATTCGGAAATCCTCGATTCCATTTCGGTAAAAATTACGACGCCGAATGCTATCGAATTAGATCACTCGCGAAAATTATCATCCGCCGAGTTACATGTTACGTCGTTAACGTCGTAACGATGCCAAAGACAGGCTCGAAAGATTCAGTGATGTAATAATTTCTGTGAAAACTTTCACGAAATTAATTTTAAAATTGAGGAAATTTATATTTTACTTAATCAAATTTTTTAGAAGCTATTGGGGTCAATTAGATGCGAATTAAATTTCTTAATTTAAAAATTGAAAAAAAAATTTATGTTAAAATTCTCTTGATTTTTTGTTACATGTAAAAATGCTATCGAAAATGCTTCGTGTAAAAAAGTTTGCTGAATAAAATGCTAAGTAAATTAAATTATTGTGTCAATATAAACACACGTATAGTTGGTTATCGCATTCCTGACCCGTGAAAATCGTTTGTTTTGTTTTTTCCAAATGTTGAAGGTCGCTTTCTATTGACGTATTTACAAGTGACTAGGTAAGGTCGTATTTGTCTTCAGTCAGCATTTGGCCTCTGTTCGAAGAGGAGTGCGGTAATTAATGAAATGTTCCGCTATATTTACGACACTATTAGTGCTGCATAATCGCAACGAATATCTGTGCCTGCCGGTTCGTCTTAACGCCTGTTCATTCTTATTCGCATGTAAGTCTTTCGTTATATTTTATTCATCTCTTTGCATACAGAAATATATCAAAACAATGCATTGCGCACGTACGGAGTAATTGCGCTTCGGGAGATGAAAAATCGTCTGAAATATATTAATCGGTTTTATGACTCATGCTCGCTCATGTGGAAAGGCTCTGTCTACCGGTAACATAAGCTTGCTGCGGGGAAACGTTAGCAACTTGGTAGCATAAAGTGTGAATCGTATCGACCGGTCTGTTTCTCATCGTGTCGAAAGATTCCAATTTTAATTTAGTACAATTTTATTTTATTTTTTTTTTAATTCCGTATCTAACATACCAGTGTACATTATCATTTCTCTTCGCGATTGCTAACGTTTAAGTAAGTAATCGTGTATCTCTGCAAGTGTTATAAAATTCAACTATACATATTTAATTCTATATAATTTATTTTCTCGATTCGATAAATTACTTTGTATTTGTTGTCACATTTGCTTGTGCTGGGATAAATTTTTTTTGTTATACGCGCAGGATATCGTGCAGCTTTTTGTTTTCTTTCATTGTTATTTCACCGGACGCGAGTAACCTACTGCCTTCGTCGTTTGTGTTACCCCGTGGCAAGAGAGAGAAGAGAGAGAGAGAGAGAAAGAGGCGTGCTTCTCGTGTCGTAATTCGCGTGCACGTGAATGCAGTCGGCGGCGAGAATCGCTCGAGCATTCATACGAGTGCAACGTACGGCGTCGCTTTCAGGGACGGCATCGCCAGGAGCGCTCGTGCAATTGCGAGCAGCGGCTCATTCTTTGAAAGTGAATTTCATTTTTCGGAGAAGAGAGAGGAGGCGCGGAATTGCAATTAAAAATACTTAATTAGTTTTGTAATATAATTAGTGGTCTGAATACAAGCCGCGTGAATACGTTCAGAATTCAAATGTATAAATATGCCGCTCGACTATATAATACCCTACACGCGAAAAATCTAAAGAGATTGTCTATAGAATTTTACGTGGAGATATATATAAAATATATTAATGAAGAAATTTTCAATTCTAACTTAATTTGTGTCTCTGATTTATTCTATTTTATTATAATTTCATTGATATTAATTTCTAGGAATTGAATTTTCTAGTAATCGAATTTTTTAATACACTACAAATTGTTGGATTAATCGGAGAAATCTATCGTTATATGAAATGTCTTTAGTTAATAATTAATCGCGATAATGCGAGGAAACCGATCGATCCCGAGCAAGTTTGCTGAATTGACCGGGTTTGCGAAGAGTCAAGGGTTAAACTCCGAGGCCGACAGCTGATCCGTCCGTCCCTGCCCACTTGGACAAGAACGACGTAGTACGGCGTAGTACGTCGTATCTCGGCTCTACACGCGACACGCACGGGGCGCACTCGAGATGTATTCTCGTCATGCGTGCGCACCAGCCTTTCGCGGCAGTTGAGACGGGCGGGAACTCGTGTAAAGGTTGATTCACACGTGCGTATATAACGTAGGCGCGACAGGTAACTATTATTTTACGCTTTCAAGTGCAATCCGACAACAAATTAACAATTTCTGTTTTTTAATACTTGAATCACTGTATTAGGAATCCAAAAAATAAAAGGAACGAAATTTTAGAAATATAAAAAAATGTATATACGCACTAATTAATCTTTAATAATTTTTATTATTTGATCGATGTGTAACGCTCATTATCCATTTTTTTATTTTAAACATGATGTCACATATACATACGTAAATCGGCCTTTACGCCTCGCAAACTAGCATTGCGTTATAATAGGCGATTTTTGGCGATAGTTTGGTACATGTACCAAGGTTGTTTTTGGTAGAGACGGAGCTTATTCTGGTAAGTCTCATAACATCTTGTATCCTGCTTCATTTTTGGTATAGCGTGGTATCAATCAGCTAGATACCAAAACGACTAGCCACGCCTCACAAACTACCAAACGCGCGAAAATGTTCTGGTAGAATCTGATATACTTTGGTTGATGTACCACAGTGACGCCAAAAATCGCCTAATATGCTAGAAATGAGCTCGGTGAAGCGAACCAGCCCCGACATACGAAGCCGTAGCAATCGTAAAGTCTTAACGTGTACGTCGATTCAAGCCGAGTCGGGCTAAATCCGATACGCGCGCGCCAGGTACTTTCTCGTTAATGAAAACTTTACTGCGCACCTACACCGCGTGCGCGCGCGCCCGTACGCTGACGTTTTAATTGGATCGCCATCTTTTTAATTGGATTCGGAATTAATGGCGATGCCCGCGACTGAATTGTCGCGAGAGACCTATGATTGCGATCTTCGCTCGCCAACTGTAATCACCTCGCAGTCTTATGAACAAACGACTCGACATTAATCGCTTAAGATTCTTGCACGAATTCGGATTATATATCGCAATTTTATAATAATATATAATTTAAAAAAATATATATACAATGTTATGCAAAATAAGTGTGAATCCGTGATCAAAAAATTTATTTTTAATTTAACCATCTCTCTGGAAATTACTACTACTTATTAGTGTTTAATACATTTTTATATAATATTGTCTATACAAAATATTTCCCGTCGAGAGAGAAATGATTCGCCGACCGATAATTCACTCCCGTCGCGCAACTTACTCAAACGAATTTTCTCAAGGGCTTGGCTGCGACTGCGGTAATAAACAGGAAGTCTCCGTGACCGTGTCACAATTCGGTCAGCCTTGGTACGTCGGCGGTTGGCCGCGACTTGCCCGAAGGTCGCTGCCATAATTCAGCGTAGGTCACGTTCGGATTCGATTCAGTCCGCGTTACTCGCGAGAGGTTGGATATCTTGCCGGCGACTCTGCGCTTAAGAGGACGAAGCGCGGGGCGAGAGACGAGGAGCGAGAGAGCGAGAGAGCGGAGGGGCCACAGGCTCTACCGGATGTGACGGTTCTTGATACTGGTTCATCTAAACATAGACACGCAGCGTGCAACTCGCGACGAGGCGGCGACGACGAGCGATGCTTTCCCCGCTCGCTCGCTTCGGCTCCATTCCCTCCACTAGTCAAGGCTACAACTGCCATCGACAGCCAGGACCGTACGCGATAAAATGATTCGGGTGCTTGAAAAAGATCTGGCGCTTTTCATCAGCTATACATTTCAGTGAACTTATATGAGATTCGCACAAAAACTGCGAAAATAATTGCTCAAAACAATTATCATCAGAATTATGTAGATCAATGATTACACACAGTAAATATTTTTTTTATTTCTTTTAATTACTTGTAAATAGAAAGAAGAGAAGGAGAAATGAGTTATGATATTAAAAAATTCTTAAATATCAGTTTCTCATACAAATATTTATATAGAAAAGACGACATTTGTATTACTACAATATCGCAATCCCCTCCTCCCCCCCTTAATATTTCTTAATAATTATATTTTTTTTATTAAGAGATACAAATTCGCGCGCAGAACATAAATTTTACTAGTAATTTTTTTTTTTTTTTATTAACTGGCGCATTCTCTGATTTGAATAATTTTTTAATCGCATAATTCTGTGTGAGATATAATTGAGTTGCTTTCAGTCTTGATTACTTATCTGAATGAGTCTCGCATAGCTTCGCGATTTGCGTGTATATAAAAAGTAACGTTATTATGTCAGAGATGTCAGGGAGTCAAGGATGTAGGCTTTGCGTTCAGTTCTTGAACGCACGATATGGGAGAGAGAGAGTTCCGGTCGGTGTCTACTCGCGCGAGAACAGCGGCTGAATGAAAAACTGCGACGGGAAAAAATAACGCGGGAAAAGAGTTGCGAGCTATAGATAAAGTGAACTAACGTAACCTCTGATTCATTCACGGAACGCGTTACGTAAACCAACCGCTCGGTGAATTACATTGTGTGTGCACAGTGCCGTGAATGTGCACCGATAGGGCGAATCAATGTCCGACGTGTTACTTTAAAACTAGACATTCCTTCTCTTAGCTCGGATACAAAAAATTAAAAGTAATCAGGCATCTCGATTTTTTTTAAAAAAAGAGATTTCAATTTCGATCCGTCAAAATTCAGCTGACTTTGTAATATTATTTACATATTTTTTTCATCGTTATATCTCTTTGACCTACTCATTTTTTCTCTATGCAATTTCCAAAATTTTATTAACGCATCATCTTTTATTTTTTACAGGTAAGTTTGGTCAAAAAATTCCATTCATCGTATTCGATAGTGTAATCAAGGTTGCATTCAGGATGAGATGGAGCTCCCCGTAAGTTCTCTTGTCGATATTTTTAATTAATTTCGTCGTGACATCGGGCCGATAGACGCGACGTGGTCCGAGTTGCGACTATGATTTTGAGTCTGATTAACTATGTTATGTTATGCAGCTACGTCGCGACACGCCTGTATCATTAATCACTCGTGTTTTATTTGCGAGATGGAGAGAGGATTGTAAAACCTCGGCGCGTAATTAAGAGAACGGAGATATAAGCTCGTTTGAAAAATGAAGCTTTTTAACAGTCACCGGATATGACCCGTTGATCACACCGGCAACCGGCACTAATACGAAAGAAAGAAAAATGCTCGCTTTCTCTTATTCAAAATATCGCGGTTTTAAATATATTCTTCCACGAATCGTTTAATTCTGCATTTCTTCGTGGAAATGCTACTTTTCCCGCACGATTAAACTATCATCCGCATTCTTTCAGTCACTGGCTGAACCGCACTGCAATTTTTCTTTCTAATTATCGCGCACATTAAAGTACACTCTCGTACAAAAAAATCACACATTAATCATCTATAATTTTATTTTTTCTATCGTATAAAAAATAAATATGTTATTTTTATATGAGATTAAAAAAAATATATAAAAGAAGAATCATTTCAATTACATGTGTTACATAAAAACGGTTAATGAAGCCAATAGCTTACATATTTCAATATTAAAAAAGTTTAACACAAAAGAATGAAAAATAATTAACAAGAAATTGCTCTGAAAGCGTAAACGAGTTAGCTTTCCGTGCTACAAACGGCAGGATATTGACGTTTTTCGATCTAATAGTTATTCCGTTCAAATATTGTTCGCCCGATGTGCGTGTCGCTACGATAATATGGGAGGGAAAGCGAATAAAAGCATTTGTCACATACGCCCTTAAGCTACGCACAGCTTTCTCCCACGAGGGCCGTAATAACGCACAATGGGGCCCTTCTAGTATGCGCATGAATGACGATGAATCGTTCGGTATGCGCGAAAGCTTCGAGTGGACCTCTTCTTCCTGTCCTCTGTTTGCTTGACATCGCGTCATCTCGGTCATTGCGTCTAGTACATTTTGACAAAATAACATATCGCTAAATATAATTCAATTGAATTTCGCTGTATTCCATTCTTTGTCAAGGATGATAAACCGCATTCCCAGGATATTTTTTGCTGGAGAGAGAAAAACAAATTTTTTTAACATTTAAAAATTGTTTATTGTAATTAACGTTTACATTTGCTCTTTAATCGGAAGCAGAACCTCCGCGTATAATGACAGGATCTGTCCTATCTGACAGAGAATCGTCGTGACAGGCCGCGTATGTATTTTCGCATCACGGTGTTGTCGTTTCGTTGCTGCCGATCGACCGTCCGTCGTATTTCCTCTCACGCGGCCAGATCAGGCCGGAAGCGAACCTGATATCGTCGAAAAGGAAGACGGCTGTTGTTTCATATAGGCGGCGCGGACTCGGAATTTCCGTGCCGGAACAGGCGGGGAAGAGAAAGAAGAAGAAAAAGGAGGAGGAGAAGAAGAAGAAGAGAAGGGGTCGTGGCACGCGGCGAGAGGAACACGGGGGTCCTTTTCTCGGCGGCCGGGAATTCTGCACAGCCTCCGCCTACAGGAACCTCAGACGAGAGCATCGATCTGGGCGTCGGCCTCAAGACACCTCTCTCTCCCCCGCACCCCTTGCGCCTGCTCGATCCCCTCGCCGTCGCGCCGCCACCGCCCCCTATTTCTCTTCCGATCTCTCTTTCTCTCTCTTCTTTCGCGCTTCGTCTTCTCTCAGACCTCTCCCTTTCGCGCGTTACGAACATTGTGCTCCTCTTTCGTCTCCCGCTTTCTTTTTTTCTCCTCGAAAGTGGACCAAACTAAGGCGGCCGCGCGTCTCTTGTGCCCTACCGCCGTGCTCGTATTCTTGCTGGGAATCTTTGATGCTAGACGACGATATTCGCGCGATATTCGATTTTTCCTTAAAACCTTTAGAATATTATACTGCTTTGATATTTTAGGTATCCACTGTTTTGATATATTAATAATTAATATTGTTATATTGTGGAATTTTTTAATATAAAATAGTCATATTTATCTGTTTTGCACAATTAGCTTTGTTGGTAAAATGTTTACGCGTTCATCTAAAAATTATTTGACAATTGTAAAAATGTGGATATTCTGTATTCTCTTTTAGAGAATTAACAAATCTTTAATATCTTGTGAAGAAATTTTTGTTTATGATCAAATTCTCGCGTTAAATTTCTTTTTGTTATCTGTTAAACGATAAATATCGATTTTTTTTCAAGATGATTAAAATCGTGACGATGCTATTCTCAATCTTACAAATGTTTCTCAAGCGAACATTCGCGATCGCAAATTAACAGTATTACGCCAATTTAATTTTTGCAAAAACTTATCGGCTATTGCATTTGAATCAGTACGTGTCTTCTCAATTAGGTCTCATTTTTTGCAAAAAAAGTTGCTTTTTTCGCAATAGCAGCATTGTATGCTTGTCACTCTAGTCTTGTCGTCGACTTAAAACTCGGCAAAAATACAAACAAATCCGACTTATACTTTTACTCGCTAGCTTCATTCGTTTAAAATAGGTGTCTCTCGGTGTTTCTCTCCCATCTTGCCGCTTTTCCACCTCTTGACTCCCGTAATTATTCTTGCGAACAAATCGAAACTAAATATGCCATGCGTTTGACTTAAAATTCTTTTGCCGGTTTGCATTATTTCTGCCTCGATTGACAGTTCTAGCTAGCTATGTTCTCTTAAAATGACATTTAATGCATAAAGAATCGCATAAGATTAATCTTTAACTTTAATTTTGTGCTACTTATCCTTTTACAGCATTTCCTACACTATTGACTAAATCTCGCTTTTTCTGAACTTTAAATTAATTTTGAAATATTCCGCAGTATATACCTAAATTTTTTATGCAATTACTTGTGATAAAAGACAGATTTTATATAGTGTCGTATATGAGAAAAGCCCGTCGAAATTAGTTTACAGTTGTACCAACGTCTGAGTTTTTGCGCAGACAGAGTGCCGAAAACAACCCCTTGATGCCGCAAGTTTTAGCGGGGGTTGCTATGGTAACACTGAGCAGTTATTTCATTCGTACCGAGCTATTGTGTGTTCTTATCAAAAAATGCATGTATAGAAAAAATTCCTTTGGCTTTAAATAATATCGCGATTGTCTGTTACAATTAATTTGATAATTGCATTACTTGAACTCTTATAATTTATGTAAAGATATTGAAATAAATCGACTTTTTCCATACTCAGCATACAGTATCGCGGATTTTTTAACACACGATATATACGATAGGATTTTCTTTTCACTGTTTTAAAAAATTTAATGCTTGACTCAGGTACTCCTTAAACTACGTAAAGTCGCAGTTGAAGGACATGTTTACGGTGAGCTGCACTTTGTGTCAGTGTTTTGAGGAGAGTATTTATTCGTAAAGTAGAAGAGGAAATGTAGCCAAGTTATCCGCACACGAGGATTTGCTCTCGATTTTATCTATGGCGCGGATTTTCCACGCGAATTTCTTTTATTATTTCCTGCGTCCGGTGATATCATAAAATAACAGAGAAATATTAACAGATTTAGGGGCAATATAGCAGCTTCTACGCGAGGTAGGATGAGAGAGAAAATGGGATTCTAGTATATAATAAAACGTTATAGCACAGATTTCTCTCTCTCTCTCTCTCTCTCTCTCTCTCTCTCTCGTTCGGAAAATAGCCAATAAAGCGTTGGACATACTTATATAGTAAAGGAGTCATTGATCGCTATAATTTTTCAGTAAACTCGCGAAGAAACGCGAAGCGATTTTTTTCTTTCTTGCGAGAATAAAGGATATCAGTGATAATATATTTTGGTCGGCACACACACACACACACATTCCGTAAAATATTATATAGGAATGACATCCAACCACATTTAGAGTATATATTTCAATGCTTTATTTTTTTATTTTTCAATAGATGCATCTTGAAATATTTAGAGATTCTTATTCCTCTCTTTCACATTTTTTTTATAAAATAAAAAATTCTGTCCACCGTGTACGGCATTAATTGAAGCGATAGATTTTTTAAATAATTATCAAGAACGAAGAATTTTTTTACGATTTAACTCACTTTCTTAAGAGAAAATTAATTCTGAAGTCGAGGAAATTAAATTTAACTTAAATATTCTGAATCCATCACCTCAGTTTTAAGACTAATTCTTCCATGTTCTTCGAAGAAAGCGGATTTGCTTAGTGACATTTTAATTATACAGTGCTTTACTCTGAATTTATAATAATGTCGAATGTATATTTTTTTGACCAATCTATAACTTTATTGCGTTTGGTCATCCTATCGCTGTCAAGTATGACCCTGAAGAGATGGTTCGTTTACCTCTCGCGACATGACGCCTACGTGGAATCGGAGTCTCCTGGAACCCGGTTAAGAATTGCGTAACACGCATAGCCGGTCGATTACCTCAAGCGTGTGGATGCCATTGCATTGCGGTGCAACGGCGGTAGCCGTCATTCTGCAAGGTGATCTCGTTACAGAGATATACGCATTCCGCGCAATTACATCAACTCGCAAATTACGCAACTCACCTGTAAGTTGGGATTTCACGAGCCGAATCTCTCTCACGCACACGTTAGTCTCGCATTGATTCTGATTGATAACTTGGATTCTACGAAATGATTCTACATATTGTAGACAGCAGTTTCTTTACTTAATGGTTATTAAATTGGACGCGCCTGGCAAGATAGTAGAGTGAAATATATGATACATAATTATCATTTGTGTTACTAATTTTAGTATATCGAGTAATTTTGCTTAAAATGACAAAATATATATATTACTGAAAATAATAATATTCTTTAAAATTTTTATAAAATTATTAATTGAAAATAATTAAGTCTTTCCTGAATGTGCGTTTGCGTCATCTGAAATTCAAACTACTGCACTTTCTATTGTTATTAAGCGATATCTGAATAATCTAAATAAATCTTATCGATATTTAGATGCGACATACAAATCGAATCCTACTTTCTATCATTTTTCCTGCAACTAGATTTCTAATAGGGGTTTCTGTGACAAGATCTAAGATTTGTTGTGGCCATTATAAATAAATCTCGCGAAGATCGCGAGATTCAGCGATAGAAAATAGTGATTGTGCCGCCTCTAACTGTGAAATCGTTGGACAGCATCTTCGAACGAGAGAGTAGCAATGTCCTAAATTGACGAGCCAGTAATCGCGCTAATTGGACAATCGTCGAAAAATTTTGGATGCTAGAAAAAATAAATTTGTGAACGATATAATCGATGCACGCTTCTAATTTTGCAACAAATACACGATGATGGAAACGTTAACGATCACTGTACAATAATCAATATTTTTACGCGGAGATACACACGTGGCATAAAAAGTTTATAACAGACATTTTTTATTTTCTCATAATTGATCGTTAAACTTTCGCCTTGATTTTATGAACTATATTTTTTTGCAATTTTAGAATTTTTTTCTATCATTCAAATTAAAAAATGCAAATACTATATAAAAAAAATTTAATTTTTTACACACGAGGAACGAGGAAGAGCGATAGAATCTTCCGAGCTTGTGCACATGAGCGATCTGAAACAAATGATAGCTTTTGGCGAGGCGTGAAATTAGATATATATATATACATATATATATGTATATATATAAAGATATGATATGTATATATATAAAGGTATGATATGGAAGAAAGAAGACAGACTGGCGCGCATCTCCGATCGACTTCGAGGATCATCCCGAAGTGATAAGATATAGGCGTATATACTCTCCAGAGGATTTATTCTCGCAGTAGGAGAGACATCGCGACGTCGCGCGATGATAATCTCCGCCGCGTCAGCTCGGATCGTATCGCGATTCGAATGAGATTTTATACAAATGCAAAAGTATCATTTTCTCTCTTCATTTCCCTCGCCCTTCTTTTTCCAAACACTTTTGTGCAATTTTGCCCTGTTAATAACATCTTGTGTTGGAAGCTTTACTGGATATCGAGAAATCATAGGTAAAAATATAATAAACAGCTTTTTTATCGAGGACGAGCTGTTTATTATATAAAAATTAATAAATTTTAGCTATTTCGAATCGTAAAAATACATAGATTCTACATTTTATTTAAATTTCATTACGAAACAAATCGCAGATTAGTATTGTTATTATTATTTGTAATGGAGTTTTTCATGAAAACTTGTATTAAACTCGAATAGAATAGAATCTGAAGACGTGGGATCCAACTTATTGTCGAAACATCGACATCAGCAGTATAATCGTATTATACGGTGTCTTTGGAAAGGCTCTTTCGCGAAAGCATACGACTGTAACTGATCGTGGTTGTAACGCTGCACGGCAAGGGTTGATGTTTACGAGAAGGCAATAAAGCCGCTGGAGACTCGTATAAAGCCTATATTGTATAGCTTTCGCATTCGTCGCTCTCTTGCATCGCATTCTTGCGTGTCGCTACACGCGAAACAGCGACAAACACAAACGCGCGAGTGCACACGTCCGCGTTTCTTCCTTTAACGTAGCTTATGCGTTAGCGTCGTGACTGAGGAATGCATCTCGAACGTGTAGTGTAGCGTTAGCTGCGGATTACCCGCGGTATTGTTCGATTTATACAACGGAACGACTCGATAAAAGTCCTCTCCGCCTTCTCATTCTCGGTGAAGTACTTGGTACGTTTTATTACTCCTCGAACTACTACTCGAAAACGAATCATTGATATGTCATAAATCGCAAGAATGATTAATATCTAGAAAGTTGGACAGTTTAGGATGTAAAAATTTAAAGTTCTCTCTCGAGCAGCTAGAATATTTTTAGACGTAAAAATCATGAGAAAGTAAGTATACTTAAATCAATGAGGACTTTAGAGGAAAATACTTGTACACATCTTTAAAAATAAAAGTGTATTATATTCTTACATATTATTCTATAAAACAAAAAATAATAAATATAAATATGCGCTAGTAAAAAATATGTATAATAGCAATAAAAATAAAATTTTCTTGAAATAACATTTACATATAATTTGAACAGCAATATTATTTTTATTATTGTTGATTGTCAGAACAGATGTGCTAAAGGAATTAAGATTTCATGTTCGTGGGTTTCTAGAAAGCTCCCGATAGGCGCGTAAACGTTGTAACAAACTCGAGACCCAGTACGACGCTTTTGGCGAGCGACACCGCCACGCGAAGCGGCCGTAAAAGTATACCGTAAAAGGTCGCAGATTGCTCACCGGAGGCGTTGACGCGTCGGTAGAACCGTTCTTTGCTATTTCTCTCCTACGTATACCCGGGTAGGATATTTGAAACTATCTCGTAGCGTGTCGTGAAATCTGGCTAACGCGAACCGAAACACGAGTAGGCGCAAGTTTCTGCTCTCTAGGTTCGTATTTCGCGATAATTATGGAATTAACGCCGAAACTGTGTAAATAAGTTTAACGCCACTAACGAATGAGACGTGCTAATCTATGTTTACCTTTGCAAAAAAACACCATAAATCACGGAAAATGTCATCTCTTTCAAAGTAGAGCCTATTTGTCAGCGTTTTTCCCTTACGCACAGATATAGCGCGCTTATCTTCTTCATATGTGAAAGAGTTCAAATATAATTATTATTGCACATAACCGCAGTCGAGAAATTTATTTATACATATACTTAACGTGAAATTGCTTCTCTCGGTATGAACGATTAATCATTTCCAGATTGCCTTTTTGCACAAAACCATCTGACAGTTGATGCAAGCAAACGCTTTTTCCATCGCGCGTGCAGGCACGCGGTTTGTATTTTGTTTGTATGGCTTCCGTTTCCCTTCACCGGCAGCCGGACTATCCGCTTTCACAGATATCCCGCGTACATTCCGCGAGTAGAATATGCAGCGTGGACACAGCTGTCACAGACGCGAAGAAAGGTCGAGCTCGTCGGGTTACTACGTCGCGGCACTTTTGTGTCAGATTTTGCAATGATTTTCTTGGTCGAGAGGAAAATGATTAAACCTTTAATTAACTTTAAACGAGCCTTCATAGTGTTAGTCAGGACTCGCTTTTTGCCGCGCGTCCGCAGCAGATGCTGGAGACGCGAAATATTGGTCTCTTGTTTAATTCGTCGGGGAGGAGCAGATGCCGCTCTCTAGGAAAAAGGAGGCGATATTAGGGGATATGTTAATTTCTCGATTTAGATCTCGATTAATTCTTAAAAAAAAACTCGCGGCGTGATGCTTAATTACATTATATTATTATAAATTAATTCTTATTCTACGAATTATTTAGTGAAAAGCTCTTCTTCTACTAATACTTTTTTAAATTATCGTATAAAGAATTTAAAATGAAAGAGAAACACGTAAAAGATTCTGGAATAACGAATATTGCTCCAGTCATATTCAATTTTATCGAACATTTCGCGAGATATCTAATTATCATTTGCGCAAATTGAGGAATTGTAGGTATCGCAACGCTGCTATTTTCCTCACAGTTTCTACCTTCGTGCAGCGAA
Source organism: Camponotus vicinus (assembly GCF_025532165.1). NCBI lineage: Eukaryota > Metazoa > Arthropoda > Insecta > Hymenoptera > Formicidae > Camponotus > Camponotus vicinus. The sequence continues at coordinate 4,782,845 of NW_028141981.1, read as the reverse complement.
AATTAAAGTTTCCGCTTTTCACAGTTCTAAACATGATGTAATGCGCCTCTCGATGACATGTTAGAATGTTGACGATAAACTCTCTCTCTCTCTCTCTCTCTCTCTATATATATATATATATATATATATATCCATGCATATAAGATCTTATCTCGCTTTACTGATTCTTCCGACTTGAATTTAGCGATCTCGCGAAATTTGCATCTTCCAGCGCGATGCATATTCATCAAGTAATATCTTTATATGAAATTACACTAAATATCATAAGATTGAACCTTTGATAAGCGACAGGACTTGTTAGGCGACAAGAAAAATTTCAAGAAAATAAATCAATGATTGAAACAGGTAAAATGGAAAACGATGGCGATGAGCGAAACGCGAATCTAAATCAATTTGCAAATTATTTAATCATCCTCGCAGAGTGAGATTCTGTCGATTCTGCTTCTCCAGCTTATCTTAAGTGCGCGGAGGCGAGTTTTCCTGTTTAATGTATCAGTTTATCTCCGGCGTATGGTTCAACTTGGTTTCCTGATGGATAATGGAGTTAGTACGTTTTGATTGCAACCCACCGTACACGTAACTCAAAGCGATATTGTTCCAACTCCTCCACCGACTGTTCTCGCAATCCTATATTAAACTAAACGTATCATCCGCTAAATCGCATTACGATCACTGCGTGGTTGTATTCTTAATATCGTCAATAATAATAATTTTTACTCTTGATTCTAATATTCGCGCAAATAAATTTAAATGGCAAGAACATAAAGTAATTTGAAATTAGATTAGTAAGTAGCGTAATTTTCAAAAATTAATATCTAGACATCGGTGCGAAAAAAATAATACGTTGCTCCGGCATTTCTTACAATATTCGATGGGAAAGAAAAATATTTGAACGATATAGAGAAAAAGAGAGAGAGGGCAGGCAATTTTATACTTGTTCTCGTTGAACGGAGTTATTCCACGACGAGAGCTTTGCGCACAGATATCACGGGTTCCTTGGTACTTGTTCAGGCGGTGAAATCGGCCATTTGTCATCGTCACCATCCCTCCCTTCTTCCTTCTCTCCCTTCCTTCTCCCATCATCGTGCCGGACGGATTTTCCCTTCGCGGATGGTTTCCTGAAGCACAATAGCGGCGCGTGCATACACTTAGCGAGAGACGTCCCCTTTCTCCCCCCTTTCGGTGCATCGCTCGTTCACCATCGATCATAATTACGAAAGTGTTGCAGGCCTGTCGCCATGTAAAGACAATTAGAATTAGCCGCGCTGGGGTAATTATGACGTCGTTAGGGCCACGACCCGATTATTATTACGATTAATACACGTTAATCTCGCATATGTGTATGCGTGTGTTTGTAACCGCGCAACTGCCAGCAGTGCAATTTATTAGCTATGGATTTTTTTTTGCAGCTTTAATCATGTCCCTCGATATCTTTTAATCGTGCTCGGTTGTTTTCTAGAATCGCGGGACTCCACGGAAGTCGATCGTTACGATCGTTCTCAATTGTCGGTTGCATGCACAACTTTATAAACTCCCTCATTTTCCACTTTCTACTTTGTTACACCGACTTTCCGTCGATAATGCATTCTATTCAACGGATTATACCGCTTAAATAATTGCATTAAATAGAACGTAAGGAAACGTCAGTTAGTATTCTTGGAGAGAATTAAATGTGTTATACGGTGATATTTTATATCGGAAGTATGTAAATTTATCAGACTTCTAAAATTTATATTAAATTCGATAATTAATAATTTTCTTATTTTGATAATGAATAAGCACATTTTATCTAATTTATTTAAACTTATAATTTAATATAATTAATACAGAGCTAGCAACTTGAATTATATTTGCATTAAAAACAATGTTTGAAAGCTAACGATTATGTATAATCGGAACGCATATCGATCTCGATGCAAAAGTATAAAATCAACAAACGTTTGTGCATATCTCGCGTGTAATTAAACAATGATATCGCCTTATGATCGGCATACATACTTTTTGCATATGTATATATATCTCTATAAATCTTCCTTGTTTTTTCTCTTTTTTCTAGATATAATTGTAAGATTAATTCATGGAAGAACACGCTTGCTTATTAATGCAATTACCATGGCGTGTGTGATGCTCGTATAAGCAGATATCTACCCTTGTTCAACACGTTTCTTCATTAGCTGACAATTTCGCGCGCCTTCCCTCATCATACATTTCCTTCGTCTCGTCATTTTTGCGGTTGGCATCGTTAATGTTAAAATCGCCAACATCACGGTCATCATTATGGTCCTTATTATCGTGATTATCGTCATCGTCGTCGCCGTCATCATCATTACCATTACAGTCGCCTTCCACATAGTCTTGATCGGCCACGGCACCACTCCTCTCTCTTCTACGGTATTGATCAGTAACAGTTGACCCCGTATCGCTTCGAGGAATCGACCGATGTAAGAATGCTTTTAACCGGGAATTACAAGAGAGTGTCGAGAATCTCGCCTCGTTATTTGTAGCGGATGGATCCGCCCCAGGTGTATCCTATTTAAGCGGATGCTTTTGGCCGCGATGCACCCTAAGACATTTTTAGCCTCGATCAACGAGTGATATCGCTCTTCTAATCATTATATTCATGTTTCGTAGGTGTAACAATACGTTTCGCAAGCATAACTGCAAGTTCTTTTTATTTCGTTGTTCAAACAAGCGGCTGAGAGCACTTTTTAAGGCTTTAAAAGTAGTCTCGGCAGTGATAACAATGTGTCTTTATGTAGCCCGATGCTTCCCATGTCTCCTGACATTATCGGCCTAGTTTTCACACGCCTGCCTGTCCCCTTCCGCATCGAGTACCTCGCAAACCGTAAGTTGATATCGTGTTGCAAAATAGAGCAAGTAACGACACGAGATTCTCGAGCGTGAACATGTGTACTATAGAATCGTCGTGTAAAGCATGTTATCGTTCAAAGCTTTCGGAGCGTTTTCTGTCCCCGAAAATTATATTATTTTTCTCTTAAATCGGTTATGATCAAAACAGAGGAGAGCGAAAGATTTTTTTTTGTTGGAAAGAAAATTATGTAGACATTTACTTTAAAATTCAATTTTCATCATTATTTCATTTTCTACATATGCGAAATCTTTTAGAAATTAATCCAATCTTTGAAGCTATCATTTGATATTTTCCTAAGTCGCAATTGTGATTACTCAGAATAAAATTAAAATCAAAATCAAATTTTTAAATAAATATAACAATATTACAATAAATATTTCATAAAAACCTATGTATTCTCTCTATGGGAATAGTATGCAAAATCTTTTTCTTATCAAGGTAATATGTATAAATTTTATTCTAATCAAGTGCAGATAAAACTTCAAATGTTACAGTTTCAAGATTAGAATTTTTCTTAAATTCTTGATTAGTCTAGTTTTCTTTGGATTGGTTCAGTTACATCTCAGAGTAAAATTCAAATTAGATTGGAACTGAAAATACCAGTATCGATATTGCCATTTATCAAACGCATGTAACATTGTTATCGGTATTCACGAAAATCATTCAAATATTGGACAAAGCAAACAACGATCGTGGATAGTTCGCGAGAAAATAGCCATTAGCGTCGCGATAAAAAAACGAAGGGCAAATTATATGGGGTATGATGACCTGAATTTAGTAGAATCGTTTAGTAGAAAAGTTTCAAAGAGTATGAAAAATTCACTCTGTAGAATGGCTGGAAAAGAAAAGGTTGAGCATAGCAATTTTGAGCTACAAAGCTTTTAACAGTCGATAAAATTTGAGATGAGAAGATGATATCAAACCTTTTAGTTTGATAAATATTTCTTTCCTTTTTATCTTTCAATATATTTGCCGGTATATTTCAACGTCGAATTTTTACAATTTCGTACAAAGTATATGTAATGATAAAAATAAAAGTTATTTCATAGATTATAGACTTGATTCTCATCTTATATTTTCGGCCACGTATCCTTCACAGATAAAGATCATTTCAATGTGATGTAGCGATTTTATAATTCCGAGACTATAAAACATGCACCTGTATATTCGGCTGCCTCGGAGATAAGAATCACTTTAGTACGGCACAGCAATTCCTTAAATTGGGCGATCCTTTGTAAAAGGGCGAGCGAAGGGAAACGGTCTGGTTATCGGTGAAATTATCAAACGGCAGGTCAGAAAGAAACCCGCTCAATTAAGTTTCCGCGCGTACCTGATTTCGTGTGCATGTATATAGGAGCGGACGACCTCTGCTCCGTTTTCGGCGAGTCATTAGCCTAATTAGCCAATATGCGGCCGGATGTAATTCCCGAGAGTCGCTACTGCCGGCACTTTCGCGTGTCGCCGATCATTTCCTTGTTCCTGCGAAATCTAATTTCTAATGCGATATGCGATTTCTGAGCGGAACATGGTGCTGCGCCGCAGGCTACAGGACTCGTGTACTGCTCACATACATAATACTATCTGAAAGATTATTATCCTGACGTATCTGGAATAATCTTTGAATAATCTCTCGTGATCATCACATCAGAGTAATCTTCTTTAAAAAGAAATCGTATCACTCACTGAGATTATTGGCAATTAATATATATATGAAACTACATTCTAGAATTTTTTTTTCAGAAATTGCACGTATTTTTCCGTATTATGTTAAGAGTTCTTATTTCTTACGATTTCCGAAAAATTATAATTATAATTTTTTTTATATATATGGTTCAAATACATATTGTGATTGCTAATTTGCACAGTATTTTGTCTAAACAAAATGTTTTCCTCGTAAAAGCGCAAGCGCTTGCAAATGGAATATATTAGAAATGACGAATTCGACGACACAAGGATAACGCGTGGTAAAAATGCGAATTCCAGTGATACAAATTGAATGAATAATTCACGAGAATCCCCGTGAGCCCGGTAGTGGTGTAGGGAATCGCCGCCGCAAATACCTAGCCGTCATTGCGCGCGTTCGACGATAAACTCTCGGTAGAGAATAACATTTACCTGGTTACGAAACAAATTGCGGAATGCCGAGGATGCCGATAATAAAGGCAGGCACGTTCGGCAAAGAAGCAGCGATTCCGACGTTCCCGCCGCGAAGACGAGAAGACGCCAAAGATGCTTGACGGCGAAGCGCCCTCCCCCTTGTCTCTTCTTCTCTTTACTCTCGCCTCGGGCTCGAGAAGAGCTTCTTCGGCTCCCGTGCACCGCGATTCCGCAAACGCCGCAATTAGCCTGGAACTCTAACGATACGATTGAGGTAGGTCGCCGAGAGTACGAGGCGCCTGTAGCGATCTAAAATCTCTTTACCGCGATCTGTTATATTTCCATAAACGTTGAACGACCCGTTAAAGAAACTTGTTTAACAATTTGGAATACTGAAAATAAAAAAAATTCAGAATTTTTTAGAAAATTTCGGGGACACTCAAAGTTTTTAAAATTGAGAGTTGCAAAGGACAGATTCTCTCTTTGTTGACATTAATTTGATTTTTTCCGAAGCACTTTCTCCGTCTTCTTTTTCCTCGCGAGATTCTTTTCGCATCTTTATTCCCATTTGTCACTCGCTTTATTTCTCTATTCTCTCGTCATGTTCGTCTTTTTTTCATTCGGCTCAATTGCTCCGACGTCATTGCGCGTGTATACACGCAGCGAAAACAATTACGAGAGTACGTACATCCACCGCGTGAGATAAGTCGGTGTCATAAATTACGGAACACAATATAAATGCAAATTTAATGTCGGCCAGCCTACTGCTATTTGCGTTTGCTTTCGCGTCCCCTCCAAGACAGCCGACTCTGAACGAGTCGCGCAGATCTTATGTCCCTTCAGTCCGTAATGCAAGCTGAAAACTTTTAGAGCGCATTTGACGATTCGCCATTACAAGCACGATTTACATGAATGAACGAGATGCTGATTAAAAAAAAAAAAAAAAAAAAAAACCGCGATATATTAACGAAAATAATTTTGTGCATGCGCGTGTATTTGCATTGAAAGTTATGTTTGTAATATTCAGAGATGACTTTTCTCGCGTCGTTACACGAAATGTCGACTTGTAATATTATACACTTTTATATTCTCGATCGTCATTCATGGAATATTTTAAAAGATGAATATAAGACCATTATCCTTTCTTATGAGATTCGCCAAAAATCTCATAATACCCAGAGGGTTAATGTTTTCGCTTCGTCAGAGGCTAGTTGCTCGTGGCGAACGCACTTGGAAGCGTTTTAAGCGATCCTTTGGGCGACGTTAAGCGCTCGTTCCATGGAAATTTTCGCAAACGGGCGTAATTCAGGAATCCGTAAAGTACTTTCCTGTAATATCCTTCTCCGGGCGAGCCTACGAAGAAACCATCGAACGATGATACCAGGAATGTAGCTACCTTGCAAAAATGAGCAAAATGTAAAAGTACATGATTTTTATTTTTACAGAAAAATAAAAATGTAAAGATAATAAAAAAAACAACAATAATACGAGGAAACTAAAAAATAAATGCGTTGCAAAGAATTTTTTTATTAAAACTAAATAATAAATTTGATTATGATTACATGATTTTTACTTTTACACATACATATACACATACAATGGAACCGATATGTCAAAATATGTTTCTAGTTTTGTCTTGAGGGGAAAAACACCTACTTACATTACTGCGACATGTGCGCGATTTAATGCGTCGAGTCGCTCCCAGGCCACTCGTAAAAAGACGTGCGTACAATTTGATCTAACGATGCCGCGGGGCGAATAAAAAAAGTGTTATGGCGATCAAACGACTTCGCGATACGGTCTGCGAGCGAGCGGGCTGGCGCTAAAAGGGCGGGTGTCGGCTTTACTATCCTCGTGAAGCACGCGATGCGCCTGTACATCGTCCGGGACGAAAAATTTACTGCCAATTCCCGGTCGCGCGCTGGATTATTGCCGTAACGTCGGTCGTTATTGCCCGAGTAACAATTACTTTGTTAATACGCGCCGCGAGGGTCGTCAGACCGGATATTGCGCTACACGAGTTATCTCAGTAAATGTGACCGACAAATTGAATCTCTGAGAATTGCGTGCAAAAAATGGAACAATGGGAAAAATATACATATCTTTCTCTCTTTCTAATTCGCTTCTTAAATTTTTTAAATCTTTTTAGTTTCTGTAGATGTGTATTTTTTTCTATCATATAGTTACCTTAAAATGTACAGCGATAATAAAAATTGTATATAGCGGGGCGAGATAGATTATTTTGAAATTATTAAAATTTTCCGAGAAACACTTTTCTGTTGGTTTGCATGTACGTAGTTCATAATCGTAAAATGCCGGGACGCAAATTCCAATCAGCGAGTCGGCACAATTTACCACGGTCATTGTTTTAACTCCGCGATTATTAACAGTACGGTTTTGCCATCGACAATACCAATTACGACACGACTTCGTATGCCGACAATAGAATTGACAAATGGAGGATAGGTCGAACGGCGGGAGATCATTATAATGACCGTGCCACTTTGCGGGGTCCAAGTGAAATCGGCTTGGTTTGGAAATCGCTTGCATCGCTATAATATACGAGCTCGGCTCGTGTAATCTTGCGAGAGAAGAACCGTGCTTGATTTTTAACCAGGGCTTTCTCGTTCAAAGGCAAAAAAGGAAATCGTGGGTCTGCATTTTCCGACGATGACGACGACAACGACGCTGGGAAAATGGTCGGACGCGAAAAGGTTTCCACGATATCCGCTCCCACGGGATGCGCGTCCGATACGCGTCTCGAGGTAACGTCATTTTAAACGCACTCGGGTATGCCGGGCCACGTACGTACGGCGGAGACGAATGGCGTAAACGCAGTCGCAGGACCTTCGAGTTTGCACCGTAACTATCGCGCGAGGGGCGACGATGTATGTAAGCGTAAACAGCGTCGATCAACCGCTAGCACGCGAATGTTGTGTGCGCGTATACGCAACGTTAACACGGTCGTGTCGCCGTGAGTCGTAAGCCGTGTTACCGTAATTTTCTTTGTTCCGCATAATGAGCGACGCTGATTAGTTACGTGACCTGGCACCTTCACGCCGCGTCTCCGTCGCGATGCGCTCGCTCTTGCGATACGGAGAGAAAAAACAACGATCCTCTAGTTCTATTTCTTCTCCGCGCCGTACAACTGATGCAGGTATATCTTTGCCAAACAGCAGCGTAGGTCACTCGTCTTGATGGTCTCGAAATATATCTCGAGCTGCTTTGACGAAGCGACTTTGGCCAGGAATCACTCGTTTCACATTTATTTCAAAAATGTCTTTAATAATTGTTATTAGATAATAATCGGATAATTAATTAAGTAATAGCACAAAAAAGAAAACTTGTTAAAAAGAAATATTTACATATGAGAGACTCATTTTTCAGGTTGTTAGATTTAAAAATAGTGCAAACTCGCAATATAGGAGTGATGAATTTTTTTTTATTACACGTACGTATATAAATATATGTATATTTTCTGAAACATTAATTTTATTTATTTAGAAAAAAACAAACAGTAAATAAATTGTTCACCAATATAGAGATGGGCGTTTTTCAAAGCGAATAACCGAAACTTTTTTCGAGTTAATATTTTCTCTACCGAAATTTATTCGGGCGTTTGTTCGCGCCCGTTTTGGATGGCAGATTAATTTGTTTTGCGGGCACGGATCTTTTTTGCATTTTTCGTATTACTCGTAGCTGAATCTCAGTCGCGTGAGGGGCAACTACCAGGAAAACCGCATTTAATCGTCTGAACCCACCGTGACGCTGATACGGTCGTAAATAATGTCCTGGCAGCGCGAAGCATCGTCCGTATAACTTGATTCAACTACCTGCACGCACTGCATGTGCGTGCACGCAACCTGCAATGCACCCCGTGTCTATGAGTGTATCGCGGTTTTCCCCCTCGTCTTTACGCTACAAATTCGCCAAACGAAATTTCGCGAGAATAAACGATTGGAGGTTTTATAATTGCCAAATTGTTCGCTATAAAATCATGAAAAAAGCGATAGATGCAATAGCAATCTTAGAAATTAACCAAGCAAGGAATTAATTCATCGCTTTCTTGCTAATTTTTAGCTATTTTTAATTTAATAATTTAAAAATTTTCAAAATTTTGTTATATAAAAAATCTTAATTACTTTCTTTTGTATCGCTAATTAACTGTTTTATATATATTATTTGATTATAATATGATTCATATAAAAACTTTTCCGGAATAAATAAAACAGATGACTTTTGAATTCCGAATGTCCAAAATGTTTCGAAATTATCAAGACGAGAAATTTATCGCTGTAGAATGACACATAAGTTCAAATTATCAATAATAAAATTATTAATAATAAAATATTTAAGAAATTGCTTTTCCTATACAAGAAGTATCAAGTATATTTCTTTTTCTTTTTAGTTAAATATAATATTCATTCATTGATGTCAACTTTCTTGTCAATGATATTAATTATAATTTACATTTTATCAATAACATTAATTTGAAATGTAATTTTTTGATATTTGATCGTTTAGAAATTTTCGAAAATCGATTTTATATATTATGATACTTTCTCTTCATTATTACTATTCCTCCTCTTTTACTATAATCTTATATGGTGACCTTTATAATTGCCATAGGTCGTAATGAATTATTAATGAAGAACGACATCGATGAGGTCCCTGAATGTCATGCGACACACATTATCGATACCGTGAAATGTAAATAAATTATACAGATGATGCATCCGAGAAAAAAAAGCTCGCGTGATTGAAAAGTGAACTCTTTGCTTCGTTTTGCATTGCATATACCTTACGTTCTCGCTCCATAAAACAATGTAATCTAAACGAAATAGGCTAATTTGTACTTTCTTTCGCGATTCTAGAATCATTAAAAATGGAGAAAAAAATAGACTTTAATAGATTTTAACTCATTCAATCGATGAATATTTTCCCCTCCTAATTTCATTAAAATGTCAGTCTTGTCATGGAAAAATCTACTATGAGATCTAATTCATGAAAAGGAAAAATCTAGGTATTTTTGAAGCAACTCGTTAATTGCTCTAAAAAAAAACATATGTTATAAAATTATACTTTTGTATAGAACAGGGAAAAGTCTATGGGGAAAAAAGTGATAATAGTATTAAGAAAATTAGAAAGCTCTTACCGCTATCACACGTTTTTACGAACGATATCGTGATCATGCTGAAAAAAGGAGCGGGATTACAAGGAGAAATATCGTCGAAATTAATCAGTCGGATGGAACGGGAAAAACGCGAATGAACGGATTTCCACGCGAATGATTTCTACACAGAGCCGCGTTAAATTTTCATACTTGACCAGTTTCAAACGCCTCCAATGTATCCCCGAAGCGCGCCTTGCGATCAGCGTGATCGATTGCGGTAGTCGCGGATTATTAATCTGAGATAAAAGATGATTGCTATACAGCTAACTTAACTAGCGATTGAAAAAAATCCGCTTATCTTCTACACTGGTTTACCAATAGTATAAAATCGTATAAAATCGTTACGGAAGTAGTTGCGAGAAAAAAAAATACTACGCGTTTTCTGGCGAATGATATGTCTTCCTTTAATTAGCTAGGACCGGTCTGACGAGTGATTTGACTAAAATGCGCTTCGCGATACCAAGGATAGTCAACTAGCAGAACTGCTAGTTGACTATCCTTATCTTATTGATCTCCTTATTGATCTCCTTATCTTACGATTGTCTTTATAAACGTCAGTTAATTTTCTTACTTTAAATATTTCGTTATTTTTATTACGACCAAAAAATAATGAAATAATTTATTATACTTCAAAAATTTACAAGTGAAATTGCTATTTTCCAATCACAGGATATAACAAGTATACGCGCATTATTCACCTCAATTTGAGCTTTCAACTCAATGACGTTGGTCACCATATATGACGAAGATTTATACGAGAATACACATCTCGTAATACGTGTCACGTCGATACGTTGACATACGTTATTCGCGATGACGGGAGAGGCCGAGAGAGAGAGAGAGAGAGGAGAGGCTAAGATTCACGCGAGTAATCTCGCAATGAGTCACCGGGTTACTCCACGGCCGTACCACAGGAAAGTCAATGATTTTGTTGACTTATCATGTCATAATCGCTGCCAATAAGACGTCGATCCGATCGAAATCGTTCTATCATCGTTGTCACTTACATTCCTGATGTAATATTTACGTTTCACTGTGATATTTCGAAACGTGACAAGTGACATGCCATGATGAACGTGACAAGATATGACATTTTTTATTTAATCTCTCATTTATATTGGTATATACTTTACTTAAATTCTATAATCTACGATCTTAGCGCTTGTGCAACAATTTTACCGTAAAATTACAATGCTTTGTCAGAACAGAAATGAAGAATTGATTGATTTCATTATCAATCATGACGAAAATATTTAAAGATTATAATAAAAGACGATATGTTTAAAATAAAAATTATTATATCTGTCTACTCTGATATATCGGCAAACGGATTATCGATTCGAAAATTTGCAATTATTTTATGTAAAATATTTTCTGTGATAAATATACTGATGGGAGAAATTTATTTTTAATAACTTTTCGTACAATTATTCTCTCTTTGTCACAAACGAAAATAAGCTTAACAACAAGAGGTTCATTCATCGACGTTTTCCAAGTGATTGCACGGTATAAAATTTCTCGCAAATGTCATCGATCCTATCTCCCGATTTGCTGGCAACTCATCAGCTGATCGCGCGTATGTCATTGACCAATTTCCTTGAGTCTCTATTTTCTCTTCTTCTCTTGACGTTGCGGCTCACCATCACTATACGAAAACATGCGTTCGCCATATTTGCGTTAAACGCAACCAGGATACGCATATATGGCCGGTTCGTTAGTCTTGAGATGGTTATTCGGGTTAAATACATAAGAAACTAATAGCTGACTATTTATACATTGAATCACGCGCGATGTCTGGCGCAATCCTTATCCGCGTGGGCGGAAATTTGCGATACGCGCCCGCAAATTGCATCCCCACATCTAGTCCGTGTGAATCTGAGCGGATAATTTCCGTATCGATCGTTTTAAATATTGAAGTTATTTGAACCTTATATAATTATACACTTGTGTGGTCCAACCATAAATCAGTCGCTGTATATTATATTTTGGCTTTTCTTCTCGATTGATAAATATTTCATTCATTTTATATACATTCAGATATGTTGTCTTATCTTTCTAGATAATATTTACGATGCGTTCTGTTACACTTGTTACTGATAGCTCGCCTTGAACGGGGGGATAAAATAAAGCTGCGCTCTGTTTTTTTCTTCTCTTCCGATCTCGCGTCGGCGGAGAGGATTTCTGTCGAGTTCACATACTGGGGCAAATCAGCCCTATCGTTATTACTCGTTTATCAATCGAGGTGTATACTTCGTCTCGGATTTCGCATCGTCTTTCAACAGATATATCTTATCGATGCCGAGCCCCAAGGTGGAGGCTTACTCGCGGAGAACGTTTGGTACGTTAAATACCGATGCCACATTCTTCCTCGCATCAATGTGTACACATATATACACACATACACATACACACTTTTCTACCTCTCCACCCTCTTGCTTTCGCGAAACGATACCGACGACCGGCTCGAATATTATGTCTGGACGAGATTCGCGATAATGCGTGCCAGTTGCATTGTTATGTCACTGTGATATCTCAATTACTCCCGCGACCATACCGCGTACGGCGTTTACGTATACGGATTCATATACCGCTCTCTCAGAAATCATCTTCTCCGATCATGTAAGCCTTCCTCGTTAATTAACGCGGAAAAGGGATTAAAATCCGACCTCCGTTTTCCTTTCTCTTCTCTCTTATAGGCTGATCATGTTATAGATTATAGTAGATTATGTTGTTTTTTCAAATTTTTTTTTATTTATTTGTTTGATTACAATATAACTTTGTTTCAAAGTTTCACATAAAAGATGCAATAAACATTTCAATATAATAAGCATTTATATTTAAAATTGACTGTCTGTGACATGCGTGAGTAAAAAATGCCATGTCACGATTAAACGACTGATAAAGCTGATAAATTGTAAGAATTTCCGGCAGATATCTATGCGATAGTGTTATACTTGTGTAGCAATACTAGCATTGTAAATGCTTACGCTCGCACGTAGCTCGGGTGTACATTTTATCAAGGCAATTAAAAGATATATTATAACTGTGTATTATTCACCTATATAAAAATAGAAATGTACGCCAGTGGAAAGTGTATTGAAATCTCGAGAATAGATCGAGCGATTTTACTTTACAGTTAATATTATTACGGCACTAATATACGGTTGGAAATAATTTTATAGTTGCACATCACTCAGTGCGACGAGATTGGAGACAACGAATATAACGGTGGACGATCTCATTAGTCGATGCCTTGGGGGCCGACGTGCTCGACGAATGTATTTCTATTTCCTGCCGGAACACAGAGAGACGAGGAGAATGTAGAAAGGGGAAGACAAAAAGGACGACATTACTACGATAATGGGAGTCCAGGTTGCTCGTACGCATTCGTACGCACGATTCTCTCTCTCTCTCTATCAAGAGTTCTCGCCTTTTAACCCAATTCTTCGCTTCTCTATGTTCGTTCCTCTCCAGTTTCTTTATTTTGCTCTACGTGCGCGATTCTTGGGCCCACGATTTCGCCTCGACTTCTTCTGTCTCTTCTTCTTCTTCTTCTTCTACTTCTGCCGCCGCCGCTTTGCCCTCTTCTCCTTCTGCCCCTTCTCGAGACTACATACAGGCTCGTTGCATTCCAGAGCCTCGAGAGTGGAAGGACCCCGTCAAGGTAAGCCGGTCTCTCGCGTACGCGTGATCTCGCTCCGGCGGCATGCGCGTTCCTCAATGACGTTCCGCGCGCGGACTTCACGATGATGCGCGAGAGTGATGCCGACGGTGCACCTGCCCGATTCCTTCATTTTTTTCTCCATCGGTTCCCTCGAAATGCATCGCGCCGGTTGTCCCTCGCCGAATCGAGAGCTGCGTTCTTCATATTGGTACCTCGAAGCGTGAATATTTTTCTATATCGGTGTCTAAATTAAATTCTAAATCGGGAATTTTTAGAATAATATGAAATGATTACATCGAAAAAAATTGTAACAACAAATAATTATGCATATACACACATTTTAATTATTATACGAATGATAATGGAATTATATTTAATTGTTGTTGGTCATGGAAATTTAAATTTTCAATTGTCGCGTAGTCATGGACATTAACAATAGCTTTACAAATTTGTTCAACGTTATTCGATTTAAAGTTAAGTTAAACTATTATTAAAGTACAATATCTCATCGTCACAGATGTTTACGATGTATATACATATATACGTAGTATGTAAATCTTCAGACGCCAAAATCGTGCGTAAAATCACAATTGAAAAGAGAGAAAGAGACAGAGAGGAAACATGACGTGACTCAGGATTAATGTAAATTTCCGCGCGAATCCTCTATTATGTACGAGGAATTAAAATTTTTCGCGCCATCGCGCGATAACCAAGCTAGAAAAATTACACTTTTTACGAAGAATATTTTCTTTCGACATTGAAGGAACGGAAAGGACACGAGTCGACATCGCGCAGGAATGTCGATAGTTCACTCGCCGAGTATTTGAGATATTTTTCGTAGGCGACCGATGTACATCCGGAGGATGTACCGGTGACGATGGAATTTGCATTGCAGTTTCACAAGAGACAAGGTAGAGGCGGCTCGTTTTACGATTCTCCTCACGTTATCAACCGGCAGGTGTCTTATTAGTGCCTAGCCACGGACCGCCATCCGTGCTAATGCTGGAGATACGCGTGCTAAGTGAGAAACGCTCGACGACGAGAGCACGACAAGCAGGGAACTTCGGGTATGTATGGGAACGAGAGGGAAGAGCGTTTGTCGAGCGGCTGGTAAAAAGGTGCTAAAATTCACGACGCAGTCGCAGCAACTTTTTTCACGACCATAAAACGGCGTATGGACTTCCGCAACCGCGATGACACAGCTTGTGCTATTTTTCAAATTCTCTTGTACAGGATCTTGTACTTTAAATTTTTGGGCGTTTCAATTTTTTTTAGATAGGAGAAATTTAATATAAAAAATTAAAGCCCTTTAAAAATCTAGCCCTTTAGATTAAATTAAAAAAGAAAAGAAAATTTTTTTATTTATTTTCAAATAGATATTTTAAAGAAAGTTAACTTCTGCTTACTTTTTATTTAAGAAATTGTTATATATTTATTTATTATATTACATCTTTGTTAATTGTTACCAATTTCAAATTTATATTACACACTGTTATGTTAATATTTTTAATTTTTCTATATATATGTTGCTCATGATTGTACGATTTGCTGACGAATGCGACAGCTCATCTCATTGGCTAACAATGAATTATAAACATGATTATATGCAAGATGAAATATTGATGCGCCGGCTCCTGTTACTTAAGTTATTAATCGTATTGCGATCGTCAGATTATCGATGAAGATAAATAACTCGTGGATCGACGTTATTGAAACGATATTATCATCTTAATTGACCGATTCAATGGCGAATGTAACACGATGAGCGCTTCGCTCTTCGCGAAGCGTGGAACATCGCATTGGTGATAGTCTCTGTGTCGAGATGAAAATCGAGTTTCTTCGGCACTCGAGTCTCGTGATTTATAGGACTGGATTCATGGACCTTCGGCGGAAAAAGATGCAAGGATACTCGGCTCGAGACCGAAATCGCCGATAAATGCGCATTTGTCTCGGTGATCAAATTGATGAACGGTCGAGTATATCGCTGCTCGTATAATATTTCCCGTGTATCGCTACCGCGTTTTCGCTTTGTGTGTGACATCACTTTGGCTTTAAGCCGATTCGTCTGGCCATCGTCCAACGTCGGAACTGGGAGCGAGCAATTTCTATTACGACCACGTAGGGGAGAAGTAACGCGACCGACGATACGATAAAGTCCAGGAAGTACAGGAAATCAAATTCGTCCGCGAAATGCTTTTGCAGCGAATAATAGCGACTTTATATTTTCCCAGATTGTAGTTGCGAGACTCGCGAAGCTCGTTGAGGAGCATTAAACGCCATGGTTCGTCCGTCATGTCGCGCTCGTTAAAATGTCTCGTGCATCGGAGGATGTTAAACGAGTAAACACTTGTAGAAATCGAATTTAATCTCGTATCTCATTGAGTAACCGAGCAAACGAAAATGAAATGAACTAGTCGATTGATAAACAATCTAAATAAAAAATGGTAAGTAAAATAAAGAGAGACATGTGCGATAGTAAGAATAATAAATTTCTATAAATTTTTAAACTTTCATATTTTCTGCTTCACAGATTATATCCAATTTCATGAAATTGTTTTGTAAAATATATTCTCTCCGTCGAAGCGTCGTTTTACTGAAAAATAAATATATTTGAATAGAACGCAACGAGCGTGTGTATTACAATTGAAAAGTTACTCGTCGGAACATCAGGGAAATCGCGATCAAAGGGATAAAGGGACCATTTTATTTTTCACATATTGTATGAAATACGACATTTAAAATGGAACTCTATTACGTAAAACGCTGATTCTCATGATCGTTCACTTTGTACAACCCGAATTGCTAAATCAAACAGAATTACGTATCAAATTATTCTTTCGCGAAATAAACGATTTTTGCGGATTTTAATGGAAATATTAGCCATCAAACGGTTAATATTTAATTGCGCGGGTCAATTCGTATTTTAATTCACAAGAAGATTTGAAGAAGATAGTTTTAGCACAACACACATGATGATATAATACGACATAACTTTTCTAGATACATGGTGTTGTTTTATCGTATCGCGCGACTTGTAAAAGTAACGCCATCGTCTTTTTCGAAGTGCGCGCGCGCTTTCGATCCTTTCCTTCTACATCCGTGTATTCGTGACAGTTCCCGTTTCCGTGAAATATGTCGACACTTAATCGGTCTCTCTCGGTGCACACTCCAGGAAATAGCTGTCCATGTATCCTTCATGATTCGTGGATACCGAGGGCCGTTAAGCGATTTTTTTTTCGTCTGGCTCTCCACAGTTTCCTTTTACAAAGAAGGATCCAGAAATGGCATGTTGTCGAATCGTAGCACTCGGTATCTGTACATACACATGTTTCTTGTATTAAAATATATTATTATATAATATATAAATATATATAAATATATTATTAATTTATATAAATTATATAAAATTTTATTAGAATTGTTAAAATGTTTTACAAGTTTATTAAAATTTTTATTAGTACACATGACAATTAATAAGAAATGAATTATCATGTAAGTGATATCCATGTCTTTAGTTAACTGCACTTTATTTTCAAAATTTGCGAGAAACGTAGAATCATTTTCCTTCAACTTCTTCATTTATAACCGTATCTTAGCAAGAATTTAAATGGTTATCAAGAATCGGACTTTACAACGTTGTTGTCTCTGAATTTATCTTTATCTCGCTCAAACGGATATGCTCGAGCATGCAACATTGTTCGAGAAGAGAATGCAGTCCCATCGTAGTTTCTTTACCTGCGTCGCTGGATCGGGTGTTATGTTATTACGATCTTGTAAATACATCGCGCGCGCGTGAGAGAGCGAGATGGTAGCACGAAGTAGAAGTCGCGAGTCGTGTTGCCCGCGTAGTAGAGAGGTGTTGTCGATGCGAATCGCGACTTAGAACGATCGCGGGAAGGCAAAGCGGGAGGGCACGGGTCGCGTGATTAATGTCTCGGCAATTTGCTCGCCGTGAATCGAGATCGGACGATCGAGATCCACGACGCTGCGAATTCCATCTGGGTCAGCATAGCTTGAAGGTCTGTTGTCCTACGAGCGAATGCAAATTAATCGTTTTGGTGGACGACGTTGCCATTGTCCGTTAACAACTAGGCGAAGCTTTTCATCACATGTAGATGTGGAGGCAAAATTCAAAAATAAAAGGAAAAATAAAAAGATTGCCGTGTGTGCAGTAACAACTGCTGTGTAATTCTTATCGAACGATTTATATATATTATTGCTACGTGTGTGTGTAATAACTGCTGTGTAATTTTTATCGAACGGTTTATGTGTTGTTACTATAGATAAATGCCCTTATTTTGCTTCTAAAGGAAAAACATTTCGCAAAATACGCGAGAAAATAATATTTAAATAAACAGATTCAAGTAATGTTTATTACTTAAAATATTAGACATAATTATATATTATCATTTAAAACATTTAATTGTTAACTTTATGTAATTATTATTATATATTTATACTATATGTTAGATAAATGAGGGTTTAATATAAATTAATTTCAGCATAAAAATATACAAAAATAGAGATAACAAATATTTAGTTTCAAGACACACAAGTCAGCTTTCTGAGGCTCTTGCAATTATCTCTATTTAGCAAAATACAGACGCGAAGCGTTGCAGTTGGCGGTGTAGGATGTTGGGCAATCGGGCGATTTCTCGATAGATCGAGATTTCGCAATTATAGGGCGACACTACCATGGCTACTCCACTTTCTCGTAGGGTCTCCAATTAACGAGCTCCATTTACAGCGTTATTCGCCGCCGCGACGCGCATGGCTTTTTGTCGCTTCTTATTGCTCTACGTCTCGAGCCGCTGCTAATTGGCGGCAGGCAACCGTCGTCGCGCAATAGATCGTCGGGTTTTTCGCTCTTACGACGTAAGTCGTGCGAACTTTCTGCGCAGATTATCTCGCATCTCCGTAGGTCGCAGACGGATCGACCCAGTGCTCCACTTTTAGACTCTTTCAACATTTTCGCCGGTTCTTGCGATCGCCCTCGAGATATCAGTTATAGTTATGGTCGAGGCGAAGCACTCAAGCTCTCGATTTTTTATTCGCCTAAAATATTCTTTACTGTTTTAGCTTGAGATCTTTATCTATTCTAATGACATTTTTGAAGAGATTATTCGTTTAATATAAAGTAATTTTCTACATTTCAAATAATTTGTAAAAAAAAAAAAGAAAAGGAAAAATTCAGTATATGTTTATCATTGCATTTTTTAATGTTTTCACTTTATATATAATTTGGCGCCCCCAATTATAAGACGAGATGTACAACGTGGCGCGAAATGTATTAATAAATGGACGAACGGGATTTGTTGGACACAATTTCTCTCTCTCTCTTTCTTTGTTTCTCTCGGACAAATTCTACTTTTCAGCCGAAAAGATAATGCATCTTGATTGGGATGCATGCCATAAATCCGGTAAACCCGTTATTTCGCATTAGGCGAGGTTTCCCAAGTAATACGAGTAGCGGCTGCAGTGCTTCTTGACAATAACCATTCGCGACGACATCGCGCCGTGAGATACATGATATACGTAAATCAAATCGTGCGAGCGGCTGTCTGTGACATGTCACTATAATTGAAAGAATTAGACCAACACTTTGTTTCGCCGACCGTGTAATTTTCGCACGCACCGTGCCGTTATGATCTTTCTCCGTTAAAATGCGCGATTTTGCAACACAAAACACATTCGCACATTGCAATTATTTTATATTATGCATATATTGTTCATAAATACCGTCTATATTTAGATGTTATATCTTTTTATTAACAATTTTCTTTAATTTTATTCTTGATATACTTGACAGTTAAATAATGAGTTGAGACAGAAAAAGGTATGCGAGTAATATACTAATTCCTGTGGATCTCTAGCTTGTACGCCAAAATTCACCAGCGATTTAGTCGTCATTTTGCACTTAAGGTTTCGGAATTAGAAGGGACAGTATCGGAGTTTGCTAGTAGTAGCGTTCAGAGTTAATGCGGTTAAATCGACCACGTGAGAGCCACGCATACGTGTGTATCACATTAACAGAGACATGTACATGCTATTCGCTGAAGCTCTACATCGATCCCGCAGATCCGCATACCTCTCTCGCAAACCTTGACTATATTACTGTGCAACATTTTGTAGCACGTTTATATCTGTCTTTCTCGGTTTTCTCGATCGTTCTCGCTTCTGCTCTCGCATTCGTTTATCTTCCATTAGGAGATCTTTCGATAAATCTACGGCTTTACCTGTCGCTGATCTCATTCTTCTACTTTTGAAAAAAAGAGAGAAAGTGATTTGCACTTATGATTTTAAGAAAAGTATAATAAATGAATATTTCTAGAATAATTTGAGATGCCAGAAGAATTCTCGTGTTTCAAGCAATATTTTATCCGATAATGTTTATTTCGTGAATGCAATTTGTCTCTTCAAATATATACATTAATTGTTACGTAATTTTAATAAGTATGCATAGTTTCAGAAACGCGGCGAGAAATCGAACTTGCAACGGTTAATCTCTCGGGAAAGTAATAGTGATTTAATCCACGTGGAATAAGGATCGGCCGCGCGAACGTACTTGACAAGAATGCAGTTTCACTCGTAACAGGCGTCGTTTTTCCGCAGCAGTCGACCACGACCGATGGCGATTTAAGACGCGCCGCGCCTGCGAAAGGATTTTCATTTCCGCGAGTATTACGCTGCATCTTTCACGCCCCGTGGCCGTCGCTCGGTCGTTTGTTCTCGGTTGAGCAGCCACGCGGTCTCGAGACGGGGATTTACCGCCGAGAGATGCTCTTTATCATAAACGCCGAAAGATTGACGTCAAAGTCGAGCGCGCTGCAAAAAGGTTCTCGCTTATGAAAAGGGAATAAGTGTGAAATGATATATCAAGAAACTGTGCGAGAGGCAGCACACACACACACACACACACACACACACACACACACATATATACAGATAGTCAGAACACGTGCCACATCCTGATTCGAGTAAATAGAGACCGAAGAGTGCATCGTCCTTGGCATCTCGTATGAACCGATTCGAGAAGGCAAACTAGTTCGCTTTTTGTTCCCATGCACGAGTCGAGCACTTGTCCTCTTAAAGGACGAACGCGCCTGTCATAACGAACGAGATCCTTCGAAATTTCCATTTATCTCGCTACACGAGATAACGTGATGATACGCGCTGTTATTTCAACATTCGAACGATCGAGAGTTTTCTCGTATTAAGAGAACGAATATTTCGTCAAATTCGTTTATCAATTAATCGATCCTCTAATTAAGCTTCCTCGTATATGTGCAGCGCCACCATCAGATTCAGACAACCACTGCAGTTCCTGCGTTTGTCATTTAACAATGTGCACGCACGTAATTGCACCGCGACCGGTATAATTAAACAAACTCGTTTGTTTCTCATTACGGGATGCTCGCGATTTATTTCAGTAGTTATTCGGTTTATGTAGGTAGATGGGATTTACTTGGACGATAGGTGGAAGCTACGCGGTGGCAGAAATGTTATATATAAATTTTTATCGCGAATCTCGTGATGCATTACGCCGCAGGAAACCCGTTTCACTCGTAGAAAAGCGCATCATCCCTCACTGCCCTCATGCACGATTATGCATCAACGTTCTGTCCGTCGGTTAGTCTCATATCTTTCTATCCGGGTTCTCTCTCTCTCTCTCTCTGTCTCTCTCTTTTTCTCTACAACACGCGGAGCTCCCGCGTGTTCTATCCGTCTGGTGCATCTCGCGCGAGAGACCTTTTGCTCATTGCTCGACGAATCCGTGTAAAAGCATCAGCTTGACCCCGAAAGCCTTCCGTATTCCCATCGAATCAAGTTCGTGATTAGAGATTTGCCGGATACCAGGCTCAGGTATTCCGATGCATTCGCGGCTGCTTAACGCACGTACGAAGTGACATTGATTAACGGCAGTCCTTTCAGACCCTCTTCGTTTCTTTCGGACGGCGATTCTCCGTGAAATGTCAGAAATAATCTACCGTTGTTGTCACAATGTGAAGCGAGTTGTTGCATCGCGCGCGCACGCTTTGTACGTTAATACTCTCGGTATGTCAAGTGTGAAATATATTACCACGAGAATATCCACTAACAAGGTATTCTTTAGATATCTACTAACAAGGTATTCAACTTTATTAAAAAAACGCGCGCGAAACTGATTGCTAGATTTAATTTTATTGTTTTATTTGTGATTCAATTTGAATGGTACAATAGATTTACACAGATACTACATAGATGAAAATTATTCATAACGAAAACGTTGTCGGTTAAGGATATTGAAAAATGGAAGAATAGAGAACGATAACAATTTATAATCGATTCTTTCCTTCTCCATTAAATTACAAAGTACGGACATAAAAGTCGAAGTATTGTCGATATTGTCGTGACGAGCTGTCTACTCGTACATAAAATCGTAACTCCCTCGGAGGGCCGCGTCCGATGTCTTTCCATTATTTTTCAACGAGTGCGCGGAAATCACAGTCGAGTGGACAACGAGACAATAGCGTGCACCAATGGAACGTATAACTTCTCGTCGATCAATGCGACGTATTAACCGCGACAGGTACACAAGCATCTAGGCATATCGTAACTATTCGTTGAATAGCTCCTTCCTTGACGTATAAGTGCCACGATTTCACTCATGGACATTCAAAACAAATTCTTTTTTTTTTTATATAAGATTCTTCTCGGAATTTCGATCCTTCTTTGGATCTCGATCGTTCGATGTTGCGAAATTTGAACGTACATTTTTACGCGAGTTTTTTGTCTCCCTCTTTATACGAGTATCTCGAGAAAGGATTGCCTTTCGAAATTACTCGGAGAAGAAACAATAGCGGCGTGATTTCCCCGTAGATCTCCGTTTCCGTGTAAATACATACAACGGGGCTCATACATCGTCGCAATATTGGTAAAAAAGATGAAAGAAGAACGCGAGGTATCTCATTCGAGGCATCGAACGGACGGATGGATGACACGAGGGCGCGAGATAACTCGTCCGTGAGTGCGATGGGGTTAAGCAGCGCACACACGCTCGGTTTTTCTCGTACCTTGCGTGCTGCGAGCGCACAGCTCTCTTTCTCTCTCCTTCTCCCCTCCCCAAGCATGGTCACTGGAGTAAGCCGTGGGGTCGTTGACTCTTTAAGCGGACGCTGGTCGTATATTGTAAAACGAACGCGCGACCGGCGCGTGTATTACGTAACGGCGGAGCAAGAGCGGAGGCCACACAATCGATCAAAACGTGCGCGCGCGAGCTGGCCGGGCGCCGACGCGATTCGGCGACGGTTCTCGGGAGCTTCTTGATTAACTGACGCGAAATATTCCGGACTGACAGGCGCGCGTATCGGACTCGTGTACTGGATGTCTCAGACCTACCGCAAGCTCGTCCTCGACCGCCCCTCTGACGATAATGAGCATTTAATATCGAGGGACTTTGCAAACTGAGATTGAAATTAAAAACTATAATTTATATATTTCCGAAAATTTTATTTGAATTGAAATTTAAAAAATCATTGAGTGTATCACGCAATGATTTCTTTGACATCAGCTGTTTAATTTTCTTTGATTGAAAGGTACGTTAATTTCCTCCGTCGAGAGTGGTTTATTAACTTTACTCGACTGGAGTTGGCCGGACTCTCTAACCGGAGTGTGTGCCTCTGGTCGCGTCGCGGCCACACGAAGCCGCATGAAAGAAACGGTAGTGTGTGTCTGGCGGTACCAGGCGAGCCGCGTATTGCGTCTCATTCCTCTTTGGTCGGCTCAATCGGATGCGTCACAGGAAGCCGAACGCCTGACTGACGACTGGACCAGCCGGTCGGCTGATGTTCCTAACCTATCGTACGGTCAATTCGTTTTATTCTACTCATTTATCGCGTTAGCCAATTGGCGGCGTACTCGCCAATCCGCGACCAAGGCGTCCGTCAAAAGAGCGCTCTTCCTTCTCATTATCGCATCCGGTGTAAAAAGCCGAGAGGAGCAGATCTCAATTGCTTTTAAATCGATGAATTTTCAATTGATTCAGTTTTTCCTTCGATAATTATATTCCGAATATAAAATATGCGCGCGGGATATTAAAATGTTTGGAAAAAATTTATTTCGAAGAGAAACTTTCCATCATGGTGCGCATAAAATGTGAAGAATTAATCGCGATGTATGATTTTATTTTCATCAAAATATTCGCTTTCGGCTTATGTACCATCTACTCTAGAATACTAGAATTAATATCGACGAGGAACATCTCATCTTCCTCTCGCGTGCCAATAGGAAGTCGATAATGAATCGAAAACCGAGGCTTCTTGCGCTTCGAATTTGTTGCGACGAATTCTCAAGACAAAATCGTCTTGTGTGGTCGATCGATGCATAAGAGACGCGTTGTCGGATCGACCGGAGAATGGAATTTACAGTCGTTGCACGCGTGTTGCATTACGTGAAAGTAGCCGTGCCATTGCATGGACGACGTAGACGACGCACGTAGGCAGCCAATCCGGTCGCGGTGATACGCCCAGGCGGAAGGACACCAGAAATCCATAGACAATGAATCTCTCTTTCTCTGTCCTTTCGCACTTCGCTTCTCTTTCCCTTCATTTCCCCGGTTGTCATCATTCGCGAGACTCGACTGCCTTAAATCATCATCTTCCTTTCTTCATTTGCAACTCATTGTCAGATTTCTCTTATTCCTTTAAAAATTCTCAATACATAAGTTTGAGGATTTGGTGAAAAAAATTAATATATTTTTTAATCGCCAGAATGTCTCTTTTTCTCGATAATTTTTGTTTTATATTTCGCGAGATGCGTGAAATTTGAGTTGCACACGAAGCAATTAAAATTTCATACATTTAAGCTTAAATTTTATAAAATATAAGTTGTAGAATCGCGCTTCAATAACTGGTAGTACCGGAACCAGGCAAATCCAGCAGGATCCGGAGTGCAGCCGCGCCGCGCGCGAAGGCAGCAGCTGACGCGCCGTGTGACGTCACGGTTTGCATGGTCGGCGTCCCGATGTCGCTCGATATTCTCTCGCCCGGGCGACGCTCCTTTCTACTACGCCCCTCCGCGTCTCCCGATCTCTTTCATTTCTTTTTTCGCCGATCACGATCATATTTTCCTAACGAAAAGAGCGATATTTCTCGTTGAGAAACGCTCTTTTCCCTATCCAGCTTTAATACAACGTCATTTTTCGTTGTTTTTAAGACCTTAACGTTGTAAGAATTTTATTTATGTCTCCTTTTATTAACGAACATTTGTAGCCTGTGCGCACATGTATGTGAACCTCCATTCAAATGCTCGCCTACTCGCTCGCTCGTTTCTGTCCACCTCCAGCCAACGCTGGCTTATCGCGAACACTTCCTGTTGAACCTTCGTGGGCGCTCCATTTACACATCGGCACAGTTTCGAGAAGCGGCGAGTCGAGAGAGAAAGAGGGAGAGAGAGAGAGAGAAAGGGGCAGAGAAAGCGTATGGCTTTATCGGGCCGCTCGCAGGGAAGAGGCGCGATACGTGAGCACGTGAACGTGAAACGGGGTCGATTAGGTCGTCGGACGAGTTGTCTACGGGGATAGTAACGATGGTTATAACCATCCAAACATCCTATCTTCCTTCTTCCTACTCTCTTTTAGCTTCCTATATTTCCGTCGTTCCTTTGTTGTCCCTGTTTTTACGTGCTTCCGATGATTAGAGAAAGAATATTTATCGAGAATTTTGCATAAAGAAAATTAATCGATGCGAGCCGAAATGAATGATTACATCGCGAAGCAAGAAAGAATATAATCTTTTCAATAATCATCAACCTAGAATTAAGAAGAATTGAAACATACGCGAAAATATTTAATGTATTCATTTCTTTTTATTTTTGAAGAGAAATCTCAGCTAATATCGTGTAAAAAAATTCTGTTAAATAAATAGATAATACTTTAAAATTTGATATCTCGATTGAGTTCATCAAGTATGATGTATTTATTATCTATTTGCTCTCGCAACGCAGCATGCTTATTTTCGAATGTACGATATGCCTCAGAATGTTTCCAAGATGTTTCAGAATGACAGATCAACATTATCAGAGATCAAAGCATTGCTTTTAAAGGATTCAAAATCAAAGATACGTTTGTGTACGAATGTTTCACTGTTCTACTCGCAATAGCGATACTTCATCTTCGAGTTATCGACCTCTCCCTTCCAGAGCTTCTCGAGATGAAACGTTAGAGATGTGACGTGAAAGTCACAGACGTCAAGACTCTGTATGAAAGATTCCATTTATTTTCCGTATCTCGCATCTCCCCGATATATTTTAACGTAATTGAAAATTATTTTCCCCGGGGCTTTTTTTTCCGCGAGGCCAGAAATTTTTGGCGGTAAATGCAGCTCGCCGCGCCAGACAGATCATCAGAGGCAGGCGCGGTTCTCGGCTCGGCTCGGATCGCCTCGGCCCGACTCGGTTCATTTCAGTCAGCTGGCTGACAGGGCGTTGCCCCGCCGCTGGCGCACACGATGCACCATTCATTACGGAGTGCAGCCGCGGCGTAAGCGACCTAGCGCGACCAGAGAGCCCGAACGGGCTCTCCCCGCGGCGGGCGTTTCCCCGCTTCGATTCCGCTTCGAACGCGGCTGCGACCGGGAACAATTCGCCACGAGGTTATCACTACACTGCTGGTACATAGTACTATCTCCCTCGTGTAGTATACTACTGCTCGTTACTCTACTACTACTACTACTACTACTACTACTACTACTACTACTACTACTACTACTACTACTACTATTACTACTACTACTACTACTACTACTACTACTACTACTACTACTACTACTGCTATTGCTTACTACGGTCGACGCCCACTATCAGCCGTGACGGCTGTCCGCATGGGCACCTATTGCCGTTATCATCATTGTCGGAATCATCTTGCGACGACTGCTGTCGCCGTGAGCAGCGGTCCGTTTCGATCTCACGCCGATAATTTCGCGTCTTCCTGAGCAGAGATGTACGCCAGGCATCCCTTCGATATTCGGAGGCGGCTGGCGCGAGGAAAAGGGAGCTAATTTTCCCCTCCACAACCAGCCCGTCCTTTCTCCCTTCTCATTATCGACGAATCTCCGTGGTGCAGCGCGGCGAAGTGCGCGATGCGCATCCCGCACATTGACGGCGACGTCGTTCGTCGTCGAGCGCCCGAGGTGAGACGTCACGGGGGGAACATCGATGGGGAGATGGGAGAGGGGGGAGCAGGGCGAAGGGAGGCCGGAGGGGTCGAATGGCGGAGAATACCGCAGAAGCTTTTCAATGGAGTCGAGAGAGGAGAGTTGTAGAACCTACTACTCTCTCCCGTATCGTACGAGGCGATCACACAGACATCCTCCGCGTGTCACTGCACTCTGGCCTATATTTCGCTAATGGGAAAGTCCCGCGTGCTCCAATTACGTTCAGGAGGCGGCGGCCGGATTGGAGAGACTGCGATGGCAGTAGCAGCAACCGCGATTTCTCTCTCTCTCTTTTTCTCTCTCTCTCTCTCTCTCTCTCTCGAACTCTTCACCGCTCTGTCGTTCCACTTAGTATCTTCGTGGTAATTAATATGTCTGCCGGCTCTAAAAGAGGCGAATTTCGCCGGCAGAGTCGGAGTCGGTGACCCCGCGCTTCGATTTTACGAGAAGGAGAGAGAGATAGAGCGCATCGACGATCGCCTCCTCCGTCGGGAAATTCGTGGCAGTGCAGCAGCGCGCGTGGACCGACGACATCGAACGACGACGCGGACACGCCCGAAGCGGAAATTATCAACTTGAAGCTGAGCGCGAATAGCAATAAAGGAGAAAGATGATGCGCGTATTGTAGGAAAACAACGACGTAGACTATCGTCTGTTTTTAAGCAATAATGAAAATTTGTCTTAGACAGAAGTCTCTTGAGCAACTTCCGCATTCCAGAGATTTTTACAAAAAAATCGGGGTATTTTTCGATGCAACTTTCGCTCTTTTTCTTTCAAACATGAAGTTGAGAACCGCGAAATCAACACGCGCGCGCGCTGTAAAACGTCATTTTTTGCTAATCGATATTCCATCGCGCGAATTATCGTCGTCTGATATCGCAGTCGAGTGAAACAGGTTGGATGATGCGAAGATAAACGGCGTTGCGAATGAATTCGCGGGAATAGGTCTCGTTCTAGAGGTTCTAGAAAAGAGACGATGCGAACCGTGTAATGGCCCACATACGAAGCGATATCGGTCCGATCGACTGGTCCGTAGAAGACGCGTTGCGGACGTAGAATGCGATGTTAAACGAAATGGCAACGACGACCACGACGAACCGGATTCGTCCTTGCGTATATTCCGATCGAAGATTATCGACGCGGCCATAATTACGCCGGATTAAATCAGCCGTACACTTCTATACATTCCATCCTTCCTCCCCTCTCTCCCGCCGTCATTTTTGCTCGTTGCTTATTCCCTCCCGCGGAGTTAATAGCTTGTAATTTTCTCTCCGCGGTTTTTCTCTCGTTGAAAATTATTCCTTCACGATAATACGCATCGCAAAGTTCTATAGAATCGCTTTGCTCGAATCGATAGTTGTAACAAGGTCGTTTAATTTTCGAAAATTGAAATGCATAATGATGTGTTATATTTATAAGATTAATCGATTTGACATTTATCTTGAAGTCTTTAATATATCAGTGACTCGGAAAAAAGTACAAGTAAAGAAGGAGATTGGAAAGTGCTATGTAAATGTATGTTGTATCGCAAAATTAAAACGTGAATTATACACGTAGCCAGATTGACAGCTCTGTACTTTAAACTCGATAATTCAAACTATCATCTTGTGGATAAATTTATTTTTTTTTTGCATAAGTTAGCATATGTTTAACTACAATTAACGCGCTTGTTGTAATCGTGATGAGTTTTACACATGTGTTGTGGATTATAAACACGTCCTTTCTCGTCTAAGGCGTTAATCTCGGGAATCTACGGTTCCATCATCATCCTTCTGCAATCACGACTCCGTGAATGACAACACGTACGATGATGTCCCGATCCTTTGCGGCAATAGGTCAAAGACGAATTCAATTGGACAGCGCAACGCGTCGCTTAATGATCGGTCGTTACTGCGATCTCGTCGGT
Source organism: Camponotus vicinus (assembly GCF_025532165.1). NCBI lineage: Eukaryota > Metazoa > Arthropoda > Insecta > Hymenoptera > Formicidae > Camponotus > Camponotus vicinus. The sequence continues at coordinate 4,753,943 of NW_028141981.1, read as the reverse complement.
GTGATAGTTATCATCATGTTTAACGATTCGCGCTGCTCCGTCAATACGCGCGGTTCGCGCTTGATCGATGTGCCGTCATGCATCGCGGATGGTATAAGTTAATGATACACCTTCTCTCATATAGAAATAACGTCTGCATACTTGGCAATCTCTATCGACTTTGCTGATGTACGACTTCGTCGTTGGCCTATTATTAATCAGGCGCCACAAACAACCCTGCTTGTTATTCACAAGGCTATTATTAAGAGAGCGCGAGCATATCATCGCGAGATTCAACGTGGCTGAAGAAATTTCAATTTGATTTTCGGAAAGTTTGCTATTTCTTTCTCTGCATTTCCAAAAGTTCAATTTAATTAAAATTTAGAATCACGATTCTCTCTGATTAATCAACCGTACTATTCGAGATGGAATTTTCAGAAGCCAATAAAGACGCGTTTCCTAATCTTATCATTGTGGAAGCCTCTCGAGGGGGCTGACGATCTGAAACGCGATATCGTATATTCATTCGAGAGCCGCGAATGCGGCGCAAAGGGCGAAAGAAGGCTATCTCGCGGGCAAGAGATGACATTTCAGCAAAGTTTCGCGGTTAGACCGCAGTCGCGGCGACGTCGGCGTCAGCGGTTGGCGAGGTCAGTGGCGCTCCGCGCCGATGGCGACGGTGCAACGGGGCGGCCTCGGGAAATCGACGCTAAAAATAGCGCTCGGTTGCCCGATAATAGAACGTCCGCCGTTCCGCGAGACGACAGAGAGAGCAACGCGTGTCCCGTTCTCGCTGGGCGGCCGGTCAGTTGTTTTCTTTCATCGGTTGCGTCTATTTTCCTCGCAGCCGCGGTCTCTGCGCCGGTATCGCGTATCCCGCATCTTCGCGGGACATCCGGTATCGCGTATACATTTTCTTATAGAATTTGATACTATCGCTCATTTTTCTATGGCTTTATATGACGCATTTTTCATTTGGATATGAGCAAATATTAAAACTAGATATTTATAGGCTTATTATTTAATATATAATTATATATAAGTGCAAAGTATGTAATATTTTCATGATTTTCCTCCTCCCAAATTTTACGAAATTACTTTTAATGACAAATTCTTTGACAGTGTATTTAAGAACCATTTTTTTAATAATATAATAATTTTTTAATAATATTTTTTAATAATATAATAATATTCGTGACAGAATTTTATTTAGAATAAAAACATTTGAGATAGATTATCGGAAGATGCTTATATTAAAATCAATATGAATTAAGATATATAAAATGGAATTTTATCTCAAGTACTGTCGCGAAAATTAGAGACTTAAAGTAGTTGGACTTTAGGTATAAACTATATTTTAACAAATATGTTTAAAAGTATCAATATTATTTATTTATTATAACAAACGAAACGTTATCCTCTGACTTCACGATTGCTGCATCTGACTGAAATTTTATGCGCGAGAGATCTTTCGCAGTCATGCACAAAAATGCAGCTGTGAAAGAGTTAACCGCAATACGCGGGATATATTTCTCGGGTTTATGTTTTCTCACCCATATTCCGTGTGTCTCCAACTCACCATCACCATCGCGAAGTCAATATCCTCGGCAGCAGCAGTAAAGATCACCGGCTAAGGATGCTACCGCCGTTATTCCTTTTTGCCACTTGTTACAGCGGCAACGTCTCTAACAGTCTCGATTCGCCGAATGATCGATGCTAATCGTCTATAACGACCCATACGTGACCGCAAAAGATTTGTTTGATATCTCGCTGATTCTCTAAAGGCTCGTTTGTATTTCTTGTGTCACGCGAATATAATTCTCTCATAAACTCTGGATTTTATGTACAAATCATAAATGATAGATATAAATGCAAATGGTGTTTATTCAATATCGTATCGGCGACTTGAGATGACATTAATGTTTACCGTATTGTAAGTACTTTGCAGAGAATCTCGAGTGTATCTCTTACATGTCATACATTGAATGGTTTTATTTTGGACATTTCCGTTATAGATATTGTACACACTCGTAAGCTTATTACTCGTGTTTCCGCTTTAAAAATCCGCTCTTACAAAATTTCGTGTCATCGTACACTTCGTTGGAACGTATATGTGCTCGAACGAGCATAAATGCATATTCTTTCTGTCTTTTTTTCTGCTTCTTTCTCACGTGCATTGCGAGCATTCAGTATGATTGACTGTCACCAGGGCGCGGCACGTTATTGCAATGTCGTAAGATGCAAATTAGTCTATCGACTAACATATAATTTAAGCGTCATGCTGTAATTGCATTATAATTACTCCTTTTCCTTCAACAAATTAATTCTAATTGGAATGAAAAGTTATTTATAAAAGAAAATCGATTTGTTTTATTTGAAAATAGTTCAAATAAAAGAATAATCATTTATTTTATTGTTTGTTACGTTTACATAGATGACACGTATAAATAATTTTTCAATTTTACAAAAAAATAAACGGAAATTAGAGGAGTAACGTAACAAGAGAGAGAATCTTTATCGAGCGTGCATCACGGGATGAAAATATATTTTCTAAAGCGGAACCGCTCTTCTCAAGAGCGCTTTCGTCACGCCCGAAAGGGCTGTGCAAACGGTTTAACGGAATAACGTCGTAAAAGTGACTTAGCGTCGCGACGCCTCGACAGAGAAAGAAAAAGAGAAAGAGATGGAAACGAAGAAGAGAGGATGAAGGTGGGCTGCTGGAAGTCGTAGGATGAGGCGAAACGATGGGACTCGTAATTTGGTGGACGCAAGAGAAGAGAGAGAGAGAGAAAAGGGTGCTTTCTCTCTATCCATCTTTCTCTTTTCTTCTTCCAAAGTAACGTGCCGATAGAATGACAAGCAGCAGCGGTTGAATCTTTAATCTCTCGCGACGCGAGATATTAAAGTTTCTCGAGGGCTCGGCAACTACTTGGCTTGCGTCGCGCTGAAATGGAGTTTAAGTTCGATAGACAGCCAGAGCTTTTCACAGCGATATCGAGGCGGTCACCTTTTAAATGCATAAATATTATAAAAAGACTTATACAAAAGTGCATCGCAATTATCTTGTACTATCGCATTGATTCGACGATTTTTCTGTACTTATCTATTTACTCTGTAACTACTTACCATGGCAAACTACAGATACCCTTATTACGCTCATTATTGAGTTTGCGTGTGCGCATGATAGACCTTCAGGAATCTGGAATCAGGTGTACTACAAAAAGATAAGAAAGCCAAAGTGCAGATAATGCTTTATAGAATTGAGTTAGGAAAAATTACACTTCTGTACATAATTTACTTTTAGCTTAATTTATGGATAAATTTTCATAACATTAATTATTAAATTTTTGCCTACAACAAATTAATACATATATTTCCAGTATGTGTGCGCAAATATTATAAAAATATCTCGTAATAAAATTATATTATGTTATATATTTGGCACAAAACTGCGTGTCTTGATTTACACAAGTTACTCAGAAAATTCTGCCACATTCTTTAAAATTTTTTTCATACACGACCGTTTCGTAAATCTCATTGTGATTATTAAAAGAGCAAAATGAAGAGAAAGAAAGACATATCGCATACAGTATGCAACGATAATTTTCATGAAAAACGGACGATCGTTCCATGGTCGTGGAATGCAAACAAACCATGTTCAAGCATCGAGCCTTTCCCCTCTTTCGCATCCTTCCTGCAATCGGTATCTTCGCACACGTGTGCCTCAAGTCTGGTTCACACGCGAGCCTTGTGCAGAATTTGCCGTGCACCTTGACATTGAGAGAAGCTTTTACGAGCACCTTTGACTTTTACGAGCTATGATTATCAAGATACTCATTTTCAAGTCTCTGACTATTCATCTTCAACACCGAATGATATACATTAGCGTGTTTAAAGTTTATATATTAATCTATATAATATATCAATTAGTTTTCTAAGGTAATATTTATGATAAAAAAATGTAATGACATAATAAGTGCCACATGCTTTTAAATTATTGATATATGTATTTTAATCTTCATCTTGAAATAATACATGCGGCTATTTTATGATTAGAATCGAGTAATTTAAAGAATCTTACTGATAAATCCTTAATTGAAAAATTAACAATTATTATTCGAGCAAGAATAATAAAATAAATCTTAATATATTTACATTATGTTTAAAATATTTGCACACATAACTAAAAATCAGTGGTTCTGACTCGAAGGATATGTTTTTTTCATATTTCGCTTCCGTTTCCAGACAACGTCGTCCAAGTTGCGCGCAAATCGCCGCCTTCATCGGAATATTCAGTCGACTCTTGCTCGCATAAAAGAACGATCGAACGATAAGGCGACAAACCGCGTGAGACCGAAATTCGCAAGGTCCCGACCGTTGTGAGCGGACCTGTATGTTCGCCGCGTTTCACTGTCCTTGTCGACAGTCAAGGTCACGGTCGTCCGCAACGCCCGATGCCTCCACCGGCTCTCGGCATCCAATGGGAATCGTGTCTCCCATAAACGGCCACGTGCTACTGGTATCTACCTACCTACCTACCTACCTATCTACCTACCTACCTAGCTATCTCGGCACGATTCACAATGCGAGCGGTGCGATTCCACGACGAATGTGTGCAACTAGTTTCCCCAGCTGGCCTTCTGGTACATACACGCCTCACCCTTTCTGTTGTTTACACGCGAGCGCGCGTATAAATCCGCCCGGACTCTGGAAATCCGATGTCAGGGACGTTTCCACGGATACACTCGTGCGTCACCCGTGTTTCCCATGGTCCTGCGTGTCGTAAAAAAATGTACAGGACTTGCTTTCGCTCCATGTTTCATGGCGTACATAGTTATCGCGCCGACATACTAATAATAAGATAACACACTAATTGTAAATGTACGCGTGAGAACGTAAGTATCCCGGATATTAATTTTCATTGCCTTCAAGTATAGGCACCAGACAAGATGAGAACCTAAAAGACATCTTTATTTGATAAATCAGTCGTGTCGAAATTATGATCGGACATTTTTACGCGGTACTATATACTTTCATTAGCAATATAATGCTTACATGATGCATTACGTCAACTCACGCGTTAAAATCACCTCGCGTTATACTTGAATCTTGTCGCGAGCGATTGATTCCCTTATCGGTAATTATCGAAGCATCTACTTATATTTTACGCCAGCCAGATTATTAGCGTCGCGGCGCGGAATTAATGCAGTCATAAATCCGCTTATTACGAGCGCGTCGTGAAAAAGGCGAGAAACTCGGCGTTTTTCACTGTCGCGATAATGAAATCGAGCGTATTATACCGAATGGCTCGATCGACGTACGGGAAGATAAACTCTTGATTCCTGCCGCCTCGAGACTCCAGTCGTTTAAACGAGCCGCGATTCGTCTCGTCGGCACTCAGCTTCGTTTGACGTAATAACGTCGCAAGCACTTAAGACAACCGGCCAATCGCCGGCGATTTGTTTTGCGCGAAATGACTTCCGATCTACGACGGCCGTCATTTATGCCATCCTCTCGTGACCAGAAATCAAAATGAACGATCGACTATGATCTTCTACGATTTAAATCGCACATATATACCCGACTTCGGTAATGGACGATTTATTTCCGGATGAGCTTCTTCTCCGAAGAAGAAAGAAAATAAATTTATTCGTTGAATAGTTCGTTATTTGAGGAGATTTACGAGTGAGATTCGAGAAAAGCGAAATATACGACGGCGTAATTTTACGTAGATCCGATTGGATGCGAACCGATTGCGATTCGATCGTGATGGCTTGTCTGTTTTCTCTTGTTCGCGGAATGATAAGGCACGATCGGACAAATGGAAGTGTAAAGTCTCCGAGTCAAAGCACCGAGCCTCGCGAGCTCGTCGCGATGCTTACACAGAACGCGGTGCAATACAGATCAACGAGTCGGATCTCTTTCTCGCATATCCGTTCTCACGAGAGAACCGACTACTGACACTCGATCGCTCTCTTGGAATCTCGCGTGAAGAGTGTCGGATGCACGCGAGCACGCGGTCTAACACGCCACGTTCGCGCCGCTAATCTTCTATGCGTGACGCGATATCGAAACCGCCGCTCTTTTGTGAGCGATTTTCGCTCACTCGCAGTTCTGCGAGATGCTGCGGTCGTCGGAATCAACTTTCGGTTGCAATTCAGAAGAAATCTCGGTTTTACATTTAGAAGATCACGTTTTCATATAATTTTTTTTTAATTTTTATACCGCAAATAAATAGATTCACATGCAAATACATACACTTTTTTTCTCAGAAGAAATTGCTAGAGTTGTTAGGAGATAGGATCAGCAAAATTTTATCATCACGGAGATAGAACTTAAGTGCGATAAATGGATACACGGAGTCGAAGATGCTATCGTCGGGCGAATTAAAACGTCCGAATAAATTAAATCGCATTCCGAAAAAAGAATGGCGATAAAGCAACGTGATGGCCATCGTGAGTACGCGATGTGACCTTGGTCTTGACCATGAACCAGTGGATTGCAAGCCGCTGGCGTCGCTGTCACGGTGGCGGTCGAGGCGCCAGCTTATCTGCTCAAACATCGAATCTGGAGCGCGCTAACTAATTACCGGCTTTTCCATGAGTCTGGCTGAGGCCAGTAATTGCACGCCCGTCGCGCTATCGACGTTGATTCTCCCTCGGGAATGCAGCCACAACCCGTCGTGTTGCAGTCGAACCAGGATATCAGATGCACGCTCGTCCTCGTCATTCGTGTGTATATAGCTGTGTATTCTCTTTGGTTCTCTCTCTCTCTCTCTTACTTTTTTCTCCTTCTTTTATATTTTAAGTACCACGATCGTGTTTTGCACGACCTTCACAAACATGTTTGCTTCGTGGAATCGTTAATAAACCACCTCTCCGATTACTATCTAGAACATATATTCTTATTTGCATTTGTCATATCGTCGTGACACGGTGACTTAGGTCAGTCGGCAAACCTTTACAAATTGGTGTTAACTCGTTTTTTAAGTCATAATTAATTTTCTGTTAATATATAAAAACAATATATTCGGAATTGGAGCAATAAATTAGCATTCGATTCATGTGTAATATTATGCTATAAACTTAAATTCTAACGATAGGAATAGCAGATTTAATGATATTTTGCATTTTATGATATGTGAATACTTTCCTTCAAACATAAGCACATATCATAATTTTCCATATTTTGAAAAAACATTTTTACATGTTTTCACACACGAGAAATAGATTATAGAATTATAAAAATAATTTAATCTGCATATTTAAAAAAAAAGGAATGAGCCACACCAGATCGAATTTGATACCAGATCGAAAGCATTGCACATCGAATGGATTATCCGACAAACTTATCTGTAACTAAAGTATCGTTAGAAATCTCATAATCCAGCAACTCGATGCCCTTGGATATTCGTCGATTCGATGCACGCCTTTAAATCCGACAAAGGATATATGTTTGACCCACTTGTAGCTCACTGATCCAATTATTCGAATTTTTTCATTTAAGAACATTAACATATCGCGCTCAGTGCAGTTGTATCGAATAACAATCTAGAGCAAGAAATTGTTTTCTTTGACTTCTAATTTGTTCATATAAAAAAATTAATGAGATTTTTTTTTTCTTAAAACACGCGAACTAATTTCATCTAACAATTTACGGCTCCGTATATAATATTTCCTAGAAATCTCGTTTTGTAATTTCTTGAAAATCGTGAGACTCTGACATTTCCAACGTAATGGATACCAAGTAAATTGATTCAGCCTGGCTACATCGATATATGCGTAATAAATCACATATTATATTAGGCAATATGTCTGGAAATTATGTTCTGAAATTTTCAACAGTACGTTAGAAATACACTGTGTTAGAGATATCCTATTTGTATCGGACGAACCGACATTAATATTTAATATTAACTGTCATTCACGTAAAGAAGGGTTTCGAAAAAGAAGAGAGGATGTTTTATTATCTATCTTATTCGTACAAAATGTGGGTAATAAAGAGAAGATTTAAAAAATGGAGGAATTTATAAATATATAATTATGTACAGACACATATATACAAATATGCTGCGATGTATGTTTCTCTCTTCAAAGATTACTTAGTCCAAACGATACATGGCGTGTAATAGGTGCGTGGCCGTTAATATTGATTCGCATCGAGAACGCATAACTTTTCTCTCTCCCGCGCACGCACGCACGCACGCATTCCCACGCGCATTCCTGCCGGCCGCATTTTATATAGTCGACGCGTAGAGTCTAACGACCGCATGACGACGAGAGATATGTTGAGCCACAGCGGAGTTGTTACGTGGATATTATGTATTTACGCTAATGAACTACCAATCACGTGTAAATGTGACGGACAAGATGCGGGAGAGGTCGATATATATTGTAGGAATCGTCGAGTGCGACAATTCTGTCAAGTTTCGAGAACGCGTACCTTTCGCAATAAGCGGCTCAAATCAGATATATCGATTCTGTCTCATCATTGCTCGATCGATTTTCGAGCTTTCACAAACGTCAGCTGTCTGCTCGCTCGTTTAAGATAAGCTTAAGCGTCGCCACACATCGACCGATATAGGTGACGAACCAATGCTCGTCACACTTAACGTTTATATATTGGAGAATTTCTGTATGATTTTCGTCGCTAAATGATTTATGGGGGGAATTATCGATCAAAAAAATACTTTCTAAAATTCGTATTGTCTAATTTTTATAGTTTCCTCGTTTTCGATTAGCTTAATTCGGAACAGTATTATTTACTTACGTTATATGTATATATCAATTTACCTTGAATTAATTATTATTCTTTTTGTGTTACAGGTATGAACAAAAGTTATCCTGCTGCCACAAATTAATCAGCCTGTATCGTAAGAATAACATTTGCTTATTTTTCTTATAATTATAAGTAGAGATTTTTTGTGGTTCACGGTTTATTTTAGAATTATAACACGTGCGTATGTCGAATATTAGATTTTAGAGAGCATTTATTACACCCTATTATTTATATATTTAATTTTAAAAAAGTTGATTTTAAATTAATCAAAATTAATTAACGTTCCTCCCATTCATTTCATGAGAAACTCCATTTCTAACTTTTACATAATCTAGTGTATTTTTATTACGAAAATCGACAAGTACATATTAATTAATTAATGATAATATATTATTAACGATAACATTACGAATCGCATTTTACGTTAATGTGTTCTTTTGGATCACATTATAACGAGTCGTGTCACACAGGAAGTAATGTCCTCGAATGCACATATGAGAAAATACTATGCTCAGAATGCAGTTGCATAACATTACAACTGACCTCTTCTTACTCGATACCTTCATTTTTTCTCTTCTTCCTTTATGTCTTAGTTTTAATGCCATTTCCTCGCTTTTTTCCTTTTTCTTTTTTTCCCTTCCATTAATTTTTTTAGTTTATAATATTATCGTAAATTTAATGCAACAATAAGACTGTAATAATAAATAAATATTACTAATTTTTGCATTTTCTTAAAAGTAAATAGATTTATCATATGATTATATTATCCTATAAGATCTTTATTAGCAGTAAGAAATAGTATTATATAACGTAAGTGAAATGAAGGTAAAAAGGAATCGAGGAAACGTGACCACAAATTCTACGATAAATACAAATAAAACTGTCAATGAAATATCACTTGATTTAATCGCATTAAAATGATATTCTACATTGTTTTTTATATTTATCACGCAACGATTGCGCTTTAACAGTAGATGCACTAATTGTAGAAATTTTATATAAGAGAAAACTGTACAGCGGGGAGCAGTGGAACGAGAGGGGAGGAGAAGAAAGCATTCTCTTTTAATATATCTACTATGATATTCTCAGATTGGAATGTGCACTGGCAGTAATTTTAACGCGATTTAAAAATTAACTCACACGAGTAGGGCGAGCGAGTCATTTTCGTTCACTTTTGGGAGACGTAATATCCGCGGGATATCATTCACGCGCCCACTCGCGGCAGACAGTCTCTCGTCTCATCGTGCACAAGGAGACGGCAATAAACGTTTTTAATTACGGTACGGCGACAGAGCGCTTTGAGATCGCGACATAAAAGCCAGGAGGGAAGGGAGACGGGGAGCGGAGAGGAGGATGGCAACATGACGACGGAGCGTTTCGCGGAAAACGTATTTTCGTTCACTCGGCCGCACGCGGAAAAGCGCTTTTCGCGCGCCGACGTCTGGCGCCGCCGCGACGCCCCGTCGCAATGTGCCGTGACGTACGAACAAATGCGCCCGATTTATAATTCTCCCTTGGCGGAGGGAAGCGTACAACTGGTGCGCGGGTGGCAAAACGCGAAATATCTTTCTTCTATGGAATATCGTGATACTCGCATCGATTAAGCGTCGGGGAATTTCAGCGCCGATTGCGCGCATCGGGATGAGAGAGCGAGAGAGAGAGAGAGAGAGACATCGTCCCGTATAACAACCGTACGTTATAGGAAATTATATGTTTGTGTAGGAGAGACACAATAATAGACGACGCGCCGATCACCGCTCCGATGACTACAATCGAGCACAAATTAGATAAAAAACTTGCCCAATTATCGATACTATTACTTTCTTCCATAATTGCGCTACGACATGAAACCTAGAGACCTTGAAACTTGAAAGCCGTTACCGTGTAGAGGATATTGTTTTACTCTTGCGTCTTTCTATCAATTTATTTAAAATTCTAAATAAAATTATTTTTGAGAGATTTAAATCTTTTTATTATTTTTTACAAATTTTAACGTATACGCGTACAAACGACTTTTTTATACGCGACTGTAAAAAATTTTTTTTCAAGAATATTTAATTTCGTGAAAAATATTTTTAGACAGCATATGTCGAATTTTGATTGTTATTCAGATAAACGGTGAGGAGACTGGTGCGACGTAAGCGCGAAATTCTGTTTTGCCGCATATTATGTCGCGATTTCGTCATCGTAAACGAAAGCGGACACTAGTCGTTTTTCAACGTCCGGTCCAGTGATTCCGCTGTAGCCGCTGCGCCGTCGTGAAGCCGGTTCGGATTTCTAGCATCTCTGGTTTCGTCTTAGGACGCCGGCGGAGCCGCTTACTTAGCATATACGGCGAGCGATCACAAAGGATTCTCTTCCAAGAAGATGCTTCGAAAACGGCCGCAGGCCGGTCCATCTTTTTATCTCCTCCGCGTGAGCCGGTCTGACCTCGCTTCTTCGTTACCTCATCACCGGGAATTCTAATTAGACTCCGCGAATCGACTTCTTCGCGAAATATGTAATCGCGTATTGCGACATTGGGAATAGAAAAAGAAAACAGGGGACAGCAAGAGACAGAGAAAAAGAAAGACAAAGTTATTTTAGATGGAAAGATTCTTTAATACTTTGAGCTCTGTGCGACACCGTTGAAACTTTTATTATTGAGATATATATATATGCCTTCTCCAAGAAAACTTTTGATAATTATTCAAGTTTCTTTCTCTTTATGCAGTTGTAATAAAATATCGGGGGAGGAGTCTTAATTACTTTAATTACTTTTATATCAAACGTAGCATTATCAAGATTGACAACTAATTACTATCGAATTGTTTTGAAAAATGTTAATTTTATGCATCTTCCATGTTTCTGCACGCCAGCCGAAAGAATGCATTTGCGAGCAAGCTGTCGCTTTATAAAAAAGCGGGGTAATTACGATATAATAATAACAGAGCCGTAACGATGGCGGGCGTTTTATCGGTAAATCATTGGCGTTGTTCCGCCTCGAAAATTTCGTTCGTGCATCTTATGTAATTAAGCGTATAAAATGTACGGTGCAATAACAGCAATTAATTACGGCGATCCGGACCACATTATTGTCCGAGAGAAACGAGATTAAGTGTGCGCAGCAAAACAGATTTAAGTATGTGTATATATATATATGACACATATTATTAATTCTATAACTGCTTAACCCGTTTTATCATCAGAAATAGCATAGAAATTCCAAAAAAAATTTCATTACATAGAGATCATTTTTGAGATAAAAAATTATAGTATAGGAAAAATTACAATTTTTTCAATTATGAATCCACTGTAGACTTCTCGTACGTGATTGCTAAAATTATTAATATAATAAAATGCAAACTGCAGTGCAATCTGTCAATTATAATTAACATTCAGTATCTTACGTTTTATCTTTTCATTCCTCTTTCATTTAACGTCTGCTATCGCAACGGCAATTTGTAGCCGAGTAGAAGACACAGCGGGATGATTCGCAAACGAGAACAATAGGGCATCGCGAATAGCAAGGAATTCCTGTTGGATTCGCGCGCGGAATCGTAAACGATCGCGAGGATAGCCAAAGAGGGCGACTTTGGTAGATTGCACTCTTCCCTTCCTCCCTCTCTCTCTCTCTCTCCCTCTTTCTCCCAACCTGAATGCTTTGGAATGCTGTCGTTGCCGCTGCCACCGCCGCTGCAACAAGAAGAAAAAAATCCGATTGCCGAAGCGGCGGGGAGATCCTCGATGGGAAAGTTCTCGCGAACCGAAGAAGGAAAGATTTGACGATAAAAGAGCCGCAAGTCTTTGGTGGGAGTTCTCTCGCGGAAAGAAAAGGAGAAAGTGTGAAAGGGAGCGAGGGCGAAAAGGGACGAAAGGACGAGAGCGAAGGAGGAGAAGATTGCACGCGTAGTAGTAGTAGTAGTAGAATAACAGTTGCGTGCAACGACAACGGTACAGAAATGTGCATTGGAAATAACCAATCTTCCCAAATTCCTCAAAATTAATGCTTTTCATGAGAAGGAATATATATCGAAATTAATACGTTATTTTCATCAATGAATATTAATCTTCAAAGAGAGCTCAGAGTATCGAATCTTTACATTCTAAGCAATAAATATTTGAGAAGAGATCTGATTGTTTCGAAGCGGAACGATTGTAAATAAGTTAAGGAGAAAAGAAGGAAATTAAAAATTTTTAATTAAATGTAAAAGATATTTTTTTTAGATATATATTTATTTAGCAGAAAATATTGTCACGTGTAAAAATATGTATTTACACATACATTTGCGATACGCAACGTCGCTTCGTCGATTATTTGAGGGCAGTTGTGACCCTGCTTCGTGGAAACGAGTTCAGCAGGTGGGGTCACGAGCTCAGACACGCGATCGTGCGTTGCAGCGAATGTTCCTCTCTTTCGATCGCCAGCTGCCGGCATTATTTCGCCCTTTTCATCTTGTACCTCTATATCGATCATCCCCATTCAAACGGACGACCGCACAGCTGTCGCACTCTACATTTTTACTAATACAGAAGCGAAAACGGAAGCGAAATAATTGCGGATTAAAAATCTCTCTGTATGTTTTAAATTTCTAATTATTTTTTTAATATCATTATTATTTGTCAAAAATATTTAATTTTTTTTATCAAGAAGTATGTGAAAAATTATAAAAAATTTTAAAAATCTTTAAAAAAAATAAGCATTTAAAATTAAAATTATATGTAAATCGGAAATGTTTCTGAATTAAAAAAAAATTATTATTAGTAAATATATTCTTTTTATAAAGATATAAAAATAATCGGAGACGAAATTGGCGACTTGTTCGAAAAAGAAAATGAGTGTGATCTCACGCATAAATCGTTATTTGCGTCATAAATCGTCGATATCGCCGCCAGCAAGCGACCTTGGCCTGCGTGGACTTTTGCAGAGCGAATAATCGTCTAACGAGATTTCGGGGCACGTGCGCTGGAACTTGGGTCGAGCGGACCATATAAATCGCGAGAGTTCGTGGTCTTCCAACGTAATAATCGACATGCTAACCTGCTTCAGGAGAGAATTCTTTTTATTTCATTCTCGAAAGAGCGAAAGATAATACCTTCGATAGCAGCGAGGTGAGAAACGCGTTAATTCATATCGCGAGTGTGTAAATAACTTCTGTTCATTTTTATTAAACAAGATGTTTTCAAATTAATGTTGAAAAATTTATGGTCACAATTTCGACCTTTAATTTAAATTTTTTATAAATATATTTGCAGTATTTTTATTCGTTTTAGGATTTTTTTTTCTCGGCCAGCATTTTTTGTCCTACTTCATCTCCATGTTTTTTCATATGTCCATAAATGACATTAGGCGAGGCTGTCTTCAAATCGTAGATTAATCCCACGTAAGCGAGAAAATCGATTATATATACAGTTGAACCTCCGAACTTTCCAAATTCGGACATTCGATAGTCCCAAGGAAAGGCATGGTGGAAATTATGCCAACCGTCGGCAAATGTTACGAACCAAGAGATATTCGAAAATGTTGCTTGGATTCTCCTGAAAAAAACATCACAAACAATGTTACAAAGATCTACAACTTTTGTAAGGTTCTATTTTACTCGAAAGAAAAATCGCGATAGAATTCAAATTATAATTAAATCACACATAATTAAAGTTAATTTTAAATTGACTATAGTTAATTAATAAAATAACATTTATAATTAGAGTAAATGTCAATTAAGTGACATTAAATATAAAATATATAGCAGAAATTAGTAATTATAAAAAAACATATTTTTATTTGAATATGATAAAATAAATAACAAATGAGTTTCATAATAATATTTCTTCTGTCAAAAATTTTTCGAAACACCTACTTAATAATGCGATATTGAGATAATAAACTCACTTGTCGTAAGGTTTAGTGCCCCATAAATGAGCGAATGAATTTACAGTCCATATGGTGTGAAGGGTGGTAACATACCAAAAGCAATATCCCACAAAGAACGACGACCATAATGTCTCATTCCAGAAGTACATTGGGACCGATACCGGAAATACCATTGCTATAACGAAATAAAGGTAAAAAAAGTACCTGAAAAAATCATCACACATTTGTATTACTTTATATTTATGACTTGGCGTTACAACTACAATAGGTATTTAAATTTTTAATAACAGCTATTGTATTTCTTCGGTGCGTAATTTAATTTGTGAATAATTGGTGGTAACATTTATATACTTATGTTGAAACATCAGCATTTTATCAGCGCGGAATTCTGAAATGTCGAGTTCTTTCTGCTTCTTCTTCACCAACGGATGCTTTATCGTCATAAGCCAACCCATATGGCAGAAAAAGAATCCTCTCTTGGAATTGTGGGGGTCTGCGTCTGTATCGCTGTATGTGTGGTGAAGTCTGTGATCTCTAGCCCACGTAAACATGCTGTTCTGATATGAAAGTGAAATTGTTTGTGAGACAACGCGACAAGATCTTTTATTTCTGTTTTTGACGCATCTGACGTGTATGTCTCTCGAAGATTTTGTTTCAAATATATTCGTCAATTTCTTTTACCTGGCCTGCCATGGTTTGTAAAAAGAAGAGACAGATCTTCACAGGTTTAGTAATTTTATAAGCTTTGTGAGTATAATAACGATGCGCGCTTAATGAGACTCCGTGAAGGGCCCAAAATCCAAGCCAAACCGCTGAAAAATTAACATTAATGTTTATTATGATTTCTTAATCATAAAGAGCATGAATGATTTTATAAAATAATCATGCAGTTTCTAAGAAAGAAATTGATCAACGAACATATGAGAATTCTTGTCAGAAACATGTCATAAAAGAAAAATTAGTTATATTTTTTGTTAATATAACATGTACACATTTTAATCTAAAAAGTATATATAATTTAATGAATTAAGAGTAAAATATTTTATTATTAAAATATACAATCAATTTCTCATGCTAGATTTGTATGATTTAATGCTAACATCGTAATTTTGTATACATTTTAAGTTTGATTACCCCAAATAGTTGTAGCGAGTTTCGCATGAAAGATCGCCGAGTATAATCCAACGAACCCTGATGCCTGAAGAACTGTATGACCTACGACAAGTGGCCAAATGTACGAATGCCGATAATTCATATCGGTACCTAGTTTCTTATGAAACATTTCTTCCACCTCGTACGGCTTATTGTCAGTTTTATCACGTATCTTTTCTGTGTCCATATTTAAAAAACAGCACGATTTTTTCGAAAATTGGTTACGTATAAATTTTGTTTGTAAAATTTATTAAGTGCTTGCTGTCTTGTCTGTGTAATTACTTTAAAATGTTGAATTAAAATAATCAAGAATTAATAATAAATACTTGAAATAATATTACTTTGATATATTCAGATTCACTGTGATATCGTTCGGTGAAAACGGAAAAATTGCGAATTTTTCGCGTTACACTCGTTTATATACTTTCTGAAATCATTGTCTTATTCATGCTAAAAAAACACGACCCCAAATTATATTGTTTGTAATGTTTTATTTAATTATTTTTATTCATTCTTGTCCGTGATCCGCATTTGCATATCCGTTTTTATTTCGATCACTTGCATATTTTAGCGAATATAAAATGAGAAAACTTTAATAAAAATAAATATATAAAAGGAATAAGGCAATTTTTAATTATTTTATATCTTCGCTCATATCATTTTATTTTTTTCACATTTATATTTTATAGGATCGAGAGGTCGACATGACTTGACACAGTAATTTCTTTATTTCTCACCACGTATTAGTTACCTAAGATAATGTATGTATATGATTTTTTTCTTCTTTCTCCATTTTTTGGTCACATTTTATTGTAATTCATTTATTGTTTATATTATATGTAATAATTTCAGTTCACTTGATAAGGACCAAAACCCATGGTCGAAACGTTGTGAATCTTTCATCAATAAATATTGCCGGTGTGGTCGATTAAATTACTTTCATTTATTTATATTTTATTTAAAATTATTAGTATTCTTTTATCTTTTTTTATAATTTTATTTTTTATAAATTCTTTTTATATGTGCGAGATAAAGAGTTATGTAAATAGACAGATAGGTGCGCAAAAATCGCGCAATACCAATTTGCTCGATCGCTCCAGGCTATCTAATTAGGCAAAAAAAAAACATCTCGAGAGGAGAGGGGAGGAAATCGAGTATGTTTTTTCACGTAACGCGAAGGATCGGTTGGTCGGAAAGGACGAGGGGCAATAGCGAGAATCATTCGTGCATTTACGATCGGAGCGTACGCAGGGCATCTGTTCGTTAACCACCTGTCGGCAGGTGCGAACCGTACACCCAGCCCCGTTACCCCGCGCCGCGGCCGGGTATCAATCGGCCATTTTGTTTTCGCCGATCTGGCTCCTCGAAGCCATTCCCGTTTTACTACGACGTAGTACGCGTGACACGCGATACCCTTCGCCGGATGTTATCGGCGCACAGTGTGGTCTCCCCTTCTTCTTTTTCTCCCTCTAACCACGTAAAACCTCTTAAGCTCATAGGGCATGTAAACAGGAAGTCCCCGTTCTTCTCCTCTTCCCACTATCGCGTCCCTTTGGTTCCTGCAGGTTGCGAATAATACGTAGGAGGCACCTGCGGAGAATGCGATCTCTCTGCGATTTATCGTAAGGATTCGCGTTTCTCATTGAGTATTCTCGACAATCTTTTTATTAGATTTTAATACGCTTTTTATCTTACTGTCGGCTCCGCTTTGAGCATCGAGATAGATCCTGACGATAAGCGACGCGTATTTTAATGTGAGATTGCGATTCGCGTGCATGATGAGCTAAAACGAGATGCGCGGAATAATTAATTTTTTTACTTATGTTACAGGCTGCGATACTTCAACAGACTGCCGAATACATATACCAATTAGAGCAAGAGAAGACACAATTGCTGTCGCAAAATTGTCAACTGAAACGATTGGTAAATCAACACGAGGGTGGCGATGTACCCAAGAAACGCAAATCCGACACTCAAGGTAAAAGTCTACGTTATCTTTTAATTAATTAATGTAAACTAATTATGTATGCAAAAAGAGAGTAAGAGCTTGATATTTTAAAGACACACAATTTTTTCTGCTTTTATAAATTAAGAGATTAATTGCACAGAATCTTTTAAAAAAATCGCGATAAACATATCACAAATATCGAAACATATATCACGCGAAAATATAATATAGCGATAATATAAAGATACATCAATAAAATATCATTGCGAGCATTGCTTGCGCACAAACATTTGCACATGTAAAAGCAATGGAATTAACGTTCATCGCATAACGAGATTTTCCAAATGGGCTTGAATTATTTATCGCCCGTGCGACCGCGATTGCACTGTCCCGGTGTGGATTTAGGATCATAAAAACAAAAAGCAGAAACAATCGGAGCAGAGCGCGAAAAGTTGCGGAAATATACATTGCGATCCGCTTATTTCACGGTTTACCCGCATTTATAACGTTGAACCATAAGTTATTTTTCAATCGCGAAATTGAATTGTTGAGTCTCGAAAACTCTCTCGCGTCCAAGTAAATAACATTACGTTTTCGAACATAGCTTTATAGATTTGTAGATTTATTTATAGATTTATTTGCTTGAACGAATCGGTAAATGTTCGAACATGTCGCTATAACGCGTGTGAAAAATTTGTCTCTCTTTTATTTATTTAATACGTATTCATTAAATCAATACGCACGGGAGACTTGTGCCATATTTCGCTGCAGGAATGACAAATTTTGCAGGAATTTTTTAATCACTCCCATGTCGGCGACAACGATTAATGCAAACGCATTTGAGGGAGACGTTCGTCATTTTCACGATAGTAATTACATTCTTCGCGACTATAGTATTACGTCGAAAAGATATATGCATAGACTATTTCAGGAGAGAAGCTCTCAATATAATATCGAGATGATATAATATCGATTATTGCGAATATATATATGAAACTTTCATGATCTAATTTCATCCGAGTGAAACCTAATTCAATGTGCGTAGAATCTAATTTAATTATTATATGTTAAGGCGAGTCTCTCTCTCTTTTTGGCTGTGTACGTTTTATTACTTTTACCCATTAAAAAGCAACATGAATAAAAGAGAACCGAGCAATGAAATTAAAACTCAAGTAATGTTAAACTTTTGATACCAAATGATAATTAATTTGTGATCGTTTCATTAAAACATGAGATTATGCCGCTGGAAGATTAAACTTTCGGATTATAATCGGATTCAGTGAAACGGGACAGTGGACAACAATGGCAGGAATTGTTCCCGGCCATGTTAGCCTTTGAAAGTCTAGTTATTACTTTGGTGGCTAAATACAACTTTTTGACGGATTAAAGTGGCTCTCCTTTTCCGACCTAACTCGATTCGGCGATTCGGTGACGTCGCCGTCGTGGCGATATGGCCGCCGGAAAGTATCTGTCGCGAACTTCGACTGAGACAATTTCAATTTCTGATTCTATCGTAAATTAGTTTCCTCCGTCGATGGCACGCCGATATTCAGAAAGTTCGTCGTCGGCTGTGCGACGAAGCGGATTTAATGCCGACGAGCCACTTTTATCGATCAATCGCGGTTATCCTCTCGATTGCCCTCAAATATTAGTCTCGACATTTACAATCATTATCCGAGCGGTAGAATAACGTTTCGCAATTTATAAAGAAGAAGCTAACTCGACTCCTCAAGTTGGTATTTAAGCAGATATTTTGTAGATGGCCTCTATAAATATGAATTGTGGTATAAATCATGTAGAAATAAAGCAATTTTAAATAAAGAAAAATTATAGTTTTATTAATATACATTTTATATTTTATATATGAACATTTTGTATTTTATATATTAGATTTATACACAATATCGGGATTAAACGGGTATGGGATGGAAATATGTATGATATTTAAAAGCATGATATATTTCTATCAAACTTCGTGTAATATAAGCGATTTAATATTACTTTTAAATCTATACTTTGGCTTGAAAAATGAAAATTAATGATACTGAAACTATCTCAACAATGGTCGATAATCTCAATTATCATTGCAATAGAAATTATGCGGCATAAATGTTAATTAATGAATGTTCGGTTGATGAAAAGTATTTGCTAGAACGGTATGTGCACACACAATTTGCTACGTTATCGCGCTATAATTTGACGTTCCGTGACGTCAAACAACGCATAAATGCATAAATGAAGTAACATACAAGAGTACGTAAAGTTACATTCACCTCGCTTTAATATAACGTCGAAACAAATGAACTGGCTTTTGATCCGCCCGAGGTGGGGGGAGAGGGTCTCTATATTTGTTCTGTATCGTAAACAGTGACCAGATTTAATTTCGCTCATGGCCTCGCAATCCCGTTTATACCGCATATGTGTTTTCGCACTGCTGCATTGAAGCGCGCGCACCGGAAATCTGAAAGTTTATTGCGGTTATTCGATCTGTAATCCGAAAATTTGCGAAACTTTCCTAAAATTAATTTCACAAAAATATTAAGTCTTTTTGTTCCGTAAAAAAAATTTTTTTCCTTTACATACAGTTATCTATTTGACATACTCTTCGATATATAAGTAATTTAAAAGGGAAAAAAATTTTATAATTAATTAATGTTTAATTGCGGCGCTTATCAATTGTATTTTCATCTCTTTACTAAAAGGTATTTTAATTTAATGTCTCCTTCATTCGACTTTTTCTGTTGTTTAGGCGTCGTCGTTAGTCTACCTATGCATGTCAGCGAGAGCGGCGACGAGGGCTTGGGCAGCATGTCCCCCGAGCCGATGTCTGTAATCACAGTGACCACAGAGGGACATTCCGTGAACAGCGAGGTAGTGGAGCTTAGACGACAGCTAGAGAGGGAGCGTCACGCGAGACTGCATTTAGAGAAACAGATGAGAGCTATACAGAGTCAGTTATATCCAGAGAGATTCCGGGACAATCAGCTTATCGCTTATCAGCCCCACGAGGTAACTGTCCTATTTCGTATAATCGTTTTCATCAATCTATCGAAAAGATTCTTCAGTGAAAAAAATTCAACAATATATTATATAAAAATAAATTAATTCATAAAATTAAAACAAGAAAAATAAAACTTGAATTATGCGAGGCAAGCTAGATAGGCGACATAAAGCTTTGCAAATGGAATTATATAGTTGTAAAAAAAAAAAGAAAGAAAGAAAAAAAAGAAAAACGTAATAAAAGTGCGATATACCGGCCTTAACTGAAATGTCACAATCTATATGGAAACATGTTTAAACGGATTTCGGTTGCCGAGAGATTACTATCTACACGATGCAGAATATAATTCAGCCGTGAACTCTCGTTTGACCCTCGAGGGTTTAAACGTTTCCAGGCGAAAAATATTGCAAACATTGTTTTAATTGCTTGAATAGAGATCGTTGCTTCCGATAACAGTCCGCGCGCGACACAACGCACTATGTGCAGTTTTGTTATTTCTATCGAATCGATTTCTTCCTTTTTTCCCTTCAATGACATTTTGCTTGCCTCCGCCTCGAACGAATAAATTGCCAAAGCACAGGTTTTACAATTACCATACTAATAATTAGCGTAACTTGCTTCTAACAGGTCATCGAGCACACGGACAATGTGATGGCGCAGGAAACGGAAGAGGCGGTGGCCGCGTTGCAGGTAGTCTCGGTTATGTCTTTGCCACCTGTGGGTTCCACTCAAACCGTGGAAACTTCAAGTCCGGATCCGAGCTCGCCGCCGTTATCACCACAGCCGGCTGACATGGAGATAAAGCCGGAGGAGATAAAGGAGGAAGAATCGTGTCCAGGTAGTCCGAAAATCGTCACTTTTGCCCAAAATCAGGTGTTCACGGCGATGGAGGAGCAGACCACTACGGATTCCTTTTCGTCGTCGAGTCGCGTTACCTATGCCACATCAGCTTCTGCGGATTTTAAGAACACTTCACCTCAGTACATCACCGCGAGTCCCAGCAGACCCTTCTCGCCGGCTGCTGAGCCTCAACGGCTACCCAGTGTTTTGGAGGCTGCGATAAAGGCTGAGCCCAAAGTCGAGGTGGAGAGGTACGTATATCATGTTTATTCTGTTTTAAGTATGTAACTGTTGTTTGTCTGATGATTCTGATCGTTTTCTGAAACACAGAAAATAAGAGAAAGGTCCCATAAATTAATAGAAAGTTTAGCTCAAACGTAAAGTCATGTATAGTTTTATAGTTCTGTGTATTTAATTTATCTGACGTAATAGTAGTCGTAGATTCGTTTTGTCGATTTATAAAACCTAGACGATATTCGATATTCGTTAACGAAAGGTTTCTGAATGCAGGTTGCCTTCTCCGTCAAACTCTTTGGACGACGGCATTCCACAAGCAAGGCTGTATATCGCCAACACGTCTCGGCAGAATTTGGAAACGATCGTCGAGGCGATACGTCATCTGGAGGGCGACCATCTGTTCGGCGAAGAGCGAGAGCCCGCGCAGGAGGTGCCGTTAGCATTGACCAATAAGCAACAAACGATGGTGAACTCAACTTCGACGAAGTCTACAACGTCCTCTCCCCCATCTTCCTCCTCGCCTTCGGCAACGTCCGCCACGGTGACACCCGCGAAGCAACGGATACTGCACGCCGAACACTTCCTCCAGTTTCACACGCAACAACAGACCCAACAGCGGCCCGGCGTGATCGTGGTGAAGCACTCGTGATCCAGCAACGCACTGCGCTCCGTGCACTGAACGATGTACTCGAAACAGCGACGCATTCGTTTCCATCGCTTGACATCATCGCGATTTATCACTCGAAAATGAGGAATCCTTTTTGGCCTGGACAGAAAGAAAGCGAATATTTACGAAGATAGGTAGACAGAGCGATTGTAATTATTGTAATCGTACATGTATTCTTTTTCGGCACGACGGAAAAGAATACTCTCCGTCTGCCGTTAATCTCCAATTGTTACCGGAGATCGTCATTCGAACTATATACTGCGAAAGGCACTTTATGTATGTTCCTACTACGTGTTTTGCTTGCCTTCGTTTTTACAAAGATCGCTTAAAATGGAATAATGCATACAATCACGATAGAATGAAATTTAAGATAGAAGAAATAAGGTTTTAAATCACACGGACATAGCGCGAAACAGATAACGAAGGCAGAGCCAAGCTCGAAGCTTAATAAAAAGGATCCTCAATGTCGAGTTGTTGAAACGAAACGTCGTTTTCCCATTTTTTTTCTCATGTAAATACTAACAATTCCTTCCGATCGTGTATTTCCGACGATCGCCACGAGATCTCGAAGAGATCTTCTTTGAATCTCGAAGAATTTCCCGTTCCCTCCCTCCTCCCAAAGAAAGGTTCCCTTTCTTTCGCGAGAAAATTGCGAAATGCGAAGCGGACGTTTCTCATCCTTCGTTTTACTAGATAGTATGTTTTTAGACTTAAGCGAGAACTCGTCGATAATATTCCTAGGCGGATAAGTCTGCGTACGCTGTATAATACATATGTTATACATAAATATATGATTTGTAAAGAGTATAAAGTACATATTTACGTTCTTTTTTTATATTGTTACGAAAATGAAAAAAATACAAGACGACAATGCGAGGATTGAGATATTAAGATATAACGACGCGTATATATGTTCTTTCGCTTGTTACGGGGTTACACATACCACTGGACCGGGGCACGAAATGACTAGAAGAAAGTGAACTCAAATAATAACAAGATTTAATCAAAATATATCCACACGCAATCTTTAATATTTGATACACATGTTAGAAAAACGTTACGGCAGAGCGGAACGAACCTCGGTACGCTGCCCCGCGTGTGTAGGTCTGCGTAACTCCTGTCTACTATGTTTTCGCGTGTTATTAAAACATGTCGCGGGTTGGAGAAAAATTCCGTTTAATCTGTGCCAAATATCCCCGGAGAGTACCCAGACGTTTTGTTCCTTCATAGTAGACATAATGTACGTAAAGTGACGACGCCGGTCGGTACATCTGGTAGACCGAAAGCGAGTTCACGATCTCTCGTCTCCTCCAACTTACTCGTCAATGCGATACGACGACCGGGAACCTTGATAAAGTGACTTCCCGATCGTTATTTCGGTTGCGTCGCAGACCATTCTATCGGATCAACATCATTGATCGATGCTAATTATTGCAAGGAGAAACATCGGAATGGCGACAAGCTTTCTATGCGTTGAGTGACATTCTGTATGATTCTCTTTGCCGTGAAACTTTTAATCCTGCATACGATATATTGCATACGAGTTTTTTCTACGCAACATACGGATTTCTTATAGCTTGCGAATACGAGACTAAGAGGCTTGGAATTTACAATTTCTCGTGCCTTTCGAGAAGAGGAGCGATCGGAAAGGGTCGAACGATCGATTGACCGGTGCTGAGAGAAGAACCGTTACGTTTTATTTTTTCTTTTCTTTCATTCATTTACACGCGTCTATTGTGTATTATGTGCGTTAACTTTTTCTTTTTGTGTTATTTCTCTTTGTGCATGTACCGTTTCATCGAGTGTTAGTCGATTGCAAGCGTTATCGCTTGCGAATAATAGACTCATAGACCAATTTTTAATCAATTACATTATAGTACAGATCCTTTCGCTCGTAATTTACTATTATTACTGCTACTATTACTACTATTACTATTACTACTACTACTTTTTTTTCTACGATGAGGATAATTAATGTGCGAGCGCGACATAAGCTTAAGGGTTTAATGCATAGAGGTATATGCCTACGAGAAATTAATTTTAAGTACTCTTTAAATACATGTAAGTAAGTTAGTGGACCTCTAAACGAGGTAACATGGTAAGACACAGAATTACAGTTAAGACCTTTAGTTAATCTTCTAGCAATTAGGATAAATGTAGGAATTGTTTAGTCGAGTACGCAATTTGAAATACATCCAGGTTATTGTCTATCTGTACGATAAATGTGACGCTACTCCGTAACTGTATTGCGTGTATATAATACCTTTTAGCGGATATCATCGCATAACACACGATCACCTAGCTGATGTACTACGATGCTGAAATAGGATAATGTCGGCACCTTTCGTACCTTTCGTTACCGTTTAATTCAAATCTCATTTCGATAGCGCATATTTGCATATTTTTTTACGTACCATTGACATTTTCATTGCTTGTTTTTTTTCAGAATATGCACATATATAGATGTAAGAGCTATATTAATTATCTCGACTAGAAAAAAGATATATATATATTTAACGGAACAATTGCTCCCGAAATGTACGAAAGGCGCCCTATGTAGGAGTTACGATTCTATCTTAGGCTTTCGACATTCGCGATGAAAATGTGATCCCGCGTTTCCAAAGTCGCGGATCTCGAAGGTAATGTACAAAGCTCGATGTCGACGTTCATACGAGGACGCACGAGGGCCTAAAACGAATAGAGAAATTCTTCGTTTCTATCTTTTCCCCCATGAATCGTACGTAAAATATTCACGGCAGATTCATTATTTTCATGGGATAAAAATTCATTGTTAACGAAAGTCGTCTTCTGCATTATCGCGCTATATTCCTCGGTAACGAGTAATTGAGTATATGTAAAAATACCGAGTGTGTGTAATGCGACGATGTTTATCACTTAGGTTCGACATAAGTTGTCGAATCAATCGGAAAAAATCGTCGGGAAGATTTTCGAAGATAGGAAAAGGAAATGGAATGTCGTTGAGTTTAACACTAATTGAATTTTTCCCATACGCGAGTCCGATATACATGTCTCGTTTTCCCACATATACGTCTCATTTTAATAGTTTCGAAAATCTCGTGCGAATATCTTCGGCGCTTCCATGATACATACACATACACATGTACACAAATGCACACATCCACATATACACAAATACAGATATATTCACGTGCGTAACTATATATGCACGTATAAAGTATACGAGAATGCTGTACGCACGTACGCATTTATAGAACCTATTGGTGATTCTCGAGTTTTTCGCGATTGATTTTTTCTTTCTTCCTATTTTGTTTCGCGCACGTTTTTATATTTTATTCCGTCGCCCTTGATATTAGCGTGTCGCGATTTGCTCTCGAATAGGTGTCAGAATGGGGAGAGAGGGAAAGAGAACCGAATTGCAAAAAATTCGAAACATCATTGCGCACGTGTCAGCGTGAACGAGATCGAGGATATCACGATGATGATTTTATTGCGATGAATGTCATTTCAAAATTTTTTATTCAAGATAAACTATTGGTTGAATCGAACGAATTCTCAATTTGTTTTTCGGATTCATATGTATTTATATCATTCTCTGTAATTGCGAGACGGGCAATGATTACGGAATATAAGTTTTAAATTTTACAAAGATAATGCAGAGCTATTCTCTTTAAGTTAATTAAAAATCATAACATTTTCTGTTATGATTGTTATATATTATATTTTATGTTATACATATTATATGTTTTTTTTAATTTTAACATTTTCGAAATAATGATATAAGTCTATTACTGATAATGATAAAAAACATAATCATAATTATACATATACATCTAAAGTTTTACATTAGATATTAGACATATTAGATATTAGAGATATTTTTTTTAATGCAAATTTTGCATTCACACTAAAAATCATACTAATGTTATTGAATTATTCTATTCACTATCTGTGATATAACTATTTTGCAACTATTGACACCTCACTGATTTAAGTGTGTTTTATTTTATATATTTCTTTGATATTCTATTAATCGTTAGCGCTTTATACGTTCAACTATTATTTATAACTTATCATATAATAAGATTTAATTACAAAAGAGCAATTATAGCTCGGTTTCATTTCACGTTAAACTCGCAGATATCATTGATATAAAATGGTATGATGTACGTTGTTACATATTCCAAGATTCTGTCGTAACTTCTGAAATGTATAACTTTTTTTTGATACAATGACAAGTCTTAAAAATTGACAATTGCTGCTGTTTAATTGAGAATTCGTTTGATTCTTATGTATAATTGGATTGCTATCAAAATCTCATACGCAATGTAATATATGTGGCATAATAATTCTGTCGTACAAAATTTATATGTTACTAGTGAGTGTATGTTAAAAGTACATTAGAGTATCAATTTCAAGAAAATTTTTTTGACTTGCTGTCTTTTTAACTTTTTAACTTTAATTAATGATATATTAAAGATGAGGAGAAACAAAATTTCTTGCAATAATTTACATTTAAATGTCATTTTTTATTAATGTACATTTTTTCTGATTTCATTTAAAAAATACGCAACTTTTACAGCGAAGCTGCAAAAACTTGTATCGTGAAATTTTCACGAAATTTTAATGTCATTTTTTTATCTATTGCCACACATATGCGTTACGGTATATGATGAATTTTACAAACCATTCACGAAAACTTTAGATATCGTCGACTCGTTTTCGCGAATTTCAAGGGTGATGACTCGAAACGTTGATTCGAGCGGCGGTTTATCTGTGAGGCAGAATACAATGTAACATATGTGGAAGTCCCACGTAAAACGAGATTGTAGGTAGTGATTCAGCTTCAGCCGCTTGAAAATTACGTTTCTTTTAAAAAAAAGAGAGAGAAAAGGAGAGAGTGTCACTGTTTCTGCCGCAGTGACATTCGATCGAAATGATCTTTTTTATCGTTGAATATATACATATAAAGTATAAAAAATATATAAATAAATATATATATATATACATACAAAACACACAATGGCTCCTATAACTTCTCTACAGCTTCGTTGAGAGAGAAAAGCAAAAAAGAATAACAATACGCAGGATACGGTTTAGCTGCTAATGAAAATTGCTGATAGAGTAATGTAATCGCATTGAGGGCAGTAGAGAATGCGTGCGAAAAGAGTAAAATGAAAGGAAACAGCCGAATATTTCCGAGATTGCGAGCGAGAGCGTGGCTGTGCGAATCGCGCGTGCGATCACGAGAATGACGAAGAAATTTTTACCGTTTAAGATTAATCCGATTTGTACACGTCGTGGCACATGGCGACTGAGAGTAGCGCCGAGATTAATCAATGCTGCCTCTGAAAAAGGGAAGATTATAAATATAATATTTGTTTAGAGTTAGCACTTTTCGAAATGCGTGAGCTCTTTTCTCTGTAGAAACTGATGGAAACAACTTGAACAATATGAAAGAGTTCAAAAGACTTTTGACTAAACAAGATTGAAATGGTGTCTTTCAACTTATTTGGACATCTATATAAAGATATCTTTTATACGTCTTTGAACTGTTGTTTGTGTTGTTCGAAGATGATGACATATTTGTTTACTTTGTAGAACATGATGTATCAAAATTCTGCAACGTTAATGTTTTACAGAATCGAGTATTTTTTTGGATCAGCATCCTACTCTCTTTCGCCACAGGCCTATCGAGAGAAATGTACATAGCGTAAAAACCATAAAACATTGGATTGCTGGCGGAAGAATGTACAACAGGGAGATAGTAGATAGATAGATAGATAGACCTGGTAGAGATGGAGAAAGCGAGAGTAAGAGAGAGAACGGGAGAGTGCGAGAATGCTAGATGCAGATATGTAGATCGTGCGTATAAAATAGCGGAATTTGTAATAACGAGTAACATAGGTAGCGACAGAGATTCCAGAAGTCGTTTTCAGGAACAGAACTGAGTAGTATGCGCGTCGCGTATTTCTTTTTTTTTTTGCGAGTGAGAGAAAAGAGACGAAGAATGAGCGTGAGAATGCGTAGATGTAATTTGTAGCGCGCCGAAAAGATGTTTTCTTTTTTCAAGTTTTGAAATACATTTCTTTTTTCTTCTTCTTTTAAATGACGTTAAACTACACTTTGAATCATATCGGAATATCCGTCATATCGGAGTATCCGTCGACTGAAGAATGATCCGGGCTCACGCGATGCGTGATGAACGAAGGCATGCAATAGCAATTGTCAATATCATAAAAATCAAGAAAGAAAAAGAAAAAGTTATTGAATAATCCATTTATATTGCGAGATCCCCTTGATTGAGAATTAGTATTGCAGACATCAAAAATCTTTGACATTTTTGAAGCAGGTCGAAGGTTTATTCCTGTAAAAAAAAAGAAAAGAAAATGATCAAAAAATTAACGTTAGATACTTGTTCAACAAATTTCTTCGTACATAAAATATTTCTGTCTTTTGTAACATTTATTTACGTACTTCTTAGAGTTCTGTAGTTCCATTAAACTGTTTAATGTTAACTCTAGTGAGCATATTTATCTAGATACATATTTAGCCATCACTTCAAAAAGCGCCAAGCTTAATCACGAAGACTGAGAAGTATGTAATTTTGTGTCCAGGGATATAAATTTATTTCTGATAAAACTCTTGTGTCAAATCAAAGTATAATTTTCGTTGTTTTTTTCACAAGAGAGAAAGAAAATGAGAGAGAGTTATTACATTTTTCATAAATTATCTTAAACTGTTGATTGGCACTGCAAGTATTTGTTGTTATTGAAATCTTCTGAAATACGTAACGCATTCTTCGATAATTAATATTATCCGAAGAATATCAAGAAAATGTACCAATTATCAACTACGTACTGATGAAAACGCTTTGCTCGAAAAGATTCGGATCAGCGAGAGAAAGATGCTCTCTTAATTTTTTAAACACATTGAAAACAATTTCTAGCTCGAATAAGCGTAAGAAAAGTAATATCGACCAAATAAAAATCTATTAGAGAGTGTCGTATAATGAAAGACCGATACGGAAGATTAATACCAGCAATGCGTCGCGTCGTATGTGATAACGAAAAATGTGTAAAATTGAAATAGTTTCTGTAATATAATTCAAAATTTTAAATAATCGATTTTAATTATTAATTAACAGCGGTAATTACGCTGATACTAATTGTAAAATTGATTGTACAGCATTTGAACTAAAGAAAAGAACATGAAACAAGATAGAATAATTAACTATTGAAATTTATAAATATGATATAAATAAGTTTATATCGATCGTATTACAAACACGCGACGTATTGCTTCAGTTTTACAATTTCCATGCACCGTCCAGTTGAGTACGAAGAGAACGAAGAGACTTACCCGAAGATTACGTGGCTCCTTTAGAGACCATCTTTTTACACTGATAATAGTCAATTCGAATTAAAAAGTGTTCGATCGTCTTCACCATTAAGATTATAGTCGAGAAATCTGACCATATTTCATGATTTATGCAATACGTAAGATAACTCGACTAATTAGACTCGAATTATCGTTCGATCACAATCAGCGATCGCAGACTTAATCGATGAGAATTCAGTAATTGGTTTAAAGTTATTACAATCGAATTTGCGAAAATTATATTCACTGAATTTTTCTAAAATGTCAAAAATATATTATGAATTATGAAAAAGAGAGACTAATTAATATCATTACGATATTAAAACGATCGGATAAATGAAACGAACGAGCAGAGTCAATAAATCTTTTCACATCCATTACTCGAAGTTACTGTTGTCTACGCAAATCGAAAAAGAGTTCCAAGGTTGCAAGGGTTTCACAATGCAACAGTGGTCTAACTTTGTAAGAATATAAAAAAGTAGTCCAATATATTTTTTTTCAAGTTTTTTACCTTTTACGGTCAATTTAGATTTTTAATTCTCACACAGATTGCATTTAATTGTCGAATAAAAAAAAACAATATAGAAAATATACTTGTTGATCACACTTTAAGAAGTACATGAGCTGATAAAAGCTGATAGTAAACTAAGTAAAATTGAAATTACGAGAGAAGACATACGTTTCTAAAACAAAGAATATTAAATGAATAATGCATCGAATCCTTTATTTCACGAGATTTCTACAGTTACATATCTATCCAAATGAATAAATTCATTATTTCCTCTCTGAAAATGACCACTCGAAATAAAACGGTTCAGCTTTTCTATTACACGGAATGAGGTGGCATCGTTCTCGTTAAAATATGCGCTTTTTTCTACGTGTAGACAGCCGATAGTCCGATACGACACGAGCATCCTCGATTCTATATAGTATCGAGCATCTCTTTTCATGAACTGAAACACAGGAGAATAGCTTCTCGAGACTGAAATACAAGAGAGCCGTGATACCGACGAGGGTACCGGTAAGCGCAATTAATTAATCGTAATAATAATAAAGAAAAAAAAAAGAAATCAAGACTCTGAACACACTGATTGAGAAAAAGAAAAATAAACAAAAAGTTCCTCAAGAGTTCAAGAGCCGCGTTTATCGCGTGCGTTCGCATTTTCGATAAACGCGATTTTACACGATGAAGCGAATGTTGTCCGCACGTGGTAAATGCCGCCTACACCACAAGAACAGACTGCCATTGAGTTTTGAATGTGTACTCGTTTGTAATAAATAGTTATAATTGACCGAGAGAGAGAGAGAGAGAGAGAGCAAACTGATATTTCTGAAAAAGCGAATGAAAGAAGGGAGACGTATGTATGATTGAGCGTGTTGCGTGAATCAGTAATGGATTTACTAACAATGGTCTCATTACTTCCCTATTAAATCGTTTTACAAATTCATAATTATTTGCTTCTCGAAAATATTTGTAATTGCTAAATAAATAATCGTAAATTTCGGTATATGTAAAGAACGATGTTATAATATTCGAAGAGGTAATTTCGATGATAAACTATAAAGCTTTTAATTGAAAACTCGAAATGGAAACGAATTAAAAACATGAAAAAATAAAAAAATAGAAGTTAATGAGAAGAAATATACGTCATGAACGAAAAATATGGCTAAATTATCTCGAATCTAATTGTTGCGGCACTTTCCGTTCTCATTTCGAGTCTTTAATTATCGCTCGTAATTTGGACCTTTAAATCCGTCACTAGCATAAATGCTGTATTATTTGTGAATGAGATACGGGGCGACGCGCGTATAATCCTTCCGCGTAAAAAGTCTTCTTGGGCTGTTTAAAATTTAGATCTTTCCACCGCGGGTGAGAAACGAATCGTTCCTTGACATTGGCCGGGGACGATGCAGCGGTGTGTAAATTGCCATAGGATTATGCTGATCGAACGTCCCGATAAAAGGATTATTCGAGACCGGAGACGATGCGAGAATGTGCGTTAACGAGTTTGGCTGGCTGGCATTTATTTTAGAAGATCCTGAGAACGGAATCGATAATATAAATGAGGAGAGGGGAAAAATATAATTCTCTGTGATGTATTTCCATGATTTAATTATATGTATGTAATTATGATTATCTTTACGCGGATTTACGCGATTAATTAATATTATTTGCGAGTATGTAAATTTGCGTCATGCAAGTATCAATATTAAGTAGCGTGTAAGATAAAACGCGTAAAGCGCGATCGAATGTTGCCGAGAGGCTGTCCGTATCCTAGATACTAGAATCGCGCGCGAGAGATCGTACAAATCGTATAATTTATTGCGACTATGAATCGTTAATCGTTTCTAAGTCGAGGAAATGCGGGAATGATGTAACGTTGGAAAAGAAAAACGAAACGACTGACTTTCGGCAAAACTACGTATGTTTTCGCGTGTAAGAATATAGCTCACTTTTTATTCGCATTATTTATTTATACGCAATGAGCGAGTAATAATATTGCGATTGTCTTGATAAGTATAATCGATGCAAGTGCGTGAACATGCAAAAATTTGATCTATGAATTTTTCCAGAGAACGTAGACATACGCAACGCTCGCTCATGTATCAGTCTATATCTAATATCGATGTAAAGAATTTAATTATCTCATCGTGCGGAGAATCGCGTGTAATATAATTACACACATATAAATTTTATTGAAAAAAGTCTATGCGCAAAAGGAAAAAAATTAGAGTAACGAAGAATAATTAGTGAAGATTTTAAATAGCTTTTAATTATCTTATATTCTGCTTTATCCTTATGCTTGTCTTTAAGAATCAAAAGCACGAGTACCCCAAGGAATAAACAATCTTGTGTCGATCATCGGTCAATATTTTATAGCTATTTAGAAATAATAACGCGGAATTAAAGAGAACTATAAACGGAGATATCAAAATCCTGGAGTGTCATGACGCTAGGAACAATCGGAAAAGCGGTAGAAAGACTATATAGGTAGTCATTATAGAGTGCCGAGAGGGGAAAGATAAAATGAGAAAGAGAGTGCGTCGATTTTGCGAGTGAGAGTGCGAGAGAGATTTTTGTCGATTAAGCTCCGTAAAATAATAAGAACGCCGATTGCATCGCGGCGACTCGAGCGAATCCCGGAAAAGTGCTCGTTAATATTTGTGCCGATGACGGGGACGATCCGCATAATTCGTTCGGGTCGGCGGATAGCATTAACAACTATGATTACTGTCGTATGAGAAATAGAAGGGAGATATCGGAAGCGGCTGGAAAAAGCGGAGATTTCGTGCTAAGGCGACTCAAGGCGTTCGAGAGCTCAAATCGGGAACTCGAAACCACGGAGGAAATCGTTAATATTATACAGGGCGTCCCATAAACCAAGGCATACTCCTTGAAATCGATATTTTCTCAAAAGTGATTTGAATAACGAAAAGCTTACAAATTATTAGCGATTGAAGATGAAAAGTTTTTCGCAAAATAAATTTCGGAAGTAAGCGACAAAAAATATATTAAATTAATTTAATCTATCACTTTTTAATTCGAGATATCATTAAAGATTAGAAAATGATAGGAAAGTATAAAAATGATAAGCTCTTACGATATTTTGACCAAACAAAAATCCTATGGAATTGAAATTGGCCAAAGAAGCTGTGATTGGTTAAAAGGATACCCGATGGTTCGGCGACACCCTGTATCGTAAGACTTCTTACGAGAAAATACGCGCGAAGCGATATTTATTCGGCTCTTATCTGCAATTTCTATCAATCGGTATCTTGCCACGCATAATTATTCAGAGAGAAAAATGAAAACAAGCAAAGACGGTTATTGTGCGCAAAAACGTGCCGATTACTTTGCCTCGAAATCAATGTGATCTCTCAAATGTTTGAGAGATTAGAGCAGAAACACGACTTTGTTACTTTTGCAGACCATCAAAGAATCTCGTATGTCTGTCTGTGAACTGCTTATTATACAAATGCGTCGCAATACAATACATATATATACAATAAAAGTAATAGCAATTATAATTAAAAAGCAATCTATTCGGCAATCATTTGAGAAATTATTATAGGAAGAAATAATTAATGAATTCTATAACTGAAAAAAAAGATATTAAGGTTTGTGCCCTTTGATTGATCATAAGCAAAAATCGATTCTAAATTGAAATTAGAAAATGCAGTTTTGGGTCTCCAGAATTTGAGATGTTGCGGCGCATTAATAGCATTGTTGATAGCGAGATTACTTTAGTCGGGCAAAAGAGAGCGAGTGAGTGAACACGAGAGAGAGAAAGAAAATGGGAGAGTGTGAAAATGCGTTAGATAGAGATATGTAAAAGAGCGAAGTGTCTTAGAGTTAATAGAATTCCTCTGCGCGAATGCACGGAACGCGCTAACACAAGCAGCCACCTCCGAACGAGAAGTCTTCAATACCATTTGCATATTGCTTTTTATTGTTACACGAACATTATAACAATACATTACATAAAGAAGAAAGAATATTACAGCGATACGCATATACGATTAAAAAAAGATGAGTCCCACGACGCGGCGGCAACGCAATCGCGCGGACAAGTTTCCGAGGTAATTTGCGATGATTTCGTTTTCTTATTCAAAATTTTCAGGAAAGCGTGTCGTTCTTAAGACACTATGCGACAGGCAGTCGATAAAAATTTCAACAATGTATTTTATTCTCACAGCGAAGCTAACATATTTCGCTCATTTCTCATTCTTATTACTGGAAATACTAAATCGCTGAAAATTATCTACAATTGATTTGCAGATAATTAAGTTCAATCTAAAAGACTTTTCCGCGCGATCAGAACATCTCTGATGTCTTGGAACACATACAATACTTTAGATACTACGCGTTACGTTTTTGTATTTAAAAAGAAAAAAAATCTACGAGATAGGAAACGGACTTGCTTTTCCCTCTTTTCTACTATTTTGTATATTACCAAATAATCGTTAATTAGAGAAGTTATTATGACTAGTGTTTCGTTATTTTAATCAACAAGATTTTATTAAGTACACAGCGAGGGCAAGCAATGCTTGCCGTCGTTATCGCAACGATGCGGCCTGATTTATGCGTTTCTGTTGTTACTTTTATTTAATAAATATTTTGTAATTCGCATAATTGTCAACGAAAGTGGGAGATCGACGTTTATGATCAATATTCCTTCTTTTCCATTTTTTTCCCCTATTAAGAGAACTTTAGTTAATTAGTATGTTGGACAAATAATATTTTTATAACTTTAGACAAATGTCTATCACAGCATTTATTCGATTCAATTACAGACATGTAAAACTACATTGATTCAAAGTTTAATAAACATGATCTCCCGCGGACAACGAGATTTTCCTTTTCATATTTGTGAATCAAGCGGCATCGTTTCTAAATATCATTATCGTTATACGATAAAGTATAATAAACCTCGCAAATCTGTCGACGTTGGAAAGCAATCGACTGGTTCCTTGGAAATTAGAGAGCCAAGAGATTGCACCAAGAGAAGTACAAATTATTAAAAAAAAATAAAAAAGAAAAGAATAAAAGATGATAACTGCGAAAAAAATCAATCATTCGAAGATGAGATAATGCGACCAATAACGAAAGAGGTGTAATATTTGACTTTAGTTTCATCGCTTTTCATTCATTATCTTTAATTATATTATTGCTTGTAACATTAATTCGAGAACCTTGAATACAAAAAAGTAATAAATCATGTTATCCGCTGTTTCGTCCCCCTTGTATAAAACCCTACCTGTGATATATACGAATAAAGTAAATTGGATTTCGATCCGAACGGTTTTTATGCGACAGTATATTTTCAACAGATGATCTGCGATTTTTCATTTACTACATTATTGATAATTATATCAAGAAATTTATATTTCGAGTCTTTTTCTTTCAAATTTTCTTGTAAAATTTTTATTTTTCTATTCCAAACAGAAGAATTTATATGGCTAATAAAAAATATATGTTAAGAATACATATTTAAGTTATATAAATATAATGATTTAACGAAATTATTATATAAATATAATAATTTAATGAAAAATTAATATGATATAAAAGAAACAACATAATGGAGAAGAATTTTTATTTTTTTCGTGAGAGGATAGGTAAAACTGCATCGAAGAAATGCAAGCAGAATGCAGCAAATTATTTCACTGTGATTTTTATTGAAACACTCTTTAGGGTATACAAGCTATCCTAGGTAAGCATTAAAGAAAGTATAAAAAAAAATGAACAACTGTTTACGGAATCACAAAGTGTGGATGTCTGCTCTTCTTACAATCATTATAAACGTACTTTAACGTGCATACACGAAGGCACAACGATCCTCGACCCTTACGCGCTGAGTATTTCGCCGCGAGAACGTGGCTGACGATGTTGAGAAGTGATATCGATAAACTGATCGTGCAATTATCCCGCATAAATCCATTCGTTTTAGTCGCACCTTCTGCATTTTGCGTAATGAAGGAGCGGCTAAAACACGATCAGAGTTCGCGTTATTCCAAGACGGTCGCTCACACGGAGATCCATTGACATTCAATGCCCCAAGGAATTAGAAAATTAATTCTAGCTTCACACGCAAATGCACAATGTCACTTTTTACAAGCTCTGCGCTAAAAGTTCTTCTTCCGGCGCTCGTCATCATGGCAAAATTACACTCTCCGAGAACATCAACGTACGAAATAAGCGTGCATCCGCACGCTTATAACACACAGAGTTCTGTCGTAAAGGGGACCGTGTGCCTTCTATACAAAAATTCATTACGCGATATAATATTCATGATAATATAGAATCTATACTTTGTATTATAAATCTAAAAGCTTATTGTACACTCGTAATACAGCTAGTTCATTGTAACGCGAACGCGTCTGATTTTTTGACATTCTCATTCAGCTCGTAATTCTTTCTTTAAAGAAGGCCACTTGTTTTCGACTGTTTTCTCTTTCCAACAGTTTTAGTCTTACTGATAACTGAAGAATATCCGCCGATTTTTTTGGATAAATGATTCAATATAATATATATATGAACATGATTATATCTCTTTTTTTTAGATTATTTTCATAATTACTGCATTTCATTCGGATAGTTCTCATACTGAAGAAAAAAAATGATATCGTCTGAGTAAGGCCACCCAGTGCAATCAGGTGCTATTCTCATATTCAATTATATAACAAAGCTAACCTATTCTATTGTTTGCTTAACGTATATTTAAATAATAATCACAAAAAATGAGACCAAGGTCCAAGCATGTCCTTTGGTCGGGACCATCAACCAAAAGGCGGTCTCGCACCTGATTTTTAAAATGGGTTTATTTATTTTCATCCATACGATCACACAGGTGATATTGATGGCTTTTCTAACACTGGAATAAAAGTAAGTGCAATATATAATTTTATCGCGGCTAAGATTTCGTCAATGTCTGAAAAATTACTAGTATACAGTGATATATTATTAAAAAATCGGAACTCTCAAAAATAATAAAACCGACAATTTCTCTGACGTGTAAAACGGAAAACTGAACGCTCAGAGATTGTAGAAAATATATATTTTTTCACTTTTTTATTAATTATCTTCGAACAATGCTATAGAAAAACATCATAATCTTGGTTTTTGTTTTAATCTACATATCTTAGAAACAAATAAAAAAATAATATTTTATCGTCCAATTTAATCTATCAATATTTTATTACTTTTTCCGTTAAATAAATTTTTATTTTAACTGTGTTTAAAGACAACATAAAATTGCGATAAAATTTATTTCTCTATAAGTTATGTACTGTAATATATTGAAATGTTGGAGTGTACAGATTATGAGCATTCAGCTTAAATTCAAGTTAGGTATACGATCACAAGTGCAGGTAAGGCAGTATTGCAAAGTTTTCATAGCTTGCGCCAATTGACGACCAGCGCAAAACAGAGTCGATTCGACATCTAGCTCGACGATGCAAAAGGGTATAGAAAAAAAAGACGTAGCAATAACTGTAGATAGACACTTCGCTAAAATGGAATATAAAAGTAACTTACGCTTAGAACATTCTAATAATAAAGTAGAATATAAAGTATGACTTAAGTACAACCACAAAACTTGGTCATTATTATGGCATTCGTATCCTTAACTACGCGGTCCGTTAGATCGCGTCTGCTCTCTGACGGCGCGTCTCTTTATAAAAAGAATCTACTACTTGCGTACGGAGGTGATGATTGTCGTGATACGCATACACGCGTTTAACTCTCCGGAAAACGCACATTACAGCATGTAGATTCGACCACCTCTCTTCGCAACTTTCCGATTTCCATTTTCAATCGATAGCAAAGAGTAACGAGAGTATGGCTCGGTGATAAATTAAACTTTCTCTATCTTACATGTGTACATTGCACATGTACATGAATTAAAGATTGAAAAAATACAATGGTATTATCAATATTATAATATTATTGCACGTGTTATCGAAGATTGTAATTTATCAACAAAGAAAATTTAAAACCTCGATAAGTTTCTCAATAATAGATTTAAATTTCAATAAATTCAAATTTATTTTTATTTTAGCTTAAAATTTATTTTATTCGAGATATAAATTTCTTTTTACCTAATTTGACTGGATTGATGGAAAAGTTTATATCGTTAAGAAAATTAAAATTGTGAATATAGATATTTTGTTGCTTTTTTATCTTTTTCTTTCAAAATTTAAAGAGATCTTTTTTTTGATGTAACGACGAAAACAAAACAAATAACACATAAAACAATAATATATTTTCTCAAATCCATTTTCTAACAGAAATACGTAATCATTTTTCATTAAAAAAATTTAAGAATGAGTTGTTTTTATATAGACATAATTTATATATATATATATATATATATATATATACATACCAGAATAGATCAAGTATTTGGAATCTCGTTACATATTTACATTACTCGTTGCATCTACCGATCTCGATACTCTTTGAAAGACGGCGTCTTTTTTCTTACGAGAGCATTACAGTAATTCACGTTTCTGCTCGTACGTGACCTGAACATATCTCTCCTTTCGCTGCGTCGCTATTTTTGATTATTCCGCTTATCGTTAATCGACGATCACAGGAAGTACGCGGTGTTAATCAGGCTTTTGGGTCCTTTATATGTGTCGTGTATGTACGTGTATGTTGAATATGTGTGAATGCACATAGAGCATGGATATGTATATATGCGTGTTGGACGACGAGTTTGAATGGCTTTCGCGGCTGCGATTTAATTAACGCTGAAAGAATGGCGAAATATTTCCCGTTCTTCTATCTTCCTTCCTCCTTGAATTCTTGTTGCAAATTTTGATTAATTAAACGACGTCAAAAATTTCTACGGCTCTTTGCCTTCTTCAGCCCTTCGTCAGTCGAATCTGTAAGCAGAGATAAAGTAACACATATATTACAACTATTTAAAACATAATTATTATAATTAATATATTTAATAAAGATACTGATGTGAAATATTCAGAATAACAGAAAACTAAGTTCATAATTAGTAAAATTAGTTTTAAATATAAAATAGTATATAAATTTTATGGACTTATAGTTAACTCTTTTCCTAAACATGTCATGTAACAATATTACCATAACTAATTTAACTAATTTAACTAATCTATAAAATATCTTTTGACAAAAGCAGATAGTCGCTTATAATTTAAAAATTTTTTAAATTTTATCAAATAATAAAATAATAATTTTTTATGTTAATTAGAAAAAACTTTTTAAATACATTTAGGCATTTAGGTATAAGATATATTTTGTGGCGCATATGAATCCGCATTGTATGTGTAGAGAAACATGAAACTTCACAGATTTTATTCCCCTTTTCATCTTGATCGCTGATGAACAACTATCGCGCTAGCAGTAATGAAACGTGATATATGCGCGTTATGTTATCTGATGAATAAATAGAAATTATACTCTGGTATTTTTTAATCGTTAATTCAAAGTGTCGCGCTTTGGCGATAACTTAGGTTCATATTTATAGTTTTTACTTACATGTCTCTTGTCTCAAAAGCATATAAAACGAGTGAAATATTCAAAATGGGATCTTATACTTTAAGATACGGACGGTTCAATATAGTTACATTCTTCTAATTAAAGACTGACATTATATTTATCTGAGAAAAGAATGATCTCATATAAAATCTGACGTAAGATTTAAGATATTTATTATCTAAACCAAAGAAAAGTATATTTTTTTGCATTACATTTTATCTTAAAGCGCGCGACAAAGATAATAATTATAAATTATTGTTTCATTGCGATTTTTGCGGATAATAATTATTTCTTTAACAATGCTTGGGCTCACATACACACGCACGCAAATATATTTCATCTCACAAATTGTATTGCGTATGATATTTCAAGTTTGCTTCAAGAAGTGGTTCGACTGGAATCGATTAAAATTCGATCGATGCCTAATAAAGATCAGATAGGATCATCTTCGTTTAGTTTCTGTCTCTTATCTCATTAGTAGTATTACGTATGACGTCGCCATATATCTTTATATGCAGATTACTCGACCTCCTTTTTCCCTATATTTTGAAGCATATGTGTTCTGACTCCAAGAGTCGGAACGAATACTGTTCGCATCGATCTCATCGATTTTATATTCTTCCGCTTAGTGCGTCGCTTTTAGTACGTCCATTCCGCTTAGTCGCATCTTTGTGTGATATTTCGAATTAACTTCGACAAGCGGTCCTGCTTGTACCAATTAAAATTTAATCGATTGCCGGATAAGGGCAGGGTGGGATTGTCTTCGTTCAGTTACGTCCCGCAGCGTAATCAATCGCGGCGTATCAATCTTCGTAATTGAAATACCATAGTGAGATAACTTAATTCCATATCGCCCATGTGCATTAGCCATTGACCTACGATTAAGCGGTTCTGGGAAAGTGCGCTACAAGAGAATTTGGCTCCGCGCGGCAATTACACGCTCCCCGTTAAAATTAGCGGCCTAATTGGGAAAGTAGCGTGATTGCTTGCTGTTAAACAACCGGCCAGGCCGTGGCTATTCTATGTTGAGGCCTCGGCCGGATACCACGACGCGTACCAATAATTTGACGTAATTTAATAAACGCGACCCTGCTCTCTCGTGTACGCGCGCGGGGTCGTGCGACTGTTATTACCGACAGTTTGATCGTATCTCGGTAGTGCGTAATGATGATGCACCTAGTCACTGGCGTATAGTAGCGGCCCGATCATCGGTCATGCAAATTGGCGATGCAGAATGCGGCGGATCCCCATCGCCCGCCGATTCCCTCGCGATGCATCGCACTGTGCGCATACCGGTTCAGAAAACAGTGTATCG
Source organism: Camponotus vicinus (assembly GCF_025532165.1). NCBI lineage: Eukaryota > Metazoa > Arthropoda > Insecta > Hymenoptera > Formicidae > Camponotus > Camponotus vicinus. Next base: position 4,712,798 of record NW_028141981.1, on the reverse strand, counting down.
ACATTAAGCTCGCGATCATTTACATTTGTAATTTATTATGCTCATTAAATTATTCCTTTCTCTCGTGTTGAATCCATAATGCTCGAAAAAAAGAGAGAGAAATCATTTTTAAAGACAAGAAAAAATCTGCGTCATGAATATTCAAATGAATATATTTATTTCAGATATATATATTTTAAAATTATTTTTATATAGAATGTTCTAAATATAATTTTAAAAAGTAAATATATTGTATGCATATACGAGAATGAATATATTTATTATATAGAATATTGCTCAATGTAAGTTATGCAAGTCAGTAATTTTTAATAATTGACTAACATGATACATATGATACTAATTATTATCATAGCTATAAAAATTTTTTATACCGGAGCAATCACGAAATTCATATTCCTTTGTTGGGTTTTTTATTTATTTGCTATATTTTACGCGAGTTGCAACGCGCGCATAAATCGAATATTATTTCAAATGTTAAATGTTAATTTTCTGTAAAATGCTCAATGTCATGCAGACGTAAAACGGGCCATAAATTTCGAGGTTGAAAACAACACCACGTCCGAAACCACAAAATATGATAATCACGGTCGCGGTTACGAGCACAAGTGATTCCACAACTGCGCAGATAAAAAAATAATCTCTCAGTTAGTGGGTTAACGTCCTCAGGACCTAACGGGCCGCGTAGGCGAGCATTAAACGGCGGAAACGATATCGGCCCGCTTTTTCATTACAAAACGTGAATTTCGTTTACTACCCAAGTATTTAAAGCACTACCTTAAATCTTCGAGATTTAATAATCAGTCTGAAGGTTCTCGTAATTCTCTGACCGTGCGCGGGCATTGAAAGAAGCCAGAGTCGACAATGCTTTAAATATATTGAGAAATTCCGGATGAAAAATATATAACTAGAAATCATCAAATTTATATTAATATATTTTCTTATTTTATTTATATTAATATATTCTCTCTTAATATTTTCTCTTGAGATTAAATAAAATAATTGAAAATTTTATATGTATCTCTAAGTTACAATAGCAGCTAGATGATAATATGTAATATTCAGGTGTTTTTTAAACATTCTCTTTCTCTCTAATAAAACAAACAATTATTTTCTCCATTTAAAGAAAAAATAATACATTCCTTATTAATAATACAACTCTTGACATTTTTATTTATAAATTGTATGGAAATTTTGGATAATTCATTGCTGGCACTGTGTGTGGGATAGACACTAAAGATATGCAGAGCAATTTCGATGCGTCAGAAAAAGCACGACAAAAAGTGCGCGGGGCCCATGTTTCGAGGTTGAGAGTTTCATCTCGGGCAGCAATTAAACATGCCGATAAATATTACCCAACGCGTGCGCGCGAGCGAGTGAAAACCGAGAGGGAGGAAACCAACCCGCCCTTACTGTCTTGTAATACATCCTCGAGCGTTGTTTATCACTCCCTTCGCCACGTTGCAATTACGCGCATCGCCATAAAAGACTTTACGCATATGTGATCGTAAAAAGTGGAGAATTTTCGTCAAGGTCCGCCGCAGCGGCAGCAATAGTGGTGGTGATGACCATCGATTTAATTCGAGGTAATTTATAATTGGCCGCGGAACTCGTTTGCAAGAGAGAACGGACGGACGAGCATCCCTTTGTTTGTTCTCGGCGTCTCGTGGCGTCCAGACGGCATTTCGCCAATTTTTCTCGGCATAAGCAACACGCGTCCGACGATCCGAGCGCGCATCGCCCGCGGTATCTGCACTCGGGATCGATTCGAGCTTGAGATCTTGTTGCGAAACCCGTATCGTCGCATCGCTATTCCTCGAAAATTGCTTTGCTTATTAACGGCCGCTCCGCTTTGCCTCATGCATCAAAATTTTAGTGGTCGCATAATAAATGAGTTCCTTTTATTTTACATATTTACATAAAATGATAATAGAATGTGTATAATACTACTGTAATAAAAATAAAAGATACTAATGGTTGAACGCTTTACTGGCGTACCCCTCTCTCCAGATTTCAAAGGTTGAACGCTTTACTGGCGTACCCCTCTCTCCAGAAAATTTTTGGAGGAAACCAATTATTGCATGCCTCGCGGCAGATCCAATTATCTCTTCGAGATGACAATGATGAATTACGTCTATTACGGGCGATTATAAAAATTACCCAGCGAAAGTGCGCGATAATTAATATCGTTCAATTATGGGATAATAATTAGCCCGTGCTACGCGCTAAAATTCGCGCCGAGATCGCGCAATTGCGCGATGATGCAAGCGGAGCAACATGCAGCTCTACAAACGTCATCGTTGTATCCAACTTTCATTCGTCTTCTCCAGCAAGATGAATTTCATGTTCGTGAGTTAGAGCAATAATTTCATTTCAAGCCTCCAATCGTGCCTCTTTTCTCGCCTTGTTTCGCCGATCTTCTTAAAAATGTCAAAAGACACTTAATTCAATATAATATTCGGTCTCCATTCTTGAAATCTTTCATTTTGATTACACGTTTCCGCAAAGAAGAGTTTTCAAGAAATGATTATCTTCAGGCAAAGAGCTCACCATCCACCTTTAGCTGAGGGGAAGGAAAGCGAAGACGTCGCAAAATTGTCGTATGGAAATCCAAGGCGTGCACGTTGCGGATATGTCGTCTATTTGCATCAACGTTGCGGCGAAGGTCGTAGTTAATCGACCGGCGGCGGTTACGCACTCGCGGCTGGTGCGCACGGCCGCAGCAGACGGGAAAGTCAAGCCAACGACTGCAATAATTGCAGCCTACCATTTCCGTTTCGAACGAAAGCTCGTCGAAGTGGAGCCGCGGCATTTTGCCACGCTCGACTTGTGAGCGAACGCGTCTGGAAACCCAGTGAACTCGTTGCGATTCGAGTACAACCGCGTTCCATGAGTGATGACGCTGCGCGGTAAAAATCTTTGCATTCAGAATCCGAGATTTTAGATAGAGATAGAAGATGCGAAGTACTCTACCAGAATGTGTCTACTCAAATCTTGTAAAAAACTTTCTGATTTTTTAGATAATATTAGAAAATGCAATAAAAAAATTGTTTTGAAGTATTTTCTTTACTTGCACTTGTTATTCAAGAAGAGAATATTTTAAAGATCTTTTTGACGTAACTTTTTAAAGAGAGATTATTTATTGTATGCATTTTCTAATGATTTCACTCATACGAAGAAAAAACACAGTCGCTTAAACTCCAAGTGCTAGATTTGCACATGTATTGAAAAACCTGAATAGTTTTCATAAGATGAATATTTTTCACTTGCATAATGTTTTCATATTTTATCGTTAAAATTACAATAAAAAAACATACTGTATATGTTTCAATATTTTGTTATGATATTGAATATATTATAAACATAGAGACAGATATATATTTATAATATATTTTAAATGTACAATTCATAACTTGGCGAATTATCAGCTATTTACAACATAAGAGCAAAATTACTAAAGAGAGAATTTTTTTAAAAGTCCCAATAAAAATTTCATGAAAATTTACTGATTTTTCTAGGTACAAAAAAATTCTCTTCCTTGAGAATTTCAGATTTTCCATGTTTTACCAGAGAATAGACACTATCTACGAGAGCTAATTACTAGAGCTATTTACTATTTTTTCGCTATAAATAACACACGAAGCAAATACTCTTAGCAACAAATAGAAGCATCAAAGCAATAGCATCCGTTTTAAAACATATAAAAAATGCATGTAATTAATCCGGTTAATACAACATACTCTTACATTTTTAGAGCAAGATATTTTCGCGAGTGCATTTAAAGGAAATTATTATACCGTTCTTCGATCTCCGCAATAAGAATAATACTGTATCGATACAGCTATCGATAAGATAATCCTAAGCGCGTATAGAGATTACGAACGCCCTGCCGTTTTCAAGTCAACGTTTGACGGCCGCCCATCGGAAAGGGATTTACCGTTCGCCGGGAGGATAATCGCGACGGGGAACGAAACACGTTAGGGATAATGCGCCTGTGTTGCGCGGGGCCATGGCAAAAACGCGGAAAAATCCGTTATGGATAAGAAGCGGGCTCAACAAGCCTAGATTAATATGAGGAAGAAGCGTGTTCCTGTCTCGGGCGTCGAACGTCAGCGAAAGACTCGAGCGCGGCCACGGTTAACTAAGAACGAGTTTCCGAGTTCGGCAATCTCTTATGAAGCTTCCTTACGTAGAAATGGCGAGTTTAAGCCCCGAGCGACGGGCTACCAATTTCACTCAACGTTATATCAGACGTAGATCGTCCGTAATCAATAAAAGCACATTATTAGTTCGCGAAATAGACAGAAGGCACTTTGAGAGCTTGAATGGAAATCGTTATAACTTTCAAGAGATTGATTTTCAAGACTGTGTTTCATCTCAAATTTTCCATAAATCTATATGTGTACGTTTATAAATTTTGAAGGCGCAGAAAGTGGTCCAAATTAATCGAATTTTGATAATGCATCACATTTTAATGTATATGAATTTGTGTAAAAAGAGGCAAGCGTATGAAAACATATCTGCACGTTTAAAGCGCGCGGTGAAACGTCCTGTATTTATTCACTTCGATTTTCTTATCAGGGATATCTCGCGGAAATGCTGGCGGAGAAACATTTCCGCGGTTCCGCGTGCGATCGAAGAAAAATCCGGGAGAAAGTAGCCTAGAGCTTCGCGATCGCGAGGCTCGGTCGATTATCGATGGCGGTGTATCATTAATTGTTTGCAACGAGGAACAATACCCCGGCGTCTTATCATCCGGTCTTATCGGACGCGCGAACGATTAATCGATTGTTTTGATCGATCGGTATTTTCCGTGGCGGCTCGCGAGCGCGCGAACCGTCAATTAATCGATCGGCCGATTAACTAGAGCCGAGAGGAAGAGAGAAAGAGAATCCGAGCGGCTTCGGGATTATTCCCGTACTATCACATGGCATCCGATTGTACTGTTCCCGAATCGTTCCGATCCATCGCTCATTTCGTGCCGTTGCCTCCAGGCTAACCGCCACACGGCGGACTTTGCGCTCGAAGCGCTCGTTTCTGTCCTACGGGTTTTGCTGCGCCGAGAGAGGAGAGGAGAGAAGGAGAGAGGAGCTTAACCGCTCTTTTCGTTTCGTTACATCCTCGAACGAGCCGCTGTAACGTCGCGCTGTGAATATCGTACGCGATTACGTTTTATTGAACACGCGCGCGGCGCGATGTTCATCATCGGCGCGACGTTCATTGGTGGAGCCAAGGACGAATGATGCCCTTCGCGATGAAGCCATTTTAACGACGGACGCTTTGACATTTCATGTGTTTTTGGTAATTAAGATAATATCGGACGTGTAAAAAATTGTAATCATTTTTCCTCGACAAAATTGCACATGCATCTCGAGCATCGAGCTGTATTTTTCTACAATGTCGCGTTGGCTCGCGACGTCTCTTCTTTAACGATGCCATTGACTTCGAAGGTCGATTGCTGGAACTAAGAGCGAAAGATAATGTCGAGCGTTATACGAGTTTTCGCTGATACGGCGTTTAAAGGCACGTAATGCACGCTTTCGATAAAAAGCGCACAAATTGACACCGTGAGCAACGTATAACGCACACATAGGAAACGGCGTGTTTCCTCCTCGTCAAACGTTATAGAGCCATTCGAAACTTCGTAACAAATCATAATTACATGCGAGACGCTCCATTACAATTTTTGTCGCGCCACAACTGATTCAACACACCACCACACCGTGTAATGGTGTTTGTCCGCGCTCGGGCATTACGCGGCCGGACAAAAATCATTATTGCCGCGGTTAATTGCCACGACGAGTGTGCAGAAAGTAACGATCGCCAGACCGGTATCGCGATTACTTCCCTGCGAGGTATTTCGCTCTCCGTCTCTCTTTTTTTTTCTCCTCGCGCATATAAAGTCCGCTCGAGAGAGAGAGTCACGACCAGGTTATTCACGTGGAGGACCGTGCGTGTAAAGGACCTTCGGGCCTGAAATGGTTTAATCGGTTCATCCGCGATTCATGGAAATAAATAATACGCGTTACACATTTTTCTCTCTTTCTCTCTCTCTCTCTCTGAAATAGAAGCCTGTAGACTCGATGTGGTGCGAGTCTCGTCGAGAGTGCAACGCGAAAGGCGCGTTTACATCTCACGGAAGACGGACGGATCGTTTTCCCAGGCGTGCACTCCCGTTATCGTTATCCTCTCTCACGTTCGGACAGATCGTGGAACGCCGATCGTTGGTTAGATCTACGATGCAAAATACCGCGGAGTCGCCCGTCGAGAGAGTCAATTGTGGTCTGCCGAGTTAAATGTTAAGGCGCAGGACTCTCGCTCGCTTAGCAGAGGAAATGGAGTATCCCGGTGACGTTCGAGCAGTCGCGTTGGCGATTTAGTTTCGATATTACGCCTGTATTAATCTTAATTTACTATTGAGCGTAGAGATTATGTACAGAGAGAGAGTGAGAGAATGAGAATGAGAGAGAAGATGCTATGTTTGACGCAAATATCTTTATTATCCTTATGTATGATTATATTCTTACAAATTTATTTGCATCTTTTATATCTCATACATTTATTTTATATCGTTTTATAAATATATAATTACATCTTGTACGTTTTCTTTTAACAAAGATCATACGTATGAATCTTTATTGCGGGCAAACGGAATTAAATCGATAGAAATCTAGAAAATAGAACATCAAAAGCGACATTTCCGTCTTTCATGCGGAGTATATCGTTGGATTCATCGAAATAAACGATCGAGTTACTCTTTTTTTTCTCGGCCTTAAAGAGACATACTAACGGTATATTGCTCGTCTTTCTCTCTTTTTTCTTTTTTACTCATCCTCTCTCGCGTAGCACTCAATATGCGTTTGCCTTCCACGGGTGTAACTGTAGGATCGAATAAAGAATTCTATCTATACGTCAACGACCTACTAGATGTAAGAATAGGCTATGTAGATGATATGCAGATCAACTTTCAAAGTGACTCGAGGGACTTTGTCGACAATGTTCCTGACAGATATAGAGAGAGAAGTAATTTCTTTCTGACTTTGTAAGTTTATTTTAATTTATGACAATCCAACTATCATCCTCATAGCATCAAAATTATCTTAATTTAATTTATTTCTGTTTTTTATATATGTATTCTATTGAGATATTTTAATAAATTTAATAAAATGAATATTTTTTATTTTTAAGTTTGTTTTTAAAATTATATCAAAAGAGGGGAACTAAGATTTACAATAATGTAATGTCATTGAGATTCTTTGGTAAAACGTTGCGCGATGCAAACAGCCGATTCCCTCTCACAAGCAGTGGAGTATAGTAAACGCTTACTGCTACGCTTACTCGTCTGGAAAACTTTCTAATAACCTAGTGACATTCTGACCGTCAGGAAGGATTCGCTTGAATCAGAATTGCCGGCTGCGAAGCGTAGCTGCAGAACTTTTACAGATATCTACGATCAATAACTTTTTCTTTCCACGCTTCCGTCTTCTGTCAATGTGTTCCAAAGGTTACATAATTATGATTAATATGCATGGTTAATAAGAGTCACGACTTTCAAAATATAATTAAGATTTTTAATATTCTATATTTTGTAAAACTTTAATTGTTTCTCCCTCTGTTAATTTTGTCAATATATTTTTTTATTTATAATATACTGCAAAATATCTTAAACGTTAAATAATTTTGTTTCTTAAAAATTTATATTTAAATAAATATATTTTTAATCGCAGTATCATATTATAATATTATCAATATGCTAAATAAATTTATTATACTGATTATTTTGATTTTCGAATTAACAAATCACAAAGCAATAAAATATCTGCATAAAATTCTAAATAAAAGTCTATCTTAATGAGAGCAAATAGAAAGCGAACACTGCTCGTGAACGAAACTAATTTTATGCCAACGATACATCGTAAAACAGTAATAGGGAAGTAACGCCTCGCGCTTGGCCTGCTTTTGCTGGCTTAGAAAATTTTCCAGTTTCCTAACCCAGTGACACTTTGCTTCCAGATAAATCTGATGTTGTCATTCATACGATAGTTGATATTCGTAATATTTCATAATTTTCACAATACTTATACCATGTATATAATGTAACATTTATAACATTTTAATAACTACGTACTTTAACATTTTTATTTAATCAGTAACTCTTGCGTGTTTGTTCTTTATTCAACGATATAATAAATAAATTACTGTTTGATAAAATATACGTGTGATTTCTCTCCTCTTCATAGATATATAATATAATCTTTAAAGCAATTACGGAGGAAGATATATTATATCATCATGAGGGGCACCTGATGCGCTCGCGAGCGGAAACGCGCGAAACACATCTGGCATCTTCTCTGACGATTCGCAAACGTCGACGAGAGATCACGCGAATCGCGAATCGACGCGAAAGCGAGCGAACGCGAAGGGGGGAAGGTAGCCATCGATATATTAGTTATGCCAGAGGCGAGAAGTGAGAGACGAAGAAGTGGAGGCGAAGGCGAATTCTCTCCACTGCCAAGGCGGCGTAAGGCGTGGTTTGTCCCTTTACTTTGCCTTTGCTTGCCTTTCTTGACTCGTATACTCGTTCCTTCGACCGCCGTTAGTTCGACAAAGCACACGCGTGCGTTCCTGTGCGTATGTGTGTACACGCACGCACATATGCGTACGTCTGTACACACAGGGTGTACCTTGAAAAGGCAGACATTACAGACTTTGTCATACGTTTTGAAACACAATACAGCAAGTTCACACAAAAGATATATCCTAAAGAATATATTTCTTTTTAAATTTAAAAGAAAAGCTTTTAAATAGCTTGAAAAAAAATTTAAAAAGCAGGAAAATGTGAGCTTTATATTTTCACGTATTATTATTCATTTCATAAATATATGTGTTAATGTTAATTCTTGTATATGTTTGCTTATTTATCTAATATTAAAAATCTAAAGTTTTATTTTCCGTTTTCACTTACACATATCATTTGTAAATTAAAAGCTAAGAGATATGATTTTCATAACTCCAAGATTACTATATTATTAACAATATCCGTTTATAATACTCCGTAGAAAGACAACTTGGCGTGTGTGCGTACTATGTACATAGATATTTAGATGCACGTCATATACTACATATACTACATATGCGTTTGCATATGTAGGTTCGACTGGTTCACCTCCGCACCAGGCTGGCAACAACTAACGAGCAGCTGTCGGTGAGAGGGCCGGCGACAATAACCCGTGCATTTTATATGTTTCTCTCTGCACTTATACGCGTCAATAGGTCCTCCTCCGACAAGGTTCTTGGCAAAACCCCGCTGGTGCGCAAACGGATGATTGATAAGCCCGTCGAATCGCCGATATGCGCGCCTATGTATCCGATTAAAAGAAGACACGGCGTTTATTAGCTCAGGAATTTTCCCGCATAATCCTCTCATAATATTTTTATAATGTCAAATAATTGAAGAGTCGAATATTGTCGACTTTAAACGTCAAATAATAATAATATTTCGAGTTACAAGCACAAACAAGACAATTTTAAATTAATGAAAAATATTGGTGTGCCAAATATTTTAATAAATAATTAATAAATACACAAATATTTTAATAAAGATCAATTTTGATTATAGATTTTATTGTGAGATAACTACAACGCGATACATATTATTTAATTGCTTAATTTATCGTATTTTATTGAGAGATTTATTGTGAGAGAGATCAGACCGACAGCTGTCAGGCAACTGTACACTTTCAGTTATTACGAAATACTTCAAGGTCCGAAGGGCTGCTACCGATTAGTAGACGTATCACTACACGCGCACCGAGGTATTCCAGCAACGCATGCACGAGTCTCTCGACTGGCGCGTACGCATTCCAAGTAACGGCATCATCAGCGGTTGAATTCTTCCTCTGTCTCGAAGATCGATAAGCGTGGGTGGACGATTGAGTGATTTTTTTGTATGATTTGCTCTTTTCGATTTAAAAAAAGAATATAGTCATAATTATAGTCATAATTAGAAAATAACACGTTCAGTCACATATTTCTTTTTATAATTGTTTTATATTATGTTTAATATTTGTTATGTCTGTGATTTTTTATGATTTTTGTCATTTCCAAAAATATCGACGCTATTGTTTTTATAATTAATCAGTAATTAAATTTAAATATTAAAACAAAAAATTTTGATTCTTTAAGAATGTAAGGATTTAAGACAAGTTATTATTCTTAAAGAAAATCACAGTTTTTGATTGTTTTTTTGACACTCGCGATTCGAATAAAATTTATATGTTTGTACAAAATTCAAAAAGATGATATTTTAAATATTAGAAGATTTAGTAAAATGATTTAATGGTTTTTTGACATAAATCTTGTGATATTTATGGCGTAAATAATTTATGAAAGTTCTATCAAATATGGCAATAAAGTGCTATGCAATGTCAGATGGATAGAGGCTAAAAGATTGGACATCAAAGATTCAAAAGTTCAAAAGAGTGATATTCATATGCTCCTCATAATAAGAACCGACAAATGTGACAAAATGATTATAATATATTATTAAATTTAAATTAAATTTAAGTTAAAAAATAAAAATATGATTCATTTAGCTAAAAAATGGTATACATTTTTCCAAGTGGCATAAATGTTTATAGTTGTTCTTAAAAGTATTTATATTTAAAAAGAGAAAAGAAAAATATGTTAATAAAATCTTTTACGTAAATTATATATAGAGATAAATTTGATGAATAAATAAACAAAAATCAATAAAAGAACAAAATTATCATATGCAAATATTGAAACTTTATTCCACACATCTATATGAAAAATATTTCTTCCTTTTCTTAAAATTCATACATTTATAATTTGCATATATTTATAACTTGTAATAATTCGTGCGAATTATATTAAACATGTCAATAAAAATATAGTATGATATGTTGTTAGATATATTCGATATCGAGTCGCCAATGGTTCGGAAAACATGGAAGATCGATGTTAATATACTCGGCGGAGGAAAGAAACGTAACGCGTCTAGGCGACGCTCGTAAAAGTCGTAAAAGCAGTTTTAAAGAAAGAAATATCGAAAGAGGAATATGACCAAGAAAGAGAAAAGTCGGAGTAGTAAATCGGAGACGTAACTGTTCATGGAAGAAAAATAATTGGCATTACTACTCGAGGGAACGCATCACGGTCCAAGTTGGCGAAAAATCTTGATGTCCGGTCGACCGGCCTAATGAGATCGAAGTTTGCGATGATAATCTCATCCCGTACGCGCCTAGCCAAGGAACACTATTGATCGCGTTCGGTAAATCATACTTGAACGAAATGAGCCTCGAAACGCGGCGAGATAATAAATTACCGCTCGCCTGTCAATTAGTTTTTACGACGCGACACCGCCTATAGTTAGCATATATATTAGACAAGTTTGTCGACGCGTAATTATCATAGATTGAGAACGAGGATTTTACGTTTACCCAACTTGATGATGCATAATTGTCGCGTGCGTTCGATAAGTTGCTGAAGAGAACGCTCATCAACTTCAAAATATTGTGTGTGCGTGCCATATGTGTATATTGTGTGTGTATATGTGATACATGCCTTTCTCAGACAAGAATGATGTGTATTACAATAGATTTTTCATTTGCAAGCGTCTACCGATAGATAATTCGCGCGTATTAAATTTTAAGAAGGCATTTGAAAATGCGTCGGTGATTTCAGGAAATAATTTAAAATAGCGTAGATAGGTAGACAGATATCGATGCTGTTTCTATGCGAATAACTCGATCCTTACATGCGAATAAAATTGGCAAGTCGAAGCCGATCGTTCGTGTATAAGCGAGAATCGTCGATAATATTTTACGAATAGATCGAGCAGGCGCACCTGCTGGCAAAGATAAAGCGTAGCTAAACTTTCCGGCGCGGAAAATTTACCGATGGCTCCCGCAACTGAAGATTGCTCTGCTATGTAATGATACGGATTTACAGCAATGTGCGGGAACTAGGCGGATATATAGCATAAATTATTCATGAATCTCCCTCTGTCTCTCTGTCTCTCTCTGTTTTTTTTGAGAATATGAGGAAGCGGAAGGGCGTAAATGAATTTCGCGGCCGCTAAAACGCAAACACGGACGCAAAGCGGTTCGAATGAAATTCAAATTATTTATATTCGTGCGTACGAAACTTTTGAAGAATGTACAAGGTGATTGCATCCATATACGCGTTGCTATAATGGCTACACCCTAAATACTTCAAAGATCACTATACTTTATATTCGAATAAAATTCCACAACATAAATATGATAAATATAAATCGATCTAAATCTTATTCTCATTGCTTATAAGACAAAATCTCGATAATTTAGTCAAGAGTCGAATTCAAATTATAATGAGCAATAAATATGATCAGAATTACTTGCACGTATAATTATTCGTAATTATCCACATATTAATATACAAATATGTAACGTTATATTTTATCTCTAGGATATAATAAAATCGATGTTTGTTTAGTAAAATTCTGCGAGCTGCACTCATCGCGCATCTCAGAATTTCAAGCTAGTCCCCTCGTGACTTCGTCGACGCCTCGGCGATTTATCGATGCTGATTGTCAGTTATCGAGGAACAGAAGTACTCGGTGTTCCGTTATGAGGAGGATATTACGTGCAAAGAGTGCCCAGAGCGTCGATTGACCGATTAGAATATCGATTAATATCATCGGGACGTTATCGACGTTTTACGAGAGCCATACCATTACGCACTGCGTAACGCAGTAAGTTGTACGTAAAATGAGAACTCGACATAGGAAAATATATATATATCGAAATTATCAGTAGAAAACGTCCAACATTAAATCGAAATAATTTATTTGAACAATTGCGAGAAAGAGAGAAAGAGAGATGAAATAATTATTTATGCTGCACGATTCATATTCCTGAGATTCGCCGTTACGTCCGAGGTCGTCAGGGTGCCTTCGTCGACCTGACCGAAGGGTCTCGCGGGTGAACCTGACGAACATAGGGTCTTCGACCCGGTGGGCGCCACGAAGAGGAGAGTGCGACTCCTCTCTTCGTGACGCGCACGGCCACTTTGCCACGACAGTCATAAACATCTTTGAATGGAGACCACCCACCAATCTATACGCTTCTTGGAACTGCTGTGGCGCGTTTCACAAGAACACCGAGGGCAATCCTACGGCGGTGCTCTTCCCCAGCTTGAGGGATTTTCCATCTCCTCGCGAATGAGAATAAAAGGTATAGTATCAGGCTCGAAGAGTGGCCTTTGAAATCTTCAAAATTAATGTGATACATCAGTTTTTAATATAATTAAAAATCTCTCAATATTAAAATAAATAAATAAATATATATTTAAATAATATGAAATTAAATATATACTTATTTAATAAATATATATTTATTTATTTTTCTTAAAAAGAAAAGTATTTAAAAATTATAATTAGTATTGTAAGATAAAAAGTAACGCAATAATATTTTGCTACGTTGTAAAATTAACATTACGCGAAGAATCGCGTTGATACGCCGGTATTAAACGATTCAATGGAGAATTAGTTGCTGGTATCGAACGCGCATGACAGAATTGACGTACGGTACGGTTGAATGCTTTGCGGAATGAATGGTCGAATCCCTGCGGAATTACCTACAGGCCGGGTATTGTTACTATCGCACGATGCAATGCGCCCTTCGAGATTCTCTTATTGGCGCGAGAGTCATACAGAAGTGAGATCAATATCTCGTATAAGCCGCGCAAAGAATTATTAGCGTCATTACCTTTGTCATAAGATAGTTAATGGCCGGCTATCTTGATCACGGCCACGGTCGTGACAGTTTGATCGTTTGTACGAAACGATTAGTCATTTTGTAACTTCCTGCGATATTAATCGCGACGTGCATCTATGCGCACGCGTCATACGACCGCACTTTACGAGAGCATGAAAAGCGCGATTCTGTTTTATTATACGAAAAAATTGCAACTGTGAACAAACGGCCTAAATAAATCTATTTGATTGTTTATTAAGTTACAAAAAATAAAAAATTATATCGTTTGCTTAAATATGATGAACTGTTATGCACGTGCACTTTTCGCAAAAAGTAAAATCTAAATCGACAACTGACGTACAATCGCAATTTAATTTATCAGCAGTGAACGAAATCGCAGCAAGAATGCCAATGATCCGATACCATATAATTTGTTCCAGTTATACATCCAGCAAGAAATGCTATAAAGTCATTATGTTTCGTCGAGAGAGCTAAGTATACATTAGTTGTATTAGAAATGCAAGAACTGGTTAATCAATTGTTTTATCAGTTATTGCGATCGCAATTACAGAAGCAATAAAAGATTGTATGCTCTTTTGCGTTTCATAATATGTAAATTTAAGTAAATAACATAAATTTATTCTTTTTTTAATTTAATGAATAATCAAATACATATATTGCTATTTGTGAAAGATTCATTTACATATACACGTGAAAATACTCGAATAATCTTTAAAAGCAATTATGTTGTCACAATTAAAAATGAAATTATTTTAATGCGACATTTATTACTATACTAACTCTTAAGATATATACTTGGAGAGTAAAAGTTCGAAAGAGAGATATTATTGCAACTGTATGCGACAGCCTGTGTATTTCGCGATTTCACTAGCGCGATAGCGTGCGACGCAATTCAATAAATTATGCGTATGTTTCCGCAATTTTCAACGACAGATATTTCCGCAATCTCGCTAATCAGCGGCAGCTTTCGCGGTCGCGAGAAACGAGCTCTCTTCGATCGACGTTCGGCGATGAAAAACGCACTGGCCCCGAGCCGGTGCAACCGCATCGCAAACACCGCACAGTTTGATTTCACGGGCGGTCGTAAAACATCAAGTCGGTCGATTCGTAGCATACGCAGCGGCTGCCAACGAGAGGAGTGGAAGGAGGAGGAGGACGCGGCGGTCTGGCGTTTCTCCGTCCGGTTGCAGCTGCTTCTGGATCGGTGGCAACCACCCGCCCGCCTGCCCCTCTTCACGACTCGCGCAATTTTATACGCGGCTACATCTACGACGAAAAACCGGTCGACGGGGATCGCTAGAGCTCGCTCGCGAAGGTGTATCGAGAGACCACGGGGCGAATCGCTCCTCTCCCGATCCCGTAAACGAGCGAACGCGATCGAAGGTGAGAGTAAAAGAAGAGATTAGATCGTAAAAGCGGGGCGAACGGTGCGCGTCCGCGAGAGAGTATTACGATGAGAGAGAAACGAGCGTCGAGATGAGAGAGTCGGGTTCGTTCCGCATCGACCTCCGATCGGTCGTTGCAGATGCTGAATGCAGATGCATCGCGGCCGCGCTACGGCCGATTACGCAAGAACAAGAGTGGCAGAAATCTTGCTTGCGATGCATAAGCTACGTACGCCGTGCATACAAAGACCTTGGGTCTCTTCTACGAGCTTTTCTCCGCGCTGTTAAATACAAGTACAAGTAACTTTTTCTTTCCAAGAGCAATTAGATCGTAAGACGTTAGGAACGTCATGCGTCAGATTATTTATAACGCGCCAAGCGAAGAACGCAAATTATCTTTTCACGCATATTAATTCTCGGCGTGCTAAATAAGCATCATTTGCCTTATTCCGAGATTTCTGTTCTGGCCGTTTATAGTCCACTTTCATGCCAGGCTTCGTATGTACGCGTTTAACGAGTCAGGATCACGCTCGCCATTTTGTTTGTTCTCGTAATTTCGAGTTATTAATATCACGCTCGGTTTCGAAATAATTTTATAGAGAGAGTACGCAGCCCATACACACATATATACACATCCACATGACTGAAATACCAGTTTTAGTCGAGGCTTCTCGCGCTATCGCGTCAAAGCAATATTTTGCTACATGTCCTCGTTTCGCTTCAACCCGCGCGATATACACGATCCGTGCGTTACTCCAAGCAAATGGATTCTATCAAGTCTCGTTTGCAGTATTATAAATTAGTATAACCGGAGCTCTCTGTGGCGCATTGCAAATAATTTCAGTCGGACAGCTATACGGGCCTAGCGCACGGTCAACTTAGCAAGACCCGGACTGCCTGACCAGCGATAGTTTACAAGATAGACGTTCTAACGGAACGTGTGTGCGATGCACGTTTTCCACGACGAACGTCGCGTAAATAAAACGATGGCGAATTTGTACACGCGGTGAACGAGAGTAACGACGACGGAAAAACGTCGACCTTCGTCGGCTACAAGCGCATCGTGCGCGCGGATTGATAAGATTAATCTAGGCTGCAAATGACATCGACATTTGCAGCGAGATTAAAAAGACAGAGAGAGTCTAAATCAATCCAAATATAAATATTTCTATCCCTCTATTCTTGAAACCTAGAAGTAATAAAATTACTCTTTATCTCTAATCGTTTGTGAATGAAAAATTAATAATGTTACTTTTGATATAGCTTTTCTTTTTAAAATCTTTAAATTAATTAGGGAGAGAATCGATATTATCAATTTATGAGATACTAAAGCATGTTTCTTATTCATATAATTAATACTGATTTTGTTTATATACAAAAATAATGTAATATATTTATGAATATAGATAGTCTCAATTCAAGTATAATTCAATAATTTCTATAAAGAGTACACTAGTTTTATTAGAAAATGAATTTGTACTGAAGGTACCGAAGGATTTTGACCGTTCGTTCTCTCTCTCTCTCTCTCTCTCTCTCTCTCTCTCTCTCTGTTGCGATTAAATTCAGTCATAGTTGAAAATACTGAAACTTACAAAAATATTAAAAAAAGATACTGAAATGAAAATATTTTATTTTTTTAAGTATCTTCAATGCTATTCAATGATTTCTCTTCTGTCTTTCGTACTTTCCGCTTCATCTACGCCAATTTCTCCGACAACATGTCGAGTACTTTTCTTGCCGGTCGACCGATGGTACTCGGGTATAGATGCGTAACGAACGGCGCATGCACAATTTCATCGGTGCAAGTGTAATAAACCCTGGGCAATTTTGCACGCAGGTTTGCGAGCGACACACACACGTGCATACAAACACGCATACGTACATGTGCATGCGTGTTTGTGTTATCTGGACGCGGTATGCTACTCACGGTGAGTCGCCGCCCGGCAAGACGAGGGGAACTCTCCTCTCTCGTGGATCCCGAGAAGTGCACGGCGAACCCAACGCAAAGCACTACTAGCAAGGAGTGCAGTAGTAATAATAAAGTGGTAGTGGTTGGCACGTCACGGTCCAACAGGCCGATCAACCGGCCGTGCGCCGAGTCGGCTACTGGTCTCCGCCCACGCACAGACGCGCATCTATGCACGCACACGTACAAACGCTGATGCTGCAAAAAGCCCGCGAGTGTTCGTTGTCAATACTACTGTGTGTGTGTGTATATGTGTTGCGTATATACTATACTTGGGTATATAATATATACTACTATATACGTGCGCGCGGGTCACATATGTGTGTGTGCCGCCAAGTTCATCTATAGTTTTACATACGCATAGATACGCTATCGTGGACACTCGACTACCTAGCTGCGATTGGAGAGCAAGAATAAGCGGAAAGAGAAAAATTTGTTTTACTCGAGGCTGCGGATCCTACTCGGATGAGTAGAGAGGCTCATAAAATACGTACACGCACACGGGCACACGTATGACGGGCGAGAAGTTTCAAGAAAAAGGGTCGGCAGGAATGTTAATATCTGTATTCGCATAATATAAACTAGAACATGACCTAATAAAACTAATCCATATAATTAATATTTACATGTAATTATACGATACGTGTTTTTGTTAGATAATCTTATTCCTTAAATTAAGACGATTTAATATGATAGAAAGAATTATAATAAATCAATATTTGACTCTATGAATATATAATAAATCACTTATAAAAAAATTACGTGAAATATGACACATGTATTAAATTTGTACTAATAGAGAACAGTGATCGACGTTGATGCGGATTCGACATGCGTAAGGCTGACCAAATAACGATATTTCTACTTGACTCTTTTTTCCGCGCTTTGCCAACGATAATTATTTTGAGCATATGCATGTTATAGCTTTGACGACAGTAATAATTTTAACTTAATTTATTAATCAATATTAATAATGTATCATTAGATTGCAATTGATACAATTTTCTAATATGCTACAATACATAATAAAAATAAAATATCCTTTTTTGCTTTCCTCTAAAAGCACTTTCACTTGTAGATGGAACAACGCGGTGATATCTCTGCCGATTTCTTTTTTCTCTATTTTTCGCAAGTCTATTTGTCGTTCGACTACCGCTATAAACCAATTATAAGTTGAAACGCGCGCGAGTACGCATTTTCAAAGCATACTTTTACCACTCGTTGCACGCACCCGGAGATACGTGGGCGGGAGGCACGCCGACAATGCCATCGATTTGCTTCGCTTTCGCGGAGAAAATTACCGACACAAGGAACAAAGTGTTGACGTGCTCTTGCGTAATTCACATCGTGTCCCGAACCGTTTTCCGTAGGCGAAGCGTGACCCGCGGTTTGTCGCCTCGGTCGTAGTAAATTTGCCAATTTAAGGAGCGAGTCTGCAACGTGTTATTATCTTTTTCTTTTCACGCGACAAGATGCAACATCGTTATTTATTGCAATTTATTTAAAAATTTTATAACGTTTTTAACGCGATTCGAGTTTCAAGACTCGTTACATTTTGCGATTATGGTGATGATGTGATTAAACTTTGAATTTAAATGACGGAGACTCCTTAATAATTTGTTTTATTACTCTTTTGTATAAGACGAGAAAGTGTTAACACGTCCAAGCGTGAGCATCTCGTGATAAAATCAGAAATTATTATGATATTCTAGATTTTTAGGAGATACTTATAAACGCGAAAGCAATAGCAAGTATTAATCTTGTTTATCGACTTGCTGTCCCTCGTTTCAGTCTCCCGGTTGGAGATGTAAGCTTTATTAATGACCATATTCAGGATTAATTAATATTTTTTTACACGCATTCTTGAGGCGAGGAATTTCAATCACATCACCTCATAAACAGATTACCTTTCTCGAAACAGGAAAATACCACTCTCACTGAAATTGCACTTCTATATATGCACTTGAGTGAAACCTACACTTCCAGTTTAAATCTATTTATAAACTACATGAAGAATAATATTTTGTTATTTGTTTTTTTTTGAATGTTTTAATTTAACAAAATCCTCGATTTTTTAACCATTTATTTAGTCAAAAGTTATAATATTTAAAACTCCATATTAGCTAAAGAATTTATAGATGACACATAATGCAGAACATTCTTTAGTCAACAATGCATCGCGTCATCCATGTGGGCGTAGGTTTTAAGTGAGAGCTTTCGAGATGAAGCAGCTGACAACGCAGTCTTTTCATAATATTCTTTTTCGAGTTCTCTTTCATTCCGCCGTTGTCTCGTCACCTCTCAACACTATCTCGGGTACGTAGATGGTTTTAGACGGTAAATGGGTGAAAAAATTCAGCGGATGACTCAGGACAGGGGCCTACAAGAGCGTCGCACGTGAACCACGTCGGGACGGCATTTATCCAGGAAGAAAGGATGTAGGCAGACAATAGGACGGAATAACGAGGAGACGTGGCAGCAAAGCCGAACGTCGTCTGTAATTTGCATGCAATGTAACCGAGGATACGATAAATATGCATGGTTTTGGTTAGAAGAAAGTGAAAAAGCATCGAATGCAGCGAGCACGTTAAATACATGTCACGATGCGTTTGTTAGCAAATAAGTGAAATAAAAAAATATACTAATTATATATATGTTGGTAATCTAATCATTTAAAAAAATGTTTTGCTGATATAGATAGATGTTTAAGTGTTGCAACAAAAATTTATCGTTATTTTTTTGTATCTGCTAAAACATTGTAACATTTAGAATTTAGCAGCAAATTCTAGTAATATTTTCTGGCAAATTTAGGTCCCATTGCCAAATATTAATTATTAGATAAATATAAGTTTTCACACAACTAGAACAATCTTTGTGAGAAATAATTTTTCTGTCAAACTTTATAGTAAGAATGATTAACCCCAATGGTTCTTTTCAAATTTCATTAACGATTCAGATACAAATTCTGCCTCTTTAAATTGATTAAGTGTAAAACATGTGCAATATCATGATATTTGCTAAACATTTATCTATCTCAGTTAATTTTTCGCATTTAGAAAATTGTTGCTATAGTTGCAAAACCATTTTTTCGAGTAAAAATATAAAAATATAAAATGCACGAGAAATTAAAATCGAACTTTAAAACTTAAGAAATCTACATTATCTATACCTTGTAAGTGATTTAAATTATAGTGTACATTCTTCTTAGAAAATTTTACATATTAATCCTTAAATAATATACAAATATTATAAATTATATATGTAAATTGTAAATTATATGTAAATTATTGTACGAATCAAAATCTTTTTTCTAAACTTCTCCAGATATCGCAGATATATTATACGCGCGCTACATTAGGTATCGGTTTAAACCCACTATGAATCGTGCAAGTCGAGGCATCGAGTTTGTATTATGACGCTCTTGAAGGCACGATTGAAGCGATCGTGCCTCTCGAAACACCCTAACAAGCGAACACGGGCTACGTCGCGGCACGAAGCGCAAGCAAGGACGCCTAGCAATTTTGAAGATGATCGTAGCGTCGAACTCGTTGCGGCTCGCGAGCGTCAGAAGCTCACAGGCGAACGGGAGCGAAGGATCGCGTTCGGTGAATATAGATCGGCTTTAATATTATCGCGCGGCCGTGAGACGGCCGCCGATATCCACCGAGACTCCGACAATCTTCGTTCGCGCGTGTAATGCTACGTTCGGCGCGTCGTCGCACGTCAAGCACGGGCACGGGCGTTAACCGACGTTGGCTGTTCGTGGATATCGCCACGAGCGTAATTACACGAACGCGCGGAGGAATTCGTTGATATTAATCAACGTCGTCGACGGCACAGACGAGAGTGGGCTCCAGGGGTACAGGGTGGCGCGCACCCGGCAATTTTCGAGATAATGGTCTCTCTCTATGCCAGGACCGTGGCTCGAGACGCGAGCGAACATGCGAAAAACCACGGCGCGATTACTTTCTAATTATCGGCAACGATGATCCCTCCTTATCCTCCTCTCCCTCCCATCACGGGATTTAACGTGGTAGCCGTAAACGTATGCCGTTTATTCTCGGGAGATCCCGGAGGAGCTTTGACGCGTCTCTTACTCGGATACTCGGAGAGAATAACGCGTGCGGAGAGATAAAGAGGGAGAATCTCGTGTTTTCTCGATCCGCGTTAATTAATTAGCGGCCGAGCGAAGGTTACGACGGGCACCCTCGTTGGTTTCTCCCGGGAGACACCTGGTAATTTCGCAGCGCGACGTTTACGCGCGTTAGACGGGCATTAAAATATATGTGAAAATGGCGCGGCGACGATTCTGCGGATAGCCGCAAGTGACAAGAGAACGGCCAGGTAATTTAGAATACGCGGCCGAAGCGCGCGAGCCGTCGCGTCGCGTCGGGGAAAGGCGGTGCCGAAATTAATGTTACGGAGAAAACCGCAAATTCGCGCCGCGAGATCTGAATTTCCAGTTTTAATCGTCCAAGCGAGAGAGACGCAACGCGAGCGTTTGATGAGACGCGGCCTGAACCTTCTACGAACCCGTTCCCGTTGCGGAATTATCGCGCGGTTCCCACGTATACGTTTTCTTTTCGCTCGCAGTCCGGTTTCGCCGGCAAGTTTCGTTCGTCTTTCGCTCTAATCATGACTCTCTAACTAAATTTTCCTTCCCTATCAAATTATAATACACAATTACAAAGTGAAAGAGGCAGCGAATCGATTAAATTATGATTATGGCAGACGCGCGATAGCATATGTATGAGAAATTGGATTGAATATTTTGTATATAAGCAAGAATTTTTTTATTTAAAATTTATCAAGAGATGTTGATATTTGAAAATATTGAAATTTGTGACACCTTGTGTATATAACTAAAGAAATATAATTGAGGAAATATACAATAAGAAGTATGCAAGTCATGCTACTAGATTATAAACGATCCGGGTGCACCGGATGTACGTCGCCGATTGCGTTATCGGAAGCCGTTCACTTTCAACGGCGATCGATGAAATCATGCGCCCTTCGTACAATCATAATTTTCATAATACGTGATCAAGCAAGCGGGCGGACGACAGGACGCGCGCGGTGGGACCGGAAGCCACGGTTTGTGTCCAGCCGTTGAACCTGGTCTCGTTTAATTCCGCTCACGGAGCGGCACCGCGAAGCGAACCGGGGCTATTATAGCGCTGCACCGAGTGCGGATGATGTTATATACCCGGAGGCTGTCCACCGCCGAGTCCACCATTGAACCATCTCCTCCTCTTTCTCTCCGGCCTCAGTCTCGAGTTTCCAAGCTAGCCGTCTTCTCGCGAGATGAAACATTTAGTCGTTGCTAAATGGCATCCGTAACAGAAGGAAAGAAGGAGAGAGAGAGAGAGAGAAAGAGAGAGACAAGTTAGGCTACGGTAGATTAACCCGGACCTTGCTAATTTCCACGACTTGGGAATATTGATCGGTATTCCGATTGGAGCAGGAAGCTTTGCGTGATTCTCGACTTCCTCCCGTAAGTGCCTCTCGTCGCTCGATGTACGATGCAGAACGAGACTCGTGACGAAGAAACGCTTTCAATCTCTCGCTGTCGCTGTCGATTATCATCGGCGGATTAGCGGACGGAGAAATGAGCGAGACGATCCCGTCCACGGAAATTACATTCTTGCCGCATCTCATTCTACGAGACACTTGATGTACGCGTACAATATCGTACGTTAATCGACCTGACAATATCCGCTTGACAATGTAAGTTCGTCGTAATTGAGTCTCAATAATTGAACAATTAAAGCTTTAATAAACAATTTAAAAATTATATAATTAGAATATTTCGTGTATTTTTTCAAAATAATTTTATTTGATTCAATTCGATATGTAGATAATAATTTTATAGCTAATTTTTTTATACTGATTAATATGATCGAGTATTCTGATAAATATACAAAAAGGACGCGATGATAATTTTAACAGAAAAAAAAACAAAAAATTATGATATTATTACGCAGTTGTAATCAGTCTTTCGATTCAGATATGTTTTGCGAAACTCTTTGTATCTCGCATCGGAATACGATTACGATTAGGAATGGATTTCTTCGTTGATTGTAATTGGCAGTAATCGTAAGAACTTCCCGAGTCGCGGACAGGTGCATTTCCTAGATTCGTCGTTATGATTATCGAGAGCGATTAAATGAATACGAACTTATGGCAATAGGGAAGTAAAGAGCGTTACGCGTTTCTTATAATGCCTAGTAAAACGCCCCGTTGAAAGATCATCCTGCTCGATCCTAGATCGGTCCCGCGAATTTAACGATTCAGTCCTCCTTCCGCGGACAAAGTACGCTGTAACTACGTCGTAACCGGTATTTCATCGACATGGTTAATTACAATGTGCATGTCCGTCCGTTCGACAAATAGACTTGCCGCTCGGCGGCGTATCATCTGACTGAAATACGGGAAACGAAGATCGCTCGCACGAAGAACGCTCAGAAAATAGGCACGCGATGTTTCAATTTGAGAGCACTGGTCGCATTTGGAGCAATTTTTCTTAAAGACGCAACGGAAGTTGATCTACGATTACTTGCACAACGTTCTTTTCTTGTAAAAATATATTTACGGAGTCGATTCCACAATCTTTCAAAAATATGATAATATTTGAAAAATATTTAAAAAGGGAAAATTTAAAAAATATGCTAACTCACGAGTTAGAGGTAGAGCGTGCCGACACGTCGCGGTGCTACGACAGTGACAGCTAGACGTGGCCCACATTTAGTTGGTGGCAGGGGTGCAGTCGTGACAGGCGGCGGAGTTTCCGGTCTCGTGCAACCAAGACCACTTCCACCTCGTAACTCCCAGACTAAATTTGTCAGCGATCGTGGTCTGCTTAAACGTCTCGATCTAGCAAATTATATCGAGAGAATATGATAAATCTTGGTCACACGAATATCATGTGTCATTTTGACGATTAATAATTGTAAACAAACATTGAAGTTATTTTATCCGCTTATATATGTCTGTGATATGAATAATTTACGTATATTATATAATATGATATATGTATATTATTAATATATATATTGTAAAAAATAATTATTTAATAATTCAATAATAAACAAATTTAAAAAAAAATATACTATATTTCTTGAAATAATATTTTAATAATCAACAATAAATGTATGACATAATAACAAAAGTAAAAGATTTATTCGATTATGCTTTCTATTTAATACTATTTTTAAAGTAAATAATTTATTATATTTATTATATTTAATTATCTTCTTAATAGAAGATTAAAGAAGATGCCTTAATATATGTATAATATGATGTATGATATGATTGCAAAAAGAGAGAAATTAAAAAACCTGCTTTTTCAAATTTAACAAATAAATTTGACAAATACATTTCGACATTTGTGAGCGTACCTTTTTTCCGGCAATTTGGCGCCCGCGCCAGAATCTCCCGAGGTCCTTCCGCCCGAGTGACTGGAATCCAACGTGCCGTCGAGCTCCATCGCCTGCTGGAGATTCGTCAGGCTTTTGTAGCGTATATTGAAAAGGGGCGAACCTCCCTTGTAACCCGGCGGCGTTTCCTTCAACGGCGACGCGCTCTTCTGCCTCATTAACGGACGTCCACGCTGGGTGCCGCTGTTCTTCACATAGAGCTTCGCCAGAGGCGGCTTCTCCACCCGCGGCTGCGGCGCCTCCTTGACCGCGCGCCTCGTCCGTTTCTCCGCCTGGATCTTCTTCGTTGGTATCGTCTCGATCGGCGGTGGTTCCGGTCGATCATCGAGCAGTGGCGCGATCGTCACCGTGACCGGCGTTAACGGCGGAGTCGAGCCACCTTGACCCGCGGCGACGAGAGGACTCTCATACGGCAACCTGACGCTCTTCGGCAACGGCGCGAAACCGCGCACGTAGTCATATATCTGATCGATCTCGTCATATTCCTCGGTACAGGCCGACGATGACGGCGGTATCCTGTTCTCGTCCCGATAACCCGAGTGACCGGAGGATGCCTGATGGCCGTTGCTGCTGTGATAGTGATGATGATGATGATGATGGCTGGCGCTGCTGTTTCTATGATGACCCAGTGGCGCGTGATCCGAGTTCGTCGACGGTCTTCTGAGAAAGCCCGAGCCGCTCCTCTGCCTCGAGGACTTGCCCTCACCCAGACGACCGTCCAGCACGTGCGCTCGATCGGCCACGTCGGCGACCAAACGGGAGGCGCGTTCCACCAGCCTCGTGAACTCCTGCATCGATCTGAGTGCCTCCTCGTTCCGCGCCTTCACCAGCTTAAGCGGCGCCGCGAGCGGTAGCGCGACGGCCGCGCCTTCTCTTTGCAACGGGAGCGCGAACACGTGCTCCTCCTCGAAGGTCGACAGCAACCTCAACTCGGGCACGAACTGCGACGACGATTTAAGCCCCCGCGGCGGCTGGCCGTGCACCAGTCTCACGGTGAGCGGTAGACGCTTGCTGAGAAGCGCCCTAGCGGTGTGTACGCCGCTGATGTTGTCCTCGCGCGCCAGGGCGCTGAAGCGACCGCGTTGATCCATCCCGAGCAGGACGCTGTCGCCGCGACAGTCCACGCAACGCAGGAATCTACCGCGACCGGGTAACGCCACTTCGCCGGCGATGACAATCGTCTCGCCGGCGGCGAGGGTCCTCGTACCCTCCGGTACCACGATCCCCGATTCGTCGTCCACCCGACAGGCGATGGAGCGCACCGTCTCGCGCACCAGAGCACCCTCCTCCGGACATCTACGCGACAGCTCGTTTACCGACTCGATGCCGCGAACCGCGCGACCCTCCTCGCTCAGAATCTCAAAGTAGCCCGCGTACGAATCCGGTATCGCGAGTCTAGGTCCCACGCCGACCACCCGGCGACCTTCCTTGATCTTTACTGCCTGCGCCACGATTTTACGTCGACGACCGGCTGATATTACCAACGCCGTGCTCTGCAAACTGGGCGCCGGTAGCGTCGGTACGCCCAGTCCACCGTACTGGCCCTTGGTGATTTTGATCACGGCTGGCAGACGATACTTGGAGACGAACTCGCGTAGATACGTCGCCTCCTCGGCCCAGCGTGCCGCCGCGACGACGATCTGACCGTCGGTCGCGGCCATCGCGGTCGCTTGGCCGCGACGCCCCCGCGATCCCGCGTCCCCCCGAGCGCGAGATCGGGCCCGATCAGGTCCCCGACGATAGCTGAACGCTACTGCTGCTCCTGCTGCCTATGCGCCGCGCCTCTATGCTCCATCTGGAAACATGAAATCGTGCTTTAAGTACTTTGACAGCTACACTTGGGTGAGAATATTATAATAAAGATGTAGCAAGCAATATCGACAGAATATTTTCCAATTTAATCTACGATTCTAATTTTCTTAAAACATTGAAACATGTTTTCTTTGAACGAATAAATCGCATAAAATTAAAAATGCTTTTCAGAGAGTGTGTATTAATAATTATTAAAAATAAATATAGTTTAATAAAGGATTATTTTATAAAATGTGTGTGGTGCGTATGTATAAAGTATCTCTATAATTTAGCTCTACATATCCGTTCTATTCGCTCATCCTTAGTGAAATATGTAGATGATGATAATAATTAGTATTCAAGCATCTATGCTGCTGGAGCTTGTACAGCTAATCTCTGTTGCGAAATTATGCCCGCCTTTACCATGTTAATTTCGACAGACGAATGCTTGCCTTTCGGCACCGCTCGCCACTTGCCCACCAATGTTTGATGCACTTTTAATGCATCCTTTCCCACGTGAAGCACTATTGCGATTCCGTGAAGCGTCCGGCACCGCGGCTGCGCGAGGAGCTAATGCCAATCCATGGCTCTATAATAATATACGCAATGACCCGTCGTGTCATTAGTCAAGTTTCAATTACGGACCGGTTTCATAATTTCCGCAGCAAGGGCGGTCACCGCTCAAAACCTACAAATGGCAGGTAATCACGTATCGTGGGCAGTACCCTTGTTGCTTCCTAGTTCGTCATTCAGAACGGAGATGAGAAATCATCAAGGGAGAAGCTCGCGAGAAGCAAAATGGAACGAATGCCTAAGTGCATCGAAAAGAATGAGATCATAGCTTTCTTCGATACAAAGTGTCGTTCGCGTAATCCAATCATAATTCAAACAAAAGAGAATAAATCCAAGGATGCGCGCTAAAATTCATTCCGTGAGAGCGAAGAATCAGATGATCTCAATTTGTAAATAGTGCAACGAACGGATCGGGCGAGGATAATGATTCAACAATAGCAATACTAGATATTTACACAATGTCTTGTAGTCTAGAGAACATTGTTGCGAGATACTTAACTAGACACGATGCGCTTGCATATATTGTACGTGGATGGGTGTGTCTACAATTGTTTCGGGTTTCTCCGAAGAGAGTCTCATCTATGGAAAATAACGGTCGTGAGTCTGATCGTCACGCATTACGCGAGCCATGGTATTATGGATAAGCGGCTTCACGCTTGCGTTGATTGACATGAAAACGGTCAGCGGATGGCGACAAAAAAGTGACCTAAAAACACCTTACATTGAAATGATTCATACAACAATATAAAAAGTTTATATACAGTTTCTATCGTATGAATATATTTGCCATGTGAATGATTAAATAATATGTAATACGTTGCACTTATATAAGATTGCAATTTAATATGTGCAATGTTGAAAACATAATATAATTTTTGTTGTATTTGAATTTCTATTATTAAATTCTACGCATAATTTTTTCCTTTAACAAAAAAAAGAATCGATGATATATTAAATTATAAAAAAAAATTACGATTAAAATTGTAATAAAATCTCTGATTTATTAAGACATATGCAATTCTAATGAGAGAACGTCTGCATACTTTGCAAAATGGATTTGTCGGTATTGAGGAGACTCGCTCGTAGTTGTTTATACTCGCGATAGCTCACGATTATTACGTTACATTAAGACGATATGCGCCCAACGAAACACATTGTTGTTCGTTACCTAACAAAGCGCGGATAAACCTGTATAGGTGTATGTGGATGGGCGTGTCGACGATTGTTTCGGATTTCTCCAGAGAGGATCTCCTCTTGGAGGAAAAGTAACGGTCGTGACTTGATGCCAGGCGAACACGATAATCTGTATTAAACGATTTTGCGCGAACCAGTCGCTTTCAAAGTTTTAACGCGCCTTGTTTCACAGCTGCATCAAGTTTTAACGCGCTTCTGACAATTGCCGCAGCCAGAAGTCTGGATAGAAGAAGCGGACATTCAAGGACACATTTTGCTCGCAGACGGCGATTCGTCTACTATTAATTTCCTCTTCTTTCGTAAAAGCTAAAAATGATGATTACGCGTTACGTAAAATAAATTAACTCACTGAATATAGCAGTTTAGAATAAATTATATTTAAAATATGCAATGCAACTTTTTTCATTTCGCGAATGGATGCAATTTTGCATAACGTTCAATTGGTAGAGAAAATTGCGGATGATTATTAAGAGAGAGAGCGAATCATGATTCTATATATACGGTAACAAATAAAGATTTTGATTTTAAAGCTTCTGAATTTAATACCTATAAATATAATCAATTACAAAGTAGCTACGGGCTAATGCAATCATTCTGATTAATTGCTTCGATAACTAATAGCGAAAAATGTTTACTAAAGATAACTTTTATTACTTTTCCGATCGACTCCTATATAATCCCGAAGCTGCTAAATGAATTAATACCATTTATGGTGAACCGTACAACGGCACCGTGCATAAGATGGGCCGTAGACAATACGAGATAAGAACGAGGTGACCAATGACCCGGGGCTTCGTGACAGGCGCGCCTCTAGGAAGTTATTCGACATACTGCTTCGCTCAGCCCTCGCTTTTTTTCTCCATCTTTCTCTCTGATACTTTATGCGCGTGAACTTCCGCGGTTACATCTAAGCGTGAGTGTCCTTATCATGAGACCGGTGAACAGATGATGTAATTAATGTGAAACTTAATGCCCGTTAAGAGGTCGAAGCGAAAGTTTCACCAGCCCATTTCTTGAATCAGCGCTCGATTTCGCAATCGATGATATTGTAATAACTTTTCGATAGGAACTAAACTATGTATTTTAATACTATTTCATAAAGAATCTTTTAAAGACAAGATTGAAATATTTCGTCTAAAATTGTATGAATATTTTATGAATATTTTATATATAGATTTGCGATATTTTTATCTTAAAATATTTTTTCTAATTTCCATTTAAAAAATTCTTATAAATTTTCCATATTTTAAATCTTAATAACTAAGGATCAACTACATTAAAATTAAAATATGCTTTATCATTTTATTCCTCGAGTGCACATTTGCACGTAATGAATATATTAAAGTGTTTCAAGTTTCTTAACTTGTACATTTTCACTTCTAAATTCGCGAAAAGTCTATCGTTTCTCTTTGCATGACTTTAATGGATTCCTCGCCAAGATGCAAATTTGCTTCAAGTCGAGAAATAAAATTCTTTTAAGACATCATATTTCTCTTTCTCTCCCTTTCTTTTTTTATCTATCTCTCTTCGACAGTTCTGGGGGCACTTGGTGCGGACGAATTTCTCGCCTACCCGACGTCCATTGCATTACGAAAGCCCAGCAGTGCGGCCGACATAGTTGCACGTCACGTGCATATGCCTAGGCATAATTAGATTAATGTACCACGAAATTGGATTAAGAAACCGAAGCTGGCGGGCCCCGCGCCGCCCCCGCGCCGCCCCCGCGACGAACGCTCCAGGCGAAGCACGTTTCTCCCTCGAAACGCCACGGGGTTAATTAATCTTCGCTGGAGAGCGGGTGGTAAACGACGCGTCACGTACAGAGACGGACCGCGTATAAATCATTTCGAGTGCACGTCGCGTCGCGCGGCGGCTTCCGCGCGTAAATTGCGAGCGTTAATCGCAGGCCGGTTTAGAACAGGCCACGAAACCGCTAGCTGGGGATGGAGAAAACGGAGCATCTTGGGAACTTACGAATTCGAGACGATTTGCGGCACTTCGTGAAAATTAAGCGGTTTTTTTAGAAATTCTAAAAAAAACAATCTTACTTTTTTTATATACATTCGGTACATTTAATTTTTGATATGAAATATAAATATGAAATTAAACTCGTCGAATTTTCGTGCAATCCAATGGTCGAGAACCGGTCATTCGCGCGAGTCGTCGTATCTTCGATCGGATCGCGATCGATTTTTGCAGACGGCACGCATTCCTCGACGAAGTAGTTACGACTGCGATAAAACGACACGACGAAGGACCGCGCAGGCATGCTGTCGATCGCGTCGTTACGCATATCGATATGCACGCGATACGATATTCGCGATTAGAAGCGAAAACAATTGGCGCGGCCGGTGTCGAAACCCCTTCGAGGAGACAAAAGGGGCACGATGTCGTCGGTGAAAGCCGCGCGGCGTCGAGCCGCAGCATATAATTCGAGGGCACGTCGATAAATCAGCTGGCGTGCGAAAGAGCGAGAGGAGCGGGGAAACGTCAACCGTTGCGACACGGGTTTGTCTATCGGTGGGCGACGAGCGGTACACATTGTCATTAAGATCGACGAGCGTCGATAAGTAGCTCGCCGTGCATCCGGCATCGCAATTTTCTATATTCTCAATCCTCTCTGTTCCGTTGATTTTCAATTTCACGCCGACGAGCTTTGCGCTTTCGTCATTTTACACGATCGCATTACGCAAAACGGATTTGTCTCTATTAACTCGTAAAAGATTGATTTAACACTTTCTCGCTCTCCCTCTTTTCTCCCTCTCTTTTTCACTATAATATAAAATTAAATATTATATATATGTATATATTGTATGCGTGTGCGTATGTATATGTATAATTTATCTATATCTACTGATAGTTTATTAAAAAAATTTTATTAAGAAAACTTATCTATATCTACTGATATTTTATTAAGAAAATTTCAGGAGAAAATAAAGCCGTGAAACTTGCACGATTTAGAAGAAGAAAGAATTTTTGATCGCGCCAACGTCAACCAAAGAGATTGCCAGCAATTATTAACCAATTACTCCGATCCACTTAATCAAAGAGGGCACTTTTCGAGAGTACCGCGTGCCATCGAGCTCGTGCGACATTCTACTCTTTTTCCATACTCGACCCTTGACTTGTTCTCTACATCTCGGCAGTCACCTCCTGCAAACCGTAATAACTTCCTCATGAACAAGCAAGAACGCCACCATCCATCATCCTGTGGCCCATGGTTCTCAACCTTCAACAATATTTCTCACTTTTGACCTAATAAACATTTCTCCTTTGCATATCTTATCCTTCAATTTAAACGCTGGAAAAGTAAGGCTTCCAAAACATTGAAAAAGAAGATGTCTATATAATCTATAGAGAGCATTTTTGTTTGAGTTTCAAATATTTACGGAAGAAATCCTAGATAATTATTTATGAATATATGTTTATATATGAATATATTAATTATGTATTCAAAGTATGACATTTCTAAATATTTGTTGAGGCAAATCGTGGCTGTGATATATCTGACGATGATGCATCATCCCGAATATTTTTGTGCGAAGGACTGTCTCGTCTCTCGAGAAATAACCTCCTTAAAATTCCACGCCGATCGCTGCAACATCTCAATAATTGCTAATTGGAAGGTGACTCGTCTTTAAAAACTGGTCGCACGTCGTCTATCTCGAATCAACTTGTCAGTTTCGATTTAGCGGGTTGTAACAGACCCTCCCTTTCTTTCTTTTTATTTTTTCTTTTCAGAAAAACTATTTATAAATATTTCTTAAATGTACCTTCTTATTTTCTATAACACGCATTTAAATTGTCAGCAATAAGAGATATAATTTAATATTTGAGACGACATATGAATATTAGAATTGGCTTCCGGGTTTGATTTCAATTTATTTCATCAGAGAAAAACAATCTGATTTACATAAAAAAAGTGAACTGAAATGTTCACGAAACATTGGAATCAAACAAAAAATTTACGCGACTCAAACCCGGAAGCCAATCCTAATAAGAGATGCAATCTTATAAATTGTATTTTAATTCTGACAAACTTACACAAATTAAAAAATATCTGTCTAAATATATTATTATAATTATTTATAAAATTAATTAATTTGAGGAAATTTAAACTAGTTCTCCCAGGCTTTTCTGAAAAATAAAAATAATAATTTTCCAATATGAAATATCAAACACATTGCGACACACAAGCCTATAATGCTCTCCGTTTATTCATTCATTCGCATATGTATCGCCGCTCGGTATTATTCGCGCTCTCCTCCGTTAAAGTTGCGAGGTCTTCATCGGGGAGCGTTGATCGCGCAATCTTTTCACATCTACCTTCTCGCTCTCGCAGGATGAGCACCGCTTGCAGGGACGAGTACAAATTAATATTAAATTGAATTATAATGACAGTGTTTACCAAGGGGCAGCGCATAGCCGCGCGCTGCACCGGCAGCCGCTATTCGCAATGGATGGCACGAACCCTGCAACCGCTCGTCTCGTCATATTTTATGCAATGTACATTAACACTGCCATGCCGCGCGGCCGCGTGCTCGTGTGCACGTGTTCGTTAGTGGCCGCTTTTACGCCGCTAAGCCAGGATGCGGGCGACACGTCGACGTGTTTCTCGCGTCGTCGCGACGCCAATATAGGACGTCAATATTCCACTATATCGTGCAGGGCAAACGCCATTACGTGCCGATCGCATCGACATGCAGAGAAAACGTGTGTCACAATTGGACTTGATAGTATCTTGCACATCTATATTTTTTCGAAACATACATATTATCTAGAAGAATGATTCGCTTTCATATCTTCAATCTTGCTTCAATCTTGTTTTTTTTCTCGCGTCAAGTTTTCAATTGATTGATAAAAACGATCGTCTGTTCATTACTTCGAATTCTTTCCGCAGATGGACAACTTGAATCCTATTTGTTTCACGCTGCCATCACTGTCGATATGTTACGCAGTAGCGCAGTTAATAGGAGCACAAAGGCAATTGGAAAGCCAGATAGGAAAGCGGCTATCGCGAAGGCACAACGAGTAACTGCAGAATCGTCGATACACAACCGCTGACAACCTTTCCAATTGTGCAAGATCTCGATTTGCCAAATCGATTTGCCGCGGGAGGAATCTAGTATCAGCAATCTGTTCCGTTAAATCTTTCGACTATGCGCGACGAGACACGTGTCACCGGTGACGTAAAATAATTTTCAAAAAGCTCACAGAGAGCGAGGTCGATGTTCCTTTTTTCACTACAATACTTACACAATAATATGACATATCCAGGGCAAAAACTTGACGAGTTCATTTTTTTAAAAAAGCGATTGCATAATGCAAATAATATTTTCTCTAATAATTTCCAAAGCGAATAAGATGAAACTGATAATTTAAAGATAAAATTGATTTCCTTTTGATTTCCTTTTCGAGTATGAAGTTAACGATGCATAGCACATTGCAACGATGCTTCAAGTATCATCGAATAACAGACGCTTCAAAGCCAAGTTCGAGATAAAGCATTCGATAAATCTTTCCCGCTGATAAGACTCTCAACGAACGCAATCCCGCCGCGATTGACTGATTAATTCGCGCTTAATAAGTTCATTATGCTGTCGCCTAATACGATGAGGCGCTACCGTAATTACACGGAGCGGAATCACATACATCGCACATATTCGTCGCTGCGTGAGATTTCTAGTATATCCCCAATATTTATTGCACAACGCGAAGTCGCGGGCAGACACGCAAGTGCGTAAATCGCTCGGCTCTCTTTTCCCGCGAGAGCGACATTGTGGTCATCGTAAATCATCACGCGCGTTTCCCGAGATTAATCGCGTGGCTTAAACGAGAGCACCAGTTCACCTTGATCTTGAAATTTATTAATGGGTAGATACAGGCATACACACAGGTATACGTATATCGCGCGCGAGAATACGATGAGAGAGAAGGAGCGAGAGGCCTCCCGATATCGGCGGGAAAAGATATCGCGAACGGTTCATTGAGTTATAGTATCGCGAGGAGGTGAGTACACCCGCCCGAGGGGGGGAGGGAGGGAGGGAAAGGAACACGGAGAATTTAATCACCGATCTGTTTGCCGCCGCGATACGGTATGCGTGTACGAGGTATCCTCCTTAAAGGCGCGTATTAATTCATTATCTTATAATTGTCGGCGTACGCGATTCTGAAAGTGCGCGCCGATGGAATAGCGTGTTTATCGGCCGGTATTAGTCACTCCCGCGGTACCTGGAATGTGGGGGATGGGGTGGAGAATACGAATTCCTTCTCGGCGGTATTTGTAGGGCACTAGCGTGGAGCTATCGTTCTTTTATAATCTGCATCTCGATATAGTAGTGATTACAATCGTGGAGATAATACGCTCCGCGCGTAATTAGACTGTTAACGTGCTTGTAAATTTACGAAAAAATTGATACGTTACCGCCGCATTTATAGTCATTTATCAAATATTAAATTATTTAAAATTAATATCATTTAATTATTTAATATTTTTAAGAGAGAATGTACATGATTTCCGAGATATAATTTTTTGCTAATGACTTTATTAGATATTCTCTTCCCTTCAAGATCCAATTTTTTAAGCAAGATGTCTTTTGCTGTCACACAACGTCCCTCGACCATGACGGCACTTAAAATCTAACACGATGCAAAGTTATCGCTATAAGAATAAAGCAACTCTGTCTGACGGTGTAGGAATACAATCATAATTTCTCCTTCAAGCAGAAATATAAACGGCACAAGGCTCGGCGAGCCGACGACTATAACGATCGTTCAGGGTGACACGCGATTGGGTCTCGAAAAAGCAAGGCTAGAATAAGAGTTGAACGGTACGAGTTGACGCTACGTCAACCGAAAGGTAAAGAGAAACGTTCAGAGAAACGAGCGAGAGAGAGAGAGAGACAGAGAAACAGCGAGAAAGAGCATTTCGCTTTCAAGTCTATTTCATAACAAAGCCGCAGAACCTCGCAGTCTGCGGTTGGCGAGGGAGTAGAAAAAGATGAAAAAAAAAGAGGAGAAAAAAAGGATCTCGGTCTGTGCACCGTTGTGCATCGGCGTGTCTTACGTTTGTAGAAAATGTCTTCGATCTCGCGCCTCTTTTCTTTTCGCTTATTCTCCCTTGTTCGCTCATAAAATCCCGTGTACCATCACCTCGGTCCAGATACTCTTTCCTCGTTGTTCTCCGGAAAATACGCATGATTATTTACCTTCTCTTATCTTTGCTAATTAATCATTTAATCGTGTATTAGCTTGTACTACTATTCACGGAGGCAGGAATGCTTTAATACATGAAATTAAACGCATGTCGAGATATATATGAAAGTGCATATATGCTCTGATATATGCATAAATTCACGTGTTAAGGCATTCTTGTTGTCGAGTGCATACATCTGCGCTCGACTGATCATTCCTCTGGCACCATCTTACCTGTCCATAACATTACTAATCACTTCACTGGTTTATTATGAGATAGATATGTCTGCTAATTTTCTTCAATTTGTCATCTAAACGCATTATTATATATGTGTATAATTTTTATATGCTTACAATTTTATCTTATTTTGTGATATTATTTTTATTTATTATATTTCAAAGCCAGAGATCTATTTCATTCGGGATAAATTTATTATTTAATATAAAAAAGAATGCATCGAATCGAATGATCTTGTATACTCTATCCGTGACATTTTGCGCAAAATAAACCGAGATATTTTCCGC
Organism: Camponotus vicinus; assembly: GCF_025532165.1. Taxonomy (NCBI): domain Eukaryota; kingdom Metazoa; phylum Arthropoda; class Insecta; order Hymenoptera; family Formicidae; genus Camponotus; species Camponotus vicinus. The sequence continues at coordinate 4,676,956 of NW_028141981.1, read as the reverse complement.
AAGAGCGAAAACAAGGATTTTCTCGTAGTAGACTGATTTGACGATGATGACGGTGTATAAGAAATTACTCTCGTTCCTCTCGAGTTGAGATCTAAACGGCGCAACGATAGAGAACACAAACCAGTCTCAAGTGTCTCGCTCCAATGATCGAAAATAAACACGATTATGTTCTCCATGGACGTAGCGTTTGTTAATTGCTGTCTAACGAGCGAGCTGCAAGAAATTACAGAAAGGAGAGATAGAAAGAAATATTTCATTGAACTTCTTGGAATTCGTATAAAAATCATAATAGGACAAGTCGGTCATGGTTTCACATGGATTCGATATATAATTGCTAGGAATTTATAACGAGGAATATAAAAGTCAGTCATGGCTGATCTCAGAGAAGGAATAACTTTTAGAAAACGCATTTCTTAAGAACGCATTATATAGATTTTTTTAGGCAATATCATAATATCGTAATTCCAAAGTATAACATATATCCTATGTTTATACATTTATGTTGTATTAATCTATATAATAATCTGGAACAGCCTTTCGCTGATTGAAATTACCACATGTGCGATACAGTTGTACTTTCCAAGACACGTTCTAAATGCAGGAAACGCCGTGTAGAGTAAACCGATTGTGACATTGTACGCATTGCAACATATCTGTATTACATTGCGCTATTATCGCGAACATTAATCAATGTTTTCGAAACATATGTCGCAGCAAAATATATATATTATATTATATTATATTAGTATCTTTTAAATATAAAATTTTCTTATATTCGCGCATGCAAGAGAAAATCTTTTTCAAATTTGTACATTAAAAATTTAAAAAACAATAATATTTTTAATAACTTTTATTTAATGAATCAAGGAAATATTAACATAATTTAATTCTATTTGAGAATATTGTTAAGAATATGCAACGATAAGAGGAAATTATATGGAAATTATTTAATAATGTTGTATCTCTAATAAAAATTTTTATATTTTCCGTAAACTCATTTTAGATGCTATTTTTTAAACATGTTTATCATTAAATTAATTTTATTTTTTCTCTAGTTCTAATCTCTTAATGTTACATTTATTAATATTGCACCAGGTAGAAGCACTAAAATAAACATATGTCTCGTCTCACGTGTAGACATAAACGTCATCGAGCATCCGGTGTTGATCAAAGATCGCGCCCACGGTGCGAAGTATCGATTATATAGCAAAGAAAATAGATCATACAACACGAACCACAAACGGACAACAAAAATTCGTAATGCACGCCTGTAAACGCGATTTAATGATACGAAAAGGATCGACACCGATAGTTTGGATCTCAATGGCGCCGCACGACTGCTACTATCTTAATGGATTATTAATGTTAATGTCAGCGAAATGAAAAGAGATACTGAAATTACACGCTCTAAGCACATATTCCCTAAGGGATGCAGCCGTAATTCGTACTTTGCGTATTGGCAATGTTACGATTTCGTTCAAATTGGTTCTCCGCGCATGGAACATCTCGTTTACTCGTTTTGAGCGATCGCTACCGTTCATTACACAGTAGAGAATGCGATATTAACGAAGAAATAATTCTCGAGGTACAACGATGGATCAAGGGCAGAAAGCAATAATATACATGCGTTCAATAATACACGTCTAATTTGCGAGTTGAACAAGAATTATGCGGAAAAATTATAAAAAGCAGTTTGTTTAGGTATGTTATTACAAATGTATATCGTCATTTTGATATTTCATACGCGTAAATGCACTAGAAGAACGCGATATCGTATTCTGAAAAAAAAAAAAAACAGCAGAGAATTAAGAAAAACCCTTTTGCTTAACATGCCTTACGCGTTTCACGGTTCGATTCTCATCTTGATCGAATACGAGAACTTGATCGAATACGTTCGATCGAAGCGAACGTGCATGCAAAAAACGAGGAAGTTCCCCGATGCCTCGATCTCGGCCAATTAAGGACACGCTAGCAGAGTCCGAAACAGAAGGACCATCTACCTTGTCCTGTCACGCGTACGGGACGTAGTCGTGCCGCAACGTACTTTATACTGTCCGTCACGCGATTTTTTATGCACCAGTCGACAGCAAGACTCGGAAACATGTTTTATTCAATTGCTAAATTTTTTTTATTTACGCGCTAGCAAATATCTTATCAGAAATTGTAATTAAAGCTTAAAAATACTTTGAATCTCCTTGCGCATTCGTGTCTCTCCTTCTCGATTTTTTTAATATAATAATTAGATTAATATATTCTCTCATTCATAAGCAATTCATGCGGAATAGTGCTCGATTAATTCTCATAATATTCTTAAAAGCGTTCATTCGTGTCGCAGTCGAGAGCTTTTTCCCTTGAGTCTCTGGCGTTTCTAGCATTCTTCGCGAGTATGTTTTTTCGTTTCATTCTTTTCGTTCAGATACACGCTTGTCGTTCCCGATACTCGTGAGAAAGCCGCCGAGAATCCATCTCCGATCCCGTGGATCGGATGTAATCGAACGAGCGAGCGATGATATCGAGGATCTGGCCGAGACGTTCGGTCGTCTAAACGGATACGCTATTCCGTGGAATCTTCATTGCCGTGAAAGAATCCTCGAGAAGGTACTCCATTCTACATAGTAACAATGCTCACGGTTAATTGCTCGCCGTGTTCGGTGCTGATGAGTAGCTCATAAGTAGAAAACTAGAATTTTTTTAAAGGAAGCATCTCATAGAGAAGTATGCTTTGTGATACCGGACGTAAGAATCCATTTTCACCAACAATCATTTTATAGTTTCCAGATAGCCTTAAATATAATTACGTTTCTAACTGGAAAAGACTCAAAAAATGTTTATGATGATAATTTAATCATCATCAGATAATCAATTTGCTATAAAAGTATAAAAAGAAAGAACATTGATGGCTGAACTTCCCGTCATTTGTTGGTATCTCTCTAAACGTCTTCCTCGTACAATGCGTAATATTTTTTTAATGTCTCGCTCGTAAACATATGATAAGGATGAAAATATCGAGAATGACGTCGTTGATGAAGCAAATAGAACGCGAGCGTAACAACCCAGCGGTTGTTTTTCAATTTCCGAAGATCCTATCTTCGGTTGTATTACGCGGGAATTCGACTCGCAAGACCGGGTTGCAACTGAGAAAAGGGGAATATTAAAAAAGCAAGAAGAAAAGTCGACATAGCGGGTGTCTTCTGCATATTTCATATCTCAATTCATCGATGCATATATAATCGTTCTACTTCTTCCCAGGCAAAAGTAACTTCGTTAAACAATAGTTCCGTCCCGGAACTTCCTCGATCGATCCATCTATCAACATTCTAACGCATCGGAACGAAATGACGATGATGTATCTAACTCGAATATTTTTTTCTTGGTGGAATAAATATTTTGGGGAGAAGATAATTTTAAGATAATAGTGAAATTTAAAATATTTTTGTATGTATGTGCAGCTTTTGGAAAGATAACAATTAATAAAAATATTTATAATATCATTTCTTTTAAAAGCTAAAATTGCATAACAATATTATATGAAATTAATACATACATAGATGCAATTCGTTGTGAGCTTTAAAGTTTCACTAAAATAAAAAGAAAATTTCTCAATTATAAATACAAAATTATTATAAATATTATAAATACAAAATATTATAAATACTATAAATATTATAAATATTATAAATACAAAATTAAGGATTTTCCAAAAATTCTCAAACATTCGAGAACATCTCAAAAATCATTCTACCGCCGAAGAGAAACATTCGGCAGTTCAAACGGAATGCGCGATCGATCTTCCCCGGGATATCTCCCGCTGCGGAATCGTGGGGTACAACGGACGAGAGGACAGCGTACCTCTCGAGTCCCTTCTTCCGTCTTCGTCGTTCGCCGTGGTGGCGATAATGCTAATGCCGCTACGCTGGTGATTCCGCGCGGGGGTAAGGGATGTAAAACAAGAAGCACGAGAGGAGAGCCGCTCAGCGCGAATCTAAATATAACTACGATGTGCAGAGAGGCGCCCACCGCGCGCTTCTCCTCTGCGAGAGAAAGAGAGAGAGAAAGCCTCCTGGCGGTCGTCTTCCGTTGGCGCGCAACGACCTAACCAAGAGCTGCGATCTCGTGCACTCGAGCCACCTCTGGCCCGAAGAGGGACGAGCTGGCGGCGGCCAAAGGGGAAGGAGGAGAGAGAACGAGGAGCCTTCGACCGGTCAAAGGTGCAGGCGCTCTATACGTGCGCGTGTACCGTTCGCGTTCTAGGCTGCCTGCCTGCCTGGCTGGTACTACTTGATGACTGTACACTGAGTACTCGGTGTCCTCGTCGTATTTGCATCCCCGACGGAAGATGCACTCCTGTTCGATCGTTATAGCCATTAGCCTAGAATACATAATTCAATGGATTCTACGTCAATCGGTCGAGAGAAAAATTCACGGCGTCTCTTCGACTTCCGCTGGTTGCAGAGAAAACGTTACAGAATCATATGTAATAATCTAAATATAATAAACTGTAATTCTATTTTTAATTCTACATAAATGTGTAAAACTCGCTACTATCGCACTTCATATGCTAATTCTTCCAACTTATAGGTCTTATTTTCAGTGTTATGCTCGTTAGTTTGATTCTAAAAGTTGTGAAACAAGACAGTTGTTGTTTTATCGATCTTCCTATAATTGCTCGTGATTATGGTAGTTAGCAAAAAGGATGCAAATATATTTTCTCACGTATGGTGTTAGGTCTCGCGAAAATAATAGTTAGCCGCGCATGCATGATTCGCGCTGTTTACCATATTAATCGCGGACAGAGTTGGCTACTATGCGATTTAACATGATAAAATAAATAAGTCATGAAAAATCTTTTCGTCGATTAACCTGTATCCTCCGAGAACGCTCGACGGGTTATTAACTTCGATTAGTGTCAATTATTTTGTTGCACTATGTAATCACTTTCGAACTATGCACACGGATTTTCACGAGACGAACGCATCACCGATATACATATGTACGCGTCACGTTATTGCACACAGTGGATATGCATATCAATGAATATATATTCGCGGATCTGACGTTTCGTCAAAGTGTATTAACACTTAAGGGGTTATACCTAGTCAGCAAGTCGAAAAAAACGTATTTTTGGGGAATTTAAAAAAAACTGTTAGGTATTTTTATTTCATCGATTCTTTATCATAATATATATCTATCAAAGAAGTTTTCATAATTTTTTCAATTAAAAATATCGAGAAATGTAGGTACAGTAGCTATTTTCCAGAGACATCTTTTTTCGGAGGCGCTTGGCGGTGAGCAAGATTGCTCGGAGCTGGATTATCTGAAATAAAAAATTCAAAAGGATTTAGCTTTCGTATGAATTGATCTAGTCGGTGAACGAAGGGATTTTAATTTTGATGAAACCTTTTTTTTTATTAACAAAAGAACGAAAAGTTTTAACACGAAAAATTCGTATTTTTGCGTCAAACGTCTGTCACATTGTCAAAAATCAATTTTTTGTAAAATCCTTCGTTCACCGACTAGATCAATTCATACGAAAGCTAAATCCTTTTGAATTTTTTATTTCAGATGATCCAGCTCCGAGCAATCTTGCTCACCGCCAAGCGCCTCCGAAAAAAGATGTTTCTGGAAAATAGCTACTGTGCCTACATTTCTCGATATTTTTAATTGAAAAAATTATGAAAACTTCTTTGATAGATATATATTATGATAAAGAATCGATGAAATAAAAATACCTATCAGTTTTTTTTTTAAATTCCCCCAAAATACGTTTTTTTCGACTTGCTGACTAGGTATAACCCTTCAAAAACAGTAAAATAAATCCAACAAAACACGTAGCACTCGGTTAAAGATGCAAATACGAGCTGTTCCAGGTAGTGCACAAGAGTTTTCACTTAAAAATTTACATAGTAAATAAGTAACATAGAGTCTGCTAATGGATAGCAAGAGGAAAAAATTTTCCATTCGATTGTGCGAAGAATAATGAACAGTTCATGAAATTGCGTTTCTCTTCTAAAATATATCTGAGTAGAGAATATTAAAATAGTTTATTTGTGTAGAATTTGTAAATCAAGATAAATTTATAGAAAATAAAATATATAATAATATAGAAAGAAATGTATAAAGATGATTAACAATATAATGATAAGAAATTAGATTCTATATCTATTTTATTTTTCAAGAGTCAATCTATGTGTTTAATTTACGCTTTTCTCAATAAGTGCAAAAAAATAATGTTAATGCAAACTATTCGAAATCTGTAAAATAAATTATTTTCGCGCGTTTCAAGATGAGAATGTCTTGAAATTGGTGAATTGCAAGCGCAAGCGTTTTTGTCGCACAAGGAAGTAAAGCAAGAAATATCATAAGACGGGACATCCCTTGGTATTCGCGTCCTTGATACGTGACAAAGGAAACGGTCATTGAGTCCGCAAGACAGTCAATCTATTGTCCATCGGCAAAATGAGAGTTGTTATAAACAACTCACGAGAAAATCCGCCAGACACGCTTTTAATTCGCGCAAAGTCGATTATTGATCGACAAAAGTCAACGACCACCCGAACAGAAGATAAGAAGAAAAATATGTCACAGGAAAAAGTCTCTGAATTGCAGAATTTCTTTTATTAAATTACAAATAATTTTGTGAAAAAAAGAATTCTCTCTCTAACAAAATATATAGACATTAATTCTTATTAATTCCTCATCATTATTATAACAAAAATATTCTCTGGCACAATATTATAGCAATGTTTTATAAATGACTTGAATAATTATTATTAATGCACTTTCTTGCGGATAAATTTGTCAATTTTTTTATTTTTCTTCCTTTCTTAACAAAATCGTTTATATATCTCATGAATCAGATTCGATAAAGACAATCCTTTTCGATTGCTATATTCTCGATTTTCTTCGTCAAAGAAGCATCAAGGAGGGAAGATGACAAGTGGAAGAAGACAGGGCGTCTAAGGAGCATATTTTACGATCGAATCGATTATCCACGGCACTGTATGTGGGCAACATCAACAACATGCGTGTATTAAGCGTGAAGTGTCAAGGTCTTCTATATGAAATTGTACGCAGATTTAATTAACGGACTCATTATTACAGCGCAATTTTACCTCCTCCTTATGATCCTTCATCAAAATCATAATTGTCTAATTCGTTATCAAACTCGGAAAAGTTACATAATAGTGAAAAATACAATTAGTATAACTATATGCCAACTATTCTCTTCTTTAAAAAATTATTCGATATCAATATCGAAAATTACTCGAAATGTCAATTTTAAAAAGAATATTTAATTATAGAAAAATTCGAAAAATTATGCGAAGAATAGTCATAAGAGAAATAAACTCAGGTTATTATCATGCGAAATTAAAAACGATGAGTGAGACGACTCATTTGCTCGCAATAATTTATACAATTATTAGAACCAAGGTTCTCATTATGCGACGAAAAAACCGCGATGCACCGTAATTACTTTCAGCTCGGTTCTCATGAAATGGCAACGTTGGCGAACGACAGTGATCGAAATATCATGTGTTCGGTTTTTCAAGTACAATTTAACGATAATGCCTGCCTTCGATGCTGTGTCCGCTCGGAACATTTCTGATTGCAACGTTTTTCTACGCGAGGCGTAAGGAGCGTATTTTACGATCGAATCGATTATCCACGGGCCTGCACGTGGGGAACTTCAGCAACGTACGTGTGTCAGACGAGCGAGCAATCCAAGGTCTTCCACGGGTTGGAACTGACGGACAGATTTAGTTACGGCCCGTTGTTGTTGCAACCGCGCGCTACAATGCAACGTCGTCATTTCGCGCAACACCATCGTCAGGTAGCGCGTAGCCGGAGGGATAAAGAGCCACGGGTACTTCCGATTAGGACTTCTGACACGGCCGTATAAACAAGCGATTTATTTCTTTCGTAATCATCGCGCGGCTTTCCACGAGGCTTTCGCGACTTTGATCGGCTATTAATTAACTGCGACGAGCGAATCAATTTTACACAGATATTTCGAAGAAAATTAAAAAGTACATACTTCTTTCATTCGCCAAATTTGGGATCAATCCAGAAAAAAATCGAATTTTTTTCTTAATTGCTTGTTCTTCAAATCGTGATATCTTTGTCAAGAAAAAATCTCTCGAATCTATAAGTAGATGAAATCAGCGGCGATAGAGTTTTAAGACACCCAACGTGTACTTTGAGATAAGTATACGCGGCACAGAAATCTTTATTAGAGAGTTATAAAATTTCCTACACGATCCAAAAAGATAGGGTAAGACGCGAAAGTGTGGTAATGAAGGATCGTCCGCGAGCGTTCGATAGCAAACTAGGAATTTCAAGCTCGCTCATCGATCATGCGGTGGTTTCGCTGGATTTTGTTCAGTCTGGTTCGAGGGAAACCGGTACAGCCTACGGCACAACGCGGCGAGGAAAAGGGAGATTGTAAGAGATTGGAGATGAAATAGAAGAATAAAGAAGTAACTAGAGTTATTACACGACGATATTGCACACCTCTACTTACTCGTTATTTCAAAAATCTGTAATAAGTCACTTGACTGCACTTTTATATTCCATAATTACACTGCATTTTTCAATATTTCTCTAATAACTTTCGATAAGCTATATAAAATTAATAAATGAAAATTCCCATATAAATTCTTTCTATTAAAAATTCTCGCGCGCGTAAATAATAAAATAAAATATTGAAATATTTTAATAATAATAAAATATTTTTTATTGTATAAAAATATGAATATATTACCGATTATATTTTATTTTCTCGTTGAAATCTTTTCATAACGCATGCATTTTTTTCGCTCAACGTATTCGACTAATATATAAATACTGTACACGTTATACGTTTTTGGAGCCACGAAACAACCATGTTGTTGGACCCCGAGAGTTTGGCCCATGGGCAATGAAGATATTTATCGTTACCGCACGCATATACACAGTGTCCGAGGACAATGGGGGTCCAAAACGACGAAAAGCCGACGCGCGGGTTTAGAGGAGATACGAGAGACCGCGATACGAGAACAAGTTCCCGCGAAACAAGTTTCGCGTCGACGGGGACTTTCGTGGGGATTTGCGAGGCGTTCTGCAAAATAAATATCGTGGGACAGCCGGAACACGGTCGAGCACAGGCGCACGTTCTTTCGGGGCTCCTCTCGCGGATACTGCCACTTCTTACACGCCGTATGATCATAAATATGATCATGAGTAATCGCTTCCTTTCCGGACGTCGCGGTGGACGCGACGTTGTCGAGCATCGCGATTCTCGGCGATTTCTCACGTTTTCGATTCGAGAGTACATCTTGCCTAGCCACACGACCGAACGACCGACCGCTGAAAATTATCCGTCAAAGCTTGCACAGCGATCGATCGCACGATTCACGATCAGCTAACGGATTCGATAATCTCGCAGTTGTCGTGCGAAAAAAACGTATCGCGCTTCCCGTTTTCAGACCGGTGTAAGCGCAAAATAGTATAAAATAATATGAGAAAGCAACGCAAAGTTCCGCCTTGCCTTCTCATATCATTTTACACCACGTTTATACCGGTCTTCTCGTAAAATTAAAAAAAAAAATATATAATACACGCATAATTAAAATTTTGTAATATATTAATTACATTTTAATTTTGATAAAATGAAAATTGTTTCAAAAATTGATTAATTTTTGCACAATATATATTATCTGATTGTAAACGTCAATATATACTTGACGGATTTACAGGTATTGCGTTAGGCTAATAAACATACACTTAGCATTGACATTTTTCTATAATTAGGAGCTTCTTCTTTCCCTTAACGGTGATGCATTCGTTACGGTACCGCGGTGTTTTGTGCACTCTTACACGACTCGAAAGTATACACACGGTTTATGTGTAACGTTCAGATGGGGAGCGTCGACGCCCTTGAACAATAAACTGCGTTTCCCCTCCCCCTCTATCTCTCTTTCTCTCTTCTTCTGTCCCGCGGCCTCCTCGTTTCTCGCTTCTTCGCCATCGACGCGCCATTCTTTGTTACCCATCATACATTACGTACGAAAGAGGCGAGGGAGTTTTTGCCTTGCGTCCCGCGCCTGAGAAAAAAAGGCGCCATCGCTGCTCCGCCTGTGTATTGCGAATTAACGAACACCGTTAATTCTCTCGGGCGTTACAGAGAGCCCGCGCGTCGGTTATCGGCATCGCTCTACCATGCGTTTAATTCTTTGGACCACGGGCAAGGTACGTAATCCATCATTATAACTAACCATTCATAGGATCCACCGGATATCGCCGTATCCGGTATTAAGAAATACGATTGATAATCAGCAGATTTATAAATTATTATTAATTATACTATAGAAAAGATATATATATAATTAATATCCAGTATAATTAATATCCCAATATCTTTATTACCGTAAAAAAATATATATTTCTAATATTATTTTTAATATTATTTTTAATATTATTAAATTTGATCTAATTTAATTTGCTAGAGTGCGATGGAATTAAATTAATTCGACCTCTATCAAAATGAATCTTATGCACTAGTCGATTAATACGCCGCGGTGAGGTGAAATTTGGCAGTGAAAAAATCCGTACGGACAGATGCAAAAAGACGAATACGCAAAAAGAGGTATTCGCCTCGCCGTAACCGTACAACTCGACGTTCCGAATGCCGACAATCTTACGCCTGTCCGTTCCGTGGGACTGCGATCGCGGCGGCAATGATCCCCGAAGGAAGGCACGCCGTCTTGTCCCGCGTTCTCGCGTTGTTCCCGCTCTCGGCGGCAAAAAAATATGCGCGGCGGCAAGAAAGAATCCCCTTCCGCGTCTCTCTCGGAAGAGGATTAATATATTCCCGGTGTAATTTTCAATATTTCAGCGCGGACCGGGATCGGCGCGGATGCATTAATCCTCGGGTCGGCGCATTGTTGCCCCCGGGGGGAATCGCGGGGCAGAGACCCGCCAACTTCTAGGCGTGCCGCGACTTTTCCATGCCGTTAAGCAGCCTCGGTGCGCGGTCCGGGGAATGATCGATTCGACAAAAGGGGAAAAAAGCCCACCTGCATTACTCTCGCGTCCGTGTGCGTGCGCGCGCGCGCGCGCGAGCGCACACGCGCAATAGCGCCGAGGCTATATCGTGCGTATAAAACGCATGCGTATGTACCGTGGCGTACACACGGGACGTACGCACCGCCGTACACGACCGTATGGTTCTGGGTAAAGGTACATCGACCCTCACCTGTCCCCTCGGCTTACCGCTCCGGGATTTTAATTGCAGACCTCTAGCGTTTTTCTATAACACCGGTAGGAAGCGAATTACAATCGCAAAAAGGTACGCCGCGTCAACGCCGGCGCTGCGAAACGACGGTGCGTGTGCGTGTACGTGTATGCGTATGCGTGCGTGCTCTGTGAGCGAGTGCGCGCAGCGGCGATGACGCGAGAACTTTACAATTAATTCCTCGAGCGCGGAAGTACTATAGAACACTTCGGATTAAAGCATGACAAATGTTTTCTCTGTTATCTCCTCGTAAATAGACATTCTGAGAGAAACTACTAAAAAGTAGCCCACGAAGAAAAAAGATACACTGAATCTTCTCTCTGAGAGGATTGCAAATTAATAGATGCCAACTATAGATACAAATAAATATCTGAAACGTATTAGACATGTGATAGAATAGCATGATATGAAAGTGAAGTTTTTGTAACTGGTAAAATTATGTTAATTAATATGTGATGTAACTAAAAAACAAAACATAATTATACATCAAAGCAAATTAAGAATTTTATAATTATAATCGATAATAATATAAAGAGAGATAATTTCTAAAAAGCATGTCGCTCAATCCAATTTATGCCAATAAATGGATTCTAACTCCAACTATTAACGCTTATTAAACGAAGACCGATTAATGCGAGTGAGAAATGATTACATTTATATTTGTTCTGTGTGTGCATACGCAGTTAGGCAAATACTTTCTTGTACCTTCGTATTAAGCAGGCCATTAGCCGTGTGCGGCTGACGGGCTAATTCGGGGACAGCTTTCCTAACGTGCATAGTTATAACGTGATGCAACGCGGACGGCAGGAAGAGAGCATTACCATCGTAGAAGTAAGCGCGCGATAATCAGCATGGCAGGATGCTTAGAAAATAACGGGGCACTAATGAGACGCGCCGAGTCCTTTCTTACCCACGTGAGATGTAAATATATGTGGGCCGCGTGTACACGTAGCTTCCTTGCATCTATCTCGCTCCCTCTCCCCCTTTTTCTCTCTCTCGCTCATTCTGTCCGTTTACATATACACATCCGCGACAAGTTCGATTTGTTCTGAATCACTTGCGGAGCCTTACGTGGCTAGTCACATTTCCGCGCAGGATACACGTGCACAAAGTTGTACGGAATCTCGTGAAATAATAAAATTATACGCGGACATCGCATTTAATGTAATGACATTATCATCTCGGAAGCAACGAGACGGGCGCGTCTAACGCTTGTATTTCGTATCGCGAATCGCGATCTTGCGTGTTTCATTTAGGAATTTTTATCCTGGGAAAGTTGCTAAATTGTGTTTTACCGTTGGAACCAATCATCTAATTAGTGACTTTAATGCCAAGTCACGCAGGATTCTCCTGCAATTTTCGCTTACGAAGCACACCGGACTCTTGACGAATATCCAATTAACTAACTCGACATTTTTTATTATTCCGTATTAAAGCATTCGGGTCTTTATTAAAAGTTAATGCTCGAGAGATTATGACTTCTTAGCAAAAGGAAAGAAAAATTAAGAGATTTATTTAAAGAAATAAATTAATAAGATTACGACCATTATTTGGCAATTATTTAACGAGATCGTGCAAAATTCGCGACGACTCGAAGAAATCTTCCGATATCTTAAATTATGCTACATGAAAAAAAGTGTCATTATCGAGATGAAGACTTGAAAAAAGGACGTAAAGATAATTTAAATGCACAGCGATCATTAAATAATCGGAAGGAGAATCATATGCAGCCGACACAGGGAAAAAGTATTACTTCTCAGAAGATATGTCGCGATGTAACGGTAATGAAGTTCCCGCAAATTCTGCTGGGGGATTCCATAAACCCGATGATGATTCTTCCTGACTGCTACCTCTAATGGTTACTTATTCGCGGTGCTACAGGGAGACCGATTGTCTACAGAGTATTCCTAGAACATCTCGAGCACGCAACAATAAAATGCGCCTTCGTTCAAGCGAAACAAAGCTAATTTATCTGCCATTCTTGAAAATTGAAAATGTAAGTCTTTTTATCGTCGACCGCCGCTGTTATATCCTCCTCATCTTATTGCGCGAGAGATGCCTTGCAACAGAATCGCTCTTGAAAATGTTTTCAGCAGCGCAAAACGCCGACTAACGCACATCGATTGGTCACCGAACGACATCGCGTGCGGTTACATCGCGACTTAACAGCAATATACTGTGTCGGAACTCGGTAGCAATCCTCGTGTATCTCGCCGACTCTTTTCTTCCCATCCCCTTTCACCTTTTCCTGGCACAAGGTAGTTACTTATCCGCAGTACGTCGATCCCTGAAGGGGCTTCTTTCTTGCGTCTTCTCCGCCACATCATTCGGGGCTAAAGAATTCCGCAATCATTTCAGACGCCAATCGACTCTCTCTCTCTCTCTTTCTTTCGCTTAATACATACGTACTACGCAAAGTGCCTCGTACATGTGGACGAGTACGATACATTACGGAGTACCTCGCGCGTTAAAACGTCAGTGTACAAGCGTAGGATATATCGCGATTGCACGCGCGTGCACATGTGTTGGGGGGTCACGTTCACACGAAACCAGACCCTCGTCAGCGTACTTATTAATTCGCTAATCCTAATTAATATTAATGCCGCGAAACATTTCACGACGTTATGCATGCCGATGACGCCTACCGTAAAATTTCAATCGACGCCGAGGCGTCGACGTCTTCGCGGGAAAAGAGTTATGTATTTTATTAGATATTCCGATTACTATAATTAACATTGGTAGCACACATCGCTTGTCAAACTTTCCGCTGAAACACCGCTTCCTTCGTATAGTAAATTATTCTCTCCGTGTTATAATTTGAAGAGGATAAATATATATATTTTTTTCAGTTTAACGCTCTATTCAAAGTACCGTTAAAAGTTTCCGCCCGTAATTAACGAGATAACACGGGAAACGTGATACGCTTTGAAAGATTGATTGTTAGGGATTCTCTCCTTCCCGAGCGAAGATAGAAACGAGCTGTGGCCGCACACCGTGGCCACAGGAAAACCAGGTAGATACGTATTACGACATGACATTCGTTAATTTACGTAGGAATTCGAACGGTTCCCTCTTCGATAATATAGCCCTGTCGCCGTAGCTGTTTTTACGGAAAGAACATATCGATCGGCATTTCCGGTGACCGCACACAACGGTAACTTATGCTGGTATATATTTGTCGTTATTTATTTATCTATTTAACGTGGCAAATTTTTTTAAAATAGAAATTTAACATTATAATGCAGAAATACTCGTGAAAATAAAATCAAGACTAATGAAAAAAATTATTAAATAATATTTAAATTATTTAAACAAATGTACTCCAATATTTATATAGAAATATAATCTCTTCTTCCTTAAGTAAAAATGAAGCCAAGCTGACCGTAAATTATTTTATCGTCATGCATAACGTAAGATCGCATGACTAGAAATCCGAATCGAATTTGCACTCGTGCTCGATTTACAATTAATATCGCCGACCTTCTTCTTGATAGGTCAGGACAGAACGCTCGTTTAGCTGGTCGGTCCGTTATGCGAAACGAGCAGAACGTGACAGCGTCACTCATCGTCAGTGGCTATCAATCGGACTGTCCCGTAACACAAGTCGCGCGCTACCTTCGTTTGGTCACGGCATTAGAGCTTTTTCACACGAACTATTTTCTGCGATATCGCGGTGACGTATCATCGTACTAAGACACCGGTGCGAGTAAATTACACATTATATAACTGTATTTTAGAAGATATAAATCTCTCTATAACAAGACTATACATTTAAATCGGTATTTAAAATACCAAGCGATTTTTTTAAATAGCTTTACCTGGGATTCCATTGCAGTGACATTAACATGTTTTTTTAGGCAATGATTTTAATGAGTTTCTGTCGGATGGAAGCATTTATGCAAGAATTTTCATTAATTTCAAAATGTCAGAGAGATTCAGAAAATAACAAATATATATATTTCCAATTTAATTAACATTCTTTACGAGAAGCTGTGATGTTTAATTATATACATAATTCTCTTTCTTTCTCTCTTAGATATATCTCATCGAGGAAGTCAACAATAACGACAGAAAAGAAATTGCATTTACACATAGCTTTTTAGAAATTGATACGTAGCCGAAATCTGTAAAACTGTTATAAATTTGCATTTCAAGCATCAGGTTTTCTTGACTGGCCTCAAGCTAAACCTCAATCTAAATCCTTAATTAACATAATAAGAAAAAATATTTAGATGTTTCTCCGAAAAAATTTTAGATAGCAACTCAGTGTGAATTTTATGAATAAAAAAGAAGCAAAAAAAGATTGCAAAAAATTATTTCTTATCATTAATATGAATTAGAAAATCAAGAAATATAAGTATTTGAAAAATCTATTGTGAAAATATTAAATACTAGTGTTTTATGTTATTATAATATTATATATATAATGTATGCAATATAATATATAATATAATATAGCATAAATTAGATATATGTATATAATATGTACACTATAATTAGTTTATAAAATTACATTATAGAAATATAAGAACTTTTAATTTTTTCACATTCGTAATTTATTATGTTCGATTAAAGATAACAAGAGGCCAGTGCCATTTAAAAGTGCAGTGGACCTTCAACGCTTACAATTAATAGTGCTATTCGCAGAATAGATCACGTATCTTCGCCAATCATCATCAACGGACCAAGTCGCCATCTAATTCTCCTCAAAGGGTTTTAAAAGATTAATAATATAAGATGGCCCTTGAGTGGATCCGTTCGCTGGAAATATTAGGGGGAAAGAAAGGGAGCCGGTCTTTTCAGAGAGTCGGGCTACAGAAATATTTAAGAAGAAAAATAGAACAAGAACCGCGCGAAAAAGAAACAAAGCGAAGAGAAAGAGAGAGATAAGCGGCGCAGAATATGACGAAAGGAAAAGAAAGAAGAGTCGGAGTAGAACGGACAACGAAAATCACGACGAAAAGGCGGGTACCGTCCCAATGTACACATAACGCGTATTAATGTGCGTTAAGACGCGAAGAAACGACGTGGCAGATCTTACGGGTATAGGATGACACTTGGGGCCGGAGACCTTCGATCGCCTCGGTCGGGCATTATCTCTCTCTCTCTCTCTCTTTCTCTCTTCTCTACGGCCGTCCGTACCCTCGCCAACCCCCGCTCCCCCCATTCCGGCCCCGCTACCCTGCCCCCGCTAGTCATTGGGCCCCGGCCGAGGAGAGTACCTTCGACCGGACTCGGGGCCCCTCGTGCGACTCCGTCGACGCTCGTGTGCGCTCGGTTCGACCTTGAACGGGCCCTGTATGGTCTATGCCACTGACACGGACCAAGGACGGGGAGGCCCCACGGTTGGGTACCGACGTGCTGTTGTCCCGAAACGCGGTCGTGGAACTCCGGAGCGGCGCGCTGGAAAGTGTTCGAGCCCGATGGCAAACTCTTTTTCGTGCTTCGTGCCTTCCCTTCACGCCTGCCATTGGCGTAGGGTGGTCGGAGAGTACGAGATTGTACCTTTGACTCGCGCACGAATCGCGAATTGGTCAGACTGGAAATATGGTAGATATTTTCTTTCGCTGAAAAGGACTTATACCCAATATAAATATTCTTATATGGAACGATTTAATGTCTCATTACATAGCATAGTTAATTAACTATATACTCCGATTACAATTTTTGTCATTTTAGATAAATTCGTGTAATTTGATATTGTTATAAAACTACGACATGTAATATCAATCATTAAAAGACAGAAAAAGATAGAGAAAGTTTAGTAATTAAATTCGAGGGAAACTAAAGAACTTGTTATTTTATAACACTTAGAACTCTTATTTTCGAAAGCTTAAACTTCTGAAATTAGATAGATATTAATCATATAATAAAATATTTTATTATGTGTAGTATAGATATATATTTTAAATTCGAATTAATGTATATGCTAATTTCTCTTTCAGAACTTGTAGAGATACATTAATTCCTGAAGTAATGATCGATAACATCGATATGGAAGCAAACCGATATGAAAATACTAAACTTATTATTCTGAACGTACGCTACATGTGAATAATAAAAAGATGTCAACACCTCGGAGCAAACAAATTTAGTACGGTTGAAAATGGAATTCTCGTAGCGAAATATATTTAATAAAAAAAGCAGCAATCTCTCGGATTTTCTGCTGCAAGAGGTTATCCTTGGGATGAGTTCTAGAATGTGTAATGCCGCTGATTCTGAGAGAGGTTGAAATTCAATATATAGTTGCCAGCAACACGAGCTGTATACATGTGGCAATACTAGTACGGATAAAATGTACGCGTACAAGCTCTCGTGGCAGTAGCTTGACACTACAACCTCTTGCAATCCAACCAAACATCAAATTAAATATTTCCACTGGACTGACAAACAGAATCTCAAAAGCGATAAATACTATCCGCTATCTTTTATCCTTTGTATATCTCTGACAAATATTGTTTATACTTTTGCATAATTGTAATAATTGTATTCGTATTTGCTTATGAATGCAATGAAATTTATTTCCATCGCGAACGATACTTTCTCGCTTTGCATATGGATTAATTTTGCGATTCTTGTGAGAACCGAAATATCATGGTGAATCTCATGCGTTTTCTCTCTCTGTCTCTCTCGCGAACGCCGCGCGTTCGAGCCGAAGTATGTACATGGTAGCACGAAGCCGCGAGCGCGAAGTAAAGTGCAGCAACGAAGTAGCAATGATAGAGTACCTCGGTGCTGGTATATCGGCGTGGGTACAAGTATATGTACAAGTACGGGTAACGCCGCTGTGCCTGCAGTCGCGGATCGTTTCGAAGCACTGCCGTTGCGTGCAATGCATCCTGGTTATTGCGAAAGGGTCAGGGATCGTGTCGAGAGGCCAAGAAAGACGGTACTCCCGCGGCCGATCTCTTGATGGGATCCTCGATGCAGATCGGCTAATGCAACGCGAAAATGCAAGACTATAGTAATAGATGTTGAATTCTTTTGTTCGTTTTCTCTTTTCCTTTTTTCTCTTCTGCTCGAATCGATAGTGCAAAGGCGGAATTTCGCGAAAACCAGGAATTAATGCGTTAATGTTACATTTATGAAGAAGAATTTCTCTCCGTAATTTACCAATATGTTGTTTATAATAAAATAGAATATAAGAAATAATGCTCTTAAAGGAAAAAAGAGAAAGAAAGAAAATCTCGAGAGGATCCTTTGCGGTACGCAAATTTTTTCGCCACGCCTATGGCGGATCCCAAACGCCGTCTGCACTAAACCCTACCGGAGGTACTCGTTGGACCTCTCTCAGCAGGACCATCTCGTGTCCACGTACGAAAAAAAGAGCGACGCGAAAAGAGGAGGGTCTTGGGCGTTGGCCCTAAATCTAACAAAATACTCGTCCGTCTCGTAGAACGAGGAGCATAATGTGCCTTGTATGAGCCGCGAACTTCTTTTTGCCATTCCTCCCGTATCCTGCTCGTATATATATCCTCTCGTTGGTATTATTTTTCATTTGTATAATATAAGAACGAGCGGTTTCCGATCCTTCGAAAACAGTCATCACGTGTATCGTTTATAATAATACATCATTCACGTTGAAAATGATAGAAATCACGAAAGTACAATCTTCCATTTAATGTGAAATTTATATAATATACTCGCGGAAGTATTCAAAATCTTTTTTTTTACCGCATCCCACTATACAATTTTCTCTTAAACACGTAAAACAGTCTGCAAATTATTCTGCCTCTTATAAATATTAAATAATAATGAGGAAAAAATACGAAACTAAAATACCAAACTAATATTTAATGCCCCGAGTTCATAATTACATCGTTATAAAAGAGAACTATATTATTCGAATATATAAATCTATGAGACTTTGAAAAAAAATATTAAAAGATTTGTACAAATACATATATTTTTTATAAACATATTTTTGAACATAATTACTGATTAAGAGATTCAATTATCGATTTTACGCAAAGTAATTCGAAATAATATTTAGATATCCTCGACTCTTTTTCTAGCAGTCTTAATTTATGCAAATATGCGATTTTTTGTTGGTCGACATTAACCACTTGAGAGAAAGATTCTTCGAATCATCGAGTGCAGAAGTATATCGAGTGTAGGTCGCTCTTACAAAGTAGCGTTCATTCAGGCGCGGAAAAAGGAAGGGAGGATCATTTATTTTTGGCAACTTTTTTTTCCGTCAGTGCAGCAACCTCGTCCGAAATTCCTCTGCAGCTCGTTTTCACCTCATAGGATCCGCAACGACGACGATGACAACACTCACGAGAAGAGGCTCGAAAAAAAAAAACGAATCAACCTCAACCTCGAATAAAATTTCGCTCGAATAACCACACTTAACAGAACCCTCTTTTCGAGGCGAAAAAACGTCGCGCGCGCTCATACGCCTTATCCTTTAACAACAAGAGACAATGAGATTTCTTAACATGACGCCTTGACGTTACGAGAATAATTATCTTGATTAAGAAATACTGGACTCATAATGCAGTAATAAGAGTAAAAGGCCACGATCAACGAACCGACCGACCGACCGACCGATCGCTTGAGAGAAGTACTTTTCTTATGCGTCAGCTGGTTGTTTGTGCAAACGGAGATCGACTCATTATAAAGCCGGGACTAACGTAACCATGCTCAGATCGCTGAGCCGGGATCGGCTCAGCACGTTCCTACAATGTGCAAACGAATGCGTGCAAACACGGGCACGCATGTGCGTGCATGCTTGCTCGTTCGCTCGCTCGCTCGCGTGAATTCAGCCTCACCGTCGCGTCGCTGCGGTACATCAAAGGAGGATTTGCGTACGGCGTAAGGCAGAGATGCAGAATGACCTGTTATCGCCGATGTAATTGTAAAGGAAATAATTCCACCGCGGCGAACGGTAAGACGGGAAGCTCGTGAAATTCGTGTACGAGTCTTCAAGCACGATCGAAGATAGAGATACTCGTGTGCTACGCGTGAAAAGTATAATATTAAAGTATTACGTAATTATTAAATTATGAAAATTATTAACGACGATGATCAAGCACATCTTTTATAAAAAATAGAAAAAAAGAGAAAATATTTTTGTTTAAATAAAACTAAATAATTATAAATAATTTTACATAATATATTATAGAATTAAATTTTACATAATATATTATAGAATTATATATAAATAATTTTACATAATAATTGTGAGAAATATTTCTCACAATTATTAAAAAAGAGTAATGTATACAGCGCGTGCCATGTAAAATATTTACCTTCACATGATTCTTAATTATTTATTAAATCCTATAAATTTTGTTTAAAATATTTTTTTTATGTCAAATTTCGAGGAAAATACTTCGTAACACTTTATGTAAAGCACTCTGTACATACAATAATGTTAACATGTAATACATCTAACATATATATTAACATGTAACACGATACATGTTATAAACTATTATTAGATAGCATTTAGCTGCAAAAATAAAAAAACTGTATCCACACGGCAAATAACTTGCAACCTAGTTTTTGTATCACATAAGAACCGCTGGCGGTCATTATAATCGAAACACGCGTTGATCCCTCGCAATCGATGAAGACATCAATCCGCGATAGAGTCGTAAAAGTATTCAAAGTGTTATATCCCCGCACGTTAATATAACGAGGAGGTTCGTCCGCCACTTGCGTGCCACGAGAAAATTCAAACGTTAGCCTCATCCGCTCGTCCGAGTCATCCTACGCTACGCGGGAGAAAGAAAAAAAGCCACGCCATGTATGGCTTTATACGTGAATCGCAAGGTCGCGAAATATTCTGCGTACATCCTGCCTTTTTCCACGTGGTTCGCGGTAGAACCGCAGGAATCCCATGAAGAAGTCAGAAACAACGAGAGACGGAGATCGCGACCCAAGAGGGAAGAATACGAGGAAAGAGAGACAAGGAGAAGGAGGGTTAGAAAAAGGACCCGCTCATCAGAAGCAATAATACGGGGGTATCTGAGTAATAGCGAGGGTACAACATTGTACGTTCCTAGCAGCTTGTAATCGAAATGGAAATGCGAATCCTACGGACAGGATGCTGCCCGCTTTATACCGGGAGGACTGGTATTTCTCTCTCTCTGAGAAAGAGCGACCAACTCGCCTTGGACAGGCGTAACGTCTCATCGGTAATTAATATTATTTCACAGCGACGTCTCCGCTCCTTTTACCCTTCGTCATGCCTTATAATATTGCTACACGCGCCGCAATATATTTGAATTATGTTGACAGATGCGTCTGTACGCATCGAATAAGGTATAAAAGATGTATTACAAGACGAATTACAACATATCCAGTAGGAAGAAATATTATACGGCAATTATTATACATATATATGTATGTACAAATTTTTATAAACCTAATATATTAATCTCGGCAAACAAAGAAAAATGCAAAGTTTTTATATACATATTAGCGAATATTAAAACTTTGTGTCTTTGTGCCGGTAAATTAGAGAGAATATATTAGATTTATAATAATTAATTTTTTTCCCCAGTTTTAGATACGCACAACGTATTTAATTTTGTTAAACTTGAACGCATAAAAATATGTACATACATACATATAATTATTATGCAATTTATGAATCAATTACATGTTATGTAAAATAAATGAGAAACAATATGTAATAAACTTTACAATTTTCCAGACTTCACTGCAAAAGTTCACAGTAATATAATTATTTCATATTATTTCATATTATTTCATAATCCGGAGAAATGAATTTGAATATAAAACTCACGGAATTTCTAGCAAGAAATCTCGATATAATTTAAGACCAATCAATGTCACGGATCTGATTTGATTTTATTAATATTTACACGCTCAGCAATATGCTGCGGTACCAGTATTATTATACAACGATGAGTCAATGAGTTCAATGCCTCCTCGTTCTTTACAGTACGTGCGACGCATCAGACTATTGATGTCCATATTGAATAATATTTCCATTATGTAACGACATGTAATATATGCTAAGGAGAACAAATACTTGTTCTTTTACATTAAAATTCGATAAAATCAATGTAAAAAATGAATGAATCCTGTGGCAGACTTTGCATTTGACAAGAACATCTTTCTTTAGACATTACGTATATTTTCTCTTTTTGAAGCAGAAAAATGCGACTGCTCAGGCATTGAGTGTTTATGACACCTCAGATGTTTGAACGTTTATACTTTCTGAACTTTACATGCTCTTCACTGAGTTAGCCTTTCATGGTCCGCATAATATAGCGATCTTTACTTGTCATATTAACGTTAAATTCCTGAATGCGTAGTTAGTATTGTGAGACGCGTTTGCGTGTTAAAGACTAGGCTTTTTACTATTTAACTGTACTTATGTTAGCTTCATTTTAAACCTTTATTTTTAAAATGATGCCTCCATAAATATTATTCTTTCAATTTTGTCAATTTTTTCCATTTCAAATATGCGTTCAAAAAATATGAAATATATTTTGAAACAATAAGAGAAATTACATTATACTCGATCTTACATAGAATTACATATTTTTTTTTATTTCGTGTTGAATGAACGTTTAGATTAGAATTAACAGGATTGCATCGCATTAAACGTCCCCTAAACGAGAAGCGATCGCAGAGGGCGTGTTGCGTTTACGTCCTGGATAGGTTCTATCTCTCCTCGGATAACACGCGAACGCCATCACACTCATTTATAATCAAAATGGAAATGCAGATCAGCGAATAGACGAGAAGGCGAGGCTTAAATCAATGAAATCACGCAATAGTAAAAAAACCTGGCAAATTGAGATGACGATTTCTTTTAGCTGAATTGGCTTGTGCTTTCTTATTTATCGCCGATAAACTCATAACGAGTAACACGGGGGATTATGAAAGATAATGATAATTGACGAGATACGACGCTTTAGCTTTGTGCAAGCTTATAATCAGAATGCAAATATAGAGCCCGAGGACTCTATCGACTTCCGCCTAACAGTTAAACCGTTAAAGGCGCGCCTAATTGGCGTGATCTCTCAATTATGGCAGGCCCTTTGAACGTGATTAATTTTTTTTCTATGAGTTACCAATAGATTCTTTATATTTTTAAATTAGACATAATATAATTTTAATTTCTCTCTCTTCTTTTTCTACTCTTCTTGCACAAAAATTTTAATAATAATAATAATAATAATAAATTTTAATCTTAATGACTTTAATAAACAGTTGGTCCTTCTTTCATAATTGTTATTACTTATATGAAAATTATTTTAACTTCTATTAGAGATTTATTACTAAAAAAATATGCAAACGAGAAATATTACTCATAAATAATGTATAAATTTGAAGTGAGGATCTAAATTCTCTCTTTCTCTTATTATCTAGTTCTAAATTTTTTTCCTTCTCCGTCCTACGAGATTGCGTGACTATCATGAAAGCATAATATCTGTCGTGATTAGCATCCTATTTGTAACTTGTATATAATATCTCTCGTGATAAATATATACTTCAATTTACCAAGTTTCCTTATTTGTCCCAATTATAATCGAAATCCTTAATTATCGTAAATGCGCATGACAGAAAAATCACCGGAAACCGCGCATTACGGGACAGGTATACTTTCTTTTCTCAGTCTTTCCTCATCATGTGACAGCCGGACTCAATCAATCAATCGTTGAACGCAAGGTGCATAAGCACACTCACTTCCGCGGAAACGCCTTTCGAAAATGACTCGCAGCTTTTACGTCATAGTACGATAAGATTCAAACGTTTTCATCTCGTTTTACAGCGTAATTCAAAATGTAATTAAGAATCACGGTCGATGGAGTAGCATGCGCGTAGATACACGATTTTATGCACACGTGCGTGCGGGGCTGAACGAGAGAAACATAAATCTCACGTGAAACAAGTATTAACCCTTAACGTGGCTCTCCGTGAGTTTGTAATTACATTACGCGTAAATAAGAGGTACTCACGCTCGATACTCGTTCTACTCACTTGTTGACTTTTGGCACTAGTGGCTCGATCCTGCAACAGAAAGAAAAATGAATGCGCGTGATTATAATACTGATGTGACAAGTATTGGCGCGATTATATCGATCAAGTAATTATCTTTGCGATTTGTACCTCGCGTTATGCACGATATATTGCCATCAGTAGCAAGAAAAAAATCATTAAAAATGTATAATATAATATGCAGCAAAAATTACGATAATAACCGATATACATTTATATGCATTAATGCATCTATAATAAACCTATCAATATACTGTACTATAATTATGCTGCGTTTTGAAGAGTTCGATAGATAAAAATTATATATTATATATATTTATATATAAAAATTATATATTATATATATTATAAATTATATATATAATAATTTTTCACATTACCAATAAATGGGCGCGGAATCAATATTTGTATGCATGAAGCTAAGACGTATCATTTTATAACTTATAAATAATTTAAAGTTCTAAAATATTATTTTCAGTTTTACAGTTTTTGACAGTTTAAACAAATAATTATTTTTAAAAATAAATTATTTAAAAAATATTCTAATATTGCTAATAATTAAAATTTTAGAAAATGCATAAATATATTAAGAATTACATGAGAAATATTTGAGAATAAACAGAATTCTTGAAAATTGATTAGTATTTCTCGATATTCTTACATATGCGTATTTGTGTTCGTGATTATTTTATATTAATCTGTTTTTTTGTTTTTAAAAATATAACTTTTTAGAATTCACATAAAATGAATCTTTGAAAGTCTGACGAAAAATAATAAGAAAAATCTTACAAAATAAAATGTAGGAACTCGGCATCTTATTTTACCCTGAGGCAATTTTTTTGTTTAATGACCAGAACCATTTAAATCACAAGCTTCTATATATTATACTAGGCTGCTAATATGATTATCTTCATATAGTGAAATGTGAAACAAGGGCAGCCATTTACATTTAGACAGAATTTATATCGGGAATTTGATCGTCATTTGATAAGAAGTGATTGTAAAGTTACAGTAAAAAAATCAAATATATACATGTGTATAATCTAGAAAGAGTTATAATAAGAAAATCAAATTGAAAAGATTCAAAATTGCTCAAAAAATTAAGCTGTAACATTGTTGTTAGTAGTCTAATATAATATATAGAAATTTATGTGTTTTAAACTATCAAAAAACTATTGAAAATAAAGCCAAGACTCCCAATTGTTTATAAGTTTCCACGAAAGGATACGTCAGCTTTACACTTACGCAATACTTCGCTTGCAACATGTATTCGCAATGCAGGCAAGAGTTTGGTAACATCTATAAATAACTACATCTATAAATAACTCAAATCTGATCGTTAATATGTTCATTCATATTCCGGATCGTACACATAAATAATCGTAAATAACTAAATCTATATGGTATGCAACTGTGTTCTAAGAGAATCGATCTTAAACATAAATTCTCGTAAAAAAAGCCAAGCCGATGCAGCTCACGCAATCTGTCTGACGTGTTTGCATTTCGCATTCGTCGCGTGGACGGCGTTGCACCTTTTCTTGGGAAGAAACGTCGGGCGAATGACGAGAAGAGGGAAAAGTGCATCGCATCGCGTCGCGCAAATAGATGCAACGGGCTGCATCGCGAAAAGGAGGAAGGAACGAGAGAAAAACGAAGACGGAGTAGTTTGTAGCCTTCGTGCCTTCGTACCTTCGGTGCCTAGGCGACTCCCGTGAAACCTGCATAGCTAATTTGAATAATTTCCTAGTTTATAGGACGAGCACAGTCGGATCTGGTGTCATATCTGGCACGTAGCGCCGCTCCATCAGTCTGGTCGACGCATCGGCGACGTGTACGAGTCTTTTACACGGCATTTCGTCACATTAACTCACGCGTAGCGTTAAAATTCCCCGCACGACGGATAACACGATGGAGAAAACATTGTTCCCGTCATACCTGATCTCCCTTCCTCTCTTTTCCCTTTCTCTCTCTTTCTCTTTCCCCCTCTTGCTTCTCCTTTCGCGCGGCTTGAAGATTTATGAGCGTAATGACATCGTACATCAGTCGCGGAAGCAAGGCCTCTGAGCGAAACTTGATTAACCCATTACGTTACGTTATATGGAGCAGCTACTTTATAATCGCGCGAGATGAAGAGAGTCGATAAGACGAATACCATGAGAATATCATGACAGTCGGTCCCGCCGTTATGTTAAACTCTTGGAAACATATTTGCCTCTGGCAGACTAGTATAATATCCTTCGCAGTCCATAAGATACAATGCTGAGGGCAATTTTAGAATTATATTATTTGAATAGATAGATATATTATTTGACATTAATTTTTCCTTAAATGAAAATCTGTCGAGATACGAATAACTTTTACAATCACACAAAGTTGGATTTTTTCGCGGATTAAGTTATAAAGACAGAATTTAAAAACAGAAATAGATAACGAATCTATCTCTCGGTTTATTTCAAATAAATTGCTTCAACATTTGAATTTTGATCCGAAGTTTAATGATTAATTTAATGTAGATTAGCATAAGTTGCAGAAAAAAATGATAGTAAATTTATTTAAAAAAAACGACTTTATACGCAAACCATAAATTTCATTTCTAGTCCCAGATCTCTCCGGGGATTGCACCGATCTAAAACAATGAATCTCCGCGAGGAAAATAATTCTGGCGATCGTGCGCAGCTGCGAAATAATTCATTCGGCGTTTCCGCAACGGGCGTTTCGCAGTACCAGCGTGTATTGCTCGGCGTGCATTGCACGACTGATATCTCGTCTCTCGTACTTGGGTACCGTGTGCGAAACCCTGACCGTACGTGGCAGATAACGTATGGGCTTTCGTGGATTTTCCTGTTTCTGCCGACGCTCAGATAAGGGAAGGAAACAGGAAACGACGGCGCCGAGGACGTTGCACGTGAGGTACATGCCCGATGAAAGCGAGCCGTTTTATCGCGGCGCGAAGGGAAATGAGTCGTTAAAACCGCGATTATTTTTCAGGTCTCGTCCTATCGCCATTCGCCGTTTGCCGTTCGACATTGCATTTAGTTTCAGAAAGATGCAGTTACAGAAGACAAAATTATATATATATTATGTACAAGATAAATTGTAACCAATTGTATAAAAAAATATTAAAAAACGCAAATAAAAGTTTTATAATTTTGGAAAATATGATATATAAAATAAATTGTTTACGTCGTGTATTTTACCTTGACATATCAACGTCACACAACGGTATTTTAAAAAAATAATAAATATCTTATTTTTATACAAATCGATTCTTATAAATATTCATATAAAAATATTCAAATAAAGTCACTGGAAAGACCATATAATTTAAATAATATTTTATAATTTATTTCAATGTCATATGCGTCATATAAAATTTAAAGTATCTCATATCCACTTTTTAATGATCTTATCATAATATTTTATATACTGAATAATTAGGTAAATTGATTAACATAAAAAATTATATGTAAAATATTCGTATTATTCTACAAATATCGGAAAAAGTTTATTTTAATTATATCAAACATTATTACTTTTTTTTTTAAATAAGGAGCTTTTTGTATCTTTTAGAATAGAGAATATTTACAATGTTTGATATTTTGATCAAAACTACACATATACAAAAGTATGTCCAAGCGAGGACGACATCTTCACCACGTGTTTCCGTTCTAGGAGAGTATCTTACCGTCAGCGAACTCATCGTTGCGCCTAGCACCGTGCGGGAACAATGTTTTGCGATGCGTATTTCAGTGCGTGTACGCACCGGAGGGACGAGCCTACGACGCGTATAGCTACATCCGTACGCGCGGGCGTGCATCGGGAATAGCTGCAAGAGAGAGAGAAAGAGAGAGATAAAGAGAGAAAAAAAAGAGAGAGAGAAAGAGGGAGAGAAAAATAGAGAGAGACGACCGGCGACGCGCTCGGTAAGCTACGACGAAGGTTATCTCACGGCGCGAATCTAAACCGTTTTACGTGTACGTAACTACCACCACACATTCTCGCGCACCGGAGTACATTGTCATTTTACGGACAGATAGGCCGTCGCGCGCGCGCGCGCGCTCGCAACGAGCAATGACGAGCGTATAATTTACGCGTCTAATTGCGCCACTATCAATTTCGCTCGCCGAGTGAGACATTAAGTCGTGATTCGCTAACGAGAAACCATCGCGTTTGTTTTCACTTTTTTTTTTAATTTGCAGGATTTCCCTGCAAATTGCGTGAGGAAAATAAGAGGTTATAACTTTCGAATATATAAAACAATACAGAGGAAAAATAATTCATCTCCTTATCGTTATCTTCATTTTCTATCATCCATTTTTATGAAATGTACCGATGTCAGACATTATTTTCCGAATAGGAATAAATTTTTCAATCATTTTTATGATTTTTTTCTTGTCAAAAATTATATTTGAATATCATTGTTTATATTATAATTAAAAAATTTTTAATCGGCTATTGATTCAATAAAATTGACAAATGGAAGACGTTGCCGGGTTTCTAATTCGAAAGATTCCAAATTTTTCAATCATTTTTATGATGATTTTTTTCTTGTCAAAAATTATATTTGAATTATCATTGTTTATATTATAATTAAAAAATTTAAAATCGACTATTGATTCAATAAAATTGACAAATGGAAGACGTTGCCGGGTTTCCAATTCCAAATCAGTTAATTACATAATTGTCTTTTAATTATTGAGCTTTAATTTCGAAACAAGCGTCGTTTACAAATTCACATGTTCGCGACAGCTGATGTACTCGTACAATGCTTATATTGTATCTTCAAGGCTGAAACCTCAGGAATATGTTAAAAAGAATCGCGTTTCGGATTCCCGTTAAAACCGACCATGTGAATTCGCGCGTCAAGGTCTCGAACGTTCAGGTAGAGAAACCACGAGTTAGTCGAGGCTCGATTGTCGTTGATCCGATCGTCGGCCGTTAGCATAACATTATACACATGACGCAATCGGCATAACATAAAGGGGGAGGGGGAAGGAAAGACGGCAAGAGACGGGCTACAGTCGTAAAGAATCGACAAACGTACATATATGTACGTTGCAGGATTTAATTACATCGTTGCGGGGAAGAGTGATCGCTGGAACTAGCAGTGTCACGCCTTTTAATCCGCGGACACCTCGGTTATTACTTCCCGTGGCTTTTTAAACTTGTCACCGCCAGCCAGCCGCCAGCGGGCGTAAATAATGCGGCTTTCTCCGTTCCGCCGCATTTAACGGCTACCCTCCTCGACCCGCGCGCGCAAACGCCCATTACTGCATTATTTATTAACAGTATGCGTGATCTTAACTCACGCACGCCGCTCGAGATCGCCCCCGTGATCATTTCCCCGTCACGCTTGACATCGGCTTGATCGCGCAATTTTCCTTCTCGCAAAAATAAGGATGCAAATAAAAAAAAATGAGAAATTTCATTTTATTTCGTCTCACAATTCTTCTCAATGGAAGCTCCAAAAGTGAAAATTTGTGAGAGAGACCTTAATACGCTTATGCTTATCTCTAATGACATCAATATTCCATTATCTTCTATTGGATTTTATATATTTTTCTAATATTTAAAAATAGCACAGATCAATAATGGATTATCCGAGGGATCGATAGATTAAAGTCTTATCGATCGTATAAAGCGTATCATTTATAAATTGAATAATAGTGAGGAGTGGATGAAGGATTTAATCTATGAGCCCTGATTATAGATGTCGTAAGAGACAGACTAACGTATATATTACACTTATCGTTGCAGCTCTAATGTTTTTCGTCGATAGAGAGATAAAAGTTTGAAGATACCTAATTGGATAAACGTGATCACGTCGCACACGTGTCGCGTTTTCGCAATCTGACCTAGAAAGTGTCGAGCAATCGTTAATTTTATCGGGACTGATAGACGAAAGGATGCTGGAAAGTGAAAATCAGCAATGACGGTTAATGAAGCCTAGTGTGGCGAAAGTACTGTTAAATAACTTTTTTCATCGTCATTGCAAAAATTCGCGGATCATTAATTTCCAGAAAGTAGCGCGCCGCGACGTTAATTGGCACGATGTGCATTTACGCCTGGTCATCATAGTTTTGACAGCCTGACAAATTTCTAGAGAAAGGAAATTGTCGAAAGAGAAAACGAAAGGATTTTAAAAAAGAGCGAATGTCCCTCCTCCCCTTCTTCCCTTCATCTTTTTATTCGTAAAACGAAAGTTTAAGGAATCTTACTGCGAACGGTCATTACAATTTATTACGACAGAAGCCATGAAATATCACTAATGAAAGTATGTAGAATGTACTAACAAAAATATAATTGCTCATGATAAAAGATTATTCTAAAATAAATCGCCAAGATTTTTGTATACATTCAACTCGACGTTAATGGTTCATAAAAATTTGACGGACGCTGTCGTTTTTTTGATAATCTTTTAATTTTGCAAAATTAAGTCCTCGTAACACATTTCATCAAGCTTCATGAAAATTAAAATAAATTAAATTTATTACAAAAAAATATAATATTTTTAGAATTATTTATAAATATTTTAAACATCGTATTTTTTCCTTTTTTTTTTTTATATAAAACATGGAATCCAAATCTTCGTTTGTCTAGTGGTAACTCATCACTACGTACAAGATTTTCCTTATCGTGCAAAAGAATCGAATATATCTCGCGAGACACACCAGGGTTCGCAAAAGAAAAGAGAGAAAAAGAGAGAGAGCGAGTCCAAAGGCGAGACAATCCGTACCCTCCTTTCGTTCTGCTTCACGCACTCCCGCGTGAAGAGCAAGGGCGGCACACAGGACGGAGCGTGAAAGAAGGACGCGAGCGCAGGACGAGGAGAGATCCGCAAGAGAGCACCCGACCTCCACCTTGGTCGCCACGCATCGTGGAATTCGCATTCGGGGAAGAAGTGCTTCTACCGTGTCTCTCACCTCACCTCACCTCACCTCACCTCGCCTCACTTCAGCGCTTGCTGCTGTTTTGCATTTTACACTGGCGTCGAGATTTGGTCGTTAGATTCACCGATGCACTACCCTGCCTTCTCTTCCCGGACGCGCAGCATCGTTCTCCTTCAGAAACGGATCTACGTTATATAAAATCTTTTCCTTATCAATATCTTCAGTATTTTATTTAATTTTTCATTCGATGAGTTCAAGTTTTATCGTGATTATATCGCTATTATTTTATTTTACATACAAGTTCTTAACCGACATATTTATTAATAATATTATTGAGTTTAATACAAAAATACGCATTTATAATTCTTGATCTTTGCAAGCTTTTTTTTAAAACTGATTGATTTATATAATTTTGTTCATTATATATTTTATTAAATTCATATATTTTTTAACTCTTTTATCTTTCTTTCTTGATTAATTTATCGGTTGCTATTTGAAGAATTACAAATTACGCGAAGAAGTTAAAAATTACGCGAGTAGTGATTATAATAAAATTAAAGTTGCATGAAAGTAATCCTTATCTTGTTTCTAAGGCCTTTATCTTTGGTTCCCCTCCGACTTTTCCCCATTATCTTCACTAAAGGATGCAACGCTCCGACCCCCCGTTGCGCTATATACTCACGGGACTTTTACTACACGCACGATGCATTCGTAAGCCTCGCGCAGCGAAAACGCATCGGCCCTGAAAGTGCGTCAAACTCGACGCACCGCGGGGCACGTACGCCACGCGTGGAAAAACTCACATCCCGAGTTTCCGTCGATGTGAACGTTCGAACGACGCGAGTTGTCCGGCAAAAAGAAGTTGCCGCACTCTTGCTCGTTTCTCTCATTAAAATTATAATGAAGCAATGCGTTCTCTACAAATAACTCCAAGATTAAAATCTATTTTAGTAGTTTTGTCCGAACAATATTTAAAGTTGGACCGAATTAAAATTTATATGTTCAGTAATTATCGCTAACTCGCAATAAAATAATATAGACTGTTTATCGAGTTTAAAACGCAGAAAAAAAGATATGACACGTATCTCATGACCATTATCCGATAATTGGTATTTTGCAAGACAAGACGTAATGAGACACAAGAGATATAAGATAATATACTGCAATAGTTTCTTCTATTATCTCTCGCATGTATTTCGCGACAAAGCTATGATGCGAGCGATTATCTAACACGTCGTCTGAAGAAAATCTCTAGCTAGGTAACCCACTAAACTATAAGGAAGACGAGCATGCAACGAGGAGACAATGGTCCGCCGAGAGTACTCTGTACTTTGCAGTGACTTGGTGCGCGTGCAGGAAATTGCATTGTGGAGAAAGCTAGTCTCACCTACAGGACTATCTTGCTGCTATCCCTATTTCTCTTTCCTCTGCTTCTCTCTCTTGGTATCTTTATCTCGTTCTCTTGGATCATCTTATTTCCATCTCGCCAATAATAATAATATAGTTGCAACCGACCTTGTTCGCAAATGTCGTATCGTTAAACAAGACGAAAAGAAGATATTATGGGAAAGGAAATATTAAGAACGTGGAGATATAAAATGTCGGTAGGAAAGAATGAAAGAGAGAGAGAAGATCTGGTTAAAATATCTCTGTTCTAGCAAAGTCAAATTTGTCGATAAAAGCGGTGAATTAGGGTCACGAGTTGAAGAAAATTATTTTATAAATTTGGAACTATTTATCATTTCTGGAAGCTTATAAATAAATAATAATTGCAGATCATTTTATTTTAAAATTTAAAAAATAAAAAGAGTCCAATAATTTAATCCTGAAGATTTTCCAAATTTATTTATTAATTCACTTTTTCCTTTTCTTTTTCATTCTCATCAAAATGCATTCTACTAAAACAGATGGAAAGAAATGTAATATTAATTTAGCTCGCTTTTCTTCAGCAAAATTTTTTCCCGCATTACATCCAAGTTTTTTTAATTTTATTTGGACGAGTTTTTTTATTTGGACTTTATATAATTTCTTTGAAATTATTTCTTCCATTAGATTAACTCAAACTGAAATTAATGCAATAAAAAGATACATACTTAAAATGTCGGTTCAATGAAAAGAGTGATAATCGTTAAAATAAAATATCACAATTATTAAATACAATCGATATAAATATATTTAATAATCTAATCAACAAATATTAATAGGCTTAATGGACCACGCAATAGGTCTAGAGTATGCGAAATACAGATTACTGTAGAAACATATGCTGAAACATGTATAATCAATTTATTAAATGTAACAAACGCTGCGTTTCGATCCACATCGGATCATTTTCAATGTCGTATAATGAAATAATAACCGTCGACATGGAATACAAATCAAAAAATGAAAACATAATAATGATATATACATAAGTTTTAGCAGCGTTTGTCACATTTAATAAATTGATTATACATGTTTCAGCATATGTTTCTACAGTAATCTGTATTTCGCATACTCTAGACCTATTGCGTGGTCCATTAAGCCTATTAACATTTGTTGATTTGATTTTATCATACGGACCATTTATTATCTATATATTTAATAATCTAGTTGTATCGTCACAAGGGGGCCCCGTTATATTTTTCGATAAAACATTCAATCGATAAAGACCGTGATATGAATACCAAGTCGCTTTTCGGCGCATTCCTTGCGCGACTAATTAGCCATTAGTTAGCAATGGACATCGTCTGCTTAGAAACAAGAAAAGATGGGATATCCCGCGTGAGTTTCCGCCGTACGTACCGTACCGAATCGCGGTACCTACGTAAATACGAAGGAACGCGCCACGCTACCGAGAGAGCCAAGGCAGAGCCACTGAACGGCCGCAAAAAACGAGAAATGGGGATCGTTCGGAGCATCGCTTCTCACATGCGGAAGTACCTTGAATTAGTGATACTCTCTCGTCGCCGCCGCTGTCGTCATCGCTATCCCCCGCTGTCGTCGACCTGATATCCGTGGATCCGCGCGCTCGCTTGCAAATTTGCAGAGACCTTCCTCCAGCAATTAATGATAGCCGTAAACGGGAGAAAACAGGATTCCGGAGCATGCACGCACGCACGCATGCACGCACGCGATGGAAAATCTTTCCGCTTAATTAGCCGAATGGTGCCGACCTTAGGAAATCCGCTGGCAGATTCGCGCCCTTACCGTCGCTATAGAGATGTAATTTTATTTATCCGTACTCGGCGAAGGGTTCTAATTGCTCGGATAATTAATAAATCAACAAAAATGTTCTGTCAATCGAAAACGATTTAAACAAGTAAATATTTTTTATTTCTGTATCGTAAAACTTGAAAATTTAACACGCACTCGAAATCAAAATTCATTGGCCAATTGTTTATTTAATCCATTAAATATATATATTTCTGTATTATATATATTTATTACTATTATATATTTTTCTATTATAACTTGTGAAATATTCTATGATGATTCTCTTAGATGAAAATGCATCAACAAAATCTTAATTAGATAATAATTTAATGAGTTATCGTTTATGTCAGTTGAAAATATTTAATGAATCGAAAATAGTATTTTGTTTGTCAGATATAATTAATAATTAACTGTAATACAATCATAATAGTGATATTCCGTTCACTAAAAAAGATAGACATGATAAAAATAACGGTACTGAATAATGTTACATCAGATCAGATAAATTTGATTTAATTTTTCATTCATTCATTCATTAGTATAAATGCAATTTATACTAATGAATGAATGAATGAAAAATTTCTCTGACTAAATGCGTTAATTTGATATTAGTTTCCAAATAAGTATATATACATAATATTAAATACATTATAGCTATTTAAAAATATTGCTAGCAATATACACAAGGTAAAATATTGAATATTATTATACCATTCTCGACCACATAATTAGAGAAACTAGCAAAAATAATTTATGTCAAATGTATAATTTTAAATGTCAATTCAGAGAGGGAAAGATTTAGCCAACATATACACTCATTACATTAGAACTACGTTGTGTAATTGAATTTCCATAGTTAAAATTACAAACGATTGATCGCGATGTAGTTTGTTACATTTCTATGCTCTCCATGCATGACAAGGCAACGAGTACATATGGATATGTTTAGGAGCAAATTTAGCAAACTACATCGTAGTAGGATCATTAATAAATTACGTAAATTTATCAGCGTTTATAGATTATTAATGCGATTTGCGACTGACTCGGATGATCCGCGTACCATCAGACGCGAAACCATTGGATACCAATTCGAAAGGAGATCCGTGTCTCTCCTCTTACTCTCTTCCCCTAATAGCACTCAGATCTATTGCCTTTCTTCTTTCTGGCGTAACGTGGTTTCGCTTGCTCGTTGATTTCACGGCGAATAATTTAATTAGTCGGAAAGATATTGTTTCGTTCCGGGAATCTAGTCTACGAAAAATGCCTCTTTGCAATTAGTTTATTTTTTTCTACGGACGACCGCTGTCAGCGTAAAGATTGCTAGATAATTCAATTTCCTTGAGAGATTAATAACGCACTGATACGTTATCCGATAACGAAACGAATGAGCAGATACTTATATAACAAATAATGATTTTTGTCGGATGAAGGACTGTTTTGTCGATCTATTCTGACCATGATACACGCGAAAAGCTAAACGTAAGCAATTAAACCGAAATACGAGAAAGAAAATGAAATGCATAATTAATAACAGCGTACTCTCGAAACGATGTATATACCTGTGGCAGGTAAACGGCTAACGATCAGAAGCCATTGATCTGCAAACGTCGAAGACTGACGTTGTCGGTTCAGATGCAATCTGCTCCCGACGACGAAGCAATCTCTTTTACGCGAGAGGCCATCGACGTATCCCGTTACTCTCGCTGGTAATGATCACGTTGGCCAACAATAATTAACAGAGCCAATTCAATGCTCATTAGTCAGAGTAAATACGTTGTATATTCGGGCCACGATGATTTAATGCACACTAGACTGGGATGACGCTCGTTGAGAGATGCGTGCGTGCGGGTAATAAGCGAAGTCGCAAATATACGGTGGCGCAATACCGCGAGAAGCTGTTACCGCATATTACCGAGAGGATCAAAAACAGGCGCATGCAAAGATGCGAGGAATGGCGTAATGTCGTTCGACGTAATTTCCCCTATATCACCGTAATGTCGCGCCATTTTTACGCACGCGGATATAATCGCTATATACGATACACAGAGAAAAATGTATACTGTATATTCAAGTAAATATTATTTATTTTAAGTATATCACAAGTTTGTATATCCGCAAATATATCATAAGTTCACCACAAGCATTAAATTTAATTAAATATATTCTGAATTTTTTTGGCGTAAAGTAAAGTTTGATTTTTCTTTGATACAACTTTACAATATTCCTGAGGAGAAAATAAATTCTTCTTTTGACTACATGATAATGAAATTTTCTAACACTTGTGATGAGTATATTTTAAGACTATTATCAAGAATATATTCTCTTTGTTGAAGAAAACTATTACTTAAAAAAATAAAAATAAACGGAGTAATCGCTTTTCTTGGCAGTAGAATGATATTTTTCTCTGTGTACGTACTTGAACCGAAATGTCATAATAGTGTTCAATCTAAATACAAATATTGTCTGCAAGTGCTCGATGTATCCAGTAAGAGATTCAAAATATATAAATTGAAAATGCAGATTATACATTCATGTTTCTTCCCGAAATGTCAAACATGATTATTATACGCGCGATATACGGAGTTCAAAATTTCACGTATTATTATCTACAGTTAGGACAAAACTTTAAACGTGTGCGAAATTTAGAAAAGTAAGTATTACCGAAAATACCTCACACAACACACATATACATGAGCATAATCATGGACACGCGTAACCGTACATTAAATATGTGTGTGGGAAGATGCCTCATAGAGACGACGGAGGAGGTGAAAGGGGAGGAAGGCACGTACGCGCATATACGTCGTAGCTGCATCGACGCCGTCGTCGCCGGTGACCTTTTAAGGTGCCGAAGGGTACCACCTTTCTTCACCCCGTGACAGCCCGCAACGCCGGCAAAGGACATTCCGGGACGATAAGAGGAGGCCCATAGCGTAACAATGCCGGTAGCCGTTTGCGCTCACGCTCCTCTCCTCTCGGTAATGGGAGGGATTCTGTTTCCTGTTGAGGCTACAGATCGCGCATACTAAACCCCGTCGAAGCTACCGTTAGCATCTAGTAGTAACCTCGCCAGATAAACAGGCCTTTTCCTAGAGAGTTCTCTCTCCCTCTCTCTCTCTTTCTCTCTCCCTTTTTCTATTGGCTCGCTCATACATACATACTAACGTTAGTGAGACGGAGACCGGGTTTCCTCTCGTGCGTTACGTTACCAACACGCGTTAGCTTTGCGTATGATAGGCGCCAGAGTGGCACATTAGGTACTCGTGGGCAATAAGTACAGCCACAGTGCATATATTTCTAATTTATCTTTTGACGCAGATTTTTAGACAGATACTGGCAAATTTATCGCTTTTGACAGCCAAGCTATTTACGATTCAAATTTTCACTTCTTATATGCTCAGCAAAATTTATATTAATACTTTATTAATGTTAATAATAATATTATTATTATTATTAAAGTATTAATAATAAATTATTATTACTCGTGTTATTCTTTTCAAAATTGACTTAAAAAATGTTAAGAATACTAAAACAATATTGCTAATACGATATCACTGAGAGAAGAGTATAGAATAGATTATCGATCCGCGAATCAGTTCCATAAAATTGCCTAATGTTCTCTCAAAACGCACATTACAGATTCCCCAGCATAAAATCTTTACGCATCCCTCTCTTGCGCTTTCCTTCTTCACGTTCTCTTTCTTTCCTCGGACGAGCTGCTTCCTCCTTCTTGATTTCTTGCCGCGGATCTTAATTCACAAGTCTTCCGCTGCAAATTGCACTCAAGATTGCGTATCGACCGTTTAACCTCGCTAATTGCGCTAAACCGAATTTTAACTGCGGTAAATGCATTGCGCGCGGTAACCGCGTCCGCTAGATAATTCACGTAGATACTTTTATCTCGCAGCTGCGTAAGAAGTACAATGGTATGAGATAGTTGCTCCAACATAGCGTTAAGAGAGTTACAACTTCAGAATTAGATTATATTAGCGATTATATATCTCACAAGTACGAAGTTTGTTAAAGAAAAGTTTATTAAAATTATACATTAGACAAAGGATATTTATGTGTAAAATAATCCTCTTAGCGATGTTCCGGTAAAGCTACAATTAAAAATGGAAAAGATTTATTGCAAGGAAGTTAGTTGCGTTTATCAAACCGTAATCGCGTGCGGAAGAGTTCGCGCGGATGTAATAAAAAAATATTGCATATGATAAGAGATTACATCGCGATATCGGTCCTTTAGGACCATTGTGTCGGCGAAATTACGTAAAATATATCGTGCGTTGTACGAAGGGGCGACTGAATAGATAAATAAATGGATACCCCCCGTATAGGAATAGCCGGAGTCTGTGGGGCCACTAAGGAGTGCACTACTGGCTCGACTGAACAATGGGGCCCCTCACTATAATCGGAAGTAAGTCTTGTTAGCGTAATGCGTAACTGTACATGGTGAGCGGCTAATTTCGTATTATATCCCATTAGGTATCGACGGATTAAGGTCTTGGGATCGCGCCGTACATCTTCTACCGTCTTCCTCTATCCTTTCCGCGCCATCTCTACGAGGAAATCCTCGATATTACACATTTCATTAGCCGACTCGTTATCCGATTCATCGACCATCTTTATATACATCCTGCGAATTTTTAATATTTATATATATATACTGCGTCATATATTTCTTTCTTCGTATAGTATCGATAATATTCCAATTTAATAGTCTCCTTTTTTTATAAATTAATATTTCCTAATTAATTAATGTTATGCATAGAGGAACAATTTTATTCTAAATTAGCTAATAATTATGTAAAATAAATATTAGCTAATTTCTACATATAAAAGTTAGCTAATAACTATATAAAATCTATAAGATATATTATAATATCCTCTTAGCGATGTTCCAATTATAATTGATATTAATATTATAATTGACATGATATTAATATTATAATTGACATGCTCTGATGAGATAGCCAGAAATTAACAATATGTATAATTTTTTTTCTGAGCTTATCTATGCAAGTCATTATTAAGATCCTGAAATCGTTTAAATCGAAAATGCATTGCTTTTCTCGGTGATAAATTATTGTGATAAAGTACGTGTTAACACGACCGGAGTATTTTCATATCGAAATGTCGTAGACAAGATTGAGGAGTGACTTGCAATATTTATCTCAACATAAATTGCTGAATGAACTTTACATGTATGGATCCGTCATAAACATCGTGATGCATATCTTGATACGCCCGCTCATAACCATGCTACACAGTAGCTGCGAAAACAATAGGTAATATGTATTATGTACAGTTGTAATAATAATGTAGGAAAGAAACTCATGAAGCATTTAAATCACGTGAATCTTGATACGAAAGCAATGTGCTCGAATAAGTTATGAGAATGAAAAATTACAATTATTGCACTTTATTTATGCAAAATTTTCGATATTCGTATCTAAATAAATCCTATATTATAAATCTATGTATCCTAAAATAAATATTAATATGATATATTTTTAAGAAATGATAAATTTTTTATTAAAGAATTCTACTCTTCTCCAAATACAATCTAATTCTGTGATATATGTACAAATATATATTTGCTTTGGATATATCCTTTTTATTTTTCTTTTAGACAATTATTTTTAAAAAAGAAATCAAAATAAAAACAATATGTTATATTTACGAAATTTATGCATATTTAAGAAATCCGTATAGTTTTCCGATTAAATGTGTGGCAAAAAATGTATCCGCAAGCGCATCTCGACGCAACTGTGCATCTTGTAGTACTGGCATTTAAATGTTAGTTCTATCTGCCCGATGATATTTTATGCCACAGTATGAGAGGCCGCATCTCGCACCGTTCGCCGGCGTTCTGTACAATTTCGAAAGTTAAATGTCAATGAGCAGTGCCTGTACACGTTATAGGCTGCACCCGATCGCATGTTTGTTGCATATATCGAACGTTGTCATCCTTTTTAATGCATTTTTTGCGACGTATCTTGCGAGAAATATTTAATATTGCAGTAGATTCATAATTATTATGTGATAATTTGAACATCGTATACATTACACACATTTTTCATTCATTTTTGATATTTTAAAATTAGAAAAAATACTAAAAAGATAATACAAATATACATATGTACAATATTATTAAACTAACTTATATTATAAACTAAGTTTTAAATCTTAGTTCTACGAAAATAGGATTTAAAAGAATTTATTGAGATTCGAAAGTTTAAAACATTCGAAATTCCAGGTCAGATTCATCGAAGTAGGTCTATCAAATCATCAAGTGAAGCGACAATATTATTTTTAGAAAACATTGTTCCATTTTCATTAAATCGTGACACGCTTCGTGGTTCCATGAACAATCGAAGAAAGCGACGGAGATATCTTATTTTTCGCATTCAGCTTTAGCGATTTATCGTGTTTCATTTGCATCACTTAAAACGCAAACTCAGCAGATGAGCAACAAAATCTCGAAGAAAAAGAAGTGTCTCGCACATTCATTGTTTCTCGATTAATTATATATTTCCCGGATATTTATTATTTTTACTTTTCAAAATTTTCAATATGTTGGAATAATTTAAAAATATAATACATCAATGTTCTATGACATACGTACACATTTATACGTACAAAATAAAAGATGTAGTATCGCATTTTCTCTGTCACAATCATCGGATTACTAATCCTATCTCCTTACGCGTCTTGCAAAATGACATTACATAATTATCTCCCATCCATCAATCTCGGAGATATATAAAAGTTTGCTGCGCGATAAAGTCGAAAGGAAAAAGAAAGATGGGTCATCGAGTTCCAGAAGCGTGTATGAAACAATAATAAAAAAAGCGAGGCACGCGCGCGCGCGTCTCTAACAGACAAACGTCCTGAAAGTCATCCCGATGTAAGGACAAACGTACTACTCCCAGTAAGGTCACCCAAGTAAGGAGTTCGGCTCGGGATGCAGCGCGCGTACGTGCATTTCCGCGTTCACACCGACTGTGAGTCGCCGCGAGAGCGTCGCCAGGTCGTAGGTCGAATATTCGATAGGCAAACGCCTTAGTTAACGGTATTCCAGCCGGGTGCCTCCCCGGAGGTTTTGACAATCCGCATCGTGGATAATCGCGCCCGCAGCATCTGGCATACCGCGCACTCCTGCCGAGGATCGGCGCAGTCTCGCGGATGACCGGACGACGACGAGGAACGACGAGATAGAGAAAGGCATCGAGTGGAAGAGAAAGAGAAAGAAAGTGGGAGAGAAAGAGAAAAGCAGAGGTAAAGTGGGCGGCGGATGCCGTGGAGAAGAGACGAAGAGAGGAAGAGGATGCGCGAGCAATTGGCATACATCGGAGGACCCGGACGAGAGGCGTGTGCATATCGAGAATTCAAATAAATCACTAATTGAGGATATTTATCCTTTCGCGTCAGTAAGATGTTCCGAGTATCGTGTATGTAAGTAATTCACCGTATGTGTATGTCGTTCTTCTCCTTCCCCAACGCATCAACACATCGCAAGTGTATTTTTTTATCGGTTTAAATAGCTACTTTGATTATTGGCAAGCATCGAAAACATATCTTTCGAAGAGAGAGAAAGATATTTGAAACATAGCTGAAGATCGAGCAATATGACTTTTATGTGACATGTTTACGCAGAATTGGAATTAATAATTTTTTTTAAATTGTTTTATGCATATATTGAGATCTATCAATGTGATTAATTTTAGTTGCAAATATTAGGCAAGGCTCAGAAAATCAAACGTCAAAGCATAGAATTATTTAAAAATAAAAAATGCAACTATTTTTCTCTCTTTCTTTGCATGCTGCGTTTAAACGATAGAAATCCACGCGTATATTCTACTTGCTAACGACGCATTCGCATCACATAGATTCACGTGATTCACGTGCACTCGCGCGGTGAATAAGATGCAGTGGGCCTACCGGTCACGAAATAAATTTATCTTTTCAAAGATACACGCGGAATCTCGACAATTCTGCTCAAACGCATCTCTGTCTGCTCGAAGATTGCCGCTTTTCCATTGCGACTTGGTATTTCCGCATAGTTTATCTGTGAATTATCTATCTTTTAATCAAGTGGAATTAATACACAGGCAATAATGAAAATAATTTATTCGGGATTTAAATCCGACAGTCGAAAAAATCCATTTGAAATAATAAATGTTAAATAACGCCAAAATTATGCCAAAATTTAAAAAATCAAAAGTTATTAAAAGGGTCTAAAAAGAAGACTTTTTAATATCTTAATTTTTTTTCTAATTTTATAGATTCGTAATCAAAAATACATTTCGTCAGATTCGTGAGAATTTTAAATATTTCGCCGCAAAAAATGCGACATCGACTTCTTTCTTCGAATAAGACAGCAGCCTTCCCGCGCACGTGCCTATGCGGTTATCGAGAAGGAGCGAGACAGGAGAAGGAAGAAGAAGGGAGATAAAAATGAAAAAGTCACTGATGCCATGCGAGCGACGTGACCTCTCGTCGGTGACCCCGGACGAACCGGCCAGCGGAGGACTACGAGGAAAGGGGGAATGTCAGACCTCAGGCTACATTCACAGTTCGCCGAAAAAGGCATCGCACACAACCAGCACGCCGATTGAGCCGATCGGTCAACGTATACACATACCTGGTTCGAGAACTCGTACTTTCCTGATTGCGGACAGGCGGAAGAATCGCCGACTGATTCGACGCCGCGAATGAAATTTGTCACGGAATCCTTGTATTTGACGTTTCCGCTACAATTTGATCGATCTATTTATGGTACAATGGTACAATTTGATTGCATTGATCGATGGAGAGAAATGTATGAAGATAAATTACATCGGCATAGAAGAAAATTGGTCCTTGAAAGGAGGTAATAAAAATATATTTCTAATGTTTATATTCTATCTCTTTCAGATTAAATTAATTTGATCGAAAAATAAAAGACAATAAAAAATGCGTTGAATGTAAAGAATGTATAAATTTTAAGTTTATCTGAATTTCATATGCCGAGACCTTTAAAAAATTATTTTCATTTATCGATTTTTCAAACATATTTAATCTCTCTCTTTCTCTTCCTTTCTCTCTTCTCAAATC
This sequence comes from Camponotus vicinus, assembly GCF_025532165.1. NCBI lineage: Eukaryota > Metazoa > Arthropoda > Insecta > Hymenoptera > Formicidae > Camponotus > Camponotus vicinus. The sequence continues at coordinate 4,633,513 of NW_028141981.1, read as the reverse complement.
GATTTGATATTTACCACGAAATATATCGAAAGTGCAATTTGTTCCCATGTTCTATTGGATGCAATAGGTTTCATGTTACAAATCAATTTATTCGATTTGAGCCGTTTTCTCCTTAGGGAAATAGTCTTATCGACCGATTAATGTCGCTCAATAATTGGCTGCAATCATTAATGAGCAGCGAAACTGGAATTGACAAATTTAAAATAAAATGCCAGTTACCTGATTATTGTTTATGCGCGTCTCGCCAGTTTTCCTCAACATAAATTGTTTAACTTCCTGCCTTCCTGTCTTTCCTAATATGTAATTCGTGTACTTGCTCAATCGAGTAAATTCCGATCGTTAAATCGAACAATTTCCATTCGATTATCTTGGTGATTTTTATACAAATATCATATAATGATTTAAAATTTCAATACTTTGTCATTTGCACGAATCATTATCAGTTAGTGTGTGAATATACAAAATTGATTAGTTTAGATAAAAAAATACTTCTTCTATTACCTTAATAAAATAAAAAGAAAATGAAATATCTATCAAGATACATAATATTAATTATTAATTATTAAATTATTAATTATTATTTGTAAGATATTCATTATTAGTTTCTTTAAAAATTATAAAAATTATAATGTATCTATGATAAAATTAAATTGGATAGAAAAAGAATTATTTAACTTCTAAATGAAGAATATTTATCTGCTAAATATATCTATCGTGGAAAACTTCACTAACTTCCGCATTATCGTTTGTCTTTGCCCCGTAACGCTCGGAGATAAAGAGGAGAGAGGAAAAGAAGGCAAGCCTCTGTCTCGTTATTTAGGCTCCAATTTGAACTTTAAAGCGATCATGGCGGCTTGCTGGGTCGCGGGAAAAAGTCACCTCGATCGGCATCGTCTAATGATCGATACGTTAATCGGTGACCTGGCCGAGCCTTGAATTACGGGAGAACCTTCTGGATACCGCGGGTTTCTGTAGCCGATATATCCTCCACTCACCGAGTATAAACCGAGTGCCTGTCAGTGTTACCTGCCATTCAGACAAATTCCGACCATTAAGCGTCGAACGTTGTGTTGCGGTTATACGAGCCCGCTCCTAAAGCCACGCTTCTAACCGAAGAATATGATGTTTGACCGTGGATTGACCCTTACGGTACCTCCAACGTCAATGGTTTAATTACGATAGAGTCATTTCTTCGTGTGGCCATTTTTGCAAACGATACATTCCACCCCTCTTTAAAGGTCAAAGCTGCATTTGGTGGATGGCGGCCCGTTCGCGTACACATAGATACAAAAAGATACCCGCACGAACTACCGATCATTCCGTCATTAACAATCTCACTAATTAGATAATTAAAATCCTAACTGTGTAGATGATGGATATTGATTAACACTAAATGGTTAGAGTAATGATCGCGATGCGGTAAGGTAGGAGGACTTTAACAAGACGGGAGGAAGTTTTTCAGGATGGAAAATGCCTGCATAGACATTCTAAAATAATTAGAAATTAAATATTTTATTCACATATACATGCGTACGCGCGTGTATGAATAATGTTTTACTATGCAAAACTGAATTCACTTAGCGATTTAAGTAGCAGGGATTTTTAATCAATATTAATTTTAATTTTTCAGGAATTTTACGTTAATAATTTAGAAAGAGAGAGAGATGCACACACGTGTTTAACTTATTAATTAATCCTTATGGATTTTAATTTGCTTTCACATAAAATTATGTGAGTATGATTATGATTTTGTAATTGATATATATTTCTAATATTGCATCAATCTTGCCTATTATTCTAAATATCTGTCCTCTAATCCGAGCTAACGTGGAGTCACTAACTCTGCCGACTAGCTGTCAGTGTACTTGCCGGTCAGACAAATTCCAGCCATTAAGCGTTCAAATGTCGTCGTCGCCGTCGCCGTCGTCGTCGTCGTGGCTATGAACCCGCTCCGAGGTCCCCGTGTGCTACGACTTCGTCGAGGGAATATAATGGTGGACCGTGGATTGACCCTTGCGGTACTCCCACCATCACCAAGGCAAGGCACCGCCATCACCTACGCCACACGAAGCACCGCGCCGACGACACCGACTCGCACGACCACCGACTTATCTGGTCGAGTCGAGAGAAAGAGAGAGAGACGCGCACAACGCCTATGTAGTTTACTTCGAGACTCGAGCTATACGTGCCGGGGTCATATTCTCATCGGCGATGCATGGCCGCCGGTACAGTCGACGGGAACAGTCGGTCGACTGGGACCGGCTGGCTTCGAAGAAGCGCGAGGAAAAAAGATCTGGCACACAGGTCAGTCGCGATTTTCAACGCTCGTAAGTTCACGCCATTCCATTTTGGCGCGTGAAAAAATTAGAGGATCCGAATGCAATCTTGGCGATAAAAAAGATGACGTTTATAAGACGCAATTTTATCATATTGTTTATATATTGTAACGAAGAGTTTTAAGCATTTCCTCGAAAATTAGCTAATTTAGCTCTAATTTGAATATACTCAAAGTTTCGATTATATTTATGCGTGTGTGTGTCACTATTTGAAAATATTGTTAATTAATTTCAAATAGATTTATGTAAATATAAGCAAAAGCTACTCTAAAAGACATGTTAAAGAAACAATAAATTTTAATTTTATATATTTCGTCTCTTCTTTAAATCTCTCGACTAAACCGGACCGAGTACGTCTTTAAGATCTCTCTTATCGGGAGAATCACAATTGGTAGTAACCTTGTCGAGTTTGAAAGAAGTTCATGGGTGAAGGTTATGATGATCACATAAATGACATTACAAATTCACCGAAGCGAATGATTATCTTTTTATTATTTTTAGATATTATGATTCAAAATGCTATTATATATTTAATCATTTAATGTTAAATAATTTATACAACGATATGTATAAATTATAAGACGAAATTTATTTATAAAAAAATTTCTTTTTTCTAATTTAATAATTTTCAATCGATGTAACAAAATATTCGAGAAAAAGAAATTTTTTAAAAATATACAGATTATAAATGTCAAACCATATATAAATCTATATACTTTATTCTTTTACGTTGCATTAAATTTCAATCTATTCTAATCATCAACGAATAAGAATCTAATTTCATGCGTATAACTTTTGCGATAACAACTTTATGAATCGCCCCCGCTTTGCGCGATCACTTTCAAAGAAGGGAAACACTATTCGATTGGAAATTTTTTACGATCCATTAATTCCGGAAGTAACGAGCCATTCTCCATAACGCTATAACTAACGCTATAACGCTAATCTATCGGATACGTATACATATATCCTTTTTTTCTACAGATATATTTGCTAGACTATTCTCGAATAATACGTCACTATGTAATTAATAATAATTAAAATAAATAAAATAAAAAAAGAGAAAGCGTGATGTTTCATAATGATTCCTTTTATCTCGACAATAATGTTTTTCGCGGATATTACAAACGAGTAGAATACTATAATAAAATATAATTATAGGTTTTACATACACATTACGTTTATAAATTTTTCTTGTATTTCTTAAAAAAAAGATGGAATAAAAATTATATTTATATTTGTTTAATAGGTTTATAATGAATATGAAGTTTATACTTTCAAAGAGATAATATAATAAGAAGTCATCGACGATTAAGAGTAACGAAAAAAAAAGATTGAAATAGATTAGAGATTAATCGAACATCGACGACTCAGTAAAAAACGTTAATGATTCGACTCACCGATGATGTTGTCGTTCTTCCTCTCTTTTTTCGCACTTGTTTCGAATGTTTTCAGCTTCTGAGAGAAAAACACAAGAAAAAGAGGTTAAGACAATTCAGATTATTTAGAATTGCTTAATGTAATGCAATATTTAAATTTCATTTTGATAATATGCGAGGAATTTCTTTCACCGTTATATGCGCTACATTTCTACCACTTGTATTCAATGTCAAATATATTCAGCTCTCTATCAATTATAGATACACGAAAATGCAAAGCAAGTTAATCAATCTTCGTTAATCAATGACTGTTAATAGAATAAAGATATAACTTATTATAGTGTCATGTATCTTTTTATAGCAAAAAATATTTCCAAACACTTTTCGCTTGTTACAATCATCTAATTAATCTTAGATTTGCTTCGAAATTAGAGAGTGATATTTTTTTCGCGAGTTAATTCGTAACATTTCTTCCTGTTGGCATGCCGCATTTTCCAACGAATATCGTTCTTAGCTGCGGGGAATTTGCGTTTAAAGCTGCGTGCTTTCTCGCATATTATCATCCGCACATTACTAAGACGCTTTTGACAAAGATTGATTGTGAACGGGCCCCCTGGCAGCTTTTCTTCCGGATTGAGTTAGATTGGCGAGTGTAATACGACGCCATTGGATAATCTCGCGGACCCGCGCTTAGATGAGGCACCGAGAGCCATATGATTCTTAATTTGGCGGCGAGCCAACCGACGATAACGGCCATCGAGGTATCGTTAACGAGCCGTTTACCTGTTATGCCTTAATTTATCCAACGACGCGACGGTCTCGTTGGTCACGACGATCAATCGTCGGAACTAAGTTTCTGCTTCGTTTGCGCCCTAGGAGGATCGTTAAACTGTCGTGTCCGATCACGCAAGGCGACTTAATAATTTTAAGTCGTGCCGCGCCGCATCGTTTCAAAATCATCTTTGACGTCTAAACGATCGTCTCACACGAAGTCGTATAATACTCACTACGGCACTCACGCCGTCCTTACTTAAGAGAAACATCGTGTGCAAAACCTGTCCAAAGCTTTCGAGAAGAAATTTTAAATTCGAACTCGAAGAATATTTGCTAAACTGTTTATATATGAATTATTCAGGATATTTGTCTAAGCTTTTTATGACAAAATTATCTGATTTTCCAGATATTTTTATTCAAAATTCCAGATAAAGAGAATATTTGAAAGATTTTTTAGAGCAATTTCCTAAAAGAAGATTTTTTATTGTCTAATGCTTTTCATTACTCATGAAAATTTTCTAATCTTTCCGAGATACAAAAGAAACGTCTGAGAATTTCAGATTTTTCATGTTTTCACTCTATTATTTTAAAATGTAGGAAGAGACGTAGAAACGCGACATTTTCACCAACAAGAATGGGAGAAGTCATTGAAAATCTGAAGAAAAAAATCAATGCGAATGCGATCATTTCGCACGACTCTCTCGGGAACTAGGCTGCCTCGTGGAATCTGGATCGAGAGTGTTCAGCAAGTCGACCCGTGTTATCGGCGCATTATCCGACCATACTGCACGGATACACCCACCCATGGTAGCACGCGTGCATAGTTCCGTGCGCGCACGTCTCGATACGGTTTCAGTTACCTAATCGCGTCGGTGTTGCACCGCGTCGACGGTTTTTACGGTACCTCCCTCGCCCTCGGACGCGGGACCAACGATGCATGAACGCAAACTTTACCCGTTCCATTGCATTTTCTACTCGGATAATCCGGTATCGAGACCCGCCGGCAGACCCCTTCGCGACCTCCTCGCCCCTTCGAAGTTTCTCAATCTTCGCCCCGCTAACACATTCCTGGCTCGGATCGTAGCATTTTTGCGGCGAGGGCGATAGCGCCGTAAGTAGCGGCGTATAAAATTGCTTGTACTATCTACTTGTCTCGGCAAAAAGCGGCGCGGGCTGCGATAAATGCGATGGTCGAAGCGCCCGACTGAAAATCACTGATACTATAATGCAAGATACACGAAATGATTTCAGATAAGCTCTAGTTTTATCAATAATCTCCCTTTGTATCTCCCTATTTTATTTATATATCGAATTTATTTATCATTCCAAAGAAGATTGTTTCCTAGGATATCTTTTTTAAATTTTTTACAAATCTATCTAAATATTAAAAAAAAATTAAAATATTTAAATACCTCTTCAACGTGAGTCTATTGCTTAGATATTGCGACATTTATGGCTGAAAGTCGAATCGGTTCAGGGACACTCATACGTATCACTTGAAACCAAGCTTTGAAAGTATGCGGTAGCCTATTTATATGAACACATAGTTATACTTAATTTACAAAGAATTCAATACAATATGTCTATAAGTATGTACCTAATCTCGCATAGAAAAGAGTCCTTCGCACGAGGCTACGATAGCAAACGCGTTCGCGTATTAATATGAGCAGCATATTAAACATGTGGCTAGACCAGATAGTAATTTGTTCGAATTTTTAAAAACGTATTTTTCGCGTTGATTTCAGACCTATCACTATCTGATAATAAGAACAAAAATCTAAAAGCATCTCTCGCTCTCTAAAAGTGAATCAGTGTATTATCACTGTAATCAGTGCTGTACTTATAACTGCTTGTAATCAGTGAGTATTTACTGTTTTTCAGTGATAATACACTGATTCACTCTAGTGAAAGTAGTATATATACTAATTTCATTAGATTGAATCAGTGTATTATCACTGAAAAACAGTAAATACTCACTGATTACAAGCAGTTATAAGTACAGCACTGATTACAGTGATAATACACTGATTCACTTTTAGAGAGCGCATCTAAAGCTTTGTGTGAACATGATTTTTTCCTTGATAGAAGGAAAAAATCATGACACTTTTAAATAATTTGCACGAATATCAGACTTATTCAAAATTAGATTCTTTAATAAATTTGAAGAATTAGCTTTTTTATCTCAATTTTTTCATTCTGTGTAAATCGAATATATTATTACAATCTAACTTTTATTAAAGTCTATATAAATAATGTTTTATTCATAAAGGAGGCAATTTGTAAAATCTGTCTTTTTACATACACTACCGCTCAAAAGTATTTGGCCACCTAGGTAAATTGTGTTTAAATGACTATAAATAAATAAAAATCATTCATTTATATTAATCTATATATTATATATATATATATATATATATATATATATATATATATATTATCTATATATCTATCTATATATCTATCTATATATATATTATCTATATATCTATCTATATCTTCTCTATCTATATATTATTTTTGCAAAATATGCGTCAAGAGATGTGTTTTCTGTTCAAATGGCAGCAGATAACTGACGCAAATCTATATCCGTTACATTCTAAAATATCAAATAAACAAAAAAATTCCATGAAACACGCGCCTTTGTAGTAAAAACTTAAAAGTATTCATTCTAGGAAAAGAGCCATAAATACCTTATTTGGCTTTGTAGCTATCTGTTAGTAAACATGAAGTGATATTTATAATATAGCTATTGAGAACGACTTTCCGTTAGCGCATAAACAATAAACATCGATGAAAGGCAATAGACACAATTTCGTTTTCGAGTTTTCTCTTAAATTAAGGGTGGCCAAATACTTTTGAGCGGTAGTGTACATATCAATATAATTAATTCAATAACATAAAATTTCTTTTTGTTTAAAAATATTATTTAATTCATTTTTACATACATATAACTATCGACGTACATTTTACAAATTTTTACAAATTCCCAATTTACAACGATCGATACGTTATAAACGTGTAATGAATCGTTTTCTAACCCTTTCGATACATCTGTGAACTCAAAATATAATTATCATATTGTCGGGCACGAACGTTTTGCTCGGTCTTTGTCTTTACGTTCTCATCCCGTACCGCAATCTTGCATACGCTTATCCACAGCGTATTTCATCCCGCAGCGGAGCTTATGGATGCTTGTATAAATCAACAAGCCTCACAATTAATATCGCGGGCTATACCGCGGTGAATAAAAAAATCGAGCTAGACACCGGCGTGGCCGCACTTCGCTCCGCATTGTACAACGATTTATTGGAATATATATCTCACGAACCGTGACACCTACGCTGTAAATTAACGCCGCTCACAATTAGTATTAGCCCTTAAAAATAAGGGGTAGGAGAAAAAAGATCCAATTCCCTCAACGAGGTGCTAATGCCCTCTCACGTGGCGATCTTATCTACAATTCCTCGCGAAAATCTTTATCGCGCTAAATAATTTATGCGTCTACCAATTACGCGTGCGACTCCGTTACAAACCTTGTAAATTAACGCTAATCACAATTAACCTTGAGCGTTAAACAAAATAAGGAGATAATCGCAGAAATATTGTTCGTTATCTCTCTAGTCTACAAATAATTAATGCATTCTCTGTAAAAAGAAAATACGATAAAAATTAAAAGAATGGGGAGGAGGGTCATATATATCTACGGTGACCATCCGTCCTTTATTCTAAAGGACAGTCCTTTATTTTAAGTAGCTGTCCTTTAGATTTATTCATTTTTTCAAAACTCAATTTTATCCTTTATTTTTACAATTTGTCCTTTATATTACAATTTTGTCCTTTATTTTTTATTTAGCGTTTCAATGTCTAATGTCGTACTAACGTGAGAATTTTTTCGAAAACAATAAAATAATTTGTTTTGTTTTTGTGTTAATTATATTTAAAAATTTTTTTCATTAGTGATTCATATTAAATCCGTTTTATTTTTTATTATTCGAAACCTATTTAAGAAACTAAGGGTTTGTTTCAACATATAAAAGGTATAAGAATACGTAGACTTCTGATAGTCACAGAGTAGTTTTTTTTTGCTCGGCGATCTCCAGGCTTGTCCTTTATTTTCTCTCTGAAAATATGGTCACCGTATATATATCATACTATAATATGTAGTGTCTCTTTTCTTAACAATCGACAACTTACACTACTCAAGCATGCCAACATTTAAGTTCGGAAAAAATTATCTCCGTTTTTTCGGCAAGAATATATATCAAATGCACCCAAGTATTATAAATAATGAGGGATGCGGGGAAAAGAGAAAGAGAAAAGATCGATCCCGACGGGCGTCGGAAAGTCGCGATGAAGAGCGCGATGAAGAAGCGAGGAAGTTTAAATTCCGTAGGCGCACGCTGTATATTACGCGAGCGTTTATAGGAACAGGAGAGTGGAGCAACATGACTTATAACCGAGTTATACTCGCCACCGGTGATTTCCCATTATACGACCCGGTATCCGAGTCATCCTGCCTCCCCTCGCCTCCCTTTCTTCGAGAGAGGATTAAAGGCATCTCGAATGAGGTTGGGGGTACTACTTGCAATATTGAGGTTGCGTCGTATCGCATCTGCGCCCGCGTACGATTCTCATTGCGTGGCAGCAATAAATATGCTGATTAAGCGGCAACGCGCGAGGTCGGTTAATTTGCAGTATATCAGTATCCAACAGCGCATTTTAATTGGCCGTGAAGCATTATTGCGGGGGAAATAATCCACGGCGCGGCTTTTCAATAATGATCGCGCCGCTGACAATCGAGAGAATAGAAAAGGGGAGCGGAAGAAAGAGGCCGAGGAAGAAGGGAGAAGAAAGCGAAAGAGGACGGAGTTTTGGAATAGATAGCCTCGTAGCGTGACAATTAACGGTTGAACGAAACGATTTCTACGAAACGGGGTTAATTACGATTTCTCATCATGCTTTTTCGCGAGTATGCTTGTTCAAAATTAAGGAACGTCATTTATCACCGCGGTTTTATAAAGTAAAGGAAGAGACAACACGAGACGAACGTTGCCTAACTACCTATAGTTGCGGATTTCGTTGCAAAATCGCTAAAAGGCCTATACTCGCCACATCAATTCTTGGCTGCAACCTTGAAGCGGTAAAGAGCGTAGCGTGAATGCAAGTCGCGAACACGAGATTCCTCGTTTTTCTCGGTATATCTGACCGATCATGATTGCGAAAAATTACTCTGCACTCGAGGAGCAGATGAAGAAGCAAAAATCCAAATCTATCTCAGCAAGAGGTTTTCCTCGGGATTAAACTGACGTTATTCCTCGCGCAAATATATACCTCTGTCATCGATCAAATAGATGCCGCGTCGAGAGACAACTTTATCAAGATCCACGAGTGATTTCGAAATTTTTCGCAAAAATTTTAGCGCAGGATCATCCGCGATCCATGCACCGCCTCCCTCACGTTTGCGAAAATAAAGTATCCACGACTTCGTCCGTTTTTCGGACGTCCAGATCGTAAATAGATGTCCGTTTCCCAAATCCGCGAATCGGTTAGATACACAATCCCCTTGTCGTTGCTCAACTTATCTCGCAAGAGCGTAACCTTTGAAGAGACGAACCGGCCAACCGAGCGCGAGGGCTAAAAAGAGAAAGGGAAAAAAATGCGCGCGCGCTCGCTTTCGTCTACAACCGAGTGCGGTGCGAGCGAGGCAAGCAGGTAAGCAGGCAAGCGGCCAGCAGACAACGAACTCGCAATTATCGTCGCGGATATATTCCCGCGTTATCCTTGCCGAGCCGCGCAGTCGTAACTTCGCGCCCGCACCCGCCCGCCCCACGGATACGAGTTATGACGTTTTCTACAGCGGCACTCAAGATTGCGCCTCGTCCTTTCCTCCTCGGTCTTTCCGCTCGCCCCCTCGCACCTTTAAAGGGCCCTTATCGCACCGCGAAATCGGGCGACTATCCGCGGACCATCGTCTCGCTCTTTACGAGTCGGCGAGGTTCGCCAGAATGTATCCGATAGCGCGACTCGACACTTGCTGGTAATTGCCACGGTGGTATTGCCACCAGCCTCACTGGTAACCCTCCTCCTCTTGGTCGCTCTCTTAGAGCGCATCGCCGATAAGCGATGAGCTGAGACACCCGCCCACCCGAGCGCTTTCATAAATAATGAATGCTGTTCGCAAGTAGTTTAATCATTATTAGACATTTGCAAGCTATTATGTAAGACATCGATAAATAATTCTAAGTAAGTCTATGTAACGTTATCGGATTTTTCTCAAAATTTATATCTTCGTATTAATAATTTTAAATTTTTGAAAAAAATTTAATTGAAAAGAAAATCTTAACTTAAGGTAAACGTTATTAAGGTAAACGTTAATACGCAGGCCCAATCATATTAATTTAGTGACAGCTATTTTTCTGAAAAGCTCTTCTCGATAACATTAAATGATTTTCTAGATGCGTCAAATAATAAAATTTCGCCGAAGGCTAAAGAACCGATCTCCGATCGCAAAATGAGTTAAAAGAGGGATCCACTTCTCTCTGCTGACCTAATAAACAAAATTAACTTTCTGCCGGTGACTTGCCATGAAAAAGCAGTCGTATATATCGATGGAATGCATTGTCCAAAAGAACTTGTTGTTTCAAACGCTCCTGTAATCCTGCAGCAACGTACTACTGACAAACAGGCTGCAAAAAAATTTCGCGAATGTATCAGGTTGATAAACAGCATTTTCTACCATTCAATTCATCGTAAACTCGTTACTTTTATACAATTACATCAATTTTGTATATTTTTTCTTTGTTTTTCTTTTGAAGCAATTAGATAATTAAAAAGTCAGTCAAATTGTAAACAAAAACTTTAATAAGAAATTAGATTTTAATAAAGATTATAGATAGAAAATATATTTTTTAAATTAAGACAATTAAAATAATTATATATAATATTTTGAAAAATTTTATAATTATTCTCTTCAATTATAAATTCATCAGAATAAAAAATGTCTCTCAAATTAAACATTTTCTTCCCATTATGGAAGAATTGTGAAACCTGGCTTCATGCAGCGAAACGTACAAGCACGCTTTCTTTCTTTAAGTATTTCCGATATCTGGAAACGTTTCAAAGTATCACGATAATGATTTATCCATGTATATGTTACTCGTCTCGATTCTTGCATTATTTAATTAAGAGAACTCACTCTATATGAAATATCTACACTCATGTACATTTATCTGCTCATAGTATGAGTGCCGGATATACACGTATCTTTAAGTATTACGCTTATTTAACGCGCACGCGAGTGACAATAATTCCGAAGAAAGTTAACAGCGCGAAATTTCTCGAATTAAATCTTCCGCTTTAGATCTTATCAAATTGCATTCCGCATGATATCCTTTCATCATTCGCTGTCGACAGAGCATGATTATGGTGTTATAAAGATAATTGCCCACGTCCCGAATAAAAGCGTAACGAGGAAACAAATAGGAAAGAGAAAATCTGTTATTCCTTTCAGCGTCGACTTTAGATGTATCACAGTGCTCTGACAAAGATTACATCTCTTCCACTCATCTTATTCAACACTTTAAAATTCAAGTATACTTCTCAAACGTGATATTTAAAAAGTTTAGAAAAAAAAAATTAAAAAATTAAAAAATTAAAAATTAAAAAAATTTAAAAATAATATTCAAATAAAATATAACAGAGAGGGAATGCTAAACATATTCTTAAAAATTATAAATAATATTCTGTATTCCCCGCACAAAAGAGCGCAAGGCTAATATAAAATCGCAAGATGTTAGAATGTGGAAAAGACGTAACTTGAGCTGCGTGGGAAGAAAAATGTGGACAATTTTAAATCCCGCAAAAGGAAGGTACTTTTGATTTTTCGGTCTTCCCGTACAGGACTTTTGCTCGTCTCGATCGGCTCTGGAGAGTCCGCGGTACAATCCTCTTGCATTAGCATATCTCCGCGGCAATAAAGGTTTAAACTATACGCATACGCGTGTGCATACAGCGTGTAAACCGGACGATAAATTAAATACGTTAATCGAGCGACGATGCAGTAAACGACTCGTAATCGGCCGGACGGCTTACCGATTTAACGCGCGGAACATCACGAAAGCGCGTTTCAAGACGGAGACGGCGAGCTGTATTAAAGTCGCCGCTGTAAAATGTACGCCTAGCCTAACACGAGGAACGGGCCGTTTAGTCGCACCGTACGCCAATTACAATAAACATTTTTAATCACTTCATTCTTGCGAATATTAAGAGTTTCCTCGCTTTAGCGGCGCTCGTAACTAATAACTTCGACGCTTCGACTTGTCGACTCTTATCTTGAGCAGCGTTATCAATTACTAGTGCACAGCGAATAAGGATATGCACCGGAAATAAGATTTAAATAAATTCATATTATATACAGTTCTACACGAGTATATAGTTCTATTCGACGTTCCTGTATCTTTTATAATGTCTAATGTGGAATATAAAATTATTAATATCTTATGTAGAATCTATAAAATTATAAAAACTCATTTTATGCATAAATTCTAGTAAATTTCCATATCATAAATATATTGTGTTCACCAATAATTTAGGAATTTTTCCTCACAATTTACTCCGAAATTGACCTAGGCCGAGAGTGCTACGTGAACCGAGAAAATTGTTGGTATATTGTTAACTGTAATGGCCAGTGCGCACGATACGAACACACTAAACACTTGACTACGTAACTTCGCAAAGGTTACGCATTTTCCCGGCAATTTTATTCTCAACAGAAGTATTAATTTTCGACAATTGTACTCCCTCCTCGCGGCGCGATGATTGAACATGTCGGTCTGTATTTCACGGTAAATCGCGCAGCGATGCAAAGACTGCCGCTGGTCGACGTTAGAAATTCATCGTGAACGATATGAACGGTCGTGAACGATAGAAGTACCACATGTCCAAATCGCCAAACCGGTCGCGCAATGACAAGCTGAACAAGAGTCCCTTTGTTCCCCGATTTTTTTCGATCCAAGATACGCGCCGTCGAAAATATAGAGCGAAATTGTATTCAAAACCTATCTTGACCATATCTCGTCCTTGGGTGCCAGCTGATTAATGACACAGGATCTGTCTGCGCGACTCGAGATCGGATTCTTCGCGGACCCATGCAAATTGATCGTTCTTTTCGAGGGATGATCGATCGCAACACCGAAAATCGAGTCGAAAGGAAGAAAAAAGACGAGAGCGAGATAAAAGTTGAGGTCTGCGTGTACGAATGAAGTCGTTCCTCGAATTAATCCAACTATAAGCAGACCGCCACGAATGGCTGGTTTTCATTCAATTAAGCGACAGCGTGGAATCGAGCCTTTGTCAGCTAATCACAACCTTACGACGTGGTGACGATGACAGTAGGGTGCGGCCAAAAAGGCGCGCCCAGCACCCTGTGTGACCATATACATTATATGTGTATACATATACATATATATACCCGATGTCTATGAATAGAGAAGAGTGAAGATTACAACGGAGAAAGACCGGGAGAAAACGAAAGAAAGGAATGATTCGATAAGAAAGAATCGAGGGTTGGGCCGTTGCACATTGAGAAATACATAAACGCGGAGAGGAGAGGCAGATAGAACAAAGGAGAAATGTGTCCGGGGATTGAGACAATGAGTGTCGTAACATGTCGGGACTACTAAAAAGCCATTGTGCGCGTCAAAACGCGCATGCTTAATTATAATTTTGAATTATCAACCTCATGGACGTCAAACATGTCAAACGTACCCTTTATTATTTATTAAAATATTAAAATAACACCTCGATATCTCGTATTCTTTTCATTCTCTATATTTGTGGCAAATATTTCTGCTTTTTATCACGCAACTTTACAGTCAAATATTTCTCATTAATAATTATCATATTAGCGATTTTAATAATGTAAAATATCGGTGTCTTATATTTTACTAATGTGCGAAAGTGAATGAAAGGAAAGGTTAAATCGAACCATTTATGGCATATCGTTCGTCTTTCCACATTATTCACCGATGCACACGTGCATCTAGAACGCAGTCAAGCATAGTTTGTCGGTCAACATTTGCATTCATCGACATATTCCCGGTCGCGTCACAATTTCTCTAACCGTGGCAGACTTTCTCGCATGCACCGCGACTAAAGAGGTTGGAGAATTCTAATTTCATCGTATTATGCACCGCCGTCGGCGATCGATCTGTTTAGTATAACCGTGAGAAAAAAAAGTCATCGCAGCACAGAAACGGACCAGTTCACATTATTGTTAATCTCTCGACGCTAAATTAAAATATCGCCCGTATAATTCGCGACTTAATAAAACCATAATCATTCTTTCTTCTAGAGAAGTGTTTTTAGAAAAAATTATCTTTCACAAAAATATCTTTCATTTCTTCATATGTATAAATTAATTTGTGCTTGTTATTCGAAAAAGTGTAACACTGATTGTCATAACATATGATATTATGACATATGATGATCACATTATGGGAAACTATTACATTTGCAAATTAAATCTGATTCCATCTCTGATTTAAAAGTAGACTAATATATTAAATGTAACAAAATTACATTTAATGACTCGAGTGCTGAATTCGAGCCATGCTATCGTACGTGCTATCGAGCGAAGGAAGTTTTTGCGTGGAACACTCGCGGAATGATAAAAATCGCTCACGGAACCGCAGCAGAAAGTTGAAAGCATAGCACAATGATCGGGATCGGCGAAAGTTAATGGAGTTCGCGTGCTTGAGTTTGAGGACGAGGAAGCTAAAATAGTCCACGCGAAGCTTCGAGACAGTCCTTTAAACCATCTCGTGTAAGCTCTATTCCGTCGTGACTTACGACCGACGATCATAAACCCACCCGTACAAAATCGGCGACTCTTCGCCGACGATGCTGCATTTGAGTCAGCTTGCATACCGACGTTCTGGCTCATCCTGCTCGAGTGTTTCTCTCTTTGAAGAACCACACAAAGAATACCGATCCCACACGTGCTCGCAGTCATGGGGGAGGATAAATGAGTTGACTTTCTCGTCACGTATCAATAACGTGTATTGTCTGATACAACTTCCGCAATTCTTTACCGCAAAGGAGATATCTTACGAAATAAAACTGAATGTAAAAGCAAACAGGATATAAAGTTATATCTAAAATTCATTTGAAATGTATCACGTTTAATTTATTTATTTCTCATAATAACTCTTCTAGATTTCAGTTTATCTCATTGTTTATCTCTTCAAGCTATTCACACTCAAAACATAAAATTAAGAAAATCAATTTTACAAAATAGATATTTTCAGATTAATTTTGCGCGATTAATTGCTTTCAATTCATACAGTTATAAAAATATCACGTTTGAATACGCTTTCCAAAATATTTATGTATGTAATTTAAGATTTCTAAAATTCTCATTAATAAAAGCCATATTGTCGGTAAAAGTAAATTGCTGATTTGATTTGAGTTGCGATACTTTTTCGAAAAACGAGCGGCTTCGTGCAACGAATGGCAATCCCACGTGTATGCGATGTAACAAAGGATCAACTTTCCCGTCACGTATCGATAATACTTTGTCAAATCGAGCGTCGGTACTTCCTCTTCCTCTTTCATATAAGTACTTGCAGCATAAATATATAAACCTATTCGTTACATACATAACGCATGCTGAATCGATATAGAATTTTTCTGAAACTTTCATCGATATAGTACACGTTATATATGTAACAAATACGTAGGTATACGTATATTTGCCTCGTGAATATATAACAATTATCTTCAAACTGTATTTAAATAGAAGTTGAGAACTATTCTCTCTTAATTGAATAATACATTAACAGGAAATATATATAATAGTGAATATATAATAACTGTATCATGTATATAAAAAGATTAGAAAATATTTTAAAATTTCTAATCATTTTCTTGCAATTATTTAATTTTTTTACATGAAAATATTTTGTTTATCTTCTTCTTTTTCTTCTTGTTTTACATTTACAATATATTCACATATCCAATGTAGGATATAGATTGTAATATTTTTCTCATAATGCGAATTTACGTGATTAGATATTACGAAATGTATTTTTAAATAGGATTGATTTAATGGATTATTATTAAACAAGTATACGTAAACAACGCATGCGTCATTTTGTTCGCGATATTAGTAGATGTTTTCAAAGAGAGGATGTACAGCCAAGGGAGTGCATGGAAAAGCGACCTCGAAACTGTCGATCGACCGCTAAGAAAATCCCTCTCTCTCTCTCTTTTTTTTCTTTCTTTCTCATCGTCGGTCACGCAGTTGCACGAAGACACGAACATCGCCGTATAAGCTTTTGCGCAAGAGGCATAATTATAGCCGAAGAGGAAGCGAAGCCGAGTGCGTTAGCACACGTAGGACGAACGTTGAACGATGAACTTGACACTGCACGTGTGAGAGAGAGAGAGAAAGAGAGAGAGGCAGAAAGAGAGGCAGAAAGAGAGGAAGAAGGATAGGAAGGGCGTGCGCAAGCGAGATCCGCGGAGAGAAAAGAAAGAGAAAGGAAAAGACTGCAACCTCACGAACGCCTACTCATTTCTATCTCGTCTTTTTCATCCTCGACGAAACAAATGACGTCCATAAGTCTATCGATCCCTTTAGATTACCCTTCTTAATTTCCCTTTTTCAGGTCACGCTAGAAATGCGGATACATTTAAGTAGACAGTTGCTCTTCTTGGACTCTCATCGTTTAAGTAAAAACAGCCACTTTATGCGGACAATATAAGTGCACTTGCACTATATATTTGCAGCTTTTAATAATATCATAATCTTTCTTATGCTTGTCGATACATACAAATTACTATAAATATAAGATAATATATTCATAGAAATTCTATAATATAATAGTATTCATAATTAATATTGCTATTTAAATATTCAGATTTATTATGGGGATGTTGACATTTTCTGACAAATATTTTTATCTGGATATAAATTTATCGATATTTTTTATACAAAGTTAACTAAAATTAGAATAAAAAGCTGCTAATTAAGATACACGAATGTGCTTTAAAGTATTATTTACGAATAAATGCATGTATATACGATAAATATTTACAGTACAGTTCGCACAGTTGTATGTATAATAGCGAAAGCAGTGGAGTAACCGCTAAGTTCATCACTGGTAATGCGCGAATCCAGTACGGTGAATAAGCATGCGTACCTCACTGACACATTAAGATCACGAATCAAGATAGAGGCTGTGCTCAACTCGAGTCATAAAAGATACTTTGCTCCACTCATTTGTTCCACATTAGTAAGTTGCATGAAGATCTCCTTGTCTCTCTTGCATTATTTTTTTCCATCGCAATATGTCTATTATATATATCCCTTTTTCATATAGTAAATTCTTAATAACTAATAAAAATTTTAAACAGAATGCAATTGAACAAATTATATCAATATTATGTTAAATAATTTAAATAATTAAAAAAAACCGATCCTAGAAATCTAAAAAAGATCAGTTTGATTGTATCTTAACAGAATAAAAAATTTATGCTAAAAGTTCGTCTGAAAAGTTTTAGTTAGTGAATGTTGCTTTGCATTTGATTTCAATCAGTTCGATTAAATCGAGCGCATCATTTATGAAAACAATAAAAGATTATACTCAAGTGTATACTGGAATTCTCTCGAAAGTTGAAATTTTATAAAATTCATGATGCACATTGATGCATTAATGCGGACTAATCGCCACGTTGGTCATACATACAGGCTCTCTCGACAATTATAAAAGCTACATGCGCATCGTACTCGGGGTGCATCGTTCGTTCCAGATTCAGCGAGTTAGGATCACCTACTTCCTTCTTTCTCCTCCGGCCGTGGAAAGAAACCGTATAATAGCGGCGAGCAAAATAAACACGGGAGAGAGACAGACCTCGAGCGAGTCGTGAGCGACTTTTACGAATGTCGTAACTCCCACGATTACTCAACTGTCGGGATACCGTATCGATAGACGATAATGCAAAGATTGCTGGTTTTAAATAATAAACGATATATAGGTACTGAACGACGTAACTCGCCATCCGAGCTGCTCATCTATGGGGCTTTACGTACGTTTTAAAGCGAAAATACTTGACATAAGTTACATAAGTCGGATCGTGGTGAGCGCAGCTTTTGCACGCGCGAGCTTGACTTTTTATTACCGCAAAGATTACCGCAAAACTTTGCCCGCTCATCTCGTTCTCGCGGTAGAAAGTTAATATTCCATACCCTTAGAAAACGGAAATTGCTCGCAAACGGCTTTAACGTAACGCCGGATTACGTAACGTCAACTTCTTAGTACTATTAGCTGAAATATCCCGCGCGTTTATTAAAGTGCTTGTGATTATAAATTCTTTATCTTTTCTATTATATCTCCTTTTAGTATAGCTCTTATAAGTTATTATATAAATATATTCATTCGTAAAATTTCATTTAAAGTGCACTCGCATCTGTCTCTCGATAAGAATGATATATAAAGAGATAAAAGCCATGAGTTTAGAAAATAATGTTTCAATAAGTATGACGTTAATTAACTCCTGAAAGAAATTTTGAATGTGAGTTAATTATAAGATACCGTATCGCGTGCTGCTCTGAAGAACCAACGAGAGCAATTACGTTATATCAGTATTACAGGGGGAAGTGCGTGACCTACTGCATATACGCCTTTCGAAGTAATTTAATGACAGAATTCCTCATCTTTGCTCATTTTCTTATACCTTGCGTTCTCAATTTTACAACCATACCAATAAATTCATTAATACATTTAAGCGCCATGCTAAATATTAAATTAATTTTTGTGCGTGTGTGTATGAAATTTTTTTTCTTTTAGTTAAAGAGATTAGGGAGGATTAGAAATATTATTTACACATTTTTAAGAATTCAAGAGGAAAAAATATGCAATAAATCTTTCAACTTATTTCACGAAGAATTTTGCTAAAAAATATTCTACAAAATATTTAAATTTAAAATTATTGGTATTACATATTTTCAATAAACGTTTGATTAATATTTTATTGGCGTGCAATATATTTTCTCTTTTACTCGAGTTTATGATATTATCATAAGTAAAATAAATAAAATAATCGCATAAATAAATATTTCATAAATAAAATAATTGCATAAATCAAAGTAAATATTTAAAAGTAGTATTAAAGGATTGACCGAGAAAGAGAGAGCTTTGATACATCCGAGAAACTGCCATACGGTCACGCATGCACGATCACGTGCATAAAAGAAGGTAAACGTGAATAGGAAAGTGTGACATCGCTGGAAGTGATTAAGAGTCGTTGATCACCAAGTAGTATCCTGTCTCGGACGCAGTCGACCGTAAAGGTAAACAGGAAAAGAATATCAGGCGATGCGATTCAATACAACTCGAGGGATGCATAAACGTGTAAGGAAAAGCATGGGAAAAAGTAATGCGTGATCACATGTATGATGGTATACGTGTAAATTACACGTATTTTCTCGGCAACGGGTCATTTTTTCAGAAGCTAAAAGATGCATACAAGTCATAAAGATAATAAAGATTAGTATTTAACATTCGTATATGTAATTATACACGTAAATTATGCATAATTCGATTTTGATAAATTAATTTGTAATAAGATTTTCATCATCTTGACGCGTATGTTGATAGATATATAAACACATGTGCTATTTTTCTTTCGTCATTACGGAAATTATGCTACATTAAAATTGATCTTGACGTAAGCAACACAATAGGTGCTTTCCATTTACATCAAAACTCAGATAAATCTCACTTCTGTCTTTCTTCAACATTCATGTTAAAGAAAGACAGAAGTGAGATTTATCTGAGTTTTGATGTAAATGGAAAGCACCTAATATCTCAATTTATCAATGAAGGTTATATCTAATTTCTTATTTATTTACACATTATTATATGCATGTGATAATGATAAATTAAACGCAATATTTTGTACATATACATATATAATCTCTTGTTAATATCCTATTTTCTTCCATCACTGGCAGATTTCATGAAAGTAAACAGATTCGAGAAAAACGGTACTCCATACTACGTAATTTTCATGTACACGATGATTGATTATTTACCGACTAAATATTTCCTCGAGCAAAGAATACTTTGCGTGATTAAACCGTTTAAATAGAATGTAACAAATATTTGCAAAACGAGATCCTCGCATAATTTGACAAGATATTCATAAGAATGCTCGTTACACGAATTTTAAAAATGCTAATCATAATTGAATATTGACTCGACGTAAAAATCAAATATATTTCTTGTGCAACCGAGAATAATGATATACGAGAGAGAAAGAATCGCTGTAATATTTGGCAATACATAAATATTGCGCATCACGAAAAATACGATGTCTTCAGGGTTATAAAACAAAGAACATATTGTATAAATAAATATACATATATATATGTATATATGGATAAATTGGAATGTATATTTATCCATTTAGTTATATCGAATTGCGCGTTTTAAAATTTCAAGGATATTGTATGCAAAATATAATCTCTCTCCCTATTGAATGCACGCGGATATAAATAACAATTGATATTTTCTGTTTGCGTCATAACATTTACGTGTTCGTCTCCGATGGATTGATTGATTAACACACGTCCAATCGATTGCTGACAGAGCCAACGTACGACGAATGCAACATCTTACCTTCGGCTGTCTAAAATACTAATCATTATTAGTTATTGCTTCGATCAGCGCAAACAACGGATTCTTCGCGATGAGCAACGAAAAAAAAGCAAGCCAAGTACGAGTCAAGGCGAAGGGAGAAAGGCAGATGATCTAACGCAACAAAAAAATGGCGCACGCGGCCCCTCATCTCTCCGTCGCAATTACATCAACGTTATATGCCTGATTGCGCGTTAAATTACTTAAGTAAGAAAAAAGAGTCGACCTCCTTTGCTTTTCACTCTTTCCCCATCCCAAAGAAAATTCTGTGGTTCACTGATCTCATCCGAAATAAAGATTAACGAACGAGCTTTATTTCTCTCTCTCCCTCTCTTTTTTTCTAGGATTCAGAAATCAGGTTAAATTAAACCGATTTACACAATGCATGCAATATAAATTTACAGTAAAATCAACTCTGTCTTATTAATAAAAAAATATATTTGCATGAATATCGAAATATGTCCAAGATAAAGTATATTTTTCATTAACTACAGATGCTTTAATAATTGATTCATCTTACTCGCAATTCGATTTTCATGTCATATACTTGATTTATGTATTTGATTCATGCTATGAGAATAAAGAAGTTCGTCGCATTTCATCGGGAAAAATGTCTAATTAATATCGGCGAACAAAATAGTAGATAGATGCGCGCGCGGAGACTCACGTGTTTATAAATAATTACAAGTACAAAATGAGTATCATCAATGTGTGTGTATGTGTGTGCTGTGCGACCGGGACCATTCGGCGTGTCTTGTAATTTTATTCGCGATATAGAATGCAATTGCGCCGATGACGCCAACACGATGAAGCGACCTTCAAGGATACGCATCGTTCTTTCTTCCATAGCTCGCGCTCCCTCCCTCCTCCCAGCATCCCTCGTTCCTCCTCTGCATCTCTATCTCGTTCTCCTAGCGCGGTACGCTATTGCTCGTGTAACAGTAACTCGCTTAAGCGTGTAATTTGTATCCGTTGGGATATAGATGATACGGCGATGAGGAGAACTTTATTTTTGCAATTAAGATGCCGCTGTTTGCACCACAGAAAGACAAAGAGAGAGAAAGAGAGAAGCGTTCGCGCTTGTAAATGCACGCTTCGCGAAGAAAAGTACCGTAACGAAGCGTCAAGGTTGCGGCTGATCGGATCGTGTTTGCATAATTCTATTTTGTTTGCAGTTAACGCGGAAAGTCTCTCCTTCTCTCGTGTTACGCTCGCGAATACGTATTGTTCTTTATATATCGCGAGTAACGATGACGTTGTTGAACGCGTACGCAAGGAATATACGAGCGATTGAAACACAAGATCTAACAAATATAAGAGTTCGCGTGTATCGATCGAATTGCTGGATAAAAATCTGTATAATGTTTACATTGAAATATTTTTCGACCAATTAAATCGCGGTGTCTCGAGTTATTTAGTGGTTATTTATCTCGGGAAGGGAACTCGGATCCCGAAAAAGGGACGAGGCGATCGATCGCGGCGCGTATAACGAGTTTAATTAATTTCAACGCTGGCGCTATGCATCAAGAGTAGTCAGCGGTAGCGCGTTGATCGGATTACTTCTTGGCCGCAATAAAATTAGCATAAATCTTACGTTACCGGTCGCATTTGACGCTAATTAAGCTTACAAAGTTGCTAAGTGCTTCGACTAATCCGAGATTTACTCGTTTTTCACGCGCGATTCGCGATATGTTTACCGGAAGGATAAGCAAGCATGATCAATCTCTCTTTCTCTCTCTTTTGTGTGAGATACGCGTTTAATTAATTTAAACGCTGTCACGTACTGTTTGCAAATCGTTATTATTATAAGTACACATCCGACGATTGTAATAAAATCTACATAAACCCTGTGCTAATTGCTACTGCGTTTCATCCAATTAAACGGTCGTAAACATATTCGCAGTTAGACTAATCCACCCTTTAGTTTCCTCTTCTTACCGCGAAACGAGCGTTCTGTGCGGACTTTTAACCTTTTGGAATATATATTTCGAGCTATCAGAGTCAATTCGGAGAGCTTTTACCATAATACGCAACGGTATGCGGGAAATGTTCAACGAGAGATTTTCCTACCTTTATTTTGCCATATTAAGTCGAGCAAACAGAACCAAAGCAAATTCTAGCCGCAGATTATATAAATGTAGAAAATTATTACTTTTAACATATCGAAAAATATTTGTTTTTTAAAATACATATCCTGCATTTCATATAGTAAATGAATCAATTGAAAGAGTACATGCATAAATATGATTTAGAGTCTTTTCGCACTTATTTTGAGCTTTAGCTTTTTATTTACGATTATAACGTCAATAGAAAACTATTAATACTATCTACGCTTTCATAATATACATATGAAACACGCCTGTCAAAATCGCACCGTCAAGACCGTTAATTACGAGACGTAATAAATCCACTCTCGGTATGATGCTTCCACGTTACTGCGAGCGAAGACTGAAATAGGCTGACCGGCGAAACTAGTTTTTACCGTAAATCCGCGATGCAGCGTAGTCGGAAAAGTTGTCGTCCGATGGCGAAAACAACCAAGTAGGCGACCTTCGGTGACAAAGAGACATTTCGGAGTAAGAAACTGGTTCCTCGATCGCAATCTTTTTTTTTTTTTTTTTACAAAAGTTCGAATCACACGGTTGTATTATGAAACATTTGATTCTTTTGTTTTATGTCATATCAAGCTTTTTTATTTCTTGCTGTTAACAGACAATCTGTAGATCATTTTTGTTCTTTCTAAAATTTATTAAAATAAATTTTAAAAAATTAGGAACTGTTAAGAAAATACCTACATGTTGTCAATAAAAATTCAATAAATTTCACATTTTTGCATTTTTGTATTATCTATCTAAATATATTGTATTATCTATCAAATAACAAATGCAAAACCTGTAAAATTAATTTTTTAAATTAATAATTGTATTAAATATCCCCATTTTTTAAATAATACGAATAATATAAAAAATTATTAAATTATTAATAAAAGTTACAATAAAATATTATGAAATACATTCATCTATTTTTTATTAAAATTGGCATTTTTATAATCCTCATAAAGTTAGATTTTTCATCTCATGGTAAATATAGTGAATCGTACAATTCACATCATCTAAATCTTTAACGAAGATTGTGTAGAAAGTAACACGAGTAAACGATAAATTGTAGATTAAATTCGCAGATATACATACATGTAATACTGTCGCCATCGCGTTAGTTCGCGAAGAGAGATCCGCGTCCGATACGCATCCCATCCCATAACCGTGCAAAGAACGGCGGACACATATAGATGCGCGGATATGTGTGGTTGCTCGATGATAAAAAGGCAGAAGGTAATCACGACCAAGCCCGAATATAGGCGAGTAAGGTCAGGGTGCGAATGCAGCTGAGAACGAGGAATGCCATTACGCATGTTTCGAAGTCGCCGTCGCGGTCGGGCCGCCCCTTTCTCGCCTGCCCTCCTCCTCGCCCTCCTACCTCGTCCACCCGCACCAAGCATGCACCGAGGAACGTGCGCGAAAAGATCGTCCATATATACGTATATTCGTACACGTGTGTTCGATCATCACAAAAAGTTGAAACATTTCTGCCATTCATCAGCGACTTTGGAAAAGATGCTATAGCGTTGTTTGTAAATATTATAGTAAATTACATATACAATATTATAAAAAATTTATAATAAATATTAAAATAATATAAATATAAATAGTTAAAATTTACATTTTACATTATATATAAATATAATATATTTTTATTACTTAATAAAATTTAGAAGAATTATATACAGAATATTTATACAGAAATGGAAGATTTTCTGTCAAAAAAAGCTCGAGATTATACTTGAGTAGGAAAACAAACGAAACGAAAGATTGATCGTGCATTGTGCATTATCATGAACAAATTAGAGAGATGCAGTTGCAATATCAGAAGTCATTGAAATTACACTGCTTTTAAAGAGTGTCTCGAGTTTCTCCGTTTTCAATCCAACGATCGCCGTTAGTCGATCATCGAGAGTATTTGACGATCGACGGATATCGCGACTGGATATCCCGTCACTGTATTACGTACATCCGGGGTTCGTCGAGCATTAAAAGCAGCCGAGGGTCCAATATGCTGGATATCGCGTTTCGACCGAAGAGTGCAACGGGCCGAGCTTGCGCTCGCTCGCGCGTTGTGCATCACAATGCGATGCAGGCAGCATAAAACAAGCTGCCATACATGGGGCGACCGTCAGCCAACTCCGGGTTATAGCAGGACCGGCCGGCTCTCGGCTTCAAACACCGGAGAAAGACGGAACGAGAACACGGGGCGAGAGGCGAGGAGGCAGGAGAAACGGAAAAGGACGTCAAGACAACGATCAAGAGTGTGTGAGAGAGAGAGAGAGAGAGAGAGAGAGAGAGAAGGGGGAGATAGCGAGAGAGGGACTTGTACAGCGTGTTATCTGCGCGCGCGTGTGCGCATGAGACTGTGTTGTTCATGGAGAGGCAGAGGCCCTCTCCTCCTCGAGATAAGTTTGAACTCTCTCGCTTCTTACGGGCAGTCGCGCATGAAAAGATCTCGCGTCAGAGGTCCTCGACACTTTCCTCTGTTAAAAACGCATCCTCGTAAAGTACGAAAACACCTCTACATATGACGTTGAGCGACCTGAGCGATGAGGTGAAATAGGATGTTGTTGGTATTTTATATCTAGCTTTAAGTGAGCAGTTTTCCAAGTTGCCATAATTGATCTTACGCAAACAAAATAATTGGTCTTACGTAAACAAAAAATTCTAAATTAAAATAAAAATAAAAAATTGGTTGAAATAAAAATAAAAAATTGGTTCAAATGATAACAATAATTAAAAAATTCTAAGAATTATTCTTAACAAAACAACAATATTTGTAAAATTTTCTATCTCTTTAAAAGTCTAGATTTCTGGAATTTCTCGATTCAATTCCATTTAATTCAATATGCATATATAAATTCCTTTGTAATAAAAAACATGACAATCTGAAACGAGTTTGTTGATAACACACACACATACACATTGAGCGGGACTCTGTGATCACGCGCGCGTCACATTGTAATCAATAATGTGCGATTAATTAAACTGGAAGCAAATATACTAACAAAATAGAGCGCTGCAAGATGTTCCTACTCGATTGTTAGCCGTCAATTAAGATCAATTAGACGTACGCGAACATATCCGACCGCAAAATCATCGCTTTATTCGCTCGAAAAATTGATTTCTCCTGTAAGCCGATTATAATCTCGAGGTACTCTGAAAAATTCCAAGAGATGAAGAGAGAGAAAAAGAAAGACAGAAAGAGAATGTTTAATAGCTGCACAGTAAGTCTTACGCGATTGTCCCGTTACATTCCCTATCGTCCATTAAATCGCAATTAATTAAATACGAAAATTATTCATCTCTCGGCCGAGCTCGGTCCGAGTGTAAAGCTCGCATCGTACGAAGGTATATGCAAACACATCTACACGTTGCCATTCACATGACAACGATCGCGAAAGAGAAGGTGCCGATGATTAATTCCAGGCGCAACGTTCTCCGTAACGTCGTCTCGCACGTCGTGTACCTCTAACACGCAGCGACGAAGATCGAATTCCTATCTAACCTTGTAAAGCGGCGGCTTACACGCCGTTACACATATCGCAGAAGGTGTCGAAGGCGCGCGGCAACACCTACACGAGACGTCAAACTGGACAGATTAGACAGATACATACGTTCATTGGCCTTAAAGAAACGAGTTATTTTTTATATCTCTTTCTATCTCTTTCTCTCGCAATTATCTAGTTTTTCATATCGCAGAAATCTTGGCAAGAGAAGTTTTCTCTTACAAATCAAAAGAGGCATATATGCATATCTCAATTAATGCAATTTCATTTTGTAAACAAACATCTTATGCTTATTAAGATTCATTTAATTGAAAATACCGTGATTTCATTCCTTTTTATTTGTACTGAAAGACTCGGGATTCTCTAACCTTGATCCTTCATACACCCCAGGCATGTTTCATATAATAATATAAACGATATACTAAGCGAATCGCGAAAGCGTTGCCACGACCTTGACACTTCGCGCGTGCGATGCACGGATGCATTTGCGGAATTTCCCGTTCATGCCTATTCGCATTCGGTTTTCGTGACGAGATATCCCAGAGGAAAAGGGCGGCGCATTAATTACATTACAAATTAATGCGACAACAGGTATATTATTCTGAATGTAAACGATGCGTACGAGTTATTAATGAACTATCTAATTGAGAAAACATTCAATTACCTATATTGCATATATTCCTATTAAATAATGAATTTTAGCAATACTATTTTAACGTTAAGTAATAATTTAGATAATATCTTTAGATAATTCCTTGTGTCCCTTGAAATTTAAATTGCAAAAGTAATATCTTGATGCGTAATGCCTTTATAAGCAATGCCTTAAGCAATTCAGCGGTTTCTTCGGCAACTATCTCGACGCTTTTCGACAAAATCGCCGACTCCTCTGTAGTATTCATTATAAATATACAATATATCCTTTTCTTATAATTTTGACGTTAACATTGACGGAAACGCAATAAAAACCTCCTCCTAAAAGTATATGACACGATATTACGAATGCACAAGAAAGAACCTCGGCGTTAATGGCCATAATTAGATGGAAGAGTCCACTTCGCGTATCAATGAGACGAGCATTGAACTTCGTGCAATTATCCCGATATCGTTCTCTCATTGAAGGTATAAATAGCCGTGTGTTCATTCGTGTGTCAGCGTGGCATTACGGAATTATGCATCGCAATCATGTTGGGAGAAAACGGCATCATTATCAACTACGAATTTCAAGCATAGAAACAACGTGACTCAGGATGCAAATATAGAGACGAGCATGGAAAATGCAAGCCTCTACGTGTGGGACAAGTATATGTCGTTTATGCATCGAAATTATACCTTGGTCAGATGACAAGTACCGATAACAATACGAGTATAAGAGATTTGACATTTGCTCGTGCGATATTTTCTTGACAACTCGCAAGACAAATGTACATAGTAGTTGTGACTTGATATATTTTTAAAACATAATAAAAATTACCGATGCATCCTGTATAGTAAATATTTTATATTAATTTTTTATATTAATCGCATTCGTTTAATTCGCTAGACGCTATGTCAAGATTTTTGTATTAAAATTGAATAATTTCTAAAACAAATATTTCTGTAGATTCATGATTATTGACTGAAATATGTTTAATTTAGTGGAAATTTATCGGAATAACGCTAGGGAGAACGATAAACCAAAGAATACTCGACTTATCCTTTAAGTATGAAGGAGCGCATTCGAAACGCCTTTGCAAAAGAGCACAAAGAAACATTTCGAAGGGAGAAGACGCTCACGTATCTGCCTCGTAAAAAGCAATCTCTTACGCGAAGCGTAGAGAAATCGCCTGTTCACTTTTCTACATTCTACGTATAAAATGATAAGCCAGCGATATATCGTCTACATAAGTTATATTCTCTCGCAACACACGTCTCCGCGTCTTTTTCTGCAATCCGCATGAAAGGGAGAGAAGAAGGAAGGAAGCGGAGAGAGAGACGAAGGGAGAGAAAGAGGAGGACGAACCTCTTCGGTAAAACGATGATCGGTCGTAGCAGCCTTGAAACCTGTCTCCTCAGGCTCGACAAGTGCACAATTAAGGGGTCCTCGATTTACACGGCGCCAGATCAGCAACGGAGAAATGCACATGTCGCGCGGTACAATCTTTTTATTAATGGACAGAGAGCCGCTTCGACGAAGGTCGCGCCCGCCAATGTTCTACATTAAACGACGATGAGCCCCGGACGCGGTGTAATAAGCGGAGAAAAACGCGTGACGTTTTAGTGATATTAAAGCTCCGGTACATAATAATATAAGGGTGATTTATTCCGAGAGGCTGTGTACGAACAATCTCTCAGATCACATGCAATCGAGATTACGTAATAACTTTAGAGCGCTAAAATTTTGAAACGCGACACAAAGAAGAGAAAGCCGTAGAGAAAAATATATTTCCAGGTATAACAATAAACTTGATTTATCGCGCGCATTCGTCTTTCACATCCGTATAATTTTGGACTTTTGTCCAAATTTCGTCCGTATAACTTTATAGCATTTGCATCCCTCTGCTTCCCCGACATGCAAAAATCTTGCGAAACGAGATGTGTATTTTTATCTGCGTTATTGTATCCGAGCGATCTCTTTTCGTATCTTATTATGTCCCGATAGTCCATTGGCCAATGCGTCTTAAACGTCGTCCACAGGAATGACAAAAGTCGGCCCCGATCCAGTTGAACACATACGCGGCCTTATTGTTATTTACGAGCCGCGATATATAAGGTATTAAATAACGCTACTTTCACTGTCGCCTACACGGTCGTTAAATTCCTGGCCGCTGTGGTTCGAAAAGTTTCGACCGATCGCGAACAACAAAGCGTCTCGCGCCCGATCTATCCGCCGAAATTAATGGCAGCGATCGATTGCGAAATTTTACGGGACCGCTAGACGATCGATCTGGCGTATCTCTTCCGCGAAATTGAGATATTTTACGCGTACGACGCAGTGCATTCACGCACGTGCGTTTACAGCATTTTGCACACGGTTATGAATAACTATGTCCAGCGTAGCAAAGAAGTAATAAATCGCGTCGACCGAATAGTGGTCGTAAATATTAGCCAACGAGATATCAAATAAGCCTGTACAATTAGATGTGAAACGAAGATATCGAGTAAGGCTCGCCGCTAAATGGCTAATTCCAAGCTTCCTTTATGTCGGCATCTTTAATAACGGCTAACGTGGAAAAAGGCACGTAGCGATAAAACCGATCGCGTACGAATAAGAATTGATATCTACTCCGCTTCCGCCTTCATAAATTTCATATCGATTCTCCATCGAAGCTCGCGCTCGATTATCTCGCGAATTAAGTTTCAGAGGCACGTGCGTAACAAAATCTTGTCTCGCATTCAATCTCCAATTGATTTTACTTAAGAGAATTTTTATTCAATTATATTAAAATATTTAATGTTGATGAATTGTGAAAAAAAAATAAAAAAATGAATTTAATCGTATCTTTATTAAATTATGACAATTAGTACATTGATGAGAAATTCTGGGAAGAGAAAAAGCAATGAGGATTCGCGCTGCAACGGCAAGCAGACCGACAATAAGTAACCTTGAATTTAGCAGAGCGGAAACTATGCCTATGCTCCCTCTCCGCCTCTCTAATTACTTTCTCCGCGGCCTAGTCTATCGCCAGGATCTGGGCGAATATGGACGCGAAACTATCCGGCGACTCCGTGAGCATACCGCGCATGACGTAATAGTAACCTACTTCCGCTCGGTGCTCATTCATGTGCTATAAAAGAAGTGGCGAAGGAGAAAAAGAAAAAAAAGGAAGAGATAGAGTCGATATCTTTCTCTATGATTTTTTTCTTCTATTTCCCTCTCTAAACATTTGTCTATGTATCGCAGTTATCGCTTGATCTCCTTCCTGGTTCTTGAATAATCAAAGACTGAGTTCATATTTCTCTAATATATGGAGGGAACTTTTTATCGAAAAAAACTGACAATTGAAAAAATTCATCCTATCAAATCACACGCAACTTTAATTTCAATGAATAATTTAATACATCGCTAAAATATGCATCTATATTAAATGTAAAATGGAATATTTTCACAAACGTGACTCAACTGCGTAAAGAGATGCGAAATTGCGTACCGTACGCGAGGACAAAGCGCGAAAGCAAGAGATTGCGCGAAATTGATCGTGAACTCTCCCCGGCTTTCGTTGGACCTTAAGTAATACCGATGATTATGCGCATATAAGAAGCATTCTCCACGGACAATTTCGAAGCGCAGTCCTACGTAAATTGCGAGAACGCGACCGCGCTGCATGCAGTGAAACGCTCGGCATGAAGGCACCCATGCGTGCGCGCGTGCATAAAGGTCGATATACATAGTTGCTCGCACGGTCCAGGGTACCCTGAGAAGCGCACGAAACGCGCGCTGGACCATTCGCGGCAGATCGCGTTTCTGTTCCGCACGTAACACAAACCTGCCTAACGATCGACGCTAATGATCTCCAACAGAGAGGAGGATGTTAAACTTAATATTGCGCGGGAGGAACGAGCTCACTTTCGTCGTCGAGTCACGAGACGACTTCGCGTGAAAGCTTTTGCATGTTGCATCGAGTGAGTCGTCGCTAAAATTGAAATTCTGTAGATTCAGGATGAGATACTCTCTTTAAGACTCTTGATCTTTAAAACTGCAGTCTCTCATTGTAACCGTAGTAAATTATAAAGTAGAAGCGAGTGAAGTAAATCGTATGAATTTCTTCTTGCGCAAGATACGTCAAATTAAATTTAGTTTTCTGAGTGTAATCACTCATTTAATTAATATATTATATTAATAAATTTTTTAATAATAAAATTTTTCGTTGAAAATGTAAAGATTGAATTAGACACTTAAGTATTTGTTAATTTCGAATAAAAAAAATAGTTTTGTTATTAAATACAAGTAATGACTAGTAAAAAACTAATTTCTTTCGACGTATTTCGCAAGAAAAAAATCGTGTGATTTCTCGTTTGTATAATTATAATGTAATTACATTGAGAAAAGAAACAGGAAAACTCAAAAATTAAAATTTTTATAAACATTTAAAATAGTTTTGAGATAATTCCATTACCTCCTCGATAATAAAATAAATTAGATACAGATATTTATGCATATATAGGGAAAAAATACATATTTGGATGCTTTATATTACTGCTCGATTAATCCGGAGATTTACTAAATGTTACGAGTCATGCCTAAATACGGATATTCTTAACACTTCGCAGAGACGCGTTTCAGGATATGATTTGGCAAGCGAACAATGGGAAATCACGTGGCGAACGTTGAACACAAATGTTCTACCTCGCCAATCGCTCTTGCAAAATGTGATTGACATTTCTTCGGCAAGTAGAGCGTGTTGCTCGCTTCGAGTCTAACGCGTCGCATCACATCGGTCGCTGTTCGCGCTGAGTCACATACACACACACACACACACACACATACACACATACACACATACACACATACACACATACATACACCGAATCCGCGCAAGAGACCAAGTCACGTTGCAGTCAACATATCGGAAGTTGAAAATAAACGAGCCATTTTTGCCATTTCATTGGAAGTCATTTCGTCGCGCGCGCTCGAGCGCGTAACGACGCCGATAACGCGATCTTCACGAATGTACGAGTGTCTTTTTTACCTCGGGGAGGAGTCCTCGTCTCGTCGTTCGCTTCCCCCCCGCAGGAGACGAGATGAGAATCTAATCAGATTTCTTCACTCGTGTGTGTGTGTGTGGGGCTGCGCTTCTCGGTACGAACGCGTCGAGAAAGATAGATTGGGATAATGACTGGACGACACAAGTAAAAGAATTCCGTGTCGAAGAATACAAAGTCTACGCTGTCATAAAAAGTCACCGCAAATTTATACAAAGGAAGAAATTGTAAAATTTTGAAGTAGCACGGAATAAAGAAGCTTCACTCTCTATCGCGCAGTCTGACGGGGAATATCTTCAGGCTAATTTATCTCTAGCTTATTCGTTTTTAAAAAAAATTTTTCGAAATATAGAAAATCATATTTTCCCCCTGTTTGTTTACACCGAAAGGTACACGACTTCACAGAAAATTATGATAATGAAAAAGGCGTGGTTGCGTGAAAGAGGGTGAATAATGTTCGCGATGCTCCAAGAGAGAGCTTCGCTCGTAACGATATGCTCAGCGAAGCGACTTAACGCACTGCTTCGCAATGTTGCAATGTGCGCTCGTTTACAGCTGTCAATCTCGCTCGCAGCAATGTTATTAAATCCATTTACGTGCGGTGTATAAACGTATACTCGGCAGACAAGATCCTTCACGGGTTCCTCCACCCGAGTCGGATGCGCGCGATCGAAACATCTTGATTATTGACCGCAGACACGATTCGCGCTTCTCGTGATCCGAGATGCCTAACACGCGGCGAATAATTAGCGTAATCAAAAGTTCGTTAGTAAAAACCATCGTTGGTAGCTGGCTGCTAACATTGGCTGCGTTCAGCAGAAAAAGCTGCTTTGCAACTGTTGTAAAATTCGTGAGCCTGATTGGTGTATGCTCTTAATTTTGACTGAATCTAAGAGCATACACCAATCAGATTCACGAATTTTACAACAGTTGCAAAGCAGCTTTTCCTGCTGAACGTAGCCATTATCAGCGGATATTTAAGTAAGATGCAAAAATTAAAATATACATATGCGCTGCCGCGCAATTGCCTCGTTATTGTTTAATGGCAGATTCACTGACGAGTTCCTGACGAGTTTCCTTAGCAAAAAGCGGATATAAACCGATTTAATATTTTGTCACATTTAACGTCGCAGAAATTAAACATATTATACTGATAATGTATCGATATAAATTGCGATAAAATTAATTAAAAAATGAGTTTCTGTCGTCTAGTTGCGCTTCTAAAACCTCGCCAAAATCTTTTAATATTAAATAATCTTAGTATTCGAATAGATCAACACACACTTTTAAACTTATTTTCTGCTTGTCAGAAAGATACAAATAC
Organism: Camponotus vicinus; assembly: GCF_025532165.1. NCBI lineage: Eukaryota > Metazoa > Arthropoda > Insecta > Hymenoptera > Formicidae > Camponotus > Camponotus vicinus. The sequence continues at coordinate 4,599,710 of NW_028141981.1, read as the reverse complement.
CCATCTCACTCAAATCATTCTGTTTATGAATAAAGAAATCTATCGAATTTACGATACCATACGTACGTATAACATGTGTACATGTATGCATACCATCATAATATCAAAGAAAGAAATATTTAAAAACGAGAAGACGTTTTCGTGGATCATGACTGCTATGTCGAAATGATGGATAGTTCGATTGCATGTCCGACGCTTGAAACTCGTTCGATAAAGAGTTATTAATTACGCAAGAGACGCGTACTGAATTTAAGGACATCGTTCGAGGTTGGTAAAAAAATGTAATAAGAATCCCGACGACTAATTGTATGTGGCTTGTATGAAGCGTTTTCTTAGACTATATGATAGTCGAAAAACATAGTTTTATGCAAACTTGCGGACGTTATCTGATCCATTCATTTCGAACTATTCATCTGCGGCAGCTAGCAAAGGCTGATCCGAAAGGATGACAGTCTTTCGTATACAGACTCTGCTAAAAAGCGTTGCACAAATCATAATATAATACAATAAAGCGATATACAATCATTCGAATTGGTGACTGTAAAGTAATCGACCGAGGCGAAAGAAGGTGTTTCATAACGCGGTTAATTGCAGACGGTGCAAAAAAATGGCGATTATTAACTCGCTTTCCTATACGACAATGATTTATGATCTTGCACAAGGTATAAGGACTATTTTAATACGATATTACGCGAGCTTCGAAAAAAGTGATTGCGGCGAGAAACCGATTTTTCGATAATTACTTCACGGATGAAACCGATCGTAGATTGACCTTGAGTATTTTAAGGTAATTTACCTAGTGAACGTGTTGATACCGTAGTTGAGCTTCCGGCCAGACCGCGTGAAAGTGTGTCACATTCGTCACAATGTGAGAGATCTAACCGATTGCGTAAGATGCGTAAATTTCTATAACGGTATTCGTGTTATTTAAAGAGAGGACGTCCTAATTCGAATCTGTTTCCATGCATTTGATGGCCATTAGTATGCTATAATATTGTATATAATAGTATCTTTTTTTCTTTAAAAAAGGGTAATATTTCTTCTAAAAAATATAATATATCGTATTTATATTGTATGATATAAATACGTATTCCATTTTATTACATATACATATGTATGTGTATATATACATTTTATGCGTGGATCACATTCTATCGGTACCAATCGATACATTTATCTCTGACATACAAGACTTTTCGAGCAGTTTATCTTCGTCGTAGAACGTCAAGCGTGACAAATGTGATTCGCAGGAGTCCTTTGTTCGTCGCTTTTCCAAGAAGATCGCGCGTGGATCTAAAGGTTCCATCACCCCCGTGTCGCACAGATCAAGAAGATCCATTAGATTATTTCCGATCGGGATCCGACCAACCTTCCCTGCGGCTAAACCTTCGTCTCTCGTACATGTCCTTTTCTGCGCGCGAATAGAAAAGATCCACACGTTCCCTTCCCTTCGGGTTCTTCCTTCCCCAGGCATTCAGTCATAATCAACAAATCGTAGCCGCGGCAGATCTATTCGCTTCGATTGAAGCTAATTTGTAGCATAATATAAAAGGAGAAGATCCCTGCTAACCCACACCCTTCGTGGCAAATTGGTTCCTTTAGTTTCTAAGAAATGGAAGGTTACGTCTTTGAGGGCAAACCGGATCGCGTATATACATATATATGTATATCGTATACGTATTATAGTATATGAGAGCTAGCTAGATTAAGCCGACCGTTTCTCTGAACCACCAGCGACTAAATTAGTAGATTATGTATTGTTTTTCAACCTCAATTCTTTTTTGATATCGTAGATTAGAGGCGTGAACGCCAAAATAAAAATCGAACAGAATCGTAGAATGTATAATAACGGGAAATAGGAATTCTGATCCCATTAGAAATATGACGCTAGATTAGATAGATTTCAACTAGAAATTTGCGTTACTTGAAAAAAAAAATATTTCCGATATTCCATTTATATTTATTATCAAAAGTTCTCTATTTCTTGAAAATAATTGTCTAAAAATAAATACAGATGGATATCTATTATTTTCTGTCTCTTGAAGGTTGAAAATAACTTTCTAAAAATAGATACAGATGGATATTCGTTGAAAGAAATATATCTGACGATAGTGCGGAGAATAAAAAAGAACAAAGGGACATTCCTCGCGAGGGGCTGTAATGGTCCGTTAACGTAAATAAATGTATATTGCATTATGCGCGACTATAGCGTATACGTATGAATTAATTTCACCGTGGAATAATAATAGCCGGTTGCACTTAGTAATCATGCGCATGCGGGTAGCTAAAAGTACGAACATATGCCGCGCGATTCGCCGTGTGCTCTTATGCGCTCGTCGTGAAACGTGGGTATTATTCGCGAAGGTCGTCCCACGAAGGCTGCACTGTGTCAAACAGATAGAATTGCCCGACGAACGACGTGAAAATGAAATGAGGGCAATGCGAGCGAGACGCGCGTGCGTAGCCTCGTGTTCCTTCGAACCGAGAAAGAATGCATCCATTGTCTTTCCACGGGATCCTCAACCGACGAACTCTGCGACCGCACGTGCAACATCCGTGAAGGTAACGTATGTGGCTCTTGGAAACTTAATTTAATTTAATTTTTCATGAGATACACTTCCATCGCATTCTCAAATAAAATGGAAAATAATTAAATTATAACAGTCACGAAAAAATTAGAGCTAATATCCGCCAATTCGAAATTTTTCCCAACGATCCTGTCGACGAGAACCATGTCAAGGTAAATTTTCTTTTCCCAGAAGCTCTTATACGTAGACTTGCCTAGAGGGATGGTTTGAAAGAAGAGAAAGAAGAAGGTCGCATACGCATAAAGACGCATGTGCGGCCGCGTGTAGAGAAAAGGGGGCGACCGTACGCATTTAAAGTACACGCGGCGCGTTTCTCAGTAACAAAGCAGCGAAAAAATGCCGGGGGAGGAGGGAAGGGACTGTTTCCCGGGGCATATAACGACCATAATAGGAAGGTAGAGGAATCTTATCCCCAGAACCGAGTTACGTTTGTCCGCTGTTGCGCCGGATGGTTTCAACCACCGCGTCTGGGTGATCCGCGGGATCTGGGTGAGATCGAGCGAGAGTAAGAAAGAGACGCCAAGATCGCGAAGAAGATAGACGGAACGAGAAGGAATAAGGTACATAATGAGAGAGGCGAGAAGACGAAGAAAAAGAGATAGAGACGAGCAGAACTCGGTGCTCTCTCTGCTTCTTCGTTCCGCGCGCCAACCTCTCGAAGAGGTAAGAAAAGAGGCGAGTAATACAAAACGTACGTCGGACTACCCGTGCATCGAGGAAACGGAACAAACTGGAGGAGCTCGTGCGTGTCGAGCGACTTCGAAATGGAAAAGCGAGCATTCGATAACATCCTATCTCGCGTTCAACTAAAGCGCATCGAAAATATCCGAGATTTTTATAATATATATTAATAACTGATATATTCAGAGAGCTTATCTCTCGTTATAATCAAAAAGTAATTTGAGCATAGTGATACTAATGATAATAATAATAAGGGGTATGAAAATGCAATCTATTAACGAGAGGACTTCTGCATGAATCGATATTTTCCGGTTATTTTCGATGAAGAGAATAACTGGTTTGCACATGGATATTAATTTAAAAATTTAGCTTGATTTACTCATTAAAAAGTTGATTTGATGTTATATAAATTAGATTTAATATTATATTTTTTTCCTTAGAAATTATATTGCATTTATCGCATGCAAATGTCAAATAATATTTATATTATTTTTGAGTACTTCGAGATTCTAATTATATGTTGATAAATACAATTATGATAATAAATACATATATGTATACTTATAAAAGAGATTAAATTTATACTTATAAAAGGGATTAAATTTATGATCTATGGATTAAAACTTGCACGATATATGTTTAAATTTCGCAAGAATTTTTATTCTCGATGGAGTTTCTATTGTAAATTAAAACAGAACTATCACCAGTAGCTATCGCAGATAGTCTCTTGGATTTATTACGCGAAGACAGGCCATCGTACCTGCAGCTGACACTTATGGTCACACGGATATGCCTATTCTCTCTCGCGCGCGCGCGCGGCATGGCAGGTGCACTCTCCGGAGTAATATCTAATCCGCGTTAACGACGACCGAGTTTCAGCACAGTTAAAGTCTTAAGCGACTTTCGACCTGGTTATTAAATCTCACATCCTGCGTAACGATTTCTCTCGTTGTAGCAAACGCATCGCGCTCTCGTGCGAGGAACGACAACGTACGATATTAATTTGTAATGAAATGTCGTATCATTCATTCACAGAAATACCCATTATCGTAAAATAAAATAGAAATTAAAGTAATTTGTTCCAAGAGTACTGATCATATTATATTATTTAGTCATATATATTTGCAGAGAACAAAATTTTCTTTAATTTTTCTTCAATTTTGGAAACAATCGTTATTCTTTAAAGGACTAAGTATATTTTAACGGTTATTATTCACCATTAAATTATTTTTCAATAACTACATTTTTCGAAAATTATCACGAAATGATTTTAAATTTCCGTATTAAACCGAAGATTTAAGCGATCGGATATTACTGATAAATGTTAGGCGAACATTATTAGCGAGCTTAAGAGAACACGTTTAATGGATGGATCGGAGATGCGTTTATTAAAGGAGGCGAGAGGTATTTATTAAAAAGAAGCGAATCTCCATGAATTGGCACCGTTGGTTGATGGAAACTATGAGAGCTGAAAACCTAAAGAAGATACGCGATGTCATTTATTAGAGAAAATGCTAACTGGAATCGACCACGCCCGGTGGCTAATCACTATCTCGAGTACATCCCGGAATATTAATTAGAAACGTGATTAATAATAAGGGAGGAGTTCCGAGGGCTGGTTAAATGCGGATAAAAGTAACGCCGGGCAACGCGCGACTAGGCGCCACAGTTATCGTAATTATTGTAATTGGCCTTTACGAAGGCCATAGAAACTCCTCTCCTTATTCCCTTCCTCGAGAGCACCGGACCGAAGAGGCGACTCGATCTTCCGGTTCTACGATCGAAAGTAAATGCAGAAGCGACAGGCAGACAGGCAAGTAAACAAGCGGACCTCCCGCTGATCTGCTGTTTCGATAATTTAAGTTCAGAAGAAAAAAGATTCTCTTTAATATTTTAATAGTATATTCCTCCCTTAAACATGACTTCTTATAATATCCCTTTTAAACGGATCTTTGGAAGCATCTGAGAAATGTGCGTAAATCCAGATATCAATCGAATAAAAATATCGATAAACATTGTTAAAAAAACACAAAAATTACACTCCGATTTAAATAATATCGACGAATTTCTAGAACGCGACTCTAAAATTACACGATGTACGATATATTGATGATATTAATAAATACATTCATTCTCGATAATTTATCAGATTCCCTCCAAGGACGAGGGAAAATTGTGCAAATTGTATCGAAATGTTTTCTCTTTCTATATCGTAGCTTAAAAACTCTTTCTACTTACATAAAACTATAATATTATATGTGATTGTTTATTTTATATTCTTATTTTTAAAAGAATATCTATATCTTAAAAGAGTATCTATCGTACAGAGATATAATAGAAAAGACATCGTAATCTATCATATCTTTCATCACGTTCACCGATAATGGTTCGATACGATGGAATTAGGACCGTGCTCGGATAAGCCGCGCGCAAACAATAGTGCACTTCCGCAAATTACGTTTTATTCGAGCGCATTCTCGCTGCCGCGGGCTGACGTTGCAACTGAAGTTGAAATGAAAACCGGTCAAGAGCATCGCGTTCGCGAGAGCCTTCGTTTTAATCCTTCGGCTATTTGCAATTTTTTTTTCTTAAAGGACTTTCTGGATTTAATAATTCTCAAGAACAAATAAACATTCGTATAATGGGTTATTGAAAAACGAAAGAGAATTTCGCTGATGATCTCTAATAATCAGGTCATAGATTGAAATGCAAAACAGCAGCAAATACGAAACATTAGTTTTGATCTACTTTATGATAAAGATATATATTTGCTTCTTTAATAAATATGTATATAAAATACATATTTAATAAAATGTATTACGATAAAACATGTATAACATGTTATACATGTTTTATCGTAATAAAATCGTAGCAAAAGTATATTTATTTAATGATCTAAAAAATCGAATGACAAGTTCTCGCGTTTAACTATATTTAGATTACTTTTCTTTATTATTACTCATGTTCATTAATTGATTAAAAATCAAGATGATTTCCTTTTTTAAGATTCTCTTAACTTAAACATGAAATTTTACGATCTAACCATAAGTTATTAATTAATAACTATAAGTTCATATACATTAATATGTACATGATATTGAGAAAAAAAAGTTTCGTAGGAATTGCAGTAGCATTTAGATAACCGTGATGTATAACATTATATTCTCACGTGAATTTTCTTACAAATCGCAGTTATGGCACTCGATAATTATACGTCGTTTGGCTCGAAGGTGAGAGCAAAGTCTAATTATGATAGCTTCTCTACAAAGTTCAATCTTATCATACAATATATCGACAATGTTCAAATATCATCGATTCTCTGTGGGACAGCGTAAAAAGATGGTTCTAAGCATGCTCTCGTTATCGGTTATGTGTTTTTATCATTACAACCGCTATGCACTAAAATCAGATGCAATCAAATGCACAGATCTACACTTTGCGTGCATACGATGCAAGTATCAAGCAACCATCAAAGTCTTAAATTTGTTGTCATTATCTAAAAGTGACCGATTAATATTTACTTTTAAGCTATAAACTAATTTCTTATCAGAAAAATATAGTTAATTCTCGTAAACTCTTTGGTTATCTTTTTTACAAAACGGAGAATACAAATTATATTATATTTTCTTAAATTAAATCAGATTATATACATTAAATTAAATAGAATTTTTTTAGTCATAAATTTAAAAAAATATAAACCTATATATATATATATATATATATATATATATATATATATATATGATATATATACACATATATAGGTTTATATTTTTAAATTTATGACTTTAAAAAAATTCTATTTAATTTATATATAAATATATATGTTTATATAATCTTTTAAATTTATATTATGATTAAAAAAAATATATATAAATTATATGATTTGACCGTCATTTAATTTGCTTTCTCCTTTTTGCGATTAAAATTCACATTATATATAAAAGTAAAATATTGCTATTAATTATATCAAATTTAGCTGAAACTTATAACTTCGTTTTTCAAAAATGAGATCTTGTCGATTGCCAAGGCGTAATGCATTTCCATACCTATCTCATCTTCGAGAAGCCGACCTCAATTCAAATAGGTATCCGAGATCACTCTCGCCGGATACATTAATTTGTCAAGAAAAATAACACGTGTGTAGAAAAATACCGTACGATAACGGAACATTCGAGGATAGCGAGGATCGAAGTCGTCACGTTCGTTCACGCGGTCGTGGGAGAAGAGCAAACGTCTCACCGTTGGTCAGCAGTCATAATCGACATGCTCGTGTAATTTCACTCCTGACACGGCCTCGTTAGCATGCTCTCGTTTGCGAGGACCACGCGCGAGCTCTCGGTGATGCCGGGGAATCCGCGTACTCTCCCTAACAATGTTTGTTATAGCAGACGTACGTCGAGGAATGTGCGCATTATATCATTACGCACTATTACCCATTACATACCTCGTTACATCGTATATATCGTATATTATCCTAGATACGCCGGAGGAAAAAGTGAGGATCCTCTCCTTCCTCATCTCGCTCCCGCATTATGTCTCTCCGTCTCTCTCTCTCGCTCCGTATGCCACTGATGAGACCCTCGGACCATTACCATGCACGTCCGCGCGGCGCATGCATCTCGCGCGCGCGAGCGCGCACACGCGTTCGTAACATCGCCGTACGTGCACATCGTAATACTTGGCGCGGGCTATCTAATTGTATAGTAAATAACCTTCGTAAATTACGCATATAATGCTTAATGCCGCGCGCGCGCGCGCGTCATGCGGCCGCGCATCGCATTGTGCTGCGCGCCTCTATCGCGTTATGACATTCAATTGCGACGTGTCAAGCAATCACGGCCGCCTTACAGACTCCGACACTTTATGGCGCGCGGTGATATTGCACGTGGAGAAGCGTGGTCACCCGCCGAGAAGGATAAAGGGAGAGGAAGAAAAATGAAAAAAAAAACAAGAAGAAGAAGGGAAAGAGTCTCGAGGCGACGCGTCGCCGTCGTCCCGATAAATTGAGTTTATTCGCGCGAGAATAACTACGAATTAATGAACGTTATCGTCGCGATGGCGACGTCGATAGCCTATAATTGTTTTATATTTATATCGTGTCGGGGGACGCGCGCGTCGTGCTTTGACCGGCGACGGATAATTAACGAGAGAGATAAAACTGCCGGGGATCTTTTTTTCGCTGTGCGCTAATAGCCGCTCTGTTCCGAGTTCCCCATCCGGTAAAGGGGGGAAAAAAATTCGCGTTTTTATTTATCTCGTAATTAGCGGTAACGTAAACCTGCACGTTTGATTGATACTTCCGGCGCGCGTATAATTTATTTATGAGACTGCAAATATATATAAAACGCTAAGCGAGATGAAAGAATCCACCTTGATATAAGATAAAAAACAATTACGGTACACTTAACTATTTAATTATTAATTTGATTTACAATTCACAGAACAAAATCTAACCTTTTAAATAGTATGATAAGCAAAATTACCAATATAATAAGTTATATATTAAATTATACGAGAGAGAGATGCTTTATTTACGTCACGTAAATCACTCTCCTCTTCTCTCTTTTTAAAAATTGCAAATATTTTCTTTCAATAAAATGCAAGTTTCGCGAGATAGGGATTCGCCACGCGACGTATTCATTTACCTTGGATCCGACCTCCATGACACACAGTGAGCAGAGAAGACAATGTCTGGTCGGTCGTACTTTCTCTATAACCGGATAATCGCTGAACAATGTCATAACGGGCTTTATATCGCATGCGATTGCGTAAGTGTACGAAACCTTCCCAGTAACATTGACTTTTTCAAGTTTAATTGGCGCTTGTGCACCGATTACTAATTACCGCTACCGTGGTGAACGTGACACACATTCGATTTTAGCCTCGATGCAGCTGATTTGCACACTGTATTCGCACCTCAAGTTCGCGTATTCAAAAGTACGTCGAGAGAGTAAAAGAAAAAATATATATATATATATTCCTAATTTAATAAATACCTATTAAATCCGTTATAGAGCGCATACACAAAACTCATTGTCAGTAAATTTAATAGAAAATTATACTGGATATATAATAAAACATGTGTATATTCTATTATATATTATAATATATCCAGTAACATTATATGTATTTTTTTAACATTAAATATATATATGTATGTATGTATGTAAATGTTAAAAAATCCTATGTAATTTTTGCTTCACATAGAAAATATATTTTTTTTATGTATTAATGTATTAATTATCCACATGAAAATATTTTAATAAAAAATTATTTTAGATATATATTTTTTTATATATAATTTTGTTATAAATAATTAATACATTAATATATTTTTTATATGTAGAATAAAATGTATTAAATTAGATAGGTAAATATTTATATGAAATAAGTGATGAAAAATCGACTTCTTATTTTGCGAACGCGATAAATGTTTATCTTATGTTAATAAATGTATGTAAATAAAAATTAGAATTTATAAAATTTTAAAATAAATTATTTAAAAAAATATACTAAAGTTGTTTTATATAATAGGCATTCTCTATACACTGAAGCCATCGTATATATTAAAGCACTCTAATTTTTACGAAGAAGCGCATTATTATTCTACATTTTCCAAATTTAAGTAATTCTTAGCAAATTTTGCTTTTACTTTACACGATTATAAAAAGTCGATTCGAAGCTCGAAGCATTGAATATACGCAACTGTATGTAAAATTGAATTAATTCTTAAAAAACCTAGGTTATATACGCAATTGAGTTTACAATTTAAAATTCTCTATTATAAACACTAATTTGTTATCATTATTTCACCGCACGTAACATCGTTTTTACGTGTCCATCAAAATAAATCTATAACAATTTCAAAAAAAATACAACCGCCTACGTGACTCCGAAAGCGCAGGTTTACCACCATTACATTATGATACATGCGTATATTCGATACGCGAGCTTGGTGTTGCGATTACGATCGCGTCAAAAAAAAAAAACACGATTATACATTATATTGCGCGTATATGCGCAAAATTGTACAGTGTTAAGGATTGCACGTAAAAAAGCTACGTACTTACTTGGCGATGCTGGATTATCCGATGTCGGCGTCGGTGGTTGTCGACGGTGGTGGATGACGGTCGTCGTGAGGCACGGCCGCTTGTAAAGGTTAATTTTTGTGCTCCTTCTCCACTGGTAACAACTCCACACTGTGGCACTCTCTCTACCTCTCTTCCTCTCTCTGTTATCGTGTACGTGTATCTCGCGAGTACCGGAGAAGAGAGGACCCGGGAAAGAGACCGGGAGATCGGGGTACACCCGATCTCGGACGGATCGCGCGACGAAACGAATACGACGATATCGCGACGAGAGGAAAGCGAGGTGAAAAGAATAGAGAGAGAGAAAGAAGGACAGGCGGAAAGGGACGCGCGTGTAAAACAGGAAGAGAAAAGGAGAGTGACGGACGCGGGGACTGAGTGGCCCTGCTCTAACACAGATCACTGACCAACTTCACTTCGAGACTGACGCGATACTGACTCAGGGGAGCGCGACACAACCGGCTTCGCGACGTTCGGCCGTTTCCGCCGCTCTTCGGGGGCGCTCGGCTCTTCGCTCGCCTCCCCACCACCTGCGCATAGGAAATATACGCAAAGGTATATTAATATTACACGTATATACAACGCGCGCGTACGTGCGTACGTACGTATCGCGCTTGTGTGCGAATGTATACATATTGAAATAATGGTCAAGATAACGTGTATGTATAAAGGTACGCCCACACAATTTGGATCTCCGATGATAATGAAGAATTCGCCTATACCTTACGCGACCACGTCGATACGTAGTATCGCGGAGATATTTTTTTCGTATAAAATTCTTATCTATATATTAGAAAATTGTATATTTATTTAAGCAATATTTGTACTTGATTTTTCTTTAATGAACAATTTTAGAATGTTATCCTTCTTGTATATATATTTTTTTAATTATATATTTCGATATGTAGTTAAGAAAAAAAATCAAAATATGACATTTTTCTTTTTAGAATAAAATATAATTTTATTTATAAAGAGAAAACAATTTTTTCAAGAACTTTAAACGTTGTTTATTGTACTAAATTTTATAAGAGTGCCTTGAATAATTTATATTTATTATAATTAATTTATAATAATAATAATAATAATATATTAATAATATAATTTAATATAATTTATATATATATATATATATATATATATATATATATTGTACGCAACATGAAATCGGTGATTACGAAACGCCAGATTTATGAATTTGATAATGATAAATTGTGAGCGGGCGCATTATATTACGAGCATTACGGAATTATACAGCATTACAAGCTGTTCCGACGTTAAGTACGATATTCAAGGATATAATAGAATGCGAAGAACATGGAGAAACCCAAGTTAATGTTCGTAAAACTGCTATAAAATAAGGATTAAACGCGCTCGACAAAAATATGATGTATATAAAGTGTGATCTCTATCCCCTTGTATTCTTACAATTTCATATCTCCCTATTATGAAGATCTTATGTGTGTGGGGGGAGAGGGGGTTAGCTATTATTTAATAATTCTACAAATACTTTAGATTATTTTGCAACAAGCAAAGAACGTCAAAGTATCTTTGAAGGACAAACGACCTTTACTAACTTTGACAGAGTATACATACATGTATACATTGCCTGGCAAAATAATTTATTCGTACAAAGGCAAGGGTATTATATTTCACAAAAATATATTATACATTTAAAATATATTGAAACTATTGTTTTGTTTACTTTTGAGGTTTCATAATTTTTCGCGACGATGAGCGGAACTGTTATTCCGATCGATCAACGATCAAACCGATTCGATTGTTCACGAGATAGAAATCCAGAGGAGCACGTGATTACCGTTTACAGAAACATTCACACGAAACGGAATGTCCCGGCGTAGAATCAGGCCGAGCGTTTTCTACTGAGGTGATCCGTGCGATCGTGAGATAATTATGGAAATGAATTTCGATCGTTATGGAGGCGTAGAGATCTCGACTCTTCCGTGACATGACCCGGCCTCGACAACGATGATCCCGCCCAGCACCATAATTTTCCTCACAATTTTCGTGCCTGCGTGTAAACATCCAACGGTACGTTACTACGAAGCACGGTGTAACATATACATATGATATCGCTATAATCACAGACGCAAAGTACTCTTTTACATCCGTAATTGCGAATTCGCGCGACATCACTGAAAAGATGACCTTATAAAGGGTATCTCCGCGAATCCAAATAATATTCCATTTTTCTATTTCTTTTTTCCGTTTTATCTAAATCTTAGTCGATAAAATTTTTCTGTATACTTCCTAAAGACCTCTTTTTACAGTATCGCGATTAATAATAGTATAAGCTCCTATAACGATCCCAGATTCTAAGTTTGAAGAAGCTATTCTAACAGTTTCGCATGACGTACGTCATGAATGGAACGAGTTATCAGTCAAATAGTAACGTCAGTATACGAGATTCTTAACACTCGACTCTCCCTTAAATTAGTCTCGCAGCAGTGCTATTCAGAGATATGAAAGGATCGCGAGGTGACGGAAGCCAAAGAGACGTTTGTATAGGCGATGTCTCTCGCTGCGGCAACGTTTTACAGAAAGAAAGGAGGAGAAAGAATAACGCGCGCGGGGGAGGATAAAAGGGTACGTGTGAGAGAAATTGGACAAGGACACGAGCGAGGGGACCGATTCTAAGCGCGCATTAACCCCTCTTGTAGAGAGCGTACACGGCTCGTATTTAACGGTGCGCGCCCGACGCGGCCACGATTCATGCATAATTTATCTGAAAGCACGGAGAAAAATAGTTTTTTGACCTCCAGGGGGCCACAGGCCGGGAAAGGCGTTCGTCAGCCACGCACTGCGGCTGCCACCGCTATTGTCAGCATAGAAAGTGGCTGCCCTCGCTTGCGTTATGCGAGGGTGTGTTAAACTGGTCCAGCAGAATTGCAGTTCGATTGGCTAAGGTTGCTGTTAAGACCCGGTTCCCGGTGTTAATGGCATTGCCAAGTTTGCTCGACGATCAAACATGTAAGTAAATGCGATTCGTCAAAATATTCTGTTAAAATATGTGGCGAAAAAATTGTTAATATTTAGAGACATATTATCAATCATTATAAAATTGCGATGATTATAAAAAATTTAATAAGAGAAATAGATTTGTCATCATTCATGAGAAAACTCATGAGTGACGATGTTGAGAAAATGAAATCTTTCGATGTCAAAATGATTTTCACTGATTCAATTTTTTTATTTCTTAGGAATATTATAATACGCGATTTTTCCAATTTAGTTATACGCATATACGCGCTGTTTTAAACGTTTATAAGATGTATCGTCACGGTTTTAAGCGGTTCCGCGTAACTCGGTAGCATCCTCGATAGGATCTTCTCAAGCCGTGTTATCACCTGCCATAGGAACTTGGTACCGCTCGCTTCAATGGCTTCTTAACGCAATACAACGCTATGGAGAAACCTGTTTGTCATGTATCTCGCTCTCGAGATATATTTTACAGCATTCTGTTGCTTATGTGCAATGTCTGGTACCCAAAGGAAATCATATTTCTTGCTCTCTTTCGCTTACGTTGCGCGTCGACAATGAGACTTCCTGTCCCATCGTATAAAATATACACAGTTTGAAATCATCGCGAAAAATCGGTCTGATGCGTAGCAACTAGCGTATCGTCGTGTATCATCTATTTTTTTAATTAGCGATATTAAAGCGTGCGACAAAACGTTTCTTGAACATTCATTCATGGCCCAATTATATATATACTATAAAACTTTTTCTTTCATTTCGCTCTTTATAAAAATAATTGCTATTATCTTTCGGAATCATTAATTAAAATACCTTGATTAAAAGATTAATATGTAGAAGCATGCCTTTAAGAATTTTCATTGAGATAAGGAATATAGAAATATATAGTCATGGCATGAAATATATAGTCCACAATATTTTGAACTAAAATATTATTATGCCTTGTCTTAAAGTTTTCACGTTTTGAGCACATTTCTAATCAAGAGAGGAAGAAAAAGGAAAGAGAGGAAAATTTATACTTCTCGCCAATAATATTATATGCAATAATGATTAATAGAACATGCGTAAGCTTTAGCTTATAATTAATAGCGTTTCTAGCAAGCATTGACATTACCATATACTCGTTGTCACTGACATTCTCACTGCTCGTACATAGCCGGTATCCATTCCCGCATAATTTTAACCACAAGATATACGGATATATATTACCTCGAGGTTAAAGTACCCGCATCCGAGTCATAGACAATATTACCTGGACGAAATTATTCCGGTGATTCGCCGATAATTTCGGAAAGAGAAAAAGAAGAGATGTATGCGCGAATCTACAAACGATTCATTTTCGTATCGTTAGCCTGTGACAGTTTTGAATTCTTCGCGATTCAAATCGCATACAATGTACAATAATAATTAATGACGGATTTATATCTTATTTATTTATGTGAATTCTTGAGGCAAAGTTCGCGAGCATCATTCATTCATGGGATAATTCTTCATTATTGTCTATTAATTTATGGATACATTTGAATTGATATCATCAGAATTTCAAGAATTAGCTTTAATAATAACAACACAGAATTAAGAAAAAAAGTATTGATATGATATCGACTAGCGTATCGCAAAAAAAAATCAGATTATCGTCGTCCTATCGATTTTATTCTCTCTTTCCTCTTCCTCTTCTTTTATCTATAAGTAGATATCATGTCGTTGCTATTCTTGACGCATCTGTTGCTATTAATTACAGGCTTCGACAGAAATCAAGCTCCGGAAGCGAGCATTCCCGTTCTCTCCGCCTTTAATATCCCTTTGCAAGGGCACAATACAGTCGAGTCATCGATTCACGGAAGAACTTTTCGTCATCGTTGTCAAGTGTGGACAATATCGTCGAAAATTAAATTTCCTGCGTGATACGGAGACGCACGATGCTTCGAAGGAAGTGAAAGAAGCGGATTCCCTCGCGAAAAGAGAGCATCTCGTACAAAACGACGTGGTGTAGCCCGCGTGTCACGTTTGCACGTATAGCTCGTAATTCCGCTTGCGGAAGACGTACCGCCTCCTCCGTGACGTAAGACCGGTTACACGGACGAGCACGAAAAAGATGAGCGATCGTGTAACGGAGCGTATGATGAGTCTGCGGACGCATTTTTCCCGCGGCGAGCCGCCGGTCTCCGGTAGCCTCGGAAACGAAATGAGAGCACGTACGTGTCGATAATAATTATTTCTTGTTACTTGACCGCGAACGGTGGGGTGCTTTACGTACGTTACGCTATATCGACGCAAAAGCGTATTTTCCTTAGAATCCATTACTCGATCTACGTAATATCCATTATTTTGGTCTTAATTGAAATGGGATGAAGTAATAAAGGCCGTTAGAGCTAGAATTACCTTGCGCGAGATCAGAGGTTCAAATTTTAAATTAATCGACCGAAAACTATCAATTTTATAAATTTAATAATTAACCTTTCAGCTTTTTAAAACAAGAGAGCATAACATTAATAATAGTATTAATGAAATTGATCACATAAATCGTGTTCGGCGCAAAAGTGCTCGCTTCGTTTCCACGATAGCATGTTGACAGTTCAGCGCGTTTTAAAATGAGAGTTGTCGCGTTATGTAGTGTAACCATAAAGATTTCTGCAGTTATGCGAGGCATTAATTATCGCGAAGATTGATTGAACACGTCAACTATCAAAGACGACGACGGCAGTGATGGCCGACCGTACAGATGAATCCGGAGTGGTTGATGTATCCCTTTCACATTTAGATATTAGAAACGAAATATCGATCGTTAAAGTTAAAAGGCGTTTATTTATTTCACAGTTCAAGGCATGTCAAAATTCCTCGATAGCGCAGTACAGAGATTTATTTAATTAGATATGCTCTTAAGTGCCTCATAAAAACCTGCTTTCCTTAACGATTGATCCGCGACGAATTTTTTTTTTTATATTTTATAGACACTATAACTTATATATAACTATAATCAACTGTGTCTCTCTCTTTCTTATCATAGCGTGGAGAATAAAAAAGACGAGTTTTTTAATTTTAGAGAAATTATCTTCGAATTTTCACGACTGCATAAAATCCCTGACTCACGCTTATCGTGATCGCTGTTAAATAAAATAAACACAATCTCACGTACACATGAGAGATGAATAACTTCAGCGCGATGCTCAATGAGCAATGAAAGTTCAATCACAGTTAATTACAGGTGATCTTGAGAACGAGATGTTTCTTCCTGCGCTCGCAGATCATCCATTGGTAAGTGACGGCAATGACGGATTCGCGTTACGACCTCGTGGATCTTTAATTACCGTGCGCGATATTAGTTATCGCGAGACATGAATCATTGCTATCAATGAAATAGAACGGGCCGTGCACTTAACGATTGTTGAAAAATCGTAAGAATGTTAATAACTTCTTGCTATTACTTAACCGCGCGCCTTATAAAGGCGAAATTAGTTCCTAATCGAAAGTGTTTGTTAATCATACGCGCGATCCTCAACGTCAAGACTTGAACGTTAGATTAATTAGCTATGATAGGCACGACTTTGCGTAATGTTAGAATGCTTTTCTCAAGCGTCAAAGAGAACTAGACGATCTAATCTATATCTGTATTTTAAATCAAATAAAAAAAATAAAACATAATTTTTATAACTTGTTCAAAGAGTATATAATGAGAACAAAAATCTATTAATTGATAAAGAAAGTTTATATATTTAAATGAAAAAACTAAGAGAAAAAAAATCTTATCTATAAACGTACTGACAAAAATTTACTATTTTTCTAGTTTAACAAATGATTATAAATAATTATAGATATAATATATTAGTTTAGAAGATGTATATTGGTTTCGATATCCATATATTTTTGCTAAATGTTTTATATTAAATTCACCTTTATTTCAAAAATGAATTATGGTTGTATAAGAAAGATAAAAAAGGCGAAAAAATCTATTATTCAATTCTTTCGACTCTTTTTTTCTTTTCTTATTATTATTCTTATTATTTTTATTATACTTTTTTATCTAGTTTCTCTTATTCTCAATAAAAAGCTAATCATTTTTCGCGAATGTATCGAATATTCTGTCAAAAAAATAGATTTCCTTTTTACAAGCATATTAACAAAACATGGCGTATCACGTTTATATTTTAAAAGAATGTAACGGTGAAAGAATAGATTTAATTGAAGAATATTATACCTAATTATACGTCAAAAAATTTAATGTTTTTTATAACGAGTATTTATCACGACAACCGTTCTGTTGACACTTACGCGGCGAGAATCAAGAAAGTAGCAGCGCAAGCTATATGTCGTCGTATTATTCTTTCGACACATAATCGGGAGAAGTATCAAAAAATTAGACTATATTCGTTATAATTATTTATATATATAAAAATTATCAGTATGTGCGATTAATTAATAATAGCGATAAGACTACTGTTTATCTCACGGCGGCAATTATCAAAATATATATATTTCGTATAATATACATATTTATTTAAAATACGAATTGAATTAAATAGGAATTATATAAATTATTTTATTACGATAATTACTGCGGAAATATTATATCTGTAAATGTTTAAAATCGAATATATTTTATATCTCAAGATATAAATTTTTTGCCTATCTAAATATGATATGCCATATATGATCGTTATATTAAAGGAGAGAATAATATATAAATCGTCAAATCTCTCGAGTAATTGTAACAAAGAAAAATATGTGATATCTCAATTAATTAATAATAATAATAAGTATATCTCACAAAATTTAAATTTGCATACTTTACATAATTTATTCAATCAAGGTCTATCATACGAGTCAAAAAAATGACGACATATTTTCATATATATTACATTCTGTAAAATTTAATTCTAACTCATAAAGATATTCTTTATTTATAATATAAAATAGTATATAATATATAATAGTTATAATTAATTATAATATAGTATGCAAATTAAATAAGTGTAATAATAATCCAAAATAATAAAAGCACATATTACTTATTAACAACAAATATAAATTAATAACATATAATGCATATTTTTTAATCTGTTATCGTTGTTTCATAAAATATATTCCTGATACATTTTTTAGAGATATAGAATTTTGCAAATCACTTGTTATTTTCTCTAGAGAATTGTTTTGATTTATATACGAACAATAAATATTGATGCACTTATTTCGTTATCGCGCAAGTAATGAAATCTTAATTGAAGCAAAAACGCAGCGGCAAAGTAATGCGTGTTCTTCGTGGGAAAGGATGGCAAAAGAATCTTAACGGACGCGGATTATATCTGAAGAAGGACGTTGTTAGTAACAATTAAATCGCGTACGCACGGATGTGGTTTATAACCGAATATTGTCGGACTTTATAGATCCTGAGAGTATATAGTCTCCGCGAGATCTCTTGTAGAAAATGCCCCTTGGGCGCTGTTGACTCGTTCACGCAATTACTCCAATAATAATCGCACAATAATTGCTCTTAAGAATCTCGTGGCTTAATCTGACAGTGACCGGTGTGCACTTGCGAGATACAGCTACGATAATTTAGTTTGCGTTTCGCCATACAGCTACTATACAAACTAGATCGTTTTCGATATTTTTTAATTTTTATTGCGAAGTGACGTACGATTTTGTATACTCGTTCTTCTATCGATCACTATCTTTCACGATTATTATCAATATTATCTATTATTATCAATACTAATCACAAAAATACTTATTACAAAATATACACGATAAACGACATTGCTGAATCATATAGATAAAAAAAAGAGTGTATATAAGCTCTTTTGCTTTTATTTTAAATATAAGTGTCATAAAAATATAAATATTAATAGTAAGATATAGATAAATTAATATGAATGCATTTGTTTGTTTAATGTATCTCTTGATTTAAAATTTAGGCACAACTGCTTACTTTCTCCTTAAACATAAAATAAAAAAGGCACAGATACGGAGTCACAAATACAGAGATATTGTTTTTTGTTGAATTTCACATTTATCATGAAAATTAAATATGAAAGAATATATATATAATAATATATCCACAAATATATATAAAACATTACGTTAGCAATCTTACTTGTACGTAGCTATATGGCGATGCCTGCGCGTTTTACATAGATAATATGACAAAAACTTGTATGCGGTATAGGCAGCAATATTTTCGCACTTGTCACGTCGAAAGATCGTAAAAGCTGAAATTATCTACGCCTGGCGCGGGCAACCGCAGAACAATACAACCGCAATGTATTGCTCTTCAGCCAGCCAGGGTTATTTCGTTACAAGTCACTCGTATTCTTTCCTGCAGACGCAATTTGAATCTGATTATTTGCAAGAGCAGATTTATATACTGCGTCAATGCAATAAACGTAAATAGGAGCGTTTTATCGATTTAACTTTACGAAAACAATTTTCTATTGACGTATAATAATATGATTACGAAATAATTTTCGATGAATTGTTATAAATTAAAGTTACGTATTATCATGCTCTTTTTCTCTATTCTCTATTTTTTTTCTTTTTTTTCTATATTGAAGGTTTTACTCTTATCTTTGTATTTTTTTTAAGTCTATTAAAAATATTATCAAATATTATCGAATAATTAATATAAATATATTTCTTAATAATTATATAAAATTTTTATGAATGAAAATTTATAATAAATTTTGTGTAAAAAATTCATTTTTCAACAGCAACAAGCACCAAAAATACAAAACGAGATTCCAATTTATTTAATCAACATGTTGACTTCAAGATTCTTTTCGGCATTACATACAAAATAATGTCATTAATTCAAAATTTAATTGTCTCTGCGTAGTAATTATTTAAATCAATTTAAACCAATTTTACATATGCCGTTTAGAAATCAATTATTTTGATATAATAATTACTTGAAATGACTTTATGTTTCAATTTTTAATCAAAAATTTAATCAAATTTTTATTAAAAAAGGAATTTTAAAAAGTATTAAAAAATAATTTTTTAAAGTAGATTTTTTTAATTATTAAATGAGGAACTAAATATAGTTTTGCACAGCTTTATTAGCACATTTTTTCAAAAAAATTAATAATTTAACTTTAATAAATTACATAAATTACATTACGAATTATTTACATAAACAATGTATTTGTTTATTCACATAAACAAATATAGTAGACAGAAGAAAAGATGAAAAAAGATAGAAAAGAAGATGAAAAAAAACGTTATACATGCGAAACTTATAACATTCATCGAAGATACTTAAAAAAATTTAAATCAGTCATCGTTTGTGTCAACAAAACAAAACTCTAGAGTTATATTATTGAATACAAACAACTACTACTATATCCTTAATAGAAAAGAGCCATAATTTCTGATAATTTAATTAACAAATTTTTAAAAGAAACATAAATTGTGCTTACTTCATATACTTCTGCACGGTAAGCAAAGAATATAAAGATTATAAATAACAAAATTCCTTAATACATAATATATATTATGCTAATAAAATATCTCATATTTAATAATATATAGTATAATAATGTGCTTTATTTACTTTTTTAAGAAATTTGTGTTTCCACAATCAAGTACAAGCAAGCATTTATTAAATCAATAAAACTGTAATAATTACAATATTTCTTTCTAAGGCGAAATTAAGTTCAATTATTCTAATAATAATAAATGTTATCAAGATATCTACTCTGTCTCAATTTCTTTTTGTTTGCTATCAATAAATGTGTTTTTCAATCTCATCGAGCTATTTTAATATATTTTAACGTATTTCTATAGATTTTAATAGCAGAAATCAATTATTAGATAATTATTAATAGTTAAATAATTATATTATAATTATTTAATTTTAATAACATATATGCAAACCTCAAAAAAATTATTTAATCGAAATAAATTAACTTTTTTTACTATTAAATTTCAACTTATTTTTACGTAATTATTAATCACAAATTTCAAGCGATCATGTATATATTTTAGATAACTGCAAATGGAGCGTGTGCAAATGTGCATTTACTTTATTTCTATTACCTGTCCCTATTGTAAATCTGTATCAAGAAACACTGTAGTGTAAGTTATTCGTATAATTGCCAACGAATTATATAAAAGTTATGATTAAATAAATAAATTTTTATTAAAATTGACAGAAATATATGTGTGTGTGATTATCCGTTTTATATATTATCTGGTTTATATATTTTTAGGCATTATCCGAATCAACATCTTCTACATATGAAATGCGAAATCTGTTGTTTAAGTCTTCGAATTACGGCATCGTCAAATGAAGAAGAAGCTTTAATACAGTTCAGAAGAACTGTTACGCAACTTTTAGATTGTACATGAAAGAAAAAATGAAAAGAAACACAATGCATGGAAATATTTCATTTTCAAAAAAAATTAATTTGTTTTAGAGTTTATATTGAAATATATGATGGATTGTACTTCAAATATATTATATATATGTATATATAATTTATTTATATTTTATAATGTGCATATATATTTGCATTTTATAATGTGCATATGCAATATTTTTAACATAAGTGCGTCACACTTTTTAACTTGTATGACTAATTAATAGCATATTTTTAAACAAACAATCTTTCCCAATTGGCATGGAACAATTACAGAACATTCTACAACTTTCCTGAAAATATTGGGATATTTTAGGAATATATTTGAAAATATCTGGTATTTTTCTATGCCAATTGTGGATTATATGTACTCATTTTGAGAGCTAGAAAGAAGAATATGATTTTCTAATCATGTGTAAGTTTTATTTCCACTTCATTTTAGTTTGAGATCAGCGAACGCGATTGATTCTGTGTATGCAGAAATTGATTCTCGAATGACTATATTGGAATACAATTGTATACTATATTTAATGCGACGATTTGCGACGGACACTTTTGCGAGAACTTCTCGTGCAAGATTGACTTTGTAACGATAAC
Organism: Camponotus vicinus; assembly: GCF_025532165.1. Classification (NCBI taxonomy): domain Eukaryota; kingdom Metazoa; phylum Arthropoda; class Insecta; order Hymenoptera; family Formicidae; genus Camponotus; species Camponotus vicinus. The sequence continues at coordinate 4,577,405 of NW_028141981.1, read as the reverse complement.
AATCCCGAGAAATAGATGATTCAATTGCGACTTTTCATTTTCACCGCGACATGATTAATTTGCGATTCGAAAAAACAATGCTGTAATTTTTGAAATATCGAAATGAGCCAATTCTAAATTTGAAAATAAATACAAAAAGTGCAACAGCATAAATCAAATAGTGCTATTATTTAACATAGAAGTTAAATTTGAAAAATTGTAAATATTGTGATACCAAACAAATTAATTACTATACTATTGTGATCGTGTGTAATTAATTACTGAACGACAATATATACCTGCACTACCTGCACTATAATCGTGCAGCATTGCATTATGCTTCTATAAAAAAATATATTAAATATAGTTTTGCACAAAATAAATAAAATAAAAAAATAAATATAAAATAAATAAAAAAATAAATATATGTTTTTAAATGTAGATTTTTAATTATTAAACAGGAATTTAAACAAGGAATTTAATATAGTTTTGATCTCTATTAGCATGTTTTTTCTTCAAAAAAATTAATAATTTAATTTTAATATAAATTGTACAATTATATTAAAGAATTATTTACATTAATTATGTAATATCTTTAATAAAATTTAAAAAATAAAAGTAAATTAAACAAATATAGAAGACAGGAAAGAAGAAAAGATGAAAAAAAGAATACATGCGAAACTTATCATAACACTCGTCGAAGATAGTTAAAAAACTTAAATTAGTCATCGTTTGTGTCAGCAAAACAAAACTCTAGAGTTATATTATTAGAAACAAACAATCACTACTGTAGTCCTTAATAGAAAAGAGTTACAATTTCGGATAATATAATCAATAAATTTTTAAACGAAACATAGATTGTGTGTGCTTACTTCATATACTTCTACACGGTAAGCAAAGAATATTATAAATAACAAAATTCTTTAACTTACATAATATATATTATGCTATTGTGCTATAAAATATCTCATATTTAATAATATATAGTACAATGATAAGCTTTAATTACTTTTCTAAGAAATTTGTGTTTCCAATCAAGTACAAGTAAGCATTTATTGAATCAATAAAACTGTAATTACAATATTTCTTTCTAAGGCGAAATTAAGTTCAATTATTCTAATAATAATAAATGTTATCAAGATATCTACTCTGTCTTAATTTCTTTTTGTTTGCTATCGATAAATGTGTATTTCAATCTCATCGAGCTATTATAATATATTTTAACGTACTTCTACAGATTTTAATAGGAGAAATTGATTGTTAGATAATTATTAATAGCTAAATAATTAAATTATAATTATTTATAGTAATTATTTAATTTTATTAACATATATCCAAACGTCAAAAAATTATTTAATCGCAATAAATTAACTTTTTTTACTATTAAATTAAAACTTATTTTTGAGTAATTAATAATCATAAATTTCAAGCGATCATCTATATATATTTTAGATAACTGTGCAAATGGAGTATCTGCAAATGTACTCTATTAATATTAAATGCCCCTATTGTGTAAATTTGAACGGATCAATACTGTAGTGTAAGTTATTCGTATAATTGCCAATGAATTAAATAAAAGTTATGATTAAATAAATAAATTTTTATTAAATTCGACAGAAATATGTGATCGATTTTGTATATTATCTGGTTCATATATTTTTAGACATTATCCGTATATAGATCTCCTAAGTATGAAATGCAAAATCTGTTATTTAAGTCTTCAAATTGAGGCATCGTCAAATAAAGCTGAAGCTTTAATACAGCTCAGAAGAACTGTAGAGAAACTTTTAGATTGTACAAAGTAGAAGAAATTGAAAGAAACACATTGCATAGAAAAGTTTCATTTCCAAAAAAATTTAATTTGTTTTAGAATTTATATTGAAATATATGATGAATTGTATTTCAAATATATTATATATATGTATATATAATTTATTTATATATGTTTGCATTTTATAATGTGTATACGTTGACAATATTTTTAACATAAGTGCGTCATACCTTTTAACTTGTATGATTAATTAATAGCATATTTTTAAACAAGCAGTTTATCCCAATTGGCATGGGACAATCGCAGAACATACATGCGAAACTTATCATAACATTCGGAGATAGTTAAAAAAATTTAAATCAGTCATCGTTTGTGTGAGCAAAACAAAGCTCTACAGTTATATTATTGGAAACAAATAGTCACTGCTATAGTCCTTAATAGAAAAGAGCTACAATTTCGAAAAAAATTTGTTTCCCCAATCCGGAGAGTAAGCATTTATTGAAACAATAAAACTGTAATATTTAAATTAATTATTCGATATTTCTTTCTAAGGTAAAATAAATTCATTTATTCTAATAATAATAGATTTTATCGCGCGAGATACATCTTTTCGATCTCAATTTTTTTGTTTATTATAAAAAAATGTGTTTTTCAATCTCATCGAGTTATTACAATATTTTAATACTTTTATAGATATGTAGGAGAGATTCGAGATCAATATTTAATACACTATAGTAGCAGAGATTAATTGTTACATAATTATTAACTGTTAAACAATTATATGTCACATAATTATATTTTATTAAGGTAGATATGTGCAAGCAACAGAAAAATTTAACCACAGTAAATTAACTTTATTTGCTATTAAATTTCAACTTATTTTCGTGTAATTAATAATCACAAATTTTAAGCGATCATGTATATATATTTTAGATCCTGTGCAAATAGACTGCGACATGAAAAAATATTACGTTTTATTTATTGAGTGTCCCTATTGTAGATATAAATCAGACAAGAATGTAACGTAAGTTGTCCGTATAATTGCCAACGAAATATATAAGAGTTATGGTTAAATAAATTGTTACTAATAAAATCGACAGAAATACATTCTATCCGTATTTGTATATTATTTGGTTCATACATTTTCAGACATTATTTCTTTGAAGATAAACCAGATCAATCTTTCCTACATATGGATTGCGATATTTGTCTCTTAAGTCTTAAAATAATGGCATCGTCAAAGGCAGCAGAAGCTCAATTACAGCTCGAAAGAACTATAGATAAACTTTTAGAGTGTACAAAACGGAAGAAAAAATGAAAAAACACAATACGTGGAAAGTTTTCATTTCCAAGAAAATTTAATTTGTTTTAAAATTTATATTAAAATATATTATAGCTTGTACTTCAAATATATTATATATATATACAAATATATATATTTGTTATATATTTATATAATACATATTTTATACACACACACACACACACACACACATATACATATACAGGGTATCCCATTTTAATGTCCCACCCCAAATAACTTTCTTATTTTTAATTTTAGAAAAAGATGTTTCAGACAAAAGTTGTATGGTTTCAAGGGGGACATAAGGTGGTGTCATTAGTTTGACCTTGAATAGTTGCTTCAAGGTCACGTGAAGGTCACCGTCAATTTTTTAAACGGAACCTCCTATTTTTTATTGCATATTCTTGTAGCTTATCTCGAGGGCTTTCCAAAACACTATAATAAAATATTTTTCCCTCAAGTACTTTTTGAGTTATAAGGCTTGAAATCATTTGTTAATTTTACATAAATCGTAAAATATCTTGTAAAATATTCATTTTTCCATTATCTTACCTTAATACTTTTATGTACAACATAATGAGAGGAATCAATTGGTGTAAAAAAAACATAGTTATTTTTAAGAAAAAATATGTAATTGTTAATTGCAAATTACATATTTTTTCTTCGAAACAACTATGTGTTTCCTTTACACCAATTGATTCCTCTCATTATTTTGTACATAAAAGTATTAAGATAAGATAATCGAAAAATGAATATTTTACAAGATATTTTACGATTTATGTAAAATTAACAAATGATTTCAAGCCTTATAACTCAAAAAGTACTTGAGGGAAAAATATTTTATTATAGTGTTTTGGAAAGCCCTCGAGATAAGCTACAAGAATATGCAATAAAAAATAGGAGGTTCCGTTTAAAAAATTGACGGTGACCTTCACGTGACCTTGAAGCAACTATTCAAGGTCAAACTAATGACACCACCTTATGTCCCCCTTGAAACCATACAACTTTTGTCTGAAACATCTTTTTCTAAAATTAAAAATAAGAAAGTTATTTGGGGTGGGACATTAAAATGGGACACCCTGTATAATGTATTTATATATTTGTATTTTATAATTTGTATTTTTATGTATATTCGTTGACAATATTTTTAACATAGACGCGTCATGCTTTTTAACTTGTGTGACTAATTAATAGGATATTTTTAAACATGCAATCTTCTCTAATTGGGACAATCACAGAACCTGTAGCATTTTTGAAGGTATTGAGATATTTCATATATTAAAATATTCCTGACATTTTCCAATGCCAATTGGATTATATGTACTTACTTTGAGAGCTGAAGAAAATACAAAGAAGAATATGATTTCCCAATCGTGGAAGTTTCATTTCCATTCTACTTCAGTGAAGAATGAGATAAGCGGAGGTGATTCCGTGCAGAAATTGATTCTCGATTCTGAATAACTAAATTGATTATATAACTATATATATGTATAATGTTATATGACGATTTGCGACGAACACTTTTGCGATAACTTCTTGTGCAAGATTCACTTTGCAACAATAACAATCCCGAAAAATAGATGATTTAATTGTAACTTCTCATCTTCACCATGACGCGATTAACTTATTCGAAAAGCAATATTGCAATTTTTGAAGTATCGACATGTGAGCCAATCGTAGTATCTAGATTCGAAAATAAGTGCAAAAAGTGCAACTATATAAATCAAATAGCGTTATTATTTAACATAAAAGTCAAATTCGAAAAATTGTAGGGTATTATAAGTATAAATACTATGATTCTGAACAAATTAATTACTATGATACTATAATCGACATAATTAATTATTAAACGACAATATATACCTGCACCATTTGCACTATAATCGTGCACTATTGCATATTCTAACGAAAAATATACATTTCTTCTGTTGGTTGCACTGCGGTCGTGGTGTCGCTGAAGTCGAGATCCGTTTATATGCCGCGCCATTTCCGGTTTACATCGGTCTTTCACTCTCAGAGCAAGATGGCTGATCAGGTATGTGTGCGATATTCTAACGATCAATAAATGGAATTTTTTGTGTTTTACGGTGTTGCTTTGTGAAAACGTGCTACGTTCTTGCGACAATTAGCCTTAGGTGTAAACGCATGCAAAAAGCAAGGTCGTAGGTTAAAGTGTGATAGAGAGGTTACAGTCGCGAACGTAACACGTGGTTAGGTCATACACGCGTGTGTCGATATTTCTCTTGAAATTCCAATATCGAAAGAAATGCATAATTTGTATATGTATGTTTTTGTTTGCAGAGCGAGCGTGCGTTTCAAAAACAACCCACGATCTTTCTTAATCGTAAGAAAGGTCTAGGCCCGAAGCGTAGGAAGCCTATGAGATACAGTCGCAATGTGGGGCTCGGTTTCAAGACACCTCGCGAAGTGAGTATAAATTTCTTTTAATTCACAGTACTACACCTCAGTAATTTACTTGCAATATTTTTCTTTCTTTGTATATTGTAATAATCTTCATAAAAATGAATACATTTGTAGAATAAGTTTTTATTGTTATTTTAACTTTTATAAAAGATGTATCAAAGTGCATATTGAAAATTATCTTGTAATTAATTATTGTAATTAATAATCTAATTTATAGCCTTAATATTACTATTATTGCAAATATAATTAAAATATCTAATATGATGATAAATTACGACGGTCTTCTGAAAATTAATTGAAGAAAATTTTATATTCTCACATACTGAATAATTATGTATTTAATTCTTTTAATGATAAAAGATGTACAAAGTGTTTCATATATTGGTTTAATCTTTACAGGCACTTGAAGGAACTTATATCGATAAGAAATGCCCATTTACAGGCAATGTATCGATAAGAGGACGTATCCTGACTGGTGTTGTACAAAAGATGAAAATGCAACGTACTATAGTTATACGCAGGGATTATTTACATTACATTAGAAAGTACAACCGTTTCGAGAAGCGTCATCGTAATATGAGTGTCCATCTTAGTCCTTGCTTCAGGTATAATAAAAAAATTTACATTTTTTCAAGGAATATTAAACTTTTTTTTTACTGCAACTTTTATTCTTATATGATGATATATCACGATGGTCTACTGACAAATAACAATACAATTTGAAGAATTATCATGGATCTGACAAAATAATAATAAAAAAAGATTTAACAATTAATTAAAATTAAAAATTACAAATTTTATAAATTAAATTTCAGAGATGTAGAAATTGGTGATGTAGTCACCATTGGTGAATGCAGACCTTTGAGCAAGACAGTTAGATTTAATGTATTAAAGGTTTCAAAAGGAACAGGATCAAAGAAGAGTTTCAAGAAATTTTAAACCTCTCTTTCCAATAATGGTTCGTGGTTATTCTATCTTTTTAGTTTATAATATTTACATTAAAAACTTAAATGATGATAATAACGACGGTCTTCTGAATATATTTTGAAGTATATATTCTCACACATACTGAATATTTTTGCATCTATTTTTAAAGCAAAATTTAAAACATACAAAATGTCTTTTATAATATTGTTACTTTAATTATTACAGAATACATTGCCAGATGTAAGGTGAAAAAAACTGTAATGATACAACCAAATACAGTTAAAAAAATTATACACGTGTATTTTTGTAATTCATATTCAAACCCTATTTAAATGAGAAAGATAAAATTTCTATAAAGATGTTGCTTGTAACGTAACTTACATTATTTTTCAACATTATTACATATATAATTTTTCATTATTTAAATGTGGCTTTTTTAAAATGTATTTTTATATATTTTATAAAAAAAGTAAATATTTTTCTCAATAGATGTTATATTTGTTTATATATTTTCTAGAAATAGAAAAATTGACATATTTATAGAGATTATCAATTATATAAGTAATATTACAATTACTAACTTCAATTATAAGAATTTTGACAATTAAAAAAGTTAATTTTTCTAATTATACTTGAATGTATAAAATAATGTTACAAGTGTTTTTATCAATTATATTTATACTACACACACATATGTAGGAGTGTGTAGTATAAATATAATCGATAAAAAAAATTATGAATAATATGAAATAATGACATACCACTTAATTTTTAAAAATATATTTTAGCAATCTTGAACATAAGAAGCATTTAACATTCTTGAAAAATGTTTTCATACATAATATTTCGCAAATATTATTGTCATTATTATTGTAATAGCATATAAATTATCTTTAAGGACAATATGAAGTTTGTTAAAATTAAGATACAGAAATGATATTATAACTTAATACAAATATTAAAATTGATGCCTCACATAAATATATATAGTAATACATATTTAATATATTATATTTTTTGAATTAATTATAATATACGCCATCAAGTAATCTGAATATTTTGAATCATATTAGAAATATGAAAAATCCATTTTATTTTAGATTAACAAGAGGCAGTCCAGAATTATGAAGGTCAGTGAGTGCTTTATATACTTATAAATTATATTTCTTATATTATTCTCTATCAATATGTAAGACCTAATCAAATTTATTAAATTAATTATTGTGTTAAAAGTTTATCACAAGTATGCTTGATATAAAATAAGTTAACATTTTTTCCTAGGCAAAAAATAATTTAGTTATTTTATTAAATTATATTAGAATTTATTATCTAACTTTATTGATAGTGACAGTTATGTCTTTGATTTTATATTTAATATACAAGCATGGTTCAAATATAAATGAGATTTTATGTATAAAATTTTTACAAGAAAGATTTTGTTTACATTTGAACCATTCTATACTAGTTATATTTTCTATAAAATATCTCACTCTGTATAAAATACTATTCCAAAATTAAACTTTTTGTTATAATATAAAATAGAATGAGAAAGTATATTTTAAATGTAAAAAGATTAATATATATATATACAATATTATATGTACAGTTTTAATTATATACTAATAAAATCTTAATAGAGAGAGGTCTGTAAACAAAATTTTTAATGCATATATTAAATTATTATATATGTGATAAATATCATCTTGTTTAGTTCCAAAATTTACAGAAATTATATCTACATAGAAAAAATATATTCTCTCTTCTATTTTATACTTATTATATTTATACATACTTTTTTTTAAATAAAATATCAATTACTGATAGTCATATTTGCTTTTGCTGAATATTCAGTTATATAAAGTATGTATATAATAGGTCCTGCAAAACTTAACAGTAATGAAAACACAAGAAGTTGCATCCAAGACAACCCCCAATTGTCTCCAGAACATTTATATATATCTGTTTCATAAGATTCTACTATTTCAGTACTTTCTGTATCATTAAGCAATCGATCATGTTCTGTGTGTGGAACTTCAGAAGAATTGGCATTATTATAGGATGATAAAGGTTCACATACCGAATTTAATATAATTGCATTAATTTCTGTCTTTGAGGATTCTGTAGTCGATATAATATCTATTAATTGTTCTTCTTTTGCAGGTAATTTTTCTTGGCTTTGTGTAGATGTAATGATATTTTCATCTTGGCTTTCAGTTAAAATAGAAAATGGTTGTACAGGAACCTTAATATAAGGCTTTGCATATATCTCATTCTCTTTGTCAATTTTATTAATTCGTTTCAATTCAGATATCTAAAATTATGCAACAATATATAAAAATTAGAACAAATTTGTAAATATTTTTGTTATATTTTTATGGACCAAATTTTTTTACATACTGTACATCTATATCGGAGAGCCAATGCCTGCAAAGTATCTTCAGGTTTTATCTGTATATTGATCACTTCAATTTTACGGCGTGATGATACGGATTTAATAATTTGTAAAGAGATATTTTCCTCATCTGTGCTACTTTCATCATCCGAATGTAAAAATACATAATGTGGAGAACTTTCCCTTCCACGCTGATAGATCAGCTGCCTGAAAATTTATTTTATTAGAAATAAACTTTTCATGATATATATTACACTTAATTTAATAAAATATATAACATTAAAAAATTGGTACTCTTAAAGATTACTGACTATTAATTATATCTCTCTACCAATTAATTACTATACTATACTACATATATTATTACAAAAATTAATTATTGCACATACGATAATTATTTGTAATATTGATTAAATTTGCAGGAAACCTTAAAAATTACCTAGCATTTTTCTGCTCGTCGAACATTGAATTTATTAATTTTTGTGGCATAATGTGATGATGCTTAACATAATTTCACTCTTTCGATGAAAATGCTTATCTACGTATCGCATTTGCATACAAATTTTTAAAAAATATGTTAGGACAGTTAGCATTATGACAGATAGACGCGCGGATGTTCATTGAACTCAACTTAACTAACATGAGGACCATACATGCATACATGTCCTGTCACAGAATTTCTGTGAGTCCTGTGTCCTATACTAATCAAATGTTTAATGCGTATTCACAAATGTGTTATTGGGTCGAATGAGTGTGTTCTATTTGACGTTATAAATATTTTGAATTGTTTGATTGAGGGATTCACTGAACAAGGACGAAAGAAGCAAAAATTCTTTGCTTTGATTGGTTGATTAAAAGCTTCATAATTTCTGGAGCGTCAAATGAAGCGCATTCTTATGGCTTGTACATAGAACGCGTCACATGTCAAGCGTGCTATAAAGCGATGTTAGCCAATCGATTTATAGCTTGTCCCTAAGAGCGAAAGCTTGATTGGCTATTACATCCTTTTTTTTGACGCGTTGATACGTTCTATGTGCAGAGTTTCAACACGTTGAAATGTCCATGCTATCTTGAATGTTTGTTTTTCATGAACAAGAGTACCGGCCAATAGCCGATGCTGGCCGTTACGTCGTTACCGCATAGGATTTTGCCGCGCAAATATACACAATCGCATTAGTCGTGACAGCTGCAGATAAGTATCTGAGAGGTAATTATACGCATATATATTGCTTATAATTATATTTTGCAAAGATATCATTCACGATCTATGTGGAGAGATTAATTTGGCTTCATCTTCATTAATTGTTACGCATGTATAGGTGTTGGTATAGATGTTCATATTAGCTGCGCATTTTGTACGTACTTGTAATTTTCTTTTTATTTCTTTCTCTCTCTCTCTTTATATGTATACAGAGAGAAATCTGAGAATGGCCATGGCAGCCTTTTGCTTGTTACCGTTTCATGAGATTGCTTGATACGCCCCTCGCACCCATTTCAAAGTTGGAACTATTTCGCACATCCATTTTCTTGTACTGTCGATAATGTCTATGTGGAATGAAGTCGATGCCGTGTTTTTCAATACGAAAATTAATGCTTCGGTTGAAACTAAACCAGGTTTCTCTCTGCTATATATATATCTTTTTTAAATTCTATATATTGTTTGATACATATGTGAGTAAAATTACCATGTGTATCGACAAAACATGCGCTCGAAATTTTCATTGAAATGTCTTACACATTATTGCGAAATATTTTGATATTTTTATTTATTCTTATACAATCTTTTTCAACCCTATAAATTTGTAATATTAGATATGATAGAGATTTAATAAATTAAATGTATGTATATATACAACATTAAAACTTTATAATCTCAGTTTATTATATTTAGCATTAAATATTAGATATCTTAATTTGTTTTTAGACAATTAGATATTTTTGTTTATTTCAAGATGACAAGTTTACCCTATGTGAATGTGAAATGATGCTATGTCATTTTTAGCATTTTAGATGGTTATTAAATCACTTATTTTGTGTGTATATTGTGTTTATATATGCATGTATGTATGTATATATATACATATTCATATATAAATATGGAACAATGTATCTTATAAAATCTGGTTAAATTATTTTTATTTTGCTTTGTACTTTCTTTTATTTGTATTATTGTTTTTCATATTTATTTTCTTATTATATTTAACAATAAATATACATTTGTTTTAGATTAAAAAATGACAGATTCTGATCATGAAGAAGGAGACATGGATAAATTAGAGTTATCATCAGATTCTACAGATATAATAACAAAGAAGAGATTACGAGAGGAAGATTCTGAAGATGAAACAAAAAATTTATGTACTAAAAAACAACGAAATTCCTCTGGTGAACAGTCAGAAATATTAAAAATAGAAAACCCCAAGATTAATTCAGATAAAAATAATACTGATGAATATAATATAAAAGAGGAAAAGCATACAATATGTTCAAAAAGCGAACAAAATGTACATGAGAAATTTCTACCTGAATCAGACATGAAGGAGGATAAAGAAAAACAAGATAATAAATTAATCAAAGAGGAAAATGGGAATGACAGTCCTTTTGATAAAGATAATTCCATGGATGAAATTATACATGATTTTATGAATGAAACTGTAGAAGACATAAAAATCAAGGTAATAACTGGCATCAATTGAAATAATTTTATGTAATTTTATTTTATTCATATATCTATAGAATTTTTTACATATAATTCTTTTTATCTATAGAATGTTATTTTTATTATATTTATATTTACTCTTGATTATACTTTTTCTTCCACTTTTTGAAATTGTATTAAATGGTTAATGTTTTAACATTAAAATAAAATTAAAAATGATATATATATATTAAACAGTTTTAATAGTAAAGATTGATAGTTTTTTTTATATTTATTATTGATCGTTCGTTTTTTAATACTAAAAAAAAAGAATAATCTACACAAAAAACCTGCTATAGAAATGTGATATCTATTTCTAACGATCAGGAAGAAGAAAAAGAAAGTAATGAAGAAATTAATGAAGCAGATGAAGCAAAAGAAGAAAGTGAGAAAGATGGAATAAAAAGAAAACGTATTGCGAAAAATCGAATTGTAGATACAGAAGTAGTAGATGGATTAGAGCTTTCAGTAGAATGCGCGAGTGATAAAGAAGAACCAAGTTCCGAGAGTGAAGATGAAAAAGAAATAAAGCCACGCCCGAAGACGATAATTGTTAAAGCTGAACCAAATGAATCAGAATTGGAATGTAGTATGTCAGAGACAGAAAAGTCTGATTCACAAGAAGTCAGTAACACATTGGAGATTAAATCAGAGAAAAAGGTAAAGAAAAGAGGAGCCCGAACAAGTTTCAGTAAATTGAAGACTTCTGAGTCTGATGAGAGTCAAAATAATTCGGATGAAGATTACAGTCCACGAACTAAAAAGATGAAAAAATCTCCATTAACTAAGAAAACAAAACGCTCTGTGGAATCAAAGAGAGGACGAAGTGTAAAGAAATATTCTTACAAGAAGAATATTGAACATATATCTGATGATGATAGTGTGACTTCAACAGAGAAAATTAATAAAGCAAAAAAAACTAAAAATGGAACGGAAGAAGACTTGTCAGAAAAAGATTCTTCGGCAAGTGAAAATAATAATAATTCTGAAGATGAGAAAGAATTGAAGAATAAACGGACGAGACGTAGTAGTGCTGTAAATAACAATTTTTTATAAATAAATTAATGTGCATTATGTTATAAATATATGTATGTATATCATGTGACATTAAACTATTTTAGGAACCAGATAACAATAGCCAAATACAAAAATTGAAAAAATATATAAAAGTTGCTGGTATAAAAGTAAAATCTTATTATGAGCTTTGGGCTGATTGTAAGAATAATTCTGCAAGAATTAAGCGCCTAAAGGAATTATTGGAAAAAAATGGTATTAGTGGGAGGCCAACATTGGAAAAATGTAAACGAGCAAAAAAAAAGAAAGAGAAAATGCAAGAAGTGTCCGAATTAGATATATCCAACATTATATCTGAAGGTTAATATCCAAGTTTTATATGAGAATTTATTTTATAATATTACAGCTACATTATAGAGATGTTAAATTTATGTTCCTAGGGCGTGTTACGCGCGCAAGAAGAAATATGAACAACAAATCAACACCTCCAGATACACCGCAACGATATCGAGAAACTCGCAAACGTATTCAAAGCATCATTGATAGTGATTCAGAGTAAAGCATAAAGGAGGCTGAGAAGAGACTCACAATAAACGATGTAAATACATAAACATGTGCATAATCGCGTACCAGCATATTGTGTACGTATATATAAAACGTTTTTTTTTTTCCATACAACACAGAACATTGTGGCAATATTGCAATGTTGCTGCAATGTTACAACAATATTAATAATATTGCTGCAATATTCTATGCTGTAGGGGTTAATAGTCATATATTTTCGTACATCTCATAGTTATTATTTTTTATAATTTCTCTTTTTCAATGAATTATACATAATATTAATTGGAAAACGAAAAAAAATTCATTTTTATTTTATCGACTCGCTATTTCTATTCGTAATTAAAGTAAATTATTAAATATATCATTAAATATAATTATTATATTTATATAAAGTTCTAGAACATACATTTGGTATAAAAATAAAAAAATTTAGTGTGCAGGAATGTAAAAAAAGAACTATAAATGAAACAAACAAAAAAATTAATAGCGCCGAATTGATAAATATATTTTGCTTAAATGAATAGATTCATAGTATAAAATAAAATACATATATATAGTTTTAAAATACTAAAAGCAAATCTATAAATGCATTGAATATATATAAATAACCAGTATGTGACATAATTTTTTTTATCAAGCTTATATATACAGTTTAAGTTAATGTTAAAAAATAATAATTATTGAAGTTTCTCTAATATAGAATCAATATTTAAAATATTTCAGATATCACAATCCTATATTTCTATTTTTCTATCTTCAAAGATATAATTATATAAATCTAATAAAAAACACTCTGCTATATAATTTAGCAAAATACTATTTTATAAGATACTCTTATATATAGGGTTGAAGCGTGTCATTTTATTACATAAATTAACATATTTTTTTTACATACAAATTAAAATAACAATTTACTAAAATTTATTTGATAATAGATTATTGTAATATTTAGATAAACAACGAAAATTTTTGGCAATCTGTTACAGCAGTTTTTTATATGTAGCAATCATTTCAACAATCTGCTATAATGATTTTTCACATATAATGAATATATGATGAAAGTAATTACAAAATGTAAAAAAATTAAAATATTGTAAAAATATTGTTTATTTTCAAAATTAAAACAAATTTATAAAAAAATTATAACAGATTTACAACAAAACTGTAAAATGTATAAATCAAAGCCTTTATTATTTTATTTTGTGTCACATATGTAATATTATAAATATACATACATACATACATACATACATCTACATATATATATATATATATATATATATATATATATATATATATATATATATATATATATGTATATGTATATGTATATGTACAGAGAGTATATCATACAATATTAATATGTACGTCATAAATGTTCATTATAATGTGTGTATATTTGAATTATTTCTTATACTATATTTTTTTCATTAATCAGAATCTTAATCGGAATTCTAATAATTACTAGAATTTGAATAATGGTGTAGTGCATTGAAAAAGGATCGATAAACATATTTTTCCAATCAATTGTAAAAATAGATCTGTGCAGTCTAATATCTTGTTCCATTTTATTTTTTTTTTGTATAAGTTTGATACAACATCTACTTCAATTTTTATATATAATTAAAGAAAAATTTATAATTATAAAACTGGTAAAATAAGAAAATGAGACATGTAGAAATAGAAAATCAGAAATTATTAATATATCATTGATATGGTTTTTGCAGACATATGTGATAATCCTATTCTATTGGAATTAAATAATGTTCTTGTTCTTATTCTTTTTCAAAAGGACAACAGGAGTAGTGAATCTAGTTAAGTTATATTATACCCACATTAGTACAGTATATCACTCTTAATCAGGTTTAATAACATCTGAAGTTCTAAAACTGGCCAAGTATAGCTATTTTTCTGAAAAATGGATTGACTATGATTGGCCAGCCTTAAAATTACTAATGTTATTAAATCCGATTAAGAATGACGTATATGACGTATTAATTTTCATTGATCCCTGTTAAACAAACTTACCTATGATCGGCATATAGATAAGGTTCCTCCATTATTATAAGCTCTATGAATAAATGATTAAGAATTGATTGCAAATTTCACATTAACATTTAACACATTGTATATTTTTTAGATTTTTAAAATAATTTTATACATGAATATATTTTATTCTGATGCTGAAAAAATAACATATCAAAAATAGTAAATAGATCTTTTTATTTATATATACATATCTTTTATCGATTGAGGAACTTTGCAATACATTCTTTACTGCAGAATAATTTATCTTCTTTTATCGCCATTCTACCGTTTAGTAAGTTCTTTTTACAACAATAGCAGGAAAAGCAGACTTCAGTTGCATGAAAGTTCAAATTTTTTATAGCTACACCCTGTTGATCAGCAGCAATCACCATATTGCAGGCAGCACATGTTTTTGCATATGATTTTTGATAACAAGGAAGACATAATGGCCGATCATTTTCAGTAATATATTGTTGCCCAGCTAATGGCATATCACAATCCCAACAACAGAAATGTTTCACATGATAATTGTGTCCTTCTGCAACTGTATATTCTCGTACAAAAATTAACTGTAACAAATAGAAGTAAAAGAGAAAAAAGATTAATTGAATTTTCACTTTAATCATTTTAAACACAACGTTTTTATATATATTTTTAAAAATATAATATACTTCTTTAAACTGCAAATTTTTTGTAAAATCTTTACAAAATGTTGAGACATTTTTTTGTAAGCATGTCAAGACATCCATAGCTTTTGAATTAGTTAATAAGCAGTCAGAAATAAAAGAGCTTTTTTAATAGCAAACTTTAAAAGAACAAATAAATATATAATATTTTTCAATTAATTTTAATTAATTTCAGACTTTATGATAGAATCTTAATTAGAATTTTAACCTCATAAAAATATAAAATTATAAAAATATATATGACATTGAGGATTAAGAAATTATCTCTTAATACATTTTTATTAAGTTGACACGAATGTCTTCAAAAAATTTGTAATTAAAAAATATGCATTTATTAAAGAACATTGTGTATTACACACACTTACCTCATCACATGCAAAACATCGGACAATTCCCAAGAATGCAGCCAAATCTCTTCCACAATATAACTTATTCTTATAGTAAAAGTATACCAGGTCTACCAATAATTCGTTGCACACCGAGCAAACAAAACAACCAGGATGCCAGGATGCATTGTTAGCCTTCTCTGCAGTTACAATCACATCACCGACACGTATATCTTCATGGCACTTTTCACACTTATGTACTTTTGTTGAATCAATTTTTAAATCCTCTACATTATTTTTTAGATGATCTATATGCTGTGTGTTTGATTGTTCGTTGAAGTCTCCAACAATATGAGGAAATATTTGCTTTTGCAATTGTTCGGAATATATGACAGTTGGTTGCAAACTCGAACTATTCAACTCTGCTTGTAACGGACTAGCACTAACAGGACATTGCGAATTAGTTTGCAATGTTGAATTTAGTATGGGAAGAGTAGGGTTCACAGAGGTGTATTCATTCAATAAGGGATCCATAGTGTTTTCTCTTATGGTTTTAGATTCTTCTATCACCGAAGAATTATTTTTCGCCGGTTTGTGATTTGTTTTAAGAGGTAAAGCAATCGATTCAATTATTTGAGATGAAGGTTTATATATCTTTCTCTCTGCTTCTAAAGGAGTGTTTACAATATTATTAACTTCTGTCTTTTCCAACAAAGTTCCTGTAGGATTTTTCATAGCAGTTATAATAGCTGTTCTTTCTACATCTTTATTAATATTCGCAGGATTATTATTATTTTCCTTGGATCCGCCGCTATATAATACATCACTCGTGTCTAATAATCGAGATGATTTAGGAACAGCATGCATCGCCGAATTTTCTATGGCATTGTACTTATCGGCAAGCTTTTCTCGTATAAACATCAGGCTTTTCTCATCCAATGTACTTCCGATAATATCGCTAGCATGTATTGCACTGGGTGGAAGAAGAGCGTCCGCCAACATCGATTCCGCCATAGAAACTGCTTCACTGTTAATAGTTTCTAAGTGCGCACTGCACGGCATGATATTATTCAGAGTTTCTCTATACCCCTCTAAAGTACTTTTCAATGCATTCCCTCCGTAAGATATGTAATTTCCAGAAGTATGCATTTCACGAGCAGGTACGATTTCTTGTTCAGCAAGATGGGCGGGTAGTGAAGAATTAATTATTTTACTGTCTACAGCTCTTTCGTTTGACATTGTATTACTTGCATGTTGAGAATGCTCATTAATCAATTTCCCTCCAGTTAGTTGCGATTTTGCAATATTGTTATTGGCAGATACATTAATTAGTGAAAAGTTATATTCTTCAGCATTGGATATCTTATTGTCATTTATAGTATTCGGTTTATTTTGAACTTCATATGGATGCTTTGCATATGGGTTTTTCACGGCAAAGCTACTTGGTATACGTAATTGAACACCAGTAGAAGGTACATAAGATTTATGCTGTGGACTGAGATGTTGCATATCAGTTGCATTGATAGGTGTCATAAGAGAACGATCGAATGGGCGAGCACCCAACATCTAAAAACATTATTTATATTATTATAAATCTTCCATGAAATTGTAATACATAGTATACATAAAAATTCTATATACATGTACAATGGATAAAATATTACAAGATTTTGTATGCTACATTTTTATACATAATTTAACTTTGAAAAGAAAAATTTACAAATAATACTCATTTCATAACATTTCTAGTTACTATTGTGCTTTAATTGATATATAAAATTTAAAAAACATTATTAAATTTTTTAAATTAAGAGTAATAACTCAATAACAGTATTTTTATATGTAGAATAAAACGACGCGGTAGCACTATCTAGGAATCAATCTATTAATATGTGGTATGATATAATAAAGTTAAAAATCATACAAATATTGTTAAAAATCATACAAATATTGAAAGTTTTAAAAGAAAATGCATATCATTGTATGAATTAAAAATCTTGTGCATTATATCATAATAAAATATGCTAGCAATAGATACTTAAATATTTGTTTTAAGTAAATAAAATATATATATATTTATGATTTTAAAAATAAATTGCAACTCATATTAATAATATTAATAATATATTCACGTGACTTACCTTTATTACTTTGCCTTGCCCTACATACTTTTTTATATTCTCTAAATATTTTTCAAATTGTTTCTGTTCTTGTTCACTAAGTTCATCACAAACTTTGTGATCAATATCATGAAGTGGTAATTGTTTCTGTAATAACTGTTTCCGCAAAGCAGCACCAACAGATCCTTTAATTGGTAATTTCTCTACAGGTAAAGCTTTCATATAATCCGCAGCAAGTTCTTCAGTTGTATCTGGCGGTATCCACTCAAATGTAGTTTCAACTTCATTTTGCTTTTTGTTATTTACTTGTAAACCTAAAAATGAAATTTAGAAGTAGCTAATTATATATATATATAAAATTATTATTTCTTATCTTATTAAATCTTTTCTCATACATATATATGTGTGTGTGTGTGTGTGTGTGTGTGTGTGTGTGTGTAAGAAAAGAATAATCTATAAATATTACAACTACTTACGCATTGTCTTCTTTTTAAATTTTCCACTTGGTCCAAACAGCAGATCAAATTGTGGAAATTCATCATCATCGACATCATGATCATCCCGGCCACATTTGCAATTTTTGCAAATTTTTCGCCAAAAATGCAAATCAAGACCAGGACATGCAGACTTACAATTCATGCATGATGCACCAGCACCAGCTTCATGTGCTAAACGCGGCTAAGTAACAAAGACATAATAGACATCAATTAAATTTCAATCTTATAATTTTGTATACGTAATATTTCTTTTTTTCAAGTTCTTTGCAAGTCTCATGAAAAAATTACAACATACCTTCCGTTTACGATTTTCCAGTTCCAACAACCACTTTGGGCGATTTGCCGTTTCTTCTTCCATTTTCCAGCATAAATCTAAAACTTTCCACTTTAAAAGATTATTCGTACATGCGTCAACTCAAAAATGAGCTTATCTCGTGCACGTTCACTTGACACACGAATGAGTCATCCGAGAGAGGCAGTCAACTTAGAGCACCAATACTTGGAATTTCTCAAGCAGCTCCATTCTTCGCTACTCTGTCGAGACACGTATGCACACATTCGCATATGCGCTTGTATGAGAGATCATTTCACTCCCCTCTACAGCGCTATCCTGGCCCTGCTATGCGATAAGCAACGATTCACGTAGAAAGGGAACGCTTTTAAAGAGTGGAGAATGGAGCAAAGGTGGGGAGAAGGAAAGAAGGGAGTAAGCAAGGTCGTGGGCCTTGTAGAAACGAATCTTATGTTTGATTAAGTGCGTAAATTTTACAATGTCGCAAGCAGGAACATGAATTTTCTCTGCGAGATTCTTATATCTCCTGCAAATAAATATTTACATTTGTCAAACAAACACGACTTTATATTTTATTATTAATGTGAAATATTCTACATGATATATCTATAAATATATTCGCAGGAATTCAATGGAAAGGATCCGTAAAAAAAATATAATACTATGTACATTTACATTACCAATTTAGTATGTAATGTATTTTGAAAAAATTTATACAATAAAAAAATATCAAGAAAATGAAAATTTAAAAAGGGATGTTGCGCACATATGTCATATATTCATAACTAATATTTTTAGACTCCAAACGCCGCATCAAACTCTTCTTGCGAGATCTACAATTATATGTACAAGCATTACATAAAATAATAAAAATGCGAAAATTACAGAAGAAAAAAATTAATTTTTATAAATAAAAAAAAAGGATTAATACATTACCTTCTTTTTCTTGAATTTTTTAATTAACGCTATATCTTTCGCCAATTCTTCGAGATCTTCCTCTTTAATATGTTTCCTCTTTTTTTTACTGGAAGCTGTTGAAACCTCCTGTTTTAATTTCTTTTTTTCTTTTCGTTTATTTCGTTTCTCTTGCCTTTCGAGTTTTCTCTTCTTGCTTTCTGACCAGGATTCAGTTTGTTTCCGTTTACGTTTATGATTAGTTGACCAAATGCCTGTGTTTTGATATTTAGTTAATTTTTCTATTCTGTGCAATTCGCGTTGTTT
This sequence comes from Camponotus vicinus, assembly GCF_025532165.1. Classification (NCBI taxonomy): domain Eukaryota; kingdom Metazoa; phylum Arthropoda; class Insecta; order Hymenoptera; family Formicidae; genus Camponotus; species Camponotus vicinus. The sequence goes on along the minus strand of NW_028141981.1, from coordinate 4,557,163 downwards.
GTTCGCATAAGGTATCGCGTTTATATCAATTTCAGGGCTAATGAAAAACGACACATCCTTTCCTTTAAGTTCAGGCATTTTTGGCATTTTCAATAATCCAAAACCCATAGCCAACTTTCCCATATCAATATCTTTTAATTGAAGAATTAAATTGCATTCATGTTTACTATAAGATTGTATGTATGAAACAAATGCGCGATTTGCTTTATCGAACATAAGTCGGTCTTTTTGTTGGAGATGCCTCATACATTGCAAGCATTCTTCGATGATATTGACATTTGATTTTGTTTTTATTTGTTGCAGTTCTACTTTTTGATTTCTTTTAACAAAATCTACATATGCATCTTCTGTCTCTAGAAGAAATAGCAATGCATTTCCTTCGTTGCCAATCCTAGCAGTTCTACCACATCTATATGGAATATAAACTAATTTTACAAAATATATCTCTTTAAAAAAAGATATTAATACTTATTACTACTTTCTATATAACATTGTTACCTGTGTACAAAACTACTGGCAGTAGATGGAGGATCATATTGTAATACCCAGTTTATTTCAGATATATCAATCCCACGAGCCATTACATCTGTACATATCAAAATACCATTTTCAGCTTGTCGAAATTGATCAAATATTTTATATCTCTTGCTTTTCATTTTACCATGTAGAGCTAGCACATTTATTGATGGTAACAACCTGTAAATACATGTATATATTACATGCACCATATATATATATATATATATATATATATATATATATATATATATATGTGTGTGTGTGTGTGTGTGTGTGTGTGTGTGTGTGTGTGTGTGTGTGTATTTTATATTTAACCATTAAAATTTTTAATATCAACAAATTAACTAAAAAAACATTATTTGACTGAAAAAGAAGACTATGCAAAAATATTACATTAGCAATTAAATGAAACATTTTGTATACAAATTTTAACAGCAAATAATACTTTAATATTTTTAATTAAAGTATGCCTTACACTTGTATAACTCGACTGAAGTAATCCACACATGCACAAGTAGATAAAAATATCATATATTTTGTTTTAAACCCTACTGAGCGTATAAAATCTATCATTATTGATAATTTGTGCTCAGGTTGAACAATTGTGTAACTGTTGTTCAAATTTACAGGCGTTGAAATATTAGACTTCTCTTTTACAACTACCAATGCTGGATTTCTCAGACCTGCTCTAATTAATTGTTGTAATTCTTTCGTCTGTGTTGCAGAAAATAATCCTGTTCTTCTAAGACGTGGCAAATAACTTAAAATGCTGTCTAAAGTTGCTGAGAATCCTAAATCTAGCAATCTATCTGCTTCGTCTAAAACAAGAAATTCCTAGAAATAATAGTATATTTGATTAATCCAAAAATTCTGATTACATAGAAATTTTGTTGCAAGAAATATAATTTCATTACCAAAGATTTTATGCACAAATTCAAATTAATGGAACTACAATTGGATAAAATATCTTCTAATCTGCCAGGTGTAGCAACGATAATATTCACTCCTTTCTTCAAATTTTCTGCATCTTCTTTAAGTGTCACACCTCCAACTAATAATACTTGCTTCAATGATGGAATTTTTTCTAAGAATTTTTCTAAAATTTCACTAATCTGTGTAGCCAGCTCTCTTGTAGGACTAATTATTATTGCTCCTACTTCCATAGTTTTCCATTTATCTGGTCGTTTCTATGTTTTAACATATAAAAACTTTTTAATGCTTTAATTCTTTATCAAGGTAAAGATAAATTTATTTTTGAAATAAATTTGTGTAATAAATGAAAAATTACTTGTAATATTTCCAACAGAGGAACAAGAAAAGAAAGTGTTTTTCCACTACCTGTAACTGCTTCTGCTGCAACATCTTTACCACTCAATAATAATGGTATACAAGCTGCCTGCAATTAATATAATAAATATTATATTATTATTTTATACACCACCTTGTAATATTTAATATTTTAATATTTCTAATATATTACATACACAAATATACATTATGTGGTTACCTGAACTGGTGTCATATCGAGAAATCTTAATTGTTTAAGTGTTTTTAATACAGGATCGCTTAATCGCACATCTAATTCTTCCCATTTTTCTGTTTTCATTATAAATCTTTATATTTCTATTTTGTATGTATCTCATTAAAATAACTTGATATATAGGTTTGTTCTTTTTAGCAAAAGACGTTGCTGTTCTTTTTAGCAGTGCAGTGCACAGATCATATAGGTACAGTGCTGTTTAGTGCAACAGTTCACTGCACTACCTGCCCTAGGTCAGAGAGAAGACTGAGAGATGTCATGACCCGCTTTTAGCTGATCCCTGGAAACGATACTCCCTCTGTGGACATTAAAAACGTGGACATGAACTACAAAGCCAATGTCCATGAATGTTCTCAGAGGGTAACATATATGTCTCTCTGATAATATAAATAATATAAATAAAATTATAAATAATTTAATTAATAATAATTTATTATATAAAAATATTAGTATGTTTTCTCTTTTCACGCTATTATTTATTTATTTATTTATGTGTCTTCTTTTTCTTCTCTCAACATCATTTATTTATTTATTTATTTATTTATTTATTTATTTAGCTCGCTCTAAGTCAGTCTTTTAAAATGCAAAATTAAATATTATAAAATTTGACTTCGGAAAAGCGCGGTAAAACAATCGAATAAATTCAAATCAATAGCAAAAGGTTCCGTGATACATCAATCGTTTAATAATTAATTTAAAATAAAATATATCTCTATAATTTAAAATTCCGCGTGTATATGTAGTACGTAAAATATTTCGGCAGAGAATTATCAATAATATCATATTTGGCCTTGGGGACGTATAGCAAGCACGCTACATATACGTGTCACGACTTTGTCATCATTCGCACGGTGACACTCGAATAATAAAGTAGTAGTGTGCGAAACGCTTCGTATATTATCAAATTCTTTTTCCAACCCGATCGTGACTAATATTGCAACATAATTTGTTATAATTATTATAATCAAGTATCTTTTGATTAAATTTTTCTAAAAAGCAAGTATAAATTAATTATTAATTAAACAATAGTTATATCACGATTTTTCATTACTTTAATTTTTGATCTTACGAGATTTGTATTTTATACATATACTATATATACATACATCAACAGTACTAGTGCTATTCGCTCTGCTTATTACTGCTATATTATTAATTTTAATCTCGTATAAATGTTGCTCTTATGATATAACAAAGTGCGAATTTCATATGATTATTCCGCGATCGAGAATAGCATGCAAAATGTCCCACGTATTAGACTATGGTAATTAATCGTATTCTACTAATTGTAATTAATCGTATTTACGCGGATGAGTGCCACCAGAAAATAGTGAAGAATATATACAAGAGAGAAAAAAAAAGATCTGGAAAAGCATTGGGCAACGTACGGAACACACACACACACATATGCGGTAAGTAATTTTATTATTTATCATATTTATATATTATTTTCACACATAATAAACATTGTTTGTTCTTTTTTCATTATCTGGATAGTGATTCATTCTAAATTATCATGCAATATAACGTATATATAATATATAAGACACATATAATATATATATAACATACATTCCACATTTTAATTTCAAATATTTAAAATTATAAAATAAAATAAAATATTTTTATACGAGATACATGAAAACTATGGATATATTAACATTTAATAGAGAGATACATTATAATATATTAATATTTAATTATAATAATATTAACATTTAATAGATACGTTATAAAATATTTTTTATAATATATTTATTTAGATATTTTATATATAAGAATTAGATTTTTTATTCATTACACTTTTTAAAAGTTATACTCAAAAAACATTTTTTTAATAATTGTACAATTGATAATATTAAATATCTGTAATATCTGTAATATCTGTAAATATCAACGGATAAAAATATAAATAGGGCGTAATAATTAGTTTCTCAAAATCATTTATTTTGGACACTTTGCTTTATATAAAAGGGATCTGTAAAAGTACTGTTTGTTTGCATGCTTAATTTGTGCTTGGCGTTTATATTTATAACAAATAATCAGAGGAAGTTCTCGAAATTGTAATTAAAATTACTGCGAGTCATTTTTCTCTTTCTCTCTTTTCCTTTCTTAAAAAAAGAAAATTATTTAGATGTCTTATTTATATAATAATCATAACATATATGCAGATATTATACAAAAAAAATATTAACTTGACTAAATATGCTTATTTCGTTATTGTTTTCAATCTGACAGTCAAATCGCAAAGTCGAGATTAATATAAAGATTCGTGATACATCAATCGTATAGTAAATTAATCAATAATTTAAAATAGTTCTCTAAATTAATTTAATATTTCGCGCGTATGCTATATATAAAATATTTTTGCAACAAATTAATAATAATACCGCGTCCGATCTTTGCAACATATAACGCATTAATATTTATAGGTTTAAGTTATATTATCATTCGCGAAATGAATTCGAACAAAATAGTGATGCGAAAAGCTTCATCAAATTCCTTTTCTAAACGCAATTGATTTGAGAAGTATATTAAGAAATAATTTGATATTTAATTATTACTTAATTTTATATATGCTAAATAATACGCAAAATTGTGTCGCGACGATAGATCTTAAAATGCATATTTAGCGATGTGTACAATTTAATCAAAAATCAAAGTGATAGAAATCTAAGATAATAAATAATCATTTCGTTGAAATCTTTACGGACAATAATTATTATTTTAATGCTAGAGTCACAAATATATTTCATCCGTGTTACTTTATCGTTCTACTTGACAATATAAATATAATTTGGATTATGAGAGAACACGAAGTAAAACAATCGAATTATAGATGCAAATAATTAGCATAACGGCTCCGTGATAAATCGTTTAATAAATAATCAATTTTACTCAATAAATTAAAATACTTGCATAATTTAATATTCCGCATTAATGCAAATTTTATAATATATAAAATATTTTGGCAACGAATTATCGATAATACGGTGTTCGACTTTGGCAATATAAAATATAAACAGTAGCGCGCTACATTACGGCTTTGTCATCATTCGCACGGTGACTCTCGAGTAATAAAGTAGTGATGAGAAACGCTTCGTATATTGTAATTTTTGTACTAAACACGATTACGATTAATATCGAAACATAATTTGCTATAAATATTAATAAGTATTAATTAATTAAAAATTAATTAACGACATAAAACTGTATCGCAACGATAAATCTTTATCGAATCGCATTCATTCACTAGTGCGAATAAAAATTGAAACAGGGGATACATAAAAGGACATAAGAGAATTAATTATGTTATGACCTTTCAATCATATTGATGCTTATTATAATGATATTTCCTTAACAATATTAGAATTAAATATATTTCGACCAATGCTTTAAATATTCTCAATCCTTGTTAATTAAACAATATACAATTTAATCGAGAATCGATAAAATGATAGGAATACAAAATATTAAATAATCACTTCGATCATTGTGATCTTTACGGACAATAATTATTATTTTAATACTTAGAGTCAAATATATTTCACCCATATTACTTTATCGTACTACTTGACAATCTAAATATAATTTGAGAGGGGGGATTGTGAGAGAACACGAAGTAAAACAATCGAATTATAGATGCAAATAATTAGCATAACGAAAGACTTCATGATGAATAGTTTAATAAATAATCAATTAATCTTAATCAATAAATTAAAATACTTCTATAATTTAATATTCCTCGCGCAAATATTTTATATTACAGAAAATATTTCGGTAACGAATTCTCGACACACGGCGTTCGACTTTGGCAATATAAAATATAAACAGTAGTGCCTTATACGTTACCGCTTTGTCATCATTCGCACGGTGACTCTCGAGTAATAAGGTAGTGGTGAGAAACGATTCGTATATTGTACATAAACATGTACGAAACATAATTTGCTATAAATATTAATAAATATTAATTAATTAAAAATTAATTAACGACATGAAACTGTATCGAGAATCGATTAAATGATAGAAATCCAAAATGTTAAATAATCGCTTCGATCGTTGCGATCTTTCCAGACAATAATTATTATTTCAATACCTAGAGTCACAAATATATTTCATCCGTGTTACTTTATCGTTCTACTTGAAAATCTAAAAATAATTTGGATTATGAGAGAACACAAAAAGTAAAACAATCGAATTATAGATGCAAATAATTAGCATAACGAAAGGCTCCGTGATAAATTTTTTAATAAATAATCAATTTTAATCAATAAATTAAAATATTTCATTAATTTAATATTCCGTTAGTGTATATTTTATAATATATAAAATATTTCGGCAACGAATTATCGATAACACGGTTCGACTTTGGCAATATAAAATATAAACAGTAGCGCGCTGTGTTATGGTTTTGTTATCATTCGCGCGGTGACTCTCGAGTAGTAAGGTAGTGGTGAGAAACGCTTCGTATATTGTAATTTTTGTACTAAACACGATTACGATTAATATCGAAACATAATTTGCTATAAATATTAATAAGTATTAATTAATTAAAAATTAATTAACGACATAAAACTGTATCGCAACGATAAATCTTTATCGAATCGCATTCATTCACTAGTGCGAATAAAAATTGAAACAGGGGATACATAAAAGGGCATAAGAGAATTAATTATGTTATGACCTTTCAATCATATTGATGCTTATTATAATGATATTTCCTTAACAATATTAGAATTAAATATATTTCGACCAATGCTTTAAATATTCTCAATCCTTGTTAATTAAACAATATACAATTTAATCGAGAATCGATAAAATGATAGGAATACAAAATATTAAATAATCACTTCGATCATTGTGATCTTTACGGACAATAATTATTATTTTAATACTTAGAGTCAAATATATTTCACCCATATTACTTTATCGTACTACTTGACAATCTAAATATAATTTGAGAGGGGGGATTGTGAGAGAACACGAAGTAAAACAATCGAATTATAGATGCAAATAATTAGCATAACGAAAGACTTCATGATGAATAGTTTAATAAATAATCAATTAATCTTAATCAATAAATTAAAATACTTCTATAATTTAATATTCCTCGCGCAAATATTTTATATTACAGAAAATATTTCGGTAACGAATTCTCGATACACGGCGTTCGACTTTGGCAATATAAAATATAAACAGTAGTGCCTTATACGTTACCGCTTTGTCATCATTCGCACGGTGACTCTCGAGTAATAAGGTAGTGGTGAGAAACGATTCGTATATTGTACATAAACATGTACGAAACATAATTTGCTATAAATATTAATAAATATTAATTAATTAAAAATTAATTAACGACATGAAACTGTATCGAGAATCGATTAAATGATAGAAATCCAAAATGTTAAATAATCGCTTCGATCGTTGCGATCTTTCCAGACAATAATTATTATTTCAATACCTAGAGTCACAAATATATTTCATCCGTGTTACTTTATCGTTCTACTTGAAAATCTAAAAATAATTTGGATTATGAGAGAACACAAAAAGTAAAACAATCGAATTATAGATGCAAATAATTAGCATAACGAAAGGCTCCGTGATAAATTTTTTAATAAATAATCAATTTTAATCAATAAATTAAAATATTTCATTAATTTAATATTCCGTTAATGTATATTTTATAATATATAAAATATTTCGGCAACGAATTATCGATAACACGGTTCGACTTTGGCAATATAAAATATTAACAGTAGCGCGCTGTGTTATGGTTTTGTTATCATTCGCGCGGTGACTCTCGAGTAGTAAGGTAGTGGTGAGAAACGCTTCGTATATTGTAATTTTTGTACTAAACACGATTACGATTAATATCGAAACATAATTTGCTATAAATATTAATAAGTATTAATTAATTAAAAATTAATTAACGACATAAAACTGTATCGCAACGATAAATCTTTATCGAATCGCATTCATTCACTAGTGCGAATAAAAATTGAAACAGGGGATACATAAAAGGGCATAAGAGAATTAATTATGTTATGACCTTTCAATCATATTGATGCTTATTATAATGATATTTCCTTAACAATATTAGAATTAAATATATTTCGACCAATGCTTTAAATATTCTCAATCCTTGTTAATTAAACAATATACAATTTAATCGAGAATCGATAAAATGATAGGAATACAAAATATTAAATAATCACTTCGATCATTGTGATCTTTACGGACAATAATTATTATTTTAATACTTAGAGTCAAATATATTTCACCCATATTACTTTATCGTACTACTTGACAATCTAAATATAATTTGAGAGGGGGGATTGTGAGAGAACACGAAGTAAAACAATCGAATTATAGATGCAAATAATTAGCATAACGAAAGACTTCATGATGAATAGTTTAATAAATAATCAATTAATCTTAATCAATAAATTAAAATACTTCTATAATTTAATATTCCTCGCGCAAATATTTTATATTACAGAAAATATTTCGGTAACGAATTCTCGATACACGGCGTTCGACTTTGGCAATATAAAATATAAACAGTAGTGCCTTATACGTTACCGCTTTGTCATCATTCGCACGGTGACTCTCGAGTAATAAGGTAGTGGTGAGAAACGATTCGTATATTGTACATAAACATGTACGAAACATAATTTGCTATAAATATTAATAAATATTAATTAATTAAAAATGAATTAACGACATGAAACTGTATCGAGAATCGATTAAATGATAGAAATCCAAAATGTTAAATAATCGCTTCGATCGTTGCGATCTTTCCAGACAATAATTATTATTTCAATACCTAGAGTCACAAATATATTTCATCCGTGTTACTTTATCGTTCTACTTGAAAATCTAAAAATAATTTGGATTATGAGAGAACACAAAAAGTAAAACAATCGAATTATAGATGCAAATAATTAGCATAACGAAAGGCTCCGTGATAAATTTTTTAATAAATAATCAATTTTAATCAATAAATTAAAATATTTCATTAATTTAATATTCCGTTAGTGTATATTTTATAATATATAAAATATTTCGGCAACGAATTATCGATAACACGGTTCGACTTTGGCAATATAAAATATAAACAGTAGCGCGCTGTGTTATGGTTTTGTTATCATTCGCGCGGTGACTCTCGAGTAGTAAGGTAGTGGTGAGAAACGCTTCGTATATTGTAATTTTTTTTACTAAATACGATTACGACTAGTATCGAAACATAATTTGCTATAAATATTAATAAAAATTAATTAATTAAGAAATAATTAACAATATGAAACTGTATCGTAACGATAAATCTTTATCGAATCGCAATCATTCATTACTGCGAATAAAAACTGAAACAGGGGATACGTAAAAGGACATAGATTTAATTATGTTATGATCTTTCGATCCTTAATGCTTATTATAATATTTCTTTTACTATATTAGAATTAAATATATTTCGACCAATACTTTAAATATTCTCAATCCTTGTTAATTAAACAATATACAATTTAATCGAGAATCGATAAAATGATAGGAATACAAAATATTAAATAATCACTTCGATCATTGTGATCTTTACGGACAATAATTATTATTTTAATACTTAGAGTCAAATATATTTTACCCATATTACTTTATCGTACTACTTGACAATCTAAATATAATTTGAGAGGGGGGATTGTGAGAGAACACGAAGTAAAACAATCGAATTATAGATGCAAATAATTAGCATAACGAAAGACTTCATGATGAATAGTTTAATAAATAATCAATTAATCTTAATCAATAAATTAAAATGCTTCTATAATTTAATATTCCTCGCGCAAATATTTTATATTACAGAAAATATTTCGGTAACGAATTCTCGATACACGGCGTTCGACTTTGGCAATATAAAATATAAACAGTAGTGCCTTATACGTTACCGCTTTGTCATCATTCGCACGGTGACTCTCGAGTAATAAGGTAGTGGTGAGAAACGATTCGTATATTGTACATAAACATGTACGAAACATAATTTGCTATAAATATTAATAAATATTAATTAATTAAAAATTAATTAACGACATGAAACTGTATCGAGAATCGATTAAATGATAGAAATCCAAAATGTTAAATAATCGCTTCGATCGTTGCGATCTTTCCAGACAATAATTATTATTTCAATACCTAGAGTCACAAATATATTTCATCCGTGTTACTTTATCGTTCTACTTGAAAATCTAAAAATAATTTGGATTATGAGAGAACACAAAAAGTAAAACAATCGAATTATAGATGCAAATAATTAGCATAACGAAAGGCTCCGTGATAAATTTTTTAATAAATAATCAATTTTAATCAATAAATTAAAATATTTCATTAATTTAATATTCCGTTAGTGTATATTTTATAATATATAAAATATTTCGGCAATGAATTATCGATAACACGGTTCGACTTTGGCAATATAAAATATAAACAGTAGCGCGCTGTGTTATGGTTTTGTTATCATTCGCGCGGTGACTCTCGAGTAGTAAGGTAGTGGTGAGAAACGCTTCGTATATTGTAATTTTTGTACTAAACACGATTACGATTAATATCGAAACATAATTTGCTATAAATATTAATAAGTATTAATTAATTAAAAATTAATTAACGACATAAAACTGTATCGCAACGATAAATCTTTATCGAATCGCATTCATTCACTAGTGCGAATAAAAATTGAAACAGGGGATACATAAAAGGACATAAGAGAATTAATTATGTTATGACCTTTCAATCATATTGATGCTTATTATAATGATATTTCCTTAACAATATTAGAATTAAATATATTTCGACCAATGCTTTAAATATTCTCAATCCTTGTTAATTAAACAATATACAATTTAATCGAGAATCGATAAAATGATAGGAATACAAAATATTAAATAATCACTTCGATCATTGTGATCTTTACGGACAATAATTATTATTTTAATACTTAGAGTCAAATATATTTCACCCATATTACTTTATCGTACTACTTGACAATCTAAATATAATTTGAGAGGGGGGATTGTGAGAGAACACGAAGTAAAACAATCGAATTATAGATGCAAATAATTAGCATAACGAAAGACTTCATGATGAATAGTTTAATAAATAATCAATTAATCTTAATCAATAAATTAAAATACTTCTATAATTTAATATTCCTCGCGCAAATATTTTATATTACAGAAAATATTTCGGTAACGAATTCTCGATACACGGCGTTCGACTTTGGCAATATAAAATATAAACAGTAGTGCCTTATACGTTACCGCTTTGTCATCATTCGCACGGTGACTCTCGAGTAATAAGGTAGTGATGAGAAACGTTTCGTATATTGTACATAAACATGTACGATACATAATTTGCTATAAATATTAATAAATATTAATTAATTAAAAATTAATTAACGACATGAAACTGTATCGAGAATCGATTAAATGATAGAAATCCAAAATGTTAAATAATCGCTTCGATCGTTGCGATCTTTCCAGACAATAATTATTATTTCAATACCTAGAGTCACAAATATATTTCATCCGTGTTACTTTATCGTTCTACTTGAAAATCTAAAAATAATTTGGATTATGAGAGAACACAAAAAGTAAAACAATCGAATTATAGATGCAAATAATTAGCATAACGAAAGGCTCCGTGATAAATTTTTTAATAAATAATCAATTTTAATCAATAAATTAAAATATTTCATTAATTTAATATTCCGTTAGTGTATATTTTATAATATATAAAATATTTCGGCAACGAATTATCGATAACACGGTTCGACTTTGGCAATATAAAATATAAACAGTAGCGCGCTGTGTTATGGTTTTGTTATCATTCGCGCGGTGACTCTCGAGTAGTAAGGTAGTGGTGAGAAACGCTTCGTATATTGTAATTTTTTTTACTAAATACGATTACGACTAGTATCGAAACATAATTTGCTATAAATATTAATAAAAATTAATTAATTAAGAAATAATTAACAATATGAAACTGTATCGTAACGATAAATCTTTATCGAATCGCAATCATTCATTACTGCGAATAAAAACTGAAACAGGGGATACGTAAAAGGACATAGATTTAATTATGTTATGATCTTTCGATCCTTAATGCTTATTATAATATTTCTTTTACTATATTAGAATTAAATATATTTCGACCAATACTTTAAATATTCTCAATCCTTGTTAATTAAACAATATACAATTTAATCGAGAATCGATAAAATGATAGGAATACAAAATATTAAATAATCACTTCGATCATTGTGATCTTTACGGACAATAATTATTATTTTAATACTTAGAGTCAAATATATTTTACCCATATTACTTTATCGTACTACTTGACAATCTAAATATAATTTGAGAGGGGGGATTGTGAGAGAACACGAAGTAAAACAATCGAATTATAGATGCAAATAATTAGCATAACGAAAGACTTCATGATGAATAGTTTAATAAATAATCAATTAATCTTAATCAATAAATTAAAATGCTTCTATAATTTAATATTCCTCGCGCAAATATTTTATATTACAGAAAATATTTCGGTAACGAATTCTCGATACACGGCGTTCGACTTTGGCAATATAAAATATAAACAGTAGTGCCTTATACGTTACCGCTTTGTCATCATTCGCACGGTGACTCTCGAGTAATAAGGTAGTGGTGAGAAACGATTCGTATATTGTACATAAACATGTACGAAACATAATTTGCTATAAATATTAATAAATATTAATTAATTAAAAATTAATTAACGACATGAAACTGTATCGAGAATCGATTAAATGATAGAAATCCAAAATGTTAAATAATCGCTTCGATCGTTGCGATCTTTCCAGACAATAATTATTATTTCAATACCTAGAGTCACAAATATATTTCATCCGTGTTACTTTATCGTTCTACTTGAAAATCTAAAAATAATTTGGATTATGAGAGAACACAAAAAGTAAAACAATCGAATTATAGATGCAAATAATTAGCATAACGAAAGGCTCCGTGATAAATTTTTTAATAAATAATCAATTTTAATCAATAAATTAAAATATTTCATTAATTTAATATTCCGTTAGTGTATATTTTATAATATATAAAATATTTCGGCAATGAATTATCGATAACACGGTTCGACTTTGGCAATATAAAATATAAACAGTAGCGCGCTGTGTTATGGTTTTGTTATCATTCGCGCGGTGACTCTCGAGTAGTAAGGTAGTGGTGAGAAACGCTTCGTATATTGTAATTTTTGTACTAAACACGATTACGATTAATATCGAAACATAATTTGCTATAAATATTAATAAGTATTAATTAATTAAAAATTAATTAACGACATAAAACTGTATCGCAACGATAAATCTTTATCGAATCGCATTCATTCACTAGTGCGAATAAAAATTGAAACAGGGGATACATAAAAGGACATAAGAGAATTAATTATGTTATGACCTTTCAATCATATTGATGCTTATTATAATGATATTTCCTTAACAATATTAGAATTAAATATATTTCGACCAATGCTTTAAATATTCTCAATCCTTGTTAATTAAACAATATACAATTTAATCGAGAATCGATAAAATGATAGGAATACAAAATATTAAATAATCACTTCGATCATTGTGATCTTTACGGACAATAATTATTATTTTAATACTTAGAGTCAAATATATTTCACCCATATTACTTTATCGTACTACTTGACAATCTAAATATAATTTGAGAGGGGGGATTGTGAGAGAACACGAAGTAAAACAATCGAATTATAGATGCAAATAATTAGCATAACGAAAGACTTCATGATGAATAGTTTAATAAATAATCAATTAATCTTAATCAATAAATTAAAATACTTCTATAATTTAATATTCCTCGCGCAAATATTTTATATTACAGAAAATATTTCGGTAACGAATTCTCGATACACGGCGTTCGACTTTGGCAATATAAAATATAAACAGTAGTGCCTTATACGTTACCGCTTTGTCATCATTCGCACGGTGACTCTCGAGTAATAAGGTAGTGATGAGAAACGTTTCGTATATTGTACATAAACATGTACGATACATAATTTGCTATAAATATTAATAAATATTAATTAATTAAAAATTAATTAACGACATGAAACTGTATCGAGAATCGATTAAATGATAGAAATCCAAAATGTTAAATAATCGCTTCGATCGTTGCGATCTTTCCAGACAATAATTATTATTTCAATACCTAGAGTCACAAATATATTTCATCCGTGTTACTTTATCGTTCTACTTGAAAATCTAAAAATAATTTGGATTATGAGAGAACACAAAAAGTAAAACAATCGAATTATAGATGCAAATAATTAGCATAACGAAAGGCTCCGTGATAAATTTTTTAATAAATAATCAATTTTAATCAATAAATTAAAATATTTCATTAATTTAATATTCCGTTAGTGTATATTTTATAATATATAAAATATTTCGGCAACGAATTATCGATAACACGGTTCGACTTTGGCAATATAAAATATAAACAGTAGCGCGCTGTGTTATGGTTTTGTTATCATTCGCGCGGTGACTCTCGAGTAGTAAGGTAGTGGTGAGAAACGCTTCGTATATTGTAATTTTTTTTACTAAATACGATTACGACTAGTATCGAAACATAATTTGCTATAAATATTAATAAAAATTAATTAATTAAGAAATAATTAACAATATGAAACTGTATCGTAACGATAAATCTTTATCGAATCGCAATCATTCATTACTGCGAATAAAAACTGAAACAGGGGATACGTAAAAGGACATAGATTTAATTATGTTATGATCTTTCGATCCTTAATGCTTATTATAATGATATTTCCTTAACAATATTAGAATTAAATATATTTCGACCAATGCTTTAAATATTCTCCTTGTTAATTAAACAATAGTTATGTATCACAACATGTAATTATTTTAATCTTACGATATATTAATACGTTAGATATATGGGATACATTAATATGTTAAAATATTTCAACAATGAATTAACAACAACATAGTATCCGACATAAATAGTGCCGCGCTAATAATTTTGTTTTACGGTCTCTTGTTATGCAAATTTAAATTTATGTACTATATTACAAAATAAATTTCAAATTATATATTATATTATATATAAAATTATATATAATATAACCCTCCTATGGGGTACACCTTGTCGCGGTGGGAGGGCTTAGTACTTGGATGGTGCCTTGAGGTTTATCTTAAATTTTTCTATTTATGATAAATCTTAAGGTGCCTGAATGGGAAGCTAAGTACCCTTTCGCGTCGTCGGTGCCGTCAACGTGCCGCGGACGGCAAGCGCTTCGTTACCGCGTTTTCGCGTTATAGTATTCTCGCGTCGTCGCGTTTTCGCGGAACTTTTGGACTTTTTCATATAAAATCCCAGTTTCATTTATTGTTACGAGTCTCTACTTCCGATGCCAACTAACTGGGATGTTTCGAGTTTGTACACGTGGCTATGCAACGTACACTCGCGCTTCGTACTTCGTGCTTCGTCAAGTGATTCGGCCCGAATTAGTTAGAACTTGATCGATTGCTCGGAATGGTCGTCAATGGGTCCCTTCTCTTTGCTCGTCTACAGCCACACGCACTGCGTGTGTTAACCCTGTCGAGGAGTCGAATGGATTCCCCTAGGCACGATTTTCGCTCGGTAAAAGGGGTTGCCTCCCCATTTTCTAAATTGCTCAATGTTAGCATTTAAAAAATGTGGGTATCCTCTTCTTTTGCCGTCTACCAGCCTGGTGTAGCCATGTCCTGCAATCGCGGGAAACTTCGTGTTCCGGGCGAAGCACCTGAAATCGTGCTTAGCGGGTCCAGGTTCGATACGAGATAGGATAATTATGCGCGAAAAAGAGTTGGTGAACTTCATTTTCCTCTATTTCCGTCAATCGTTTCGTCTTCTTTCCGGTTTGGGCTTAGTCCTTGCTCGTTGTATCGTTGCATTCCCGACTTGTTGACTCGAAGCTGATTCTCGTAAGTGAAATGGGATTTTCGCTCGTACCGAAACCGGGAGTGCCGTTCAAAGTATATACATATTAAGTATATACATCGCGCGATCAAATAGAAAATTTTTTATCGTACCGAAATAGTGCGGACACCGTTAAGTATCGTGCGTAAAATAGCGGAAATAGCGATATAAAAATATCGCTCGCGAGTGCGGGAGTGTCGTTAAAAGTATCGCGCGCCAACAACATGAGAGGAGGAGGAGGCCTGGGAGAGGCATCTTACATCGGCGGAGCAACCTGATGGTGAATATCTATTATTTATATATTAATTGTTATATATAAATCGTTAACTTGTTATAAACGAACAATAATTCGATCTTATTATTTAAATGAATTAAAGAGAAAGATTTTTATAAAAGTCATATAAAGTTTTTATAAAAGTCATATAAAATTTTCTATTTAAAGAACAGTTTCAAAAATTTATAAAATTTTTCCATACGTGTTTATCTGCTTATTATTTTACACATCGGATATAAAATTCCGCGCGATAAAAATTTTTTTAAATATTAATTGCATTTTGTGAGCATTATTATAAACGAATTTTATATTTGTATGTTACAGACAACTAGCTTCGATAACAACAACTCCGCTGTTGCGCGTCAGTGCCGGTGAGTGAAAAAAACTTTTATTTAACTTTAAGGTAACGGATTCGTAGAGATTGCAGATGTAGATGTAGATTGTAGATTGTAGATAAATCCATTGCCTTAAAATGGATGAGCTAGGATGGATTAAATTAAATAAATTAAATTAAATAATTAAATTAAATTAACTAAATTAAATTAAATAATTTT
The DNA here is from genome assembly GCF_025532165.1 of Camponotus vicinus. Lineage (NCBI taxonomy): Eukaryota > Metazoa > Arthropoda > Insecta > Hymenoptera > Formicidae > Camponotus > Camponotus vicinus. Next base: position 4,540,231 of record NW_028141981.1, on the reverse strand, counting down.
AATAAGTTCTTTCGAACTTATGGTTTACATCTATTGCGAAAATATATTGAAATATTAATTAAAAAAAGAAGAGATCAAGAAAAGATTTTTTTGTAAAGATTTTGTCTAATTTATTAAATAAAGGACACGCATTAACAATTATCAATTTTATCAATTTTTGATGCTAATTTATTCTTATAATACGCACTTATCTTTTAATTGCTCATCCATCGTAGAATTTGTTTGTAGATATTGTTTTTAAACTTTACTTTAACTTAATATAAAGCCAAATGATTAATTAATTAAATAATTTGTAATATGATAAATACACACATTAATTTTATATTTTATTATAAAACATAATTTATAGAAATTTGTAGTAATTTGGCTTTATTTCAGTTAAAATAAAGTTATATTCAATATTTAACGAACGATCATGAAATCGAATGATCGTTACTAAATGAGCGTAAATATTTCACGCTCTTTTGCCGGTAATTATCCGGCAAAAGAAGGAGTAATTATCTCCTTCTTCGATCTCTGATTAGAGATCGAGAAAGAAAGTGGCCAGGATCAACGAAAGGTAGGTTCAACTGGCCTGAAGAGTACGATTAGGGTACGCGGTTAGGGCACGCGGTTAGGGCACGTGACTAAAATATATACGTGATTAGGTGAGGTGATGATTAGAGATAGGTTCCTCAAATCTCGAATAATTTTAGTTAATCAGGAAGTAGGGTTGTTAAGGCTATTAAGTAAAATCATTAGAATTCTTCTATTAATATTAGGGTTGTTAGGGCTCTTAAGATCACTAGTATTCTGTAATAGTAGGATTGTTAGAGCTATTAAAATTATTAGAATCCTTTAATAGTAGGGTTGTTAGGGCTATTAAGTAAGATTCATTCTTTCTTTTAATATTCCAATAATCCTAGGGGTAAATTAAAATTATTTTCATTAAGTTGAATTTATTTTTAAAAACGTTGTAAAAATAAATATAACATGTTTTAAAAATAAAAATGTTTTAAAAGTGAAATTTAAATTATCAAAATTATCTTCAGAAATATTAAAGAAACTGCATAATTATTAACGTTTAAAAAATCTTAACATATTACATTTTATTTTAACTTAAAAATATATGTGTATTAAATCAAATATAATATTAAATCCAAATGTTAATGCTATCAATATCTAATTATTATGTAGATGTTATTAAATATTTGAATAAATCGAATATTATTATTTGATATTGATAGCATCATAAATTTGTAAATTGTAAATTGTAAATTATAAATAGTTATAATTGTATTTTAATTATAATCTAACATTGATATTTTAATTGTAAAATACAATACAATTATGACTATAATTATATTATATGAAATTGTATTTACGATTGTAAATTCTTATGTAAATTACACGAAAAATTATCGAAAGTATACGTATAATGATTACATAATAATAATTAACATAATAGTAATTCATTAAATTAAAGTATTTATTTCTGAAGTATATATTTTTGGAATATTCATAAAAAAGTAACTGTTTGTATTTTCATGTCAAAGAGTCATTAATAAATTCGGAAAATTTTTATATAAAATGTAAAAATTCGATGCTAAATTAATGATTAAATATAAGCATTATAAAATTTGACGGACGCCTTTGTTACAGAATCGCTAGTCAATTATTATAAATTTAATGATATGCTTTCCGTTAGCTTTATTATTTATGAATTCCATATCGCGCGGAACTGAATATTCTTAAAATAAATTATTAAATTATGATTGCGAAAATACCGTGTTCTTTCCGCGTTCTCTTCGCGTCCTTATACAAGATTATCATTTTAACAAAAGAATTTTATCGCTGTCTCTCTCGTCAGATAATATTCCTAAATATTGCTAATTAAATATAAAGAAATGTCGAATAAGAGAGTGAAGATTCGATGTGATAAGTCAACGATTAAATATTAACTTTACAAAATTTAACGATCACCTCCGATATTATAGAATCGCGAGTTAATTATTATGAATTTAATAATTTGTTTTTTCAGTTATATTTGTATTTACGAATTTTTTTTTTCGTATCGGAAAATATTCATAAATAAATTAATAAATTACTGTTGCGAAAACACCGTATTTTTCTCGCGTTCTTTTTCGCGTTCTTAGACGAGATTGTCGTTTTAATAAAAGAGTTATTATTGTTCCTTCCGTTAAATAAACGTTATTGAAAGTTGCGTGGCTCGTACCGCCGAGGAGTCGATTTTCATCATGGAGAATTATTTCTCACCGGTTCTTGTGAGATCCATTCGCGACGTCTAGTTCGGTGCCCTGTTGAAAATTGGGAATTTTTATTGTAAGATTGAAGGAACTAATCCCAGGTTTTCCTGGCAATTTCCGAAAGCAATGATTTTGATAGTAATTCAACGACGAATACGCCATACGCTTCTTTAAAGTCAAATTAATTTAAATAATATATATTTAGATGAGAGAAATGTATCTTTTCTTTTCGTCGTTAAAAATGTTCTATCATTATTAGGATTGGTATTATTATTGTTTATATATATAATGCCAGAAAGATTTAATAGTAGATTAAATATGGATATAGCGTTGTGTATAAATTTTAATTTTTCAAGTAATTTCATATTGTAATTAATTTGTATAAATTTTTTGATAAAAATGATTACGAACGAATATATTTTTAATTAATATAATTTGTCTCTTTTGAAAAATTATTTCTAGGTGTTGGGGATATTAACATTAGTTTTTAGTTTCTTTTAAGAAACTATTTGCAGGTATTGGACATCCATCGCCATTTTGAAATATTAGTTTTTAGGTATATAACATTTTATATGTATAATAAAATACATGCACAAATTCACGTATCCAAAATATTTTTATAATTTTTAATAATATTATATATTATATATAAGCGAAATTATACATGAATGTTACATAAAATGTGCGAATACTTAAAAATTTCGAGACAAATCGAACGGGTACCCCTATATCAGTAAGATATTGATTAAAAGAAAAGAAATTATTAATTTAAACGTTATAAGAATAAGAATCTAGAGAATTAATCTAGAATTAATTGTTTAAAATTATTTGATTTATTTTATTTTGCACACTGTTCGAATTGAAATTTTTTAAATCTTGCTGATATCGGGTTTGATTCGTCTCGCGCGCGCGAACGGTATCCCAAATTATGTGTTCGCACATTTAACACAAACTCCAATAATGCATGTATTTTATTATTTATAAATATAATCGTTCGTAATCACATTTCAATAAAAAAGGTCGTTATATCCATTTAATTTTCAATAAAGAAATATATTTCTTAATAATGGAAGAACATGTTTTCTGATGTGCATATCAATTTCGTGAATTGAAGATAATGACGAGGGATAATTGTCGTTGATTTATTATTGAAATCATTGCTATCGGGAATAGTCCGGAAGATCCAGGATTCGTTCCCTCCTACAGTGAAGTTCCCGACGTTCAATGGATCACTTAACTTTTCTTCGCAGATTGATCTTGCGAAATCTGATGTAGAAACAAGATGTTAATCGTTCTCCATTTTTAAGATCGCTCCTCTTTTTATCGGATTACCGGTATGTCATTCGTGTATTTGCAATTGAATATTCTGAATATTATCGATTTATTTATTCGTCGCGTTTTATCACGAATTTTAAATCGCGATTTATCTTATAAAAATTCACAAGTAAATCGGTCGGTGAATTGGATATTCACAAACATTATAGACCTCAAATGTTTGTCGAAATATTTTCGATTTTCTATATTTGCGTGATAATAATTATATCGCGCACGTGTCTATTGAGAGCTTCGATTATTATATTATAAAAATTATACGTATCGCGATCAAATATTCCGCATATTATCGACTTATTCGTCGCGTTTTCTCGTGAATTCGAGTCGCGATTTATCTTATAAAGATTCGCAATTGATTCGGATAGTGAGTACTGTATTCGTAAATATTACAGTCATCAAATTGTCTGTCAAAATATCTTCGCATTTATGTGATAATTATATCGCGCGCGATTATAATGTCTATTGAGGCGCTTCGATTATTATATTATAAAAGGTATACATATCACAATCGGATATTCCGAATATTATCGATTTATTTATTCGTTGAGTTTTCTTGGGAATTTTAAATCGCGATTTATCTTATAATTTAATCGTTGACTTATACATTGAAGCTTTGTTTATCTTTCCACGTCTTTGAATATTGTTTTTAATAGTTCGTGCAAAATGCTGATAGTGCAAATATTTTCTTCTATAATTTAAAAGACGATAGATAACTTCATTAATGACTGTTTTAAACGTGATTCTTTACATTATTTAAATCTTATTAAACTCTACAATTACATCAATTATTAGAGGGACTTTGAAAATCATTCGTTCCGTTATTTTCTATTAAACGTGGCCACAACGCGATATTCAATTATATTTTAAAGCTTATAGAGCTCATTTCATCTTATTCAGCTAATCATGCGCGAAATAGGATATATATTTTATTCTCAATCGTGAAATTCGTATAAAGTCGCGTATTAATCGCAAATAAATCGGACAGTGAATTTTATGTTCATAAACAATACAGATCACAAATGTTAGCCAAAATATCTTCGTCTGTCATCATTTATGTGATAATAATTATATCGCACGCGTGTCTATTGATAGTTTCGATTATCATATTATAAAAATTATGCGTATCTCGCAATCGAATATTCCGATTATTGTCGATTTATTTATTCGTCGCGTTTTCTCGCGAATTTTAAATCGCAATTTATTTAGTAATTTAATTGTTGATTTCGAAGTTTATTCTATCTTTTCATTTTGAATATTTCCTTTGATAATCTATACAAAATGCGCCAGTAATGCAAATACTTTCTTTTACAATCGAAGAAACGATCAATAATTTTATTAATGACTCTTTTGATCACGATTATTTACGTTATATAAAACTTATTAAATTCTATTATTGCATATCTATTATTAATAATAAATGTCGCGTAATTAATCTTCGCTGAGCAGTCGCGTCTGGACTATGTAAAAATTTTGAGTAAATTTTATATTATACGTATATTTTGGACATTTTCGTGTAATAAATTATTCCATGTAATAAATTATTTTGTATTAAATTTCGAATTATATTTTATATTAAAATTGTATTATATTTTGTCATATATGCATAAAATATTATATTAAGCATAAAAATATTATGTTGGTATGAAAATTATAATAAAAATATATAAAAATAATGTTAGCTATATTAAAATGGAACATATGAATTCTTTATATTTTATAAAGGAAGAGACTTAAAATATTTTGCAACATCTATATTTTTCGAGTCTTAATTATAAAAACCTTCAGAAGAATCAGTGATTAATTTGACAAATTCTATACATTAATAATTAAATTTTTAAATAATTAATAATTAAATTTTATTAATAATTAAATTATTTTATTAATAATTAAATTTTTAAATAATTAAAAAAATGATTGATAAATATCAAAGATCAGTTTACTGCTAATTAAGAAGATTTATAGAAATACGGTTAAGATTGTTTTTATCCCACAGCAGGCATTTTGTGTTTTGTAAATAAAAAAATATAAATATGACAATGAATATAGAAATATATTTATTTCATCTTTGAATATTACAGTATCTTTCGCGATTGAATAATTTATTTACTATAAATTTACATACATAAGTATCTTGTTATACAGCACTGGTGCTACCGGCATTTCGTGCACATAGCACGGAACAAAATCAGAAATTGTGCACATTATATATTACCCTCTGAGAACATTCATGGACATTGGCTTTGTAGTTCATGTCCACGTTTTCAATGTCCATAGAGGGATCACCTAAAAGCAGACCATGACACCTCTCAGTTTTCTCTCTGCCTAGGTCTTGAGGTAGTGCAGCGGTGCAGTTCAATATGGCGGTGTATTTAAACACAAACCAGTTTAACTTTTAATTATAACGCATTAGTTTGCGAAAAAGAAATCATATAATAGTCATGTAAATAACATTAATATAAAGAATATAGAAAGAAAACAATAATGTTATTTACACACACACACACACACACACATATATATATATATATATATAATATATATATAGGTAATTTAATTTAAATTAAAATACTAGCACAAATATAGTTTAACAAAAAATTTATTAAATATAAGTTTGTTATACGCCTCAAATATAAATTAAAAAATATTCAAGATGATATTTACATACATTACACGAAAAAAATTATGGGGTAAATTAAAGGGTAAGGAGAAAATAAAATATATACAAGAAGTTGGTTTTTAACGTATTGATTTTTTTTATTTTGATGTTTTTCTTCTTTTTAAATCTCTTCAATATAAAATCTGTTTAACGATGCCACACATTCTACTATCTCTCTCAGGCAAATGTTGTTTTTGCTTCCTTCTGTTTATATACACGATTAGGTCTAAGGCCGTAGTTGTTGAACATTCTTTTCCCAATCGGTATCGAGCATGGATTAAAAATTCATCTGGACAGAGCTTTCTACAAGGAAAAGCTGAGATTAGCAATAATCATTGAAAAAATGGAATACGTTGGCCCTTTTCAATTCAATAGTATCAAAAAATTTAAATAGATACTGTTTAGCATTATACAGTCAAGTATGTCTTTTTAGCACATTGAGAAAAACCATCTTTTTTCTTGGTCCCTGCTCTTATTCTAATGATATATGAATCAAAATAAAAATTGTTACAATCAAATGTTACAATTTAGTATAGATAAGAAAAAAAAGGACAAAACATTATGTATAGCTGTAATTCTTCTTATATGGTCATGTAACAAATGTATGACAAGAGAGCAGTGCAAGAAAATTCCAGTTTAAAGAGAAATTACTCCAACATAGAAAAAAATTTATAAAATAAAAGGATTTAATTATATATGTGAATTGAATCGAAAAGGTCTGTTTCTCAATATCTCTTTCTCTTTACCGCTAATCTCACTCTTTATCCTGTAATTAATAGTGCTATATTCAGATATATTCTTAAATTCATACAACTTATCTATCTATTCAAGCATCTACTTTTTTGCTCATTAAATGAGAAGTACATAATTAACAAACGACTCATATACAAGTCAATTATATGCTTCATCTCTAATATCTCTTAAATAATATTATTTTTAACAAAAAAATTATACATAGATGTATATAATGTTTCACAACAAATGCTACATAATAATTTTGAAATTTAAAAAATGATATATGAACAATTGTTACACATTGTTTGATATTTGTTACCGCTTAACAATTATTTCATATGACAATTATAAAATAAATTGGGGCTCTATATTAATAATATATATGTGTGAATTTTGATATATATAATTCATATTTATAATAAAATCAGTAATATCTAATTTTTTTTAGTTTAATAATTTTACTTAGTTTATATTTTTATTTGAATAAATATTTTAAATTTTAAATTATATTATTTCGTGCTTTTTATTATGCAGTTATTGATCAATTTTTGATAAAATATGAAAATACAAAGATTATATTAAACTACTGGCGTAAAGTATAATAACAGTGTGTTGAAATTAATTATTGAAGTTTTGATAATAAACTTGATTGAAGCCTATATAGGTCGATATGTAAATTATGTACCTCTCTAGTACCTGCTATTCGCACCCGCTAACGTTAGCGCGATTTGTCGGTGTGCAGATGTTGTATCTATTCGCATTTTCGGTGTAATCTTTCGCGTTTGAAAATCGTATATGTATCAACATCTTGTAACAAAACTCATCAACAAACCGCAGAATCGTATATTTCGCTAGTGTTTTACCCTGCAAGCCGTACGCCAGCTTCATTAATTATCACTCGCTTCGTTCAAATCAGATTTAAAGGAGAAGTCGTAACCGTTCTATCTTCTCTTTCGCGAGCTCTTCTTGCTCTTCTTTATGAATGGAATTAACATCCAGCCACATGGGCAGAAAAATATGCCATGTATTTTCATATACCTTATTCTCACAATTTCGATAATCATCTTGATTAAAAACAGAAAAGAGGAGAGAGGAGGGAGATAAATTCGCTCGCGCAATATATAATATTTTTCGCTTTTCGGTTGAAAATCTTACTTCAATTACTTTACAAAGTAGTGCAAGCTATATCTGTATGAAAGAAGATTAGAACTTCCAAATTCAAAATGCGCATATTAAGTGAGCGATCCCTCGTATTCTCTCCGATATATTAAAGCACTACTCAATAAAAATGCACGTTATCAAAGAAATCTTTGATAAACTCATCTTTTGTATCTGACACATTAATCTGATAAAAGTAAATCCGTGAAAATTTTACGAAATAATATAATTTTAAAACTTGATTAAAATAATCAACGTGATGAAATTTATAAAGAGTCCATAATACAGATATAGGTCATTATTCGACGATCGACCTACATTTAAAGGAGAAAAGTTACTTTCAAGATGGTTAATACTCTTTGATTGGTTAAAATTGTTTAAAACATTATTTAGGATAATATCGCTTTATATTGATTATCCTTCCTTTTTCTTACTACGAAATGCAAGGTAATTTTATACTGCTCATCAATATAGAAATTTGATAGTAAATGTTTAATTTATACTGTTAACAAATAATGAATTGATTGGATAAATTGAAAATGCATAAAAGCGAGCAGTTTTTCAAATAATCAATCAAAGCAAGCAATCATACCATCGTGAAAGTAATTCAATTTTGAAAGTCTTATTCTACCTTTTCAGAATACTAACACTCTTCTTTTTCTTCTCTTACTTCATGTTACCAGCTACTGATTGTGTGGTAAAATAACAGGTATAGTTTGCTGCGCACCCGGAGGTGGCTGCGGTGGTAGGTATTGCATGTGCTGTGGAGGAATTGGTATATGAGGTGGAATTATTGGACACATAATTGGATAACTCGGGGCATGACCCTGAGGCGGAGGTTGCGGATACGTAGGCTGTGGAGTACCGGGTGGATTATAAGCGCCCGGTGTGTGCGGTTGATTTGGATTGGCCGGAGATGGCGTTTGGCTAGGTGGTTGTTGAGTTACATGAGGGTGTGGATGTGTGTGCGGGCCCATATATTGTATACCAGGGGCCTGCGGTCCTTGCGAATCATGATGATGATGGTAAGGAGTAGCCATGTGTGGCGGTGGCGGCGGTGCCTGGACCATGCGTACCATTTGCTGGTACGCTGGTTGTCCTGGATAAGGCACCTGGAATGGTGGATGTATGGCTGGTGCTAATAATGGCTGTCCCGTTGCTGCGGCGACTTGCATCTGGGACGCTATATCTGGTGCACGATGTTGCATCATTGGCACTGTAAAAATCACAACAAGATACGTAATATTTTATATGTAATATCTTATTATATAATAATTTATTTTATTATAATGTTTTATATAATATTATATATTTTATTTTCAGCATTAATGTAATTATGCAGTAAAGATAAATAAATCCACAATCGATTTGAAATATCTAAGAAACGAATAACTTTGAATTGGAATTTAGATTGTTATATAGGCTTTCAAAATAAATTTTCTGTAAAGAAATTTTTCAAATTTGTATTAGCTAAAGAAATATATACATACATATATTAACGTTTCATCCGAGTTTAGCAGCCATAATCAGAAATAATTATGACTATTTGAATACAAACCCTTTCGGAACCTTGTCACTTGTTGAGCTGGTGGTTGACTAAATGCCGTTGGTGTTACATACGCGGGCATAACAACAGTTGCGGGCATAGTCACTCCTGTATATTGAGGAGTCTGAGGTGTATGCGGCCGACTAGGTGTTGGTGTACTAGGAGAGCGCTATAAATTATACAAGTATATATTTCATTATTTCTATTCAAGCTCGATTCATTAGTGATATACATTACTTACTGGTGTAAACGGTTTGGCATTTGGATTAAATTCTTTAGCGTTTGGATTTAATGTTGATTTCTTAAAAGCAGTAGTTATTTTATCAACTGCGGGTTCCGGTGGTGATTGTTGTACTGTTGGAGTATTAGTTTGCGGTTGTTGCGGTTGTTGTTGTTGTGGTTGCTGCTGTTGCTGCTGCTGTTGAGGCGGACTTGTAGATCTTACTGCTAGTGATGGACCAGGTGGTGGCTTACTAGTAATGACAGGTTCTTCTTGTACAGTTTGATGTTGCTGGTGAGGACTGGTATGCTGCTGCGTCGGCGGCTGTTGTTGCGGTTGCTGTTGTGTACTTGTATGTTGATGAGGAGCTTGATGATGTGGCTGATTCATTGGAGTAGCAGAATGCACATCTTGTTGATGTTGATGTTGTTGTTTTCGGGAAATTTGAGAAGTATCTGGCGAGTCTGCTAATTTGAATTCTGTAGCAAACTGTCTCAGCTCCTGTTCATCTCTGCTACGTGAGACCTTGAAGTAAAACTTATAATCGTAAATGAGTTGTCTTTCTTTTAAAAGAAAAAATTATTTTAAAGGAGAGAATATATATGCACTGTACCTTTCGATGATCTGATTTGTGGATGACTATTTGTCCTTCCACAGAATTCTGCTGGGGCAATGATGTATGTTGTTGATGTGAAGACTGTTGCTGCTGATGAGAAGATGCAGCATTTGATTGAGGAAAGGGTGCTGGTGGCGCTTTATCAGCTTGATAAACTTGTTGTCTACCGGGTCGTTCTCGTTTCTCCGTATTTATTTTATTCGAAGGTGCTTGTTGTTGCTGTTGTGGAGGAAAACCTACTTGCGGTATTGAGGAAGTAACTTGAGATTGTGGTTGATTCTGTTGGATTACTGAATCAAAAACATACAATTCAATATCATACATTATCCTTGCGAAGTCTTGGTTTGAAAGGAACAATTTAGTTATAAAAAGTTTTAACTATAAAAAGTTATTACAGTGATTTTTAAATGTTTATTACACATAAAGAGTCTAGAGTGTCACTAAACATTACTATAGTCTTCTAAAAAATATTTACTGCATGCAAAAAATCATACAACTGAAAATTTTTATTGTGTATGTAGTATATTGTACTCTTTGTTAAATCACTATGTGCACACGTTGGTAGTTCCTTATCCAGAATTTATGATTATAAAAGTATTTATGTAATGCAACAATGTTATGCATACCAATTCAATAGAAACGAACTTACAGTATTCTCATAGTATAGCTTGTTGCAATAGCGCCTTTTCATTTAATTTCTTGCAAAGAGTTTTAAGTAAAAATTGCAAGTAAATTGATTAATTACCTTGTTGCGATTGTGTTGTAGGTGGAGGCACGAATGGCGGCGGTGGATTATTATATGTGACAACCACTCCATTGGGTGGCATGCCCATATTTAAAGATACTGGATGTTGCACCGAAGCATGAGTAGGCTGTACTCCAACCGATATATTTGGTTGTGGAACATTTACATTGACTGTGGACGGAGATGGTTGGCTGTAGACATTCTTATTATTTGTGGTTCCTGGCGAAGACGGAGGTTCATTAGATCTCATTAGTTTGCTAGTGTTACCATTTTTCTTCTTTAATGGCGGTGGAATATATTTTCCTTCGGCGGGCCTTGTCTAAAGATGAATAATTGTTAAGTAAAATATTCAATAAATAAAAATAAACATTTAAAAATATTTCTAAAATTTACCACAGCTGCAAATCTCTCTTCTTCATCGCCATTCTCCAATTCTAATCTAGCCTTATGATTTGGTTGAGATTCAATCTCATTTGCTATTTCAGCAGCCTTCTGTTCTTGCTCTTTATAATCTTTTGTATCTTTACGTTGAAGCTGTAAAGTATAACCAACTAACGAAGGCTCAAATGTTGTTTGAACTCCATACTCTTGTTCATTTTTACGAAACATTTCATTAACATCCCAGCCATTCTGAAAATCAAACAATTTTATATAATTTATTGTTTAATTGATCGTTTTGCAATAAATTTACAAACTCACAGAGGCACCATCTAATTCTAAATCAGTTCCATTCATAGCAGTTGGTGGATCCCAAGGCTCAAGCTCTTTCTCACCAACTAAACCATTAAACTTACTAATGGCTGTATCCGTTTGGAAGGTATCTCTTATAGCATATTCCAAATCAGCATCCTTAGCAGATATAGTGACAACATCATGTGATTTAAAAATTAATTTCTCTACTATATTATCTGCACTAATCTTTTCCTCTACCCGATGAGCCATTTCTAATACTACGTCAAAATTACTTGAGAATGTTCTAAATATACCCTCATATATTGAGCCATTTTGCGTTTGAATCTGTGATTCAAACAAAAAAGTATTATTGTAATTTAACAACTTTTAATAATTGATATATACAAATGTGTTGTACATATACATATACATACATATATATATATATATGTATGTATGTATGTATATGTACACTCTCACACATACAAACACATATGTTTGTAATACCTGTACTACATTCCCAACATGGCCAGTGATTGCATGCATAAAATGAGCATTGTTATAGACTCCTTCTGCTACAACGTTTCTCTCCTGCGGCACACGTGCCCGCGGAGACCTGGAAGAACATGTCGATCAAAGAAAACGTTATTTTTATCGCCGATATGTTCGCTACGTCATAAATATTATACCTGCTATTATGATCTTGACGAGGAGAGCCAAGAGATTGGCAGTACCTGTTATTGTTTGTACGATTCTTCCTCTTGCTGTTCATTTTGCCTGACGGTTCCTCACCAGTCGTTGGTGGATTTCTGCCGCCGGTTTGTTGGAGGCCCTCTCGTTTCTTAGTAGGGACCGGAATTTTGACTACTTTCCCGATGACCGCTCGACGTCGAAAAAATCCGTTTTCTCGCCCGTAGACGACAAATCGCAGCTGCCGTCTACTCGCTTACTCGCGACGCTTTTACGCGACGTCGTCTTCGGTAACGCGTGATCTCGAGCGGATCCGCGGAAACGTCTGATGAGCGGGGACCGAGGAAGAAGCCGTGAGGATCGCAAAGACTCTCAACATTCACGACGACTTTTAGGTTATACGCAAACACGGATTCGAGTGCGAAGACGTAAACGCAAGGCGTGCAAAATGCAACGCGCAGTGGCGATCGGACTCGATCCGCTGCGCGAACTTGGATCGCAGTTTGACAGGCGCGGGACGCTGTCACACGCTTATCGCCGTTGAGATTACTCGACGGCGAGGAATAATCCCGCGCTAGAAAAACAACGGACGCGCACGTATATACGTACGTGACAGTGAACGAGCTGGCTCCTCGCGACCGATTATCACGATCGCAATCGTAGTCTCGACACTCTCGACCACTGTCGACGGCACTATACGTGACGTAACACAACGACGACGGGTGCCTCTCGAGGGAACGTGAGAAGTTGCGTGTGGAGATCGGCCGTTCGCGAATCCGACACGGACTTGGACGCTCCGAGTAGAAACGGACGTTTGACGATTGACGATCCGCGCGAGAAACGCGTGCCAAGCACCGGCGGTGGTGTCCGCGAAAATACGCGTTTTTATCTCTCCTTGTTTTTTAATTAATCAACATGTGGTAGAGAACTATACGACAGGCTGGTTTGCAACCTCGCAACATATGTATCTATATGTCGCCTATGTTCAGTCGGATCGTGCTGACTCTTATTTAGATTTAGATGTAGTCGCCACCTGGTGAACGTTTGCGCGAGTCGATTTCTGTCTTTAGAGATTCGACTATCGACGCTGCAACGAAAATAATATTCGGGTGTGCAGTCCACTTGGAGTTGCAAACGCCGTTTGATTGACCAATCAGAATAAAGAAACGTAGAGGCTATCTCGAGTTTGTTTTCGAAATTCGTATTTTTAGATATTTGCAATTGTGGAAAATTGTTCGAATATGCTCGAAGACATTGTCGCCCTTGCCTACTTTAATTTTTAATGTGTTATTATAGTACTTATATAATGTATAGTAAACAAATTAATGAGATGAATCTTTTATTATTGGATATTTATTGAAAAAACAGTTTCGCCAACCAACGGTTGTTTTTTGCGCGGGTAAAGCAAACGGAAATACGTCACATTGAAGTTCTATGATCGACTTTTAGAAGACAGATTTGATTATATTAACTTTAAAGAGAAAAGCGTGATTATTTTTTTTTTATTCTCAGCTAACTAAGTGATACACGCAAATTTCCTTATAAAAGAGTAATCAAATATTTAAAAAAAGTCCGTATTTTATTCTTTCAAAATGGTGCTCTCTATGAATAAAGTATTACTTCCGGAAAAGACAAATTTGGTCATCGCGTAAGTCAGGTATCGTTCATCGCTTTAAATTTAAGCAGTAAACATGTATGAAATATTAAATGGCAATTTTTACGTATATAATACATAATGCACAGAAAAATTTACTAATCACGTATATAATATAAAGGAAATATATAATAAAGAAATATATATTACAAAAGACATATAACCTAGTTATGATATTCTTTATATCAATGCGTGAGTAATTGAATTTATCTCAATTGATATGTATATGTTATGTGTGTATCTTTAACTCGAGAAATTCTCTAATAAAAGATTAATATAAATTCAGATAACGCAAGTTTGTCGTATGTATAATTTATATACTTATATATAAAATATTTAACGGGGCTTTCATTCAGTAAAAGAATTGGTTATAGAAAATTTTGGAAGGCAAATGTGGAAGGATGCGTTAAACACATAAATAATATATTGTTATGTGATAGATTTGCAATTATTCACACATATACATATACACACATGTATGCAATATAATATATTGAACAAAAAGAAAAGTTTCACATTTCTATTATTTTTTTTTGTAGAACAAAATCGGACATAGGAAGACAGAATAACTCTTTATTGCCTTTGTGCCCCACATGTCCGAAGCTGGTCTTTCTAATCTTCATTGTTTCTATATGTCAAAAGCATATGAAAATAAAACGGTTGAGTGTAATTAATTTGAAGATTTCTAGAATTCTAAATTGCAAAGATAATTTCTAATAAGATGAAATTTTTGAAAACTTTCAGGTATGTACTTGTATTTTTAATCAATTTTAAATTGTCAAAAGTGACATGCATTAGGACGAATTAATATTTATAATTAGTAATTAATAAAAAAATATATATACATATATAAAGGCAATATAGAAAAAAATTAATGATTTAATAATTAAGTATAAAAAATAAAGATTTTCCACAATTTTGAAAATTTGTAATTAACTAATTTTGATTATTGTATTGTAATTATTTAATATCAAGTTGCAATCAAATTCCTTTATTTAAAGCTTTCTCAAAAATAATCAGTAATCTTGATAAAATCTTAACAAATATTTAAATGAAATCTAGATAAATATGTAATGTGTGTATAATCTAAAAATACCATAAAATATCACAAAATTGGTGCAACATATATATATATGTGTATATATATATATATATATATATACTCTGCCAATAAACATCCAATAAAATTTATTGTTAGTAATATTGGATAAAAAACTTTCATTAGGAGTTAAGCTTGGAGAAAATATTAGAATTAATAAATTTGAAAATGAAATTAATAATAACGATTAATAAAAAAGAGATAAATTAATCGAACATCAATGTATAATATTAATATATATAGAAAGCAATATAACGAATGCATCAATAGAATAGTGTAACAATTTAATTGACATCATTTAATAATTTATCGCTAGATGGCGATATATGTTCTACAAAATGGAATTATTTCGATTCATGTATGTGCGAATAAATAACATATAATTATTATTAAAATTTGACAATTTTTTATTGCAATAAGAACTTGTACATAAATTTAAATTCACACTCAAAACATACTTTATTAATAATGAATCTAAAATATAAAATTTATTAAAAAGTCTTTATACACATATATAAGTAAGAGTATTAGTAATACTTTATGGTAAGGAAACTAGAAATTAACAAGAAAAATGATGTAAATAAAAGATCAATATATTGTTTACAATTAATAATTAAAATAATATAATATCAATCTGATTAGATGTGTTGATATAAATAATTATAACAATATGATTAATGTTCTATGATTTGTATTTTAAAAAATAATACAAAATTTTATAACTTTTATTTTCATTATGAAGAAATTATTTTTTGGAATGATTTTTAGAGCGAGATCTACGATATCTTTCATTTTCATCCACATCGTAAATCGCATTAAGCTTGCGAATAATGTTCTTTGTCCTGTCATAAACAAAATTGTCCATTTGGCTCAAAACATTGACGAATTCAATAATCTTTTCAAATCCACGATTTATTCTTTCTGATCTTTCAACATCCGATGTAGCTCTTCGAAATTGAGATTCCTTTTTCGATGATCTTGCAAATAGTTTTTCGGCTTTATTTTCTGTTGAAATTGCAGTAGCACTTGCAATTGAGTTTGCAAATATCTGTTTGGCAAAGTTTTCATTAGAGAAATAATATACTATTATATATAATCTGAATAATTTTCAAATATAATTTTGTCAAATAATTTCCTCTATTATTTTAAAGGACTTATATATATATATATATATATATATATATATATATATATATATATATATATATATATATATATATATATATATGGATGTGTACGTGTGTAAGTGTATGTGTATGTTGTATGTATGTTTATATTTTTTCACTTTACTTAGTCTTACCGTGCATATAACAAAAATTAAAAAAAATATATTTATTTTAATCACACATGCACTCATCTGTCTAATTTTCATATTTTTCAAATTTTCGTACTTTACAAAAACAAAAATTGATAAAAACAAAATTTACGCACTCTTATTGATTCAATATTGAGTCTTTAACCAACAATGGAACGATTTGACAATTTCCATCCTTTTATAAGAGCATATGTGTGCGCATATATTACCCAGCAATATTGCGTAGGAGGACAAAATATTTTCCATTCCATTAATATTTTGTATTTTAAAATTTAAATGTATATACTGCAAAATATTTAATTTTATTAGAATAATATCTTAATACAATGAATAATAAATTCTATATATTAATTTTGTAAAATGTTTTGTTAGTTGAAATTAATAAGTATCTGATAATATACGGATTTAGGTCATATCGAGTTGGGGAATTTTTCTTGTCGTAAGTAAATTTCGTCAACTTTTACGTTAGCAGTTTGAAATGAAAGCGGAATCCGCTGATTGTGTATAATCATCATATTGCCTTGTTGTCTCCTATTACTAAATTTAATGACATAATTAAACAATAATAATGGAGTGTATTATACGACAGAGATACGACTTCTCATCTTTAATTCATACTTATTTTTTTATTCATTAATCTTTAAAATTTCATTATATATATATATATATATATATATATATATATATATATCATTTTTATATACAAATTTAAAAAAATTGTTTTATTTTTTTAAAATATTTCAGATTAATATTACAATTGTTAAATAATTAATTAAAATTAAATGTTTGGAAATATTATTTAAATAACGGAAATATTTTAACTAACAAGTTTTTAGTGGAAGATTATTTCTTTCATTATTAAAATATCTTCATTTATAACATTTTCATTATTAAAAAATATCTTTATTTATAAAATATATATCTATTCTGTAAGAAAATTAATATTAATTATTATAATATTAACTATTAATATTAACTATTAATAAATTAATTTATTCATAATATATATTTAAACTTTATTAATTTGTTAATTTTAGATCACATAAAATGATTTTTGAAGTATAATATTGACGCGATACATACTTTCAGTGATATTGTTTGAATGCGGAAACTTTATTTCTCAACACATCAATAAAATAATATATATAATTCCTGAGAATTTTCAAATATATACATGTTCGTATAAAATTCAATAAACATCACGACACATCGCGACGGTTATTCAGGAAATGAATTTTTCTGATGGATCATTTTTATGTTACCGTTTCTTCGCGTTAATAAAGTTCGTGCAGTGAATTATGAGTCTTCACACAATACATGGCCATCAATTTTCATTTTATATTTATGCTATTTTATTGTTGTTAACGATTCATGCAGTAAGTATGTAAATTTAATATATATATTGCAATATATTAGTAAATTTATTATTTGCAATGTAATTGTAATTTCCAACATAAATTTTCTTATGGTGATATACTATAATAATAATTTCATGTCTCTCTATTCTATTTATATATTATTTAATATGATATCTATTTATTATAACTTATTATATTTTTTCTCTATATTTTTCCCAGTCGTCATTTGCATCTACGAGTACTTACGCTATACCAATCAATTTGTCAGAAAGGAGCAACTTTAAACCTATAAGCTATGTGACTTCAAAAATTATGAGTGCAGTCATCAAAACTATTTCATCCATTGATCAATGGCTCCCGCGTATCTCGTGGACGAAACCAATCAAATCGAAGTTAACAGTCGTACGGCCAATCAACACTTATCATCGAGATGTTGACGATTTCTCTTCTGAAGAATAAGATTGTTAATGTTTTTTCTCAAACTAAATAGTATAAAATTCAGCTGATTTGTTTGCTGTATGTTAATTAAATACGTAATTGGATAATTTTGATACTAAAAAAATATATTATTAACTGATATTAATTTTAATATTATATTATTTATATACATTTATGGAATACAATATGATTTATAGAATAAAAAATAAAAGCAAAGTGGTCAAATAACTTTAACATGGAAATCGTAAAAATTTACAAGATAAGACGGATTATATCATACAACTAAATAGTATTTCTTATATCAGTAATGCATAATAACGGTATAGATTTTAAAGAAGCAGATGAAAAGATAAATAATTTCAAATGTTTTTATTCATAATCATTAGTTATTTATGATATGTGTGAAATTATGTTGGTTGAATGAAAATTCGATTTTTCCGCATATATTTATTTAAAATGTTAGCACACAAGTAATTCACACTGTGTCATCTATTTTATTTTATGGGTGCGGTGTTGTTGCCTGCAAATGATTGCTCAAGTTCTGAGAAGCCTGCACGGCGATGTCTATCGCTTGCTTAGTCAACTTGGAGATACCCTCTTGCACTTTTGCAGAGTTCTCGTTGATAGCCTTAGCAGTATTTTCAGACTCTGTTAAAATAGTTTGAACACCCTCTTGGAACTTGGTATTTAATTGATTAAGCTGCTCCGTGGTCTCGGCATCAATGTTTAGTTTGTTGGTAGCTTCAGACAATTTGGTCTTAAAATTCGTCCAGAGACTTTCCAACTCCGGACTTTTGGCCTTTACCTAAAAACGATTCGTCATACGTGTAGCAAGACATATCTCACAATCAGATTATAAAGACCAAAGTTTAAAAAAATGATTAATAATATTAAAAAATTTTTGAAAATTTTGACAAAATAAACCTTGATAAAGATAAGCAAATATAAACAAATAATGCAAAAATGCAAATTTAATTTTATATAATAATTCATTTAGAGTGTGTGTGTTTCTAGCAGAATTCTAATACAAACAAAATATGCGAAAGAAAATCGAGATAATAATATGTTAAACTTCCTGTTTTCGTTACTTTTGTTGTCTAAATTACTTGATTCGTCGACCTTCGACCGTGATATCATTTAAGCAATTTTAAATATGCATAATCGACTGTAGCGAAATGCGTACGTCAATATTTTTATCAAGTGTAAACTGTACGTGACTTTAGATATTTTTTTAACAGCATCAATATAACGAATAATATTGTTATATAATTTTCAATTGATATAATTGTCTAAAGAGAAGAAAAGAAAAAAATAATGTTGCATATTTAAGATCTGCACAAGTTTATGCAAGTAGAAAAATAATAGGAAAAGAAATAATAAGAAGAAGAATAATAAGAAACATGTCAGTAATTAATTATTTACTTGTTTTTGTTTACAATTCATTATAATAATATCATGATTTTCTAATAGTCTAACGCACCGAAAAACATTTTGACATGAATATACTGTAAATATAGATACATAAATTTTATATTATACAATTACTTTTTTATTACAAAATTATATGTATTTTATTGATTATCTATTTTAATACGTCCATTTATGTTAATTATTTTTTATGGATTGATTAGAATCGGATATTTTCTCTTGTTAATTTTCTTATATATAATCTTCTACGCGCAGAATTAGACGATGCGTTGACTTTTTTTGTTTTTAATTTTGAAAAATGTGTCTCTAGGTAGACGAGGTTGCGCGTCGATACTGCAAACAAATAAGTTAATTCTTTATGTATATTGCAAATGCGTAAGTAAAGAACAAGCGTAATATATGTATATCTATCAAACGAACAATTTTAATCAAGTCGATTTTAATCATATCTCACAAAATTGCTTTAAGTGTTTAAATCTTTACAATCACGATATTACGATATCACAATGTTACATATTCAACATGAGAAGCATGTAAAATATATTTATATGATACATTTATTTAATATTTATTGCTCACCTCTTCGGTCACGTTCTTGATGAATTCATTCATATTATTAACTAAACCAGTACTATGCTCTTTAAGTGTGTTAAGAAATTCGTCCTGGTTAGGTAGATGCTGCTGCATTTGAGTGCCCCAATTATTGAACATATCTTGAACTTGCTTCAACGGACCATCTGTGGACGATTCTTGAGTATTGGTGTGCTGATTTTCGACATCGCTAGCTGGTAAAACCTTGCCCTCAGCTGCGACCAGAACGACGGTTAGGATAAATGGGACTAAGCACTTCATCTCGCGTTGATGTTTTCTTCTTGATCGGAAAACGACTAATGTATAGGATGGACGTCGCATTCCCTTTTATAGACGTTTCTTATCGAAGAGGGCAAAGTGCTTATCTCATTTCGACGACAACGACCTGCATTTTTCTTTACATTTCCAAGCTACATTTTTGTAAAAGGACACTTTCTGTCTAAATTTACGTTTGCTTTAAGATATCCAACATTGCTGGAACAAAAAGATGATGGTCAACCTGAATATTTTGATATTTTATAATTATTTATAATTATATTCTTATAACTATTGCTTAAAAACAAATAAATAAAAGAAAATGTGTTTATTGCAGCGCACACATTATTTTGTTATTTATTATGACTAGATTACTTTTTTATAAATTCTGAGAATTTTAATTAAAAGATAATGTATTATATTTAATTAAAAGATAATGTTGTGCATAATTATAAATAATATTATATGTCCATATACAATTATAAAAAATAATCTTCTAATTATAAATAATATTAAACATTTTTAATTTTATTTTTATAATATATAAAGTATATTTCGAAAAAATCACACGTATTACAATCACGAGTATTATTAGCTTAATTAAATTATTATCGTACATTCAACGATAGTTCCCAAAAAATAAACAACTATAAATAATAATAATTTCTTTAGTAAAAATGTATATGTAACAGCAAATTTTTATTAATGCTATTATTTGAAAGAAACTTTTTAATAATTTAATATTATATAATAAGCAATATTTTTTACAAACATTTTTATAGAACTTAGAAAAATCTATAAAAATGCCTATAAAATATCAAAACGTAGTGCTAGAATAGAATAATAATTAAAAAATATCTTATATATATATATATATATATATATATATATATAGTTATGTTTGTCTGTATCGTAAATATTCGTTATATCTTGATAATTTTAGTTTGTCATTTTAATATTTAATAATTTTTTAATAATTAATATTTAATAAGTCATGACATATTTAAATTTTTATTAGTTTCCATATTAAAAATAATAGATTAATTTCGATAGGCGATTATATGTTTGCAAATAAAAGTGTTAAATCCTTCTTATATTTTAGCATGTGAAACGATTACGTATAAATGAATCAAGAAATACAGAAAGTATAGAATAATATCAGAATTGATACAGTGAGACATTATTAACACAGTATAATTTAAAGATGTGAGTCTCAATTACTAACGGAAATCTCAGGTCAGCTATTCGGTCAATTTTTAAATGTTTCTTCTAATCTGGAGTCGTTCCTGTGAGTTTACGCGATAAAGAATACTTTATCGATGGAATGCTTACACAAGAATTTACACAATTTAAAGCTAAAAGAAAGCCTTGTGTATAGAAAAAACTGTCTTGAAAAAATTCTCTATTTGAGAAAAATATTTCATTTTTCTAATGCGAGATTATGTTTACAATTAACGTTCTCATTACGCTTTTTATATTTTTTATTCTCATATCTTTAAACTTGTTAATTAAAATTAACTTTGTGCAATAAATGAAACAAAGGTTTTTTTAATTTTAATTGTCTAATTTTAGTTATCTATTTTTTTTTGTTACGGCAAGCAGATATTTTTTAAACGTAGTTATTTAAATAGAATTTATAGTACCTAAATGTACCTAACGCAATTTGAAACAAATCGATGACTGAAATGGTGCTATAGATAGGTCAAGGTTCAAGGGGAAAATCATTATCAAAATCATTATCAGTTTTAATTGGTATTCATTCCTCCGTGAGACATTACATCAGTCAGATAAAGATGTTCTAGCAAATGCACATGTATATGTATATATGTGTATATGTATACATATAATATATACATATACGTATGTATACATATACGTTATATCATATATACATACGCGTATGTACATATGATATAAACATATGAATTGCTGATTTCGCAATGACGACTCACACTTTTTGAATGCACAGGGCAGAGATTGTACATTTTTCTCAAACGTTATTTATCCGATATCTTATATTTAATTTCTCCTATATGTGTATATATATATATATATATATATATATATATATATAGATTTGAATATTAGATTTTATAATAATTGCATTTATACTGTAAATTACTTATTTAAAAAATTACTTATCTAAAAATTAATTGAATTAAAAGAAATATCAATTCTATTTAATATAACATCGAACTCTTCAAATAATCATAAACAGATATTTAAATTTTATTTTAGTTTCCTTTTATCATTAGTATCAAAAAGGTAACTGATTTCCTCATAAGAAGTATTTACAAAATTGTGCTAATATATTCGATAAAAAATATAATATTCATAAATATATTTGAATAAGATATATTATATTAAAGATATATTTGAGGAAAAATATATGCAAAAATAAGCACTTTTTCATTTCTTAATTTATTGCAAAAATATTTACTTCATTCACGATTCATATAATATGTGAACACACTTGCATATTCTAAGTAAAACAGTGCTTGTGTAACCTTTTAGTGATAGCAAGTTCTTTACATAATTGTGTCGATTATTGAAAGCTTCAATTTGACTTAATTGACATGATTTTCATGAAATAATCACTAAATATTACTGCGATTAATACTTTTTTCGTGTTTCTTTTCTCTTATGTAAATATCTAATAGCGATGTGCGACTCATAAGTTAGTTTAAAACTGTAAATGCTTACAGTTTTTAATATTATATTATCTAATATAATGTGGAGTGTAAAATAATTTTATTTATAACGTTTTATAACATATATATAATAGTATTTTTATTATTTTATTAAACTTCTTGCAATACACATCAAAATCAATTTCATTACAATATTAATGCATACATGTTTCTCATTTTCGATAAATGCTAATTTTAATAAACATTACATAATTTTATGAACGAGGATGTCATTAAAAAGAACGCCATGTAAAAGATTTAATAATCAATATATTTGAAAATTTAAAACCTGAACGACATGTGTGTATGTGTGATATATATTTATTTATTAGTCTTAATTTTGGCTTGGTAAAATATCTAACTATAAGAAATTACCCGAACAATATTTGAAAAAGTATATACCGTCTTCTGAATACATTAACTTTGAATTTCGATTGAATATGATTTAAATTATATTTCCTATACTAAGATTAATTATCTGATAAATCGTTGAGTGTCCTTGGCAGAGTATCCTTCCGTTATATTTTTCAATATTTCATCAATCTCTTTCGATTTTCGGTAGAAAGCCTTTACTCAAATCTCTGAAACCGTTGAGCGTTATTGAGTCTTCGAACTGTTTCAATATGTTACCAATGCTCTTCCCTACTTTATCTTTGCCCTCCTCAAATACTTCCTCTATTTTAGGTTTCACCTTATCATTAAAACGTTCTGCTTCTGCTTTTAACAAGTTGCCAATTCTGCTTTCTTCGCTCTCGATGGCTTTTATGCCATTTTTAGCATAGTCTTTCGCTTTCTCGAAAGCGGTTGTTCCTATATCCGTGATTATTTGTTTAACATCTTCGAACTTATTTATCTTGGCCTTGATAATAGTTAAAGGGAATTTTATTAGTTCCTTCTTAACATTCTCAAAAGTGTAGTGAAATTCCTTTATTAATGAATCAAAACCGATCTTTAAGATCTTTAAGAAATCTTCAGCTATTTCAGGGAAATACGTTACTTCCTTTAGTTTATTGAATATGCCTTTCTTGATCTTCTCTAGATTTTCGAAGTTGACAGCATTCTTTAGAAAATTTTTCGCCACGTCTTTTATATCTTTTTCATAGTCCTTAAATTTCTCTTTTATTTCCTCAAATTTCTCTTTTATCTTTTCTTGAACTTCCTCTTTTATCTCATCCTTCTCGCCTCTTTGTGTAATGAGTTTTTCTATTATTGGATAGATATCTTTAATTCCATTGAATTCTTCAATTCCTTCGCTGATCTTTTTCTGTACGATTGAACTAAAAATCTTTATTAGATTAAATAGTTGGTCTTTAAAGGTCTCTTCGATATCATTGACATTTGGAATATCAGTTAGGACATATTGGGAATTTCGCCTGGTTCTTGGTTGTATTTTTTGTTGTATTCTTTCGATTTGTCTCTCGATTCCTTTATTTCCCCATATTTGGTTTTTGTTTTTTAATATTTCAAGTTTCTTCTGGAGGTTGTGTTCCTTATGATCGCGCCAGTCTTTATTTTTAGAATCTTCAAGTTCATTTTTCGATGTGTCGTCAGACTGGTCAAGATTCTCCTCAGATTTGGATTGAATTTGATCAAGAATTTCCTCAAATTTGGGTTGATTTTGATCAAGGATTTCCTTAGATTCAGGTCGGACTTGGTCAAGAATTTCCTTAGATTCGGGTTGGATTTGCTCAAAGATTTCCTTAGATTTGAGTTGCTCATCTTCCACATTTTCTGGCACTGGGATGGCCTAACATGCAATTAATAAAATAACAGCAATTATTTATATTTTATGATATAAAATAAAACATTATGTATAGAGACAAATATTGCATTACAAGTTATTATATAAGTTATATATTATAAAATATGAGGCATCATATAGTAAGGAAGAAAATAATATATTAAATGTTATAAATAAAGTATATTAAATATTATATATTAAATATAAAGTATATTAAATAAAGTATATTAAATATTATATATTAAATATTATTTAAAATATTAAAATTACATTTTATATTATGAAGATACGTTAATCGCGTATATAGATTCAAAATTTGTAAAGTTCATTTATTAATTTAATCAATTATTGTTTTAAATTATATTATTTTCACATATATATTATAATGAAAGAGCGATCAATATATCTTAGTTTCCTTTTAACATTTTACAATTTTTACTATATTTAGCAATTATTATTTAATCAACTATGAATTTTACTATTTTTTAAAATATCCCTTGAATAATTGCCTTTGAGTAATAGCTTACCTGGCTTATGTAGGCCACAGCCGCCAGCACGGTTACTAGAAGAGCAACGCGCGCCATCGTAATTTGGAAAAAATTTGTGTGATTCAAAGAGATAGAAGGTCCAGCTCCGTTTTAGAACAGAGAGATCCAGACTGATCCACAGTAACGATCTCTGAAACGAATACGCTTATATATTAGTCAAAATTTATTTACTGTGTCTGTTGCAGAATACCTAAGGCTTTATTCTAGCTCTCATTGACGCATTATTTGATATAGCACACTTGTGCTAACTTTGTTAAATAACATTCTTATGTATTCTTATGCGATAACGGTACATGATAAATTAAAATCATTAATTATTAATTCGACAAAGTCATACCAGATGTCATAATGTTTGACATAACAACATTTCTTTATACTGATAAAAAAATATGATGAAAATATTTTTAACTTTCGAATTATGTATGAAAAGAAGAGCAAATAAAGAAATACATTGTCAATAACTTACTTTAATTATTCTTTATAATTGATAATGTATATTTGTTCTAATTTTAATTATTATATCGTTATATTAATAAATTTTTTAGCGTTTATGCAAAATTTAAAAACAAATTTGTATAAAAATTGTGAGTATAAATTTATTATTGTTATGTGTTATTTTATTTAATCAATAAATTGAGCTCTTACGTTACAATATGAATATAAATTTTATAAATTATGATTAATTAAATATCAAATATATATTTTTTTTATTCTTAATAGTATACCATACATCAATTTATATTATGAAGTATATGGTTTGTTATTTTAATCAATTTTTCTTATCTTTTTTGTGTTTTCTCATCATTTGCAGAGAAAAACAAGAGCAATACTTGTAATACACATGATAAATTTCATGTGTATTTATGCAACCGCAATTAATTTCTGACATATTTTTGATAGACTATAGATTTCTTCGATATTGTCTCTTTTGTTGTTACGATGATATCTGCTTCAAGTTGATTTTAGCTTTAGCTCAAATAAAAAGTATCCAGTAAAAAAGCAGAAAATATAAAATTTTTTTTTGTATCGTTAATTATTATAATGAAACGAGAGAAAGAGAGAGAGAGAGAGAGAAATAATCAGAAATGTTTTATTATAAATAATATTTTGAAATAATGTATTATATTATTTATTACTTTTTAAAACCTATATAACCTATATATTATAATATATTATATTATAATATAATCTCGAAAGAAATCCTTTTTAATTTAAAATATGAATAAAAAGAAATTTTAAATTGTTTTTATTATATATATATAATAAAAACATATTATATATAAACATATTATATATATATATATATATATATATATTTAAAATTTCTCTTTATTCATATTTTAAATTAAAAAGGATTTCTTTTGAGATTATATTATAATATAATATATTATAATATGATCATATTATAATATAATAAATCTATCTTATAGTAAGATCAGCTATACTTAATGTAAAATGAAGGAGGGATAAACTAGATTTTTAAAAATTAAATCGAAATTGTATATATAAGAGCGCAGTAGTTGGAGCGCAGAGAAGAAATAACATTTCCTTCTTTTTTATTATTAGTTTATTACAAAACTTAAATTACAATAATAAAAAGTGAACGTTTCGGATCACATTTGATCCTTCTTCAGCGCAATGTTAACAGATTATATTACATTAAATGCGACGCATTAAATTACGCAAAAATATCTATTATTGGCGCGCAGATGACGTCGAATTGTATCAAGTGGAGATCTGGCAAGCACATTGTTTCCGGTAATTCATCAAATTACCGTGATGGTACACATTGACTTGGTACACATTGACCATGGTATTGACACATTGGCACTGTACTATCCCCGTATAATTTGATGAATTACCAGAAATAATGTGCTTGTCGGATCCCCAAGTGATACAATTCGATGTCATCTGCGCGCCAATAATAGATATTTTTGCGTAATTTAATGCGTTGCGTTTAATGTAATATAATCTGTTAATATTGCGCTGAAGAAGGATTAAATATGAAACGTTCGCTTTTTATTATTGTAATTTGAGTTTTGTAATAAACTAATAATAAAAAAGAAGGAAGTGTTGTTTCTTCTCTGCGCTCCAACTACCGCGTTGTGACTCTTTTATGCCAATTTCGATTTAATTTTTAATTATTTGAACACAATCCCTAATTATTAAATATATTTTTAAACATTATATAAGAACAGAAAACAGTTTAAATATATAATTTTGAAAAATGCTTTCTTTGTATCATAACTGCCTATCTATATGAATTTTATGAATTATATGAATTATAATGTGAGCTTTCTTTTCTAATTTTAAATCAAAGAAAACTATTCGAATGCTCTATTTCTAATAGATCTCAATAGAACTCATTATCAGTCAATTCTAAGTACAAAGTGAATCACGATGTTTTAATATCATATAAATCGAATTATGATAGATGTATTTTAATTTGCTCTATATGTGCTATTTTTTAAAATAACTGCGACTAAAGTTTTTGATCTAAAATGATTGGGCACAATTTTTTACATATCTGTTATAGGGTTTCTTCACATTTGTGCAAATATACGTCACGCACGCTTTTTTATGTTTTTTACAAGTTACATGTAAAGTATGTTTCCATCTGATTTAACTAAAAATTTTCGCAAGTGTCTCAATGCAAATAAAAAAAGTAAAGTAAGTAATTGAAAATCAGCTGTGTTGCGCACAATGCAAATTTGCAAACCGTGAAATATTAAACGTAATATTAAGACGAAGAAAATATAATAATATTAAGATAAGGTATGAAAATTACTAACGTAATTCAATTTCAGAACACATCTTTATTCAGAATCGATTGATTACAGTTATTTGGTATATACATGTCGATAGTTGATAGTGATTTAGGACTAGTTATGAGATATATAACGTATGAAATTTAAAAGGCATAACGCAATAGATGAGGACTATTAAGTCTACGAACGCATTCGGGATCTTTGAAGTCCCAGGGTGAGAGATTCCAGACACGTCCACCGTGATGGAGAAGGGAAGCGCGCAACTTCGGTCTGAGGAAGTTGAAACTGATCGGGCTAACAGCGTCTAGTACGCGACCTACCAGGGTTGCTCTGTTCTTCAAGTTAACCGATATAATGTCGCCCGGTGTCATATAGTTGTGACCTAGTGCGTGAACGATCTGTTCCCTAGGCAAGACGAAATTGAGGCCACCCGAGGAGACAGTGCTGGCTGAACTAGCCGCGGCGGCGCTTCCAGGAGCCGACGATGCGGCGGCTGCCGCGGCTGCCGCGGCTGATGCAGGGGCTACAGAAGGAAGAGTTGCAGGGAAAATGTGCGAACGGCTCAGCGGAATTCTGCCGCCAAGGTTCAAGTCGAGTCCTCTATATTGACCCGGTTCGATCAAGCCATCGATCGAAGAGACCGCAGGTCTGACACCGGACAAAATAGGCCTGGACCTGTATCCGTTTAGTGAGTATGGCAGCCTGAATGGCACCGAATTAGTACTGATCGCTGGGCCGACATCCGAAGATGAAGAGGCGGATGCGGACGCGGAAGCGGAAGCAGCTGCTGCGGTATTCCCTGAGATACCTGGTACAACTTCTGGCGAGGCCACAGCTACGCTCGAAGAGCTACTTTCGGACACCGTGTTTTCAACAGTCTCCGAAACGACTTCCGATGTTACGGTGGGTACTGGTTCGATGAGAGGAGCGCAAGGTACAGCGGATTCCTCGACTATGGTATTGCCGATCGGTGCATAAACTCTTGGGGCGGTTCGGTAGCTCGATACTACCGGTGATGCTGAAGCTGCCGATGCTGAAGCTGCCGATGCTGCTGCTGCAGCCGATGTCGCTGCCGCTGTGGCTGTGGCTGCCGCGCTTGCGGCATTGGAAGATGGAACAACCGGCACTGAGGAGATTATATTTGGTACCGTAGAAATCAGAGGTGCACTGGAAATCACTGGTTGTATTTCAGCAACAGTAGCACTGGCAGATGCCGAAGAACTTACGGTTTCAACAGGGGCAACAGGTGCTATGGATGCTATTGTCGGATTTATTATTGGCTGTACTACTGGGCTTACTATTGGATTTACTACTGGGTTTATTATTGGATTTACTACTGGGCTTACTACTGGACTTACTGGTGTGCTGACGGAGCTCGATGCACTGGCCGTGCTAGTTGCGGTCACCGTGGGACCCTGTTGGAGAGGTGTATAACCGCTAAAGGAAGGTATTCTGGGTAGATATGAATGTATGTTAGTTAAGTAAGATGGTATGTTACTTAAGTAAGATGGCATGTTAGTTAAATACGAAATCACTTTAGAATACACCGTAGACGTGGAGATGCTCTTCACGCCAGTTCTAATCAGATGGGGTATTCCAGATGCATGATAGCCATCGTAGACGCCACGAAGAGAAGATAGCACTTCCGCCAGCGATGTGTGATAGTCTGGAGCAACTATCGCACCGCCGTCACCGATTGTGGGTACAACCGATTCACCAACAATCTCCTCTCCCAGTGGAAGTATCGAACTGAATCCGTGCAGATGATGCAATCTTGCTAGTCGACGCTCGAACAATCTCTCCCGTAAATGCAGACTTAAGCGATGTAAATGGAAGAAATGTCCGAAAATGTGCCGAATATGGTTCAAGTGCAGCTCGTGCACAAAGTGCACTACCTTGAAGACAGTGTGTACAAGTCGTCGAAAAGCGCCGATAATACTAGGGAATGGTACGGAATCTCGGATTATGTCGGGCAGAATCAGCAGATGATGAGGTTCTCTAAGGACGGTGTGGAAAAGTCGCGGGATATGGAACAAGATACCCAAGATGCCTTTGCCACCACCGATGACATTTTCAGCGATCAGTGGTCCTAAGCTAAACCCTTCTCTTAAATTTCGTGCAACAATTAGAAAATAGTGCCACATCTTTCTCAATTCGCAGAAGAATTCGTGCACAACCAGACCTGAGAAATGCACGTGACCATATTCGACGGCTTCACCTTCACAAGAATGAGCATCCAGATCAGTGAGAGGAACAGGGTCCCACAAATTCAATCCTAGAAGACCGCCTGCGGCTGCGGCTGCAGCTGCGGATGCGGATGCGGATACATGCCGTTTTGGTAAATTGCTAAGTTTTTCCGTGGCATTCTGCAAAAAATATCGCGGCATGTTTTACTTTCGATCAATCGTAATTATATAGAAAAAAGGAGTATTGTTTTGGATTTTTTAATTAAATTTCTATTGTAGAAATTTAAATTAGGCATGTTACATCTAATTATGTCACAAATCAATTATTGTATGTCAGAAAAAAATTTTTCTTTTTAGTTTATCATCACTATAAAATAATTTGTTATTTTTTAATTTTTATTATTAATTTTATTATAATTTTATTATTCTTTTAAAATATTTTATCCGAAAAATTATATTTTTAAGTTAATTCTTTTTTATTTGCATTACTGAATTTTGAAAGAATTTTTATACAAATAGATTTTAGAGGAGAACTGAGACTGATTTAGAGCAAAATAACTTTCCTGTTTATGTAGTTATATGTTTATATATTCACTATATACATATATAATTATAATGTAATTATATTTTCTAAATAGTTTGCTGAATTTAATGAATTCCACATTAAAGTTATATATTATGTTATATATTTTAATGATCAATTACCTCTATTTCCCGTAATTGTTGCAGTCTCATAGCAATATCTTGTTCATCTGCGAGAATGAATGCTTGGATGAGATCGTGCATACTCTTGTACGAAAATACGTCATCCTGAGGAAAGAGAAAAAAAGATATTAGATTCATTCTTGTTTCGATTTTCTCGTTCTAGGATTTCCAATTAATAATAATAATATATTTCAACTTTTACCGTAACATCTTCTTCAGTATCGTCATTCGTATTTGGCTCTTCGTTTTTCCTGTCATTCTTGTGATTTAATTTCTTTGTTTCTTCCGGGATTGCCCTTCTATCTTGGATGGTTTGAGATTCTGATGATAATTCTTCCAACTCCAAAGGATTGTTCACGAGATAAACATCCTCTTCTCTTTTTTCTCGAAGAAGTGGTTGTAGTTCCAGATCCAAATTCTTTTGAAAGCCTTTAGATATATCGAAGTCTTGATTAACGAAAGCCGAACTCAAAGACAAGAATGTCAGGAAGGCAACGGCAAAAGCCGCAAATATGTTGCACGTATTAGCCATGGTGAGTTTCAATTGGAACTCGATGATTCTAACAGCAATAGGCTGCTTCATATACCCCGAAGATTGTTATCATCATATTCAGATTTGGCACGCAGATCGTGACGGAATCAAACAACATTGGAGATTGTTAGCCGACAATGATCGACAACTCAGATATGTGCTGATGCGCGTGAGATTATCCATGATTTCATCTGCAACTTACCTCGAGCACGATTTATAATATTATGATTTGAAAGATTATTAATGCGATAATCTTTTTGCATTCGTGAATAATCATAAAAATCACTTCTTTTTTTCTGATAAAATAAAATATATATTGATATTTCATACGTGCGAAAATACGTATACAACATGACCAAAAGAAAAATTGCAAAATATTATATGATAAATTGATATTTTTTAAATTCTTGATTAATTAATCAGCGAAAACTTGAATATTTTCTATATAAAACGGAGAAATAATTTAATTAATTTATACCATTCACATATGGAAAAGAATAGTGCTTATTCTTCGCATAATAACAGGTATTATTTCATAAATTAATTTTTAATTAAAATTTTTTTTTTTTAACAAATAATAATACTGTTAATAATAAAATTTACGTTTTACACTATTTAGAATATAAAGAAAGTATTTTAGAGTTTTATTGGAGATACTTACTCTCTAAAAGTGAATTAGTTAGTGTATTATCACTGAAAAGCAGTAAATAGTCACTGATTACAACACTTATAAGTACAGCACTGTAAATCAGTGATATTTTATTGAAAGAATTAGTTAATAATATTGACTATTTTAATCAGTAATATTAAACTACAATTCATATCTCTATCTATTTCAGTATCTGTAATATTGTATCAGTAATATTAAACTACAATTCATATCTCTATCTATTTCATATAAAATTAAAAATTTTATTTATATTTACTAAATATTTTATTTATATTTATTATGTCAAAAATTTTATTTTATTTATATTACATATTGAACTTGTTATTTTAAATAGATAACAAACAAATAATTTTTATTAAATCGCCAGACATTTATTTGTCTGACTTATAAAATCGATTTAATATCTGAAGCCTCTCTATTAAGATTGTATCAAAAATTAAATCGTAATATTTCTAATTTTATCTGTCGCACTTTGCAAATTTTATATAATTCTTATGATTAAAACTTAAATACGAGAGAGATAACGATCATAGTGATAAACGAACGAACTAGCGGTTACTAGTTTTACAGTAAAATTTACTGGTTTTACTTTAACTAATCTTTAAATAATTAGTGAGATATAAGATAAAATAACAAAAAATAAGCATTTCCACTGAAGATCAGTAAAATACTCTACTGATGCTCAGTAAAATCTTATTTTACTGTTTAAATTAGTAATTTGTTTGTTATCTATTTAAAATAACAAGTTCAATATGTAATATAAATAAAATAAAATTTTTGACATAATAAATATAAATAAAATATTTAGTAAATATAAATAAAATTTTTAATTTTATATGAAATAGATAGAAAGATGAATTGTAGTTTAATATTACTTTTGAAACAGTCAATATTATTAACTAATTCTTTCAATAAAATATCACTGATTTACAGTGCTGTACTTATAACTGCTGTAATCAGTGACTGTTTTTCAGTGATAATACACTGATAATACACTGATTCACTTTTCGAGAGTATAAGCTCTACGCTATACTATCTTATGTAAAATGTTTTGATATATTTTAATTTTTATTACAAAATAGAAATATATATTTTTGATACATTTATTTCTTATACTTTTTATAGAAATGCATACATCATTTAAACAATAATATTTAAATTTTATATGTATATAGAGAAATTATAAATTTTTTATAAAATATAATAATTTATATAAATGTTATTTATAAAAAGTAATAATTTGTAATAATTTGTAGTAATTTATAGAAATATTATACAGAAAAGAAAAGATAAATTTTAAAATATTATATTGCAAATTTTGATAAATATTGTGTATAAGATTATATGTAAAAATTGAAAATTGCATAATAAATATTTTTATTTTTTTTTTATTTTAATTTTTGTTTATTATAAATCTGTTACCTAAAATATATTAATTCTATCTAACAAAAAATAAAACAAATTAATTATATTTTTATAATAATTATATAAATTAAATATTAATTTTATACAACAAAAAATGATTGAAATGGAATGAACATTATTTCTATATACCTATATTACGATTTATTTATCCAAATATTAATGTTGTCTAAAATTGTTCTTTATATATATTTTTTTTTTCTGTGTGTATAATATTAAAAAAATTTCTATTTAAAAATATTATATATTCTTCTATTTATATTTAAATATTATATATTGTTTACGTTATTAACTTACGTTATGAACATGATTTAATATTCGATTTATACATTTGTTGTTATATATATCGCATACATTGCAGGCAAATGATGTATGATTAAAAAATTCGTACATGTAAGCAAATTCTAATTCTTTCTCATGAATAAGGATAAACTCATATTACTTGCAATCATTGCATTTTATTTTGATTCGGTTCTTTTACTACTATTTTATTAAGTATAACATTAAGTTTATAAAAAATATATATATGAAATGTTGCAATTATTTGTAATAATATTAAATAAAAATTGAAATGAATATTTTTATAAATATATCAAAGAAAATGAAGAAAGTGAAAGTGTGTGTTGAAATTAAAAATTATGATAGAAAAATACGTTCAATATAAAGATACGAAGATAGGAAATATGGAAATAAAGGCATATTAAAACTCAAAATTATATATCGTTTAAGTCTTTTTATTTTTTATTTGTCTCTGAATATTATGTACTTTTCACATTTCTGTGAAAGATACAACTTTATCAGATGTTCTTTCATGTTTTATAGGTTTTGCTAGCTCACTTGACAGGCGCACTTCGTAGGTGATTCACAGGCGGGAATTAGAACTCTATCAATTCTACTGGTAAGACCTGTTAAAAGTTTAACGGGCTGTGATTGTGTTGGTATCCCACTGGCATCTCTGAAATAAAAGTAAATGTTATCACATATTTTATAAAAATATACTCCTATTAAACATATATTGTTATTAATTTAAAAAATTATTAAATTAATGATATAAGCATTTTTTATAAATAAATTCCGATAATCTCTCCAAGCGTAATTTTTGTAACTAATATGAAACAAAAATTTTAGAATGCTTACGAAGTTGAAGATGGTGAAGGTGGTGAAGGTACATGAAGATCAAAATTGTAACTCGTTGAGATTGGCACGGACGGAGATGATAAACTCTGGGTATTATACATGTAGGATTTTCCTCGATAAGGATCCAATTTGACTATCTCTGAGGATTCAACGGGCACTTCAGGTACTTCAGGTATTTGTATAGAAACTGGATACTTTGCTTGCGATTGATAGGGTATAAGAGGTTTATCGACGATAACTTGATAGTTTAATTTGAGTGGTTGATAGGTACAAGGTTGAGTGGTTGTAGGCAAGGTATAATCCTCACTTACAGGCCTCAGAACAGGTTCCTGTAAATTATTTTACAGATACGCGAGCTATTCATTATGAAGTCACGCGTGATAAAAAAATAAGCAAAAATATATTTTAACACTTCTATTTTTGAACTATTATAAAAAAAGAAAGAAATTAGAAATCATTTTTGTTTTTTTGGGCGACAATAATACAGTTAAAATAATTAAATTTTGGATTTTTTAACTGCTACCATTGCTTTAATATAATGTTATTTATTATAAGACATGAAAATTATATTTCTTTAATTAAATGCAATTGAAGTTATAGTTCAAGTTACAATATATGATAAAATATTATATAATATATGTATACCTCGATTGTAACAGGCAGATAATTTGATGGATAACATGGCTCACCATACGTAACTATTTTAACTCCATTATATGGCAACTCATGAGGAAATCCATAAGAGAACCTCAATCGTAAACAGATTCCAATAATGAGGAGATATTGTAATTTGTACATCGTCACCATCATCGCAAAGATTTTACAAGATATAAACTGGTTTCCAACCTATCGCACTGTTCATATAGACATGGATTCATCAAAGACAGGTATAAAAAATACTTCCTGTTTTGATAAAATGTAAACGCAATAAATCTTTAAATAATAATAAAATAATAATATTTCTTTATTACGTGTCACGACCGGAACTTATTTTTTGATTAAAAGGTAGAGCAGGCACGTACTTTTCTTTGTGCGTGTTTCACATGCGAAATTTCTTGTTTCCTGTTTTATCCTGATCATCAAATTTATCTTGTTCATCAAAAAATTTTTTATAAACGATAAAACGATATGGATGTTACCTGTCTCAATTTCTATTAGAAAATTTAATATTAAATCTTAATATATAAAATGATTTACTTAAAATACATGCTATTCTTCTTTCCAAACACACTTGAAATAAAAAATTTTTAAGAAGTTTTATTTCATTTTTTTTTAACATATCAAATCAACGTTTATTTTTTTATTAGATTTATATGTTTTTTTGCATAAATAAATTTTTTTATTATCCTGTTTATAAAACTATTAAAGAATTGGAAAATAATGTTACTGGAAAATAAAAATATACTTTACTAAATATATTATATATATTATATATGTGTGTGTGTGTGTATGTATCAAGATATGTATTTTATAGTTATATTTATTATATAACTGTAATTGTAAAGTATTTACTTTTTGATAACTTTAGCTTAATATTTTTATTAAACTGAATGATAGAAAGAATTTATTTATGTAAAAAATTAATGCAATCTCATAAAAAAAATCAATACTGAAATATTTCTAAAAAAGGTTTTTAAAGATGTCTTTTTTTTAAAATAAATAGATTTTTTTCATTTATTTTTGTATCATCAAAATTAGAAGAGATATTAAAAAACGATCACAGAAAATGCTTCCTGTATATATATTGTGCATCAAAATAAAGTTCGCATACTTAAATGTTGCTATGCCATCATTATATCGTAAATTAATATCTCATTCGCAGTCATTTCACGGATTTTTTCATTTCGTTCATCTCGCTGCTTGTAATTTATGTCGCGTATATGTAAATGAAATAAATCACAGCCCGATGCGTGCATACGCATCGTAAATTTTACGTGTGCGTTCGCGAGGAAAGAAGAGAAAAAGGAAAGACGGTTTGAGAGGAGTACAAGAGAGAATCCGTAGCGTATCTTTAAATAGCGACCGCGTGCGGGCTTCGTTCTTATACTCTCGGAGATACATTATGTTTCCTTCGCAACCATCATCGTGCATCACCATGTGGTGCTTCCCTTTTCCCGGCCGAAACACTTTATGACGTGCTGACAGTCATGTTTTAGCCAGGAAAGCTGAAGGGAGATCATAAATCTTATTGGCGATGTTGCCATGCGCATTTCGTAGACGATAGATAGAAAATCATCCAGCTTTTAACAAATCATTTCGACGAACCCTTTATGACTATAAAGATATTCTATTTATATCATTATAAATTCTTATATAAGATTATTATAAGAATCCTTTTATCGCATTTATTTCGATAAAGATCTTCTAGTGTTATAAAAATGTCACATTTTTATAACAGGAGAGATATATTTATTTTTGAATTTATATCATAAAATAAGTTAAAGATATAATGGCAAAATAGAGCAAAGTGGAAAATATATTTGTGCATATATGTATATATTTAATAATTTGAAGTTTATTACAATGATTTGTTAGAATAATTTCTCTACAAGTACAATTCTTATTTAAATTTTGTAATAGAATGAAAATACTAATTCTTAAGATTTTGCTTGTTGTATGATTGTCGATTTTCTATAATGTTTGTTAAAAAGTAGATCATTTAACTTAATTTAATAATTAAAATATTTTTATAAGTTTTCTTTTACTTCATTTTTTATTTGAGTAAGCATATTTTGCCAATCAGTAAAAGGTCAAGGATGAGAAGAAGGGATTCTGTAATAAATTCAACGATTTCTGATTCTCTTTTCTTTATAATCGCTATATTATCTTAACATTAGTGACATCACAAAGACGTAGGACTAGGACTAGTATAATATTTGAGAGGATGTCTACGTCTTCGTTTCAAAACAACTAAGACTCAACTCGATGGGTGTGAATCGTCATTGAAACGAATGCTTCTCACATTTCATATTTTTTATATAAGAGATCATACAACCCCACATGGAAGACCGTATTTCTGCGCGGAACTTCTGAGCCTAGCGAATATCCCGGACGAGTACTCGTCGTAGTCTTCTTCATCGTCATCGCTGTGTTCGTAATCCTCATCTGTCTGGATGCCATCCTCGAGTTCGTCATCATTCACGATTTCTTGATTGATCACGACAGTGCCAGGAACATAGTCAAAGGCTGGTGGACCTACCGGACCGCAACCTCTGTCATCGTCTTCTGCATTAAGCGTGTCGATAGCACCCGTTGATACAGGGCTTGACAACTTTCCTGGTAGCGCTCCATTGATTGGCGTATATCCTAGGTCCCTAAAACGAGTTATACATCCAAATATATGAATGTTTGAAGCAGTTTACTTATTTAACGAATTAATCATATTTCGCAAATTAATCATTTTTTTAAGTATTACAGTACTTCGTATGTAATAATCTAACTAACATTTTAATTATATTGCATCTTCTAAGATTTCTCGTTTCTTAAATGGAAATGTAATTTTAAAAATAAATTATTAATTACACAATTATAAAAATGACGAAATTCTGATTTTAGGAATAAATTTAGAAATGTATACATATAATATACATATTGTGAATTTTAAAAGTGACTTTTTAAAAATATGTTTATATAAAAAGATCTCTAAAACGCATAAATATTTAAACACCACGAACCAATTAATTAATCGCGAAAATATTGACGGATCATTTGATAAACACTTGCTCCTGAATTATTTTTCTCGACTCACCCGTATGTAATAAAGTGTTCTTGCTGTTGTTCAGCGACTTCTTCCTGATGTATTCTTTCACGTTCAATGGCCTCAAGCTCGGCTAACTTAGCTTCTTCCTGTTCATTATAAGTGATGGTGATAGGAACCGCTGGTATTGGTTTTAATTCTACGACGGGTTTATCGAGAATCTGAAGTTTTTCTTCAGGAACATCTAATTTCTTCTTACTCGACGGTGTTTCGTTTGGTATCGTTCTATGACCAAATGACAGTTTATCTTCCGGCACGAATCTCACTTTTTTATTGTATGCCACATTTATGGGCGAGAAGATATTTCTGTATGCCAAGGTGAGCGAAACCGGATCCGCAGGTAATCGAGGATACGAATAGTCTTTAGGAAGTTCTGAAATAAACGAATGTATCATTTTATTCTTGTAGTCTTTCATAATACATAAAGTGAATATATTATGTATTTAATGTGCATAATTATAATCGATCGAATATATATTCATACGAATAAGTATATAAGTTAATCAATTAATTTTGTCTATGAATAATTATAATTTTATCGAATTTGAAAAGAAACAAATATGATTATTATTAATTTTATACAATTGTAACTTCTTGATTCATCCATGTAAATAAAAATAGAAAATCTTGTTCTGTTTTCATCTCTATTTTAGCTTTATCTAAAATTATGTATTTTTAGAAACATACCCGCTTCATTACCAAAGTCATCACAATTAGATCTGTAGCTTCCAGCAACTTCAACGTCGCTTCCAAATTCATTTCCATAACTGCTGAGTTTGGAATTAAATTGTCCTAGGCTGCCTACGCTGGTATCTGCATATCCTGATCCGTACTTACTGTATCCAGTTGAACTGTATCCTCCAACACTGCTAGCACCACTATATCCTACACTGCCTGAGCTACTGTACCCTCCAAGACTGCCGTGAGTACTGCCTGCATTATTGGAAATGTATTTACCCAGACTACTTGCGCTACCAAATGCATTTCCACTGCTTAATCTGCGGAACAATCCATCGGACGCTACGCTATATGCGGATGTCAAGCCGAGTTTTCTCATTCCAGCTTCATCGACCTTTCCATTGAGTGTCTGTACGCAAACTTCTATTTGCTCAGGAGTGGGAGAGGAACATGTGATTTTGCTGGGATACGCCGGTGTCACTTTAGTTTTAGTTGTAGTAATTGCTTGGATTTTGCCGTTTTGAACTTTGCTTGGATAACACAAGTCACCGATCGGTGGGAAGCTATCGATAAACAATTATAGATTATCATTCAAAAATGGTTAACATGTTAAATATATAAAGTAGCAGATTAATCCGTGTCATCTATAGATCATTATAACTTCAAGTTTTTTAAATCGCAATACGTGATACATGTTAATGAATGGATAAATTAATGCACACATGAAATACCTGGGCACGATTTGTTTATTAGTATCGGAGAGGAGATCGGGAACCGTCATAGGTTCGGATTTCTTTCCGCATCCGCAACCAGAATTGGAGCTCGCATCATTCAAGAAAGTATTGAAGGGAGAGCTTCCTCCAAGAACACTGACGGAAGATAAGGAACTTGAAGATCTGCTATGACTGCTGCTGCTGCTGCTGCTACTGCTAGTGCTAACCATTCCGCTAGAATAGGGATTGGAAATGACATTAGATGCTATGCTTCCGGATCCCGTTCCTGCGGAAAATCTTCCAATCGCTTCGCGCGCTATTGCAGCTTCATTGATTGCTTGTGGCGACGCGTATACCAGTGGTTTTTGCACCTTTGCTGCTTTCACTACTACTTCCCCGCATTTGCAGGCATTGATACCTGAAAATTGAAAATACAAATACCTGGACCCGTGTCATTTACTTTTTATGATTATGATTATGATTATGATTATTATTACATAATCTTATTGATCATGTCCTAAAGGAAATTCTTTGTACAAAAAATATTAATATGTGTTGCACTAAAAAATTGAAAATAAAAGCAAAATTAATATTGTAAATAAAATATTCCATTCTTTTAAGAAAAAAGTTTTGAATAATAATAAGAAGATATATTAATATAATAAGATAGATTGTAACAAAAAATATTTAATTAACTTCTAAAGGTACATAAACAGAGATATCTTTGTACAATACGTGACAGATTAAATAAATAGCATCGATTATAATGCAAAAATATAAGAAATGTAATAAAGAAAAAAATGCTATAAGCAATTATTTTTTTAGCTTATAAATTTACAAATTTTATGTGTTGGGTATATATAAGATTCGTTTAAAGATAAATAAAAAATTAAATTTTTTAATTTTGTTTCTCTTTTAACTGTCTTGTGAAAATTCATATTTTATAATTATAATATTTCAATTTATCACATAAAATAGCAAAGTTTTCTTATAACAATACATTTTAGGTATCTCAAAAAATTCGAATCATTTTGAATGAAAAAAATTCTGATCACTTTAAAATTGCATGTCGCAAAGATAAATTAGAATAAAATTAAAATTAATAATTTGTATGCGGAATGTATTTCACACATACCTGGACCTAAACTTCCGCAGGTGTGTTCTGACCTGGTTTTGGATGGATGTGCCTGGACGATAGACGTGGCCGCTATCGTCAGGATGGCAATTCCCAAGATCAAAGAAGACCTCATATCTGTCTCAATAACAATACTCTTTCTTTCTTCTCCTCTTTTTCCCGGCGTTACATTTATATGAAAAATTGCCGGATTTTCGGCGACTGATTTGATTTTGCAATTGATAAACAATGACTGTTTGCGCGGATCCGAATATTTCCTGTTGTAACGTTTACGCGATGAATTTGTTATGACTTTACCGCCGCTTCCTGAATTCGCATGTTCCGTTAAATACGAAAAACTGCATTTTATAGTTTCACGGCATTTACATTCTTCGAGAAATATAATCATCTTGTAGAGGAAACGAATCTCGTCCGATTGACAATCGGTTACTTGATTTCCGTATTTGCATGTGTAACAATAAACGAAATGTGTGCAAAAATATAGCAGAATGGAAATAGAGGGTACGCGGATTTCAATGAATGATGAAAGAGTTACGTCAAGGTCATTAATCGCATAATTCAACTTTTTTCATAGTTTTTTACATTATATACATTATCAAAAAATTATATAAATGAGATAAAAGTTATTACATAAAGACGATATTAATAAGTTATATTGTGCGGAAAAGGATATGAAAGAATAAAAATTAATTATAGATTGTAAAAATTTTAATGTAGAATAAGATACATTTTTTACATGACACTTCGAAAGTATCGTATACGAATTAAGATATTTTAAAAATTAATCAATATTCAAATATTAATTACATTTCCAGATAGAAAAATTTTTCTTTTTCCAACTTTTCTTTAATAAATCTATAATTATATGTAAAAAAGAAAAAAATATAACATTAATTTATACAGAAATACATTAGTTAGAAAACTATAATATCAAATATGAAGCAAAATATATAATTGTAGATAATATTCAATAAAATATAAATTTAAAGCTTTGTACATATTGTAAGAACATTATAATTAATCATATTATATCATATATGAATTATCTCTCTTTAATATTAATATATACAAACAAACTTAATATTTATACATTGTTTGAGTTCTACATGAAAATTCTTCCACACATCTTTGAACATAATATCTTCATTTATTAAAAAAATCCGACGCTCGTTGCCGTTGCAGAGGTAGATTAAGTAAATTATCAGTAAGTACGGGCCCTTGTATTCGCGTAGTATTCGTTTCCAATTTTTGGGAGATAGCGTCTTTAGCTGACGTGATTGCACGTGGTGTGTTAGGTGTCCTGATACCTACAGACGGAGTCCTCGACGATAGTATTCGTCGAGGCGATGGTGTGCTCGATATTCGAAGTTTTTGTGTCGCTAATCTTCTCGCTGCAGGAGACATTGTGCTCAAGCGATCTATAGTCGATCTCGGTGATGGACTGAAAAAATAGATTTTTTATTATTATTATTTTGTTTTTATATTATTAGCTTTTTTACGAAAATATATCATACATTATGTGTACGATAACCGAAAAGACGATAATTCTACATGTAGAAAAAAAATTAAAAATTAAAAATTTTTCTTGGAGTTATTTCAGTTACGAGATATTTTATATTATAATAAGCACAAATATTTCTTTATTCAAATTAATTTATTTTAAATGCTTTTCATACTACAAAATTACTCAAAGTGTAACTCAAAGTGTAACTTTGTTACTTTTTTTCTACTGAAAATTTTATCAATAAGATTATTAAAAATTTCCGAAATCAAATTTAATAAGAATTTGAAGATTTAGAAAGAAATATTTAATAGCATGTCATGAACTAAAGTATCTTTCCATAAAAAAAAATTTATATTTTCAAATACAATTACTTTATTAATTTTATAAAAATTTAATTTCACAAATATCAATGTGTTAAAACTGCTCTTTTTAACGTTGATATTATTTAAATATTACTTACGTGGCTAATGATTTTCTAGCTGCTTCTAAGGCTTTATTCTTCCGATCTCTGTGTCTTTCACCAGCTTTTTCAGCCAATTGCAATGCCAATTGCTCCCTTTTTGGTGGTTCTGCTATTCTAAAAGATGGACCTTGACTTGTTCTCAGTAATGGAGTATCACCACCATCTAATCGGAAAGGTGTCCCTTCAATCTGGCCCCATGTCATCAATGGACTTTCACACTCTCCCGGTCTTGGACTTGGCGTCGCCACAAAACTGAAGCCATTTACCCGCGGCGTCGCATTCCTAACTACTTCTTTGCCATCCACACCGATCTTACCATCGTTAGCTCTGGATTGTGACTTGGCTAATTCATTGATAGTTTCTTTATTTTGTTGCTCATTAAATGGATTTATCCTCAATCTCGTGTTTTCATGTGTTACACTTTGCTTGTTTTTAGCTAATTCTATTTTCTCTTCAGCTGTAAGTTCCACTCCATCAGGAATATACATAATGTAATTTTTATTCTTATAAGTCCAACTATCAACTTGTTTAGGCCTGGAGTTTGATCCTTCGATTGCTAGAACATCAGTCGTAGGTTTGTCGATAGCGAGCCACGCTTTTGACTTTTCTTCTGCTTCATAAAGCCAGGCATACTTCAATTTACGTTTATTTTCCGCCTCGACCATCATTTCTT
This sequence comes from Camponotus vicinus, assembly GCF_025532165.1. Taxonomy (NCBI): domain Eukaryota; kingdom Metazoa; phylum Arthropoda; class Insecta; order Hymenoptera; family Formicidae; genus Camponotus; species Camponotus vicinus. Next base: position 4,496,155 of record NW_028141981.1, on the reverse strand, counting down.
CGAAACTAGCGTTATCTTCGCTTGTGTGAGAACTCAAATAATCATCGAGGCCGGTTTTATTTTCTTCTTTACCATCTTTTTTTACATATTCGACCGGTGTTTCCTGGGATGATGCTTCAGAGGTGCATGGCAATTCATCTGATTCAGCTCTACGTTGCGGAGTTTCGAAAGTTGCTGGACTAACTGGTCTTTCTGTGACAGGTCGACCAGAGCTATATTTCGCATATAACTCTCTCATTCTCTTTATATCGTTCTGCTCTAAAGCATCCAGATATTCATTCTGTGCTTGTAATTTTTCTAGATGTGGAAAAAAATCTCTTTGTATGATTTCACTCATCTTCTCAATATATGTGTCTTCATCTAAGATCTTTGGTTGAGTACTTTTGCTTTTTTTCGCAGATCCAATAGGTTTCTTAAATATAGCCAAATCTTTTATATTCTTAGCAGCTTCGAGAGCTTTAGAGCCTGGGCTATCCATGATGGAATCTAGAAGATTGAAATTAATATTAATAAGAATTTAAATAAATAATAAAAGAATGGAAATTTTCTTATTTCGTAACATAAAGAAGTAGTTTAATTACGTTTATATTGACACTTAATACTTACTACTCATTTTGAATAACACTGTAAGTACAAATACAGGTTATGTAACAGAATTCGTGTTCACTGTTATTGTTACAGAGGACATACACATTTAATAATACAGAAAATCTTCTTTCTTTGCAAATCTCTTTTATAAATACATATCTATACGTATTAAATCATATGTTTCTTCATAAACATACAGAATATATTTTGAGTCACATGAACATACTTCGCATCTACTATGATACACTCACACGTGTTAGATTTGTTAGTTTAATTGCACTTTTAGTGTATTCTTTCGATTTTCACTTGTTGTTTTGCCTTTTTTTTCTTTCAATTATATCTCATTTTAAATGTAATAGAATGCAAAAAATATAATAGAGTAAATAGTATAGCTGAGAACAGCTGAGAATAGAAAAACCAAATCTAATGTCACAATGTTAGTGCATGGGTAGTGTGCGACATTACCGACATATGATAACGCAACATCTGATGTGCGACTTGGCGTCATCTCGCGCCAAGGTTGTGTATCGTTTGGCAGTAGATTCTGGAAGTTCAATTCGCGACAGAATTCCCAATTCCCAAAATTTTATGCATTATTCGAAACTTGTACAACATTAAAAATGTATTTATAAAGTCGAGTATATTTTATTTTTATCTGGACGGAGAATACGCAATAGAGAGGTATGTGTAAACTGATTTAATAATCATAATTCATGATTTGAGAACTTTAATTCTATATGAATTTGAAATCGCAATGGCTTCCGAGAACATAGGTAATATGCGCGTTAACGAAATGTAAAAATTAAATTATTTTCATTTACAACATATCGTCATTAAATTACTGTGCATGTAATTTATTAATATATATTAAAGTATGGCATCAGCTCTCAGATATTGGTAAATTACATGTTAGATATTATAATATATACGTATTTTTAATTCAATATCAAATATCAAGTTTTGCAAAATTATCACATTATATATTGTTGTAAAGATATTTTTTCCTTCTCAGCCAGAATTATATTTAGCTTTTATTTAGCTCAATAATTAAAAACTTTATATAAATTTTGTGTATTAGGATATATTCATATTTTTGACATATGAAATCACAAATAAAATTATCTCCCTGTTTCGAGTCATAGATCATTTAAAATAGATTTAAGATAAAAATGACGTATCAGAGAAAGGGAGGATTAAATTGCAATCGCCTCATATATATATATTATACATAAACGTTCCCGAATTAATATCTCTTGTTTACAGGCGCCGCGGTGAACATACGGCCCTGAGCCTCTGGCCACTAGTCGCCAGTGATATTTTGGTCCAGCTGGGACAGTGGGATGGGACACGAGATATCGTTTGCAGCGTCTCGTATTGCTGGCGCGCTCGCACGCTCGCGTGAGCATCCGCGCGAGCAAAGTGATCCGAGGCCCCGAGGTGTTGGAGAATCATGTTGACAGACATATGAGGATTCCAGCGGCGAGATAGGATATGCGTGCCGACTGTATGCGCGACCGAAAACGCGAGAGAATCGCATCAAAATGCGCATCACCTAGTTTCCATTTCCTCCCTTCTTTCTCGTCAAATCGCAACGAATGAGTGACCTATAAGAGAATTCTTTTATTACACAGACATATGCATAAATTCTTAATTTATTTTAAAAGTTTCATGCACTCTTTCATTTTCTTTTATCGATCTTTCATTTTCTTTTATCGATCAAATCGAAACGGAAATATGATAGAGATCTCAAAAATGTTTTGTCTTTGTAAAACCGATGTAATCGCGTCTAAATAATCTGGTTTCAATATCGGTAAATTTTAATGTAATTAATCTTTAGAAATTAGTATCTTGATTGCGTTAATAAGCGTCATCGTTATTTTGCACTGCAGATTTATTAATAATAATGAATAGACACGACTATTTTGCGTGAACTTGTTTCTCATAATTGCATGACCGATGACTGCCAACACTTATGATTTAAATCTGTCGTAAATTGCACTTTGTGCCAACACCGAAAGCTAACGTCGTTTCTTCTTTCAGTTCCGCCCACTCACGGAATTTCTTCTAGATCATTACAATATGTTACTTTGTAGTAAGATATTATAAGATATTATTATTAAAATTTGATATATAAACAATAATTAGTCTATATTTCAATAAAAAAATTAAAATTAGAATTTGATAATGAAAGAGTCAAAAAGTAAATCAACATTTTAAACATTTAAAATATAGGGAAGTAAGGGAATAATATTAAATATTTTATTCTATTAAGAGAGATATTTATTTATTTTTCAGAGAAATATGTGAGACATGTGAAGCCTTTACGGAAGCAAAGATACAAAAAAGGAAGGAAACGGACATGCCTATCGGCGTGGGTGAAAACTGTCCAAGCAAGCGAGCGAAGCACGCGTAGACAGACACTGACCGTGACTCCTATGGATGCCTAGAAGAGGTTTACTTTATGTAAATAGAGGGGACGATCTTCTGTCATTGCAACATCGGGCCAAATCAACCGTAGCATATATTTGTCGCGTTTATGCCGCATTTCTAAAATTTTCTCTACTACATGGCGCATAAAACATTCAAAAGTAATCAAGTAAGTGATTTTCTAAGACTTTATAAGACTTGTTATATTTTTCTCTTACATTTTCCCGTATTTTTATATTTTTTGTTATTAATCAATTATTAATAATGTATTTAGAAAAAGAGTGATTTTATATATAAAGAAGTAAATCATATGTAACGAAAAAAATGTATATTATAGTTATAATTTCTTCATATATAATTTCTCCATTCTATGATACATTTATACACTTTGTGCGAATATTTTAATTTTTACGTATATCGTGGAGAACGCGCGCGCGACACTTCACGCGGACATAAATAACTACATAAAACACGCAGGACTGCGATGGAAAGTCAAAATACGGCGAGGATGGCGGCAGTAAAAGTAGAAGAGAGCAGTGGGACAACGAGAGGGATGAGGAAAAGGTTGCAGACGTAAAGCGTAAACAGCCGAGGTGCGATTTGACGCGCACTCGGCCTGGGCCGTATGTACAAGGCGCGCCTTCCGCTTTAAGAATCGCCCCGTGGAAGAGGACGATGGCTGGAATCTGTAAATCTGTCATTACGGCCGTATTCGTGCGCAGGATATGAACTTCTTGGTCGCGTCGCACATCACCGCGCCGCGCCGCGACGCTTCCTCAGATCTGGCCGGTTGACTTCTTCAGAGGGTCGCGGCAAGAGTTTTCGATCTTTCGAAAGTACATGTGGTGTACATAACAATCGAGATATCAGATTGAGGTAATATTATCGATATTTATTTATATGTAATATCTATTATCTAAAGAAAGACGAATCTCTGCGTAGACATGTATAAAAAGCTACGTATTTAATTTATTATAATCAAACCAAGATTATATGCATATTTTGAGGAAAATCATCATTTATCACAATTTTCAATTTTATCATATTATACATCTTTATAAACGCTTAAAATTGAAATTTTCTTTTAAAGTTTATTTGAAATCAATAAATAGAATTAGTTTCTTTGATTAAGGTCGCGCGCATGAGAGTTGTGCGTGACTATTTTATATGTGTATATATGTATGAAACAAAACTTCTCAAGATCTTCTTCGAAAATTCAAAGAGCGTTTCGCTATGTTGACGACGTGGAAACTATAAAAGCCCTGCCATAATATGCACGCACGAATTGTAGGGCCGTGGTAGCTTGCGATGACGGATTCATGGTCCATGGGATATAGCGCCTTCCTCTTGGAGACGTGGATGCGCGCCCGCGTTTCCTCTTACCTCCTTTTTCCCTTCATCTAGCGAGCGATTCATTTGTTGGTCTTTGATCCGCGACCAACGAGCAACCTCCGGAAAATTAGGGAGATTTATTAAGCTCTTTCGTGCTGCGTCTTCATGCCCCATCGCTTCTCGTTATATTCGAGTTACGTTCGGTAATTGACAGCACGCGTATTCTAAATCGATATCGATGAAGGAAATAGCGATAACGAGAGATCTAAAACTTTCAGGATAAAATTATCCAATTAAGAATTATCTCAATAGTAATATATATGTATAAGAAAATACAAATCTACACAAAATACGCAAATTTTAGACGCAATTTTGTGCAATTTTTGCAAACTCTATCTTTATATAATATTCTTATATAATATAATATTTTCCTATAATTTTAATGAGAACAAATTTGCTATAGAGAATTTATCTTAAATCATAGGATGATTATATAATAGTTATCGTCTAATCGTCTATAATTTTCTTGCTTTAAAAAGTAACAGAATAATATATAATTCAATTTGTTGTCTCAAGAATATTATCAAGATGCAACGAAGTAATCCAATAATGGATAATCGGTTAAAAATTAGAGAGAATTACAAATTGCTTGAGTTTGAACGCTAGAAATTTCTTCAAATATTTTCTTTATTGGAGTTGATGATAAAATATTAATAGCAATAAAATAAAAAAAACAAGAATTAATTAAAGTAGTATTTAAAATAGATAAATTGACAAAATATACTTTTTAAATCATCATATCTCAAACATTTATGCGATCCTTCCAACGATCATTCTTTAATATATATGAATGTAATATTTAAAATTCTCACACTCGTAAAACAACAACATGTTTCCAAATTCCAAGTTCCAATTTCATTCGGGAATACTAGAAATTGGGTGGTCAGAAAGATGCTACGATGAGAAGAGGGTGAAAGATTCCAGACATTTCCTTTTTAGAGGTCAATGGTTACGCCTCTGCAATAAAGTGAGTTTACAAGAGCTAATAGAGATATATGAAAAAAAAACTAGTAAAAGAAGGAATACTTCGCATGTCTTTAAGTCCGGCAAAAATAGAAAACTCGAATGTATTTGCTTTTATAACTTACTATTAATTATTCATAACTATCAACAATCTACAGCTATATGTATAAATACTATTTTAATATTTTATTGTCAATTCCAATCAAATTGTGGCAGTTACTTTAGATTAATTTTGCAATATCGGTTTTAATCAAATGACAATCGGTCTCTTAATCTACTTTATAATCAATTTCTTTATAATGTGATAAAAACGTTATTCTTTCGACGAAAGACGTGGACACATTCCTTTCGAACAACGTTGGTGGTAAAGATTTTTTGCGCAGTGCTATCTTTTTCTTAAGTTAACCAAGGGGTCTGTTGCCTTTGACTTGCAAGCATAAACTCAAAAAGGGTATCACCAACGGCGATACAGTGTCAGGTGACCTTTCGGGGATTAACTCTGGTTAGCCGCAACACCTACGACGAAGATGAAAGAATATGCAGGGCAGGGGGGCGGCTTTTTACTGCCGGCGCCGTCACGCGCCGTCGATAAGCGCTTCTCTGTGGACCAAGAGTTTCGCGGTCTTATATTACTTCTAGGGTTAAAGTGTCAAAAGTAAACGGACGCGCAAGACCCCCCTTTGTGCCGACATACAGTGTATGATACTTTTGCGTTGAACGTAAGTCTTTTCGCAGAACAAGTTAATAAGTTCCCCTTTCGCGAACTAAATTAATTTTGTCGCGTAAGAGTTCGTTTGAAATTCGTGATTTTTTAATTTAATAATACAAATTAATTATTTTTTAATTCTTCCTTTATACTTGCATATCGAACTTGCATATGCTAAATTTGAATGAGGTATGAATATATATTGATCGTTTACTTTCCTAATATTTACGCATACACACACATATCTTGTAAGATGTAATTCATACATATGTAATCTTTTAAACAGGAAAAATGATGAACATCTTTTTATTAAGTGTCTTTTAAATGTTGTGCAACAAAAGAGCCGTTTCACATTTTTTCTTCTTCCTTTTTCTCTTTTAATAAAGAGCGGGGACATTTTTGAAAATACGAACGAGTGCAAAACGTTTAGCTGAACTGACTGAGACTGTAGCTACCGACAGTCATTAAGCATACGCTTGTAATATGTTTACACAGCGCAGTTCCTTGCGCAGCCATCAATCACGGTGTACGTCGTGGTCGGTCCACGAAGGCTTCAGACGCTCGAGTTCCTTCTCATTTCGCTTCGTCGCCGTTAGTTCGTCATTTCCGACAGTCGCGATGTCAAGGTACGGTTTTCGCGATGATCGGCGAAGATGTATCCTCGGGTTATAATTCCAATTGGTAATTTAAATTATCATGTGAAATCAATACGATTCTTTCAATTCAAATCAATTCTTTCATAGACAAACGTCAAAGGAGAAATTTTGATAAATTTAAGACTTTTTTCAAATTGAATGAAATTGTGAGGTATTTTATATAACGAATGTTATACGCGTTTTTTAATATAAGATATATGCGTGTGTGTCGTATATTTTAATCTGGCTCTCTACTATTTATCCTTGCAAAATTATAGAAAAGAAATATACACTTTCATGTCACGATATAGATATTGTATAAAACTGGTATTGAATATCTATTAAAAGTTTCTAATTAAGAATTTATGAATTCAGAAGTTAAAGAAGAAGTGCAAAATTTTGCTTGTAAAGTAGGATATTAAATCCACATTCGCGTTTTCTATAAAGAAAGAGGAGCAGGTTCGAGAGAAATAAGTGCACATATTTCATTATATTTCTTATGTTTATTCCTTGTTTGGCCATAGAAAAGAATATCTATTATATAACAGATGAGGGTCTTTAAAAAGAGGCACAATGGCACGATACCCGGGCGGCATAATTTATTAAGGCACTTAGTAGCCACGTTATTCTCACGAAGTGTCACGGCGCGTTTACTTTCCCGTCTTGGCTCGAGAACGTTTTAAGCTCGTTCGGCATTTGAGATACCTAGTATAAATAGACGCACTTTGCTCCTACAAAAGGCACTTACTTGCCCTGGTCTTCCGCGACTTTACTAGCGACTTCGATCGGTCGATTCATCTCTTACGCGCGAATTAACTCGAAGAACTTAGAAAAATTTGTATGAAAATGAATGATATTAAAATTAATTAGCGAATAAAATCTTAATTTATATTACTCATTATGTTTTGTTATTTTTTTATTGATATTTTTAATTAATCTCGTTTTAACGTAAAATGAAATTTTACTTGTACGGACGTTACACATGAAAGAAAGAGTTTGAATGTAAGTTTCTAGATCTATTGTAATTTTATTTATGTAGACCCGCTCAGCATTTTGCAAAAATATATTGCGAATATTATCCATGTGATTAAGTAATGAATATTAGTCGCTTAATATTATTGCTTACAATATAAATATATGAACCACTAGAAAATTTTTATTGCACGTAACTTGAATATATATAGAATCATCATAATTTATATATCAAATATTGGTACAATCTTTGGTACAAATTACATTACCGAGTATTAGCATTTAATAAGGCATCTCTATTAATTATTTTATATCTTACTCTCAATTTTAAATAAACTCAGAAAACTATTATTATAAATAAAAATATAGATATATCTAAACACTACAATATTTTAATTTACATAACTTCACGTAAAGCGATTCTCATGCTCGAAAAAAGAATCAGGACGAGAATAATGTGCAAATACTTTGATATTCCACTTTTTTTCTAAATATTAAGGAGGCACCAGGATAGTTTTTTTCACGAAAGATCACATTTTTCCATCCAAAATAGACGCAAATTTCTGTATATAAAAAAGAGAAATCATATTAACAATCGCCAATTTTCACGATCCACAAAGGAAGCCTTGAGAAAGACACTGAAACTCCATTCTTTATCTTTAGAACATATTAAATCTTCAGCGATAAGAAGTTACACAATGATTGATTGTCGCGATCTATAAGGAAAGGCACCAGGATACACGAAGATATATTTCGTTCCCACTGTTCCTTCAATATACATTGAGTTCTCAATCAATGAGTTCGGTTATCACACTATCCACGAAAAATAATATAACGAACGATATAAAAGTATGTTTTAATCCCACTTTTCTTCGAACATCAAGTTGCCGATGTAGAAATCGATGAGAAGTAACAATGCGATACGATAATGATCAGTTATCGTGGTCCGTAAAGAGAAGCTCCTGAATGATGTGGATGTGGTTGCATATGCGTCGGATAATGAACCGCGTTGACGTGCGCCGACGGTTGTCCATGGTGACTCGGATAATGCGTCCAAGGACCAGAGGCACTCGTCGCACCGTAAAACTGATGATGCTCTTGGGAGGTCCCGGTGCTGATACCCACCGGGATCTGCATCGGTGCTGGCATCGCGTTGTAACTGGACGACAGGACGGCAGGACCAGCGACATTTCCGGCCGCCGTAGCCGGCCTCTTGGCCGGACTCTGCATCCCACCGACTACAGCAACGGACTCGCACTCGTCGGATTCGCAGTCTCGGAAGCCCTTGGCGAACGGATTGCTGGCGATCTTCAGCTGGGTTATCCGGTGATTCTGGTATGCGGTCACCGCGGTGAACCTGGTCTCCGGAAAGGAGAACGTCTTGAAATTTTCCGTGCGAGGATCCGGTGCTGAACCGGGCGGCGAGGGTGCGACTACCACGTGGCAGCGCGGCTGATAACGATGCATCGAGTTCAAGATAATCTGCAACGTGTGAAAGGATCAACGGTCTCAACGTGCGCGGAGAGAATGTGATTCTATTAACAACTTTACCGTATTTTTTGTTGTGGATTTTTTATCATTCAAATTTTCAATCAGGTTTCACGCTCTTCTTGACAGACGCGCCAATAAATAAAACCGCAGAATATGAATCATTGATTTGGAGCAGTCGCTTCAAGCTGCGTTTATTATGAATTTTTAAGAAGAAAGCATATCATTATTTAAACTCAATCGTGGAAGATAAACTTTGTGATATTTATTTAAATTGATCAGCTTCATGCACTTTAAAACAGAAAGAGAAAGAAAGTTGATTTAAATTTAATCATTAAAATTTATAAAGCCAAAATATTTTCTTCTTTTTTAATTTTATGATGCTACAACACAAACTGGTGATTAAAAAACACAGTATTACAAATATTGTGACAAATGTAGGACGACAAATGTTTTCACGTAGCTCGATCGATGGCCACAATTTGGTAAAGTCGTCATCATCAGATGAGAAACTGACGGAGAAAAAAGGGTCCAGAAGGGAAGAAGAAGAGGAATGAGGACACGTGAAGCTCGAATTTGGTGGAAGGAAGGAGCGCCACAGGGGGGCGGTCGCAATGTTTGACAGCTAGAAGAGAGTCGGTGACTAATTAGTGTAAAAACTAACCCCCGGTCCGCAATCCGACACCCTCGTCCTTCCCTCCGCGCACTCACGCGCATATGCTCCACGATGGCATGTATGTGTCAGTAGGCCCAAATACACACACGTATACACACATGCACACGTGTGTGTTCTACAACGAGAGGAAAAGCGCGTGTGGCCCGAAAATTGGGACGCCTTTTCTAGAAAGCGTATTTTTCACGATCAGTTTTTTTCTGTTCTCTGATATTCTTCCTTCTAGTATGCCCCTCTAATATTCTCCCAAAAATCTGAAATAATTCTTTATCATTTATACATCGCGCATTTCGTGAGTATCCTACAATTTTTTTAAATCTGGCAATTCTTTGGCTTATCTTGAGTTTTCTCAACTAAACTTTAGACGTGTCATGTTTTTCACAATTTCTTTATGTCTTTTAAAACTTGGCTCTGTGTTTATACCAGCCTGGAGTTGTAATTTTGCTCTCGTAAAGTCTACTTGAAGTAAATGAAATGTGGAACATTATGGTATGTGTATCATGTATACACAATCCATCATTTTTAAGACATTAATTATTCCGAAAACATTACACTTATTTTAAAATTAAAATTTTATTTCTATCAATCCATTGTGTTTTTACCCTAAAAATATGAAATCTAGGATAATATTTAAAGAGCCATCTCGGAGATATTCGGAAACACCCCGCGATAGCGAGTATGTCAATTAAGGACGAGCATCAGCGGACATTCCTGACCCGCCTACGGATTTTTTATAGGGCCCGGTGCCACATTTTTCGATGCGCAATTAAAGGAACAAACTGCTCTGTGTGTAGCGCGAGAAAAAGAACTGCCTCTCGCCACGGGTCAGAGGTCTTCCCGCGAAAGAAAAGAGCGACATATATTCTTGAGAGAAACGCGCGCGAAGAGTCTGAGCACAAGTTTCCTTCTCTGTCGAGGATGTTTCGAGTGTCGAGAAATAAATCACGTCTCGAGAATACGTCGACTTTTATGATTTTACAACTCAAATACTATACAGATTTCGTAGTGAATATATAGATCGATCGTGATACACAATCAAGGAAAGAAGATTCTTTATAAAAAAAATTACGATCGAAAATGTTAAATAAAATTTGATTACGTCAAGATTCATTTCTGAGGTAATTAAATTTAAAAATTAAAAAAAATATTAATATTTTTTTCTATCTTAAACTTACATAACTCTATTTCAGATATATATTATACATATATTTTCAAATATGTATACATCAGTAAAGTATGGCCAGAATATAAATAAGTATGGTCAGAATATAAATAAAGATATAATATTACATCTCTGAATGATATGATAAACTTTCTACTCGCTAATAATTCGCCCATAATTTAAATTATTTCTACCCGAGGTAAAAGCTCAATATCCTTAGACTTAAATCTCGTTCGTTGTAGGATCAACGAAACAATAATCAACCGCAAAAAAATTATGCGTAACATAATAATCGAGAGCACCTGACCTCCTTCGCAACCAACACACGTGTACGATGTCGGCATGTCGCATGTCGTTCATTGGTATGCCGATACATCGCAACACTGAGTCCGTTTCGCGATTACATTCGCGGTCGGCTTGATGGATTTGGCACGAACGCGGCCACGAGGAATTATTTTGAGCATCGTAAGCACCACCGCAGGTGCACCACGCCACACGATTGAGAGAATCGAAGCGAAACCTTTTGCGACAGCAAATGTATGACATTTGAGATGTTTTTTAAAGTCTTGACAATTCGTATGTTTAATATAGATAAGAGAAAGAAGGTTCTCTCTTATAAAAATCGCAGATAAAACGCGCTTAAAAGAAGCAGGGGAAAAAACCGATATTAATTAGAGCCAAAAGACAGTTGGTCGCAGTGTATAAACATTTACATACGTTGCTGTTTCGATAACGATTCGATAAGAATTGCTAAATCATTTATATCATCAATAATTCTAGAGAGAAAGTTTTTGACATTCTCTTGCAAAAGTCAAAAATTTCAATCCACAAAATATATATCATATGAAATATTAATCTGAATATCTGTATAAATCAGTATAATAATGTAGATATTAGTACATATCAATCTAAAAAGAAGACTATAATCAAAGAAAAATAATGAAGAATCTGTGAGCGATCGCCCGTAACGCGATTATTGCACGTAAAGTATCAAAATATCTTTGCTAAGAGATTAATCTGAGATTTAATACAAGTTGATATCGCTCTTATCAGACACGATTTTATCAGAATATTCAAACACAATTTCAAATTCTGAAATAATCTCTTATTTAAAATTTGTTGATTTTTATCTTTTGACGAGATAGAATTATTCATTTAATTAATTCTTATATATTACACCAAAATAATTCGTAAGAAGTAAATTTTATTTTACGCCTCGTAAGCATTACGCTTCTGCGAAAGATTTCACAATCGATTTCGAATCAAGATTGACGTTATGCGAGCGAAAAATGAGTCAATATGCTGATCACTGCTAATTCTTTTTCGAAGTATACACTGAACGTTACACAAAATCTACGCCTCTTTCCCAGAGCCTCTATGGCGTGCATAGTTTATATTACATCTGTTTACATTACTCTTTATATACATACGATGCTCTTGGCTCTACTCGTGGCGACAAGAAGGCGAGATTAATATGCTGCAGACAGGACTTGAGCCTTTTTAAATTGCATTAACCCTTAAAAATGCACAATTATTACAATCTCTTCCCACGAATAATTCTTCTATCTTTGAAAAACTCACATTACAAATAACAAAATAAAAGCTTACAATACAAAACTCAAAAGTCATATAATATATAATAATTGAAATCATAATATTGAAATTTTTTAAAGGAATAGAGTATGTATATTTAACGGAATTTTCGCGGATATGAGACTGTTTTAGAGATCTCTTTTATATTTTTATGTAGATGTAATATTTCATATCGTCGACGTATTTCGTGTGATAAAATAGAACCGTGAAGTGTCTTTAAATCGTCTTTAACCGCGCATCGGTCTCAGTTATAAAGCTAATTATTTTAAGACAACTGGCACATGTGACGCGTGTTCCTTTAGAAAGAAAGAAGTGTGATCGGCGAGATACATTAATCTACGACCGGCGTCTTTTAAACGGCGAACAATCCTCGTGAAAATGCCGCGTTGCGCTGTTTCTCTTCATAATTTCTCTCGTAAGCGACAGACTCGTATCTCAGGTCAATTAAGGCGAACTCGTCCGTAAACGACAAACACGTGGAAACCCTCGTCTTCTCGTTCTACTTTATTACGTAGATGTATTTTACGAAACGACTGATTGAAAAATTCGAAGAAAGTTACGTCATGGTAAAATCATATAATAGCGAACGAATTTTACGATTTAGCAAATGTAGCTCTGCTTCAATTACACTTCTCACAAATAATTGATACTTGATGTTATAAAAGAATCAATTTTCTAAATTAATTGTTTAAATATCTTATTCCTTTCTTCTTCTGCAGATGAATGTAAGATGATATTAGTTATTTAAAAAAGATTTTGTAATATATTAAATAAAACCTAATAGAAAAAAATAGAAATCTAATTGAAAATTGATATTAAAGGCTGTAAAATTAAAATTTGCCAAGTATTAAAACATTTTTGATAACGCATCTTTTTATATCGTTTAAATGAAAAAGACTATTTATTAATGACATAAAAGAAATAATTTCAAAATACTCTTTGTAATGCATTATTATATTTTCTGCTATCGTGAATGATTTGATCGACTCACATGTCCGTTATCATCAAGTTGATTGTTCGTCAATTTTAATTTGTCGAAGGAAATTGGTTGTTTCATCCAGTGAGCGCCGCTTGCAGGACTATCAGGATGCACGTGAATTCTGGGGGGTGATACAGGATCAGCACGACCCGCGACAACCCAAGCGCTGCTGTGGAACGCATATCGGTACCTTTTATCATCGCACGGAACGAAATCCATCACCATCAGATATTCCGTGTTGGGATCCAAACCGAACAGTCGACACTGTCGATTACCAAAATCTCTATCATTTCACGTACTTTTTTCGTCCATTTCGCATAAAATATTCTTAATCTGATTATCTCGATAAAATCGATATCACGATATTCTAGATTAAGAAAAAATCCATGAATGAAATTTTCATTTAGCTTTCCTATAATATTGATGTAATTTAATTTGAAAAAGATCCCATTATTATATTGACATTAATTTGAGAAAGGCAATAATTCCATATAAAAGAGCATCTCGAAAATTTAAAGTTGAATAACTTGTCAAAATTAAATTTTTAATTACATCATCCAACGACAATTAAACAAATCATAAATATAAATAAAATTATATTTAAAAAAAAATATTATTAAATTATCGAATGAGATTTATTTATAAAATCGGATCATTTTTAATCTTACTCAAGTATTGTATATATTTTTATACATATTCTAATAATCTATCAATTTCTTTCAGATTGTATTATTGATAATAGTCTTCACGGACATTGTCATTTCGGTGTTTTGTTTTTAAAGTTTCAAACGAATATTATCTTCACCTGAAACGTGGGAAACATTCTTCGTCCTGCTTTCGTAACAATCATCTCAGTGCCTAGTTGATGAAATTCTTCCCATAGTGGCTTCGCCTCCAAAGCTGCACCGGCGCCAACTAGCGCCGGATGAAGCGGCCGTTTCGCACCTAATTCCTCGACGGAGGATGCACCGTCATCGCTCGGATGATGATCACCGTGGTGACGATTGTTGTTATTGCTGTCATTGCGAGATTCTGTGGCTGACGGAGAGATTGGGTTCGCCGCATGGACCGGCAAGGCGACCTTCATCGGATTCGGACTGCGCGATCGCTTCACTCTTCCGGCGCTCTGCAAGCAGGCTAAAAGGACAACGAAAAACGATTCAGTAAACATAAGTACAATATTTGGTAAAATTTATGAAAAATAACATTGTTTTATTTAGATTTCTTTGCATTAAGCGTGCTTTTTTTTAACTGCGGATTTTTTACGTAGGCGACTTTCCTTAACTAAAATATCAAGAAAAGTCATCTTATTTCTCATGACTTTATGATTTTCAAAATATTATATTATTAAATATACATTTTTATAATAGCCGCAAATTAAAATTCTTTTCTTCTTTCTTTCTATTACAATATAAAGTGAACCATTTCTATTACAATTTAATTAAAATGAAAAAACATAGGATTTCATTATCTATTTGTTCCCTCTTTTGAAAAAGTTTCCTTAGTTTTCAAAGTCTTTCATTTTATTTTTTAACTCAAAAAATGATCTTCGATTTTTTTTTATAAAGAAAAAAATCAACTCAAAATTGACTGAAAAATTCATAATTTAAAGAGTATTGTTAGTGGACTTATTATTAGTGAGAGATACTTCCATAGATATAATTTTAATCAATTGATTTGCAGACGAAAAAGTTAATGAAAAATGATTGAGAAATTGACGAATTTAGACTTATCAAAAACGTATTACATATTTAGCAGGTTGTTTGCCAAGTCAATTTTATTAAAATTAACTTGTTTTCCTTTCTAAATCGCAGTTGAGTTTTCTCATTTTTACTTTATTTCCATCGTGATATAAATTATTAAATTTTTATGTAGCACCGTTCAATAT
The DNA here is from genome assembly GCF_025532165.1 of Camponotus vicinus. Classification (NCBI taxonomy): domain Eukaryota; kingdom Metazoa; phylum Arthropoda; class Insecta; order Hymenoptera; family Formicidae; genus Camponotus; species Camponotus vicinus. The sequence continues at coordinate 4,480,689 of NW_028141981.1, read as the reverse complement.
TGAAAACATCAAAAGGTTTCAACATTAATAATTTAAGTTTTTTTCTAATGTGATATTTGATAATGTCAAAAAGCTTGATGAGTTTACAACACTTTTTTCTATTTCATTCAACATTTTTATTACCACGATGGATCATGTCATGTAATTATTTTTCTATCAATCCACTAACACTTCTTTTTTTCTCTTTTTTACGAAAAATAACTCAAGGAAATGTCATTTTATACTTGCTCGACATTAATTAATTTACATCATTTTTTAAATTACGAACTCGAAATTTGAAGAACTATATTGTAGAATCAACCAATGTGTTTTCTTTGTCTTCTAAAAAAAACCGATAAGTACCATGCACCGCAGAATGCAATGAAAAAACTCGGAAAGCTCGATGTGCGAATTAAAAAGAAGCAGTTGTGAAAACTGAGAATCACGTCGCCGTTTTAATGCGCTCGCCGTTTCGACGCATACATAAATGTATGTTATTCGGACTTTCTACCAATCATTTTGTATATATAAAAACATGTTATTATAATAATGTGAAGATATATGAAGTAAAGAATCAATTATTACAAGTAAAAAAAATTATAGAGTTCTATAATTTAAATAAAATTTAATAGAGAGACAGAGAAAAATGTATCATGTGTGAATAATAGTGATAGAATAGTATAATTTTAAAACGCATCTATATTTCTAAATAAGATAAATGTGATATTTAATTAAGAAGTCCTAAAGTCCGGTTTTGAAATATAAATACTATATAGTTTATTAAAAGTTGATTAAAATTCCACCTAAACTAATCACGCGAAAATGGCTTTGAAAATATATAATATAAAAACGCAAACATTAAACAGAATTTCGCTATTATAAAGATGATCTTAAAAGGGAAACATTCAGTAAGATCGTTTCGTTATTTTAATTTATGTTTATATTAAATAGATTAATTACGATGTAAATTCGCGTCTGGTTCTTATTGGTTCTGTATGTATCGTGTGTTGTGTGTGGTTTACCTTCCATTTGTTGCATCGGTGATGGTATAGCAGACAAATGTGGATGCTGGTGATGGTGATGATGATGATGATGATGCGTCTGCCATTGCTGGTAACAGCAATCAGCAGTAATTTCGCGTCGTTGTTCGTGTTGCGGTTGCATCTTCGTTGACAATATCAATTATTATTATACCAATTGTTGCGATAAAAGATACGCACAATCCACGTGTGGATTCGTAATCCATGTAATGAAATTTTCAATTTGGTCTGCACTGTAATCACAATTCGTTGACATTTTGAACTTAATTAAAAGTTTGCGGAAAAACAACACTTTGCGCACTAATGAATTATTTCCATCATCGTCATCGTTAATTCATCAATAAATTTTCATTCAAAGATACACACGTTCAATACACCTTTAACTGAGAAAACACGCACTCTCTGAAAATTATCCGAATAATTATATGTACATAACTATGTGTCATAATCGATAATCGCGTGCACTAATCGTTCATTAATTATTATCTCAACTCGCGCTTTACAAGATAGCGTTTTCATCGGGAAAATTTCTAGTCGTCTCTCTTTCTCACTTCCTCTCTCTTTCTCTCTCTTCATTAATGTCGTCGACAACGTAACGTGAAACGAGCGATTTCTTCAGCATCTCTCGCGACTACCTATTGAAAGAAGATCCGACCGTGGTTTCAGCAGTGTCCCGATTCTGACCGAGTACCCGACGAGCTCCGACATCGTCGAGAGGCTGTTCTCTGCCGTCAACAGGACTTGTCCTCACCTCGGTGTCCGGACGCTGACAAGGACGCTCAAAGCCGCACGGATCCCGGATGAATCAGAAAGAACTCGCTCGTGGCTACTACCCCGCGACTTATCATCGAGACATTATTCTCTCTCAAAGTAAAGAACGTTCTCTCTCTCTCTCTCTTTCTCTCAGTTTCTCTTTAGCGGATCCGTTCTGAAGAAGAAAGAGAGAGAACAACATAAGGAGGCACGCGGAAGAAAGGAGGGCTTTTCTGAGGATCCTCCTACACGAGCACCCACGCTGATCGGCGATGGGATGCTGCATGGATCCTCTGTCTTCTACTTTGATGTCGGAAGGCGGAGTCTTGGTGAGCCAGAAATGTTAGGGGTAGGTGCAATGGACTCAGGAATGGACCTTTTCATCTTGCCGCCCGGGAATACATCCTTCAACCCTATATACAAAATATATTCCATATACAAAATAATTCATTATGTGCATGATAATACAATCGCGAAAAAAAACTCTATATAAAAAGATAAGTTAAAAACGCGTAAAGGTTTTAATTTTTAAAAATTCAACTCTGAAAATCTTTGGAAGATTAATAATTTTAAAGTTTAAGTAATTTTTAATTTAAAGTTTACTTAACGTTATTAAAGTACGAATTATACATATTGAAGAAAATAAATTATATTCGTGGAATAAAGAAAGGAGAGAAAGAGAGAGGAGATATAAGGATTAAGTTAAGATTTTAAGTCTTTCAATTCAATCACAGCATTTCCTTTCACAGAGTTATTTAATAATATAATTATATTATACGTACATATTATATATATATAGTGCCGAATGGAGTATAATTAACTTCACTTAGGTTCACTATACTTACACTTATTTCATTCTGACACATTCATAAGATTCTCAAATTTCGTTAATATATTCAATATATGTTTGATAAATTCGCATATATATACACTATTCGAAGATGTAAAATTTCTTACGCGCGTGTAAGGAATCACTCTTTCTTTTCATCGTAAAACTTTTTTTAGATTGACCGATTGATGGCGTGCGCGCAAAAAACACTTGTATTTTTTTTATTTTTATGAGAAAAATCTTGATGGAATTTTGAGCATCGCAATAAATTAAAGCCTTAAATGTGTGAAATAAGCGAATTAAAATAAATCAGAATTTTGCATAAATTATATTCTTTGCTTTCAAAAATCGATGGATTATATCATTGGCAAGATTATTTACTTATATCGATAATCATATTATTCCGATATTATAATACATGAAATAGAAATAAAAATATAATCTTTAAAAAGATTATAATTTTCAAACTCTAACAATTTTTATGAGACTCCTTGATTTAAAAAATCATAAGTTTCATTTTTTTATGAAAGGATTTCTATTAATTACTCCTTTTAATTCATCTACTTTTCATAGATAAGTATTCTTTACTCTTTCTTATTTTAACGCACTTCTTTCATGCTTCTTGGTATCTCTTTCACGGTTTTTGCGAGTTCGATTAATTTACTTTTAGATTGCTATTGATGCACTATTATTTTTTTCGCGATATTTTATTTTTACCATCGCTTCGCATCGCTCTTAAAGAAATATCTCACTTAGTAAGAAAAAAAATAACAGCTTTCCAATAAAAGCGTTTTTAGAGCGTACTTTGGCTTCCTGCGGCGCATATCAATATCCCATTCTCTTTCTTTCTCTTTCAGTAATTAATAAATTTTCAATTATTAATATTATATATATAATTATTAATTATCAATTATCAATAATGTTAATGGAATTGTTAGGAAAAAGAGAGAAGAAATGAATATAAACCTATCAATTACTCAAAAAAAATAAATGATATAAATATTTTCTTGGCTATCTCATTATAATTTTGACTATATTTGTAATTTATATCTATAATAATCTTTGTATAAGAAAGATTCTTAATTAATCTATGCTTTGAATATATCAGAAAGTTATGTGAAGAAGATAGTGATTGATACGTTATTGATCATAAATCAATGTATAATTTTTTGTTTGTTTTAATTGTGCTGTCTACATCTAAGTTCTACTTTCTTTTCTTTTGCTTTAAAATATATACTTATTATATTTTAAACGCAAAGATACAACTAAAATAGATCTTTTACTTATTGATGATCCTATCAACAAATGAAAAATTTAATTCAAGACTTAATCGTATTAATATTGTTCATACTGTATTTAAATTTTCGAAGATTACGAGCGATAGTGAACGTGCGTCGCAAGGAGCTTAATAAGACGAGATGATAATTGGTGTTATCGGCTTAGCCCTCTTGTACACATATATGTATCTCTCTTAATACGACGCAGATAAAATTACAGCCGCCGGAACGATCATGTATATCTATCTAAATACAATACGATTAATGAGAAAAAACTTCGAATAAATGTGTTTTTTAGATGAGCAGATATTTACATAGATATGAAGACTATGAATGCGTTACGGACGTTCACGTTATTCTAAGTATCATATATAGTGCCTATATCGCGCATTTTTCTTATACATTTTACATACATACGAGATATTCACGAGACAAAATTGAGATATATCACGTTCTATTCGCTTTATTCACTTTAGAAATAGACTGGATGAACTCTCATATTGGAAATTGCCAACCGGAATGATGGATATATATATGTATGTATCGATTGAAGAGATGACGGATGCTTTTATGTGAATTTTATTTATAAAAAGAAATTAATGTGTGTACATGTATGAAGAGAGGAGGCTAAACATGATCGGACTCAAGATCCCATAAGATCCTCACGTCGTGATTTTTTTACGTAGATATCGTATTTTCTTTTTTTTTATATTATCGAGGATGAATCTGTACTCTGTGCATTGGCTAATGGAAATGCTGAAGATAGAGATGCATGTAGGGAAACTAAATAAAATGAATGTGTGGAAAGCGAGGAGGATGGATAATGTTAACAATAGTAATGATTCGATTCATACAGGACTGTCTTGATCGAGAGATGGAAAACTCACGATCGTAAAAAAAAAACACGTTTCTTTGTTTCCGTATTATTTCATAATTAAACGCCTATCATAAAGTGATACCAATGTGCGCTCTCGCGTGTGTTTATTAATCATACGATTAATCCTCTCGCGTTTACAGATATTGTATAGTGTCGTTGATATTAATTAATCCAGAGAAGCCTTGCTGCCATAATAATCGCAATACAAGTACTTATTTTCGTCATAAGACAATAATGTATACATTAGAAGTTCATTAAACGTTTTTGACACTTGTTTTTAAAGCGAAACTTATTTCTTTGTCTCTCTTTCTCTCTCTCCGTCCATCTATTTCTTTCTGTATTTCACAATTCATATATAAATGTATATTTATAAAAGTACGTATGATGTAATAGAAGTCGTTTACAAATTTGTGCAACTTACAGAAGTATCGAGCTATATAAATACCTATTATATTTTAAAGAATTAAGTCTAGGCAATCGCTCTAGTTATTACTTGTATATCGATATTTTCATTAACAGCGTACTTACATAATGAAATGAAGTGAGAGCAGCATATATGTATATGACTTTGCAATATAATTATCACGTCGATTTTTGTCACAGCGCGAAATGATTGAAAGAGGTCTTCTTGGCAAATTAATGCTGATAACACTGATGAATGAATGAAAAATGAACCCCAAGATAATATGAGATTAATTATTGAGATAATGTGAAGAACGAATTGTGGTGAGTTTTGGTGCCATTTTGCTTATTTTTCAACCTTGCAATTGTTAAGAATGTTATTGGCAATCTTGCACACAATCTTTTTTAATCTTATCGTTGATAGATCAGGTTTTCTACAATTTTGTTTTATACAGTAACACATTTAGCTACAAACATACTCTATCATTTACTACTTTCGACAAACTCTGTGAAAAGCAACGCCTCTCCGGATTTTCTGATAACTGTGTCCCGATTCATTATTACTACTATTTCTGCAGGCTTCATAGTCAATTGAAAATAATAATAATAATAATAATAATAATAATAATATAATTATAATAATAATAATTATTATTATAATTCTTCTCTCTTTCCCTCTCGCTCACTCTTTCTCTCTCTCTCTCACTCTTTCTTACAAGGACGTAACGTCTTAATAGATGGTGGGTCGGGGAATAGCAATTGCAAAATCCTAAGCATCCCATTTGAAAAGACAAGTCTAAGGATTTCACTTCTTCTTATTTTTGTTATTTGCGCCTCGCGGTGGTGTCACTGGCCGTCCCGCATTCAAACCACCGTAAGTGAATTTTCTCTTATCGGCTGGTTTTAAAATCTGAAAACTGCACATGAGAGTTTCGTCTACTGACATCATGGCACCTGCATTGTCAAATTCGCCGCAATAATTCGGAGCTGAGAATAATGTCACCAATTGCCGTTTAGCAAAGAATTCATAACCATCTTCCACCACCTGAGCAATAATATTTAGATTTTGTGTGAATGCATTATATCAAATTTTACAAAATTATAAAAAGAATATATCAAAATATATATTTATATATTTAAAATATTTTTACCTGATGTGCACGACATATAAGATCAAAGTCATGTTTGTGTAAAAATTTGGCAACGACTTCTGCGCCAAATGTGAACGATACACCACGATCGTTTTCGCCCCAACCCATAGTGTCTTTATCAGGATCAGACCATAATAAATCACAGAGCAATCCTTGATCAGGTACATCTGTTGGTCTCATGATACGTCTGATTTGCTCCATGCTCTGCAAATCTGGACTCAGGCCTCCATGACAGCAAAATATCTTTTCATCTACTATCGCGGCAACTGGCAGGCAATTGAAGCAATCGGTGAACGTTTTCCATAGTTTAATGTTGTAACGACGTTTACCTAAAATATAATTATATTTATAGAGATAGGCAAGTGAACAATATATAAAAAAGATTATGAAGATATTTCATATTCATAAGAAATAATTACACTCATCATAAAATCCATATATCCTATTGATGGATGCACATTCATGATTTCCTCTCAACAAAAAAAAATTTTCTGGATATTTGATTTTATAGGCAAGAAGGAGACAAATAGTTTCTAAAGATTGTTTCCCTCTATCAACATAGTCTCCTAAAAAAAGATAGTTGCTCTCGGGAGGAAAACCACCGTATTCAAATAATCGCAACAAATCGTAGTATTGCCCATGAATATCACCTTGCAAAAAAAATTTTATATCAATATTATTAAACACATTTTTTTCGCTTGAATTAAAATAACTTTTTTTTTACTTATAACATTTGCTTACCACATATCTTCAATGGTGCTTCAAGTTCTAAAAGAATGGGTTGTGATAGAAAGATCTCACGTGACTTGAGACATAATCCTCTAATCTCAACTTCTGTCAACTGAACATTTTTGCCTGGTCTTGCTCCTCGTACTAGAAAAAAAATATGAAAAGATAATAGTTTGATGACAATAGTATTTATAAACATATTACAATTGTATATCGTGAATTGTATTATTCCTATAATACATATTTTCTATACATCTTTCAATATATGATTACTATATAATTACTCAACTTTTCTAATAAAAGAAATCTAGAACATAGAATAAATCAATATTATGCATATTCACATGTGCAAAACATTAGGTGTATTTTGTACAATTGCTCAGTAAGCAGCTGTTGGTGATTGATATACATTATAACATCTATTCAAAATTTTAAAACTATACCAATCATAAATGTTCAATGAGCAACACTGTGCTAAATACACCCATTATAATAATTAATTCGCTATCATTCTCAGCACCATTAAAACTTCAAATATATATAAAGAAGAAATAAATATTTCAAGCATTTTGTAAAATATGAAACAATTGATCATAAACTGATTGACAATAATAAATCATAGTCAATCTATGTTTCATATAAAGTTGCAAAGAATCTTCCCATACAACTGAACATTTAAATTGATGAGCTACTCATAAGTCATTATATAAATGAGAATTTTGTCAGCAAAGACACTTGCCTCATCAACTCAATATATTCTTTCCCTTATTTTCCAGGGTACGAAACAGTTTAGGCATCAGATAGTTCAATGTACTCATAAATAAAATGAATAATCTTCGTTCAGTCATCGATGTGAAAGCAAAGTAGAGACCCGATATGCAACAACAGGACTTTATCACGGAGAGATGGACCTCGCCCAGAGTCACGGCGAAAGTTAGATGTATATGCGGTTGTCAACCGCGCATTTTTTACGTAAACAAACTAACGCGAGGACGCGAATCTATTGAGAAGCGATCATCGGTCTCGAGGACATTGCGTAACGACAAGGGGTAACAAGACTGTAATTCAGGGCGGCGTTTTCGTGCCCTTTCGAGGGAAAGATCGGATCGCGGGCGATGTCGTGGCATCGCCGAGGGAGCGTAGCGAGGAGGATCGCGAGGATGACGACATACGAGACGCAACATACGAAAGCGAGCCAAGCCAACGACGTTAGCCGCGATGCGTCGCCATCCCCCCCTTTTTCTCTTGCTTGCTGTAGTAGAGCGCATCGACCAGTTTTACCTTCCAAGAGCCGAGCTATGATGTTGTCGATGTTCAACTTGTCGGTCTCAGCCATCGGGCCGGAGTCTAGTGCGCGTCCCGGGCCTCACACGGAGCACCTTATCACGAGGATGACAGTCGATCCGCCTGGATTTCTTCGCTTGCGTGTCGCACGACACTCGGGATCGCGCTCGCGACTTTAACGTACAAGGTACCTCGCAATGGCCGCCCGGATAACCGCGCACTCCACTCCCTTCCGCCTCTTTCTCTTCCTTCCCTTCCGCCGTCCCTCCCTCCTACTGCTTTCGTAGCCACGCCGAGAACTCGCTCGTCCGCTTCTCGATCACTCGAGCATGCGCACTAACCGTGGTTCTTTTTTTTTTCTCTTTCTTCCTTCTTTCTCGAACGACGCGATACGCGTACCATTCGGCGCTGCCAATCTAACGAGATGATCGTACGCACCCGGTGATTCCGGATAGAAGAGGATCCCTACGCACTACGCACGCGTGGAAAAATCTCACGAGAGAGAAGTTTGGGATCAACGATTTTTTTATACATCGCAAAACTATCGCTGGTGTAAATTGTGAGGATTGTCAGCTTCTGTAATCTGTAATTTTCTGGCCAACGCCGATAAGAGATGCCGGAGAACGTGGTACTTATACTGTATTTTGAGGAAATTTTCTTCCCTCTTTTATTTTTTTTTTCTTTATTTAATTAAATTAATACTTTGCGATTTCGATTGATTTATTACCGATTGAGATTACATCACAAGAGCGATAGGTTATGTGTTTGCGTCATTCTTTCGAGATAAAGTACAAAAGGCGGAAACATCTTTTTTTTAATAGCTCGGTCTGTTTTATTTTGCTTTCAACTTCCATGCATATTTAGATATACGTTTATCTTGCTTTATATTCTAAATCTTGTATTTTGTAATTTTTCAAAATAGTTTTTTGTTTTTTGTTTTCTTTTTTTAAGCTTAACGGCGATCATATTGATGTGAAAGGTGCCAACTGCGAGACTCAGGACAATGATGAAGAGAACGTCGAAAATGATGTACATTTTGAACCTATAGTTTCTTTACCTTTAATAGAAGTGTCCAGCAATGAAGAAGATGAGACAGAGATGTTAAAACTGTAAGTTAAATAATTATAAGAATATTTATATAATAGATTTACAGAATAATATACATGTAATATTTTTTTACCCCCAGACGAGCAAAATTATATCGTTATGATACATCGAATATTCCAGCAGAATGGAAGGAGCGTGGCACAGGAGAAGTCAAATTGTTAAGACACAAAACAAAAAACACAGTTAGAGTAGTTATGCGCAGAGACAAAACCCTTAAAATTTGTGCTAATCATTTTGTAACTCCATGGATGGAACTGAAACCAAATTGTGGTAGTGATAGGGCATGGGTTTGGAGTGTACTTGCTGATTTTGCAGATGAACAACTTAAACCGGAATTACTCGCAATACGTTTTGCGAATGTCGAAAGTAAATTTTGAATAAATGCATTAAAAATCTTGTTTCTATAAAATACAATACATGATAAATAAAAAAATATATTCACATATTATTTTATTTATTTTCTAGATGCGTCAATGTTTAAAGAAGCGTTTGAAAAAGCTAAAAAGATTGTAGGATCTGAGTGTGAGATATATGCCGGCAAAAACAATCCAGAACAGAAGCAAAATGTTGAAAGCAATAGTGAATCCAGCAGTGATGTAAGTTATGATGAAAGCACTGATAACGAAGACCAGGGAAAGTTGTTTAAACAGACTGGAGAATCTGCTGTGATTTCTAAGCAAAGAGAAATTGAGAAAGTACAGACACCATCAGCAGAAAAGGAAGATGTAGTAACAACAAATGAGGAGACAATAATCAACGAAATAACAAAGTTAAAAGTAAAAGATGAAGGTGAGAAAAAGTAATGAATTACATATATATGCATATATACACATATATACATACATACATAATATATATATATATATATATATATATATATATATATATATATATATATGTGTGTGTGTGTGTGTGTGTGTGCGTGTGTATTCAGAGACACAGATAACAGGAGTTTTTATTATCAAATATCACATTCCGATTTTATGCACACAGACGTGCATATCACATGCCATTAAAGTTTTATTATTTAAGCATCGATAAATATATAGATACATTTTTTAGCAATGTTATAGAAAAACTGAATAAATTTCCAAGTTACGCGATAAAACTGTATTTATACGAATGTTACATATTATCTGTGATTTTTTTAAACTGAGAGTAAATCAATACAAAATTGCATTTGTACTGGAAAGAGTGTATATGAAAGAATGTGTGTGTGTCAACTGTTGGAGGAACAGAAAATTAATAAATACAACGACAATTGTATCAACAGAAAATCTTCCAAATTTTATTTATTCTTTAATTCAGGAAGATGATTTATGCATTATATCACATTTTTATATTAATAGTTAATGATTGCATATCATGTCTGTCTTACACATCAACAATATCAAGTTATATGTTGAAAGAATTGCAAGTATATCACATAATAATATAAAATTGGTCAATTTGTTGTGTATTTTACGACATAATATCTAATTTATAATTTCTGATAATAGTATATTTTCTTTTTGGAAAGTAATATTTGTCAATAAATATTAATTTTTCCTGTTTTTTTTTTACATATAACAGAGAAGTCAAATTATTATATTTACTTAAATACTTAATAATTTGATAGATAGGTATATTCCTGGATGTAAAAAACCTGTTTTTAATATTTATCGCCTAGTTTGTCTTATATTTATATTTTGAATCTGTATAAAAGAACAAAGCAGGCACAACAAATAACCAATTGTATAAATAGCAAATAGTCTTTTACATATTGCATAAAGTATAATTAAGAAATGCTTCATCACAGAAAAGTTCAGTAAGGAATGAAACAATATTGTGATATTTTGAATAATATCCAAATATGTGTATTCCAATTGACATTTATATATAATTTGGTGAAACGTATTAAGGAAGCCATTAAAAAAGCAAATAATCGATATTCGAATTAAAACTCAATTATTAAATGACATTTGGATAATTAATAATAAATTTGATTATAGTTTTCTACAGTTCATCCCTTGCTGAAAAAGATTGTAAGATATTTCGTCTTTCTTCCATCGTACGTTTCTTTTGATTGGATAATTTTCCTCTATAAAGAAGCCCCTGTACTCGCGTTTCTTCTGTTTGTACAAATATATCTCCCCGTTCCAAGATTTTCTCCATAGTCTTTACGTAAATCTTTGCAGCTTCCCGTTGCTCTTCTGGCAGAGTCTCTTCAAAGATCCTTGCTTTCTTTAATATTTCCTAAAAAAAAAAAAAAATGAAACATCCTCTTGTTGTTTGTCCTATTGTTTTATATTAAATTTATAAATATAGGTACATACAAAAAAAATTAAAAAATATAAAACACAAAAGAATACTTTTTAATATCTATAATTACTCCGATCTTGATTTAAAACAATTATTTCCAAATTTTTGCTTCTTGAAAAATGATGTTCTATTCATCTAATATTTCAATAGAGTATATCTTTCTCATTTTGTTAACAATTAAATTACCTGTCTCTCCTTTTCGTTCGCGGCTTTGAATTCCTCAGCTAACTTATCTAACCGTTCCACGCATCCTGGTAGGCCTAGATATACTCTCGACTTGGATCTGACAAATCGCTTCAGGTATTCACCGGTGAAATCGGAATCCCTCTCGGGGGTAAATCTGATCGGTCCCGATTTACCTTGAATGAATAATAAGACTACTGGGAAGTCCTCCTTCTTGATATTATAACGTTGCGCTAGATCCGAATTGTCCTTATTGCCAAAGTCCTTGACTCCTACTGTAGCTATCAGGAGGTCCTGCGAATCCTTGGTATCGGCTGCTACTGTCGCGTATTGTTCGTGCTTGCCACCATACGGAAACGCAACGTCGAATTTAACAAGTACTGCCTTGAATTTAGGGATCACCTGTGGTGATAAAAAAAAAGAAGTTTTCTATAAAAGATTTCCAGAGAACACCTTTAATTGTAAAATCCTTAAGTATTTCTAAGTATTAAGTAATCCCTAAGTATTAAGAAAGTTGCGAACAAGTGCTAATAATTGAAACCGTTAAACTGTTTCACGCTTGCGAAGAGAAAGACTATTTATATATTTTTTGGAGATATACTTTTGAATGTGGACATCAATGTATTTGGCTATATGTATATTTTTCTTTTCTCTTTTTTTTATAATCGAATTATATCTTCCTATATCCAATATATTTATAGTACATTTAAAAATGCACATAAAAATGCAACGATAGCATTATCACCTATTCTTGCTTTAATAGTTATACAAATGTCAGTCACGATTTTAGCGATTATTATGAACATATTGTTCTATAGAAACTATTTTTATTGAAATTTGTATCATATTGTATTTTGAAGAAGTTAATTTTTTCATCGATTTTAATCAAATCAAATAAATTAAATAGTCAATGGTCGTTGGATTAAAGTGCCTTTTGAACTATGAAAACATCGCTATTATAAACATTTCAAGCGATTATTTAAATAAGATATCATATACACATCAATTTTTTATATGTTCTGTCTTATATTATTTCATTAAACTTTTAGCATACTTTTAGCTATACACCTAGCTAAAAAATATAAGTTTTATTTAAAAAAATAATTAACGCGCCTTCATTAAAATTAATTTAATGAAATTATTTCGTTTTAAAACTATAAAATAAATTGAATTTATTCTTGAACTTATTTCCGAAAAATTTTAGCTCCTTTATTATATCTGTGATATATTCGTGAGTATAATTGTGTATTTACAATTAATTACAACTATATAAATTCTATTTTTTCAAAGAAACGTGTCTCAATCGATTTGTTCTAATAGAATAAATCAATTTACTATGAATAAATAACATTTATGAATCAAAGAGTACGAAACTTGCCAACGTGGCTGATTACTCGTAACTATAGTAACTTTAAAGCTAAGGCAGTAAAAATCGATCGAATATTTCATCTCCATCACTTTAAAATTGTAAAGAAAATACAGATACATACATATTTCTATTTTTCTCTCTTTTGATAAAATTATATGTCAGAATTTTATAAAATTAAAAGTAGTTTCCGCAACTATATTAACATAATTAAGTCAAATTTCATTGACAGACAAAATTTCCTTGCTTTACATACCAGATATAAACAGCTCGTATAATAAAAATAAAATATATTTTACAAATGTTAATCTAGTATATTTTTGCGTATTGTTTTTAAATTAAAAGAATCTGGCGAATCTCGATTTATACTATTTGGCATCGAAAATTATCGATCGTGCTTCCCACGCTTTTTTTCCATACCTTGTCGAACGAGTAGGAGTCCAAAGGCACGCATCCCTTACAATCTTCACCGGTAGTAACATGTGAAGCGATGACGATGACGAGCATAAACACGAGGCTCGATCGAATCATGATCCGAGAGAATTTTGGTGTTCGTGCGACTTCACGTGTCTGCTCGAAGTCAGTCGATTAACTACTCTGTTCCTTCGACTTTGCCGAAACGAACGGCACTGTCCTCTCCGCAGTCCGCACAGCTGTAAATGACACTTGCGAAACGCGCGCACGTAATACGCAAGCGGAAAACACAGCGACGACGTTAACCGTTCAATGACCGGTCGCGTACCGGTCCCGGTTAACGCGTCTGATCGAATTCGTCTAATTATCTACCTGCATGCGCTTATCAAAGAGGAGTAAATCAAGTAGAGTAGAAGATCCGACAAAAACATATACAGTCGACTTTCTCTATATTCTAAGATTCTCTAATCTAAATTTTTCTCTATTCTCAATCAGCTGTTTTCCCTCACAATTTGCTTCTCCTCTATATTGTTTTCTTGCATTCGCCACGTGATTACATGACAACCATGAGTGAGAAAAAAATTAATACATGACAGAACTTACGACATTTTTATTCTATGCATGTACTAGTAGAATAAGTTTTAATATAAATAAGTAAAAGAAATCGCAAAAGGAGAGATCCTAGAATACAGAAAATATTTGAGCCTGATAATTTTAGAATAGGGGAAATTTATCCTTTACTTTTTTTTTCATAGTGCCCTCCCCATCTTATGAATTGATGACCAAACAAATATCTTACTCCAGTATTATGTACTTAAATATATCAAATTTCTCAAAAATTCAAGAAAAAAATATTGTTAAAATAATGTTTCAAAATAATATATTTTTCTAAATAAACGTAAGCTAAGATAAAATTATTTATAACTTATAACTTTATCATTTTGTGAGAAAGTAATATGTAATGCATAAAATTATTGTAAAAATTATACAAATTATATTTGCACACATATTCATTCATTCATTCATTTATAATCAATTTCACATTTGTTATACAATTTTTTAATTTGTCAAAAGAGATAGTTTTCTATATACTATTTACTATAAATATTCAAGTTTTGTTGTCTCTCTTCTCTCTCTTTCTCTCTTTCAATACATCTTATTATATATTAAATCATTTTCCTTTTTTGTGTTCTAATCTTGGCCTTCCCTTCTTTGTGGTTGGTTTATCCTTCCCTTTATTTAGCAAAGGATGAATTTCTGTAAATTATGTCAATTTTATATTAGTAAATTGTATTAGTAGTTGAATATTAGTATTAAATATTAGTATAAAATTAAATTACTATTCACGATTGCTTCTAAATATAATTATTTTACATCAGCGATATCTTACCATCAATTGGTGCCCCCTGTAAATCTATATCGTGCGAACGATGTTTCTTTATTGGTACTTCGTGTGGTGTCGCTTGATTATCTTCAGAATCTTCGACATCTGGAGATATAGGTAAAAATTGAAGGGAACCAATGTCTTCAGTTTCCTCATCAGAGCTGCAAAATGCAGCAACTCTATCAATTGATGCAACATCAACATCTATTTCTTCATCCTGAGCCTCTTCTCCCTGTACCACAGACTTATCTTCATCACTTAAATCAAATTCACTTTCTCTTTCTTCATATTCAACATTTTCATCCAATTCCTTGAAATCTGGTGCAAATGCAGACCAATTCTCCACTTGGTTTTGTGCCCAAATAGAAACTACACCTGATGATATGGATGCAATTATTGGTCTCACTGGATGCCACTATTATACAGAAAGAATGGCACATTATGAACATTTATTGTATCACATTTTAGTTAAAGACTCAAAAAAGAATAAAGGTAAATTCAATTTCTTACCACTACATCGAGTAAAAGCTCGCCCTTAGTTCCATGTAAAATTTTCACCAAATTTCCAATACTTTTCTCCCATACATACAATGCATGTTGTCTCGCCGATCCAGCACACACATATTCTCCATCACCCGAAAAACAACATTTTTTCCACATTGTTTTATTTACAAGATCTTGCAATTTTTGAATTGGTTCAGGTTCACCATCCTTGCCACATGCTAATATTTCAGTACTATCATATACACGTATTACTCTATCAGATGTATTAACTAAAAAACAGGAGCCTCGTCGTGCAAATTCTATACTCTTCACTGCTGTATTACTAGCTGTACCCTGTGTTATTTTGTAAGAAGCTTTCACATTTAATGTTTCAGCATCTAAAACTAAGACTCTACCACGAGCATTTCCTGTGTATACATAATCCCCGCGTCTATCAAATGATGCTACTATGTTTAAATCACTCTGAAATTAATATTTTTATCAATGTTATTTTAATTTTCAACTATATGTGTTGAGAAAAGAATTATTAGGATATATTAAGATTGAACAATATATATGCATATCATATTGTACATACATCTTCATCAAGTGGTATAACTCTATGTGTTCCTTCAACATCAACCATAACAGCAGCATGGCGCATTGGGCATACCAGAAATTTGTTAAGATTTCTTGGATGAAATTGTACTTTCAGTATTGGAGAAGGAAATCTGTATTTTTGATCACATTCTCCTGATAGAACATCCCATATGCATACATTATTATCTGTAGAAGCACTTAACAACTTATGACCATTTCTAGACCAACTAAAAAATGTAATAAATTTAATATTTAATTTCTCTCAAAATATTCAATTTCTTTGTTTTCTTTGAACCCAATTATTTTTTTATTAATAAATTTTCATACATTTTCACAAGTAATAATCTCAATCATTTTATATACACAAAATTGTTCTATCCTTTCATATACTATATATAACTTACCTCAATGAACAAACAGGATGTACATGAGCACTAATAATCTTAGCTATACCACGAGTTAAAAAATCCCAGATTACAATTCTTCCATCGTTGCATCCGACAGCAAGTAGTGTACCTCTCTTATTAAATGTACATGTCACAGCAAGAGATATACAATCTAACGTGCCATCAAATTCCTAAAAAAATAATTATTAAAAATACTTTAATATTACTCATCATTTCACTGATAAAAGTAAAATTAAGGTGATATACTCATACCTCTGGATAGTTTTGTCCAAATGATTCTGTGAAAATATAAATGTTAAAGTATATTATAACCTATACTAAAAGTATAATCTACTAAAAGTATAATCTATACTATGAAATTTAAAGCTTTATTGTGTCTTTATTTTTGCTAAAAAGTACAAATAAAATTTATATTGAGAAGAATGAAAAATACAATATTGCAAATGAAACTTTATCGTTTCCCAGATATTTGCAATTAACTGCATACATAATTGTGAACTCTATAATAGTTTGATTACATTATATATTATTTATCACATGTATTTTACGAGAAAACCACTTAATTTAATAACTTTAATATTTACCTAATAGTTCTAAATTCATTTTGACAATATCAAATTTACGTGTTTACTATGATTACTGCACTTTCTACACTTAGAATGTCGGAAAGTCGGAATCCTTATTTTTTTTTCTCTTCAATAATACCTTCCTGATGATACTCATGATACTATAGTCGTATTTCGATATTCACTGATATTGCCAGCAGAGAGAAGACTAGAGAAGACAGAAGTGTCACGAGTCATAAGTCGTCACTTCTCAGTCTTCTCTTTGGTCGCAGTACTGAAAATCTATAGTGTACGTGACGTAAATTATAGATTTTCAGTACTGGCAATGAATATGGAACCACTGGAATGCGGTCTATATATAAATATTTACTATACAATTTACTATACTATAATTATAATTTGTAATTTATTAACTTAATTTACATAAATCTTAATAAGCTATAAATTGACAAAATGTATTCTTCGTATATCATCAATTTTAATTGATGAACTTTTTTATTATTATTTTTGTAATATATATTTCTATAAACAGAATTTTGCTATTTTAATATTTTTCTCTAGAAATAATCACAGTATATATATATATATATATATATATATATACTACTATATATATATATATATATATATATATATATATATATATATATATATACATATATATATATATAATAACAGTATATAAACATATAATACGTATAATTATATAATATACTAATTTAATTTATGATAATACAATCTTAGAATGTATAATAAAGATTTCTGATATCTTTCACATATTATTACTTTATGATATATTTCTAAAACATTCAGTATATATATATATAAATTTTTTTCTTTTTAAATAATATATTTATATAATAACAGTAATTATTTTTTTAGTTTAAATTATGCTGTAGCTTATTATCAATGGAACTTTTTACTTTCTTATATTGCTCCAATATATACCTGAAAAATACATACAATATATACATTTTTTAATAACTAATATTATTATATAATTTTGATGATAAAATGAATAATTCTAGTTTTAGTAATTCTATTATTATATAATTGATGATAAAATGTTCTGGTAATTCTATTTTCCAATATTGCATTTCATAAAATTGTACCATAAGAATTGTAAATAGTTTTATAATCTAAATGAGATATATACACAGTCGAATTTTCGTATTACTTTTAAATTTCTTAATAATTAAAATGTTCCCTTTTCCACTGTTTTCTTAAATTATTATATTTAATTTGCTACGTGACGAAAGTAGAGTAAAAAGCGAATGAAAAGAAATATGCATTTTAACATTTTCATTTCATGTATGTGTCATTAATATAAAATAAGAATGAAAATTATGAAAAAAAATCTTAAAACAAAGAAAATGCTTTAAATATATAGACAAATGTTTAAAATATATAAAAAATACTTAAAAGATATTTAAAAAATGTCAGATTATAGATCGATTTTTACTTTTGAGCTGCACATTCTCCTATCCAGTCAGACGCATCGATCATCATGTGGAATAATCGTTCTAAATATTTACTAATGCACAGTGTAATTGTGTTTTCCGAGTGATGTTGAAGCAATGGATGATACACGTCACCTAAAGTTATGCTATTGTTGCAACTTTCGATTTCTTTACCAAATATCTTCCATACCTAGAAAATGCACCTGTGTTAATTCATTAAATATATTATAATTGCATTATATGTTTCATTATTATTATTTATATATTAAATATTTATTATATTATTATATATTTATTTGAATTTTGTAGAATTGTAGAATAGAAAAAAGTTTTGCATTTTTATTTTTTCTTATATGAGAAAGTTTTTTCTCACCTGTACCCATTTTGTTGATAATGTATCTCGCAAGGATTCTCTATATTTAAAGCGTTGCAAAGCATAAATAGCTTCGATACCCTCCTCGATTGTTTGGACTTCTTCAAATATTCTATCGATCAGATTTACAATCATATTTTCCAATTCTTTCACGGATTCTCTAAATTTTTGCATATTTTTTAGCCATGTGGAATTCGTAACATCCAAAATGTTATCGCGAACTAGTTTGATTTCCTCGAGATTTTCGTAAAATAAATTCTCTATTCGGCGACAATATTCTTCGTGTTCAGTACCCTTTGTACCACCAATCATTCCCACTTTATTACACCTACAAAAATTATTTATACATATTAACATTTATATTCATATATGTATACATATATTAAACTATTTATATTCTTTGAAGATATTTATGATTTACTAGTAATATATATATGGAATGCTCTATTTTTTATGTCCTACCTTCCAAATACGATTAAAGCATTGCATATCTCAATGATATCATAACATCTTTGAGTGAAAGTGTCGATACGTTTAAATACTAATTGTTCATTCATTTGCCAATCCTTATTTGATTCAATGTGCGCAGTTATGCTCGTGACCTGTTTCGATTTTTACGAAATGACAAATAAATTATTAACAAAAATTTACAAGAATTATATGACCAATTTTATCAACTTTCCACAATTTAGAATCCATTAAATTTACAAAAGTTCTCTTTAAACAAGTCTTTTGATTTTAGCTAATTCTGAAATAGTATTAAGCTTTTAAAGCATTTCGCATTTAATTGATAATTTCAATTCTAATATTGCGGAAAAATATAATTCATACTCTATTTCCAATTTTTGATAATTAAAAATTTGGAAGCTCTTGATAGAATTGGTCATTAACACATACTAATTGTTTACTAAAAGTTTGCATACTTTATTGTATACGATTCTGTATGTTTCGCAACAAGAGATACATTTCTGAAGTATATTTATTCCATTTTTCACTTCGCCTTCTAATATTGCTTGTAAATCGATATAATTTTTACATTGTTGTACTATTTGAGCGCTTATAGCTTCACAAAGTATCTGTATGTTGTGCCTATATATAAATATAATTCTTTTTCATCGATCAATTTTTTTATATATATTACGATATATAGAGAGAGATTTCTCTTCTAATTCAATTAATAATTATTAGACATTACGATATTTTCTAATGAAATAATTAATAGTCTAAATGTAGTCTAAATATAATTCTAAATATTTTAACAATATATCTAATAATATTAAATAATTAAGTGATACACTAAAAAATCATACGATATGTTATAAAACGGAGATTCCGTCCAGATAAACAGTATCAAAAGCAATATTTTTGTTACAGGCTCTTCGATCTCAATCGGGCATTTCAAATCGTTACAGGCATCCGATAAGATATTTAAATATGTCACATTGGATCCAGCTTGTTCTAATCTTTCATGAAGCTGTAGTGTCAAAAGTTGAAAAGAGTCCACGCTCGGCGAATGAACATTCTCCAACAGACGTAATATTGATTGAATTTCCTCACTCAAGAGCTGATTATGCAAACAGCACAGATTAAAATCTGTGAATAAAACATTTTAGATCTTATCTCAGAGAGTTATTTTAACAAGTAAACTTCAAATTTATAATATTTAATAAGAAAGAGAACAATACAAAATGACTCTTTCATGAGATAGAGGTTTGAAATAGAAATAATTTTATTTTTCTAATTTCTTAAAAATTTTCAAAATAACAATTAATCGTTTACGATTTAATAATATATAAAATGTATGTAAAATGTAACAATACATCATATACACACACACACACACACACACACACACACACACACACACACACACACACATATTTATTTATTTATATATATGTATATATATTTATAAACTAACATATTGCTGTCCAATGTTGCAACTCATCGAAAATGATTCCTCTAGTTATACTCGTTATATTCGTTAATGCTTCTCGTATCTGTTTGATCCAATATCGTACAATCCTTTCAAATCTATCTATCTGTGCCTTTTCTGATTCTCGCAATTCATTAAAAATATATTGTCCATCTTTCTCGGATAAATCCGACTTTTCGTTTCTCGGCGGTAGTGTGACATCAGGTAGAATTTCTTGCGGGACATAAAGCTTAGTCAAACCCAATGGTTTGTAAATCCATTCCGTTAAACCCATTAGAAAATTATGCAAATTGAAGAATAAATTATTTCTGATAACTGTATTTGTTAAAAAAGAAACTTTTGTTGCTTTATTTGAATTAACGTTAATTGAAACAACCAATTAAATAATTTTAAAGTACGATCTGTATGTTTACAAATAATTTAAAGAATTAATAATTTCATATATAATAATAATTAAATTTAAATTTTTGTATAATAAAAAATTAATTGTTAAATTTAAAAACATTAAATTCAACAATTAATTTCTTATTATACAATTTTTTATTATTACTATTACTATTATTCATTATATTAGTGTTATTTACTATTTATTGGATTGTACGAGTTTCCTAAAAGAATTAAAATGACCGAAATTGATATTTTCAAATTCCGATTATAATAATCGGATTAAATAATATGTAAAAGGATACTCTCTGGCCATTCGCCGCTATTGAGTGCAATAGGTGCATATATATTTTCCATCGTTTTCAACACGCACATCATCGTATTACGATTAAGACTGCCGTAGATGACTGTAGCGTGAAAATTATCTACGGTGAACACATGCCACGGTGTCCTCAAAAAATACATAAATTCACTTTGATCATCTTCTGGAACACTTAAGCCTGCTCTTAACGTATCCATCTCGAAATATATACTTAATAATGCGTAAACTGGATTCTCGAAGTACTCGCGCACAACTGTATAACAATCTTTCCAATCGGATTCCTTAATCGAAGGAAATATCGTAAGATCTTTTACATATTGCACCTAGAATATATATATATATTGTGTTGAATATAATATTAATAAAGCACTACAATATAAGCATTTATGAGAAGAATTTAATTATAAATAAACTTTAAAATTTAATTTTTATCAATTTTTTAAATGTTTTGTGTAAATCAAGAAACATTGCAAAAAAGAAATACATCTAATTTATTATTTAATTTAAATGTTAATTGTAAATTTAATTTATGTAAATTGTAAATTTAAAATAATTGGAAAATCTAATCTTTTAAGAATATAAATATATATATTACTAAAAAATTAAATTTAAAAGTAACAAAGGATATTACATACGTTATAAAACAAATTTTGGAATATATTTTTAGTAAAATACAACGACAATTGTTGTATATTTAGTATTGTTATATATTTAGATATATTAAAATTTATATTTATGTTTAAATCACAAAAAAATATTAAAACACTTAATAAATTCAAAAAAGTAACAGACCAAGTTATTCAAATCCTGTTCATCAAAGACTGGCTTAACTGGTTCAGAAAGAAGTTCCTCTTCGGTTTCCGGACTTTCTAAAACATCGCAAAGTACAGATATGTATGCGATTAATTTCTTATTTTTTTTATGATTAATTAATTCATCGATTTAGTGAACATGCCAAAAAATCTAAAAAATTGAGTTCAGGAAAAAGAACCTTGTCGACCAAACTCTTCTTCATCCGAGTCCATGTCCAAGAATTCTCGATGAGGATCATTCGATGATTTTTCTGTCTTCTTCATTTTCTTCTTTAATTTCTTTTGTTCACCGTATAATAAACAATATAATAATACACAATCGAATATTATAACAACAATAATAATAAATATTTACTATTGAAATGAAAATATATTAAAATTTAACGGCTCGTAACTGAGGCGCGTTGCCAAGTGATATTGTATACTGTATCGATTAAACGGGTAAACCCTTGTAGAAAACCTCTATAGGCAATAATGACTATGAAAATCGTTTCATCATCTTTTGACTAATCATATTTTGGAACTGGAAGGATCTATAATTACGTAAAATTATATGCAAATATGCAATTTAAAGCAAAAATATTGCTCTTAATAATTCAAAACATGTTATTTAGAAGCACAATGTTTTTATTCATTCATTTATTTTTTTGAATTTACAATCTAAGCGTGGAGTTCGCAAAAAATTTGTCTACTAATTCGTCGGAAAATATTGCTATTAATGCAATTCATTTATAGTAATATCTAATATGTATAAAATATGTTACATATATGTGTCCGAAGCTTTACGAGAGATACTTACGATAATTTTTACTGATAAAACTTTCAGATAACAATCGCGAAAAATATGTAGAGTTCTCTCTTTCAAATACCACCAATTTGATTGTAAATCAAATCATTTCATGTTTGATCGTAAATTTTAAAATCTATCAATATGTGATACAATAATTTACGAAATCACAATAAACGAAAGAATAAATTGATCGCAGTAATTACATTTGTCTGTTTCATATCTGATTTTTAACAATGGAATATAAAGTATATAGAAGTATTGTTAACTATAATTACATTATCGACTATACATAATTAAAAATAATAAATTAAAAATAATAATATAAAAGATTGTAACTTAATAAATTGTTTACATAAATATAATATAATTATTAATATAGATATAATTGTTAATATATATAGATATAATATAACTAATATGCGTACATATGTGTTAAAATTTTGCATAAGTTTCATTAGTTGGTTTAACTTTATTAATTAAGAGCATGTGATGGTTAAGTTGAAACTTACGTACTATTATTTTAGCCTGTATATAAATTTTATAGTCCATTAAGTGTTGATAATTGAAATATTTCTAAACAGAGAGAGTTTTTAACATTTAATAAAAAAAACTTATTTTTTCATCATAAAAATCTGATACGACATAATTTCTCACATAATTAAAATAAGATAGTGCATATATATCATATATACAAATAATAATAAGTTTAATAATAAGAGAATATATTTCTATTGATAAAATATATCTTATGCGATTATTCCTTCTGAATAATTAAGTCATGCTTAACGTAGTTTAATGTTCTGCTTTCTTTCTTCAGAATACTATTCATAAACTAATTTATCCATAATAAATTATATTTTGATATTTATCAGTAAATAGTTTATTTTGCACTATGAGAATCTAATGCGACATAATTTCTCGTTTTCATAAAAAAAAACGAGAAATTATGTTGCATTAGATTTTTCATAATTATAATAACATGCAATATATGTATATATGACATATCATATGAAATTAGATAATCTCAACAAGTAAGGATATAAGTTCGTAAAATTTACCTCATTAAGTAGTTCCACAGAATGTATATTATTAATAAGAATGAGTAATGCTGCAGGTATATTGATTAGACTATGAAAATAAAATAATAACACGTATACATTAGATTTCCACATGTATGTTATTACAAACAGTGTATATATAAAGAAAAATATACATGATATTATATATATGTATATACCTGGGTTTTATATATTGAAAATCATTTAATAAATGCTTGGACGTTTCATAACTCTTTGTATTATTCGTAACAATAAAGTGGAAATGCCTCAATAAGATTTGAGTTACTTTTCCGGGAATTTCATGTAATTTATTGTCATATATATCCTGTTTCGAAATATTATAAAGTTTATCTCCCGTATAAAGTGCTGATATATATTTGTTTAGCTCAACTAGATGATTTGGACAAGTTAGAAGATACAAAATTTTATCATTATCTTCTTTTGTTTTGTTCAGTATTTCAAACAAAATAGTATTGGCTGTTTTAACCAAACCATAACAATATGTCCATTTCTTCCTTCGTGGCAAAAGTCTACGATATTGAGAAAAAAAAATTACTATAGAAGATTATAAGTTTGTAGTTTTATATCTTGATCGAATAATTCACACACATATATCTCTTTTTTTCTTATAATATATCACATATCTTTACTTTTGCAAGAAAAGAATATATTTATAAAATAACGTTATTATATAAAAATGTTTATGTACTCTGTAGATAGCCGGAGATGAGATTTTAACAGACTATTAGCCGTTTCTAGGCACTCCAACTCTCCAAGCATGCATATCAATTGTTGGGCTTCTTCTCTTAAAGCTTTAGTAAAATCATCGTCCATGGATTTTTCTTCGTAATCTATTTTCCACATGAGCTTACTCAGTATACTCTGTAATATTCTCTAAAAATCATTAAATATAATAAATTGTAATTGATTTAGGTATCACACTTTATAACGTTTAATATTTAAAATCTAAAAAATAAGAGACATTTTGTTTCTTTATAATTCCTATTTTTGATCTAAATGAGATTATATAAGAAAGCATAATTTCTTCAGTGACATATATTTTCAGTTTTTGTGCGACATATAATTAAAGTATTTATTTGTTTTATACAACAATGTAATAACATTGTGTGATATTAATATTCGGGTAATAAGAGCCTATCGCGGATGTAATTGCGTATATTACCCGAATATTAATATCACACAAGTTTATTTATATTTGAGAGCCGACATCAAAAATCTAAAATTTAATGTAATAACATATTTTTATTAATAAAACTGTCATTATTTACCTTAATATGAATAACCCCAATTTCTTGAAATGGAAAGATACTTGACATGTATTTAATAGCTTTGAGCATAGGATACCATGCTATGAAATCTCTCTCATGTGATAAGTATCTAGTAAGTTGCCAGAATATATCAGATTTTAATTTATGCACTAGTAGAAAATGAAACGTATCATCGATAACTTGAGCGCGATTCAGAACATGTATTTTCCAATATTCTTCGCTATTCAGATATTCAGCAATTTTTTGCCAATTCATATCATCGTAGTTGACGCGACAATATGCTATATATATATATAATAAATAGATTTTATGTATTATTAAATTAGAGAATGAGAGAGAGAAAAGAGTGAAAGAAAAGTTTGGCAAAGGAGAAATTTTATTTAAAAGTTTTGTAACTTAAAAATTAGTTCTGATTATAAATAATAACTAAATTATATATATTGTACAAACAAGATTTTATCATATGTAATCGTTTTACTATTTTACGTTTTACTATTGTACATATTTTTCACTTTCAATTTTATGTTTTTCTATGAATGCATAATTGGAAGAAATTTCGTGATATCTTTTGTAGTAGAAATTAAATGTATTTAAAAGGATATTATACATATTACGTATTATTACAAAAATTATCTATCATATATTATTATGTTAATTAAAAAGATTAATTGATAATAAATAGTTTAATTATAACTCAGTTAATTAATAAGTTGTTTTCATAAATAAGATAAATTAATTCGTATGTACATTTGAAAATAATTTTCGTCCATTTTGTCAGAAAATTATTATTGTTGAAAATTCAACAATTCAAGAAAAGAATTTTTCTTGAAAAAAAAATATGATTTTTTTATATTTTATGCAATATTGAATAATAATACTTAACATAATAGTTATCTTAGATAGTAATATGTGGAGTGAAATATTTTATTCACACACACACACACAAAATATTGTATTGTAAATTAAAGACAGTATTGTATATATATTAAATTATTTTATAGTATTATCCATATCCATACGTTTATGTAGACATTTATATAACGTGAGATGTCTTGTATTATTAAAATAGTATATATATAGTAATGTGAAGTAATATATACAAAACCTTAATTAAAATTTATTAACTAATTATCCAGCAAACATGATGACATCTTATTGACATATTAATGATGTATTAAAACGTTATTAAGATATCTTTAGATGTCATCATGTTTGCTAGGTAACTATATTAAAATTTAATTAATTAACTATGTAAAATAAGCACACACACGTACACACATAAGTATATGATATATTTATTGATCAAGATTTACCAATTTGTTGTATGTTATACATAATCCAACCATCTTCTCTATAAGATAGAAACTGTGCACTGTACTTTTGCGGCAATTTGATCGGCTTCTTTGGCGGAACGAACCAAAGAATTGGCGCAGTTCGATTAAAATTGGGATATGTCTGTGTGACATAAGACATAGGTATCCATACATTCTCATCCAGTATATCGAGATGATTTACCGATATATTTATGTGACTCGAAAATACAATTTTATTATTCTCATATTTATGATCTCGGAATGCATTAAACACATATCCTTTTTGCTTTATCCAAGGATATAGTATTTCATTTATACCATCAGATGTTGGATTCTCTTTAACGTAAGCATCTTCTAAAGTTTTCCAAAAACTATCGTAATCATACTTCCTAAACACAAAATTTACAAAATTTAACGTTACCGGTAACTATAAGAAATAGAATTAAAAAATATAAAACTATAAACTTATGTTTCATTTTTATTATAAACTATATATTATAAACTATATATTATATAAACTATATATTAACTATATATTATAAACTATAAACTTATGTTTCATTTTTATTATATCACTCGGAAGAGAAAGAGAAATATGATTTTAAATATATTTAAAAATGTGTTGAAAAAAAGAATGAAGAAAGTAAGAGAAGTGATAAGATAGGAGATAAAGAACAAAAATAAAGATTTTAGTCAGAGATCGAACGAGACAAAACAAAAGTAAAAATAATAAAAATAAAAAAATTAACATAAATGAAAAATAAACATTTAAATAAAATTAAAAATCTAACATTTAATGAAAGCGATAGTCAAAAATGTAAATGATTCTGAGAAATACTTTTCGTAGAAGCCATCATAAAAAAGGAAAGAAATAAAAGAGTAAAAGAAGTAGAAGAAAAGCTGAAAAAAATGGGCTTAAAATTAATGTTTGGAAAATAAATAAAAAATGAAAGATTAACAAAGTAAAATGAAAGAAACATTTTGAAACATTCAATCTTTTGTTATCTTTTTTTATGTAATTAACTCTATATATAATTATTATATTCTTATATCTTACTCACTTTGTGTCTAAATATGTATGAATACTCTTCCAAAACGTCTTTTCACCAAATGCATGATGTAACATGCGCAATATAACAGGTGCTAGAATAATTTATTACAACTTCTATTAAATACAATTGATAAAAAAATTTTAATTTTAGTCCGTTAAAATGTAATAAATTTCTTTAGTTTTCATTTTTTTATTACACATTAGTATAAGAATTTATATATAATAATTTAATTATGCTTAATCAATCATACTTCTCATGTGATTAACAAATTCAACCGAAACATTTGCTCGGTGAGTACGAGGCAACATATTATTATCAACATCAAATTGAAGGCACTCATGTTGAATTTGAACTACGAACAAATCTCTTATCCGGAAATTTGGAAAAGTCTAGAAAAGAAAATTTTGATATGATTAAATAAATATTCAATTGAAAGAAAATGCATTTGCTATATCAACACTGTTAAATGAAGTCTTATTCTTTCTAATGATATAATTAAAATATATAATAAAGTATTTTTTTAAAATAACATGCAATAGTTTCAAATTAAACATATTTAAAATTATTTAAAATGTATTGTTAAAAAATCTTTCAAAATTATTTTTATTTAAATATATGTGTGTGCGTGTGTGTGTGTGTGCGCGCGCGCGCGCGTGTGTGCGTGCGTGCGTGCGTGCGTATGTGTGTGTTGTGTGTGTTGTGTGTGTATGCATGAGCACTTTTTTGACTGATATTCTCTTTGTTTCTTCTTATTAGATATATAAATTTGAAAAAATCAATCATTCTGATTTAAATTGAATAATAAGAATTTACAAATATACAAGAATATATACTTTATTATATACATAATATATATGTATATATATATATATATATATATATATATATATATATTATATATACAGATATATTTTATATATCTGTAAATACTTCAACGACTATTTCATGAATTAATTGTGTAAATGTAACGGGTAAAACAACCTGATTAAGGAAATGCGTTGCAAAGAACATATTAAAACCTTCGCTCAACGATGAATTAGGCCAGTAAAATGGATTATCTAAACTCCCGAGCCATTCTCGTATTACTTGATTTCCTACTGAATATATTACATTATATTTGGTCCCAATATTGTCTCTTTCCTCATTATACATAATATCTGCTTCACTAAACATCATTTGTAAAAAATAAAATTATGTACAAAAAATCTTTATCTAAACATATAGATACACATACAGGCCGTACAGGAAAGTTTAATGTAATACATTAATTATATTTTAATAATGTAACATTAATTCGGATGTTATACAGAATGTATGTGCGTATATCATCAAATACATTGTTAGATAGAAGAATTTTTATCTTCAATAAGTATGAATAAGAAATTCAACTTTAATAAAAACACAAATAACTCTTTTTAATGTAAAAATTATTTTATACTATTTATAATAGATTATATTTTAACAGGTTATAATAGATTCCGTTTTAAAATTACATATAAATATATTGCTATAATAAGGAAAAGATATATCTTATATATTCTTATATGAATTTTTAATTTTTTAAGTGGAATTATTTATATATAATTTTTTAAATGGAATCACACACACACATACACATGTATATATATATATATGTATATATAATCTTTTTGTTAAATCAATTATCTGTTTGTAAAAATATGGTTGTAAGATTATTGTGTATGTGAGCAAAATGAATATGAAATATGTATATTATATATTGTAAAATAATTTTAACGACTTTAATTTAATGCATGTGTTAATTTAATTATTTTCAGAAGAAAACAATATTTTATACATTGCAATAATTCTCATATTTTATCTAATTGAACAAATCCTCTTCAATGCATATAAATAATAAGAAATGTGATATATTATATAAATTATTATCATTATGTATTATTATTATTTCCTGATATTTAAAGTATAAAAATATATGCATTCTTTTAAATACTAAATATTAAAAATAAACATTGATCTCTTCAATAGGATTATTAAATAGGATTATATTTACATACATATTTTTAAGTAATTCAATTTAGGTACACAAAAACATGCATATCTGTAAATCCTGCAATATTAAATGTGAAATACTATATTTTTTGTTTCAATAAATTAAAATATTTTTCGGCATATACTTACTTAGAAATCATGCTTTTCAAATTCATTACACTATCGTCTTGCTTTTGAAAATTCGGAATTACGATATAATTTACTGTTTGAGATTGCAAGTGCTTCCATTCGTTTCTCAAGTATAACGTAGTATTTCTAACAATTGTCAGTGCAAATTGCAGGGAAGTTATTGATTCTTTTCTGCACCACATGTTGACACTATCGTATTTATCAATAAAATTGGGAACGAAATTAGTTACAAAAATTGTTATTTTATAAGAAGATTTTGCAAAAATGCTATTGTTGAAATGTGTCCATTGCATGTTATCTTTATTTTTAACCACTGTTTGTATCAGCATGTTTGACAAAACTCTATATTCTTGAGAATGTTGTACAGAAATATTGAACGTGGACTCTGATAACGGCCAACATGGAAAGATTCGTCGAGCCCATGCTGGCTGGAAATATGTTGCGGACAACCATCTAAAGCATTTAAATGATTAGTATTAAATAACGAAAAATAACAAAAATTTTGACGAAAAAATATTCAAAAAATAATACTAAAAAAATTTTCTATTATAATAGCATATGTAGAAGTATAAAATGTAAAGGCTGAAAAATGTACGTTTGCACAGATGTGCAATTTCTCTTGGAATATAATAATATTTAAAAAATAAATTTAGTTCGCATATTTTTTTATTATATTATTATTATTATTATATATGTTTTAACTACATTTTTATGTACATAACTATATTTTTGTAATGTATAAAGAAACATTGGAAGTTATATGAATAATATAAAAAAATATTTTTATAATATCAGAGCAAAGTTTAGAATATGCAACAAATGCAATAGTATTATCTTTTAATATTCAAAATTCTTATTTGATTAATATGTCTCTAAATCTCTAATTTTTTATATTTAAAAATTTTACAATAAAACATATAATTAAATGATATTATATGAAAAAAGTATACAATTACATGGAAGTAAGTGTAATTATATCTATTTTGATAACTTGTATATGTGAAAATTATATGTTTAAATAGTGTTTTATTAATGCCTATTTCTACCAACGTCGTTTAATTTTAATCTTAGCTTAACTCACTCTTCGTTTTCTTTTGTTCTTTTAGAACTGTTCCTTTAGAAAAAGACAAAGAATGAGTTAAGCTAAGATTAAAGTTGAGCGACATTGATAGAAACTGCCATAAGTCTTATATAGTTAAAATTAATCCGCACATCTCATAACAATTATTAGTTAATTAAAGTTAATAATGAATGATGCTTATATATTATAACGATACATATTTAATAATTTATGTATTTTAATAATTACTCACATTGCATTATCATTTATATCGTCAAATTTCTGAAAGCCTCCTTTAATAGATATAGCACCGCTATATTTTAAATTTAGAATGTAATGTCCTGGTGATAATGCATTATAAAAATAAAGCTTGACAGTATTATTTTCATAATCATATATATGACTAAATATTTTATGTGTACGAGTTTTGTTCTGATCAGGCAGGTATCGAGTATAGTTAGTCAATGTTGCCGTTATTAAACCCAATTCTTCTGAAAGCATGATTATTTGTTGCATAGTTTTAAGAATTTGGATATTAATATCGCATTCACCGAAGAAAATATTTTCTTCGCTACGTAGTTTAATCTTGATATTATAATGCTGCGGTTTTATGTTGTATAATATGTCGTCTGGATTTTTGTCGACAGAATAAACCGTCACGATAATGAATGTGAATAGACCATTTAATAACAATATTGAACGTGCCATGTCAATTGTTGCTTCATCTATCTGTAAAAAATTTTATTTGTAAAAAGATATAAATAAAAAGAACATAGTGTAACGACATTGAATTTTTTTCACTATGAAAGAAGAAACAATTTAGCAAAAAATTTTTCTTATAGTGAAAAAATGTGTATCATAATAAGTATCATTTGAATCAGAAATCACCTTTTATTATATTGTCCCTATATAAATTAAACTTTTTTAATAAAAAATTATTTTATTATAGATAAAATAAAAAGTTTTAAGATGCTTAAATTGGAAGATAATGTAAGTTTAAATTAAATTAATAATTAATTATCAATTTAAATGTAATAGAACGTTTCAGTTAAAGAAAGAAAACATAGGACAGAAAAACTTATTGTATCTTATATTCCTCACAATCGTTCTAAATTCGTTATTGATACACCTTGAAAGTCACATATTATGTACTTGGTTTATTGCTCCTTTTGATCTTTTATTTTTATGGCTCGATATAGTTATATTTATTTATTTTGTTGTACACATGCCTTCAAATCACGGCCGTTATTTATATAATAAAATTTATTTCATTTATCTAATTTATCTTATGAATATATATGAGTATATATTGTGTGTGTGTGAATCAAATTGAAAGTAAAATTTATGTTTGTTGAATACATTATGGCTGCGTTCCGTTTCACGCATATGCGCGCATTTATTTATAGTATGCGTAACGTATACTATAGATAAATGCGCGCATATGCGTGAAACGGAACGCAGCCTATAATGTTTGTTCGTTATTATTATTACACACTTTATATTTGCCTTAATATAATTAGAAAAGCTATTGATTATAGACATTTATCATGAAATGTATAGAACAAAACGAATGTAGATTACTGAATATTTCTACGTATACATATAACACATTGTACATACGACACAATTCTTAACGTATACAAATTACACATGTGTAATATATATACGTACACACACACACACACACACACACACACACACACACACACACACACACACACACATCTTCCTTAATATTATAATATTAATATTTTTAATATTATTAAATCGCTTTGCTTGAGTTTTAAGTTTCTGGAGTTAAAATAATTTTTACATAATGAAGTATGATACATTTTGAAATTTATCTATATTAAAATAGATTGAGATCATTACATTAATAATATAGAGATCATTAGATTAATCATATTAATAATAAAGATGATTATGAAAGAGAATGTTAAGGAAATGAAATTATATCCGTTATGCTTGTACTTCGATATTATTTCAATTTGATTTCAATGATTTACTTTCGTGTGATGCATTTTTGAAAAGAGATATATGTGTTCTAATAATAATGACTCACTTGTTGAAGCTTATTAAGGTGTTATCCTTGTAAGAATTAATGCAAATCGTTGCAATTAACTTATTGGTACTTCACAAATCGTTAATATAGAAAATAGATTTACGTGTATCTTATTATCTCGAAAGGCCGTTCGAAACTAACCCAGATAGCACAGAAGAGTCACAAGATATTTGAAAAGTGTTTAAAAGACGATACACATAGCTGACCTTATTATAAATAAATAGCCGCATATAAACGTCTTTCTTAGTTAAAACATCTTATCATGAAGTCAATAATCGCAACTATTAATAAATGTCTACCACTTTAAAGTTTAAAATAATTTTTATTTCAAATTTTTCAAGAATTTAAAAAAATATATATTTATTGATAATATATATAACGTAATTTTATTTCTTAAAAATTAATCGCTCTTTTCGCTATGCGCACGCTATTTAATTCATTTTATTATGTGATATAATCTGAGAAAAAGTACATATATGATTAATATATAATTAACTAATATAATTATATAAAATTATATTTAAATATACATATAATTATGTATGGAACTTAGATACACGTTATATGTAATAGTGCAATTTTATTGTTTCTTTTTATGTTATTAATTATATTAAATTATACTACATATTCTATGTATAATTACATACATAATTTTATATTTGATTATATATAGGCATCTTTTTATTTTTTCTTCAAACTTAAAATTTAAAAAAAATATAAAATTATTCTCTACATTTCTTTAAAAAATTTCAACGTCTTTTATTAATAAAACATCACGATTATGTAATTCTTAATAATTAATTATATAATAATTATAAAATAATTAATAATAATATATATATATAACATCCCACACAGCACATTATACTAAAAGATAACGAAAAGATGTCTTTTTTAAGTTATCTTTTCGACAAAACGAAAAGATGTCTATAAAGACATCTTTTCGCTTTGTCGAAAAAGATGACATAAAAAAGATATAATAGTATGTGGCACGTGTTTCTTCGCTTGCCGCTACGCGGCGAGCCACTCTTAACTTATCTCGTATTTAATATTTATCACGAAATGTATATAAAGAATTAGTAATTAATATAAAATCTGAAGCATATTTTTGCCTTTTACGAGCAGTAATGCCAGAAAGAGGATACTGCTCGCACGCATCAATCAGAGAGAGCCACATACATGCGCTACGGAGAATCATTGTATGCGTGTGAGCCGCATCCTTTTCCTGACATTACTGTTTATCAGTTTAATTTCTGAAAAATTGAATTTAAAATAATTTATTTAATAATCTGAATTCCTTGTTGGGATTCAGAATATTAAATAGATTATTAGAAATTAGGAGGATAAATGGGAGAAATAGCATTTATTGCGTGTATTGAAGTATTCCTACTACCGAGTGTCGATAATCTATATAGAATGAATCAAGTCATCTTTTAGTTATCATATGGACAAGACTAAAAAGTCACTGAATTCGGGTCATGAGACGACTTTTAGCTATCTTTCCGTCGACTTAACGATGTCAGTAAAAGATGTCTATAACAAAAAAGTGTCCAGTTTAGGTAGTACTTTTAGACGACTTGGTGCTGTGTGGGAACGTAAATTTAATAAATAAATTTGAAAAAATATAGTAAAACATATAATAAACAAATATAATAAAATATACTTATAATGACAAATATTTTTGATCTTTACATGTAATAAATTATAATAAATGTTCAATATAACCACCATCTTCTTCTAAACATAAAGCAATTCTGTGCATGAAATTTTCTTTCACGCGACTTATCATGAGAGAAGTGATCTCCGCACATGCGTTACGAATTCTTAAGAATTTCTACATTTTCCGGCAGGGTGTGATATATTTTATTTTTTAAGATTTAAAATACTTATATAATTTAATATTCCGCTCGTGTATATTTTATAATATATAAAATATTTCGACGAATTATCAATAACATAATGTTCGACTTTTACAACGTAAACAATAGCGTGCTATTGTTTGTATGTTATGGTTTTGCTATCATTTGCTCGGTGACATTCGAGCAGTAAAATAATGATGCGAAATATATATATATATATGCTTTGTATGTTAATTAATTGTTTAATAAATAATCGTTTAATTAATCTATAAATTGAAAAACTTTTACAATTTAATATTTTCATGTATATGTTATAGTACGTAAAATATTTCGGCAACGAATTATCAATAACACGGTATTCGACTTTGGCAATATAAACAATAGTGTGCTATTATTAATATGTTACGGCTTTGTTATCATTCGCACGGTGACACTCGAGCAATAAAGTAGTGGTGCGAAACGCTTCGCATATTGTCGAATTTTTTTCTAAACACGATTACGATTAATATCGAAACATAATTTGATATAATTATTAATAATTAGAAATTAATTAACTTATGATAAACGACGAACGATAACTTATGATAAAATTGTATCGCAACGATAAATCCTTATCGAATCGCAATCATTAATTATTGCGAATAAAAATTGAAACGGGGATACATAAAAGGGGATAAAAGAATTAATTTTGTTATGATCTTTCGATTATTAATGTTTATTATAATAATTTCTCTAACGATACTTATTAAAATTAAATAAATTTCGATCAATTTTAAATTTTCTTAATCGGCAATCACTCATAGAATATTTCAACGACGAATTATAACAATAACATAGTATAAGTCGGCCTTGGCGATATAAACAGTATCGCGATAATGTTTATGATACGATCATTCGCACAGTATCCTTGAACAATAAAGTAGTGACGTTTCATATATTATCAAATTCTTCCTTTCCATAGTCAACCTTGGCGATATAAACAGTACCGCGGTAATGTTTCTGACTTACGATCATTCGCTCAGTGGCTCTCGAGCAGTGAGGTAGTGATGTGAGACGTTCCATATATTATCAAATTCTTTCTCTAACGACAATTGCAAGTGCAACGAGAAACTTTTCGTGAGTGAGTGTAAGTGCAACGAGGAGTTCAATCGAGTGTAACGAGGATTGAAGTGCCACGAGGAAAAAGCGAAGAAAGCAAAAGAAAAAAGGAGATCTTGGAAATGGATGGATCAATAAGATATGATGTAAGTCATTAATATTTTAATTATTTATTACATTAATTATTTATTATATTGTTGCGTCCCCGCGTCCCATCCCCTTGGATGTATTCGTCACCCGTTGAATTCTTTCGGCGGGAAGTACGTCGACGGAACAAGATTGTTTCCGCGCGCGTTGTCAAGATGTTATAAACAACGACTGTCAGAGAGTCTGAGCCCAGCTGTCAAACTGTGCGGACGCGCGTCTATCTCTGATCCGTTTTACGATTATTCTGAATTTTTCTGAAGCGTGTGTCGATCGATTGTGTCACACGCGTTCGATATATATCGTTTCGCGGACGCAACAATGTATAAATTATTTATCAATAGTATATATTGTTGTATAACAACGACGGTCAGCTGAGTCGAAGGATAGCTGTCAAGCTATTCTTCCGGACGCGTTTTACATTACGGGTCGTTAACGCGAGATTTCCCCTGTTATTATTTGTTGTTTGTGTATTCTGTGTTTCTAATTAAAATTCTTAATTTCCGTTAAGAGTGTCTTGTTATTTTACGCGGTACGCGAGTGCCCGCGCGCACTGTGTTGAACGCGCTTCGATATCTCGAAGTCGCCGCCGCGGATGTAACAATATATTGAAAATTTATATATTTCTCGTTTGGTTTTATTTCTTTAATTGTGATTCAATAGTGATTTTAAATTGTAATATAGAAAAAATAGAAAAAAATAGAAATTTTTTTATTTATCATATTTTTAAAAGTTTACATCTACGAAATATAAATTATTTTGTAATATGCAATTTATAACATTAAAATATATCTATTTAAAAGTAAAAATGTAAAAATTAATTGCGCGCAATAATTAGTTTTAAAATCAATTATTTTGAACATTGCTTTATATAATAGATTTTCTCTTATCTTTTATATTTTTATTTATCGTTTATATTTGCGAATTAAAATTTATATAGTATGTTACAAAATAAATTATATATTATATTATATATAAAATTATATATAATATAACCCTCCCATGGGGTACACCTTGTCGCGGTGGGAGGGCTTAGTACTTGGATGGTGCCTTGAGGTTTATCTTAAATTTTTCTATTTATGATAAATCTTAAGGAGCCTGAAGAGGAAGCCAAGTACCCTTTCGCGTCGTCGGTGCCGTCAACGTGCCGCGGACGGCAAGCGCTTCGTTACCGCGTTTTCGCGTTGTAGTATTCTCGCGTCGTCGCGTTTTCGCGAAACTTTTGGACTTTTTCATATAAAATCCCAATTTCATTTATTGTCACGAGTCTCTACTTCAGATGCCAATTAACTGGGATGTTTCACCGAGTTTGCACACGTTGCTATGCAACGTACACTCGCGCCTTGTGCATCGCGGCACTTGGTGATGCCGGCCGCGCAGAACGTATGTCCAGTACAAAATGTACATGGGCGCGCGGGTTCGAGCTTCGCGCTCGATCGGCTTAGTGATGGTCACGCTCTACTTCGTCAAGTGATTCGGCCCGAATTGTCTAGGACTCGATCGATTGTTCGGAATGGTCGTTAATGGGTCCCTTCTCTTTGCTCGTCTACAGCCACACGCCCAGCGTGTGTTAACCCTGTCGAGGAGTCGAGTGGATTCCCCTAGGCACGATTTTCGCTCGGTAAAAGGGGTTGCCTCCCCATTTTCTAAATTGCTGAATGTTAGCATTTAAAAAATGTGGGTATCCTCTTCTTTTACCGTCTACTAGCCTTGTGTACTGCGCTAGTGATATAGCATCCGTGCGGGTCACCTGAAATCGTGCTTAGCGGGTCCAGGTTCGATATGAGATAGGATAATTATGCGCGAAAAAGAGCTGGTGAACTTCATTTTCCTCTATTTCCGTCAATCGTTTCGTCTTCTTTCCGGTTTGGGCCTAGTCCTTGCTCGTTGTATCGTTGCATTCCCGACCGGTTGGCTCGAAGCTGATTCTCAAAAGTGAAATGGGATTTTCGCTCGTACCGAAACCGGGTGCCGTTAAAAGTATATACATATTAAGTATATACACGCGCGATCAAATATACAATTTTTAATCGCATCGAAATAGTGCGGACATCGTTAAGTATCGCGCGTAAAATAGCGGAAATAGCGATATAAAAATATCGCTCGTGAGTGCGGGAGTGTCGTTGAAAGTATCGCGCGTTAACAACATCAGAGAAGGAGGAGGTCTGGGAGAGACATCAGGCACCGGTAAAGCAACTCTATGGTAAATAAATTATATTACTTATATATAATTATTTATTAATTTCTACGCGAGATTTAAATTAAGTAATTAATCGCGTAATTTAACTTTTTATTTACATGACTTAAACAAGAAAAAAAATGCGAGAAATTTTTACATGAAAACTGTAATCTAAAAGTTTTTACTTTTGAATAGCTTTTAATAGTATTATTAAATCATTAAACTTATTAAAAAGAATTATAATTTATTAATAGAATTATAATTATAAACTTCTTAATAGAAATATTAAATTATTAGTTAATAGTAGAATCTTTTTCAAAATTTATAGAATTGTTTATCTGCTTATTGTTATATGCGTTGGATATAAAATTAAATACATATAATAATAATTTTTTGAAATGTTAATTTTTTGACCGTAACTACAATTGGAATCTTCTTTGTATGTTACAGATCAATGAACTATTGTAAGAGGAGGAGGAGGCCTGGGAGAGGCATCTTGCATCGGCGAAGCAACTTGATGGTGAATATTTATTATTTGTATATCGATTGTTATAAATCGCACAATAAAATATTTGTATATCGATTGTTATAAATCGCACAATAATAGTAGAATCTTTTTCAAAATTTATAAAATTGTTTATCTGCTTATTGTTATATGCGTTGGATATAAAATTAAATACATATAATAATAATTTTTTGAAATGTTAATTTTTTGACCGTAACTACAATTGGAATCTTCTTTGTATGTTACAGATCAATGAACTATTGTGAGAGGAGGAGGAGGCCTGGGAGAGGCATCTTGCATCGGCGAAGCAACTTGATGGTGAATATTTATTATTTGTATATCGATTGTTATAAATCGCACAATAAAATATTTGTATATCGATTGTTATAAATCGCACAATAATAGTAGAATCTTTTTCAACATTTATAAAATTGTTTATCTGCTTATTGTTATATGCGTTGGATATAAAATTAAATACATATAATAATAATTTTTTGAAATGTTAATTTTTTGACCGTAACTACAATTGGAATCTTCTTTGTATGTTACAGATCAATGAACTATTGTGAGAGGAGGAGGAGGCCTGGGAGAGGCATCTTGCATCGGCGAAGCAACTTGATGGTGAATATTTATTATTTGTATATCGATTGTTATAAATCGCACAATAATTCGTTCTTATAATGTAAAGGAATTAAAGAAAAAATTAAAGAGAAAGATTTTTATAAAAATCATATTAAAAATTTCTATTTAAAAAATAATTTCAAACTTTATAAATTCTTTCCATACGTGTTTATATCTGCTTATTATTTTACACACCGGATATGAAATTCCGCACAATAATAATTTTTTGAAATATTGATTGTATTTTGAGCTGTGTTATAAATGAATTTTATATTTGCATGTTACAGACGTAGTTTCAATAACGACAACATAGTTTTGATAAAGACAACTCCGTAACTTCAATAACAACCCTGTAACTTCGATAACGACAACTCCGTTATTGCACATCAATGGCCCGGTGAGTGACAAAAACTTTTATTTAATTTTAATGTAACGGATCCATAGAGATTGCAGATGTAGATTGTAGATAAATCCGTTGCCTTAAAATGGATGAGCTAGGATAGTTTAAATTAAATAATTTTTAATAGATTCGTTCGAAATGTAATGCATCACGAAAATATATTGCAGTATTTTAACTATAAAGAAAGAAAATCGAGAAAAGATTATTTTTGTATAAATTTTACCTAATTTATTGAAAAGAACACTAAAAATTTTATCAATTACATCTGATGCTAATTTATTTTTATAACGCGCATTTATCTTATTCACTTATCTTATTTCTAATATCTTATAGCTTATCCATTATAGAATTTGTTGTAGATATTGTTTTTAAGCTTAATATAAAGCCAAATAAATCATTAATGAAATAACTTGTAATATGATAAATGTAATATGATTAATGTTATACACATATTAATTTTATATTTTATTATAAATTGTGTATTACTATAAAAATTTATTATTTATATATATTATTATAATATCAATCAATCTTTATTGGTAATCTGGACAGAGGTTTTTATATTATCAGAATTTTATATATTATACTAGGCTGCTAACAACTAAAGTCAGGATAACCATTTACAATTGGGCAGGATACATATACAGATTAGATTAATATATACATATTATTTCATTTCGCCGGCATTTATTAAAATAAATATAAACTGCAACGAGATAAAAATAAATATAAGCAGTTATAAAATATTAAAATATAGTATTAAAATAAATATACAAGCAATAATTATATAAATTACAATTGCATCTTTCGAGAGTGACAGTGTTATGTTAAATTCTGTGATACCCGGAATAAATTCTGCCCAATTATAAACGGTTGCTCTTGTTTTATATTTTACCATATGAAATATGGCCGTGTTAGCACTCTAATACAATATATAGAAATTTGTAATTTGGCTTTATTTCAGTTTAAAAAATGAAATTGAATTTATTTTTAAAAATGCTTTAAAAATAAAATCTAAATTATTTAAATTATTTTTTTCAGGAATATTAAGAAAATTGTACATAATTATTAGTGTTTAAAAAATATCATGAATACATTCTTATGCAAATTACACGAAAAGTTATCCAAAGTATACGTATAATAATTATATAATAATAATTTATTAAATTAACATATTTAATTCTATATATTTATTGAAATAATCATAAAAGAGTAACTGTTTGTATTTCCATATCAAAGAGTCATTAATAAATTCGGAAAATTTTTATATATAAATTTTAGATATATATGTATAATTTTATATATTTTAAATTTCATAAATATTTGATTAGAAACTTTACAAATATTGCTAATTTTCGTGTCGGTATTAAATATAAAAAATGTAAAAATGTAAAAATACGATGTTAAATTAATGATTAAATACAAGCTTCACAAAATTTGACGAACGTCTTCGTTATAGAATCGCGGCTCAATTATAAATTTAATGATACACTTTTCGTTAGATTTATCTATTTATGAATTCCATATCGCGCGGAACTGAATATTCATTAAATAAATTATGATAGCGAAAATACCGTGCTCTTTCCGCGTTCTTTTCGCGTTTTTAGACGAGATTGCCGTTTTAATAAAGGATCTTATTGCCGTCCCTCTCAAATAATATTCTTAAATATTGCTAATTAAAAATAAAAAAATATCGAATAAGAGTATAAAGAGTCGATGTTAAGTTAGCGATTAAGTATTAGCATCACAAAATTTAACGATCGCCTTCAATATTATAGAATCGCACGTTAATTATTATGAATTTAATAATTTATTTTTTCAGTTATTATATTGGTACACTTACGAATTTCGTGCCGGAAAATATTCATTAATAAATTAATAAATTACGGTTGCGAAAACACCGTGTTTTTCCTTCGTTCTTTTCGCGTTCTTAGACGAAATTGCCATTTTAATAAAGGATCTTATCGCTGTCCCTTTCGTGAAATAATATTCCTGAATATTGCGCTAATTAAATAAAAGAAATATGGAATAAGAGTGTGAAGATTCGATGTTAAGTCAACGATTAAATATTAGCTTCATAAAATTAAACGATCACCTTCGATATTATAGAATCGCGAGTTAATTATTATGAATTTAATAATTTGTTTCTTCGGTTATATTTGTGTATTTACGAATTTCGTATCGGAAAATATTTATAAATAAATTAATAAATTACGGTTGCGAAAACACCGTGTTTTTCCCTCGTTCTTTTCGCGTTCTTAGACGAGATTGTCGTTGTAATATAAGAGTCTTATCGTTGTTTTTTTCGTTAGGTAAACGTTAATGAAAGTTGCGTGACTCGTACCGCCGAGGAGTCGAAACGATTTTCATCATGGAGAATTATTTCTTATCGGTTTTTGTAAGATCCATTCGCGACGTCTAGTTCGGTGCCTCGTTGAAAATTGGGAATTTTTATTGTAAGATTGGAACTAATCCCAGGTTTTCCTGACAATTTCCGACAGCAATGATTTCGGTAGTCATTCAACGACGAACGCCATACGCTTCTTTAAAGTCGAATTAATTTAAATAATATATATTTAGATGTGAGAGAAAATGCATCTATTTTTTTCTTCTCGTTAAAAATGTTCTGTCATTATTAGGATTGGTATTATTATTGTCTAATGCCAGAAAGATTTAATAGTAGATTAAATATGGATATAGCGTTGTGTATAAATTTTTATTTTTTAAGTAATTTCATATTGTAATAGTTTTTATTAATTGTTTGATAAAAATGATTACGAACGAATATATTTTATTATTAATTATTAATTATTTCTAGGTACTGGGGATATTAATATTAGTTTTTAGTTTCTTTTAAGAAACTATTTGCAGGTATTGGACATCCATCGCCATTTTAGAATATTAGTTTTTAGATATATACCATTTTATATATATGTATAATAAAATACATGCACAAATTAACGTATCCAAAATATTTTTATAATTTTTATTAATATTATATATTATATGTACGCGAAATTATACATGAATGTTACATAAAATGTGCGAATACTTAAAAATTTTGAGACGAATCGAATGGGTACCCTTATATCAGCAAGATATTGATTAAAAGAAAAAAAATTATTAATTTAAACATTATAAGAATAAGAATTTAGAAAATTAATCTAGAATTAATTATATATTTAAAATTATTTTATTTATTTTATTTTGCACACTATTCGAATTGAAATTTTTTAAATCTTGCTGTTATCGGGTTCGATTCGTCTCGCGCGCGCAAACGGTACCCCAAAATTATTGTGTTCGCACATTTAACACAAACTTCAATGGTGCATGGATTTTATTATTTATAAATATAATCGTTCGTAATCACATTTCTATAAAAAAAATCGTTATATCCATTTAATTTTCAATAAAGAAATATATTTCTTAATAATGAAAGAACATGTTTTCTGACGTGCATATCAATTTCGTGAATAGAAGATAATGACGAGGGAATTGTCGTTGATTTATTACTGAAATCATTGCTATTGGGAATAGTCCGGAAGATCCGGGATTCGTTCCCTCCTACAGTGAAGTTCCCGACGTTCAATGGATCACTTAACTTTTCTTCGCAGATTGATCTTGCGAAATCTGATGAGAAACAAGATGTTAATCGTTCTCCATTTTTAAGATCGCTCCTCTTTTATTGGATATTACCGGTATGTCATTCGCGTATCAAATGACGTCGAATTATATTATAAGAATTATGCGCAATCGTATATTTTGAATATTATAGATTTATTTATTCGTGTCTATTGAGGGCGCTTCGATTATCATATTATAAAAATTAATACATGTCGCAATCGGATATTCCGAATATTATCGATTTATTTTATTCGTCGCGTTTTCTCGTAAATTCAAATCGCGATTTATCTTATAAAGA
Source organism: Camponotus vicinus (assembly GCF_025532165.1). Lineage (NCBI taxonomy): Eukaryota > Metazoa > Arthropoda > Insecta > Hymenoptera > Formicidae > Camponotus > Camponotus vicinus. Next base: position 4,436,758 of record NW_028141981.1, on the reverse strand, counting down.
TTCGCAAATGACTCGGATAGTGAGAACTATATTGGCAAACATTATAGACATCAAATTGTCTGTCGAAATATCTTCGCATTTATGATAATAATTATATCGCGCGCGATAATAATGTCTATCGAGAAGCGCTTCGGTTATTATATTATAAAAATTAATATAGATATCGCGCAATCGGATATTCCGAATATTACCGATTTATTTATTTGTCGCGTTTTCTCGGTAATTTTAAATCGTGATTTATCTTATAATTTAATCGTTGACTTATACATTGAACCTTTGTTTATCCTTCCACGTCTTTGAATATTGTTTTTAATAGTCCGCGCAAAAGGCGCTAGTAGTGCGAATATTTTTTGCTACTATTTAAAAGACGATCGATAATTTTCTTAATGAATGTTTTAATCGCGATTATTTACAAATTGTGTGATAATTTGAGTGATAATAATATATCGCGCACGCGTCTTGATGATTTCGATTATCATATTATAAAAATTTTCCATTTTATCTTATTTAACTAATCATACGCGAGATAGGATATGTATCTTATTTGACGGCGTTCATATAAAATTGCGTGTTAATCGCAAATAAATCGGATAGTGAATTTTATATTCGCAAATATTACAGACCTCGAATGTCTGTCGATATATATCTTCGCACTTATATGTGACAGCATAATTATATTGCGCGCGTATCTATTGAGGGCTTCGCGATTATTATATTATAAAAATTATACGTATCGAATATTCCGTGTATTATCAATTTATTTATTCGTCGCGTTTTCTCACGAATTTTAAATCACGATTTATCTAACTTAATCGCTGACTTACATCGAAACTTTGTCTATCTTTCCACGTGTTTGAATATTGTCTTTTATAGTCTGCGCTAGTAGTGCAAATATTTTTTTTCTACTATTTAAATAGACGATAATTTTATTAATGATTAATCGCGACTATTTAAATTATTATATAAATCTTATTAAACTCTACTAATACATCGACAATTAGAGGTATAGTTAGATAGTTAAATTATTAGAGAGGGACTTTGATAAAATCATTCGTTCCGTTATTCTCTATTAAGCGTGACGAACAACGCGATTTTTTAATTATATGTTAATTATATTCAAAATTGTAAAGTCTTAAGATTCATTTTATTTCATTTAACTAATCATGCGCGAGATGCAACATGTATTTTCAATATGTATTTTTTCAATCGCGACATTTATATAAAATAGCGTATTAATCGCAAATAAATCGCAAATAAATTCGCGAATATTACAGACCTTAAATGTCTGTCGAAATATCTTCGCACTTGTGTGTGATAGTAATTATATCGCGCGTGTCTATAGCGGCACCGATTATATTATAAAAATTATACATATCGCAATCGAATATTCCGAATATTGTCGATTTATTTATTTGTCGCGTCTTCTCGCGAATTGTAAATCGTGATTTATCTTCTAAAAATTCGCAAATAAATCAGACAATAAATTCTATATTAGCAAATATTATAGATCTCGAAATATCTTCGTATTTGTTTGATAATAATTTCGTCGCGCGCTGTCTATCGACGGTTTCAATTTTCATATTATACCAAAATTATGCGTATCGTAATCGAATATTCCTAATATTATCGATTTATTTATTCGTTATTTTTTCTCGCAAATTTTAAATCGTCATTTATCTTGTATTTAAATCACTGATTTATAATCGACGCTTGCTCTATCTTTTCGCGTTTTGAATATTGATAACCTACATAAAATGCGCCAGTAATGCAAATACTTTTCTCTACAATCAAAAAAACGATCAATAATTTTATTAATGACTCTTTTGATCACGATTATTTACGTTTAAACGTTATTTATATAAAACTAATTTCTATTCTTAAATTTTATTATTGTATGTCAATTATTAATAATAAATATCGCGTAATTCATCATTGCTAATCAGTCTTGTTTGGACTATGTAGAAATTTTTAATAAATTTTATATTATTCATATATTTTGGATACTTTCGTGTAATTCTTTGTAATAAATTAAAATTATTTTTAAAAAATTAAATTGAATTTAGTTTTTAAAAAGTTTTAAAAATGAAATTTAAATTATCAAAATTATTTTCAAGAAGATTCAACAAATTGTATAATTATAAATGTTCAAGATATATTTTAAAAATTAAAAATATATCATATATATGTGTAAATTAATATATAGCTATAATATTAAGTCCAAATAGTGATGCTATTAATATCAAATTATTTATGTTATTAAACATTTGAATAAATCGAGTACATATATTTGATATTGATAACATCATAAATTGTATTTTGTAAATTGTAAATAGTTATAATTGTATATTAATTATAATCCAATATTGATATTTTTAATTATTGACATAGTTTTGTATAAAATACAATTATAACTATAATGATATTACATAAAATTGTATTTACGATTTTAAATTACGTGAATACATTCTTATGTAAATTACACGAAAAATAATTGAAAGTATACGTATAACGATTATATAATATTAATGTAAAAATTCGATACTAAATTAATGATCGAATATAAGCTTTACAAAATTTGACGAACGCCTTCGTTATAGAATCGCGATTCAATTATTATAAATTTAATGATATGCTTTTCGTTAGATTTATCTATTTATGAATTTCATGTCACGCGGAACTGAATACTCGTATTCGTAAAATAAATTAATAAATTATGATTGCGAAATTCCGTGCTCTTTCCGCGTTCTTTTCGCGTAATTATACAAGATTATCGTTTTAACAAAAGAATTTTATCCCTGTCCCTCTCGTCAGATAATATTCCTAAATATTGCTATTTAAATATAAAGAAATATCGAATAAGAGAGTGAAGATTCGATGTGATAAGTCAACGATTAAATATTAGCTTCACAAAATTTATCGCGATAACCTTCGCTATTAAAGAATCGCGAATTAATTATTATGAATTTAATAATTTGTTTCTTCAGTTATATTTATATTTACGAATTTCGTATCGGAAAATATTCATAAATAAATTAATAAATTACGGTTGCGAAAACACGGTGTTTTTCCCGCGTTCTTTTCGCATTCTTAGACGAGATTGTCGTTGTTCCTTTCGTTAAATAAACGTTAATGAAAGTTGCGTGGCTCGTACCGCCGAGGAGTCGAAACGATTTTCATCATGGAGAATTTTTTCTCATCGGTTCTTGTGAGATCCATTCGCGACGTCTAATTCGGTGCCCTGTTGAAAATTGGGAATTTTTATTGTAAGATCCCACAATGGCTCTTATGTGGCACGTGCATTTAATGCGTTGAACGCATTGCGTCGTCGGTGCCGTCAACGTGTCGCGGACGGCGACGTCTCGTTACCGCGTTTTCGCGTTTAGCTTTCTCGCGTCATCGCGTTTTCGCGAAACTTTTGGACTTTTTCATATAAAATCCCAATTTCATTTATTGTCACGAGTCTCTACTTCCGATGCCAATTAACTGGGATGTTTCACCGAGTTTGCACACGTTGCTATGCAACGTACACTCGCGCCTTGTGCATCGCGGCACTTGGTGATGCCGGCCGCGCAGAACGTATGTCCAGTACAAAATGTACATGGGCGCGCGGGTTCGAGCTTCGCGCTCGATCGGCTTAGTGATGGTCACGCTCTACTTCGTCAAGTGATTCGGCCCGAATTGTCTAGGACTCGATCGATTGTTCGGAATGGTCGTTAATGGGTCCCTTCTCTTTGCTCGTCTACAGCCACACGCCCAGCGTGTGTTAACCCTGTCGAGGAGTCGAGTGGATTCCCCTAGGCACGATTTTCGCTCGGTAAAAGGGGTTGCCTCCCCATTTTCTAAATTGCTGAATGTTAGCATTTAAAAAATGTGGGTATCCTCTTCTTTTACCGTCTACTAGCCTTGTGTACTGCGCTAGTGATATAGCATCCGTGCGGGTCACCTGAAATCGTGCTTAGCGGGTCCAGGTTCGATATGAGATAGGATAATTATGCGCGAAAAAGAGCTGGTGAACTTCATTTTCCTCTATTTCCGTCAATCGTTTCGTCTTCTTTCCGGTTTGGGCCTAGTCCTTGCTCGTTGTATCGTTGCATTCCCGACCGGTTGGCTCGAAGCTGATTTTAGTAAGTGAAATGGGATTTTCGCTCGTACCGAAACCGGGAATGCTGTCCAAAGTATATACATATTAAGTATATACATCGCGCGATCAAATATAAAAATTATATGTATCGTGAACAAATATTCCGCATATTATCGACTTATTTATTCGTCGCGTTTTCTCGTGATTTCAAATCATGATTTATCTTATAAAGATTCGCAAATGACTCGGACAGTGAGTACTATATTCGTAAACATTACAGACATCAAATTGTCTGTCGAAATATCTTCGCATTTATGTGATAATAATTATATCGCGCGCGATAATAATGTCTATTGAGGGCGCTTTGATTATTATATTATAAAAGATATACATATCGCAATCGGATATTCCGAATACTATCGATTTATTTAGTCGTCGCGTTTTCTCGAGAATTTTAAATCGCGATTTATCTTATAACTTAATATTATCTTAATTTAATCGTTGACTTGTACGTCGAAGCTTTGTCTATCTTTCCACGTGTTTGAATATTGTCTTTTATAGTCTGCGCTAATAGTGCAAATATTTTTCTTTACTATTTAAAAAGACGATAATTTTATTAATGATTAATCGCGATTGTTTAAATCATTATTTAAATCTTATTAAACTCTACTAATACATCGACAGTTAGAGATATAGTTAGATAGTTAAATTATTAGAGAGGGACTTTGATAAAATCATTCGTTCCGTTATTCCCTATTAAACGTGGCGAACAACGCGATTTTTTAATTATATGTTAATTACATTTAAAATATGTAAAGTCTTAAGATTCATTTTATTTCATTTAACTAATTATGCGCGAGATGCAATATTTATTTTCAACATGTATTTTTTCAATCGCGACATTTATATAAAATAGACATTTATATTAATCGCAAATAAATTCGCAAATATTACAGACCTTAAATGTCTGTTGAAATGTCTTCGCACTTGTGTGTGATAGTAATTATATCGCGCGTGTTTATTAGGGCTCCGATTATATTATAAAAATTATACATACCGCAATCAAATATTCCGAATATTGTCGATTTATTTATTTGTCGCGTCTTCTCGGAAATTGTAAATCGCGATATATCTTCTAAATATTCGCAAATATATCAGACAATAAATTCTATATCCGCAAATATTATAGATCTCAAATGTCTCGAAATATTTTCGCATTTGTTTGATAATAATTATGTCGCGCGCTGTCTGTTGGCGGTTTCGATTATCAATTACATAAATTATTCATTATTATTACAAAAATTATGCATATCGTAATCGAATATTCCTAATATTATCGATTTATTTATTCGTTATCGTATTTATCCGTTTTCTCACGAATTTTAAATCGTTATTGATCTTGTATTTTAATGTATTTTGACTTACATCGAAGCTTGATCTATCTTTTCGCGTTTTGAATAAAATTCTATTATGTCGATTAATAATAATAAATATCGCGTAATTCATCATCGCTAATCAGTCTTGTTTGTAGAACTTTTTAATAAATTTTATAGTATACGTATATTTTAAATACTTTCGTGTAATTCTTTGTAATAAATTAAAATTGTTTTTAAAAAATTAAATGTAATTTATTTTTAAAAATATTTTAAAAATGACATTTAAATTATCAGTTATTTTCAAAAAGATAAAACAAATTGCATAATTGTAAATGTTCAAAATATATTTTAACATGTTATATTTTATTTAAAAAATTAAAAATTATATATATAATTTACACATATATGTGATATATAATATTAAGTCCAAATGTTAATGCTGTCAATATCAAATTATTTATGTTATTAAACATTTGATAATAAAACGAATCCATTTATTTGATATTGATAACATCATAAATTCTATTTTGTAAGTTGTAATTTGTAAGTAGTAAATTGTGTTTTATAAATTGTAAATAGTTATAATTGTATATTAATTATAATTTAATATTGATATTTTTAATTATTGATATTTTTGATATTGATATTTAATATTGATATTTTTATTTTATTGAGATAATTGTGTATAAAATACAATTATAACTATAATTATATTATATAAAATTGTATTTAAGATTGTCAATTATATCAATGCATTCTTATGTAAATTACAGGAAAAATGGTCGAAAGTATACGTATAATGGTTATATAATAGTAATTTGTTAAATTAACATATTTGTTTCTATAGTACATATTTTTGAAATATTCATAAAAGAGTAACTATTTATATATTCATATCAAAGAATCATTAATAAATTCGGGAAATTTTTATATGAAATGTAAAAATTCGATGCTAAATTAATGATTAAATGTAAGCTTTATAAAATATGACGAACGTCTTCGTTATAGAATCGCGAGTCAATTATTATAAATTTAATGATATACTTTTCGTTAGATTTATCTATTTATGAATTCCATATTGCGCGGAACTGAATACTCGTCTTCGTAAAATAAATGAATAAATTATGATTACGAAAATACCGTGCATTTCCGCGTTCTTTTCGCGTTGTTTTCGCGTTCTTATACAAAATTATTGTTTTAACAAAAGAATTTTCCCTCTCGTTAGATAATATTCCTAAATATTGCTAATTATATATAAAGAAATATCGAATAAGTGAAGATTCGATGTTATAAGTCAACGATTAAATATTAGCTTCACAGAATTTAACGATCACCTTCGATATTATAAAATCGCGAGTTAATTATTATGAATTTAATAATTTGTTTCTTCGGTTATATTTGTGTATTTACGAATTTCGTATCGGAAAATATTTATAAATAAATTAATAAATTACGGTTGCGAAAACACCGTGCTTTTCCCTCGTTCTCTTCGCGTTCTTAGACGAGATTATCGTTTTAATAAAAGAGTAATCGTTGTTCTTTTCGTTAGGTAAACGTTAATGAAAGTTGCGTGACTCGTACCACCGAGGAGTCGAAACGATTTTCATCATGGAGAATTATTTCTTATCGGTTTTTGTAAGATCCATTCGCGACGTCTAGTTCGGTGCCCCGTTGAAAATTGGGAATTTTTATTGTAAGATTGGAACTAATCCCAGGTTTTCCTGGCAATTTCCGACAGCAATGATTTCGGTAGTCATTCAACGACGAACGCCATACGCTTCTTTAAAGTCGAATTAATTTAAATAATATATATTTAGATGTGAGAGAAAATGCATCTATTTTTTTCTTCTCGTTAAAAATGTTCTGTCATTATTAGGATTGGTATTATTATTGTCTAATGCCAGAAAGATTTAATAGTAGATTAAATATGGATATAGCGTTGTGTATAAATTTTTATTTTTCAAGTAATTTCATATTGTAATAGTTTTTATTAATTGTTTGATAAAAATGATTACGAACGAATATATTTTATTATTAATTATTAATTATTTCTAGGTACTGGGGATATTAATATTAGTTTTTAGATATATACCATTTTATATATATGTATAATAAAATACATGCACAAATTAACGTATCCAAAATATTTTTATAATTTTTATTAATATTATATATTATATATACGCGAAATTATACATGAATGTTACATAAAATGTGCGAATACTTAAAAATTTTGAGACGAATCGAATGGGTACCCTTATATCAGCAAGATATTGATTAAAAAAAAAAAAATTATTAATTTAAACATTATAAGAATAAGAAAATTTTAGAAAATTAATCTAGAATTAATTATATATTTAAAATTATTTGATTTATTTTATTTTGCACACTATTCGAATTGAAATTTTTTAAATCTTGCTGTTATCGGGTTCGATTCGTCTCGCGCGCGCAAACGGTACCCCAAAATTATTGTGTTCGCACATTTAACACAAACTCCAATGGTGCATGGATTTTATTATTTATAAATATAATCGTTCGTAATCACATTTCTATAAAAATTGCTATATCCATTTAATTTTTAATAAAGAAATATATTTCTTAATAATGGAAGAACATGTTTTCTGACGTGAATATCAATTTCGTGAATCGAAGATAATGACGAGGGAATTGTCGTTGATTTATTACTGAAATCATTGCTATTGGGAATAGTCCGGAAGATCCGAGATTCGTTCCCTCCTACAGTGAAGTTCCCGACGTTCAATGGATCACTTAACTTTTTTTCGCAGATTGATCTTGCGAAATCTGATGAGAAACAAGATGCTAATCGTTTTCCATTTTTAAGATCGCTCCTCTTTTTATCGCATATTACCGGTATATCACCCGCGTATTTGATAACTTCGATTATTATATTATAAAAATTATATGCAATTAAATATTTGAAATATTATCGATTTATTTATTCGTCGCGTTTTCTCGTGAATTCAAGTCGCGATTTATCTTATAAAGGATTCGCAAATGAATCGGACAGTGAGTACTATATTCGTAAACATTATAGACATCAAATTGTCTGTCGAAATATTTTCGCACTTATATGATATTAATTATATCGCGCGCGATAATAATGTCTATTGAGGGCGCTTCGATTATTATATTATAAAAGATATACATATCGCAATCGGATATTCCAGATATTATCGATTTAATTATTCGTCGGGAATTTTAAATCGCGATTTATTTTATAATTTAATATTTTATAATTTAATCGTTGACTTACATCGAATCTTTGTCTATCTTTCCACGTCTTTGAATATTGTCTTTAATAGTCCGCGCAAAATGCACCAATAATGCAAATACTTTCTCCTACAATCGAAGAAACGATCAATAATTTTATTAATGACTTTTTTGATCATGATTATTTACGTTTATACGTTATTTATATAAATCTAATTAAATTCTATTAAATTCTATTATTGTATGTCGATTATTAATAATAAATATCGCGTAATTAATCATCACTAATCAGTCTTGTCTGGTCTATATAAAAATTTTTAGTAAATTTTATATTATACGTATACTTTGGACACTTTCGTGTAATTCTGTATAATAAATTTTATTTTGTATTAAATTTCAAATATTTTATATTAAATTTGTATTATATTTTGTAATATACATTGTATATTATATATTCTGTATTAAATTTTGTAATATATTTTGTAATATATTTTGTAATATATATATTTGTAATGTAATTATTTTTATACTACATAATTTAATATTTTGTAATGTGTTTTTTATGTAAATTGCAAATTATAATTATAATTTACGTTGTATACATTATAATTATGTAATATATATTTTATATATGTATTATATTCTCTGTTTGGAAACTCTGTATTAAAAGAAAATAAAAATAAAATAAAATTTTTCCTCCTCAATGTATCTCCCCACCTTAACGAAGACATTTGCTGGGTGAGGAGGTTTCAGTACTCTTATGAACCTGAGAGCTATGCCGGCGGTAACATACGCTGATATTCATATTCTTATATTTAAATTCATTTTAATAATGATCTTAGATCGCGTCTTAAGATTCCGTACAGTTATTAAAATAGTTGTGTAACAATTTCCAACGTATGGGCACACACATACAGGTAAGTACGTATAGGTAAGTAATTTATAAAAATTATTTATCACGTTTATATATTATTTTCAAAATAATGATTTAATTGTTTTATAAATAATCAATTAAATAATCTATAAATATTAAAATTCTTCATTAATATTTCGCGTGTATAATATATAATGCATAGAATATTTCGGCAACGAATTACCAATAATATGTTCAGCTTTGTTGATATAAACAGTAACGCGTTATTGTTTACATATTATGGTCTCGTTGTCATGTGTGTGTGTGTGTGTGTGTGTGTGTGTGTGTGTGTGTGTGTGTGTGTGTGTGTGTGTGTGTGTGTGTGTGTGTATAGATGTAAAAATGTTTTAAGGCTTCAAAATTACAGTTATATTAAATTTTAAGATTACCTTTGATTAAATAAATATCAGTATGGGTCCTAGGTGATTGTGCGAATAGTTCCCAGAGACCGGATATTAGTGTTCAAAGATGAGTCGTCTGAGAGGTTTTTTAGTTGCCCAACACTACCCCATCAGATCCGATCGATGCGCTATAAAGTGTATTTCTCCCTGCGCGAAAAAACAAAATTGAATTAATTAATACATTATTCAAAAACAATCGAATAAATTCAAATAATTAGCTCCGTGATGAATTGTTTAATAAATAATCAAATTTAATCAATAAATTAAAATCTAATAATTTAATATTCCGCTCGTGTATATTTTATAGTATATAAAATATTTCGACGAATTATCAATAACATAATGGTCGACTTTTACAACGTAAACAATAGCGTGCTATTGTTTGTATGTTATGGTTTTGTTATCATTTGCTCGGTGACATTCGAGCAGTAAAGTAATGATGCGAAATGCTTTGTATGTTAATTAATTGTTTAATAAATAATCGTTTAATTAATCTATAAATTGAAAAACTTCTACAATTTAATATTTTCATGTATATATTATAGTACGTAAAATATTTCGGCAACGAATTATCAATAACACGGTGTTCGACTTTTGACAATATAAACAATAGCACGCTATTATTAATATGTTACGGCTTTGTTATCATTCGCACGGTGATACTCGAGCAATAAAGTGGTACGAAACGCTTCGCATATTATCGAATTTCTTTCTAAATACGATTACGATTAATATCGAAACAATTTGATATAATTATTAATAATTAAAAATTAATTAACTTATGAAAAACGACATAGAATTGTATCGCAGCGATAAATCCTTATCGAATCGTAATCATTAATTACTGCGAATAAACAAATTGAAACAAAGGATACATAAAAGGGGATAAAAGAATTAATTTTGTTATAATCTTTCGATTATTAATGCTTATTATAATAATTTCTCTAACGATACTTATTAAAATTAAATAAATTTCGATCAATTTTAAATTTTCTTAATCGGCAATCACTCATAGAATATTTCAACGACGAATTATAACAATAACATAGTATAAGTCGGCCTTGGCGATATAAACAGTATCGCGATAATGTTTATGATACGATCATTCGCACAGTATCCTTGAACAATAAAGTAGTGACGTTTCATATATTATCAAATTCTTCCTTTCCATAGTCAACCTTGGCGATATAAACAGTACCGCGGTAATGTTTCTGACTTACGATCATTCGCTCAGTGGCTCTCGAGCAGTGAGGTAGTGATGTGAGACGTTCCATATATTATCAAATTCTTTCTCTAACGACAATTGCAAGTGCAACGAGAAACTTTTCGTGAGTGAGTGTAAGTGCAACGAGGAGTTCAATCGAGTGTAACGAGGATTGAAGTGCCACGAGGAAAAAGCGAAGAAAGCAAAAGAAAAAAGGAGATCTTGGAAATGGATGGATCAATAAGATATGATGTAAGTCATTAATATTTTAATTATTTATTACATTAATTATTTATTATATTGTTGCGTCCCCGCGTCCCATCCCCTTGGATGTATTCGTCACCCGTTGAATTCTTTCGGCGGGAAGTACGTCGACGGAACAAGATTGTTTCCGCGCGCGTTGTCAAGATGTTATAAACAACGACTGTCAGAGAGTCTGAGCCCAGCTGTCAAACTGTGCGGACGCGCGTCTATCTCTGATCCGTTTTACGATTATTCTGAATTTTTCTGAAGCGTGTGTCGATCGATTGTGTCACACGCGTTCGATATATATCGTTTCGCGGACGCAACAATGTATAAATTATTTATCAATAGTATATATTGTTGTATAACAACGACGGTCAGCTGAGTCGAAGGATAGCTGTCAAGCTATTCTTCCGGACGCGTTTTACATTACGGGTCGTTAACGCGAGATTTCCCCTGTTATTATTTGTTGTTTGTGTATTCTGTGTTTCTAATTAAAATTCTTAATTTCCGTTAAGAGTGTCTTGTTATTTTACGCGGTACGCGAGTGCCCGCGCGCACTGTGTTGAACGCGCTTCGATATCTCGAAGTCGCCGCCGCGGATGTAACAATATATTGAAAATTTATATATTTCTCGTTTGGTTTTATTTCTTTAATTGTGATTCAATAGTGATTTTAAATTGTAATATAGAAAAAATAGAAAAAAATAGAAATTTTTTTATTTATTATATTTTTAAAAGTTTACATCTACGAAATATAAATTATTTTGTAATATGCAATTTATAACATTAAAATATATCTATTTAAAAGTAAAAATGTAAAAATTAATTGCGCGCAATAATTAGTTTTAAAATCAATTATTTTGAACATTGCTTTATATAATAGATTTTCTCTTATCTTTTATATTTTTATTTATCGTTTATATTTGCGAATTAAAATTTATATAGTATGTTACAAAATAAATTATATATTATATTATATATAAAATTATATATAATATAACCCTCCCATGGGGTACACCTTGTCGCGGTGGGAGGGCTTAGTACTTGGATGGTGCCTTGAGGTTTATCTTAAATTTTTCTATTTATGATAAATCTTAAGGAGCCTGAAGAGGAAGCCAAGTACCCTTTCGCGTCGTCGGTGCCGTCAACGTGCCGCGGACGGCAAGCGCTTCGTTACCGCGTTTTCGCGTTGTAGTATTCTCGCGTCGTCGCGTTTTCGCGAAACTTTTGGACTTTTTCATATAAAATCCCAATTTCATTTATTGTCACGAGTCTCTACTTCAGATGCCAATTAACTGGGATGTTTCACCGAGTTTGCACACGTTGCTATGCAACGTACACTCGCGCCTTGTGCATCGCGGCACTTGGTGATGCCGGCCGCGCAGAACGTATGTCCAGTACAAAATGTACATGGGCGCGCGGGTTCGAGCTTCGCGCTCGATCGGCTTAGTGATGGTCACGCTCTACTTCGTCAAGTGATTCGGCCCGAATTGTCTAGGACTCGATCGATTGTTCGGAATGGTCGTTAATGGGTCCCTTCTCTTTGCTCGTCTACAGCCACACGCCCAGCGTGTGTTAACCCTGTCGAGGAGTCGAGTGGATTCCCCTAGGCACGATTTTCGCTCGGTAAAAGGGGTTGCCTCCCCATTTTCTAAATTGCTGAATGTTAGCATTTAAAAAATGTGGGTATCCTCTTCTTTTACCGTCTACTAGCCTTGTGTACTGCGCTAGTGATATAGCATCCGTGCGGGTCACCTGAAATCGTGCTTAGCGGGTCCAGGTTCGATATGAGATAGGATAATTATGCGCGAAAAAGAGCTGGTGAACTTCATTTTCCTCTATTTCCGTCAATCGTTTCGTCTTCTTTCCGGTTTGGGCCTAGTCCTTGCTCGTTGTATCGTTGCATTCCCGACCGGTTGGCTCGAAGCTGATTCTCAAAAGTGAAATGGGATTTTCGCTCGTACCGAAACCGGGTGCCGTTAAAAGTATATACATATTAAGTATATACACGCGCGATCAAATATACAATTTTTAATCGCATCGAAATAGTGCGGACATCGTTAAGTATCGCGCGTAAAATAGCGGAAATAGCGATATAAAAATATCGCTCGTGAGTGCGGGAGTGTCGTTGAAAGTATCGCGCGTTAACAACATCAGAGAAGGAGGAGGTCTGGGAGAGACATCAGGCACCGGTAAAGCAACTCTATGGTAAATAAATTATATTACTTATATATAATTATTTATTAATTTCTACGCGAGATTTAAATTAAGTAATTAATCGCGTAATTTAACTTTTTATTTACATGACTTAAACAAGAAAAAAAATGCGAGAAATTTTTACATGAAAACTGTAATCTAAAAGTTTTTACTTTTGAATAGCTTTTAATAGTATTATTAAATCATTAAACTTATTAAAAAGAATTATAATTTATTAATAGAATTATAATTATAAACTTCTTAATAGAAATATTAAATTATTAGTTAATAGTAGAATCTTTTTCAAAATTTATAGAATTGTTTATCTGCTTATTGTTATATGCGTTGGATATAAAATTAAATACATATAATAATAATTTTTTGAAATGTTAATTTTTTGACCGTAACTACAATTGGAATCTTCTTTGTATGTTACAGATCAATGAACTATTGTAAGAGGAGGAGGAGGCCTGGGAGAGGCATCTTGCATCGGCGAAGCAACTTGATGGTGAATATTTATTATTTGTATATCGATTGTTATAAATCGCACAATAAAATATTTGTATATCGATTGTTATAAATCGCACAATAATAGTAGAATCTTTTTCAAAATTTATAAAATTGTTTATCTGCTTATTGTTATATGCGTTGGATATAAAATTAAATACATATAATAATAATTTTTTGAAATGTTAATTTTTTGACCGTAACTACAATTGGAATCTTCTTTGTATGTTACAGATCAATGAACTATTGTGAGAGGAGGAGGAGGCCTGGGAGAGGCATCTTGCATCGGCGAAGCAACTTGATGGTGAATATTTATTATTTGTATATCGATTGTTATAAATCGCACAATAAAATATTTGTATATCGATTGTTATAAATCGCACAATAATAGTAGAATCTTTTTCAACATTTATAAAATTGTTTATCTGCTTATTGTTATATGCGTTGGATATAAAATTAAATACATATAATAATAATTTTTTGAAATGTTAATTTTTTGACCGTAACTACAATTGGAATCTTCTTTGTATGTTACAGATCAATGAACTATTGTGAGAGGAGGAGGAGGCCTGGGAGAGGCATCTTGCATCGGCGAAGCAACTTGATGGTGAATATTTATTATTTGTATATCGATTGTTATAAATCGCACAATAATTCGTTCTTATAATGTAAAGGAATTAAAGAAAAAATTAAAGAGAAAGATTTTTATAAAAATCATATTAAAAATTTCTATTTAAAAAATAATTTCAAACTTTATAAATTCTTTCCATACGTGTTTATATCTGCTTATTATTTTACACACCGGATATGAAATTCCGCACAATAATAATTTTTTGAAATATTGATTGTATTTTGAGCTGTGTTATAAATGAATTTTATATTTGCATGTTACAGACGTAGTTTCAATAACGACAACATAGTTTTGATAAAGACAACTCCGTAACTTCAATAACAACCCTGTAACTTCGATAACGACAACTCCGTTATTGCACATCAATGGCCCGGTGAGTGACAAAAACTTTTATTTAATTTTAATGTAACGGATCCATAGAGATTGCAGATGTAGATTGTAGATAAATCCGTTGCCTTAAAATGGATGAGCTAGGATAGTTTAAATTAAATAATTTTTAATAGATTCGTTCGAAATGTAATGCATCACGAAAATATATTGCAGTATTTTAACTATAAAGAAAGAAAATCGAGAAAAGATTATTTTTGTATAAATTTTACCTAATTTATTGAAAAGAACACTAAAAATTTTATCAATTACATCTGATGCTAATTTATTTTTATAACGCGCATTTATCTTATTCACTTATCTTATTTCTAATATCTTATAGCTTATCCATTATAGAATTTGTTGTAGATATTGTTTTTAAGCTTAATATAAAGCCAAATAAATCATTAATGAAATAACTTGTAATATGATAAATGTAATATGATTAATGTTATACACATATTAATTTTATATTTTATTATAAATTGTGTATTACTATAAAAATTTATTATTTATATATATTATTATAATATCAATCAATCTTTATTGGTAATCTGGACAGAGGTTTTTATATTATCAGAATTTTATATATTATACTAGGCTGCTAACAACTAAAGTCAGGATAACCATTTACAATTGGGCAGGATACATATACAGATTAGATTAATATATACATATTATTTCATTTCGCCGGCATTTATTAAAATAAATATAAACTGCAACGAGATAAAAATAAATATAAGCAGTTATAAAATATTAAAATATAGTATTAAAATAAATATACAAGCAATAATTATATAAATTACAATTGCATCTTTCGAGAGTGACAGTGTTATGTTAAATTCTGTGATACCCGGAATAAATTCTGCCCAATTATAAACGGTTGCTCTTGTTTTATATTTTACCATATGAAATATGGCCGTGTTAGCACTCTAATACAATATATAGAAATTTGTAATTTGGCTTTATTTCAGTTTAAAAAATGAAATTGAATTTATTTTTAAAAATGCTTTAAAAATAAAATCTAAATTATTTAAATTATTTTTTTCAGGAATATTAAGAAAATTGTACATAATTATTAGTGTTTAAAAAATATCATGAATACATTCTTATGCAAATTACACGAAAAGTTATCCAAAGTATACGTATAATAATTATATAATAATAATTTATTAAATTAACATATTTAATTCTATATATTTATTGAAATAATCATAAAAGAGTAACTGTTTGTATTTCCATATCAAAGAGTCATTAATAAATTCGGAAAATTTTTATATATAAATTTTAGATATATATGTATAATTTTATATATTTTAAATTTCATAAATATTTGATTAGAAACTTTACAAATATTGCTAATTTTCGTGTCGGTATTAAATATAAAAAATGTAAAAATGTAAAAATACGATGTTAAATTAATGATTAAATACAAGCTTCACAAAATTTGACGAACGTCTTCGTTATAGAATCGCGGCTCAATTATAAATTTAATGATACACTTTTCGTTAGATTTATCTATTTATGAATTCCATATCGCGCGGAACTGAATATTCATTAAATAAATTATGATAGCGAAAATACCGTGCTCTTTCCGCGTTCTTTTCGCGTTTTTAGACGAGATTGCCGTTTTAATAAAGGATCTTATTGCCGTCCCTCTCAAATAATATTCTTAAATATTGCTAATTAAAAATAAAAAAATATCGAATAAGAGTATAAAGAGTCGATGTTAAGTTAGCGATTAAGTATTAGCATCACAAAATTTAACGATCGCCTTCAATATTATAGAATCGCACGTTAATTATTATGAATTTAATAATTTATTTTTTCAGTTATTATATTGGTACACTTACGAATTTCGTGCCGGAAAATATTCATTAATAAATTAATAAATTACGGTTGCGAAAACACCGTGTTTTTCCTTCGTTCTTTTCGCGTTCTTAGACGAAATTGCCATTTTAATAAAGGATCTTATCGCTGTCCCTTTCGTGAAATAATATTCCTGAATATTGCGCTAATTAAATAAAAGAAATATGGAATAAGAGTGTGAAGATTCGATGTTAAGTCAACGATTAAATATTAGCTTCATAAAATTAAACGATCACCTTCGATATTATAGAATCGCGAGTTAATTATTATGAATTTAATAATTTGTTTCTTCGGTTATATTTGTGTATTTACGAATTTCGTATCGGAAAATATTTATAAATAAATTAATAAATTACGGTTGCGAAAACACCGTGTTTTTCCCTCGTTCTTTTCGCGTTCTTAGACGAGATTGTCGTTGTAATATAAGAGTCTTATCGTTGTTTTTTTCGTTAGGTAAACGTTAATGAAAGTTGCGTGACTCGTACCGCCGAGGAGTCGAAACGATTTTCATCATGGAGAATTATTTCTTATCGGTTTTTGTAAGATCCATTCGCGACGTCTAGTTCGGTGCCTCGTTGAAAATTGGGAATTTTTATTGTAAGATTGGAACTAATCCCAGGTTTTCCTGACAATTTCCGACAGCAATGATTTCGGTAGTCATTCAACGACGAACGCCATACGCTTCTTTAAAGTCGAATTAATTTAAATAATATATATTTAGATGTGAGAGAAAATGCATCTATTTTTTTCTTCTCGTTAAAAATGTTCTGTCATTATTAGGATTGGTATTATTATTGTCTAATGCCAGAAAGATTTAATAGTAGATTAAATATGGATATAGCGTTGTGTATAAATTTTTATTTTTTAAGTAATTTCATATTGTAATAGTTTTTATTAATTGTTTGATAAAAATGATTACGAACGAATATATTTTATTATTAATTATTAATTATTTCTAGGTACTGGGGATATTAATATTAGTTTTTAGTTTCTCTTAAGAAACTATTTGCAGGTATTGGACATCCATCGCCATTTTAGAATATTAGTTTTTAGATATATACCATTTTATATATATGTATAATAAAATACATGCACAAATTAACGTATCCAAAATATTTTTATAATTTTTATTAATATTATATATTATATGTACGCGAAATTATACATGAATGTTACATAAAATGTGCGAATACTTAAAAATTTTGAGACGAATCGAATGGGTACCCTTATATCAGCAAGATATTGATTAAAAGAAAAAAAATTATTAATTTAAACATTATAAGAATAAGAATTTAGAAAATTAATCTAGAATTAATTATATATTTAAAATTATTTTATTTATTTTATTTTGCACACTATTCGAATTGAAATTTTTTAAATCTTGCTGTTATCGGGTTCGATTCGTCTCGCGCGCGCAAACGGTACCCCAAAATTATTGTGTTCGCACATTTAACACAAACTTCAATGGTGCATGGATTTTATTATTTATAAATATAATCGTTCGTAATCACATTTCTATAAAAAAAATCGTTATATCCATTTAATTTTCAATAAAGAAATATATTTCTTAATAATGAAAGAACATGTTTTCTGACGTGCATATCAATTTCGTGAATAGAAGATAATGACGAGGGAATTGTCGTTGATTTATTACTGAAATCATTGCTATTGGGAATAGTCCGGAAGATCCGGGATTCGTTCCCTCCTACAGTGAAGTTCCCGACGTTCAATGGATCACTTAACTTTTCTTCGCAGATTGATCTTGCGAAATCTGATGAGAAACAAGATGTTAATCGTTCTCCATTTTTAAGATCGCTCCTCTTTTATTGGATATTACCGGTATGTCATTCGCGTATCAAATGACGTCGAATTATATTATAAGAATTATGCGCAATCGTATATTTTGAATATTATAGATTTATTTATTCGTGTCTATTGAGGGCGCTTCGATTATCATATTATAAAAATTAATACATGTCGCAATCGGATATTCCGAATATTATCGATTTATTTTATTCGTCGCGTTTTCTCGTAAATTCAAATCGCGATTTATCTTATAAAGATTCGCAAATGACTCGGATAGTGAGAACTATATTGGCAAACATTATAGACATCAAATTGTCTGTCGAAATATCTTCGCATTTATGATAATAATTATATCGCGCGCGATAATAATGTCTATCGAGAAGCGCTTCGGTTATTATATTATAAAAATTAATATAGATATCGCGCAATCGGATATTCCGAATATTACCGATTTATTTATTTGTCGCGTTTTCTCGGTAATTTTAAATCGTGATTTATCTTATAATTTAATCGTTGACTTATACATTGAACCTTTGTTTATCCTTCCACGTCTTTGAATATTGTTTTTAATAGTCCGCGCAAAAGGCGCTAGTAGTGCGAATATTTTTTGCTACTATTTAAAAGACGATCGATAATTTTCTTAATGAATGTTTTAATCGCGATTATTTACAAATTGTGTGATAATTTGAGTGATAATAATATATCGCGCACGCGTCTTGATGATTTCGATTATCATATTATAAAAATTTTCCATTTTATCTTATTTAACTAATCATACGCGAGATAGGATATGTATCTTATTTGACGGCGTTCATATAAAATTGCGTGTTAATCGCAAATAAATCGGATAGTGAATTTTATATTCGCAAATATTACAGACCTCGAATGTCTGTCGATATATATCTTCGCACTTATATGTGACAGCATAATTATATTGCGCGCGTATCTATTGAGGGCTTCGCGATTATTATATTATAAAAATTATACGTATCGAATATTCCGTGTATTATCAATTTATTTATTCGTCGCGTTTTCTTACGAATTTTAAATCACGATTTATCTAACTTAATCGCTGACTTACATCGAAACTTTGTCTATCTTTCCACGTGTTTGAATATTGTCTTTTATAGTCTGCGCTAGTAGTGCAAATATTTTTTTTCTACTATTTAAATAGACGATAATTTTATTAATGATTAATCGCGACTATTTAAATTATTATATAAATCTTATTAAACTCTACTAATACATCGACAATTAGAGGTATAGTTAGATAGTTAAATTATTAGAGAGGGACTTTGATAAAATCATTCGTTCCGTTATTCTCTATTAAGCGTGACGAACAACGCGATTTTTTAATTATATGTTAATTATATTCAAAATTGTAAAGTCTTAAGATTCATTTTATTTCATTTAACTAATCATGCGCGAGATGCAACATGTATTTTCAATATGTATTTTTTCAATCGCGACATTTATATAAAATAGCGTATTAATCGCAAATAAATCGCAAATAAATTCGCGAATATTACAGACCTTAAATGTCTGTCGAAATATCTTCGCACTTGTGTGTGATAGTAATTATATCGCGCGTGTCTATAGCGGCACCGATTATATTATAAAAATTATACATATCGCAATCGAATATTCCGAATATTGTCGATTTATTTATTTGTCGCGTCTTCTCGCGAATTGTAAATCGTGATTTATCTTCTAAAAATTCGCAAATAAATCAGACAATAAATTCTATATTAGCAAATATTATAGATCTCGAAATATCTTCGTATTTGTTTGATAATAATTTCGTCGCGCGCTGTCTATCGACGGTTTCAATTTTCATATTATACCAAAATTATGCGTATCGTAATCGAATATTCCTAATATTATCGATTTATTTATTCGTTATTTTTTCTCGCAAATTTTAAATCGTCATTTATCTTGTATTTAAATCACTGATTTATAATCGACGCTTGCTCTATCTTTTCGCGTTTTGAATATTGATAACCTACATAAAATGCGCCAGTAATGCAAATACTTTTCTCTACAATCAAAAAAACGATCAATAATTTTATTAATGACTCTTTTGATCACGATTATTTACGTTTAAACGTTATTTATATAAAACTAATTTCTATTCTTAAATTTTATTATTGTATGTCAATTATTAATAATAAATATCGCGTAATTCATCATTGCTAATCAGTCTTGTTTGGACTATGTAGAAATTTTTAATAAATTTTATATTATTCATATATTTTGGATACTTTCGTGTAATTCTTTGTAATAAATTAAAATTATTTTTAAAAAATTAAATTGAATTTAGTTTTTAAAAAGTTTTAAAAATGAAATTTAAATTATCAAAATTATTTTCAAGAAGATTCAACAAATTGTATAATTATAAATGTTCAAGATATATTTTAAAAATTAAAAATATATCATATATATGTGTAAATTAATATATAGCTATAATATTAAGTCCAAATAGTGATGCTATTAATATCAAATTATTTATGTTATTAAACATTTGAATAAATCGAGTACATATATTTGATATTGATAACATCATAAATTGTATTTTGTAAATTGTAAATAGTTATAATTGTATATTAATTATAATCCAATATTGATATTTTTAATTATTGACATAGTTTTGTATAAAATACAATTATAACTATAATGATATTACATAAAATTGTATTTACGATTTTAAATTACGTGAATACATTCTTATGTAAATTACACGAAAAATAATTGAAAGTATACGTATAACGATTATATAATATTAATGTAAAAATTCGATACTAAATTAATGATCGAATATAAGCTTTACAAAATTTGACGAACGCCTTCGTTATAGAATCGCGATTCAATTATTATAAATTTAATGATATGCTTTTCGTTAGATTTATCTATTTATGAATTTCATGTCACGCGGAACTGAATACTCGTATTCGTAAAATAAATTAATAAATTATGATTGCGAAATTCCGTGCTCTTTCCGCGTTCTTTTCGCGTAATTATACAAGATTATCGTTTTAACAAAAGAATTTTATCCCTGTCCCTCTCGTCAGATAATATTCCTAAATATTGCTATTTAAATATAAAGAAATATCGAATAAGAGAGTGAAGATTCGATGTGATAAGTCAACGATTAAATATTAGCTTCACAAAATTTATCGCGATAACCTTCGCTATTAAAGAATCGCGAATTAATTATTATGAATTTAATAATTTGTTTCTTCAGTTATATTTATATTTACGAATTTCGTATCGGAAAATATTCATAAATAAATTAATAAATTACGGTTGCGAAAACACGGTGTTTTTCCCGCGTTCTTTTCGCATTCTTAGACGAGATTGTCGTTGTTCCTTTCGTTAAATAAACGTTAATGAAAGTTGCGTGGCTCGTACCGCCGAGGAGTCGAAACGATTTTCATCATGGAGAATTTTTTCTCATCGGTTCTTGTGAGATCCATTCGCGACGTCTAATTCGGTGCCCTGTTGAAAATTGGGAATTTTTATTGTAAGATCCCACAATGGCTCTTATGTGGCACGTGCATTTAATGCGTTGAACGCATTGCGTCGTCGGTGCCGTCAACGTGTCGCGGACGGCGACGTCTCGTTACCGCGTTTTCGCGTTTAGCTTTCTCGCGTCATCGCGTTTTCGCGAAACTTTTGGACTTTTTCATATAAAATCCCAATTTCATTTATTGTCACGAGTCTCTACTTCCGATGCCAATTAACTGGGATGTTTCACCGAGTTTGCACACGTTGCTATGCAACGTACACTCGCGCCTTGTGCATCGCGGCACTTGGTGATGCCGGCCGCGCAGAACGTATGTCCAGTACAAAATGTACATGGGCGCGCGGGTTCGAGCTTCGCGCTCGATCGGCTTAGTGATGGTCACGCTCTACTTCGTCAAGTGATTCGGCCCGAATTGTCTAGGACTCGATCGATTGTTCGGAATGGTCGTTAATGGGTCCCTTCTCTTTGCTCGTCTACAGCCACACGCCCAGCGTGTGTTAACCCTGTCGAGGAGTCGAGTGGATTCCCCTAGGCACGATTTTCGCTCGGTAAAAGGGGTTGCCTCCCCATTTTCTAAATTGCTGAATGTTAGCATTTAAAAAATGTGGGTATCCTCTTCTTTTACCGTCTACTAGCCTTGTGTACTGCGCTAGTGATATAGCATCCGTGCGGGTCACCTGAAATCGTGCTTAGCGGGTCCAGGTTCGATATGAGATAGGATAATTATGCGCGAAAAAGAGCTGGTGAACTTCATTTTCCTCTATTTCCGTCAATCGTTTCGTCTTCTTTCCGGTTTGGGCCTAGTCCTTGCTCGTTGTATCGTTGCATTCCCGACCGGTTGGCTCGAAGCTGATTTTAGTAAGTGAAATGGGATTTTCGCTCGTACCGAAACCGGGAATGCTGTCCAAAGTATATACATATTAAGTATATACATCGCGCGATCAAATATAAAAATTATATGTATCGTGAACAAATATTCCGCATATTATCGACTTATTTATTCGTCGCGTTTTCTCGTGATTTCAAATCATGATTTATCTTATAAAGATTCGCAAATGACTCGGACAGTGAGTACTATATTCGTAAACATTACAGACATCAAATTGTCTGTCGAAATATCTTCGCATTTATGTGATAATAATTATATCGCGCGCGATAATAATGTCTATTGAGGGCGCTTTGATTATTATATTATAAAAGATATACATATCGCAATCGGATATTCCGAATACTATCGATTTATTTAGTCGTCGCGTTTTCTCGAGAATTTTAAATCGCGATTTATCTTATAACTTAATATTATCTTAATTTAATCGTTGACTTGTACGTCGAAGCTTTGTCTATCTTTCCACGTGTTTGAATATTGTCTTTTATAGTCTGCGCTAATAGTGCAAATATTTTTCTTTACTATTTAAAAAGACGATAATTTTATTAATGATTAATCGCGATTGTTTAAATCATTATTTAAATCTTATTAAACTCTACTAATACATCGACAGTTAGAGATATAGTTAGATAGTTAAATTATTAGAGAGGGACTTTGATAAAATCATTCGTTCCGTTATTCCCTATTAAACGTGGCGAACAACGCGATTTTTTAATTATATGTTAATTACATTTAAAATATGTAAAGTCTTAAGATTCATTTTATTTCATTTAACTAATTATGCGCGAGATGCAATATTTATTTTCAACATGTATTTTTTCAATCGCGACATTTATATAAAATAGACATTTATATTAATCGCAAATAAATTCGCAAATATTACAGACCTTAAATGTCTGTTGAAATGTCTTCGCACTTGTGTGTGATAGTAATTATATCGCGCGTGTTTATTAGGGCTCCGATTATATTATAAAAATTATACATACCGCAATCAAATATTCCGAATATTGTCGATTTATTTATTTGTCGCGTCTTCTCGGAAATTGTAAATCGCGATATATCTTCTAAATATTCGCAAATATATCAGACAATAAATTCTATATCCGCAAATATTATAGATCTCAAATGTCTCGAAATATTTTCGCATTTGTTTGATAATAATTATGTCGCGCGCTGTCTGTTGGCGGTTTCGATTATCAATTACATAAATTATTCATTATTATTACAAAAATTATGCATATCGTAATCGAATATTCCTAATATTATCGATTTATTTATTCGTTATCGTATTTATCCGTTTTCTCACGAATTTTAAATCGTTATTGATCTTGTATTTTAATGTATTTTGACTTACATCGAAGCTTGATCTATCTTTTCGCGTTTTGAATAAAATTCTATTATGTCGATTAATAATAATAAATATCGCGTAATTCATCATCGCTAATCAGTCTTGTTTGTAGAACTTTTTAATAAATTTTATAGTATACGTATATTTTAAATACTTTCGTGTAATTCTTTGTAATAAATTAAAATTGTTTTTAAAAAATTAAATGTAATTTATTTTTAAAAATATTTTAAAAATGACATTTAAATTATCAGTTATTTTCAAAAAGATAAAACAAATTGCATAATTGTAAATGTTCAAAATATATTTTAACATGTTATATTTTATTTAAAAAATTAAAAATTATATATATAATTTACACATATATGTGATATATAATATTAAGTCCAAATGTTAATGCTGTCAATATCAAATTATTTATGTTATTAAACATTTGATAATAAAACGAATCCATTTATTTGATATTGATAACATCATAAATTCTATTTTGTAAGTTGTAATTTGTAAGTAGTAAATTGTGTTTTATAAATTGTAAATAGTTATAATTGTATATTAATTATAATTTAATATTGATATTTTTAATTATTGATATTTTTGATATTGATATTTAATATTGATATTTTTATTTTATTGAGATAATTGTGTATAAAATACAATTAT
This sequence comes from Camponotus vicinus, assembly GCF_025532165.1. Classification (NCBI taxonomy): domain Eukaryota; kingdom Metazoa; phylum Arthropoda; class Insecta; order Hymenoptera; family Formicidae; genus Camponotus; species Camponotus vicinus. The sequence goes on along the minus strand of NW_028141981.1, from coordinate 4,411,518 downwards.
AACTATAATTATATTATATAAAATTGTATTTAAGATTGTCAATTATATCAATGCATTCTTATGTAAATTACAGGAAAAATGGTCGAAAGTATACGTATAATGGTTATATAATAGTAATTTGTTAAATTAACATATTTGTTTCTATAGTACATATTTTTGAAATATTCATAAAAGAGTAACAATTTATATATTCATATCAAAGAATCATTAATAAGTTCGGGAAATTTTTATATGAAATGTAAAAATTCGATGCTAAATTAATGATTAAATGTAAGCTTTATAAAATATGACGAACGTCTTCGTTATAGAATCGCGAGTCAATTATTATAAATTTAATGATATACTTTTCGTTAGATTTATCTATTTATGAATTCCATATTGCGCGGAACTGAATACTCGTCTTCGTAAAATAAATGAATAAATTATGATTACGAAAATACCGTGCATTTCCGCGTTCTTTTCGCGTTGTTTTCGCGTTCTTATACAAAATTATTGTTTTAACAAAAGAATTTTATCCCTCTCGTTAGATAATATTCCTAAATATTGCTAATTAAATATAAAGAAATATCGAATAAGTGAAGATTCGTTGTTATAAGTCAACGATTAAATATTAGCTTCACAGAATTTAACGATCACCTTCGATATTATAAAATCGCGAGTTAATTATTATGAATTTAATAATTTGTTTCTTCGATTATATTTGAGTATTTACGAATTTCGTATCGGAAAATAATCATAAATAAATTAATAAATTACGGTTGCAAAAACACCGTGTTTTTCCTCGTTCTTTTCGCGTTCTTAGACGAGATTATCGTTTTAATAAAAGAGTTATCGTTGTTCTTTTCGTTAGGTAAACGTTAATGAAAGTTGCGTGGCTCGTACCGTCGAGGAGTCGAAACGATTTTCATCATGGAGAATTATTTCTTATCGGTTTTTGTAAGATCCATTCGCGACGTCTAGTTCGGTGCCCCGTTGAAAATTAGGAATTTTTATTGTAACATTAGAACTAATCCCAGGTTTTCCTGGCAATTTCCGACAGCAATGATTTCGGTAGTCATTCAACGACGAACGCCATACGCTTCTTTAAAGTCGAATTAATTTAAATAATATATATTTAGATGTGAGAGAAATGCATCTATTTTTTTCTTCTCGTTAAAAGTGTTCTGTTCATTATTAGGATTGGTATTATTATTGTCTAATGCCAGAAAGATTTAATAGTAGATTAAATATGGATATAGCGTTGTGTATAAATTTTTATTTTTCAAGTAATTTCATATTGTAATTAGTTTTTATTAACTGTTTGATAAAAATGATTACGAACGAATATATTTTATTAATTATTAATTAATTATTTCTAGGTACTGGGGATATTAATATTAGTTTTTAGTTTCTTTTAAGAAACTATTTGCAGGTATTGGACATCCATCGCCATTTAGAATATTAGTTTTTAGATATAAGCCATTTTATATATATGTATAATAAAATACATGCATAAATTAACGTATCCAAAATATTTTTATAATTTTTATTAATATTATATATATCATATATATGCGAAATTATACATGAATGTTACATAAAATGTGCAAACACTTAAAAATTTTGAGACGAATCGAATGGGTACCCCTATATCAGCAAGATATTGATTAAAAGAAAAAAAAATTATTAATTTAAACATTATAAGAATAAGAATCTAGAGAATTAATCTAGAATTAATTATATATTTAAAATTATTTGATTTATTTTATTTTGCATACTATTCGAATTGAAATTTTTTAAATCTTGCTGTTATCGGGTTCGATTCGTCTCGCGCGCGCAAACGGTACCCCAAAATTATTGTGTTCGCACATTCACTACAAACTCCAATGATGCATGGATTTTATTATTTATAAATATAATCGTTCGTAATCACATTTCTATAAAAAATTGCTATATCCATTTAATTTTCAATAAAGAAATATATTTCTTAATAATGAAAGAACATGTTTTTTGACGTGAATATCAATTTCGTGAATCGAAGATAATGATGAGGGAATTGTCGTTTATTTATTACTGAAATCATTGCTATTGGGAATAGTCCGGAAGATCCGGGATTCGTTCCCTCCTACAGTGAAGTTCCCGACGTTCAATGGGTCACTTAACTTTTCTTCGCAGATTGCGAAATCTGATGAGAAATAAGATGCTAATCGTTCTCCATTTTTAAGATCGCTTCTCTTTTTAATGGATATTATCGGTATGTCACTCGCGTATCTGCAATTGAATATTTTGAATATTATCGATTTATTTATTCGTTGCGTTTTATCGCGAATTTTAATTCGCGATTTATCTTATAAATGTTCGCAAATGACTCGGATACTATACTTGCAAACCTTACAGATCTCAAGTTTTCTGTCGAAATATCTTCGCTCTTTTGTGCGATAATAATTATATGGCGCGCGTGTCTATCCTCAATAGCGCTTCGATTATTATATTATAAAAATTAATACATGTCGCAATCGGATATTCCGAATATTATCGATTTATTTATTTGCGTCTTCTCGCGAATTTTAAATTGCGATTTATCTTATAATTTATTATTATCTTATAATTTAATCGTTGACTTATACATCGAAGCTTTGTCTAACTTTCCACGTCTGAATATTGTTTTTAAAGATTCGCCCAAAACGCGCTAGTAGTGCAAATATTTTCTTCTATAATTTAGAAGATGATCGGTAACTCTATTAATGACTGTTTTAATTGCGATTGTTTTTACATTATTTAAATCTTATTAAGTTCTGCTGTTGTCGACTATTAGAGGGACTTTGATAAAATCGTTCGATCCGTTATTCTCTATTAAACGTGGCGATAACGAGATTTTTAAATAATATTTTAAAACTTATAAAGTTTATTTTATTTTATTTAGCTAATCATGCGCAAGATGGGATATGTATTTTAATCTCGATCGCGAAATTCATATAAAGTCGAATATTAGTCGCAAATAAATCGGACAGAATTTTATATTCATAAACAATACGGACCACAAATGTTTATCAAAATATCTTTGTGTATCATCATTTGTAATAATTATGTCGCGCGCGTGTCTATTGATGGGTCCGATTATCATATTATAAAAATTATGCGTATCTCGCAATCGAATATTCGATTATTGTCGATTTATTTATTTGTCGCGTTTTCTCGCGAATTTTAAATCGCGATTTATTTTGTAATTTAATCTTTGATATACGAAGCTTGTTTTATCTTTACGCGTTTTGAATATTTCTTTTGATGGTATGCACAAATGCACCAATAATGCAAATACTTTCTTCTACAATCGAAGAAACGATCAATAATTTTATTAATGATTCTTTTGATCATGATTATTTACGTTTATATACGTTATTTATATACGTTATTTATATAAAACTAATTAAGTACTATTATTGTATGTCGATTATTAATAATAAATATCGCGTAATTAATTACTACAAATCAGTCTTGTCTAGTCTATGTAAACATTTTTAATAAATTTTATATTATACGTATACTTTGGAGAGACACTTTCGTGTAATTCTGTGTAATAAATTTTATTTTGTATTAAGTTTCAAATTATAGTTTATATTAAATTTGTATTATATTTTGTAATATATATTTGTAATGTACATTGTATATTATATATTCTGCATTAAATTTTATAATATATTTTGTAATATATATATATTTGTAATGAAATTATTTTTGTGTTACATAATTTAATATTTTGTAATGTGTTCTTTATGTAATTGCAAATTAATTATAATTTACGTTGTAAATATTATAATTATGTAATATATATATATTATTCTCTGTTTGGAAACTTTGCATTAAAAGAAAATAAAGATAAAATTAAAAAAAGTTTGTCCTCAATGTATCTCCACCTTAACAAAGGCATTTGCCGGATGAGGAAGTTTCAGTACTCTCATGAACCTGAGAGCTATGCCGGCGGAAACATACGCCGATATTTATATAGAATATAGACTATTCTTATATTTACAGTGGCACACACATACATATAGGTAAATAATTTATAAAAATTATTTTTATTATTTATTATATTTATTATATTACTTTCAAAACAAATGAATTAATTGTTTTATAAATAATCAATTAAAGAATCTATAAATATATTAAAATTTTTCTATAATTTAATATTCCGCGTGTAAATTAATAAATAAGACAATTTATCATATTTTTAATTAAATATATAATATATTATCAATCTATCTTCTTCAATCACTCTTTCTCTCTCTCTCTCTCTCTCTCTCTCTCTCTCTCTCTCTCTCTCTCTCTCTCTCTCTCTGTGTGTGTGTGTGTGTGTGTGTTATTAATAGTACATATTAATTACACCATCATCATTAATTACACATAACTACATTTGTATTTGAGTTTTTTGCTTGAGCATAGACATATTAATATGTCAAGTAATACGTTCAGGTAATATGTTCTGAGATTACTTATTTATCGATAGTACTATGATAACTGAATTAGTCCGAATGTCCAACAGTTGTCGCTGATCATCGCGCATGTTTGCGGCATCATATTCGCGAGCGTTCTTGTTCTCGGTCTTTGGAATTATAACAGGCTGACAGGTCAATTCGCCTCGCCGCAATCCTTTGGTCGTATAGTAATCTAAAAAGGCTTTGTGACAGTTCGCCGTAATGATACGCAAATCGTTTCGGACAGACGGTCCAGTACAATGATGACAAACGATACAAATCGACGTGTCTGCGGATCGAAATATGCAAGGTACATACGTAACGTGTATATGCGATCAATAAATTATTCTTACGGAGAAAATACGTGCTGTCTAGACAGCAACAAATTCGGCCTGTTTATGATTTATTTCGAAGATCTTACGTTTGCGGTGCTGATTATTGGTATATCGCGATGTGATAAAAAATTATGCACGCATTATACATCCTTGGGTATTTATTGAAATTTGTCGTTTTGACAATAGGGGTTAGCCCTTAAATCCGGCTTTTTAAATTCGCGACCATCAAAATCGTGAAGTAATCTGGAATTAAAATCGAGTCTCAATATTGTAGAATTCCTCACTCATTTACATATATACAAAGAATTTAATTATATAAAAAGTTAAATTTTTTGATATAAGTTACATTCGACTCTTATATTGTTACAATACTTTGTTTTCTTCGAGGGGACAATTTTTTTTTTTGATAAAGTAATTTTTGGATTGTTGGAGACAAGGTGCCTTATCTTTTTTTAATGGAACCACATATATATGATCTTTTTTTATATAAGTTAATTATTAATATTCTCACACACATATTCACATAAGTTAATTCTAGTTTTATATAAAAATATTAAAGTAAGGTTATACAGAAATATGAAATCTTAGTTTACATTCTATTTATTAATAATAATAAAATTACTTGTGTATTCAGTGCAAATAATTAATTGATTACAATAATTTAAAACTTTATAATAGAGAAAAAGAAGAAACATTTAGAATAAATATTTTATTAACAAATACTTGATAAAAGATCATTGCAATATATTTTAATCAATAATTAAATCTTGAATAACAACTCTTATTTTTGAAAAATGAGATTATTCTGATATATAATCTGATTTCTGATATATATATTAAAATAATCTCATTTTACAAAAGTGTATAATCCTTATACTTTTGTAAAATTAGATTATTTTAATATATAATATCCTTATACTTTTTATATATAATATTATATAATTTTTTAAGGTAGGCAAGTATGAAACAGTAAATATGCCTCATGGCTGGAGGCAGGAGCGACAAGCAAAATGGAAATTTAGACAAAACACATCAGTGGTTATGCCACAGTAGTTTTGACTCTGTCACATTTCAGTCCTCTCTGAGTAATGAATTTAAAAAACGAAAAAGTGCGGAACAACATCGCACTGTTGTTAAAAATATCAATCAATTACAAGACAGTATTCTAAGGTAAGAAAGTATCATATGTATTATATACACTTTTTCTCAATAAATTTTAATACATTAATTTATTTTATGGAGCAATATATTGTGTATTTGATATTTAGTGAAATGTCGTGTAAATTGTAATATATTGGTAATGTGTGACATGATGTACAGATAAACATATGTATCAAATTTAGTCAATATTCCTTTTGTGACATGTTTGAAATAATTCTATATATACCTCAATGAATCAATTGATTGTTATATAATTTTATCTTTTATTTTTTTCGTAATTGTGTAAATGTACAATCTTTCCTCTCAATTATCTTTTACATATAAATATTTATATTTATAAATAAAGTAAATTTAATTAGATATTTAAAAAGAATGACCATGAGATTAGATTAAAACTTGAGACATTTATATACACACCTGTGTGTATATATGTGTTTAACACTGAAGAAGAATATTTTATTATAGAATATTTACGGATTCCTTGTATTGTGATCTTAATATAATACATGGTTATAAAGTAATACGTATAAACCAGTGTATCGTTAGAGCAAGATCACCACACTTGTATGAAGTTCTCAAGCCTTATTTCATTTACATTAATAAAACAATCCATTGCATTCTTGATAAACCCGGACTTTTTCATCAGATTGAAGATTTTGTAAGGTATTGCACATTAACTATTTGTATAGGGACAGTATAATTGAGAATAAATATCTTCATTACATCTGTCTGCATATGTGTTTTTGTTTAAAACAATTTGATATTCCTTTTAAAAGTAATACATTTAAAATAACAATCCTTTGCATGCTTTTTTTAATATAAATTTGTATCTACTTGATTTCACAAACAAAATTATGCACTTGTTAATTTTTTCTTTTTTTTAATCAAGAATCAAATGTATTGCTGAATGATATGCTCCTAAATTTTTTTATTTATAATAATGTAAAAAGATAGGATCACATTTTTCTAAATATTACTATTAATATTGTGTAAGATTCATGGAATATATTTCCACATTCCACTATTAAAAGAAGTAATATGATTAAATAATCACAGGTTCTTATTGAGAAATTTTGTTGCACATTTTTTTAGATATAGATGTATAAGTTTGTTGTGCACAAATTTTTTAAATCATTATTTTAAGCATGTTAAATAATATCTATTTCAATCTTTGTCGATACTTATTAATTAAATTTCTTTGGAATTACATTAAAACAGAAACATATATTTTTTGACTCATATATTACTTATAAACTTTATATATTTGTATATAAATTACAGACTTCTATACAGTAATTTGGACTTTAGTCAAGAAGAGCAATTGTTAGTGGAAATAAATCTGAATACAAATTACAAGTGCTATTCTTTAAATGAGTCTGATAGCAGTATATCTCACATTGATGACAGGTTAGATTTATTAATAAAATTTTTGATATGCTTTATAATATAGATTCTTGATTTTTAACAAATTGAAATCTTTCAGAAATTTCAAAATTTGATGATTTGAAGATAAAAATTAAGACATTTAAAATTCACAAAAATCAGAATAAAATATTGTGTTTTGGATATTTTTGTCATTACAGGCATTATGAATTTTTCTGTCATATTTTATTAACTTATATTATCTACAGAATATGCGAGAAATGTTTGACATCAGACTGTAACACACAACAACATCAGCAGAAGGTGAAGGGATATGTTGTAACGGATGCGAGTCCTACTGCATCAGAAATGGCTGATTCCGGTCTGGAGACAGGTTCGATAAGTCCGCATGAGAATACGACTTATTCTGAGAACTCCAGCACAGACTTGGAAGTAATACCAGCAACCACGGAATATACTTCCACCAATGACGACGATTCGGATCGAATACGTGCCGAACGAATACGCGAAAAGAGCGGTCGTAAGACACTCTTGTTATACGATAAGCATCGCGAATCACTCAATAATGACGATTTCGGGAAGAGTACAACACAATCTGAATCGAATAATCATAGCACAACGTGTTCCTCCCTAGAAACGGAACATCCGCCTACGGATAATACTTCGGACAATGCACGAGAAGCGAAACTGAATGCTGAAGAAATCTTTCAATATGAGAGCCAGATGTTGAGCGAGCCATTCTACGAATCGGACTGCGGCAGCGAAAATGAGTCGTTTGAATTTATTGAGCCCGTCCCTTCGGCAAGCGGCGATCACGAAGGAAAATGCTTCGCGAAGCGTAAATTGGAGCGGAAAATACAATCAGATGCGGAAGAGTCGGAAAGTACGACGGTCGAAACGGAATCTGATCATTCTCGTCCCACTGATAGCGCGACTGGTCGTAACAGTTCATCCACGAGCGGTTATTATTTCATCGATGCATCTACTCTAAATGACGAAGTGGATATTGTTTCTACGAATGTAACAAAGAATCAGTATGCCAATAATAACGCGCCATACTTTGCGTTTTCCCCGAATTACACGGATTACAAGTCATCGGACAAAGCAAATAATCCCATAGAAGAACAGTCGTATAAGTTTACCCCGCTTAAGACATTGACTTTGCAAACTGGTCACGAACGAGTGGCGGAATTTGAACGAGAATTGAAACTCACGGAGTACCTGCAACCGCTTCCAGAATCGCGTAAAATAAAGCGAGTAGATTCCGTATCAGAGGAGAAAACGGATGGAAGCAAGCCGACCGAGAAGGAATCACTGGCGGTAGAAATCAAAGAGGCGGACAGTGGAGAGAGCGCGCATCCCTCCCCGTGTCCTGACAACAACACGAGATTAAGCAACGATCGAAATGAAAAAACGGAACCGTCGAGCAATACCGAGGCGACGGAAAACGAAAATGTTAAAGATGCAACTGTGAATGAAGACAGACGACCATCTCTCATCAGAAGAAACACATTCGAGCTTGACTCTAACGACGAAAAATTATCCGCTTTGAGGCAAGAATACGAACGTCGACAAGGTAATCTCATCTTTCAGAGCGCCATTCCGCAATACTCGGGACATCGCGTAGATGGAGATTCCATTTGCCATGCACCTTCCGATTCCGTAGTTTCTGTTACAGTCACCGAACCATCGATTACTTTTACACCCGATGTTCAGGCAACTAACACTCAGCACCCGATTACATACCAACTATTGGATGGTTGTGAATATGATCAAAGGCAAACGCCGCAAAAGAGTTATTTACAATCCAATCTCAATAAATCTTGTACGATTTATCCCGTAATTAAAAGTGCCAGCGACAAATCTATTTTAGATTGTAGCACGGATTCGGACGATGCGTCCAATCATTGCAGTAACAGTTTGCCGATTACTTTGAACTCTATTCTGGAAAAAAGTCTATTAAATCCTATAAAGAGAATTAAACGAAGCGATGAAACTACTCCGATTATCTCTGGTGGTGTCAGCAGTTCAGATTATTCCTTCAAACCTTCGGATAGTCCCACAGTACGGCGCAAAACAGAGTCTACGCCGATCGTGTCAGGTGGTGCGGTGATTATGAATAAGCCTGAAGTCAAGACGCGACCCTCCAAAATGTCTTCCTCCATGACTGCCTGGGTAGTCGATATGAGCGACTGCAGTAAGCAGGAATCCGGGTCCCGAAACAACTCACGGAATATGTCGCAAAGCTTCTCGACTTCTGAATGTGTCAAGAAACCTGTACAGAAGTCCTCAATCAACCATGAGAAACAGAGTAGTTTAGGATTCTTTGTTAATTTAAAGGACGTGAACGACATCGAACCAACTAAGCGCGATCACTCGCTCGAAAGGAAAGAGCGTGATAGTAATGATAAATCCTATTGTGAATTTTACGTAGATATCTCTGATAAGAATAATGACATTAAAGCCAAGTCATCCGAGAGGCGAGACGAGAATGTTAAGAATGATACTTCTAAGGAAGGCGAGAAGAAGAATATTTTTTCAATGTTTATCGATCTGAATGATACGTGCGATGGAAACGATGGAGACATCACGGTTCCAAAGCACAGACGAAGCTTCTCGACGATACCTAATAAATCGATGGATATTAAGACGGATGATAATAGTTCCAGAGATAACAGCAGCACCGCGGGAGATAATCAGTTGCCACAAGAACAAAAGAAAGAGAAAACCAAACCCAGCGTCTTCATGTTTATAGAATCTGATTCTCCCGTAGTGAGAAGACGGACACTATCCACTTCACGACCGACGTTCAAGCGGCATTCCTGGAACACAGACAAGACGCAGTCAGCGAATGGCAACGGTAACGGTTGTGTGGCAAAGGAACTTATGTTCAGGAAGGAGCACAAGCGCGCGCATAGCGTATCGATGGACAGTCGCAGCATCTCGAAACGATCCCAAGCAAAGACGAGCTCATCTAGTCACTCGTTAAGCGATGCGGCCAAAGCAGAGTCTCGTAATCATAAAGATTCCAAGACTCTGCAGGATCGTGAAAGTAACTCTAACAACATGGATACGTCATCCGAGGATGTGTTTGAATTCGATGTAAAGGACACTCCACCCAACTCCCACGTGGAGATTGAAAACGAAGAGCAATTACGCAGTAGCATAAATCAGCGTTGCGAGTACAAAGATATAATTTCCGATCGGACAGAAACCTTAGAAGCCAATGAAACGAAAGGATTTGAAGACGAGTTTTCGGAGACCTCTGTCTGGGAAAAAACGTGTACAGAGAGCACGGAAGGACAAACTCGTAAAAGTGAGACATTTGACATCAGCAGCGGTAGTAGTGGGCCATCGCCGGACAGTGATAATCATGACTATGAATTGACTGACCTATTGAACGGTCAAGTTGAAGTTTCAAATATCAACGATAGACCGCAAATAATAACCGCAGGAAACAGCAATAAGATATCGGAGACTCGCAAGTCACTGAGCGAGACCATCAAGAAAATCGAGAGCGAATTGAAGGAGCCCGAGTATGATAATGTGAAACGACAAACTTATGATTGTCGCCCATCGAAAAAGGACGGGAAGGCGGCCGGACATAATTTGAAGAATTTGCATTTAGATTCCGATAAGACGAATTCCTCTAGTTTCGTACGTTTGTCGGATTTGGATAAAACGCCGATTGCTAATCATAATGCATCGGATGTCTCGATGCATGTGAAGGATGACAGAGACACGCAGTATCGAATGAGCAGCAGTATTCCGGAAACATCGTGGATAGAAAGTAAACTGGCGATAACGAGAAACACTGGACCATTCAGACCGGTGTCTAGGAAGCTTGTTTCTGTCATGAGCACATCGCTTCCACCCAAACAGAAGTCCCCGTTGGAAGATTTGACTGCGGGTGATTGCGAAGGGGAAGGAATTATTTCTGAATCCGATCTCAGTAGCATGCAAAGCAGTATGGGACGTTCCGGAGCGGGTACGTTATTGCTGAAATTTTATTAAATTGATATAAACAACGGTATCGCATAAAAATTGAAAAATTTTTTTTATTTTTATTACACAAAATTATGTATAATCACGAAATTTTCCAACTTTATAAAGATTTTTATTTTTTTTCTTACTTGACTAAATATTTAAATATTAAAAATATTTAAATATTTAACTTTTTCTCTCAAAAATTCTTTGATTATAGAAGGCAGCACAGAGGAAACTGAAACGTCAAGTATAGCTGGTGCAAAACCGTACAATAGATTGGGTGAGGATTTGCTAAGAATGTTTTTGGAGGAGATTAATCCTGATATTACGATAGATGTAGCCGGTCGACATATAAGGGCGCATAAATGTATATTAAGTTCTCGTTGCCAATACTTTGCTGCAATTTTGAGCGGCGGATGGATCGAAAGTGCAGGAAATGTTATTTCTCTGCAAGGGTATGCGTCAAAATTTAAAAATATTTAATATATCAAGAGAAAGCTATATATCCATGCCAATTTTATATTGTTTGTATAGTTTGCATATTTAATAATTTAAATAGATACACTATGCCATTGATATGCATTTTTCATTTTATATAATTATGTTTGAATATATTGCATTTTCATATGAATAATTTTAATATTTTGTTGATATTTCTATTTTAGGTATTCTTATAATGCAGTTCATTTTGCATTGTGTCATATCTACAGTGGAGAAAGTAATATACCAGATTCTATAAGTATTGTTGAATTGGCGACGTTAGCTGATATGTTATGTTTGGAAGGTCTTAAAGAAGTTATAGGATATACGCTTAAGCTTAAATATTGTCACTTGTTTCACAAGGTAAAAATATTTTTATATCATCTCTTTTGCTAAAAACCAATGATACATGTAAGATATTTTTGAAATATGTAGCTATGATTAGAAATTTGTGTTATGTCATTTACTATGATGAAATATATTAACTGCTATTAAATATATAGAAAATTTTTAATCTATAGAATTAAATAGAAGTTCATGTTACATATAGGTTTTTTTTGCATTATTAATCTTTTGAATGTTATTATCTTCCAGCCTTGCCAAATATGTGCTGTTGGAGTCTTAGAATGTATGCCATTAGCTGCAGCTTATGGTCTGGATGAAGTGTATCGAAAATCACTTAGGTGGATTACAAAGCACTTTGTACGAATATGGCCATGCAAAGCATTTGCGACTCTCCCGAGAGAATTAATGGAAAAATGTTATCATCAGCATATAGTACACATGGTATATACATTATAAAAAATATAATTATATTATGAAATTATAAATGTGATTTGCATGAAATGTTTGACAAAAAGTTGTCAGTATTCTTTTCTCAGAGTTGCAAATCTTGACTAACTAATTTATGACTTATATTACAATCTAATTCTTCAAAAATAAAAATTACAAAGATTTAATACACTCGATGAATATAATATATTTATATTACAGTCTACCGACAATGTACTCCAAACTATGATGGATTGCGATAAACTTTTGGCGACTTTGCCAAATGTACGATGGGCAGAGCCAGTATTTCGGATGGTATCGAATCTATTGGAAACGTCGATTAAATTCCTATCGGAGAATTTTGCAGGCGTTCTAGGAAATGAAAATTTCCAGTCGCTTGGTCGCGAAATGACGTGGAACATTAGTCGCTTGGAAGATAATTTTCTAGCGGCCATCGAACAATTATCGCCCGAACAAGCATGTAAAAGTTATTCGAAACTGAATAAAATGCTACTCACATCACAGACGGACGATCCTCAAGGTAGGATCAAATGGGGACCGCTATTCATCGATTTCCTACACAAACTTCAAGCTCGCGTGGAAAAGTGTTTGGTGCGCGATGCAGCGCGTGCCGCGAGAACTACTACGTGGCTGAAAATGGATTTAGAACTTCGTAGAAGGATACAGGAGTTAGCTTGTCTTGTGATCTTGCCTCATGAGACATCGAAACGTCTATCCAGACATTCAAACTTTTTGAAGGTAAATATTAATTTTCTTAAAAAGGTTAAAAAGGTTAAAAAGATGTTTATAATATTTATCTTAAAAACAATAATAGCTTAAAAATAATAATATAATAATCTTAAAAATAATAATATAATAATAACAAAAGAGTTCAATATAAAATTGCTAAATTAGAGTTTTTTTGATATTATTACTTTTATATGCAGCATTTTTTTCTAATAAAATTTCATACTTTGTCTCTGTATATCAAAGGAATCTCAGATACCGCCTAATCGCTCGACGATAAACCGCAACTTAGATTTGAAACGCGTAAAAATGGCAATTTCGGAACATAATGATAAATCTTTGAAACAAGTACCACCATCCAAGCAAACGAAGAAAGTTTTCGGTAAACCAAAAACTGATCCGCTTGAGCGTAAAATGCAAGAGGATAAGCAAGTTGTTTCTGAAACTGTCAGACCGAAATCGTGGCCTAATAAGATAGAGGTATGTCTGAAATTTTTGAAGATTCATTTATAATTTGAAAATTATTAATAACTAACATTTTTCAGAAATTAATTTTAAATTTATTTTTTAAACAATTTATCATTAAAATTATATATTTAAATAATCACATAGGTAAAGTCTAGATATCTGGAACCGAGAAACAAATCGGTTCCAAAGGAGAGTGTACCCACAATGCAACACGATAAGATAGTGCAACAACGGCGCAAAATTATGATTTCTTCATCTGATTCATCGCGCACATCCAGTCCGGCTATGAAACGCGCGATAGATAAGAAGCCGCTATCCAAAATGAAATTGCCGGTTAAGAAAGATGTGAAAGCTCTCTCGTCAGACAGTTTGACAGAAGCAAACGCTTCCGGTCGAAGTGGCGGAAAAAGGGACTTGATCAGCAAGAGTTGCGGTATCACAAGACCCGAATCACCTTCCTTCAAACAAAAAACCACCGAAATAGGATTATCGATTGATTCTTTAGAGACTAAGAATAAGCCAGCCGTCGTCAAAAAGAAGCCCAATAAGATGGATACATCAATGTCCACTGATAGTCTCATGACAGAGATAACGGCAACCCCAAAGTCCAATGCGTCCAACAAATTATCACCTACTTTGGCAAAAGCTACAAACAAAACACAAATTTATGATAGGTGAGATAAAATTTACATTATTACTACTTTTTCTTTTCGACAATTTGCAATAAACGCATTAATTCATCAATTATTTGTTTGAAAAAACTACATTTTCTGTAATAGTTCAAAAAAATGATTTGTTATTATTCTATTAATTATCACGGCTTTACTTCATTTATATTTGATTCTTTGAATCATGCATCAGTTATTATATATTTCTTGATTCAAATGATAGAACGAAGAAAAGCTCGCCACCAACACAACAGAGGAGTCCACTGACAGCTGTTAGAAGACCTCTAAAGTCACTAGAAAGTTCTACCGCTGCCAGTCGCAGCAGAGCCGCTGCCATCAACAGCACATATTACGGTTCACCAAATTTGCGCAGAAACTTATTAGATGCTGCGAAGACACCGGATGTTCCCGGTAAATTGATGAATGCAGTCGCTCCCTTTAAGACGCGACAGATCACGCAGACAAATACTCCTCTTAACACAAGGAGAGAAAGGAAGGAGACACAAAACTCACAAAGTTCCGACAGCACCAGCAAAAAATCCTCTCCAAAGTCTAGTGCCGCTAATAGGATGAACAAATCAACAATTACTGGTAAGAGAATTGCCAGTAGCAAAGTTGATGACAAAGTTAAAAGGTGCCATAACGGGGAAGCGCAAAAGCAACCCACAGTAGGTTCGAGATCTGGTACGTTTCTTAAGGATGAACCTACAATACTTAAAAAAGTGGACATTAAATCGTCGCAAATTAATACTTAATGCTATTAATAGCTTTTAAAGTTGGATAACCGATAAAATACGCATTGTCGGCATTTATTTCTATGCTGTTATGCATGTTATGCATTGTTAAGAAAAAGTTTTGTTGTTAATATTATCTTTAACCGCATCATAAAAATTCCTGAGATATCAAAAACTCTTAAAATTATTTTACATTACTATATAGTTAAATATTTATGCATTGTAATTATAAAAATAATTTATTCTCTTTATGTGAAAGTGTACCTGAAATTATTATATTTAATATTTCTGATAATCATCATAGATGTTGCATAATTTGTATATTAATACATATTGTATATTAATACATATGATTAATGCATATTATAATTTGCTCTATTTGTGCTACATATCTAATAATTTTAGCATATGTCGACAATGCGTTAAGCATACGTATCTCAAAAAATCCAGATTGATAGAGATAACTGTCGCTGGTAATTGCAACGTGATAATTCCAATCGAGGAATCGTATTATATGTAAGATAGAAAAATATAATTTTAATTTAAAGGAGCTTGGGATTATCATTAAAAGAATACGCTCGAATTGCATTTATTAGTTAAATAGAAAATGTGCTATAAATATATCTTATGACGATCATTCAAATAATAGAAAAATTTTCAATTTTGAGTAAGCAATTTTTAATATTTCCTGCTCTTCTAATAGTAAAATAATACAGATCGAAAAATTTCTCATTGATGAGGAATTAAATATACAGATTATATCTCTAAGAAAAGTGTATATCAGTAGCAAGTCTTTTTGTTTTTCATAATCTTCATGTATTTTATTTAGAAAAAAATTTTTTATTCAGAATTTAGATTCTCAAAACTATCAAACTTTTTTGATTAATTTTATAGAAGCTAATATTTTTATAAATTTTCTAATATTTTTATCTTTTTTTACTATGTCTTATTTATACATATAATTTTATGCATATCATATATTTTTAAAATTATATACAAACAATTGAATATATAACACACTCCTGGAATTTTCATCGAGTTTTATATATACAAGCTATTGAAATTTCCTAAGAATTTTTGTCTTATTAAATTGATAATTAAAAAATTTTAAATAAGTTTATATAGATGATTCCATATTTTTACCATTTCAGTATAAAACCACAACACACAAAATGATTAATAAACTAATCAAATAAACTTATTGAATGTATTAAAGATTCTATAATGATATTTTTAAAAAAATGTTTTTCCAGAATAAAGACTTGTGTAGTCAGATTGCACTTTTCTCGGATTATTGTGTATTGCACAATTAGAATATAAGTAAATAAGTATGACGACATTGTTATGAACGGATGTGTACTTAAATGAACAGAATCTCTTTCTTGACTACATGTATACATTAATGTCTCGTAGTACTGCACACATGTGGCGTCTTATAATCTATAGATAAGAGAATGTGGCCAGTTATACAATTTGTTTAGATAGCTCTTCCATCTTCTCGCGTAAATATGCCATATCACTCCGAATTATTTTATAATAAATAAATATTGTTTCACTAGATGCTGTTTACTTATTACTAATTAAAGTTGCCATTTTATGAACTAATTCCGATTGCAAGTAGCATCTACTTCACTTGCAGTAATTTATCAATAAATTGTATGTATAACCAATGTATTTATTTATTAAATTTCTATCTCTATTTTGCAATGTACATTTTTACGCAATATTTGTATCTAGTCATTTATATGTATTTTAATTATTTACCTTTGTGTAATGTTAATAAATATGTCGATATAATGTTAAATGTTTTCATGTAGTTCTTTTCACACCTATCATATATCCTCAGAAAATATACTTACATAAATTCCTAGTATCCAATAATGTTCATATCAAAATTTTTTTAAAATAATTTCTTTAAAAAGCTCATATTAACTATTATACTTGATTTTTATAATTGAGATTGATTTTTCCGCGCTCTCTCTTATCAAAAGAAAAAAAATATCTTTTTATTTATGACAATAACAACAAATATTAATATATACAGCAAACTAATTTATTTTAATTAAATGTAAATATGTAGTAAATAAGTAAATTAATGTACAATAAATGTTACGAGACTCTCCATATACTGAATTATATAAATCCAAGTTTTTGCATAGAAATACTTTTAACGAAAAATCAAACATCCAGTAATGTTCCTCTAGGTCTTGCCCTCTTCAAATCCGTCTCAGTAGATGGTATAGCTTTTCGTTTATTCATACCTTTTCGTTCTAACTGTTTCTCTATGATGCGTGCATTGTTTGCATATGAATCAGCAACTTCTCTCTGAAATTATAAATATTTTTTATAATATAAAGATGATTTCATTGTTAAATAATAAAGAAATAAATTAATCAAAAAGCACATAATAAATTGGAATAACAAATGGATAAATATATATTACATGTTCAAAGAAATAATTAAAATTAAAAATATTTAGAAATTTTAACTTAATATTTATCATATCATATCTGTTACATAATACATTTCATACTTTTTTAGTTTCTGGTTATCCTATTATAATCTCTATATATAACATACACAAATATGACTTACAGCTTCAATTTCATCCTCTTCTTCATCAATTGTAGATACAGTAACAGAGCTGAATTTTCCCATATTCTTGGTATGCTTTGTAACCATTATTTTTTTAGGTTTCTCAATGGCTACTTGATTATAAATATCTGTCATAGGACCATCGCCAGAATTTTTTATTACTGAATCTTTTACTATAAATACTATATTTGCTCCTGGATCATGCTTATAGTATAGTAATAAGCCACATCTAACATAAACCAAAAAATCATATTAAACAAATTATTTATGCTGTAAATCCTGAAAAATGTTTTCGATATTTACATACACATATAAAATGAATATATAATGTCATAAAATAAATATATATTGAAATAACTAATGAGAGACGTATGAATATATTTTCTGACATGCAATACAACAATAAAAAAGTCTTTACTTTTTACACTTTTGCCTATATTGTTTTTCTATTCCCTCTGGACGTTTGAGAAATATAATCTCATCTCGCTCTGAAGTCATTTTATGAGCATGTTTACTACCATCGATGACTCTTGCTCCATCTCTTTTTCTTAATGGCAATTTTTCAATTGCACAATCTACAAATCAAAATCAATATGACTTATGAATATTCAAAAGTATTATTTTATATTAACAATATGACATTGTATTTATATAGAGTATTAATATCAATTCAAATTAATTTAAATGTATGAATGTGAAAATTTTTTTATGGAATATATTTCCCGAAAGCACACACATTCACACATATACAATAATACTTAAATTCATTAAATTTACTTTTTATTGTAAAACCGACAACTTTTGCTACAAACTATTTTTTTTTAATTAATAAATATAATACATTATATTAAAAAATACAATTCTAACCTAGAATTAATGTCATCTGACCGCATAAACAATAATAGATATGCAATGGCTTCTCCTCGCTATATTCCTCCTGATCTTTCGTATCGGAGCATATAATGCTCCTCGACACTACTTTTGGCATAACTTAATTAATTATTTAATCACTTCAAATTTACAAGTTTTACTTTTTTTGAATTTGTTGCACCATACGTATACGATTTCCCATCAGTGACCAGGGATGTATCATACCTTTTCTTGTATGTTGAATCTTTTCCTAATATATCTGTTTATCGAGTGTTTTTATCTTTTCTTGAATATTGAAACTTTTGAGTTTACACAAATAAATTCTATTTACATTCTATTTCATTGGCCGAGTGTGTATAATTTATTTTTAATCAATTAAAAAAGTATAAAATGTATTTTATATATATATATATATATATATATATATATATATATATATATATATATATTATATATATACATGACACACATACACTGTGCAAATTAAATATATTAAAAGTTTCATATGCTAAAATTTGCATAAAATTTCCATAGATATTTCCATAAATATTTTTATTATTTATTTGAATATGCAATATATTTATTTATTAAAATCTCATTTTAATTCTTATCTACTTTTTGATTAAGAGAATTATTGTATACATAATTTATTTTTACAAATACGTTTGTAATAATGACAAATATATTTCTTCCCATCGTCTTACAAATAAAATTAACGAATTAAATAGTCATAATTAAATATACTTTTCTTTCATTTTTATCTTTCCGTTTCTCTCGCACAGGGTTTTACGATATAAGGAATCGGCACTGCTTCTCGTACGCATCTAGGTGCCTTTAAGGTGCCTTTACATGGGAGCGTCTGAGCGTCGAGCGTCTGCGCAGAAAACCATTACCAGACCATTGCGCAGATGAATCCTGCGCAATGGTCTGGTAATGGTTTTCTGCGCAGACGCTCCCATGTAAAGGCACCTTTACTCACGCACAACATTCGTCTCGCGTGTGAACGTTCCCAGTGTGTGTACTGTACTTTACATACTTTGATATCTCGCATAAAAGGTAGGAAAGGTTGGAGTGAAATTTTGATGGACACTCGTAAAAAACTGACAAGACGAGGCATATTAAAGGAAAAGAAATCTAATCAGAATTGCCCGGTTGAATTTTGTTTGTGTGAATTATTCTATAGTAAAAGGATTAAACTTTAATAATCTAACCTGAGTGCTGTGTAAGGTACAGTTTTGGTGAAGATATATATTATAAATGACATATGTATATTATTAATTATTGTCTCTTGTAAAATTTGATTTCTTTATATTCGTTATATTCTAAATATGTTATATGGCATATTATGTGCGAGTATTATTGCAGGGAATAATGTGTCCTTGAATGTTGCTCATGATAGCTTATCTGTAGACTATGCAAATAAAAGTATATATCTCACACAGTTGATAAATTCTTAAAAAATAGTAAACTTGTCATGAAGTGTCCATTATCAATATAATATAAATGTAATGTGGTATAAAGATTAATCACAGAAAAGAATAAAAATATATAATATACTATAATTTTTATATTTTTAATATAGTATATTTTTATATTAAAATTATATGTATCAAATTTAAGATGTATTAACTAAATAATACATACATACACACACACACACACACATACATACATATATATCAAAAACTAAATTCTACATTTATAACAATTAAAAATATCACAAATGAGACATATTAATGCATTTTAAATAATAAAAGAATAATAATTGTAATTGCAGATGGGTGAACCATCAGGATTAACCAATAGTGAAACCCGTGAGCTTTGCAAGCCTCCAGATCCTGCAACAAATGGATATATTATGCAACAAACAATGTACCGTATTAAGGATCCAAGAAAATCTTTACCCTTTTATACCGAAGTACTTGGTATGACATTGTTGCAAAAGCTTGATTTTCCAGAAATGAAATTTTCTTTGTATTTTCTTGGTTACGAGAATCAGAAAGACATACCAACTGATAAAAGAGAAAGTATTGAGTGGACATTCAGTAGAAAAGCAACTATAGAGTTAACTCAGTAAGTTTTTTTTCACAATTGTTTCTATGTATTTTGTTAGAATATGAGGATTAAGCATTCTTATACAAAAAATAATTGTATTTTAGTAATTGGGGAACAGAAACAGATCCAGATGCAAAATATCACAATGGAAACTCAGATCCTAGAGGATTTGGTAAGGGGGAGGGGGGAAAAGCAATCAAATATCTTAATTAGAACAATTTACAATTATTTAAATTATATGAAATTTGGATATACTGGTATTATTTAAAGAAAAATTTAAATCTTTCTTGTAAAATTCTAATAGAAATAATATTCTTTCCTTAAATACAGGTCATATTGGAATAGCAGTACCTGATGTTGAAAAAGCATGCGAAAGGTTTGAAAAGTTAAATGTGGAATTTATAAAAAAACCAAATGATGGCAAGATGAAGGGACTTGCTTTCATTAAAGATCCTGATGGTTACTGGATTGAAATCCTGAATGGTTTAAATCTTCCCAAAATTGTATTAGGTCATTAGCATATCTTGCATTCTGAAATAATTAAACTATAAATGTAACAAATTGAACTGGACATAATATTTTATCAAGTAACTATTGAATCATTAATAAAATCAGTATATAGGTGCAAACCAAAATCTATATAAGTTAATTAGAGTGTGAAATGATACATATTTATGTATACTATATTTTGTAGCAATGTACATTCTCTTATATCACATTATGTTATATATGTATAGAATATTGTAATGTTTACCAAATTCCCAATGAATAAAATCAAAATATTTATTTTTTATTTGCACATAGTCACTATTTTGCTGCACATTTAGAGAGATCCGAAAAATAGAACAATATATTTTTCAATGTTTATATATATATTTAATATTCCCACACATTATACCCTATATCTATACAATTACATGCAATATTTGTAAACAGTGCTAAACAGATGTTTTTCATACAATTTAAAATATTTATTAAAATATAAATATGTGAAAAGCACGAATCGATATTTTATTCATAATTTTTTATTCGATATTTTTATAAAACAATACAGAAAAAATATCGAATATTCGATAATATCGATTAACGGTAAACACTTGTAAAACATCTGTCTTCTACCGCAAGTAAAATTTTCAGAACGCGAAATAGAGACAGCAAATCGCCGTATATGATATTTCCTTTCAACATTATCATTTACAATTTTTCACGATTTTGATTGTTACTGTTTTTTCCGCAACCTAATACGAGATTGTGATTTTACTTTCTCCTCATTTTCAATGCGCGTTTCTGGATTTTAGGTTACACTACTGTCAACCGCAATCTGAAACAAACGTGTTTACCCTGATAGGTATTTTTATAAAATTTTTATTAAATATATATTATAGTATTATTTATATAAAATTAATTTTTAATAGACTTGAATTATCCGTACATTCTGAATAATGAAATATATTTTTTCACTCCACACGAGGTTAATTGTCATTTGTGTGATATCTGTCAGGTATGGTAGAAGATAAAAAATATGAGATCTCAAGCCGTATCGAGTGTGACGGTTATCGGGGTACATTAAAATACGTTGGACCTGTAGGAAATACAAAAGGAGAGTGGTTGGGTATAGATTGGGACGATTCAACTCGTGGCAAGCATAATGGCACATACGAAGGAATAGTATATTTTCAAGCCAGGTAAAACACCTACTATATTAATAATGACAATACAGTAATTTATATTTCTATGCATACTATGTATGTAATCTTTGATAGACATTCCACATCAGGCTCTTTTATACGACCAGGCAAAGTCAAGTTTGGAATATCCTGTCCACAAGCTATCAAAATGCGCTACGGACTGATTGATGATGAATTAGCAGGCATAAACAGGGATGAAGTGTCGAGTTTAAGGAGAGAAATCAATGCACCCTTTTTAGACCTTGTCGGTTTCTCCAAAGTGAATAAGAAGCAAAGTAAATTTGATCAATTGAAAATAGTATGGTTGAGGGAACAATGTGTAAGCGATGCTGGAAGGCCAGATGAGCTGAAAGAATTGTGTCCTAATTTGGAAGAACTGGATATATCTAAAAACTTAATAAATTCATGGAAAATTGTAGCGGATATATGCTCTCAACTTCATTCTCTTATTCGTCTTAATGTCAGGTGAATTATATAAAGATGTTTATTTTGAGGTGATATTTCTTAAAACTCTTTTAGAATATTAAATATAACATTAAAAATGTAAATATCAATAATAGTTATATTAATATATTGATAAGTATGAAAAAATTGCTTATAGATTTTTATCTTCACAGTGAGAACTACCTGCCTGTTGAAGAAGATGTGATGGCACTGAAAAACTCATTTTCAACAGTAAAGCACTTAACAATAGCTAAAATGAATTATAATTGGTCTGATATTCAGCAATGTATATCTATGTTCCCATCAATTGAAGAACTTTCAGTTTCTTTTAATATTGTTACAACTATAAAAGAGACAATAACAAATATCAATTTAATGAAAATAGTTACATTAATACTCGAAGGAAATTTAATATCGAGTTGGGATGAGATACTTAAACTAGGTTCCCTTCCATGGTAAAATGCATTATAAAATATCCAAGTTTAATATCGAAAGAGCGCAAAATTTACATAATATTTAAATCGTATTTTGTTTACAGCTTGGAATATCTCAATTTGAATTCAAATAAAATAGATAGAATTAGATTTCCATCTTTAACACCAATGGACAAGACTGAGCTTTTTCCTACTTTACGTCAACTACATATTTCTGAAAACCACATACCAGAGGTAAATGTACTTTTATATTATGAATAATATTAAAATATACACAAAAGAGAAAGCTGTAAAATCATATATTTATTAAGATTTCTAACCAAATCATTATTTGACATTTTTAGTGGCAATCAATTAACGAATTGGATAAACTATCAAATTTAGAAGATTTAAAATTCAGAGAAAATCCCATCTTGAAGAATGAAACTGTAGAGACTGCTCGGCAATTGATAATCGCAAGAATAGCGAAATTAAAAATTTTAAATGGTACAGAGATATTTCCTGTTGAAAGAAGAGGTGCTGAATATGATTATTTAAAACTGTATCTACCAAAATGGCTAGAAACAGAGAATAGGATATCGTTTATAAATGAACATCCACGATATCCTAAGTTAATCGATAGTATGTATAAACTTTATCTTATGAATATCTTCTGACATGATAAATATCTCCTTTTATAAAATTTGAATTTAGAATAAAATTTTATATTATATAAAAGTAAAAAGAATTATTTCATATTTTCAGAATATGGAATTGCAAATATTCCCTCAATTAAACCAAAAGTAGAAATGGTTTCCAATGTGATAACAGTGGAGTTTGTATGTCCAGATGATCCACGTCAGCCTAGAGGAATTAAAAGGAAGTTGCTTAAAGACATGGAAGTCCAAAAAATGATCGGACTTGTTCAGAGACTTTTCAAAACTGGAGGGAAAATACCTGCTCTTTCATTTATTTCACAGGATGTAAGTCTAATATTATTAGATGAGAAAAATATTCATATACTCTTTTCACTAATTATGTATATAAATGCTATATTGTGACATTGCAGCTATCAAATGATGAAATTTCGTTGGATAAACCGTTGCAAGAACTTAGTTACTATTCGATACAAGACGGTGATCAAGTTCTTGTAAGATGGTGATATCAGATAAATTATTTTTAGATATTGTTATTTTTTGTATGCTGTTAAAATTCGCTCTATGATACTTTGTTATTAAACTTTTTTTTAATTTGCATTGCATTCTTAATGAACCTTGCTAACAAATTTTTTAACTTGATGAGGTAAGCTTACAAAAAAAGAAGAATATGTACTGTTAAACTTAAAAAAGTATATACTTATTATATCTTACACTCTATACTTACAATACAATTGTGGTCAAAAGTACAAATTATAATTAGGCATTTGTACAAGCAAACAGCATGAGATATATTTTTTGTAAATAGTGCAGATTATTTTGCCTAAGTAAACTGGATTATTCGGCCTAGTGTCACACTATCATTTTTGCTGTGCTTTTTGTTCAATTTTGGCAGCCTCTTCTTTCTCAAGTTGTTCTCTTGTCAGTAATGACAATCCAAGCTGATTTTCACGTGTAAATGGCTGTGCCATTTGTCGTAACCATCTTTTACTGATCTGGAAATTGTATAAATAAACATTTTGATTGTATAAAACACAAACAAAATTGTAATCATTAATGACACTTATTATCAAATGAGAAATTAAAAATACCTGTATGGCTTCTTCGGTAGATAAGTTGCATAAATTGTCATTTAGATGTTCCTGTATCCATTTCGGTAATTTACTTCGTTTATCTATTCTCGAAAATCTCTGCAATATAATGTAATATAAGAGAAAGTCATAATTATATCGTCTCAGAAATATTTTTGCATTGATTTTTGCACATTGAAAACTATTCTCAATCAAAAATGATTTACCTTATCTGCAAACACCATTATACCATAATCGGTTTTACCTCTAATCGCACGCCCTACGCACTGAGCGGCATGTCTCATGGCGTCAAAAGTTAAGAAATCGTTCTCTCGAATCTGTAAAGATATTACAGTTCGTATATTTCATTTGCATATATAAAAAAAATCACTATAACAATTTTACATTGCACTCACTTGAAATTGATCTCTGAGGTATTCTAAACGTGCCTTTAAGATTCGCGATTGCGTGTATACATAAGGTATACCAAACATCAGCACAGCCCTACCCAAGTGATGATCGAAGTCGACGCCTTCGGACACTTTTCCACGAGCCACAGAAAGCAAAACGGCTCCCCTACCGTTTTCACAAGCCTTTATGTAATTTATCAGAGCTAAACTGGTCTCTGCTGAATCCTGAGTTTCGATAAAAAGTAATTTATGCCTTTGAAGTTGATCCACAACTCCTTGATCGTACCTATAATGCATTATAAAAATCTATATAAATTACTCTGTTATAAAATTTTAATATTTTATATGTACACACACACACATACCAAGCAGCTACTACAGATTCCATATATAAATACGATGTAAAAAAGCATACTAAGCCATCGGGTACTGTTGCAGCAAATTCGACCAACAATTGGCCGTAATTTCTTATAACAGCCACGTCTTCTCGTGTCTCGTACTTGGATGAAATAGTTACTTGATCATTACCTTTGCCGACAATCTGATGCAGGGAATGCAAAAGTAGATAAATATTAAAAAATATGAAGATTATTTTAATTTCTGATATTTTTTTTTTAACTTACCATAGGTAAAAGGCATGGTCTAGCCAATGTCATTGTAAACGATGACATTATGACTGGATGAAAGTTTAAAATTTTTGGATACATATCCAATGGGGAGAGCGTTCCGGAAGTGATTATCACAGATTGAAATCTATCAAATATAGGTTTGACAGCGATAGAAGAATCTAGACAACTAAAATGTAAAATTGGATTCAAAACTGTCGGTGTTTTGTCATCGAACGGTTCCACTATAATCGTGAAACCGTGCGTGTACGTGGAGACTAATGTTGCAAGATGAGTCACCAGAACTATTGGAGAAAAATCTGTTAGATCTGTTATTTCCATTGTGCGTAAAAGAGATGCTAATCTTTGGGCACAAAATCGCAATGGCTTTCGTTCGATAGCGACTTTTGCTTGAATGTCCCTCAAAAATGCCGCGGGTGATTCTTGCACGACGTGTTGGACACGTAAGCGAGTTTTCAAGTACTCAACGAATCGTTTCAGGAAGCTGACGAAATGCTCAGCATTTCTTATGTTGCCCGGAACGACTTCTGTATACATATTCAAACAAAAATTTTAATACAGATTTTACTTTGTTAGATGTAGAACATTTCTTTCGCATAAAAAATGTAACATTTTTGCCAACCTTCGAGTACTTCATTTGGTAAAATAGGATTGGCTAAAATGACGTCGGTTTCTCTCTGCAATTGAGCATCTTTCAATCCCTCGATCAATCTATTGTATTCTTCCTTCAATTTATTTACATCAACTTCTCTCATTCTAAATCAAAACATAATTGATTTTATATCTAATTATATATTTGAATCCTAATAATAAATAAGAATTTGAGACTTACTCGGCTACAGTTTTCTCTAAGAGTTGTATATTAGTCGAACTTTTTTCCATTAATTTCCTATTTATTTTCACACTCATAGAATCAATGCAAACATTATCTAAAATTTATAATTCATTATTTTGTATTCTAAATTATTGTAAAATTAATATGAACATAATATTAGTTTTTATACCAATGTTATGAGCCTCATCAAAAATAACTACTGAATTCTTGCTTAGTTCTTTAGATACAGTTTCAGCAATCTTTGGATCCAATAAATAATGATAACTGTAAACTACAATTTGTGCATGTAAAATCTGAAAATATAAAGAATATTGATTATCACACAATTTAAATCGTACGAACGCGTAAATAAAGATTTATGAAGTTTCTTACTGTAAATCTTGCAAGGAAATATGGGCACCAGTTACGATCTTTTCCATAATCTTTCAAATCATCAATGGAATAAATACCAGGAGGAATAATTTGTTCTCTACCTTCCATATCAAATCCTTCGTAAAAACTACAAATTGGTGTAGATTCATCATAATTATGCCTTTCTCGTACATATGATGCAGTAAGAGAATGGCAACGACCGTCCACAATTTTACCTTCTCGCTCTCTACTGACCTATAAACAAATTAAAAAATATAAAAAAATATAGTTAATCTCTTAATACTTAACTCAATACTTTTCACTAATGAACTAGTAAGTAATTACGAGTCAATTTTATAAAGAAATAAGTGAAAAAGTTTAATTACCTCAGGATGAATACACATATTCTTACGAGAGCTAAGAACTAAGCCAACAATCTTAGGTTTGCTTTTGGTTTCTTTCTCGTAGTAATCTATAAGTTTCTTCAATTCCTCTATAACTTTCTCAATCTCTGGCACTGTTCGAGAACAATAAATCAATTTTGTAACATCCAATGGATGCTCCAACATATATGCAACAATGAGTGATAACAGTGTTATCGTTTTGCCAGTGCCTGAAGGCATTTCCAATAAACAGTGTCCCTAATATATAACATATAACATAATTTTATCAATTTTTCTTAATATATTCAAAATAATATCAACAATATAAATCAACATATAAATATAAAGAATAAAAATACAGAAGAAAATACCTTGGCATCCAAGCCACGCTTGAGCTCAAGCATATATGCATATTGCTCCGGATAAATATAATCATAAGGAAAATATACAATCAATCCGTCAACACTTATCCTGTAATAAAAATGTGTACTTAAAAATAAGTACATAAAACAAATGGGTAAATGTGCAGTATAACGCCCCCACCTCCGATTTTTCTGAAACTTTGTAAATTTGTTCATTTTAATGTTTAAAATATAGTCTGAGAAAGAAAATCGTCGCTCATGCCTCATTTTTTTTATTTAATTTCAAAGTTTTATGATGTCGGTAAATTTTAATCCATACAAAAAGAATTAAAAAGGTATAGATTTTGAATCCCACTGTATTCTCTGCTATATTAATTATTTGTGTTTTTAACACTAGCAGAAAATATTTGTATTTTTAGGAATTTATTTAGATTAAAAAGCAGAGAATATTACGCAAAGCAGAGAATATGTTGTACTGTTATGAATTTATTGAGGTTGGAGGATATAATTCACCAATTATTTTGAAAAATTGTAATACGTCACAAAACTTTGAAATTAAATAAAAAAAAAAGAGGCATGAGCGACGATTTTCCTTCTCAGAATATATTTTAAACATTAAAATGAACAAATTTACAAAGTTTCAGAAAAATCGGAGGTGGGGACGTTATACTGCACATTTACCAACAAATGTAATATTTTTGTAATAAACATTTTTTTTACAACTTACTTCATATCAGAGAGAAACCTTCTTCTTCTTCGATTTGTGGCACTGGACAATCTCACTTTTTGCCCATGCCGCCAGATGGTCTTCAGTGGGTTCATCCAGAAGCACAACCACTCAGGCTGCGTTCGGAAATATCACCCGAGTGTACTCGGGTATCATTTTATCCTTGTTTAACATTCGGTAAACAACAAGGATAAAATGATACCCGGGTGCACTCGGGTGATGTTTCCCAACGCAGCCTCACTGAGCGGCTAAGTAGCACTCGAATGTGATTGGTGAATTCAAAGATAGAAACCAATCACATTCAATTGTTACTTAGGTCCATATTCTGAATCCTCTTTTACCGATAAAAGTGCCTCTAAAAGTGGCTTACAGCCAATCAGAAGGCTTATAAGCCACTTTTAAAGGCACTTTTATCAATAAAAGAGGATTCAGAATATGAACCTTAGCCGCTCAGTGAGCGGTTGTACTTCTGGATGCACCCAGTGTATTTGGCGTACAGAAGGGAGGGAACAGTCTATACAGTCCAAGTTATATAGAGTCTGTTCTTTTTAGCTGCACTGCTACACTAGTGCAATTAGTTAGAGTGAAAGAAAGTATGTTTGTCTCTTTCTAACTTATTGCACTAGTGCAGCAGTGCAGCTAAAAAGAACAGACCCATAGTTATATTTGTAAATTGCTCCTGTGCAGGAAGGAGAGAATAGGGTGTACGATTTCTGTAGAGGGTACTCTCAGGGCTCCTGCACACAGGACGCGGCAACGCTTGCCGCGCGGCGGAAGTCGACGCGATAGCCAATCAGCAGATACATAACATCCACCGCGCGTCAAAGGCCCATATTCTGAATCCTCTTTTATCGATAAGTGCCTCTAAAAGTGGCATATAAGCCTTCTGATTGGCTACAGGCCGCTTTTAGGAGCACTTTTATCGATAAAAGAGGATTCAGAATATGGGCCAAAGGGTGCATCCAGAAGCACAACCGCTCACTGAGCGGCTAAGTAGCAATCGAATGTGATTGGTGAATTCGAAGATAGAAACCAATGGCTACGTTCAGCAGAAAAAGCTGCTTTGCAACTGTGTAAAATTCGTAAACCTGATTGGTGTAGGCTCTTAATTTTGGCTGAATGTAAGAGCATACACCAATGAGATTCACGAATTTTACAACAGTTGCAAAGCAGCTTATCCTGCTGAACGCAGCCATTCACATTCAATTGCTACTTAGCCGCTCAGTGAGCGATTGTGCCTCTGGATGCACCCAAAGTTGAACTCAATCCAACTTTTGTATTGGCTATCGCGTCGACTTCCGCCGCGCGGCAAGCGTTGCCGCGTCCTGTGTGCAGGAGCCCATACTTGAGGAACTCTAACTCTATGCGTCCGCTGAAGCGGGATGGCTGCTCTCAGATTTCTCTCTGTTATAACCTGAACGTGTATAAGGTTCATCATGGGCAAACCAGGTAATGTGAATATGTATTATTTATGCCGATCTTTTTTAGTTTGCAATTTTTAAACGGTGATTACGACGATAAGATTCTCATCAAGGAGGCTAACCTTCAATCAAAAATGCATTTTGAAATTTATCACGTGGCTAGAGTTTAATGCTGCTTTAATTTTTTGTATTACTTAGACTCGTGGCTATTTTTAATAGTAATTACGATAATCATAGATGTATGTTTATGTCATGTTGCAAGTATTTTTCCCAACTAAGCAACATGATTAACCTTACAATGTACATGAACGTGCATTATGTTCATGTGTTATCAATAAATATCTTTTTTATTACGATTTTTGTATACGTACGATTACATTATATTATTATAATTTTTAAGTCTTAATTCATTTAATGTTATCATTTAATGGTTATCTAATATTTTCTATATATTATTTCAATTTCTATATATAATTTCTATATTATTTAAATTATATATATATATATATATATATAAAATATATATATTTTTATATTTGTACCAAAAGAGAAAAGTAGAGAGAGAGTGAGAGAGAGATTTTTTGTATTTGCATCTTAATTTAATCTGAAATAGATAAATGTTCTGTATAGTATTTTTTTAAGTAAATAAGTTCCTTTCTCTAAAATACATAAAATATGTTTTAAAAAAATTGAAAAGAAAATCTTTATATTGACCATTTACTCTTTGAATTTAGTATAGTGAAATAAATGTCTCTCTAAAGTCACAAATATTTATTTATATATGTATAAATTTATTCTTTTATTTATTTTTCATGTACTCTAATGTTTCTTTTATAATTTGCAGCATTTTCACCAGGTAGAGGCGGTGGTCGTGGCGGTGGCCGTGGCCGTGGAGGTGGTCGTGGCGGTGGCGGTCGCGGTGGTTTTGGAGGTCGTGGAGGAGGTCGTGGAGGTGGAGGTGGTAGAGGTGGAGGTGATAGAAGAAGTAGTGGCAGAGGAGGTGGCTTTAAAGGTGGAAGGAATGTAATAATAGAGCCGCATCGTCATGAGGGAGTATTTATAGCTAGAGGAAAGGAGGATGCATTAGTGACTTTAAGTTCAGTACCTGGAACAGCCGTATATGGGGAAAAAAGAATCAGTGTAGATGTAAGCTCAACTTGTATTGCAATAATTTTACAGCATTTGCTTTTTATATACTTCTGTGAATTAATAATGTAAAATCTTCCATATTATCCAGACTGAAAATGGTGAGAAAATTGAATATAGAGTATGGAATCCATTCAGATCCAAATTGGCTGCTGCTATTCTTGGAGGTGTTGATCAAATTTATATGCCTCCTGGAAGCAAAGTATTATATCTAGGCGCTGCATCAGGTACCACTGTGTCTCATGTTGCGGATGTAGTTGGTCCAGTAAGTTTGATTTATATCAGAAAATTATGTAAAAAAGATATGAGAAATTATTTAATTTATGCATACATTAGAGCCAAGTTAGTTGATAATTATTAACTTGGTGTCGAAGTGATGCTAGAAAAATTACATGCTTGCTTTTTTCAAATGAGTAAAACATAATTTTACTTTAAAAAAAAGAGAGCATACAGCAACTACATATTAATAATATTAATAAATTTATAAATTATATAGAAGGGACATTGAGAATAAATATTCCGATTTTTATGTATATAGGAAGGGCTTGTATTTGCAGTGGAATTCTCCAACAGAACAGGCAGGGATCTTATAGAGGTCGCTAAGAAAAGAAGTAATATTATTCCCATAGTCGAAGACGCGAGGCATCCCCAAAAATATAGAATGTTGGTAGGAATGGTGGATACCATTTTCTCGGATGTAGCACAGCCGGATCAAGCTAGAATTGTTGCTATAAATGCGCAAAATTTCCTTAAGAGTGGCGGACATTTTGTTATTTCTATTAAGGTAAGATGTTCATGATTTATAAACAATATATGAAATATAACATTAAGCTTAAAAATTTATTATTTATCAATTTAAGGCGAGTTGCATAGATTCACTCTCACAACCCGAGGTGGTGTTCGCGTCGGAAGTGAAGAAACTAATGGCTGACAACTTAAAACCACAGGAACAAATCACACTTGAACCATATGAAAGAGATCATGCTGTTGTAATCGGTGTTTACAGACCACCACCGAAAAAAACTACCTAAAATACATATGTAATTATTAAGGTTACTAATTATACTGATTTATATCCATTTCTAATTTTTATCTGCTACATTATATAATTAATCGAATGAAGGAAATGGAAAATACGAGAATATTTTAAGATAAAAAAACATGATTTACTAAAAATAAAAAAATAGTTCATAATGTATGTATATAAATTTCAACGTTATCAATGTAATAATCTCTTATTGTTATCCTTATTTTGCCGCATTGCTTTTTCTTCTTGATATAAACCTTGAAGTTCTGTCGTGAAATAATGTTCGCTAAGAATTGATATATGGAAAATTGTTTATGAGTAGCATAGCAGACTGCAGACTAAGTCGACATATGTTGACGGATACGTTGAACTTACATCTACGCTGATATTTTTTGACAATGCTGAATTGTAAATTTAAAATTTAATTATTCAAATGTTTTATATATGACACTACAGTACTTTATTTCTACACATAATATTGCATATTTTACAAAATAACGAATATGTAATTCCAAGACAAATATGATTAAACTTATTTGACTTATATATGTATATATCTTTTTATATGTATAAAAGAAATTAAACATAATCAATGTAATATAAATGTAAAAGTAAAGATATTTTTTGATAAATATCAGTGTCATATATAAGTCATAAAATGAAATTATCTTCTTTTATACAAGTCACTCTCTCTTTGAAGGCAATTTTGAATTATCTAAGCTCTATTAAAAACAGATAGATAGGGAGATAATAAAAGAAAGATAAAAAAAGATATAAAAATTCTTTAATATTTAAAAATATTCATTGAATTTGCAGTAATGTGTAACGAATAAACTATTAAATGAATAATCGTAATTTCTTTATAAACATTAAACATTTTATACATTTCCATATTAATATGTATTAAAATGAAATAAAAATTAAATATGAAATAGAAATTAGCGTTAAAAAGCTTTAAGCTTTTTTTATATTATTATTATATATGTGTGTGTGTATTTGCATAATTTATTGTTTTTTCACTTTCAAATATCCAATTACTTCAAAGATTTTTGGTTTTTAAAGTATCGATGATCTGCCAAGTTCATATCGATTTATTTTTTCTCATGCTCAAACTGTCAAACTTCCACTCTAAAAGATTAAATTGACAAGTTCATCATTACTTGATTTTTGGATTAATATATAAAAAAAGAATTATATTTTTATTTGCGTATATTTATCAATTTCTACGCAATTTATGACAAATATATTAGAAATTACAAATATATATAAAAGAAATGTGATATTATAAAAACGAAGTTCCGCCGCTGGAGTTTTGATAAATTATAATCGATATGCAGCGCACATCTTTAAACGCATCCAAGAGCAGTAAGTTGAGGGAAAAAGGATATTTCTCTTTTTAGTCCAAGAAACATTCTTTTTCATCCCTCAGGTCTCGCCATCAGCGAACGCCGGAAATCATTAAACAAAATATTGAACCGTCAAAGATCGACGATTATGATCGCTCGCAAAATTAATTCAACGAAAACATATAATCACGTTCGTCTCGTGGGTGGCGCGGATATTTCTGAAGAACCTAATAATGCAGAACAAACCCTTGCCGAAGCATCACCATCTATCCAGGAAATACCACCACCACCACCACCACCACCACCACCACCACCACCACCACCACCATCTCCGACTCCGCTGACACCATCACCATCGTCCGTAAAAGAATCTGTAAATACATTACCTGCGGAAGAATCTACACGGTCGGAAATTACAGATAAGAAATCTTATGAAGATAAGGAACCTCTCTCTGCAAGTGGCCCATGTTGCTTCTGCGTTCCACAAACGCCACGATTAGTTGGGTAATTAATTACATATTCGCTTTGAAAAATGTTATATCTAATTCAATTTACTAAATTATTGTCAATTTGCCTCAAAAGAATACGACTAAAGTAAATTACAAGTAGATGCACAAATGTATATCATTTATAATACATATTTAAAATACATCCCAGCAAACACCAAATAACAGTAATATAACTCAATAAAAAATTAGTTAAAAGGCTACAAGGACCAACGCAATGGTGGAAATATGCAAAAAATAATAAAACGGTTATTACAATAAAATAACCATATGAAAATGTTTATTTAATTTGAACATGACAAACGCCGCGTTTCAATCCAATTCGGATCCTTTTCAATGTCGACTAACAAAGTGAATAATAAACATTAAGATAAAATTAAAATTAACGGTCATAGGAGAAATGTAAATAAGTTTCGGAACAACGCAAAGTCAAAAAAAGTCAAAAAATCGGAAGCAAATATATGTACAATAACGGAAAATTCTGTGGCGATACGTTAATGCGATGCGTTCTTTCCTTTTTTGTGATTGACGGTTTAAATTTTCCGTTATTGTACATATATTTGCTTCCGATTTTTTGACTTTTTTTGACTTTGCGTTGTTCCGAAACTTATTTACATTTCTCCTATGACCGTTAATTTTAATTTTATCTTAATGTTTATTATTCACTTTGTTAGTCGACATTGAAAAGGATCCGAATTGGATTGAAACGCGGCGTTTGTCATGTTCAAATTAAATAAACATTTTCATATATTATTTTATTGTAATAACCGTTTTATTATTTTTTGCATATTTCCACCATTGCGTTGGTCCTTGTAGCCTTTTAACTAATTTTTTATTGATTTTATCTAACGGACCTTTATTTCATTATAATAATTAGTAATATAACTGTTAGTTATAATTTCCCACTCAACAATATAACTATTACATAAGATATGTTATGTAACTGTTATATTGTTGAGTGGGAAATTACAACTAACAGTTATATAAATGTTACTTGGTGTTTGCTGGGATCATTAAAATATTTTTATATATTTATTAGATATTCTAACAAAAAGAAAATATTTCAAAAACATTCAGAACTATGTATTGATAGAATTACATGTGTTCTCTATTTGTAATATATTTATTATTTAGTATTCTTTATTTATAAATTGAATATATTTTTGAAATTATTCTCTCTTATAACAGTTCATTTATGCAAAGTATCTTATTGTTTTGAATGATTCGTCAACAGGGACAGGAAGGTAGATGAAATAATTGAATACGTGCACCAAAATCTCGAGGAGGCTGGCAGGGCTTTAGCAACTTTGGGCGAGAACTTCGAGCATGATTTAAAGGTTGAGCCTCACATTCAACTAGAATGTCATAAAACTGTTTCGACTTCTCGAAGACGAAAGAGGCGAGGGTACAATTGACAACCCGTATTTTTTGTGTTACAAATATGATGAATACGATATCGATTATGTGCGCATAAAAACAAAAACCTTTTCAAAAATTTGTAAGATATATAAACGCTTGAAAAATTTCCAGTCTTTTCGAAAAAAATAAATTTTTCAATTTCTTTCTTTATAAATTTTTATAAAAACTTAATCGCAATTGTCTATTTATTTAATCCGGTTTAGTTCTATTACAAAAATGCTGCTGTATTAAATATTTATTAATTATTTGTCCTTAAATTTTCGCGAAGAGTTTATTTTTTGTTCCTTTTCATGAAAGTTGATGTTCGTCGATATCCTGGGTCGAATCAAACAGTGGTCCGGTATCGTGCAAAACAAACTCGACGCCTGTAAAAATGAAATTGGCAATCTTCGCAAGGAATTATTAGCCCGTGCATGCGAAATGGACGCTCTTAAAGCTCAGATTACAGACTATCAGAATGCTTCATTATTGGACGAATCATCAAAGAAGAATTATAAAATAGTTAGGCCAGAGCAAGAGGAAGAAAATAAAGTAAGATTTAACGTTAATATTTTTGTTTTAAAAAGCAAGAATAAAAAAATTAAAAATAAATAAATAAATATATATATATACATATACATATACATATATATATATATATATATATATATATATATATATATATATATATATATATAACCAATTTAATTTAATAAGAGAAAATATGTCGTACCAAAATTGGCCGTTACATAATTTGTATTTATGAATAATTATAGAATTAATTATAAGTTAACGTTATCAATTCATAATTTATTTATAATTTTACATTATATTATGTTTAAAAAAATTGAATTCAAAATCTTGCAGACGATCCATGCAGAAAAACCCTTAGCAGAAGATAAGAAAATTACGGATAAAGATATAGTGCAAGTTGTTGATCAAATAGAAAAAGGAAATGAAGAGAGGACAGAAGAAGCGCGAATCATTGATCAAACTCTCAATTACCAAGAAATCAAGAATACAATACAAATTACTGATCAAACAGATGAAGAAGTAAAGATCAAAATGAAAGAAGAAAGAGCACGAATTGTCGACAAAGAGAATGAAGAGGAACCTGTCCTAAAAAAAGAAATCAAGGAGGACAATCAAATAGAAGCAACTACGGCGGCTCCAACCACAGTGCTGAAAAAAACGAAACGAGAGTCCGAGGTAGCTTCCTAAAAAAAATGTTATGATATTATATTATTACATATATACTATGCTATGCTATTGTGTTGCATTTTTCATTTGTCAGTTATTCATAAATAATAATATTCTTTCTCAATAGCTCGAATCTGAAATCACATTGCTTCGAAAAGAATACGACAGAGTCATCAAGGAGCGTGCTGAATATGAAAATGCGATACAACGGGCATTGTTGCGAGGCGTGTCATCCTTGAATGTCGAAGCATTAAGAGTCTTGCGATATCCACCAATACCCTGCTGCACTCCTTGCGCACCGTGCCCGGCAACTGCAGGAATCATTCCACCGTAAGATTTTTTAATATTAAATTGCTAACAAAAGACAATTTGATTTTATACACGTTAATAAATTTTTTAATTTTTATAATATGCATCAAAATATTTTTTATCTCAATATTTTCATATAACATAATTTATATTTTTTTCCTATATTATCGAAGAAAATATATATATTTATATACATATACACATATAAAATATAACATATAAAGTATTATTAATAATAAATAGAAAATATATAAATACTAAAAAGAAAAGTGATCGTTAAAAATGCGAATGATTATACTCGGAAATATACAT
Source organism: Camponotus vicinus (assembly GCF_025532165.1). Classification (NCBI taxonomy): domain Eukaryota; kingdom Metazoa; phylum Arthropoda; class Insecta; order Hymenoptera; family Formicidae; genus Camponotus; species Camponotus vicinus. Next base: position 4,374,183 of record NW_028141981.1, on the reverse strand, counting down.
ATATTATCGATTTTTAGCGAACCTGTCGTACCGTGTCCTGCCAAAAGCGCGAAAAGACGTTCAGGATCTACTACTGCGACTATGAACAATGCCACTGTTCCACGCGATAGAAACAGTGATCAAATTAATTGCAGAACAAAACGGCCTTGCAACAGTCCTTGCTGCTTCGCCGGCAGAAGTAGGAAGTCTGCGGATGGTAGTATGATTTTTCTCCTTCGTCAAGATAATGAGAGAAATCTACGTGACGAGGACGCAATTCCTATATGTGGATCAACGATCGTAAAAAAGATCGAGTTACCACCATTACGAAGATTCGAGACGTAATATTCCATAACGTTTATTGTTCACGTTAACGTAGATATCTTATCGAAATAAAATAAAATATCAGAAAGTATATCACAGGATATCATATTGAAAATTTGTGATATTGATTTGTGATATTGATTTTATGTATGTACAAACTCTTTTTTTTACTGATATATTGTAGAGTCCTCGAAAATATTTTAAAAGAGTGCTCACAATAAAATGAAAAATATTAAACAATAAACGAGGGATAGATTAAAACTATTAAACAATAAACGGGAAATTTATTAAATTTCTCATGTAACATTTTATCGACATTTTAGAAAATCTCAAAAATATATATATAAAATTTAGAATAAAATTGAAAAATTTCGAAAGAAAATAGAGAAAGGAGGCAAAGAATGCATTTATTTATGTATATTAAGAAAGTATTTCATTAACTTGGTGATCTTATCTCTTCAGTGCCAAGTGTAATTAACATACACGAGACGCATGATTCATCGGGAATTGGGCGAGTTGTTCGACGAGAACAGACACGAGGTCTAAGAGAGACTAGTATGGAATTTGGATTGGGGACATTATTTCATGAGAAATGATTTATATCATAATAGCGCAGACACACATACTACTTACCACTCGTACGTGTAGGTCACAAAATGCGTCAATTAGATTGTTACTCGATTACTCTTCCATCAATTATCTAAAAATTCTAAAAATATGTTGTGTATAAAAATTAAACTCGACATGCATATTACATAAATTGTGTGTTATAATAAAAAAGTTTACGTCTGAGAGAAATCATATAATAAAAAGTCTTAAAATACTAATTTTTGTCACTTATACAGGGTGACCCATTTTAACTTAGGCAGCCAAATAACTCGAAAAATAAGCAAGATAGAGAAAAATGTTTTAGACAAAAGTTGTATGGTTTCGAGGGGGCCATAAGATGGTATCATTGGTTTGACCTTGAAGAGTCATTTGAAGGTCACGTGAAGGTCACTTCAATTTTTTTAAATGAAATACCCTATATATTTTTGTACATTCTTGTAGCTTATTTCGAGAGCTTTCCAAAACACTATAATTAAGTACCTTTCCGTTAAGTACTTTTTGAGTTATGATGCTTGAAATAATTTCTTAATTTTACATAAACCGTAAAATATCTTGTAAAATATTCATTTTTCGATTATCTTACCTTAATACTTTTATGTACAAAATAATGAGAGGAATCAATTGGTGTAAAGAAAACACATAGTTGTTTTTAAGAAAAAATATGGAATTGTTAATTGCAAATTACATATTTTTTCTTCGAAACAACTATGTGTTTTCTTTACACCAATTGATTCCTCTCATTATTTTGTACATAAAACTATTAAGGTAAGGTAATCGAAAAATGAATATTTTACAAGATATTTTACGGTTTATGTAAAATTAAGAAATTATTTCAAGCCTCATAACTCAAAAAGTACTTAACGAAAATGTACTTAATTATAGTGTTTTGGAAAGCTCTCGAGATGAGCTACAAGAATGTACAAAAATATATAGGATGTTCCATTTAAAAAAATTGAAGTGACCTTCACGTGACCTTCAAATGACTCTTCAAGGTCAAACCAATGATACCATCTTATGGCCCCCTCGAAACCATACAACTTTTGTCTAAAACATTTTTCTCTATCTTGCTTATTTTTCGAGTTATTTGGCTGCCTAAGTTAAAATGGGTCACCCTGTATATGTGTATACTGAAATTTGTTCTGAAAGAGAGAAAAGAGAAGAAATATACACAATGCCATCATTGAAAATATAAATATAATATTTTATGTAATATCGTCAGAAAAATATTACAAATATTGAACAATTACTTTTTCATAAGTAATAACGTGAACATTTCTCTTCACTTTTTCGCATAGAAAGTATAATATACCGGAGAATATATACTGAAGTTCGTGTCACTTCAGTCTGTTGAGGCAGGAAGTTTCCATCACATATTCTAACAAAAATCGATATGTGCATAATATAAGCTGACGTAAATCTTATTATATCATTAAAATATTATCAAAATTTTCGATGTAACGCGATACTTTGGACTAGCCGTAAGTACGCAAAATAAAGTACTATGAGTATAACGTATCTTTTATATATAAATCTTTACAATCCCAAATAAAATGTCTTTATAAGTTATGAATATAATCACACGCGTAAATTTAAACACTTATACGGAATATGAACACATTTATTACGGAATATGAACAAATTTGATAATATTTTCACTTGCAGAATTAACGCATAACATGCAAAGTGAACCAGCTTTAATTTACTGATATGCAAACAGTAATGATCGAGAATGCTCTTCGAGGATGGATAATTTAACTTTCCCCAGAAACCATCTCGATAGATGAGTTAGGCAAATATGGTGTGCACTTAGAAAACAATATTTTTCGTTAAACTTCGTCACGATGCGCAGTGCATGGCTGAAGCAGCGCGCATTTTGTGACATTTTGCGAGTTTTTTGAAATTACATCCAAATTAAACTACGCAACAATCGCTCACTCAAAAAAAAAATACCAAATAAAATATTTGGTAATAAGCGCATTTTTAAGATATATTGTGGCGAATGAGAGAGCAAATGTATAACAAAACTCTTTATTCTCTAATCAATTTTAAATAGATTATATTTAAAATCTAAACTTCGGATATAATTACCAAGAAATTTAATATTATTTTCAAAAAATAATGTCCAATTTTGAATTTTAAAATACCGTTTATAATTTGCTTAATTATAAAATCTGTCTATTACCAAATATGATATGTATATGGTGAATAAAATGGATAATTTTGCAATGACGCAATGCGAAACTTGTGGCTGTCAAGTTTTGCAACTGCGATAAAATGCCAAATATCGTGAAATACGAAATTGAATCTCGAAAGCTCGCACGGGCAACTCGAAAATAAATAGACGAAAGAGTCGAGCGCAGTCTCTTCGAAGAATTTTACTAAGATACAATATATAGGATATATAATTTATTGTCACAAGAAACGCGTCGACTCTTGGATGTGCGAGTTTTGTGCCGGCCGAGTCTTCAATGAAAAATTTCCTAAAAGGTTCCTTTGTAAGCGACGAGATCGCTCGGCTGAAGGAGTAGCGAATAGAGACCATTCCGGCAGGATTATCGCTGATCCAGCAGCGATTCCTCCATTTACGTTACAATATTCTTTATCACATTGAATACTTATACGTTTTCACATTAAAATTACTATTTATTCGCTGCCCCTTCGCACCGGAACTCACACGTCCCACATCATTGTCCTGCTCGTTCTGCGACAAACAACTCGCGAGTTCCGTATTATTATTGTCTCAAAATTCGCGAGTGTTTTCACAGATGACAGTGACGCATCATCATCATCGCTATTGTCAATGTCACTCACATCAGCAGTTTAAGCACATCCTTATCAGCGAGGGATGTGCGTTAAGCGTCGTCACTACCCGTTCGCGCTTAGTCAACTTAGATAGTGATCGCTTTGGATTTTTCCGATTGTGCTTATGACAAAAGTACAAGGGCCATCGCCGAGATATTTATCTTTCTTACGAAACGAACGGAATGTAAGAATGAGAGAAAGTGTCGCGGCGACAAAGTCCTTTAGACGAGGCTCTCACAACGAGGTAATCAGATGATGAAGCCAGTCGGGGAACGGCGGTCGCAGATCGGTGTATCATGCAATATTAAATTAATTAATTAGTGGTCCCACATACACGGCCGTTGATGCCAATGATACCGCGATGCGTTCGATCGTCTATTTGTTGTGCACCAGATTCAGAAACTCCTCGCGAGTCTTGGGATCGTCCCGGAATACGCCCAGCATCGTCGAGGTCACTGTCTTGCTGTTGATCTTCTGCACGCCTCGCATTACCATGCACATGTGGCTAATATGCAAAGACATTTTTTTTCTTACAACGGTGCAAATGTTGCGTATTTTACAGTATAATTTTAAGTGATAATAAAATTTTTTTACACTGTTAAAGCTCGTTCGCTTCATATTTTACATATATTTATCTGCCCTGTCATTAATATGTTAAGAGATAGATCTTATCGATGTTATTTTCGATCCACGAGCGGGAGGATTTAATCGATTAATGCTAATCATATCATACAAATGACTTAGGGGAAACACGTGCGTGTCTCGATGTCGCAATCGGAAATCGCGTTCGTCACAAAACATAAAATGTTTCTCTTAGTGGCTTATCTCGTTATCGTCGAATATATAGGTTCAATTTGTCATTTCTGTGAAATGAATCGAGCGACAAAATAATGTTTGTGAGTTATTTGCGCACAGGACCAGTAAAAATAGCAGTCAATTCTAGCAAAAATAACGCCGTTGATAATGTTAAGTATAATTAATTATTGACCTATCACTTTCGTCGGGTAAATTGGGCGTCGCGACAGCGATAAAATAGCATTATAAATTATTTGCGCGGTCCCGATAAAAATAACTATAATCGTGCTCGTAAATATAGCATCCGTGATGGCATTATTCAGGTACGAATCCACAAAGATAGCCATTAATACGCGCTAGAGAAAATATTAACTTCTAGTTAATAATGTTATTCGCGCGATTTTCAATGCTCTCAATCCTATTATCCTATACGTATTATTATCTCGCTAATAAAATGCAACTGTAAATCAAGAATCGCATGCACGTGGCGCGATTTTCTTGAATTATTCACGATTGCGTCGCGAATGGATAAACTCGCACATTCTTGATGTTAACGAGAGCGATCAGATGATTAATAACCCCCGCCGTTGATCATCGAAATGACACCTGTACACCCCCGAGATTTATTGCGGTCTAATGCATATGACGTGTAAGAAATAACCGGATCGTTACGTAAACGATTTTTAATTGCCGCGAAACTTCGATACCGCGCCTTGGAAACAACATTCGTGCAATAGTACAAGGTCGTGTTCTTTTACGAATGCGACCGTTCCACCTGTGAAAATTTATTCTACGAATCTCGATCGTATTGATGGAAAGAATGGTGATCTTAATCGGCTCGATTATGCAACATTGTCGCGATATTTTATGGTTTTTTCTTATCTACATTCTTAGATTCCTTTACATGTTAAATCACTCGCGCGTCTAATAGATTCTACTTCGTCCTCAGATGAATTTTTTGTACATTTTAAATTATTTTAATCGCATAGATAAAATAATTTAGAAATTTTATAATATTAAAAAAGATATACTTACACTCCTTCAACCACGACGGCGACTCCTGCAGGTTGCACGGCCTTCGTAACTGCTATCGCGATTTGCTTCGTGAGTCGCTCTTGCACTTGAAGACGTCTACTGAAGATCTCTACAATCCTGTAAATAGAAAATTTTTCCTCGAAATTATTCCTAAAAATCATCTTTCGAGAATCTGATCATTAAGATTGAGGCCGAGTGCATGCAAATATTATTTCTTTCTACATCCATCTAGAAACGCCCTATCGTCTCGTGTACGCGCGCGATGTTAACATAAAAATATAAAAAAACCTAACGGTTTGAATACATCGCCACTCTAACAGAGCATCAAAATGCCATCGTGTTTCTATTATTTATCCGCTTTTAAGCGACGTTTAATAGGTAAACGGATCCCGGGCCGTTACGCGCGTGAAAGTGTGTACGATCTTAGCAGCCTAGCCTCGTCATATTCTTTCTTTTTGCTTTAATATGTCACTGATCAAGGCCAAGACTAGTGGACGTGCAATTCAACGAAATTGTTGAGACGTGGACGAGAATAAATGTCAAATAAATAATGAGATAAATCTTTTTTCTTTCTTTCTGATTCATACAATTCGCAATTTATTGCTCGAAATATCTGCTGCCAAAAAAATTTAGAAAAGCTACACGCTCATCTATTAAAATATTAAGACATAGATCTAGAAAGTAAAGAACACAGCATATTTTAATTGATTCGATAAATTATATCAAATATCAAACTTAAGATTGACACCTTAGATTTGCTTTTGATTAGAATTATGAATATATAATACCATAAGTGCGCACAAAAATGACAAAAAATTATAATCAAGCGATTTAAGTGAAAGAAAACAATCTCGATTTTCAAGATATTTCAACTTAATTTTGATTAACGAGTTAATTTCCGTCACAATTAATAAGTTAACTGTTATTATTTATATAATAATTATTATTTAAAAATCTGATATAAGATTCTTAATACATTAAGACAAATACCTGGCGAGTTTACTGAGGCCCAATATCTTCTTGCAGGGTAGATAACCGATTGACACTTTGCCATAAAACGGCACCAAATGATGCTCACACATGGAGAACATCTCGATGTCCTTTACCACCACCATCTCGTCGTGATCTTCGTCGAATACTGCGTCGTTAATTACATCTGAAACAGGAGAACAAAATCTATTAGTAAAATTTCGCGTTTTTTATTGAATATAACAATATAGAGTATCAAATTAATTCGGTAAATTAATTGAAAAATTGTATTTTTCATAAACATATTTATATATATACGTGATATATCGGCAAGATCTTTAACAACGTTTAACGATGACTTTAACTTGGTGATATATGATGAAAACAGCTGAGTATGTCACTTGTATTATGTCGCAAAAGAAATATTCTTTCATCCTAGCGATCGGGTTATCCTGGCTGTGATTTACCCGATATTGACCTACTTACTGTACCGTAGACTCTAGTAGTAGTGTATACATATACGAGCAGGCAGTGGGTAGCTAGATAATGGTGGTGCTCTCCGCACCGTTTCCACGGCAACCTTAACAAGAAACACCTTCGCAATGACCGACAACGATAAAACGAATTCGTTCAACCGGCCACATTCGAGCTTGAATTCTTCCAATAGAAAGCATCGCATGCTATACAAGACAAATCGACAGCAGTCAGATCTTCTAATTTAATTTCAACTTGGTGAAATAAAATAGCTTTCAACTTTTAACATATACATATATAAAAAAAGGGAGAGAAATTAATAATTTAATCTTATTTCTTATGAAGCGTATAATTCAATTCCGTACAATTTATCGTATTTCCTCGGAAAATGCACACTTCGCAAGATGCATCAACAGCTCACGCAACATACACGTGGTAGTCCAGCAATTTCCTTTCCTTTATTCGTGACCAAACGCTCGCTGAGTGTAAAGTTGGATTTTTCGACCCGATGGCTTAAACGTGATCGGCTTCCGTCAGCAATTCGATTAACTTTTATAAGCTCTCACACGCTATTATATGCGTGCGTGCGTGCATTTTGGAAATTCATCTAGAGAAGTGCTAGGAAAATTTATCGAAAATATTGCCTATGTATGCGTATGTGTGTGATATAAATCTTGACTTATATTAAAAGCAATTCGTGTAGGAATATAGTGGGCGAGATAAAAGCCACAATGGAATTGCTCGTCCGAGAGGATGATTTGGAGAGGGTGGTCGTAGGAAAGTGCCTCTCGTTTCAGATTCACTGAGGCGCGCCGTAAGAGCTTATCTCGAGGGTCTCTCAGCTGTTTAAGCCGAGTGAAGTGAATTAAAATCTCTCATTCATCATCTATAGATGCTCCCGAGCTTCGGAGCTTATTACATGACATTTGGCTTAACACAGATTCAAAATTACTGTGGGCAGAAAAGAGAAAAAAAGAATATTATTCCTTCCCTAACACATAATTTAAGCTTTTGTATTCGATAGTTATTTCGTTATAAGGAACTAGCAACTCGAAGCTATTTTTATACAAAGTTGAAATTTTTTATAGTTGACATAAAATCATGCATAGATTAAATAAAGATAAATTAACGGGTAGAACTATTATATTTCAATATTTCATGTATTAAAAACTATTGGAAGAATTATTCTCTCACGACTATCATTCTTGAACTGCTACCACGAAAGCAGTCCAAGCAGTGATAAGGGTTTAATTCTTATTTTTTTTTGTAGGTAAAGCGTGCTACGTTTTCTAAAAGGAAACATCCGCTCCGTTATCCATACATGTCGATATCGTTATCGGAATAGATATGTCTCCACGCTTTTCCAACAAAAAAACGAAGTTTAATAATAATTAAAAATAATAATTTACAATAATAATTTAAATAAAATAATAATTAAAAATAATAAAAATAAATACAATGCTGTACTACAGAGTCCAAATCAAATATAAACAGTTATTATCGTCTGTCGATTCGCCATTCGAGTTGCTGCATCAAACCAAGTGGGGAATGAAGATCTCTTAAGTGCAAAAGGTTAAAAATTTAAGGCAAGAAAGATTATCCAGAAAGAATCATTTTCAAGATTCATCCGTTCGTGACTCTTTTCTTTTATTACTATACAAAAGAAAAGAATCAAGAATAATGCAATATTTATTTTATTTTAATAACTGTTATAGCATAATATTACTTATGCTATTAACAGTCATTAAGATAAAATAAATATTAACAGTCATTAAGATAAAATAAATATTGCATTTGAATATCAATTAGAAATTTATATTATTATTTTTTTAATATATTTTGCTAAATGTTAATTCTTTAATTTAATGATTTGTGGTTATGAGACTGTCACTTATGACTTAGGAAACTGAAGAAAAAAGATTTTTATATTAATCTGATAATGCACAGAAATATTCTTCCGAATCTTTGCAATTTTCTATAATTATTCTAGCATCATGACATTTATACTTGACATGAAACACAAGGAAGAAGAAGACAAAGAGGATTTTTTTCTGAAGCTGTGCGTTCCTGAGAACCCCATTTATATCAAGAGCTTTATGTTCTCTTTTCTGTGAATTGCACTTAAATCCCACCCTCTTGCCTCTCAGCATCTCATTCTTTTTCTCTCCTTCTACAACTCGTGATAGAGAGCAGGATGAAAGTAGTAGAAAAGGCGAAAAGTATGATACTTTCATGAAGAATACGCCACAAGTCTATAGTTCCGCGCTGTATTATTCGCAATAAAAGAAATTTGCAACGGTTTTCCAGTTAATTATTTCATTCTCAAGTTCTAAATTGTACTCTTGATTTTTTGTATCACAGTAATTACGCTACTCCACATTTCTATAGACAAAAGTTTAATGCATTTTGCATCTCTTAAATTTCACTTGATGAGAACAATTGCCATTCTTTTCACAATTATTCGAAATTATTTGAGAAAGAATTGTTTACTACAATTTTAATCAGCTTACGTAAATTGTACTTCAAATATCTTCAGCTTGCATTAAAATTATTTTAAGCAGTTTTGATTTCAAAAAGTAGTATTTTATATGCCATTACATATGCCATTTATATTGCCATTATATAATTCGTGTTATTTCTCTTCAAATTATTTTATATATTTTATAAATTCTGATGTAAAAAATATAAAAAAAAACTTTTAAGAATTTATAATATCCAAGAAATGCCATTTGGTATTTCGATGTATGTATTTATTATTTGATAATTAATATCAAATTATTGTAGAAATTCTAAGCAAAAATAAAAATTTTGAAAGAATTTTGAAAGAATTTTTGAAAAATTGTCTTTAAAAATGTAGAATATTTCTATGTTAGAATGTAACAGTTCGAGTATCTATCTAGTATGCTTTACATGATGCAATAGATATTTGCGATAAGAATATAACGTATTTCAAATATTTTTACGTTTTGTCATCAAATTTTTAATTTTTCTTTTATTTTGATATTCAAAATATAAATATATATAACTTTAATCTGTTTTACAAAAAATGCATTTACGTTACAAGTATCAATTATCTAATAATTTTTATTGTTCTATAGGCCTATATTTCCTATAAGATAATACGTGTCAAATCAAGAGTTTAATCAATTTGACAATTAGAAAGCAACAACTTTCTTCCACTGACCACAAAATAAGAAAAATATTATAATGATCTCGCCTAATTAATGTTCTTGCAATAATTGCAACATCAGGAAAATAACCAGATTTGTAGAAACCGCTGCTGCGGGCAATCGATCGTTATTGCTGTTAAGCAATAAATGGATCGTAATCGCGTGTAAATGCTACTTATAAAATTCATGTTATACGCGGATCTTTGAGCGCAACCTTCCATTAGTCGACCGTCAAATCAAGGCTGCACTATATATTTGTATTCAGTTTCTCTTTTTCATCTTTTTGTATACAATACATACACACATCCGTAGACGTATTAGTTTTGTAATATTTCAATTCTTGCTAGAGAAAAATAAGTAGTTTAAATAGCTCTGCAAAATATGCTACAAACTCATTTAACAACATTGATTCTTTTTAAGCAATATTATCCATGATTAGAAAATTTCTATTGAATAAAATTAATGATTAATCGTATAGATGGAACTATCGATAATGTGATGCTCGAATGTTTTTCAATAAACTTAAATGTATCATTAATATAATATAAAATACGGAAGAGTTAAATGAGAGAGATTTCACTTTGATCGATTTCGTTTTTCAACAAATAATTTAAATTAGATTAAAATTGAATATAATTTTTTTTATTAGAGAGATTAGATTTTAAAAATATTTTTATTAATACTATTTATTCTATAACTCTATTATATATCAAGTTATTCTTATATATCAATTTTTAAAACAACAAATGAGTCGAATTTTCCTTATGATTTGTTAAGATACTTATTCGCTTGTAACTTATTAAGATATAAGATAAATTAAATCAAAGAATAGAGAGTCAAAAAAAAAGATAATAATAGATTTATTTAATTATAATGAAATTTACCTTCGAGACTCTGATCGTATCCTTTCGTAAAGAAGAGCATAGCCTTCGCGGCGCGTTCCGGCGTCTTCAAAAGTCCCGGCCGTTCCGGATCTTCACCCAACGAACTCAATAGTAACTTGTAACTTCGAGACATTTCCGGTAACATGGCTTCTCGCGTGAGTGGTCGATGGTCCAGCTCCAAATCATGATGGAACATGCATTTCTCATGGCCTGGAAAACATAATGATAATCCAATTAGATGAACGGAATGCTCAATAATCGGTTTCCTTTTTCCTCCTTGTCGAAATATATTCGCGATTTTTGTTGGATGACGACGTAAAGTACGATATGTCAACATCTTTGCTATCGCATGTCACGACCCGTGATCACGTTGCGCGTAATCGCACCAACGGAATAAATTGCATGTAGTTGTGCCTCAATTGGATGTTTTCTGCCTATGTAATGTGCGACTCATACATGAGAGATGAGATACTTTCGTAAGAAATCTAAACAATCTACGGTTTATTACATTATGTTATGCATATATATTATAAATGATATTTAATTTCGATAAACATATTTTCAAGGAAATTGTTTCTTTTCTACAATTATTTCACATATGTATATATAAAATTTTTCTTAAATCTGAAATTTGTTTACATATTTTGAAAGCAGCTTTACAAGAAGTGGCTTCGATTGGTATTGCTTTTGCAATTATTGACATTTTATTCGGCATCAGATTCAACGACCGATCAATTAATCGATTTTCACAATAGTCTGTGAAACTCGTCGTTTTGCAGACTTATAATATGACCTGCGAATCATAATATGACCTGCGAATCATAATATGACCTGCGAATCATAATATAACCTGCGACAACGTACGCTGCATACAACTTAATACAATTAACTACGACAAGAGTTAATTAACGGTTTAATTGCAATGGATGATAAAAATTTCCCGCTCTATCATTATCATGCATCGATAAAATATTTATCAAAAGAAAATTTTTTCGATAAATATTTTCAAGAAATTGATTCGTTATAAAAGTATGAAAGTAAAGAGTGACGCGATTGAAATAATCCAGTTTCATTTCGCGTGCGTAAACGCGTAGAAAGTGCTCGGCAAAACGGATTCAAGGTTTAATGTGTAATATTATTCATAGGTTCTCGCAAGCGATCGGCTCTTCTAAGACGACAACGGACGAGAGAAGCGCGTATTCATGTTGGAAACTTAGTTAGTTCGTTCTCTTCCTAATGAACCGTGTCGCATAATTAAATTCAGTGCCGACGTCCGTGCGACAAAGCGATCGTTAGAAGCATCGTAGAGAATCATTCAGATCAAGCGATATTGAAAGATTTTTAAGAATTCCGTGTGTTTTTATCGAAGATCGCAAATTAAGCGTGAAAATGATCCGATATTTGATAAAAAATCTTGGGGGAAATTACAATAACAAAATCTAGTTGTTTTCAGTATAAAAATTTACATAAAAATATATTTTATATTTTTTATGCTAATTTTTATGTTTTTTTATGCCATAAATATATTTTTTGTATTTCTTCTATACATTATATTCTATACATACAGTACTTCTTTTATGCATTTATTTCTGTAGACTATTCAAAAAAGAAAGAAAGAAAGAAAAAATGAGAGAGAGAGATGAATAAAATCTAAAATCTCTTTTTCTCTTAAAAATGTCAAAAAATTTTAACATGTATCATTTTTATTTTCTATAAGTAATAAATATAGTTCATGTTTTGCAAGTCTATTAAAATCATGACTAATTTTTTTATTATCACGATTAATTTTTAATGGCTCGCGTGTAATTTTCTGGAATTTCCAATAACACCCTGTCCCACGTTTCACATTCTCATAAGACAGATTACAGTTATATGTTGCACAGAACCATAACTGTACCCCAATGATCTGCCCGTACTTGTTATTATCTCAAAATCATGCTGCGATGTAATTAACAGTCATTTCGCCGTTCACCAAAATTTGACGTATGTAGGCGACGAAAGAGATACAGATCACAGATTTTTCTGTACATACGTAGTAAATAAACAGCTAAATTCTATATATGATTTGCTCCAATTAATCATAATCAATTAACCATACTTTTTGCGAAAGTATTTTTATTAAATAAATTTATTATATAAATTTATATGTATTTTTAAAGTAAAAATACATAATAATCAATAGGACAGGTGTAAAAGAATAAAAAAGTTATTAAGATTTGCTATTCTAATTAATCAATCTGTGAAGTATCTTTTCTAATTTTAATAAAATAAAACAAAATTATATATCTTTTTCTTCTATATATAATTATTTCTTCATTTTAGATTCAGGAATGATGTCTTCTCCGAGAGAATTGTATGAGGTTATTGACCATCATGCATATTAATGCGATTTAAAATCTTAGGGTCGATTGCATCAATGTTATTTTGAGCGAGATTTAGGTATATCTATCTTTATTTATTTAAAAAGAAAAATAAAGATTGACACATATTTAAGTCTCGCTTAAATTCAAAATAATTTTGACAACCTGACCTTAGAAAAGTGTGCGTACATATATATAAAATCGTAATTTATTTCTTGAAAATTGAAGCAAAGTGTCAAATATTAGCACATTTTATATTATATTATATTATATTATATTATATTATATTATATTATATTATATTATATTATATTATATTATATTATATTATATTATATTATATATTATATTAGAATTAGTTGCACACACATAAGCGTATTAATGCTCATAAAGCGTATTAATGATAATAATAGAATTTTAAATAAAGTCCACACATTTAAGTCTAATATATGACGAGATATAAGTGGGAATTGCATCGATTGTTTACGTCTTGTATACTAATCAAACCAAAAAATGAAAAGCAAATTTATTATAATAGCAGCCTTTAGTAATTATTACAGTAATTATAGTAATTATAATAATTATAGTAATTATAGTAATTATAGTAATTATAATAATAATTAAATTATCACGCAAACTTATGCAATTATATCTTTTATATTTTTTATATGTAAGCTGCATTATAATTAACAAACTTTAGTCTTTTAGATTTGTAAAATTGCAAATAGATCAATTATCGATCAAATAGAGTTATGAATAATTTTACGTTTCAAATTAAATACATATAAAATAACGGAAAAAATAACGGAATATAATAGAAGACATATCTGTGCGTAATATTTGACAATTTTTTAAAATTTCCACATGGCAATTTAATTTATTTTTAAAATGTTTCATTGTAGATACCTGTCGTTGATGTTCTCGGTGTTCTGGGTGTTCCGGGAACATCCAGGTCACTTTCTTCGATATCGTCGCTCCAAAGGGTTCTCAATGGTAAGGGCTTTTTAATCATTATCGGTTTATCGTCCTCGCCATCATACATCTTCAGCTTCGCGCATTGACTTGATACCCCGTTCATGATGAATACCTCGATTGACGATTTTTTAAATTCGATTTTCCGTTCTTGTGAGATTAATAGGAAGATTTTTTCCAAATGAGGCAATGAGGAAATTCGATACTGTTTAAAGAAACAAAAGTCGTTGTAAGAATAAACGAAATAGCAAATTAATTAAATGGACTATTATCAGATGCAACATATAATTATATAAATGAATATATTATTGAATATATCATTTGCAATAAAAAGATAGATGTTTCGAAAATATGCACATTAAATAATATGTAGAAATATCAAAAAGCAACGCTATTTATTATATAAAAAAACTTACGTAAAAATTGATAAAATAAATTACAAAAAATAAAAAGTATAAGACTCGAAATATAAAATTAAACAAAACAGTTATAATGGCAATACGAGTCGAGTGTCGATGTTATAACACATTTATTTATAATACAATCAAATAAATATTAAACGAATACAAAGAGAAGATAGCGAACGTTTCGACCTTATTTTTGGGTCATCTTCAGCGCGAAAGTAATAATATAATAAAAGAAATAACAAAAGTGTTTTTTATCGGAGTCTGTTACAAAGGGTGCTGTCTAAAGCGATAATAAATGTCTCGGTATCTTATTATCTTGACGATGCCTACGTAAAAACAAAGGACAAAAAGTAAAATAAGTTAAATAAATAATATAACTAATGTGAACAAAGAAAGAAAAAAGTACTAAAAATTAAACATGAAAATTACGAGATTGAAAATATTTTAATGTCAATTTAAATAATATAAATGATAAAATAAATGTCAGTGTCAAAAAATAAATTTTTTTTATCATAGATAATTCTCAAAATGTCATTAATTGATAAATAATATTATTAACAAATAATGATAACTTGTTTCGAAACTTATTAAAGATATTTGACAAGTATCTCTCTCTATGTTAAATAAAATTATTTATTAATAATCTTTTCATGTTTGTATCAGTTCATTGTTTTTATATATTTTTTTTCAATATATATAATGAGTTCTTTATCTCTAAACTTATTTATTATATTATTTTTTATTTCAAGTGATATATAATTAATCTATTATTATTAATCTATTATTTAGTTACATAAATTTAGTTACATAAATAGTTACTTGCATGTTTATTAATGATAAATAAAGTAAAATTAATTCTCAAGAATAAGATAAGCACAAATATTTTACACAACAAACTTGACGATTATTATTACATGATTAATTTTCATTCTATTCATTCGGCAAAACAATCATATATTTCTTCATTAAAGATCCTCTTTTTATACTAGACATTACTCACTTGACATTTAACATTCGTCTTCTCGAAAATAAAATTTATAAAAGTTTATCGCGTCACTCAAAAATAATTAAATAAATCGAAATCTTTTACATCTGACACTCTTATATTACTTCACTTTCGATCGAACTTACTCTAACGCAGCGGAAGAAGCAACGTTTTGTCGTGGCATAAACGAAGAAATGATTCAAAAATGTGAAGACGTGAAACACACGCGCACGCGTATGGAGCACGAAGACGAACAACACATGAATGAAGAAAAGAAGAGACGACGATGAGACGAGAAGCCGGCACCGCGCGCGATGACTGATCGGACGCGCGAAGCGTCACGATAACGTGCACTGATCAGAACGGGCGGAACGCGACTGATGCAAGTCTAGTGCTGGTCCGGAGCAGACCGATCGGCGGTGACGACAGCGGCAGCGGCGGGAATGAACGTCACCCGCAATTCTTCCGAAATCGTATATATACGCGACCGTATCTCTCCTTCTCTCTCTCTCTCCCTCTCTTCGCCTCTTTTTCTCTTTCTCTCCGTCTCTCCATTTGTCGCACGGTACTTTATCGTATCATAAAGCCTACTTCGTAATCAAGATTACGGGAAAAATACAGTTTTCTCATCAACGCCAGTATTTCCCTCCCATAAAGCCGGTTTCATCATCGAAATCGACGTTCGTTGTGACGTCGATCGTAGAAACGCATGCTTAAAATATAGATCCTAATACGTCAGAATGAATTCTAGGTGTTACAATCCATGAATATTAAAAATGTATTATCTTTTTTCATCTAGAAAGAATCTTTCTTTATATCAGAGAGTAAGGCTCTCTAGAAATGGGCATTTATTGAAGATATGATTTTTTATTTTTCTAAATTTTCGATGATGATTAATTATAATTCAATTATGAAATGGACATGCAAATGTTGTAATCTATATATAAATAGAATTTATATATAGATATATATATTATGTTGAATTATTTAAAAATATAACTTTAAAAGAAAAAATATCAATGATTGAAAACATTATTTTAGGATTCATTGGCTAGTCTTTAACTTAAGACTACGTCAGGAACTAATGAAATTATTTTCTTTTGTTTTCAAATTTTTAGTTTATTTCTCCATTCACATTACTCTTTATGTATATCCGTAGATTTGTAGATATATTGTTATATCTACAATTATCTGCAATAATATTTAATAATGGAATCGTAAAAAAATATGTATTGAGATTTTCCAAACCTGGAATATAAAATGGAATTTTATTTTATTTAAGAATAATACGTACTATTTGTCGAAATGCATAGTATGTATATTTATATTCTGTGTATTGATTTATTCACGTCGTCTTTGTTTTGTGAAAAAACTCATGTAAATATTATTGCAAAATTATATAAAAGTTTAGAACTTTAAAAAGTCTAGAATAAAAATTAATAATTTTTCTAAGTAATCTACCAAATTCATAAAAAAATTAGAAAAATGAAATTTTGATAAAAGTTTTAAGATATTTGGGTAAAACCCACTTAGGCTACCTTTTTCATCGACACGGGGAATCCCCTTGGCTTCCTTGAGGTCAGCTTAAAATATAATCAGAAATACTTTTCCTTAGGGAACTGGATTTTCCTTACTTATGGTTTTTGCGAAATATTAAGCGTATTTTTACTATTAAAAAAATATTATAATTTAATATTTTTTTATTATATATCGATTTTCTCGATGCTGATTAAAATTGTATATCATAAAAGTTAAAAATATAATGGCACTATAAGAACACAATGGAAAATATCCATAAATAGAAGGAAACGAGCTAATTAAAAGTCGGGTTTAATAATCTTAATAAACTTAAATTCTTTTTTGTCTAAATGAACGTTATATATTTTAGTCTGTTATATATGTTTTAGTCTCCTTCTCTTATTTGAACTAACTTTAGTAATTATCAAAACAATATATAAAAACATATATTGTTTCTTTTTACCCGGCTCTTTAACTCAGTTAGTCTGTTTTCTTCACTTGTAGATATCTCTAACCATTAATTTCTATAAATAGCACATATATACTATTAAAAGGTAATAAAAAGTTTTATTGTACTTCAAGATTAGGAAATCTTATTACATATTTTTCTACGATTCCATTATTAATTTATACAATATATCTACAAGTTTCTGCAGATATAAGGAATAAAAAGTAATAAACGTACTTTTTAACATAATAATCTATTTCACGATAGTATGGAAAATAAAAAAAAACACAAGAATAGAATAAATGGAATGGTTTTGCGAAAGACCTGAATGGAAAGTATCTACGTCATAGTGAATCCCAACGTCAAACACAACCGGTTCTTACATACTAAGAGACTTTTCCTTTTTTTATAAAGGAAAGCGGCATGTTCATTAAACTCAGCATTCTTTTCTTTGTTTTTCCAACCCCTTCAATGTAATAGCAAATAAAATAATATCGATAATATGAGATATCTTAAGTTATTATATATATAGATATATTTATAACATATAATCCAATTGTATTACACAAGATACACTAGCATTATTGTTAACTATTAGCAATAATTACAATTACATTTAAATTTGCGTTTTTAACAAGTTGCCTTTGTCGGAATAATTAAATATGTATATGATTAAAATACTCCCACCCTCTCTCCCTTCTTCCTATTTCTCTTTGATGAAACTATCATAGTTATCGTAACCATGTAGTTACGTAGCGAAAATTAAATTTTGAAAGTTTACGTACAATGTACAGTGTAACATCATCGAATAACTCTTCATTAAATATGAGCTTGTAAGAAATACTAATAGACAATCCATAATGAAGTAGATAATTTTTGATTCGATATGCGAGAAAGATATGTGTGATTGACATACGATTCCTACGTAACTATGCTTCACAGTCATACCTGGTTTAACACAAGGTCGAAGAATAACTATTGTAATAGAAAAATTGTTCTTGCCTTCGTAAAAACGCACATCGAAACTGACCTCGATATTTTTTGTCCGCTTTGTTTTTTTTCTCTTTTCATTTTACATTAAAAAATCTATAATAAAAAAACTTGATTCTTTTTCTCTCTCTCCATCATTGAGATAAATGTAACGGAGAAGGCACTCTGTGTTTTACTTTTTACACATTTTTTACAGAAATAGCTCATTCGACTTATGCAAGGAAATTTAAAATTTATAAAATCGTACACACACATTTGTTTAAATATAAAATTTTTTTTTCCATAATATAATCATCGTCTCTAGAAAATATATGTTGTTAATACGAAGTTTGAAATTTCAATACAAGTTGTCATACACGAATTTTTCTAAATGTATTTCCGCGCATTATCACTGCCTTGTAGCAAATAACATTGAACATCTGTCATTTTCTTCAGCATTTTCTTATATGAAATCACTGAGCACGCAATAAAGAAATGTGTTCTTTACATGTCAGAAAATTGCCGATAACAAACATCAGTTTTAATTATAATTATCATTGTAATATAATATATATTATCGTGTTATAAAAATATATTTTCTAATTTTCAAAAAATTATTGTAATGCAACCAAATTACGATTCTTTTTCTTACTTGTAGAATAAATCAATTTTGAAATTCTATAAACGTATGTGCGATAAATAAAACAATTAATTTTGAAGATAAAACATTTTAATCTTATTTTCTAAATATTCTCTTCCTTTGTCTGAAGGTTTCCTAATTTAATTTTGGAATACGTAAAATTGATTAAAAGAATAAGAGAAAAAGAATATTATAATATGAAAAAAACGTACGTTTACAGTAAAACGAATGAAGCAATATTTTCTATCGCCGTGATAATTCCTTTTTAAGATAAGCACGATTTTTTATAAAAACGGGAAAGCTGAGAAATTGAATAAATCGATTAAAATAATAAATTATATATATATAATTTATTCATACAAGCATGATGCAATACACAACCTTGCAATCGACATATCAGCAAAATCAGGTAGTTTCCATCGAGGAAAAATTGCTGACTACACGGAATCCTCCCTGGATGACGTAGGCGCATTTAATCACTCTACGCCAGTTTTACGATTCTCAGATCTCTATATTAAGGCTATAGTTTGTCCTTCTTACTTCTTAAGTGATACATACGATGCAGGAAAGTTATCCACAAAATAATAGTTGTAATTTTCCACAAAAAAACATTTAATTATAAGTATTATGAGTACGTGCGACGAAGGACGTATATTGCTTCTTTGCCAGAATATATTATGACTAACAAAATGTCTATATTTTATATTATATACCTTGTTATATTTTAAATAGATAGTAAATCCCTTTCTCCCATTTTCACATATTTAGCAACAAGTGATTTTTATTAATTATAATATTGATTTATTTTAACATTATTTTTAATTATATATATAAACTTGATATAAAAGATAACTTAAAATAGTATATTATTTTAAATATAACATGTAAAAAAAATTTGTTAGTGAATATAATCACAAAATAATAATTGTAATTTTCCATGTACCAAATGTTATATTATCAATCTTAATATGCATATTACATATAATTCTGTAGAAAATTATTAATTGTCTATTAGAACATAGATACAATTAGACATGATTTTTGACTCTCTTAAAATATCTTGAAATATGCATATAAGCATAACAAGTTTACTCAAAAGCTATAAAAATATATTAGTATAAAATATAAATCTGATTACAAAATGTGTTAAAAATATGCCACCACATTTCCAACTCCACTGTAAATATATATAAAGAAAATTTTATAGAATCTTTTGATATTTTTATATTTCAGTAGATGATATCACCTCAAATTTAATATTATGTTTATTTAATTGCTCAATCAAAGAAGTTTTACCGAATGCAGCACCAGGTGTAAGTACTCCTCCACTATAAAAATATATTTAAATATAAGAATAAAATCAAAGGTCAATAAATTAAATTGTAATAGAATGGAGAGGTATGTCACATTGATAAATGTGGCGAATTACTTACTTGTCAGGTATTTTATCAGCTTCCTTAAGAATTGTAATTGCTGATAAAATCAATGTAATGCTAGTCATATCATATCCAGGAGAGACACCGCTAACTTTTGTAATTACTTTCTTATTAGGTGCATTTGTGTGCTCATCTGTAGGTTCAGCCAATTTTTCAGTCCATCCAAGAGCTTTGAGTGTTATGGAAAAATGCGTTTGTTTTTGCGTTTCCCATTTAGGATTTTCATGGCTTATAAAACCGAATGAAAATAGAGCTGGATACTACAAACATTATATTTACCTTATCTAGATTTCATTCATAAAATATAATTTTATAAATGTATTGTACACATATTATACTTGTATTACAAATATACTTGTACTACAAATACTTTCATACATACTTTGAGAAGTAAATTACGACTGAATGTTGTGCGTGTCATAAGGGCCAAAATCATAGCAGCAATGGTAAGCATTATGAAAGAACAGAATGACCTAATAATGAAAATAGCATATATTAATATAAAAATTATTTTCCAATATTTGTGATATTTCTATTAATACAATACTAACCGAAATGTGACATAAGTTTGCACTTGTGCAGGCCTCTCTTTGTACTTATCATACAAGAATCGTTGCGAACGGAAAGCGACACTACGATCGGAACCCAAAAATAGAGTTGACCATCCTTCAGAAACATCACTTCTATGTAGTATCCTGTAATAAATAAAAATATTAAAATATATAATGTGAAAATTTAGAAATATATAAAAGTAACAATGTGTCTTCACTTCAATTATTCTTATAGTAAAAGATAATGTTGCTTATTATTAACTTTTACTGCGTTATTTATCTTCATCTATGTGATATGTATGATTAACATGAATATATATAAAAAAACACATACTTTTTTATAATAACATATACTCTTGTATAATTCTTAATCATTTGTATACATACATATATATATAAAATTAACTCACAAAATGTAATTATATATGTGTGTGTGTGTGTATATATATATAGGAAATATTTAATTATAATAAACAAGATACATACTTTGATTTCAGTTTTGGTGTGAATTTGGGTAATTTGGTAGGATATAATTTTGTACGCAATTCTCGTAATTCATTATGATGAGTTATGCCATATATTAAAGACTCCCAAGTTCCATAATTCAGAAGAGAACCTTTTACATCTCCAGTTGTCCACCATTTTAGATATGTTTCAATAGTATTAACTTCTCCTCCAAATTTTTGTTGCGTAAAAATGACTCCTAAATCGGTAGGAATACTATCAAAGCCACAAGCACTCACTATATAAACACCAGCTTCCTGTGCTGCTTTGTTATATTGCAATTGCATTTTTTCCATATACTGAAAAATATTGAAAATATCAATAAATATAAATATAAATAAAAAAATATAAATAAATATAAAAAAAATATAAATAAATAGTCATTATATTTGTTGTAAAACTATATTTATTGTATCACCTGTGGTTCGCCACTGATATCGACATGATGAGTAATAGTAGTAATACAAGCCTTAACAACTGGTTCTCCATAAAATCTATATGGACCGCAACAATTAAGAATTATCTTTGCTTGTTTTGTCATTTCTGTGAGAGACTCTTCATCTTTTACATCAGCCAAAATAATAGGTACATTTTCTAAAAAGAAAATGCTCAATGTATATTGTCACCAATAATATAAAAAATGATCTAGATATTATGAAATAATTAAATTAAAATCTTAAATTCTAAACATTAAATTAAAAATATAATAAAATTAATTTTACCAATATCTGAGGCAAATTCCTTAATGACAGCTTCTAAAGCTTCTTGTCTACGACCAGCAACACCAAATCTCAACTTGTATTCCTTGCAAAGATGTACTGTATTTTTTAAAACAAATTTTCCAGTATATCCAGTAGCACCAAATATTATTATATCCAAACGATCGCTTGCCATTTTTTTAATAATCTGCAGCACAAAATAGTATTTATTAATAAAAAAAAACTTATATTTTTAATTTGACAGATTTTTTTATAGCCATGTGAATGATAAAAACATCTAGCAGGAATATGATTAAAGCACAAGAAAATCAAACTTGGTTCTTTCTAAGCAACCACACTATTACTAAGTCATTCAAATTTTATTCAATTATGTTCTTTCACTTATTTACATATACCTAATGACAATATGTCCATATATTAGTGATAAAATATTACAGAAAAAAAATTTAAGAAATATCTATTAAAATATTATATAAAATATTATATAATTATATATAAATATATGTATAAAGGATAAAAAGAAAAAAAAAGAAAAAGAAATTTTTAATAAATAATATTAAATAAAAAAATTTTAGACTAATACTAAATATAGTAAAAATAAAAAAAATAAAGAGATATTGTTAAAGATTACAATAATACATATTTTTTAAAATATGTATAAATATACCATAAATCCAATCTACAATCACATTTTATATAGTTAATGATGTAATTGATGATTTTACAAATTCCATTAAAAATTAATCGAACTTTGGATGATGACTTGTAAATTATAATTTAACTTATACCTTGAACACTTTTTTATGCGGTAATCGGCAAATTGGTTGTGCGTAATATGTAAAAGACATGCGATATGTAAAAAAAGAAATAGATAAATCTGAAAAATTACGTATTCATTAAGCTTATGTGTACGAGGTACAGTACCTTAGCGAATTAAGAACTGAGAATTATCTTCCTCGAAAAAGTGAAATTGCGTCGCATCAAATCGCACAAAGTGGCAGCTAAATGCGTACGTGTCTCACGTCTCACAATGAACATTGACGATTAACGTACACGGCTATCGATTACTATTGATAGACGTACAAAAATGGCATCCTTTCTATACCAGACTATCATTGGCTAATGCTACTGGAAGTGGTACACTGGAGAGAGACACGCCTATTTAAACAATGTATGCATTTAATTGCCGCTAGCTGCCGCTACGGCGAGTACATGTATATTAGCTGTCTCATGCAAAAAAATTTAACATTTATATTTATTATATGTAAATTACATAAATTCTAAAATCAATAGAAAAATTATAGAATTAAAAATTATACATTGAAGAAATAATCAATAATCACCAATCACTTTAGTTTTAATGAAAAGGCAAAACTAATAAACAATACAGTTAACGCATATTCTCATTTCGTTATTAAATACCGGAGAGATTGGTTGCGTTCAGCAGAAAAAGCTACTTTGCAACTATTGCA
Organism: Camponotus vicinus; assembly: GCF_025532165.1. Lineage (NCBI taxonomy): Eukaryota > Metazoa > Arthropoda > Insecta > Hymenoptera > Formicidae > Camponotus > Camponotus vicinus. Next base: position 4,350,161 of record NW_028141981.1, on the reverse strand, counting down.
AAATTCATTCATGAATCTGATTGACGTATGCTCTTAGATTCAAAAGAGCCAAAAGAGCATACACATCAATTAAACTCATGAATTACAATTGTTGGAAGGCGACTTTTTCTGCTGAATCATGTGATTGATACATCGTACCACCTCATCATCTTTTTAAATTAAAACTTGGTGATAAAAGCTTGATTTATTTGTTTTACTTATTCTATAATTAATTCTTGCTTATGTTAAATTATGTAGCAATTTGTATAGTATTAATTTTTTATCGAGTTATAAATTATAATATTGGATCTCGAATTATAATATTGGATCAAATACAAATGACGATCACAATTATACCATGAAAAATTTTTCTGCAGATATATTTTCAGAAACGCTGAATAATCTACAATAGATAAAATACGTTGTTATAATCGCTTTACATGTATCTTAATATGCATGATTTTAAACTATTTCGCTATATATATATCATTTATATTTATTTTAATCTTTGAATATTTACAACGTATCATTTTCCTTTTTTCTTTGCTTTGTAATTAGCATCATTGTCGCTGTTTCTCATAATCGGCCACTAATGTAATGAATTATAAATAGCTCACTATTTTATTTAAACATTATTTTGCAAATGAAAATATACAGAATATCAAATTTTCATTATCATTTTCATTATATAGTTAGTAGCGTTATCCTGTCTCTGAACGCGATTATGTAAGACAAAATATGAATCAGCATTCCTCTTTAATATGAATCTGTATAATCACGAATATTTTTCTGCTTCCTAAATACATGCTATTATTTACACAAATGCACACGAAAATTGTTTGACGAGCATAAAATAATACGTGAAATAATTTATTTTTGTAATATGCTAATAAGGACACAATATTCAAGCATATAATCTCGATAATCTCGAATTATACAGGATAACATGTATTTTCATTTACGAAAAATCTACAATATTACACACGCGCGCACGCACCAACATACACCTACGTATATACACACATACATTGTTCTTTGTTCTCATAAAAACTATAATTACGATAAGAACCCGACTTTCAACTGTTTGTTTTTATATGGATATAAAACATTTCAGAAGTTCTACAGAAAAGATTATCAACTGTTTTTTTATTAATATTGGAGCAAACATGATTAATTATCCCCATAATTTCTTTAAAATCTGTCGAAACTTTCTGAGCTGGAAAATATTAATATTCTACAGAAATAAAATTGCCAGTTATATAAAATCTCTTATATACGATTCCTTTTTTTTTTTTTGATTAATACAAGATTAGGTTTTAAATATCCTCATACTCTATTAAATAAAGAAAGCGTAATGCTGCATTTAAGTGTGATTCAATACAAATTCGATACAAACGGAATATAACTATCGGTCTTATGCTAATATTTACAATATGTCACATTGGTTTCATAGATTTAGATTAAAAAACTTTGTAATAAAATAATGAACGTAAAAATAGTATTCTTGTCTATTTCTATTCTCTTTGAATCACAAATATCAGAAGACTATGGAAAAAAAGTGCGGCCTGAATTGTATTTGTTTTGATTTGCATGTAGATTAATTTTGGTGAGAATTCTTAATAAATATGCATATTGTCCCTCTACTGCTGATATTATCAAGCAAAATAAATTAATATATATTGCCCGATCGAATCAAGTAATTTTCTACAATTGTATTTCTTTGGAATATACAATTGTATTCATTCATTATATTCAATCCTCTTTATAGTATTTACTTATGACTGCAATTAAAACAGTTTCAGATATTACAATTTTAGATATTGCGCTACACAGTATCTACTTATATTTAATTAACATAATGCGTAGAACAAAAATACAATTCAGACTGCACTTTTTTCCATAATCTTGATTCGAGAATAAAAATAGACAATATTTTTGCATTTATTATTTTATGATATAATTTTTAACCAATATTTGCAAAACCAATATGATATTAAAAATATTAGCATAAGATCGATAATTATATTCTTTTAATATTAAATCGTACTTAATATAACATTATGCTTTCTTTATTTAGTAGAGAATGAGGAGTAATTACAGTAACTCAATTTTGAATTAATAAAAAAAAATAAAATTAAAAAAAATCAGTATAAATATAATTCGATAGTTCGAATATGAATGTGAATATAATTATCAGTCTTATGCTAATATTTACAATATATCATAATAGTTTCATAGATTTAGGTTAAAAACCATTATATCATAAAATAATGAATGCAAAAATAGTATTCTTATTTATTTCTATTCCTGTTGAATTATATAAGATTGTTAGATATGGGAAAAAAGTGCGACCTGAATTGTATTTCTATTCCGATTTGCATATAGATTAATTTCAATAAATAAATGAATCGTCTCTCTGCTTCTGATATTTTGTTATCATGCGAATCAAATTGATATATATATATATATATATATATATATATATATATATATATATATATATATATATATATATAGCCAGATTAAATCGAGCAATTTCGTACAATTGCATATTTCTTTGGAATATATTTATTTAATATATATTCAATCTTTTTTTATACCGAAATGTTATGATAGTAATTAATAAAACAATTTGTACAATTTTATAGACATTTGCTACACAATGTCCATTTCTATTTAATTGTTAACATAGTCAAATATTTAATAATGTCGGAATAGAATCAGAATAATTCGTAATGATAAGTGAAACGAGATATTATGGGATTTCAATTTTTGCATTCATGTGCGTGAATAATATATCTAAACTGAATATTTTACGCACATATTTACATACAATGTCCAAAATGCAAAATATGCGCATAGCGCGGAAGCAGTTTATTTATTATACATAACGAAAGATACTCCGGCAGAAAATATAATTCAATTGACGCTCCAGGGCGTTCAGAATACGTTCCGTCTAGTATTTTAGAGTATTCTATAGCAACCAACACGCTGCAGCGTCAAGATTTTTATATATACATGTATTCTTATTCATGTCACAAGATTACTGTACATCGCATGTTTATCACCATATCTTACATGTAGAGACACGTAAAACCAGCTTTCATTTAAGATCATATATAAGACGGTACTGCTACCACGTCACAACCGAAGAGGAAAGAAGCACTAGGAGTTGGCATTTGGTGGTGGTGGCCTTCTATCATAATCTCGCCTATAATCCTTGTTCGGCCGCCAATTAGAATAGCTATCTCCTCCATATCCGCGACCTCTAAAATGACCCGGTGCGATATCCGTTGGAGGATAACCGCCACCACCGCTACTATCGCCATAACTACCCGGATTGTATCCATAACTTGGCGGTCCCGACGAATATCGGTAATAATCACTGAAATATTTAATTTCAAATGAAATAGATTACGAGTTATATTTGTAAATTACGAGTATTGTATTATAAGTTATTTCTAATGAGAGATTAAATAAAAATTGCTATTATTCACCTTCTCTTGTCATTCATGTGCATACCACGATCTCGATCTCTATCTCTGTCTCTGTGATAACCACCTGACATTCGGCCATAAATATCGAAGCGGTCGCGTTTGTGATCTCCGAATCTGTCGGAAAACAAAATTACAACAGTTAAAGCAATTAATATAAATGGTAATTTTATTCAATGTTGCAAATTTGGCGCTCTAAGTATTTGTGCGCTAAGGACAAGTTAAACGAAGCAAATTAAACTAAATATGGAGATGTAAATTTATATACGCGCTGCGTTATATACTTGTCCTTTGATATCACGAGATATATATGTATCTATATATGTAAAATAAAATACGATCTTACCCGTACCTGCCGTCTCTCATGTCTCTTCCATCTCTGGGTAACCAATGATCGTCCTCTCTGCTGCCACTGTAATGCCCCATATTATATCCTCCACTGTCTCTCCTGATTCTGTCATCCTTTCCTCCGCTTATCCTATCCATACCCCTATCATTGTGTCCTCTATCTCTATCTCTGTCACGCTCCCTATCTCTTTTCATATCTTTATGCTTCGATTCTTTTTGCTCTTTATGTCGTGATGTTTCTGCGCTGCTAGTAGTATTTGATGTGGAATTTGGCGTTGATGTTATAGGAGTAATCGTAATAGCACCGATAGTAACGGTGGACGTGCTGCTGATATTGCTGCTGCTGCCACCAGAAATATTCTGTTTCTTACTTTGTGTACTGCTATTTGAATTCTCCTCGGTATCGTCAATTTTACGTTTCGTTATTCTGCTATCTTTGCTACTGCTGCTACTTTCCGTCTGTTTATCGTGAGACGATCTTTCATTGTGTTTCTGATAAACAAAATAAAAATTACAACTTAAATTTGTTATCCATATTTTTTATGAGAAAAACTAAAAAAATTAATGCAGTACCTTTGTAGTATTGGAAGCATCTTCTTTTTTGTCAGGACTTAATGTTGTACCACCATTGCTATCGCCACCTTGCTTTACCAAATTCTTATACATCCTATAAAGCTTCTTTGCTTTAAAGTTTGTGAACTTTGAAGCAAAGTACCAGAGGTTACTTTTCCATTCACTTATTTGTTCAGGATTTTTATATTCCGTAAGACATGTATTGATATGGTTTCCGATTTGATAAAGGCATCGACGCGCACGAGCGACTCGCTCCTCCTCGCTCAGAGACATATCTGGTGTATCCAGAGCCTTTAATGCTTTCTTCACTGGCCTCATTTTCTCCTTACACTGTATATAAAATACAATACTATTATTCTATATGATACATAATTTTTTGAATTTAAATTATTTTTGACATGCTTTTTAGACCGGTATATACAGACTAAAAGAAAAGTATGTCTTTTGTTAAGAGAATGATATTAACCTCATCAAATATTGGAGGATCCAATTCACCAATTACATCAACAGCTCTTGGTTCGTTATTTGCAGTAAAATGCATAGGACCTGCGGCTTGCTTATTTTTCTTCGCTTTCTTGTTCTCTTTCTTTTCCTTTTTAATCTTCTTATCCTTTTTTTTATCATCAGATAAATCATCAATTTCATCCTTTACTTCTTTCTTTGCAACAATATCTTCTTCTTTCTTAATTCCAGACTGTAATAGTGAAACATACATAGATAAATATGTAATTATTATGTAAACTCACAAAATATAAAAATCTCTTTTTTTTTTAAACTCACTTTATCATTTTTGGATTTTGATTTCTTAGTTTCATCACCAGAAGTATCATTATCTTCTACAATCTCTTTAGTGATCGCTGTTTTCATTTCTTTAGTCTTCCTTGGTTTTCTCATTCGTGCCTGAAATAATTGTTTAACTCATATATAAACAATAAACGTATTTTATATAATAATATATATTAACTCTTTACACTCCATAGGCGCCGCTACAGCGATATATTTTGTACGTCAACTCCAGAAGCGCTGCTACAGCAACATAAATATTGAAAGTATAATGAAATTATTTATGATACTGAGAGCAACTATGACGATAGTAAAGCAGTAAAATTTCCTATTTGATATAATAACATTTTTTAATGTTCGCCAAAAATACCACAAAAATGCGTTGGAGCTGCTGGTAGGTTATATAACAAAATTAACTGGAGTGCAAAGAGTTAATGAATAAAATAAATAAGAAATTAGATCATTTTATTAGAGAAATTTAAATGCTCGAATCTAATCAACTCGTATAGCTGAAGATCTTCATTTAAATATATATTAATATTCATAGTTCAAATTTTTCATACTTTTATTACTTTTTTATTTATCATATTTATATTTTTTAACTATTCATCAAAACATAGGAAGGAATAAAAGGATGGAGGAAAGTCAGGGTATTACCTCATATTCGGTTTCTAATTGTAGGAGAAAGACATAATCCTGTTAAAAAATAAAAGGACAAATAAAAATACACTCGTTAATATGCCATATGCAAAATGACCTTACCACTCCTAACTTAAGATCAATCTGTTTCTTCAAAATCTTCAGAAGATATTCCGCACGTGCGTTTACACGTTTGAGTTGTACTTTACTGCCATTAGGGAAAATCTTATCTCCCAATTCCAAACTAGCGTCCATTTTTATTGCTTCCCACGAACCCATGCCATGTTGGTATATACCCCTTAATAATCTCGAATCATCCTCGGAAGTCCACTCACAATCAAAGTTTGCTGGCTTTGATCTAAAGTGACAAAAAATATCTTAAAAATATTCCGTATTGACATTTTTCATTATTTATTTATTTCAATCTTTTTAAATCGAGTTTTATACAAAAAAGATAAATATAACTGATTTAAAAACTCACTTAATGTCGAGGTGCCAATTGGCGCGTTGCTCGGGATCGGATGGCAAAGCTTGCTCCAAAGGTTCAAGTTCTTTAACTGCGGCTGAAAATGATTTCGCGTTCACCATAACACCGCCCATCTTGAAAGTAGGTCCTCGTCCTCTCTTACGACCGGGTCCCTTGCCCTCTTCCTCGCCAGTTTTATTCTCCTTCGCCGTGTTCTCAAATTCGACTAAGCACATGTCGCATCTAGATTTCAATTGTTCGCCCAAGAAGCGCAATTCCGACATTGGTTTCTCTTGCAAATCAGCATCAGCTGCGATATCTTCCAATCGCTTCAAGGGTGCCGGGAACTTTTTATAACTTTTAACGAATCTTCGTATCTGTGACGAAAAATTATAATAAAGAACGTAGAAGTGAGAAATAAAACAATCTTGCATAAAATGAAACTTGTTACAAACCTCAACATCTGTGAAACTCTTGATGTTCTCGCGCGGCAAAACTCTCGGTCTACCTCTTTTCTTAGGTCTTTCATCGTCACTACCTTCCACCTCGCTACCCGACTCCTCGCCTTCTTCGCTGTCATCCTGTACCTTTTTACGCTTTCTGCTTCTTCCTAAATATAGAATTCGCTTTTGTTCTTATATATTTCATATTTACGACAAAAAAGTATTTTTTCTCGTAAATGTGTCTTTGCAAGTATTTTAAAAGACGCTATACCTTCGCTCTGATTGATTTGCTGAAGTGTTTTCCGACTTCTCGGTGGCAAATAAAGATCTTCCATTTCCTTCGACTTCTCTTCTTCTTCTACTTTCTTTCGAAAGTTTTCCGGAATGATTTCAGCCTAAAAATAACACAATAATATGCAACACAATAATAATAATTTTTATTCTCAACAAAAATTTGTAATTGCAATATGAATAATTTACTCATTTAGACATTTAAGAATAAAAAAAAGAAAAAAAAGAAAAAAAAGAATACAATTAAAAAAGATAAAAAAAGATGCTTACCCAGTCTTTACTTTCATCATCGTTATCATTCGGCTGATTAATAGGTTCCAAATCCTCCTCAAAAGTAGGTTTAAAACTAGCTACTTTAAAAGCGGACAATAATTCATCGCCAACTGTCGTCGGACCTTCGTCTCTTGTTTCGGCTCTTCTTAATATTTCATCGATATCACACTAATTTTAAAAAATTCATAAATATTTATACTCCATTTTTTTAAGATTTTCTCTTAATCTCTATTTTAATGCTAATGCAAAATTAAAATGTTCTATTTTTTATTTGTTCTTGTATTTTAATATAATTGTGTAATAGTGTAATAATTGTGTAATAGTGTAATAATTGTGTAATATAAATTATGAATGGAAAAATAGCTCAAGAAGAGAATTCTTGTAAAAATCAGAATGAAATAAAAGAAATTCTAAAAACTCTTAGAAACAACTTGTATTACAGAAAATTATAAAGGAAAAAAGTTGTAGTGTAAAGCACGTGTATCTTGAATCGATTTTAAATATATATTAAATAAGTGTACAATTGCATTCAAAAAATTTCACGTGTTATATATTATAAATAAATACTAATAGAATATTTTATCATATTGTTTTGAATTAAAAATCTTTAGTACTAGTCGCACAAAAATGTAAAAGATAATAAACTCACCGTTGGTTCTTCATCTCCATCTTCTTCATCTTTAAACAGATCCTCTGCGCCGAATTTCAAAATAACAGTTAAATCTTCTTTGGTAAATGGATTGCTATTGGTCCCTGCATTCTTCTTATCCAATACCGTTCGTCCGGTTGTATCCATTCGCTGTATCACTAAATGGTCCAAGACCATTTTCTGCTTCGCACGTTCTACGATTTCTTCCTCGACAGAATTTTTGGTAACCAGTCGATAAATATTGACCTGTACACAATGTTAATTGGGTTAGATTGACATTTCTCATAAATTTTCATACAAGTGAGCATCGAATTTTGAAACAATCGCGAACGCACCTTATTCTTTTGTCCTATTCGGTGTGCTCTGGCCTGAGCTTGCAAATCATTTTGCGGATTCCAATCAGAATCGAAAATTATCACAGTATCCGCAGTGGCAAGATTAATGCCGAGACCGCCGGCTCGCGTCGACAACAGGAAACAAAAATCCTGCGATCCTTCAGCATTGAAGTGATCTAATGCCTGTTTCCTCAGTTCCCCTTTTATACTGCCATCTAATCTTTGGAATGGGAAATGTCTTTTTTGCAGATATTCACCGAGAATGTCTAACATCTTGACCATCTGACTGAATATTAGTACTCTGTGTCCAGTATCACGCAATCTCACTAATAATTTATCTAAAAGTACTAATTTCCCGGAACCGCGGATGAGTGTCTGCAAATAATCCCCATTGCCTCTTTCCCTTTCGGCCTCGTTCGGTTTTGTAAGAAAAGCATGATTGCAACATTTTTTTAATTCGATCACGATGTTCAAAAATGTCGAACTGGATCCTTTCATGCCTTTTCTTAATGCATCGTAATTTTTAGTCAATATCCATTTATAATATTGTTTTTGCAGGGATGTCATTTCTACCCGTAAAATTTGCTCAATTTTAGCGGGTAAAGATTTTTCAACGTCCTTTTTAACTCGGCGCAAAATAAATGGTTCCAATTGCTTATGTAATTTGGAGTATCCTTTTTGCGCAGCATTATCATGTTGTTTCTCAAATTCTTCCCATGAGACGAACCTATATTAAAATAATGCATTACATACAAGATTTAAATAAGAAATGAAGAAAACTATGTATATTATCAAAAGTATTAAATATAGAGGAAAATTCAAATAGAAACTAACTTGGTAGGCATAATAAAGTGTAATAAAGCCCACAATTCTTTCAAGCTGTTCTGTAATGGAGTACCAGTGATCAACAAACGATGATTGGTGTGAAATTCGCTAAGTGCTTTGTACAGAAGAGAATCGTCGTTTTTTAATCGATGAGCTTCATCCACTAGCAGCACTGCCCAATTTAAGGCACCCAACAGTGCTTTATCTTTAAGTACTATTTCGTACGTCGTAAGTATGACATTGAACTTTAATCTCTTCGATCCTCGATAGCACCATTCATATTCTCTAATCTGAAAAGAATTTATACAATTTATTTAAAGTTGCAATATATCATGTATGTATGTATGTATATATATATATATATATATATATATATATATATATATGTATATATGTAGATAAAGATATTGCAAAATAAAGAACACATACAACATTGCGCGAATTGACATCACCCAAATAAGTGACGAAATTCAAATCAGGTGCCCATTGAGACATTTCTCTTTGCCAGGAAGTCATTGTTGACAGAGGAACTACTAGTAAAAACGGCCCATGAAGTTGTTGCGTGTGAAAAAGATAATAAAGGAAGCATATTGTTTGGATTGTTTTGCCGAGACCCATCTCGTCAGCTAATATAACACTGTAAAAAGATATAATTAATCAAAATAAATTAAATATAAATATAATAATTTTAGACATATTATTATTACTTATTATAGAAATACTTATGTACCTGTTTTCCTTACACCAGGAGTGAATCATCCAATTAACTCCATCCATCTGATAATCCCTCAATACTAAATCTTTTTCTTTGCCCATATAAGTAGGCTGTTCGTTCAATTGATAAAACTTAGGTCTAGATTTAAGAACTTTACAATGTTTGCTTGGTGTTCTTTTAGAATCCTCCCTGTCGCGAAATTCTTTTATCTTCTCTGGCCATTTCTTCACTATCAAAGCTCCATCTTCCCATGTAGCCTCAGCATATGGTAGATTGTCCCATTTACAGAAATAATCAGGATGTTCCGAGTCTGGTTTCTTATAATCAGCTGACAAAAAAACATGTATATAATGATTTATATAATAATTTATATTTATATACACATAAAAGTTTTTATAACATATTATTTAAAATATTTTTTCAAGATACAAATATCAATGCAAATCAAAATATACCTATAATCCTCTCGACGTTGTTGTAACTTTTCAGAAGATCTTGTTTAAGTTCCAATTGACATTCAAAGTATTCCAATTCTTCTGGTTCAGCATATTCTCTCATCTGTTCCAGTCTGCGTTCACGTTTGATAAAATTGTCTAACTTTTTTAATCCTTTCACCTAATAAGATTAATAAAAATTAATATTAAGAATAATTCCTAAAGTCATAAAATGACTTAATATACATTAGAAAATTTATTAATAACCTTTTGTGCTTTTAAAGATTCCTCCGATTCCCATGTATTGTGTATGTGAGACCAACCTTTCCATTTTATCCAATATTGTACTTCGGTCTCTACATTACTTAGATCCTTTGGATTGGGATCGCCATTTTCTTCGACAGCATAAATTGTTGTCACGTTGCCGGTAACTGCAAATAATTATATGTGTAATATATGTATTTACAATTGTCTAATATCTTGATTAATACTTGAATACAACATCATATATAAAGAACAAACCAACCTCCTTTCTTGCCCACTCTCTGTCCCAAAATTTGTTCAATAGTTTCCGCATTATCAGGTTCTGCTGATGCAGTATTCGATTCTTCAACTTCAACCAAATCTTCACTATCAGTCCCTTCTTCACTTTCTTCTTTATAACTAACTGCTGTGCCAGTCCGTCTAGTGACTTGCCTGATAATTAAGTTTATTATAATTAACGAAATTTGTTATATATATTTTTATATGCACCTTTTTGCTTAATTTTTTTCAACACGTACCTTCTATTGTCATCACTATCAAAGGAAGAATTTTCAGAAGATTCAGAAATTCGCTTCTTTCGCACTTTGGCTTTCTCTTTCGCTTTTTGCGCCGCGCGTCTGTTCAGGGACTTGCTAGGAGGCGGCCTTCGATTTTCAATTTCGTCAGATTCGGAATCTGAACTTTCAGAATTCCAGGAATTGTGTGAACTACAAAGTAAAGTAAATCACACATGTATATAAAACTGTATAAATGTTAAAACTGATTTGACTAGATTTGTGATTATAATTGTCACACATTCATTAAGTACATGAATTTAACTCAGATATTCAGATGCTACTAAAATTTTCTTATATAATTTTTAATAAAAACTATATTGTGTTTTCAATATGTTTACAATAAAAAATGCAGAATAAATATATTATGATATAAATTATAATAAAAAAATATAATTACAGAAAATTATATTAAAAAATCAAAATTTGAATTTTATTTCTAGTTCTAGTATTTTTTGTCATCTTTATTATTTGCATAATTTAAGATTAAAACTTATGAGAAATAAATTCCATGAATTCAGGAATTGTGTGAATTAAAAAATAGAGTAAATCTATATATATATATATATATATATATATATATATATATATATATATATATATATATATATATATATATATATATATGTATGTATATATATACATATAAAACTGTAATCATTTTAGAAAATATTGTAGCTTATATATTTTGCAACACATAAAACTTATATCTATTAAGCTTTTAATATATTCAAGGTAACATATAGAATGTAAAACACATTGTGAAGTAAATTGTAAAGTGTAATAAGCACAGAAAGTAACAAGTTATATGCAAAACCAAAGTTAAATTCAATTAGTGCAAACCAAAAGAAAAACATATACACGCTTATAAGCGTGAGTTTATATAATCAAAATATGTATATGTATGTGTAACGTGTGTAGCAAATTTTATAATATAATATACTAAAAATTTACTAAAATGAAAAGTAAAATGATTTTTTGCTATGACTATTGAGTTAAAAAACTATTATAAATACTGCAATAAATTTTTACATTCATATTTGATACACTCTCAGGTATCAAAATATTAAAATTATCTGACATTATGTCATAATCAATATTAATAAATTATAGATAGCATTTATAAATTTACAGTAGTCATATACATATAATACATATATATGTATACAATATAGTGATAAGTGTAAACAGAAATTAGCACAAACACAAATATAAAATTCACGTACATCACAGATATATAAATATATGTATCAAAAGATTTTGATGGAGCAACTGATAGCAGTACATAATTGCAAGATGTGTACTCTTTATAATATGAATACAATATATAATTAAAGCTCAAGACAGGTTAACTGTATATAGACATATATTCTATTCGACACTGTTTCTGAAGTGATAATTATGAGCTCGTTATTATCTCTGAACTAGCATATGACACTTTACACAATTCAATAAAGTATACAAATATATAATTTGATACTTATTTAAAATTATAACAATCTCTCTTACATTATACAGTTCTGTAATTTGTTATAATTGCAGTACCGGTCTAAATTACACGATCATTAGAGATATCGAGCGCCGAAATTTTTCCCGTGGGACTTTTAACTTACCCTTTCTTTTTAAACTTCTTGCGACCATCGCTGTCGCTCTCGCGATTTGTCGCGAGCCTGTCAGGTTCCTTCCTGGACCGTCCCGATCTCCTGATGCCATATATGTCAGGATTCTCGTCCCATTCACGGCTAGACTCATGTTTAACTCTAAGCTTTGTTTCTGTGCTGTGATTCGAGCTTTTGCTCTGGAAGCTATCGCTTTGTGCAGCAGGTGCATCTGACTTCTCTGACTTTTCTGAGTCAGAGCCTGATCCGGAACCGGAACCGCTCGAGGAGCTAGAGTCACTGCGTTAGCAGCCAGACAATATTTCACTGATTATGTATGAACGTTACGAGACGCATAGCCTTTCGAAATATATTTACTTAAAATTATAGTTGATATATTTTAAAATAATGTAATTAAAATAAATAAAAAACCAATCATAAAATTGTTAACGACTATTAAACATTGTAATCCAAGTTTTTGCTAATTGCGTGTGTGAAAAAGATATTAAGAAAATAAAACTATAAAGAATAAAAGTATGAAATTCAATCTCTAAATTTCTTTTCCATTTTGTGTGATGCCAGATATAATCAAGCGTTAAACTCAAATAATTTAATTTCTAAAATATGTATATTCTTTATAAGATGTAAGAATAAAAATATATTATAAGACGTATTTATATATGTAGAATTAATTTCATATATTTAATTATTAATAATAAAGGATTTGTATTTTCTTTTCGATATAGAATATTAAATATCAAAATCTTAAAAATGAATAGTATTGTATGTTGCGGTAGAATTTCCCAAGATTTAAAATATATTTCGAGACTTTTTAATATGAATAAACATGTATTTCATTTAAATATATTAATTTAATAATTTTATCAAGATTTTTTATTGATTAATCAAAAATATTGAATACTGCTATGAGATAATAGTATAACTTATCTAGCACTTGCACTGATAATTCTTGAGTACAAGAAAGCAAACATTATGATACAAGTAGGATGTATAGAAAGATTGTGCTCACAAAAAGTCCAAAGTAAAATATGATACATAAAATTAGCAAAATTGTTAAGACATTGTTAGAACTATATGAAAAGCTGTAGCAATACACAAGGAGCTAATTGTGAATGGCACTAATTCTGATAAACCCCTTTACACATAAGAGAAACCTGATATATACTTGTATTCAGTTCAATCTCTTATATTTTGCTGCGTATTAATTTCATATATATATTGTAAGTATTCATTCTATACTAAATAAAATAAACATTTTTCTACCATAACTATATACTCAATTATCTAATTAATAGAAAAACAGAAAAAAATATATCTTAAAAAGTTAAATTAAGGAATTATAACAATTAAAGAAAGTAATAAAAATCTTTATTTTTATTTCTTCAAATGGAGTTTGTGTCTGAAGCTCGTCTAAAGCTTATACAATAATTTCTAAATATATAGGATTTTTCGATTTTTAATGAAAATTTTATATAAAATCACACTGATGCAAGTTTATGTATCAGGTCTCGTGATTTTCAGGGGAATGGTCGAATCTTGCCTATACCCACCTATCAGATCCTGATGCTGAGCCGCTATTACTTCCAGAAGAGGAGCTATCGCTTTTGCTGTCATTCTCCGAATCGGATCCGGATTCCTTACCGGATTCAGATTCTAATGTTTTCTGTAAGTTAACATGGCTACATAATATATGTGATTTTTATTTCATCTTTATATAAGATATCGCTCGCCATGTGTTGTTTGGAATAGTTCATCCCCAAATTACCGCTCATTGTCATAATACTTTAAAATCTTTAAAATTTTTATCAAAGAAAATTTTTTCTATAAATTAATTATATAATTATAATAATGAACAAGGAAATAAACCCGCAGTTGAAGAAAGCAGTCGAATTTTAGTGAGCATCTTCTTTTATTTTCTTAATCAACTTGAAATACCGCAGAAATATCGTTGCCAGCAACTCATCATCACAACAGTCCGTCCTTCATTTTGTGACTATCGTCTGCCATTTTGTGTTCTCATAAGTGCAACACGAATTTCTTAAGAAACTTCTTAAATAATTGCTTTATACTTGTACGATATATAATTTTGGCTTAAATAAAAAATGCAACAGAGATAATAATACGTATTTACAATATTTAACATATTATTAATATTAAATTCCACGGAAATTCTTCACGACTAAAAGGGGAATCCCTTGTTTGTTCAAAGAATCTTCATGTTTCTAGCAGAGGAATTTCTTGTTTATTCACGTTTATTCTTGTAAAATTAAGTACAGACGAAATTTTTACATATTCCAGTGTATTTTACATGTTTGTCACGAACGCATAACTGCAGTCACTTTCAATGTTATTTGCATAGAAGGAACATGTGTATAAAGGTGTTCAATCTAGGTCTGGACATTAACAAACATAATAGAAATTGTCATTGCAGTAAGTTTATATATTTATTAAATATTTCCATAAAACTTTACATCTTGATTATTAATGATCAAGATATCTAAATGTATACATAAACATGTAATTAAAAAAACACGTTTATATATTATTTAATTTATAGCAAATATTGTACATTGTCCATTGTACATTCCATGTTACACATATACTATTTATACATATATACTATATACTCCATTACTTTTAAAAGGTTAAAAGTAAATTAGTGCATTAGCTAAAACAAATTGTATTCATTAATCTTATCAATATAAATCTTTCATATTGATAAGATTAATGTTAATAAAAACTTTACGACTTTACTTACTTACTTTGTTTTGTTAATAAAAATGTTCTCTAGGATTTTATCCAAAGTATTAGTATTTTATGAAATATATTTACATTATATAACTATATAGAAATACTATATAATATAATTTTATATATCTACAAATCTGTATGGCAATGAATAATAATATAATAGTCACAGATATATTGAAGACAAATGCTAAAATATGTATAGAGAGCAAAGTAAATTTCTCTTTTACAATCAATGTAGAATTTTATTCGTATATCTACATTAATTGAATATAGAACAAAGGTTTCTGGTTCTCTTTCTATAACAGCAGTTAGAGATACATACTAAATTTTCAATCTACATGTCAACAGTATAGCATGATTAAACATTAAAATAGATCAGACTATGGACTATACCATTGTTCACACGAATCGTTATTAAAAATGTGACTCATTGTTAAAAATATATGACTAAATGGATACAGTTATGATATGATAAAATGATAAAAGATATGATGAAAATTGATATAGTTTTATTTATATCAACAGTTTTATAGTTTTATAAAATGTATAAAATAATGTATGTAGTATATTATAAAAAATGTATGGCTGATACAAGAATTTGAGCTTAAATACTGTTGAAAAAACAATAATCAATTTTGGTTTTGTTCACTCAATATGTCCAATCTTATTATTAATGCATTATGATAATTGACAGGTATATTTCGTTAATTAAGATAAATAAAGTATGTAAAGAGAGATGCGAACATGATTAAGTAATTATTAAATTTGTCTACCATTATTATAAACATTTTTATAACACTGTTGTCAAAATCATCATGATTTTCATATAATTTACACATAATATAACAGCAGAAACATATAAAAAAATATATTATTCTAAAATTTTGCCAAATTTTTGCAATGTATATTAACTAAACTTGTTACTATCTTAAAAATTACACATTTTCTTGAAGAAATGGATTAATTAATAAGAATACATTTGCTTTTAATATTACTTTTATATGTCAAGATGTATCTATTGTCAAATTGAATCAAACATATCACAACGTAACATTGTTTCATTCAAAGTTTCATTCAAAATATGCTTTATTCGCACAGCAAACTATTGTATATAGTATACTTTGATATAATATAATAATCATTATCATGAAACACAAATGCAAAAGAAATATGTGATTATAAGGACTTTAAGAATGCCATGAACAGACTTTTATAACATATACAAAGGTTATAAAACCCCTTGACAGACTCAATCATATCTCAATCATACACTAAAATTGCAAAATTGTAACCAAAATTTCTGTGAGGGACTTTCAGAGGTTGAAACTATAGAATATTTCTGGCATTATTCTAACGAAAATGTGTTAAAATAATGGACAATTGCTGCGAGAATTGTGTTACATATTCCTGATTATCATACAAGACCGTACGCGACGATATTCGAGCTCAATTTGCAAAAATGGGTACATTTTTTATTTTCGAATAAGCGTGATGCCAGACTGAAGGAAAGTGTGAGGAATCGTTTACAATGAAAATTAGAATGGTACAGCGATATTTTCTGTGAAAAATGTCACGTTAACGCGACGTAAACAAACCTTATAGGTTATTGAGAGACTGGAAAAGTGTGTAAAGTCGCGAAAAATCGTGGTGAAGGAGGGTAAAGTTTCTAAGTCCGGACGGTCCGGGGGACCCCGCCCTACACGTAGAAACCCTTTGCTTTCGAGCTGCGAGGGTTTTTTCCAATTTTTACGACATTTTTGTCGAACATCGTAGACCGAAACGCATACGAGCAACAGCGATTTTCCCCTATTCCAAACAACTCCACGGCGGCAACGTGCAATTCACACGCACGCATAAATGCACGCATAAACGCATCGTCGTTTCGTCCGCGATGATAATCATCGCGAAAATCCGTAAACACGTGGATAAAATCGCGTCTGAATATCGAATGTTCCGGAGGTGCACTCACCTGCATGGTCCCGTCTACGCGTCGCACCGACGACCCGTCGTATTCTTAGCGATCCGCATGCAAATTGCGCAGAATCCAATCGTAGCACCGTCACGCGTACACGTGTCCGCGATAACAAATCGCTATTGAGGTTGGCGGTTCGACATCACGGCAAATTATTCGACTATCGTGTGCTATATGGTCACGAACCTGCGAGCTAGACCGCCATTTTGTGAACTCGAGTCGCTTCTTCTCACTCTCCCCCCTCTCCACGAAACCGTCGTCCCGACATGCAACGCGCGCGCCATCTCGTCATCAGATCCTCCCTCTCGCCAGCGAATTCCGTCGTCGCAGCGCAAAGACGACAAAGTCTATTGGACGCGGCGGCGATGGATCAGCTGGGTGGGGAGAGGGGAATCGAACGGCGCACGCGTCACACGATCCTCTGTCTTTGCGTGCGTCCACGAACCGGAAAAGCAATCATTAAAGCGTAAAAAATATTTCTCGCGAGAAACTTTCGCGATGTAAAATGTCGCGATAAGAGGCGAATTAATCGAGCAAAAATTATTCCACGATTTTTCCCGTGTCAATTCGACGATTCGCGCGTTGCTCTCTTAAAATCAACGGAACGGACCCCGATATAGAACAGACTTAGAAACGGAAATCGCTCCTTCGACAGCCATTTTGAGCAACAACGATTTTACCCAGAATGCGTGCGTCACGATGCTCTTTCGATTACTTCGTCACTCGGTCGTATTGTACTTTATACGCAATTACCTAGCTGCTGAAAATGGCGCGGGCGACAACCTGATATTTCAAAAACGCTTCCTCGAAATTTTTTCAAACGTCTTAAATAAAAATCGATTCGGCAAAAACAGCTGTTACAATTAAGACGGAAGCTTTAAATGAAATATGTAATCCCAATTTCGAGGGATATCACGTTAACTAACTGATGTTGGCTAACTGATTTTATTATACAAATATATATCGCACGATAGAGAATCTTACGCGTTATCGATTATCTTCACAATTTTAACGCGAAATTGAGAAATACGATGCCTCTATAAACGGAACGAAGATGCACGATTTTGAAAAGGGGAAAATCGCATAATAATCGTCGCGAGTCGAGATCAATATGAAAAAATCTAAATATTCGAATAGATAACATTTTGTCAAACTTTTCGCGCGGAGACTAGCGAGAAAAAAATTAGAAACGCGTCACATAATGTTAAATACATACCCCGTATAATAAAGAATGAATTTTTTCGAGGGCTCAGCAACTCGCGCTAATTCTACCTTGGATTCCTCTCGTTACATACGTGGGTAGGTAGGATGAATCACACCAACTGTCGGCGACGTCTGAACGAATGGATGACTCTATGAATGTTAACGGCGACGTCGCCATGCCAAGTGAACAAGCGGAGATGTTATAAGAGACGGAAGGCAGGTTTTCCATTAAATATCGAGGCAGGACGGTGCCAAATCGTGAAGCCACGTCTTCTCGATTTTGTATCGTCCGTACGTATCGCGACGTCGAGGAAACGACGTCGACTGAGCGAGGAACCACGCCCGTTTCAATGGAAAGCCAACACACCGTCTCGCAGTCGATGAAACTAACGTATTGTGTAGCGATAATGTAAGACGAAAAATATTACCTATACGCCTGTGACACGCCGCACCGGAAAAGGACGAGTCGACCGAGCTTCCGGTATATGTACGCTCGTGGCACGATCGAGCGCTCGATTCTCGCTGCTCCAAAGATTCGAGTTTCATGGCGGGAACTTTTTGAAGACTGTTAGGAGCGACGTTTACAGGATCTAATATACACAAGAGATAATATGAAATAGATAAGTCGTTGAGAATTTAAGACATACATAGATTGCTCAATAAACAAAGTATAATAAATTGAAACAATATAATGTAATATAAATCTATTAAAAAAGAAACATACTTTATGTAAATGTGCGACAGTTTTGATTGGATAATTATATTATTCCTTCCTTCATAAATTAGCCTCTCCTCAAAATAAATTAAAAATATTTAGAAATATTTCCAGAATTAGAGAGATTAAAGTTGAGAGCTAAAACAATAATTAAAAATATTATTATTTTAACACACTTTTAGGGAAAATTTAAATATATATTTTTATTTATTTATTTATTTATTACATAACTATTTCGAATTAATGTACAATAGTAATATAGTAAGAGAGCGTGCAAAATCGAAATAATCATCAATTGTGATTAATAATATATATATACATGTATATCTACGAAAACAATTTTTGCTAACATAAATCGTAGACAGAATAGAAGTATAGCATTTTAACACTATCTGTGCTAATAATTTTTACATGTTTCGTATATATATATGCCAAGTTTTCTATTTATAAAACGATAACTCAGTCTTATAAATTAATTCAGTTTAATAGTACATCATGTGAAACCATATGTCATTGCAGTGATGAACGAAGCTGATGGAGATAATAATCACATTGTCTGAGTTCGTAAAGACAACTTTATTGTTAATGTACCTGTCGTATTATGCATAAAGAATACTCCTGTATAACTGAGATACTGATTTTTACTGAGTATCAATAATTATATATAGATGCGATCAAATAAAATGTCGTTATTCCGGATCTGGTGTTTCTTTCGTAGCCTTTTGTTGCTCCTCCTTTTCCTTGGCTTTTGCATCGGGAACCCATAGACCACTATCGACGCAACGTTTCATGTGATATGTCGCCTCTTCCTCTGACATTGAGGCTATCGTTTGTTGCAACAAAGGAATATCTTGCGCCTCGAAGCATTTTTGTAAACACTGAAACAGAGAACAAAGAGATCAGAGAAGAAAGACACTCTATATAATATATTGACTTTTATGTTACAAGACAAATTTTTATTTACCTCTGGAAGACTTTCAAACACTTCAACCGGATCAAGTCCGCCAGGACCTAGACGAGCTTTTCTCTCTTCCTCCTCAGCCTCCTCAACCTCTCTGACCGCATCAGCCACATTTTCTGCTGCTCTCTTGCGTATTCTATCCTTAAATGCCCTCAGTTCATCATCGAAGGAATTTTTGTATTCTACTTCAGCAATTTGAATACGACTGAAAAAAGATCCGACACACGCCCGCGGATCAACCTCCAATTGTTTGGACAGTTCCAATATATATTGCATACATATACATTGATGAGCAACATGTTCCATTAAACCATGTTTCTGAAAATATATGTTAAATATATTGTAATACAGAACTTATGATAATTATTAACTGTTAAAAACTCCATTTGTTGCAAAACTGCTTACTTCTTCCATTTCTAAATTAATACACCAGACAACTAAGTAATTTGCTGTATTCTCGCAAACTAAATACGGATGCTCTTGTAAGAATTTTTTACTGTCATCATATTTCCTCAGCATGCCAAATTCTTTCAATTTTTTCTCATTTTCTTTAACAAATTGCTTCATCCGTTTCTCCTTTTCTTCATCAGATAAACCAGCATCTGCATCCTTTCTAAGAGGTTTTTTATTTATCACAGTTTTGGTAAAACCATCTTGGCCAATGGTATCTACATTCCAAGGTGTCAATCTTTCTTTCTTTTTCATTTCCTCCTCTTTTTGTTGAATATTCTTCTCTTCTTCTTCAAGATCTTGAAGAACCTTTTTTAATGTAGTAAAATCAGCTGAATCTTTCTGCTCGCTTTCTAATTTAGCTAATTTTTCTTTTGTATCTTTTAATTTCTGCAATATTCTAAAATAACAAGTAAAATGTAAAATATAAACTTAACTTTAAATATTAACTTAATTTTATAGAAAAAGACATTTATTCAACAAATGTCTTTCATACTCTGCTTTTTTCCTATTGTGTTCCTCCTGTTCTTTCTTACGTTCTTCCATCCTCTCAAGTCGTGCCTGATGACGCCATCTGAATAAGGACGGCGTATCAATGTTTGGATGTGTATCATCTTCATCATCTGAAATCTAAGAGAACAATATTTACCAATACAAAACTGCATTTCTATGAATAAAATCTAAATATATATTGTTTTTGTTTAACATATAATGATAAAAAAATTGATAATCAAGAAACGAAGTAATTTGCAATATTTAAGCACATTAAAATCTGTAGCAAATAAAATATTTTGTTCTATATTTTTGCGATAAATATATAACTCTGAATCTTCGAACCACAATTGACGTAATTGACGTTTCATCAATAATAAAATAATTTTCGATATAAAAAGTTATACATAGCCGGCGGAATTCAGTCTCAAGTCTAGAATTTTCCACAAGAGCACTGGACCCGGAAAATGAGCAACACATCCTTACTTCAATATTCTTCCATTTGCTGTAGTCTACCATTGTAGCGTCCGGATATAGTCGTCGTTCGTCGAATTGTTCTTGGTATTCCTTCAGTTGCAAGAGTTTTCCTTTTTTTTCTTACCGCAAATATCGCGCACGAAAACCTCAAATTACTCCGTTTTTGCGAGAGTACTAATCCTTCGATTATCGCACTTGTCAAAGTTTGTCAATTGCACGGCGACCCTACTGTGTCATGAACTTTGGACCTTCTGTAACTGCCGTGGAAGATAAAAGATGTCGTGCCGGAATCAATCGATGATTCACATGCATGAAACATTATCTAGGTTCATTTTGAAAATTCGTAACCATAGTAAAGGCTTTCGCACATGAAATTCCATAAGCACGTAAGACATAAGCGTAAGGAAATCGACCAATCACGGTCGAGTTTTGACCCCTTGGAGGGGCTAATACTTGACCGTGATTGGTCGATTTCCTTACGTTTACGTCTTACGTGCTTGGAATTTTATGTGTGATGACAGCCGTGAGCCGTAATGGCGGGCTGGATCAAAGAATTGAAACGAAGACAGATAGAAATAAATAATTAATTAATTACACATGTGATAATTTTTCTATATATAGCTCGGTATTTTGCTAAATCTACTTTTGTAAACTCTTTATAAGATTAAAATTGTCAAAGTATTATTTCAAGAGAGGTTACAACAGTTGATCAACGAATGAAAGTTGTTAGCATAGTTTTTTAAATTAATTTTACGTGTATTGTGAAAAATATGATCGGAATGAGAATGAATGCGTTTAACGATACTGGTCTTGGAGAACCCGAACAAGATGCGAATACAGCCCTCATTGAGCTTGATAAAGGTTTGTTTATATTATCAATTTTCCGAACTTTAGTTGTGAAACAAGTATTTCCGAATATGTGCAAATAAAATAATACTGACATTAGTAATTATTTAAATATTATAGTTTATATACATATATATATACATATGTAATTGATATTATATGAATGTCAATTTTTGTTAAATATGATTGTAGGTTTACGTTCTACCAAAACTGGAGAACAATGTGAAGCCATAGTACGTTTTCCTAGATTGTTTGAAAAGTACCCATTTCCAATATTAATAAATTCATCTCTATTGAAATTGGCTGAAGTATTTCGCACTGGCAGTAATTTTTTAAGAGTATGGGTTCTAAGAGTATGTCAACAGAGCGAAAAGCATCTTGATAAAATCTTGAATGTAGATGAATTTGTAAGGCGTATTTATAGTGTTATACATTCAAATGATCCAGTTGCTAGGGCTCTTACTTTGCGTACACTAGGCAGTGTAGCTGGTATCATTCCTGAAAGACAACAAGTAATACATTTAATTATTCAATAAATATAATTGCATGTAAATTTGACTTTACAAAAATGATAAAATAATTTCAAGGTACATCATAGCATAAGAAGATCTTTGGACTCCCATGATTCAGTTGAAGTAGAAGCTGCAATATATGCTGCCCAAATGTTTGCAGCACAGTCCAAGTTGTTTGCTGTATCAATGTGCAGTAAGATTTCTGATATGATTAGGGGCCAAGCTACACCTGCTTCAATGAAATTGCAACTTATACCGATTCTACAATATATGCATCATGATATTTTCACAGCATCAATGGTAGGTAATATTATTTATATGTATTTAGTATGTTTTATATATTTTATATGCAAATTTCAATATAATTATATATACAAGTATATATATTATTATATTGAAGGTAAATGAATTATGTATGGAGCTTCTTGCAAGTTATCCGGCAGCTGAATTTGTGAGAGTCACTCTGAGTGCACTAAGTACACTGGCTTCTGCAACGTTAATAGATGTGCCACAACAAGTTGTGTTATTGTTACGCTATTTACAAGATGATCCAAGATTGTCTGTAAAACGTCACGCATTACATCTTCTGCATAGTTTAGCCAGAAGAGGAGCACATCTCTGGCCACAGGGTGCTCTTAATAACTTAATTGGTACAAATTTATTTGTAATTTATTATACTTACATTGTATATTTAATATTTCTATAAATGATATAATCAGTACATAATAATTCACAGAGAGTACTACAACACTTTTGCAAGATGGTGCAGGAAATACAGATCTTCTTATACGTACTTTGGATGTAATTGAGGTCAGTTAAATTAATAAATCACATTTAGTTGCAAACATTTACAATGTATATATTTATATACATGAACACATATTTATTGAAATTCTATAATGCATAGGTACTTAGCCAAAATGCTGTGACATGTGATGCAAATATGGAAGAAAATAGTTCTTTATTACAGTTATGTCTAAATGCTTGTTATTCTCCTGATCCCTTTGTTGCAGTAAAAGCAATTACTATTCTTTCCAGAGTTGCCTGTTACTGGTATATATACATATATTTTTCTTTAAATATAAAATATATATATATATATATATATATATATATATATATATATATTCAATTACACATACACATACACATTAATTTATATATATAATTAATATAAATTATTTTGTAGTTATGAAGAAGGACTGCCTGCTTATGGTATACAAGATGTCATTTCTTGTCTCGAATCTCTAATTGTATTATTAGCCTTGGACGACAAACATTTGTATCAGTTGAAGGTGTGCTTACGTTCAACAGTAAAATTGTGTCAATCGCAACCTAGTCATTGCGCTATATTTGTCGACGCTATTGGTTCTACCCTTATTAATGCCAGCATAGAAAATGGTCAGAATGAGAGGCAAACGGTCGCTCTGTGCGAAGCCTTAGGCGCTATTGGTAGTTTAGGAGAAAATACGTTGTTGTCACTTTTGGCAGACATTTTGATAAAACTTAAACAAACTACACATGTACATACAAAGGTAATATATATTCTATCATATAATGTATGAAAACAATTATTTCACTTAAGAAAGTTTAATATCTCGATAAACAACTACTTGAAAAATTCTATTTTAATTCAATTTTCATAGGTAATGCTTTGTACATTACTGTTCCAAATGGTGGCTGGAGGATATGAATGGAATTTAGAATGTTTGGAAGCAGTAGACAATGTTGTAAAAAATGTAGATGGTTGGGCGAAATATCGCATTGCGCGTAGCGCCGCAAGATATGGTCATCATACAATTGCCACCGAAATATTTAAAAGTCTAAAAGAAACTGTAGCATCGGAACAACTGCATTTTTGGTTGTCTGGTTTAGAATTAGTTACAAAAGCGGAATGTTGTCTCATGTAGGTATTATTTGCTTTGCTTGTATGCAAAATATCAATATGTGTTATTTTATATATCTATATTCTTTCTATAACATAATGTATAATATATAGGGGTAAAAAAGAAGGCGAAGAAAATTTTACAAAAGCTGAGATTGTGGAGAAATTGAATGGAGCGATAGCACGTTATGCGAGCGCTTGCGCGTCTCTTAAAGCCGCCAGCACTCCACTGCGCAGTTTGCAGTTTCCAAGTGAATATTCGAAATTACGTTGTGAATTCTTACAATCTATAGTTCAGCTATTGCATTCATGCATGTAAGCAACAATATAATATATATATATAATTAAAAAAAAGTAACAGAAAAAAACCAAAGATTACTTTCAGATCTTTGTGCACTGCACCACCACCTGCTATAGCTGTCACTGTTGTCATTGCAACAAAAGATGACCTCCAAAGATATGGTCGTGTTACACATCAGGTATGATTTCTACAATTGTGTATAATTATGAAATGATTTGAATTTGATTAGATATTTGATTAGATATATTTATAGAACACATTCTATGATACGATATATGTTATCAAATTATGTTTGTCTCTTTCTTTCAGTTAAGAAAGTCAGCGCAAGATTTAAAAAACTGTGCGGACAATTATCAAAAATTGTATCAATCAGCTTTTGATGCTGATCCAGGATCATTGGCGAATATTCGAGCGTATCCTTTCATTAATAAGCTATTAATTGGTTAACTGTCATTTCTTTAATCATATATATTTTTGAATATTTACCTTAATTTACCTTATATAGATTACAAGAAATGTGTCGATTAATCGCGAACAGCGTAGAGCGAGTTTGTGGCGGTCCCAGTATATCAATGTATCAACAACAGAATGATTCCATGAATTTTTACTTCGGTGAGTCCGTGGAAATGCGGCAATTGGCTCGTTGTTGCACCGAATTGCGTTGTTTAGCACCAGCATGGGTGGGTGCCGATGGTAAGACTGGAGCCATCAGTCATTTAAGAGTCAGTTGTTTGATATCGCAAGTCACATTACTCGCTGGCGGAACAATGAGATTGCCAATACCGAGGTATTTCTTCCAAACGCTACAGACAACTAGCATTAAGCTATCAGTATCGCCTCAACCACGTGTTCTCGGTGAACCCGTTTCTGTGCCGCAAGGTAGTCAATTGGCACTTAAAGTCGAAGGTGTATTGCGACACGGTCGAAGAGCATCCCTTTTCCGCTCTGTTGCCGCCGTGTGCATTTCTATCTCGACAACACCACCTTCAAAAATAAATTCTGATCAGAAGGTAAATAAAACATTTAATATTACATATCTTATAATTACATAGATAAAACAATCAAGCTTTTCAGAATTAATTAATTGTCAAGGACTTATAAACGTCTCTTATGTCTCCTATTTTTTTATTATATGCGTGTTTTTAAATTGCATTGACGTATTTATTTTATATAATTTTTGTCTATTTTTCACATGTGTTGAATTTTTTGGCAAATGCCTTTCTCTTATGCTTTTCTTTGCTTTTCTTCTTTAGATTACATATTTGAAAAACTGTATCAGTGGATATCTTTTTTTATTTCTTTTCTTCTATTATTTCTTCCTTTTATTTGAATCCTATATGTATTTGAAATGCTTATGAATATATAGGATCTTTATGTTTTTCTTAGATTATTGTACATAAAAAAGTACGATTAAAGTTTTGATATTATTTATTTTTAATTGAATTTTTAATAACTCTCTTTTATATATTAGTTAAAAATTAAACAGTATTATTATATTGTATCAAACGATGACAATGTATAAGCTATATAAAATATTTGACAATGTTGAAAATAAATTAGAGATGAGAAAAGAAGCATTAAAAGATTCAATAAACAAGAGTCATGAAACTATATTAAATAATGATATCAAATAATTTATTTTTTTGTTCACAGGATTCTAATATAAATGAATTGCAGCAAACGGTAATACCTCATCGCGATTTCTTCGCTTGTGAATTTTTACTTTCCTTAGGAATTCCAGGACCTGCAATTGCATTTCCATGCGCAGCTGGTGGAAATACTGCTGGTGGTACGGGTAGCGGTGGTCAATATCAAATTACAGCAAGCGCTAGTATACTAGACAAGGATGGTAATGTGTGGAAATGTGGCCCACGCTCCACTCTTCCCGTTAGAGTACACGAAGAGCCCGCAAAAAGAAAATTACCTTAATAAACAGTGTGCCAACAATTTGTAATACTTGTATATCCAAATCAATTCTAATATAAAAATAAATCTTATTATCATTTTATTTGTATGTGATGTCTTTTATATAATTTTACACATATTGATTTTTACTTCTCAATACAAATTACCAAGAACATATTTATATTGCAAATATTCTTTTTTGCAGTTGCTTTAGTTGCCGGAAATAAAATGAAATAAGATTCTATTTAGACGCATGCGCATTCATACCAGCGCGAAATTTCTCGTCATGAATTTAAATGTATACCGGAGCTATGAGAAATGCATATATACATTATTTATTTCGTTACATGTGTATGTTTCACATTTCGAAGTATAATGATTCTAATATGATGTCTATATTTATAAATTATTTTTTAAGAAAGCATATTCATTAGATGTTCTTTCATTTGTGACAGAATCCAGGATAAAATTCTATTTATAATTTTTATATTCCGAGTTTATTATATAAATTATATATAATAAAAAAATATATATATAATATATATATAATAAACTCGCAATATAAAATTTTATAAGTTATATATATTTTATATATTATATATTTTATGAATTACATATATATGCAAATTCTAAATATTTCAAGTATTAATTCAAATAAGTATATATATATGTGCAAATTCTGGTATGAATTTTATATATTTTAAAATTTTTCAAATATTTTTATTATAAATCATTTATATTATATATAGATTGTATCCAAAAGTAGGCTAAAGAATTATAAAATAATTATACAGTTTTTTAATTTATAATGCAGTTTATTCGCGAGATTCATTATCGAAGTGACGTTAGCTATTGGTGAATATCAACATTGAATGTTCGCGCCAATGATATAAGGGGAAGCTCGCGGGCGCACAGTCGCGATTGTTCGTTGGCACGGAACGCGCGGTAGCCGTACCTTATTCTATTTAGTGTATCATTTAACATCAGAAAAAGTAATTATATCTTTAAAAATCGTTGCATCACTGCCCATCGAGCCTCTGCACTGTTGAATTTGATTGCGCGGTGAGTTATAAACTTTTTCAACAGTCCAACGTAAGATTTTTACATTCTCGCCATTTTTACACTCTGCGCCAATTATCTCAACGAGATTCAAAGTTTAGTCCGACAAAATTACATATTCTGAATGTTCCTGAATTTTTAATAGCCGCACTCGGTAAAGTTTCAGTAACATCATTTTAAGTCTGTCTACCCGTATAAATATATTTGTAATTTACATAAATTTCCTCGACATGAACAAATAAACGTTCACGAAAGTGGCCGCCATTTTTCAACGGTATATTTGATGATGTGTAGATTTAAGACAACTGCTAATGCATCTTGAGACTTATAAAACTAATATCCCTCTCTCTCCCTAGTTGAAAATAACGCTACGAGCGATGGAGATTCATTTGCATCCGAGCGACGATGTTAGCCGTCAAGTAGCGAGTGTCGACGTTTGAGTGGACGCGCGAGCGACGACCCATAAAAGGGGGACCGCGAGAGTGGCGGGCGCACAGTCGCGCACCGTCTATCCGTTGGTACGGAACGCGCGGCCAACGTATCCCCATTCTATTCGGCATATCGGGCTATCATTTAGCATCAGAAGCAACAGTTATGTTATCGCAAATCATCGCATTGCTAGCCGCCAATCCGCTGCGCTATTGAAACTTCGTCGTGCGGTGAGTGACATACTTTTTTAACAATGTAAGACTTTTGCACTGTCGTCAACTATCAAAGCGCGAAAAAAGTTTAATCTAACAAAGTTAGATATTCTGAGTGTTGTTAAAGAATCTGATTTTAATGTTTAATGATCGTGCTTGAGTAAACTTTTTAATGACGTCGTTTTAAATCTATCTACATATATTTATAAGTTGTAAATTTCCTGGACATATACACATACACATACGAGAAAATAGATTCTTGTGAAAGGGAGCGCCACTTTTTAAATCATGCAATATTTATTTCATATGTATACTTCAGAAAAATTTGTTTACGTATTGAATAACGTTTCAATAAAAATCATTATTTTTTATTGTTGTGTAAAAATATATTAATTACATTAACTTTGTATATGTGTTTTTGAAACTTTATTAAAGAACTTGAGCATAGCAATTTCACAATAATTAAAATAAATGATATCTTAATTTTTTTATATTGATCGAATGAGTACTTGATCATTTAACTAATTATCGAGAAATTCATCTTAATTTGAAAGAGATTTATCTTATTTATTTGTTATAAATATCTCATTGACTATTGTATGTATTGGTGCGTGTGAATATTCACAAATTTCAATCATAAAAATAATTCAAAGTCACAATAAGAATTTTAGATAAAACGATCCATTTTGTTATGGCTGTAAGACTATAATTCAGAAAAACAGTCAATAAAAATTAATTCTTAATGTAATAATAATAAGATAATAGATAAAAGTTTTTGAGAATGAGAATATAATGCCGAAATTTTTTTTTATTTCTTTTAATAAGGAAATTATTTCATATTATTTAATTTTTTGTTCTTATTATTTATATATATATATATATATATATATATATATATATATATATATTCTACTTATATAAATATATAATTAATAAAATTAATATAAAATAAATATAATTAATATAATTAATAAAATATTATATATATAAATATAATTAATAAAAATTATTTTAAAATTGTAATTTTTTTCATCTTTCGATAAATACAAAATAAACAATATTTATTCAAATAAAGTTGAATAAACAATATATCACATAATTTTTAAATAATTTTTATTAATTATAAAGCAATATTTTTATGCAGCTTTCATGCATTTTTTTAATATTGAAGAAAGAATTTTTTAAAATTGAAATCGCACGATAACTTTATTTAAAACAGAATTTAATTAAGAAACACGCGCTTAATACATTTTTTGCATCAATCTAGTACACGCAGGTATTATTTTCCCCATTATTATTTATTTCGTAAATAATTTCGCATGCATTACGCATGCAGAAGACAAAACCACGATCGAGAGGAAACCAAAGTCGAGCAACGCGGCCGAACTTTACTAAACTTTGAGTCTTGAGATTAATTTGTCGGTATCCCCGGGAGTTTCGGAAGCCTCGTCCGACGTCCGTAGCTTCTTGAGCGAGAAGATCAAGTCTCAGGAATATTGTATATGAGATCAAATCAAGCATGCGCGCTTTCAAGTTTGGCAATAGAGCACGATGAATCTCGAAATTGCGCGCAATTATGCTCGTCGCTGTTAACCGAAACGCGAGAATTGCCATCATAATCCACGATGAAATCCGGTGATTCGCGAGAGAAGATTATTCACATGTTTATCTTACTGTATTCGAGTAAAGATTACCTTTTTCTCGTTGTATTATTGAGAGCCGTTAATTAATTGCATGCATAATTTAAATCATCGATCTTGTATTATCGAAGATGAATTTGAATGACACGAAATTAATACAGTTTTCTAATATTACAATTTTAATATAATTTTGTTACAATCAGTAGCTTTGTTAATATAGGATCAGTTAAAAACAGTCATTGTATGTTTACGCTATTTTATATTGAATTTAATATTATTTTTATCATTATATCATTGTATCATCATTTATCATTATTTATATTTGTGTTGAGATAAAAAATTTCTAATCAGATTCTTTGAGACAATGAAAAGGTTTGGCTTATAGTTCAAAATTTTCTTGATTAATCTGAAATTTACTTAAAATTATTATCTTATCGGAAATTCTCGAACGCAAATTCTGTTATCGCTGCACTCTAAAGTAGTCTGCACTTCAAGAAAAGCAGATTTCTAAAGCATTGTGTAAAATCGCTACGTAATTATTATACGTGATTTTAACGAGTTTGTGAAGAAAGCGAAAAATAAGTGAAAAAGAAATGTTTGATGTAATATTTTTTTGCACGGTAAAAATTCAACAGTTTTTTTTTTTAAGAAATTTTAAAATCAGATAAAATATTATATATGTTTGATTTACATTTTTAAATGATAAAATATTAGAATTGCACATCCTTTTACTTTGCTCTCTTTAATATCTATTTGACTTGCGACAAAATTTAGCATATCATTGAGAAAAATATAATTAAATTATTTTTATTTAATTATAATATAATTGATTGTGTGTAATAATTAATATATTATTACTAGCATTATTTAAAAAAAAATGTAAAATAAAATAAAAATTTCTCTATAAACTTCTCTATAAAATGTATATGTTTCTACAAGACAGAAAGAAATAAATTCAAAAATTACCTTAAGATAATCGATAGTTCTCAAATGAATGAGTTTAAGTAAATTTCGTGCAAATTACAACAAATTACAAGAAATTCCTCGGTGAAATTACTCTCAGTGAAGCCGTCGTATCCTTCGGAAGGTCCGCCACGCGTGTCGCCTAGGCTTAATGCACAATGACTATGTCGTGTGGACTATACCGTTGTGGTTAAATCTATACGTACGGGGGATAAGGGGGCATACGATGTATGCAGTGGCTGCGTGATTCCAACTACTACCTGTACAGATAGAGAGAAGGGGAAACGGAAACTATATAGTAGTTGTGTGTGCTAAATGGTTCGCAAACTAATGTTCAAAATTCGGGTATTACCGGGGGTTGTAAGCGAGATGGGAAGGTAGCACACGTCTTTCCGAGGGGAAAGAGTATAGAGAGGGAGAGAGTTGTACCTACTGGCAGCGAGGTCGGCGGTATGTACAATATGTAGTACCTTCGTCTAAAATACTTGCCACAGTGTGTTCCGCACGCGAGCGCGCCATCATGAATTATTAAACAGCGTCCTTTCGTCTGCTGCGTCTTTAATTTTGTTCATCGAAAAGGAACGTAATATGTATTAGCCAAATTTGAAAATTAGATGATTATCAAAATATCTGAAGTTTAAAAAAAAACCAATATAAAAATATAATTGATTAAAATCACGCGATGGTACCGAAACTTGTATGGTACGCATGCGAGCATTTTCCGGCTGAATTTCTCGTGAAGCTTTGTGATAGGGTGCGTGCCAGAAAATGGAAATAAGATTCTGTCCATTTTTCTATGCATAGAAAGTGTCATTTCCTTTGTATGCGAAACAGATATCTTATTTTCCGCTATGTGATCGAAACACGATTTTCCTGAATTGCCTGTGCGCATATAGATTTATAAATCTCCTTCGTGCTTACAATGATCGGTTCGTATCACTCAGAGACAAGTCTACATGGTTTACATCATTTCTCGATGCAACAAATGAAGCATAAAATATTAAGCGCGGTAAAACAAATAAAATAAATATACAATCCGAAAATTAATGGCAAGGATAATTTTTATATACATTTTATAAATGCTTCGTTGTAAATATGCAATGTAGATTATTAATTTTATTCTTCGCATAACTGCAACGTGTTAAATTGCGTACCTGTAAACGATACACGTTCCTACGCTATAGTAGATTTGAATGAAAATATATAACACGTTACAATGCAGCAGCGCGTGCTGTACGTCTGGTCACTTTATTGTTGGAAGAAGTATGTTCAAGCCGCAACAGCATTTTGTTGAAAACTCGGCTCATATATATCGGTATCGGTGAGTTCCGCTCGACAAAACAAATTGCTTATACCTCCGATAGAACTTCGTCGGAAGTGTTTGGCTACATATATCGATACTTCATATGGACCGTTTGTTTAACTTCAAAAGTAGGAAAAAAGCGACTCACTTTCGAGACGGAAAACTGAGAGAAATTTCGCTTCCCGAGGGGCAAAATATAAAGGGTTGCGCACTAAGAGATGCGTTGCAAAACTTCTGGATAAATATAAGTCTTTATTTCAGGATATAATTTCTTGTCCGTTTACCTATAATACATGTGTGTGCAGTCGGTATAATATTTTTACACAAGATAACAAAAATACATAAGTAAAATCGAAGAAAAACGCATATATGCTTTATTTTTTCGAGATTGTAATGATGCGCTTACTTAAAAATATACTTTTGTATAACGAGTTGAAATTTAAATTACAAAACGCTGACAATGAGCAAGAAGCACGCGAAATTTTCTCTGCTATAGATATTTTTATAATATAGTAATTATATATATACATGTATATAATAATGCGAAATTTAATTAATATGATAGATTACACTTACACGTGCAACAAGTAATTATAAAATATAAAATTACGCATTGTGGCGCGATATGCTATTATGCAATATAATAAAATTGCATCATTATATTAATATTATTACATTCTATATATAAAATGTGTATATAATAGCAATAGACCTCACAATCTCAAGAGAAATTCGATTTTACGTAAATTATGATTCTGTTTTCGTAAATGGCAGACTCGCCGCTTGAGAAGATAATTGAGAATAAAATTATCTCCAACGCAATTGTCGAGACGCAACGTTGCGAAAAGACAATCAAGAGTTGTTTGTAGTGCTGTAAAGAAAATTCCAATTTAAATCTAGCAAGGAAGTCTCAGTATGCTTCTCATGATTTAATTCTAAGGTTACGCAAAGTGGACACGCGAAAATTATAATTTGAAATGTATTATTATTTACGATGATGCATTTAAACTATCCTTTTATAATTTGAACTACTATTAATTATATTATGGTCACATATTAAATATTATATTATATTTTACAAATGCGATTTTGGCGATATATTATATTATAATATGTAATAATTAAGCATTAATTACTCGTGGCAATATATTAATAATGTGAAATTTAATTAGCAGAATGCTCAATACTTGCCACGAATAATTTTAGGTTATTCAAAATTTAATAGTATGGGCGACGTTAACAATAAACGGTTATGACACTACTCAATTTTGCTGTTTAATTTTTTAGTCGCGACAGAATCTAATTACATGCATACATATATATATTTTATATATTTAAGTGTTAGGAGATATTTAAATAAATATATTTTTAAATTTTCATATTTTTCAACTTCCAATCATGTTTCACTATCGTGAAGATTTTTGCATCAATTTTCGGCAGATAAATTGTTGAAATACATTTACATATATGTAGGTAGACACACGTTATTGCATTTTATCGGAAATATGCTTGAAAATTTGCACCGGGATGAAGATCACAAAAAATGATAACAATGCATTGGAGGCTTGTCACATTCCTGTACACGTATATAAAAGAGGTAGAATTTTATATCGCCCATTTTCAAAAGCTTGGAGAATTAAGCTATCTTCGTCTCCCATCCACCGTCTTTACAACATTCTTGTCTCGCTCTTAGCACGCTTTAAATTCACATGCGAATGCTTAAATTTCCGAAAATGAATAAAGTATATAATTTATGAATAAATTAATATCTTAAATATGTAAAAAAGAAGGTGTTAAACTTTGAAGTCTTTCAATTTTAAAATCATATTAGTAACGATTAAATATACATATATTAATTCATATATAATTCACAATAATATATAACATACATATTATTCATATATTCAATAATATATAATATATAATTCTTGACAAAGCATATATGTAATAATACATAGAGTAATTACAAAATACAAATCAGAATATATTAGCATGTATGTGCAATAATATTTTTTTATTCGATATATTCTGCATATATGAATATATTATATATATATTTAGCAATTTAGAGAAAATCAAAGTTTTCATCATATGCGCTTAATTCCATTTTTGTTTTTTTTTCCAACAATTCAACAACGATACATGTGCATCCATTCAGAATTAACCACGTGCTTCATACGAATGTTTTTCCTCGCAAAGTACATACTTCAACTGCTGAACATTGACCTTTCCTCGCCGGGTCGTTGTCTAAATTTTGCGAGGCAACCAATCGCGCAAAAATGTACACAAGCGCGTGAAGGAAGTGATGAAAGTGAAGGACAGGAGTAAATGGACAAGTCTGGGGTGGAATGGTTTCCCGTTCTCTCGGTGTGGAGGCATTTGTACCGTCGACGCGAAAACGCGCGCGCGCCTCGTAATAAACATGCCAGTGGACGGACTGACTGATGATACCGTTCACCGGTAGATCTATGTTATTGGTTACCTCTCCCGATACCGATGAACCATTGAACACGGCGAGAGAAGACATCCGTTGTGCCCAAAACTAACGGCAGTAATTATCGCGGTCCCTTTTCTTCCTATCGTAACTCTTCCTTCCGATCTTTCCGGTTTCACGCACGCCCGCACATCGAAAGTATAAAACTTATTTTGCCCTATATTCCCCCGTTAGATAAAGAAATCAACCACATGGACAATCATCATGCGAGAAATATGTAATTTAATTTTGTTGCTTAAATTAAATTTAATTTTATAAATTAATTTATTATAAAATTAAACTTCTTAATTATTCTGTAAAATTAATTTTTTTATAATAGCACGTTTCTCTTATTTGAATTGATTTTATAATAGAATATTAATTTTATAATAAAATTTTATAATATAATTCTATTCCAAAATTAATCATAATTTTC
This sequence comes from Camponotus vicinus, assembly GCF_025532165.1. Lineage (NCBI taxonomy): Eukaryota > Metazoa > Arthropoda > Insecta > Hymenoptera > Formicidae > Camponotus > Camponotus vicinus. Next base: position 4,314,492 of record NW_028141981.1, on the reverse strand, counting down.
GTTTGATGCACACAGATGTTACCTTCTTTTATTCGCTTTGACATTTTTGAAATATGTCGCACATCGCTTTCGTGTGTCGAAAATGTCGCACGAGAAAAATTATAGATATGCAAAATATAAATTATATACGTAATGCCAAATACGTCACACGCTATTGGTTGGTAGACTTGCACTTTACATAAATGAAAACGCACGAGCTACATAGTTTCGGAACATTCCGTCGGTTGAGATGTTAGCGGGACGTGTGTAAATAACCCTTTGATCTTCGTTTACATGGTGTGGTACGAAGCGTGTCGAAACGCGTGTTGGATGGTCCCTCATTCATGATGCGTATTTAATGTTAAATGCGGTCGTTTGATACTAATCCCCTTATTAATGTCGATTGCGTATCCAATATGCAACAGATACTAAAGTAAAATCGAATTGTTGTAATTAACATTAAATACCCACCGATCAATCTGTGTAATTGCATTACTTTTTATGTCAATAAAATCAAATTATATCACAATACACATTATAAGTTTATAAAATAATTGATATTGCAATTAAATATCTTTTTGCAACGAGATATCTCGATCGTAACAAAAGGTATTGCGTTAAAATATGTTACGTAAAATGTGATGTTTGCGAAATATATAAATCTTCCAGTGATGTCACGTGCTTAAATTCAGGATGTAAAAGAGTCTAGAAATATTGAAGGAATTTGCAAAGAGGCGTTGGCGAAGTCCATTTCCTGAGCAGAGAAGCCACTGCTTGGCATAAATCTTTCCACACATATCAACTATTTATCTTTGAAATACGTTGGCTAGCGACACGGTAACCGTACGATTCGCGTGCTTTTTCAATCGCAATCATCACAAGTATAGCATATTATTATCATATTCATGTAGTACGATGTTTTCTTACCAGAAATTCCATGACTCACAATTCTAATCACACCGTATTAATCTTCATCCTTGTCTCTTACATTTATTAGATTCAAAATTTGAAATATATAATTATTATGAAATATTGTTATTTTCTAAAAAAAGGTATATTTTTTATATGATTTTATATACTATTATTCCAAAATATAAATACTAGTTATTGCAAAATTGTCAACAACGTTTGATGTGTTGTAGTATTATAATAAATTTCGAATCAAAGTGGGATATAATGCAAACGCGGAATGCGCATCGTAAATTGTCAAAATACTTTGACTGTGTATTGTTGTGGATGATATATAATTTCAACGTAGCATCAGGTAGCTTCGGTGTTATCACGATAACGCCGCTATGACAATTGAAATTGTTATCGGTGTTACCGCATTGTATCATGTTGTCTGTCAGTCTACCTGCCAGATTAACGAACAAAACAAGAAAATATCTGCTAATTGTCCGTCTCGTGCAGTAACATCCTCGCGCGGGATTTTATAATATATAATAATTTTTTATTATTTTTTCCTATTCGCTAATGACGAGTAGTCGTAGCACGAATTGCCGAGTAAAAATTTTATATTTTATAAAACGCAAATGCGCAAGTTTATCCATCTAAAATCTCTCGACGGTTTTAGCGAAATCACTTTGCGTTTAGAAGGAAGATTTAATATTTGAAACGTAATTCATTTGGATTACGCGAATGCATTAGAACGATACTGCTGCCCGAATAACACGCTGCAAACATCCTCGCGCTAATTAAAATTGCATCGCGTGACGTTTCTCATTATCGTCATAACGTAATTGGTGTAACTGCCGTCTAAAGAGAAAAACGTTGTAACGTCGTACGAGCGGCGCGTAACCGAAATGCGTTTACCGTTTACGGCTTACCGAACGGAAATCGTATAAAAATTAATGCTTTAATCTACCGCGCGGATTTATTTTAATTCAATCCACCGTAACTAGCTCGTTTCATTCATTCTCAATCTCGAATTCGTTCGCGTAGATCGAATTGCATCTTTCCTCTCCCTCTTCTCTTTCCCCCTGTCTTCCTTCCCACCTGCCTGCGTCACCTCGCATTCTTTTGATTATAACGCCGATTCGTCTTTCGCGCTGCGAAACGCTTAATAGAATCCACCGCGTATTCGCTATTACTGCGTTAACAAATAGAATAACTCTCGTTACTCGGATCTCGCATTTCTCGCGCATTCCAGACAAAACATGAAATCGTTATAGCGATTTGCAACGCACTTCGAAAACAGAGAACGTGCCCGTTTCTCCGTCCCTTCCCCTCTCCATCTCTTGCATAAATCTTTCTCTCTCTCTCTCTCTCTCTCTCTCTCTCTCTCTCTCTCTCTCTCTCTCTCTCTCTCGCCAAAAGCGGGCTAATCTCCCTTCGTACAAACCGATTCAGTTATCCCGTGACGAACTAACGGATACTCCCGTTACCCAGCCTAAATGGATCGATATTTATTCGGGATAGAGGATCCGCGAAAGCGGATCTCTCGTTCGAATCTCTCATTCGTATCAACGCGAGATGTTTCCTTTACCGGCTATGAACATTGAACAATCGGTATAAAGTGACTTATAACTTTGATATACGGCTGAATTACATTCGCATTTGATTTACGTCTCAGTTTTAATTATTTGGAGCTAGAGATTCATGTAAAATTTTTATTTTGTTTTATTTATTGCGTGTGTATGTATTCATAAATTTTAATATTATAATATTATAAATTTAATATTATAAATTTAAATATTATAATATAATAAATTTATTTATGTAATTATAAATTATTTATTATTTAATTTTTATATATATTTATAACTTTTATAATAATTGTTGGTTCAATATAAAATCAATATTTTAAAATCAAAGCTCATATATAATATAATAACGGCTTATATTATATTTCATATGATATAAAATTATATGAAATATATATACAAACTATGTACATCCCATGAAAATTTAATATAAAAAGATAATTTATAACATAATTTTTTTATTAATATTTTTTCCTTCAATTATCAATTCAATTTTTCGATACGCGATCTTTCTTTCACTTTGGTACGTAATCTTTCTTTCATTCTATCATATCATTAAATGAATTTCCGCATAGAAATAGTGAAAACATGATTCCAAAAACATATGGATTCGCAAAAAAAAAATTCGTCGGGAGGAAAACGCGAGGAGCAAAATGCACGCGAAAATATTCAAGCTTGAGATACTATTTTTATTATCATAATTTTTTGCCAATGACGCCTAACGAACGACGCTTAGCGCGTACGATACGTGGTACGATAGATAACAGAGGGTGTCGAGCGAGACAGGTAGCCGAGTAGAAACAGGTAGGATAGATGCGCGGTAGTGAAAAGGGGCATCTGCTATATCTCTGTGTGTGCACCCGGCCTGCGGGGTGCAACTTAATGAGCTTCCTGTGTTGGTTCCGCTTTTAGCGCGTAACTCGTCTCTTGCGCATCCCTTCCTCCATCTCCCTCTTCCTCTCTCTCACCCTCTCCTTCTCCCTCTCTCCCTCTCCTTCTCCCTCTCTCCCTCTCTCTCTCTCTCTTTAGTTCATGCATTGTATCTGTCATCATTTTCCGTCATCACGAGCATCATCACCGATGCGTATATCTCGGGAAAGGATCTCTTCGCTGGAAGCTGCATTAAGATGCAATCATGCGAGTCACGAATTAGCTGTTGTCCAGCTCGAGGATCTAATTCTCGGGTTCTAAATATTGGAAGCGGACAGTAACTCGTAGAGGAAAGAATTCCTGTGTTTGTTAGTTTTATAGAATATAATTGCATAAACTTTATTGTCTGTTTCGTAACTTATTAGCGAAGCTAACTTTTTTTACACGTAACCAATAAAAAAATACATGACAATTAAAAAATGTTAGATTCGCAAATTTTTTTTCCCACGCAAATTGCAGCTGAAGAGTATACGGAAAGATTGAAAAAAATCATATCTCTCGAAAGAGAGAAATTAGTAATATTTATAATTATTAGAATCTTAATAATTATAAGTGATTTAAAATGATTATAAATCAATATTTATAATCAGTCTTTTCAAAATTAAATATTTTTCAATTGGTACAAAACGTAATCTCGAGATATTTATGTAAGCGACAGTTTTTCTTTGTGTGATTAGCAAATACTTTTTTTTAAAGGAAGATAATTATTCATTTGTACTTGAGAGGTAGTTATCTCAGATAAACTTTCCTCTTGTCGTCACTTTGTGTGTTACTCTCTCTCGATTCGGCATTAGGTTACTCACGCGAACATCAATTCCTCTGCGCGTTCTACCGCAATCCCATCGGATCCGCTTTGTGCGGCATCTGAGAAGTAACAAATTCCCCGATTCTTCGATTCCCGTTCTCGTCATGAAACCGATTGTTCGTTATCTCACGAACCGAGGAAATCATGTATCGATTCTTGCCGGGTTACAAGTGTTGTTCGCACAGTTTCCTTTCCACCTCATGTATCTTCTAATTTTGCTGGTCGCCTCTCTTACTAACTTTGGACACATTTTTATTACTTGTTTTCTCGATATATATCTCACATATGTTACACACACACACACACACACACACGTACAACTTCTCTTATAATATTTTAATTTTTTTTAAATTTAAGTTACATTTTTATTACCGTGAAACAGTATCATCAACTTTATTTCTAGTTTGATTTTTTATTGAATGTATTCTTTTCATGCCACTGTTTATGAAGAAATAAAAAGAACAAATATTATAAAAAGTATGATTATAAAAAAAAAACAAATGTTTATATTTTACTTATTTGTATATTTTTTCTATATGTGGGAACAAATCATTATTTTTTTCCTCATTTAAAAATTTCCCAAAAAGAAATTGCTAAAGAAATTAACTCAGGGCAAAAATTAATTCAGGAAAAGTATTAATTTATATAAATATAATATTATAAATATCAAATGGTAGAAATTTACATTAATTAATTACACTAATATAGACAGATAGCTATAGAATAACTATAGAATAATTGGTACAACATTAAAAAATATATTATTAAAATATCGGTAAAATATCAGTTAAAATATCAATAAATTTTTTGTAAAAATTTATTTTCCTACATGTGGAAGATCTCGAAGAATACGAGAGGTGTATCAGTCGCGACTATATTTATCGCGAAATCCTTTTGTTCGCCGGGCAAATACACAACTAGCGTCATGCGCCCACATGTACATTCTTTTCTCATTTTGCTACTAATTCTCCACGAGGGCTATCGTCCCGCCTCTCTCGTTTCTCTCGCGTTACAAATCCATCACGACGTATTACTGGGGGATCAGCGATACACACACACACACACACACACACACACACACAAAATGCCACGACGTTTGAATGTCACCGAACGCTATTGCGGGGGTGGCCTCGTGTTGGTAGCAGGAAGAGATGGCCGGATATATCTATATATCTATATGCAACACCCTGTATTACGCAAAGTGCGACGCCGATTTATCGCCTTTTTATGAATGTAATCTTTTTTTTCTCTTCTTACTTTTTTTCTCTCATTTCTTCGAATGACTCGATTTATCATTACATAATTTTGATTGTTTGCTCGATGCAAATGCGAGCAAAAATTAAATCATCGATTATGTTTTAGACTATGCGTAATAATATTAAAAGAAATTTTATTCTAACATTGTTTACATTGCTCATTTATATATTGTTAGAATCTATTAGCTATTTTACAAAATTATTAAAAATAATAAAATTTTAAAAAGTCTGTATACAATCTGTTCAATAACAGTATATCAAGTGGAAGATTATATATGTCGTAAATGAGACGCAAATCTTCTCGTGCTAACATCCTATCGCTTGACTAACAATAAGCACTCATATATTATGCTCGCATTTATCCGCATATTTTATTTTCTATGACTTGATTTAACAGCTGGGAGAATACATATGTAAGTGAATGTCGCCTCTTTCCCAGCCGATGTTCCGATATTTTTCGCGAAGTTGCTATTCCTGAGATTGCTACACGCGATAGAAGAACCCGCGGAAGATGTAACTCGGAGGTATGGTAAACGAAAACTGCAGCATCGTATGCAAGCGGGTCGCATCTCGGGATGCGGGATGAGTCACGGTTACTCCTAACTTTGCAGACAGTTTCAACCACGATCCTTAAGTTCCATCGCGCGAGAGGCGAATTCCCTACGAAACCCATCCTAACCGTTGCTCGACGATGGCGTTACGCTCATCGATAGTCGATTGCTATTTCACGGGGTCCTTTTGCATGCCGGTGTGTCACGTTAACACGTAAGGAACCTTAGAGCGAGCGAGAGAAAGAGAGAGAGAGAGAAGAAGAGAAGAGGGAGGCTGGAAAAGCAATTCGAGTTTCTCACATCTTCTCGCTCGTCATTACGTCGACACCGGCCGCTTCCTCTCGTGTCGCCTCAAGCGATGGTCAACCGCATATGAATGGCATGATGTAAGGTTTGACAAGTACGTATTACCTACTCTAGCAAGATGAGGGTAGTTAGTGGAAAAGTGAGACGATTTCTCGACGATTGTGGAGATATATGTATAATATACGTCTGTTTCTATAATAAAAAGTCGCTTTCAAATATTGATTGAGCCGTACGAATATATTTTCTTCTCATTAAAAGAATTTTAAGTTTTTTAATGAAACGCACAAGTATATTTCACACGTATGCTGATAAAAATAAATATTACTTATCCGCAAAAGCGAAGACATTTTTAAGAAAATTAATAGATGTTTTATATTCGCGAATAAGGGCGATTCTAATTCCCTGTGCGCATGTAAAATATAAGTAAATACCTGCTGTAAAAATATTATGTGCAAGAGTGATAATTCACTGTTAACGAGCTCGGCATTATTCTTTAATATGACATTTAATCCGACAGAAATAGCGCTAGTAAAGTTGCAACGTCAATCAAAAGATGACGAAATATTTGTGTTTATTGCCACGAGCCACGAGTATCTTTGTAATAAACTAATGTATAAGCAAAACAATTTAAATCTGTCTGATGTATTTTATAGAATGTAGGTATATATCACCGGCACGACTTGTCACGGTTTGTTCAGCAGACGACACGGAAACCGAAACGAAGAGATGACCCGCTGACAAAAGTTAGATACTAAAAGATAGTAAATTAAGTTTAACAGGATAGGAGGAGGAGGAGCGGGAGGGAATGAAGAGGCACCGACTCCGGAAAAGCTGGCGAACCTAGACGGACATATAACTTCTTTTACAGGAACTTCAGTGGCAATCCTTGTAACATAATTAGTAAAGTAGCTCGCGCAGCGATATCGTGAGGGAATATTTATTTTAAACTCAGAAGGAGGAGGAGTAATAGGGAGGGAAAAAGTTGGCCGACAAGTTCGCCGGAGTGTGGAGAGAAATTTAGAGATCGTGAGTTTGACAGCGGGGCCAAAATTCATTTGAATAGAATATTTGTCGCGTAATATTGTAGCGTATATTTTATTATATTTATGCATTACATATACAGTGACGTTATCGAGATTTGTTTTAATTCCCGAATTTTTCGCGATATTTGTCAGTTGACAATTTCAACATTTGACATTGCAGCAATAATATAACGTGAAGCGAATACAATTATTATAGTCGTTTAATCTGGTCACATACCTTTTTGGCGAGATTCGTTTAGCACCTGTAAAATATTTTATTACTGCGTATATACATGTAATTTCAGATATATTGTGAGCGGATTTTATTACATATTTCTTTCGAAATAATATGCTGTTGATCTGTTTAATTTACAAAAAAATTAAATGATGCACATTTCGATGATAAAAATAAAATTGAGATAAACGTAAAATTGGGAAACAAAAACTAGTATATTGTATAACATTTATACAATATTATAAAAAAAACCATCATATAAATAACTAATTTTTATCATTTTTTATCATCTTTTATCTATTTTTTTCCTATTAAGTATATTTTTATGCTAGATATAGAAGTAAAACTCAATTTTATTTATCGAAATAAATGTATCTATTTTTTAAATCAATGTTTATAACGGATTTTTAAAATTTTATATGTGTCTATTTTTTGAATTTTTAATCATGAAATCAATTTATAATAAACTTTCAAACATAGAAGTTTAAGACTATGAGTATTCTCGAAACGAGAAATGCGCGCGAAAATAAAAATTATGTATTATCGAATTTATTATAGTCGAAGTTGTGTGATACTGGGATATATTTAACTTTGTACGCGATATGGTAACATTATGTATTTTTTGCTGTCGCAAACTTTTATTATGCATATTGGATGAGAGAGTGTCATGACAATCTCATGCATCCTTCTATTATAAGTCACAAAGAACATCAACAATGAGATGTTATAATTACCATAATTATATTGAATCCGTTATCGCCAGCATAATGCATAGTTAACGAAGAAATTTAATGTGCCATAGAGTGGGTTTCAGTTGTTGCAGTACTATATGACGTCGATGTGGTTATTGTATAGAAGTTTGTCAGACATGGAATTCGATACTGAAAATACTATAAATATATAGAATCGCGCTCACACGTGCAAGGAATCGTTATCTTGCTTAATTGTCAGGTGATGAATAAAATTTTGTATCAAGATATATACAGTAATATTGTTAATCGGAAGTTTAATTGTTAAAATAATTATTTGTTACAAAAAAAATAAAACAATACGATAAATATAATTATAATATTATAATCAGTACTGATTTTTCTTCAATATCGAAACTGATTCGAGTTAAAATAAAAGAATGGCACTAGAAACATGGATTCTTTTACAAGGTTAAATCTAAGCTGAGGAAGATACGGCGAATTACAAGATCCGCATTAAACTTTTTCGCAACTTATATCGTCGTGATAAGCGCGTATTAAGTAGCGATAAGCCAGCGTAGTTTCGAAAATCCTTCGAATAATCTCGAGAACTCCTGTCACACTGCAGCACCTTATCAATAATCAATCGCTCTTTTTGGTCGGAAAGTTTCGCGATCGTCGAGAGAAAAGAAAAAATAGAGAAACGAAGTGAAATAGATACAAGGGAATGACGGAAACTGCAATTTCTTATTGTTAGGTCAAGTCGGGTGAACGGATGAATACGCTATGAAAGTTTTCGGTGTTCGTCTCTTTGTATCGGGGTGAAATTTTATTGAGAAGAGAAAGCCTTTTTTCAACTAAGTGATATACATCACCTTCGATGGAGAAAGGAATCGATGAATCTCCCATTCATGAATGTCGAGAGGATGATTGATCAAATTTCTTTGTTACGAAACGCGAAACCATTTCGAGGGAATGTTTGAGGAATGCATTTATCATTGTTTCATTCGCAATTCAAGAATTCGGTATCTTTATAATTAGCGATTGAAATCGAATATTTATTAAAATTAATCAGTACGCTTTGCCAACTCTGTTGTAATTTTAGTTCTTGGGAAATTAAATCCTGCAATTTTTTTTTTATGTAATGATTTTATATCATTTCTTTAAACATTATCCGATATATATGTATTGAAAATGTATTGAATCTTACTCGGCATTCACATTTTTTAGACAGCTATTAATCGAAAGTTTTATTGAAATGTTTTACGATATTGCTACTTCCAAAATCCAATATTTCACATGCTAATGTATGGATTACTTACTTTAGAACGGTAATCCTTAATAGACGCATTATAGACGATTAATGTATTCGCATTTCTCACGTCGATATTTGATTTCCTAGATAGCTTTACAGGTTCAGCATTACATATAGCTTTACAACGTTTCAGCGCTTTGCCAAACACGACGTGTGAATTACTCTAATGGATTCACATATAACGTTTGCAGATGCAAAGATGCGATATTATCTACCAAAAGATAAATCAAATCGAATTAATATATGGATTATCAAATTAACTAGATTTTCTTATCGCGTGATAAGTGTGCGCGTTATAAGAAGTTTACGTATGTAAAATGTATAGATGTGAAATAAATGAGGAAAAAATAATTTTCGTGCATCAAAGTATTAGAATAACGGAGGAATGATTCAAAAATGTTGTCTTATAATTTTCAGCTATTAACAATTATGATTAAAGCTTATAAAAGCCTTCATGAATAAATCTTCAAAATATGTGAATACAAAGATGTACAAAAATGTGAATATTATTAGATGAATTTTTTCTGATTTATCTTTTTCAAAAGAAATTATATATATACTTTCTGTACTTTTTTCATTTTACTTTTGCTCTGTATAATTAGATACTCCAAAAAAATATAAAGTTTATGGAAAGGATGATTATATAATTACGGTTATATAATTACTAAAAAAACAAAAAATATGAAATTTTGGATTATAGTCTAATAATATTCATACTCTTTCATACATGTACTCTCACATAGCTGCATTCAAAATTTAATTTTTCTAAACATAATCCTTGTTTTACATGCTTTTATTAATTATTAATGTAATTAGATTTAATCGTAATAAAAATTCATGTTTGGATAAAATGTAAAGCAGATGCCCTTAAAAGCGAAGCTATTTACCTCACGCGCAAATCTAAACCGATATTCTTGATTGCTAGCTCGGATATTAAAAGAGGATAAACCCTCGCGGGCGGAAAAGATCCGGCGATCCTCTTGTAACAAAGAACTTTGAATATTTACTTCTTTTCGGGTTGAGGCACATGGAGAAGAAACGGATCGCCAGCAAATCCGGTGAGAAGATTAGCTGTATGCAAAAGAGCACGGACGAGAGGAGCTGACAGGAGGAGAATTGTGTTCGTTAAGTGCACGTGAGAATTGTATCGAGAAAAGCGAAACGCGTAAAAGAAAAAAGAAGTAGAAGCCGAAATAAAAGGTACCGCTATGGAAACGTGTAATAGTTCCGGCGGGGCGAATCTGATGAAACGAATGGGTAGGTGCCGCCGTGGCTTTTATTTCTTCTCGCGTGCTTCTAAGAATCGAAAGTGCTAAAACATGTGGATAAGGAAGAAAAGGAAAGAGAGAGAGAAAAAAATGTGAAAATAGGAAATACTAGCTAAAAGCGAGAAAGCGAAAGACGAGAAGCCGAAAGTTACCCTCCGATTTTGAGATCTTCGAGTTCTTTCTTCAACAGGAGAAATCTTGCTGTCGCTAATATCGCTAATGTAAAACTTGCCAGAAATGAAATTGAAGAATTTGAAACTTAATAGGTTTTGCAATCTTCCATATATGTATATAATTATAATTACATAATGGATAATAATATTTTATAGTATATATAAATATTTCTTATATATGCAATTGTCTGCATTTAAATATTTTCACAACATAAATGTGAATGTGTATCGATAATTTCTAATTTTCAACTTTTTTCATATAGGAAATAATTGTTCTTACAATTATTTAAAAAAAAATTATTTTCAAAGTTAGCATTTCTTACTATCACTATTAATTTAATAATACAATCGTACAGATTGATTTTTGTATCTGATCGTTTCTTCGATGAAATATATGACAAATATATTAATAGGTGTATAATGTTCAATTAATTACCGCGAATAATCATACTTTAATTACTGTAATATTATGCGTGCCGTTAAACGCGTGCTTTCAAGTAAATTACACATCTAAATTCTCTCCTTCAATTTTCAAACCATCGGATGCGAATGGATATGCTTGATTACTTATCGGAAGGAAATAGTTAACTGTGCTTGCACAAGGAACAAAGTTTCATGAAATCAAAGGATCTTTTGATATCCTAAAACCGCCCACTGATTCTCGTAGAGGCGCAATACACGATTTTACCTTCACATTTATGATCATATCCGTATACGTCACCAATTCTTATAGAATTCGTTGTTTCAAAGTGTTGTAATACCAAACGGATATTAAACCAGCCTTCATATAAAGAGGCAAAGAGAGAGAAAGAAAGAAAGAGAGGTTACTATTATTAACTTGTCGTTTAACTCGAACATGTATATACGACAGCAGAATTTTTGATGAATTTTTGATGAAAGGTGAAGGCCGAGGGGTCATAAAGGGCAAACTCGAGCGCGAGCGAAATTTCCATTTGACTATTGGACTGTGGTTGTTTGGTATATAACATATCCATCTACGTACGTACATATGAACGTGCGCACGTGTGTCCTCGAGACGCGGCATGTGCGTATCGCGAGAGGATACGGAAAGGATGGAGGGAGTCTACCTATTGCCGTCCGGGAGTATTATTACGGCAGTAGTCGGTGGGAAGAGGATGGCGACGGGCAAACGCGGGATATATCAACGGGGTTGGCATTTATGTGGCGACCAACTGTCGAGTTAATATTCACGCGATTCGGAGCTGCCTCTCCCCTTCCTCCTCTTTTCCTCTTTTCCTACCTCGCATCTCGAGCACGCGTCGACGAAGTCGCGAAATTCTCGATTCCGACCCCCGATCTCTCTTTTCGCTTACCTCTCGCTATCTTGTCGCGCTAGTCTTCTCTATATCGAATGTCTTTCGCTTGCGAGATTTTATATTGTGATAAAAATATAATTATACGATTCTTTATATAAATCTGAAATTTTTAAAATTTTAGAAAGATCTCTAGATAAAAAATCTAACTATGATAAATAAATTAGCCATGTGAATTCAAATAAAATCGATATAAATTATATATTATAATATCGATGTCGCGACACATATATTCTTTTTATTAAAACAATTTTCCGAAGCGTTTCGAGGTCATTATTTGATTGTGGTCTTTTTCACACATTTGACAATTTCTTTTTCATATTCATAGACAATAATTTACAAGTAAGAAATAAATAAAATGTTAATGATTAAAAAAAGAAGAAATTATAATATATAAATATATAACAAAAATTTATAACGAAGAGATCTAGTTTCTTGATTCAGATTATTATCGAATTTTATAATATTTTACAAAGAATAATAGATATAATTTAATAATTTTGTTTCATTTATTATTAGCCATCAAGCTAAAACTTGTAATATGTATTGTTTCGGCAAAAAGTCAAGTTTCGCTTTATTTCACAATTCTCGTTGCAGTACGTATGGTGTATGGCTTACCCTATGGCATGGCATCGCAGAACGTCGCACTGTGCGTCTTTATCGCCGCTTTTCTCCACGTCAGTCTCGGTAAGACTTGAATATATTGCTCTCAGGAAGGTAAGTATCTTCGCGATGTGGATTCTTTGAAAAATAGGAAAAAAAGCACCGGTCGGGAGTTACGGGAGAGGAGAAGCAAAAGTTACGAGTTTTTAATCCGCACGGAGAATCACAGAATTCCTCCTTTTTCCCCGTCTCCGATCGCCGCGACAGTATCGTGCCCGTTACTTTTGCGCCGCCTTTCTTTGCTCCAGTTTCGGTAAGAATCAAATGGAATCTTTCCGGAGACATCGCTATCGGTAGCCTCGCGTTTCCGCGAAAGCTTAAAAAGGATCCTTGCTTAAAAAGAAGCAGGAATTGCAAAGTGGTACAAGCCGCCGACTTTTCTCCAACTTCGAGAGAAATGTTTCATACTTTATTGTACATTTATTTATTTATTATTATTTTTGATTCATCGCGTGATCAAATATATAAATTGTGAAATCTTTTAGGGGGGGAAATAATAATTTAATTCCGAGCTTGAAGAAAAATCTAAAATATGCGCTAAAAATTAATCAATTGAATTCGCGAATGTCAGGAAATTAAAGACTCTGTCCTTTGTTAAAATAAAACTTATTTAGGAGATACTGGATTTTTATAAAAAGATTCCTACTTTATTGTATATTTATTTATTTATTACTGTTATTGATTTATCGCGTGATCAAATATACAAATTGTGAAATACTTTTAGAGGAAGGATTTAATAATTTAATATCCAGCTTGAAGAAAAATCTAAAATATGCGCTAAAAATTAATTAATTAATCGAATTCGCGAATGTGAGGAAATTAAAGACACTGTTGTTCTCTGTTAAAATAAAACTTATTTAGGAGATACTGGATGTTTATGAAAAAAACATAAGAAATACATAAATACAATTTATGTAAATTTTGAAGATCTCAACTTTCTTATTATTGAATCTTTTCAAATTTTCCATTTTATTCGATATTTGTGTCAGGTTGATTTCTCATTACATAAAAAGATACGAATCGCAATGCATGAATCGTCGAACACTCGACTTGCATGTACGGACTAACAAAAATGCTATCCGGTCTTCGCGGTAGCTTTTCCGCGCGATAGATCATGATAGATGATGATTACTTCACAAGTCAGCGAACTTTCGTTCGACCGTGTTCCACGTGATTAATAAACACCCCGTTTCTCGCAAAACTTTCTCCCCTTTCCTTCATATTCGCGTGTTTGCTTCGAGAAGTTAACCAGGAAGGATATAGGAAGAATACATCTTCTTTTTTGTCTATTAGATTCCATTTTGTTATTGCGAAGATGATCAATGCGCGATTTCTGAGTGAAACATAAATATGTCGCATCGAGTTAACATGTTGCCATGTGAGAAGAATATTATTTGATATAACACTAGTAGCCAAGAAATTCATAAGGGTTCGACGTGGTCAATAAGCACCCTATTTTACATATTGACTTTTTACGTAATACAATATGTGAATCATTAATCATTTTTTAGGAAACTTAGAATTTAATAATAAAATGTGAGAAAGAAACGGAACACAAAAAAAATATATCAAAAAAATTATCGAATTTATTCCAAAATTATTTACTAATTTATTAATTAACAAATAATTGAGGTCATACAAACATTCCTCGGCATTTCTATATAAAAAAGGATACAGATAATTGAAAAATGCAAAGATTTTCTAAAATCTTTTAATTGTGATTAATAAGATTTCTTCGTACTATCAATGTTTTTGACAATATAATATTTTTTAACTTAATTGTCTCATTTAATTAAAATCTTTAATGCACCTCGTTCTACATGTACATATGCTTATATGTAATAACGAATTAAAAAAGGAATATAAACTAATTTGTATTTATTGTATTAGCAGCTAAAAAAATTTTTTTATTTTTTCGAAAACTAATTTTTGCTAAAAATTAAAATTTTCCAAATTATCTCATGTATTATGGTGGACACTAGTCAGCGATATATCAATATGCGTAACACAGAAAGAATCATGATTATCGCGAGGTGAGATGTGATCGACTGGTCGCTCGTTACGTGCATAAATAACGCGGCGATCTGGATTAAATTTTGCACGCGCGCACGCGGCGCAAAAAGATGACGGGCATTCGGCATCCATTCCCGAAATTTCCTCTAATGCGCCGTTCATACATCATATTCGTATCGGCGGCAAGTTGGTGGCTGAGAGGGCTAATTAAGGATTAACTTTATGGATCGTTAGCCATAATCGTTAGCGCATATAATCGTTAATTGCATAATTCAGGTCAAACGCCGCCTAAATCTGAGGTCCTGCCCGAATTTCTGGCGCTCCTGGAAAATCACACGGTCACTCAAGGTCGCGACGTCTTCTTCACCTGCGTCGTTAATCATCTTCAGTCCTACAAGGTAAATGTACTCGTGCTGTTCGCGCGCGTGTAATTATGTAGTCGATTAGGGACATCGTTCGAAATAACTAGCAATGTGACCTAAATTGTATTTTCGCAAAATATACTGGATTTTACTATAGGTAAAAATAATCGAATCGAATTACATATTGACAAGTTATTAAACGCGAGAATTACTACCTCCGTTAATTTGATTGCGAAATGATATGCTGTCAAGTGCTTCAAATATGAATATCAATCGTAACACAAGAAAATAACAACACGCGATAATGCGATAAGAAATATTTTTTAATAGATAATTGAGAGAGAAAAGTAAAATCGCGGGGACAAAATTAATATTTTATTAAAATTATTAAGCTCTTTCATGAATTATAATTGCATTCTTTCATTTTTAAACAAAATTCACATTGAATATTTTAAAAATGTAAATTTTTTATTTTAACTCATGCGAAGACTATTTTATCCATCAGTTTTATTGAATTGTCATTTATATTGTATGTTACGGTAGAAAAGGCCGATTCGTATATAGAGAGATAACTTAGTTCTTGTAAAAATGTCACAAGTATTCTTCGACAAGTATTTTCAACCCCTAAGAGAGAAGCCGCGAGCGACGCCACAAACGTCAAGATGTTTTCCTTGGATTTGAATAGCGAAACAATGCAAATCAAGCGGAACCATCGAGTATTCGATGTATTTTCCAAAGACAAAAAAGGCAACAGAACATATCGTCGAAACTATAGGATGTAGGAAATAGACTGCATATCGAATAAATTTTATTCCAAAATTAGAAAAAAAAACAAAGCTTTAGGAAGTCTATTTTTTTCTTTCAAATGTAAGAATGGAGGGAATTATAGAGACATGTGGGAGTTATAGACATATAAATAGACTGTCAATTTAACACCTCTAACAGAAATTAGATTAAATATACACTTCATAATATACATTTTATAATATGTATTTTATTTTATAATATGTTATATGCATAATCCGCTTATCTTTGCATTGTAATTATTTATAGGTATTTTTTTATTTTAATAATAATCATATTTATAAACAAGTAGCATTAGCTGTGTGATTATAAATATTATAGATAATATAATTAATTTTAAAAATTTATTTCAAAATTCGATTGCATCATGAAACCAAATTTTTAAAGGAATTTGCAACACATATTAGGAATAAATTCACGAAAAAATAATATTATGTACAATTGTTTATATTAATACATGTATATATACAGGGTGTCCCTGAGCATGAGCTCACGCACTTGTGAGGAGGTAGAGCGCAGTAAATTAAATAAAGAAATCCTATTTCATGTAACGATTTTTGTAATAATAATAGAAATATTAATTATTGAAAGTTCATCACAGTTACTTTCAAGGTCAATTTTAAGATTGATAGAGACACTTTCAGAAAAAACGTTTGATACAAAAGTTTCTTATTTTTTCACGTACAATTCGAATCTGTAATAAAAAGTACCATGTTCCCCTAAAAAAATTCAACTTCCGATCCGGATGGCGTATTTCCGGTCGGAATCAAAAGTTGAAAATATCACCATTTGAGCGTACCCGATTTACTTAAAAATTGTTCGCGATTTTGGACAAAAGCCATTTATTTTCATTTTAAAAGGGGTGTATGGGTGGTCTGGGACACCCTGTATGTATATATATATATATATATATATATATATATATATATATATATATATATAAATAACTCTTTCTTCTTCTACATATATAATACTTTAAAATTTTTCGTATCGATTAAACTAGATTTATACAGCCTTCCTTCCTTCATCCGCAATATATTTGAATTACAGTAACTACAGCAACCTTCTCAAATTTAAGCAAGATGATATAAATAAATTAAATAAAAACGAGAATAAAAAAATTAATTCAAATAATAATAAATATTTCGGCGAATCTAAATTCTATCTTCCCTTGGCACATCATTCGTCACTAACTTTCAATTTTTAACTTTGAAAATATCTTCGTATTTAAATCTCAGATTAAAATTCTATTAAAGTAAAGTCCACTTGAAATTAGTTATAGATTTCAGATTTCTTGTCTATTTGCTCTTCCTCGAAGCTTGGTTTATGAAGAAAGCCCTTTATTTTCAACCGTTGATTACTCGAGAACTACCTCTTTTTTATTGAAAGAAAATCACGTTCAAATTAAATGAAGAATTTATCACTATAACCATGAGATCCTTACAATTTCGCGCGTCTTTCAATATTTCTTTGTTTTATCGGATATTATCTAATTTAACTATCAACAATTTGCAAGTTTTTCGCGATTCTGCCAGTATATCGATCATAATTTAATACGGAAATGGTCTCTCTGTATCTATAGTCACTCACATGCAATCACTCATCAGTCTGTGTGTTCGCGTGTGAAGAAAGTGTTCGGTTGTATATACTAGAGTCCAGGGAATCCCTTTTGGGACAGACGCGACGAGTAATTCACTTTCAAGAAGAAGTCTAAGTTTGATTGCGCGCTCAGATAGCGACAATCTTTCTATCACGTTTCTAACGCTGTCGGAGCGTGCTTGCGTTAAAGGAAAGGTTGGAGGAGAGATGTCTTGTCGCTCGCGGCTATGCTCCGAAGAGTTTACCTCTTCTGTCTCTCTCTTTCTCTCCGGAAAGAGAAAGGAAACGACGGAAGAAAGAACATAAATCAGATCCGCTAATATAGTGTCGGTGAATAGCCCTGATTTTTGCCACCGAACACCTTCTCATGTTCCTCGCGCAATTGCATCGTCGTGCTGACTTTGCGACATCGTTTATGTGCACCTTACGCATTTCAGCAAGATGACGATTAGGTGAAAAACTGTGCAAATAATATTTTCTCCTCGTATATGTAATTATCAGTTTCGAATTTAAATTTGTGACTCTCTAACACATTACATCGTTTAGTATAAAATAAAAAAAAAATTTTCTTTTCTTTGATAAATGATAGTACATTTGAATTATTTTCATTAACAGTAAATTATTCGTATATAAAATTCTTCAAATTATAGTTTGTTGTAGCTTATGTGTGTAAAAATCCAGACCTGACAACTGTCACATGCGAGACGAAAATCGCGGAAAAAGATAAAGTCCGAATTGTGATGCGAAAAATCTAACGACTTTCTGTGCATTCATTTGTATACATTTTTTTATATGACATTTGCGATGTATTTATCTGTATGTTTCTGTGTAGAGTTTCGGAAGTTTTAATATCAATTTCGTTAAAATTTCCGATAAATGATTCTGATAACCCGTTTACCATCTATCTCGTTTCACATTCCATCTCGTTTAGATATATTGTTGACGTAGAGAAACCTCGCGCACACGCAAAATATTATATTTTTGCACTCTCCGTTTTGTTTAATCAATCTACATTTTTCGCATGATTTTATTTTTATGCGATACATAGATATTTTATCTTCCATATCGAGAAGATATATTTACGCGATTTAATCGCTTATACATAAAACCAAATTTGCCACGTAGACAAAAATATACATATATACTTGCCGTCGAAATCTGTTTAATTTGGCAGCCGTCTGTGTCGTCGCGTTACTCGTATCCATGTCTCGTGTATCCCGTAACATCTAATCTCAGAAATTTAACCCTTTACAGTCCTATGTAGCGTGCAGCCGTACCTAAAGCTTCCGGTGTCTCTCCATGAGAATTCAAGCCCTGCAATTAAATGCGAATTGAGTTACATCAGTAAAATTCGTTTCGAATTAATCGAGAAATATATCTGTCTTTTTTAAATATAGAATTTAAAAAATAGAGCTAATGAGAATCTTTTTTTAGAGATATGTGCAAATGCGGATAAATCTATAATATTTGAGAAAAATGAGAAATCCCGCACATTGTACACATATATATATACATATAAACATATATACGTATTTATACATATATACACATATATATATACATATCAATATATAATTGAACTAATATAATCATCTAACATCGTCGCAAATGCAATACCCCGAGTATACTATTATAGATCTATAGTCGCGCGAGTCAGATCCCATATCGAATGTCTATAAGGACACCTGCCAATTACTCTTGGTCCACGAAGGATCATCCCTCGGGGGAAGGAGATTCAGACCGCGACAAAAGCGTGTATGTATTTCCAACAGGTAGATCGCGATATCCTTTCACGCGCATTTATGCGCATCTTAAATTTTGTTGCTGATCGAAACGCGGCAACGCGAGCTTTTGTTCGCGGTTTAAAAGCCTTTTCATTCGCTCCATGGCTTCACCATCGTCGTCTGAAATATGACAGATCGAGCTATCGACCGGGCGCGAAGGAGGAGGAACCTAAAGAAGGGTGGCGATGTAAACCCAAGCGGAATTTAAGAGTGCAAAGCCCCAACGTCGCGTCACCGACCGGTATGAATACCGATAAGCGCCTTTCGCGAGTACCGCGATGCTTTTTAAGCACCGCATCCGGTACTAATGAAGGGTGCTCGCTCTTCTCGCGTAAAGTGACCCGATCTTTTCCCCGTGCTCGCGTTCCCTTCTGTAAAATACAACTCTCTGCGCGAGAAAAAACAAAATTCTTTTTTTTTCCGACAATACACGTTTCTGCGTTATTTATCTTTATGGCATCCTTTGTTGCGTTTATCCTTTTGTTGCGTTCTTATAAGAAGGTATTACTATGGTGTTGTGTAGAAAAGAATTATTGATTATATAAAGCCATAGAAAAATAATGCATCACACTTGATATGTAGAAAATTTCTTTAATCAATTCATTCTTTATTTCATTTTTACAACAGTTACATATTCACGCAGTAATTATATGTATAAAATTCCCATCTCGAATTATATATAATTACTGTCGGCACAATTCGGATTTTATAAAAAATTAATTTATTGGTTTTTATTTATCAATCGCCTACGTACATATATGTATATTTACCCCGTTGGATGCGTAAATATCAAACGAAAATATTATTTGACAACATTGCGAGCTAAATTAAATATATATTTTTCAACTATTGCGATTGCTAAAGATACATTTTTACATTTGAATGCGAGTACGAAATATCATTTATAAGAATGGTTGTTACAAAATATTTACAGAACGTTGCAAAATATGATTTATCAAACCATAATAAATTCATAGCGAATATATATTGTCGTTAAACGTTAAATAGTTAAATAGGCAGAAGAAATCAAGAGAGATATTAGTTATATTTTCTTTAATATATCGCGTATGGAATTTTTTTAAATATTTTTTCACAATTTAACCATATGATTTATCCTATTACGAGCGAAATGAGCAATTTTGTTACGTCACGCACAGGTCGCCTGGATAAAGTCGGATTCGCGTGCGATTTTGGCCATTCACACGCATATGGTAGCGCACAATCCACGCTTGTCCGTCACTCACAACGGCCATAACACATGGAAGCTGCACGTGACTAACGTTCAACCGAACGACTCCGGCACGTACATGTGTCAAGTTAATACGGATCCCATGAGGAGCCAGGTCAGTAGAGCTGCTCAACATTAGAGCGACAGTCGTCCTCTATCACGTCTGCTATCACGTCGCTACCGAATGGGAGCGATGCGTTCGTCCCTTTCTATATCTAATGCAATTACAACGTATGGATGTACATATGCATGTATATACATACATGCGTGATGTATATACATGTGCAAAATGACTAATATTAAACGCTAATTGAAAAACGCAATATTCAAAATTCTGATCCCTGATTGCTTATTTTAAAATGACTGAAAAATTGCTCACCTTACGATTGCCGCGCCGTTCATTGCCTTTTCCATCCTTCCCTGCTTCATGGCACTCATTCGCGCAAATATTAATTACGAAACGATTAATTACGATTGCGCATTAATCGATAGAACATGATGGTCGTGTAGCACTTTGCACACTCACACTCACACTTTCATAACACTCCCGACATTTATACGTAACATGAATTTATTATATTAATTATTATTATTATATTATGAGGACAATGAAGAAATTATAATCATACGATTCACCTAATGTCTGAAAATCGTGCGATTAAATTCATCGCAACGACGGTATCATCTATCATTTGCTAATAAATAATGCTCTCGTTTTAAGACGATTACTATTTCGTAACATAAATCTGACTGAATATGTAAATTAAAATTTACGTCTCATAAAATATATATGATATCCAAAAATATATTGTCCAAAAATTTATCGCTTTTGAATTGCGAGATAAATTTCGATCAAAAATAAATTATATAAAATATATAATTGATTATATACATTTTTATTATATAAATAAATTATTAATATTATTATTATATTATTATTAATATATAATATAAATAATACAAATTATATATAATAATAATATAAATAATAATATAATATAAATAATTATATAAATTATTAATATAACTATATAAATTATATATAAAATAATATATAAATAATGCATATACATGATTTTATTTGAATTATTCGACTTGTGTATTATTATTTTTTGAGAAAATGACAGGTAAACTATATTTAAGTGAAAAAAATCAACCTTTCGCGAAGCGAATATTCGATTTCAAACATACAGATATAATTTTCTTATCTATAAAATTGCAATAAAATTTATAATTTCCGTTCTCTTTAAATTTTATTTTAAATAAATATATATATATGTGTTACGAAATATGTACTTTGATAAATAACCGTCATCGTGATAAATAACCGCTTAAGATGTCATTTAACGCGGAAATTAATTAATGAAGTGAATCGATAATTTATAATTGTAATGATTATAACGCACGATGCCTCTCGCGTTCGTCTTGCGGTCATGTCTTGACGAATAATAAGATAATACTGACATAGAGAACGCGCGTCTTGCGTTCTGACCTTCCTACTCGAACTCTTGCCAATGAATGACAACAACCCGATTGTGTGTGTTATATGAACAATAACACGCTATAAAGCGTCACAAGAAAAACATTGTGTATAAACATAGTTAATACATTGTCGTCATAAAATATTTAAGGCGCTAACAAAATAAATGGAATATATTCATAAATTAGAATTTAATTATTAATAAATGATTCATTTTTTGTTACTTGAATCTTTCGATTCGCGATGCTCTGTTTTATTCAATCTAAAAATTATATGAACAATTTATATTTAAATCAACGAAAAATACAGCCAAAAAAGGACAATAATATTTGTAAGGAATATAACGACGCGTCCTTGTATACATACTTACATATGCCAGTGTGGAGCACGTTCCACATAACGAAAAAACATCGAGAAGGGGAAAACAAAAACCGACGCGTAGAGAGACGAAAAAATTATTATCATTCAATCAACGTTCGCTAAAAAGAATGTATTATATTTTGTCCAATAAAGCTTCCCTCCCCCCCCCCCCCCCCCTATCTTGATAATCTTCGTGTAATATTCTTACAAATGTAGTAACCTAGTTTCATCGAAAGAATAGTGGTAGTTATTGATCATTATGCTTATAAAATTTTTCGAAATGAATGATTCAGCTCTTATGCTTATAAAATTGTTCGAAATGAATGACTCAGCTCTGCATGAACAACTCAAACGGATATTAAAACGGGGTTTCTTTAAAATGCTTTTAATTTAAAAAATTTGTTTTTATTTATCCTGCGAAATATTTTTCCGTTCACTAATGTAAATACGAATTTTGCGTGTAGACCGGCCACATGAAAGTGGTGATACCGCCCGATATCATGGATCTGGACGACACGGCGGATTCCCTGACCACCGAGGAGAATGGCGATTTGCGACTGCGGTGTCGAGCGACCGGCAACCCGAAACCTGTAGTGATCTGGCGCCGAGAGGACGGTCGGAACATCACCCTGAGGAACGAGCATCAAGGAGTAAAACGAAGTACGTTGTAGTCTTTGAATATATTGGTGAGCACACGTCAATGAAACATGAGATAGAAAACATAAAATATTAAATAAGAGAAGAAAAAAAATTATCTCGAGTGTAATATAAAGGAATTTTTTTTATTCCAATTAACATGAAGATTTCAAAGAATCGTGATGCGTTTTGTAATATGTATGTATGAAATGTGAAATATTGACACTGACAGGAACACGCTTTTTTAAAGCAATTATTAATGGGTTGAGAGATAGAATTCGCGAATAGAATTAATTTGATTAGGTGTTAATTATCAGATAATGCTTATATTATTGCATAAAAAAGAGATAACTGCCTGGTGGCGGTCTTAAAATGGTGAATTAATATTCCATCATATATTCCATCGCCGTTTTAACGTGAAATGCATTACTCCCTCAAAAATAAATGAAATTTCCACCTCCGGTATAAAGCTGAAAGGATTGATCGTAAACGGAACCATTGAAATGATTTATCTTTAATTGATCCGTATGTGGTACTCGATTTTGAGGATGAAATATTTCAAGCGCGGGATCACTTCTAAAAAAACCGCCCTTGTATACGATGCGGGACGACCCTGTTGGATTCGCCGCGGAAAACCAGCCATCCGATTAGCCTTCCTGACTGTGAGTGATGGATGTTGACTTTACATATATTTCCTCTTCGCCGCCCAAGCCCGTATCGACTCGGTGTACCCGATTGCAATATTCAGTGTGTACATTGCGTCGCAAGAGCGTTACTGCCGCGATATCTCTATCCCGTCAGTGGTTCCGTCTTCTTTATACAGACGCATGTATCGGAACTCTCGGCTAAACATTGTTTCGAAATTTCTAATGTCTTTACACGAAAAAATAAGGCGATTTTAATCTTATATATTTTTTCACAAATATTTAAAGAAATTATATAACACATACATATGTAAAGAAATGCAACAGTCTACAATATGCAAAATATTTCGCAACTTTTGTATACAATTTTTTAATTTTCTAAGTGAATACATTATTCAAATCTGACATAAAAATTCTTATGGTAAAATATCGCAAGAGAAAAAATAATTAATTATTATTTATTATTTATTACAATTTTCTTAATTATTTTAGAATAAAAAATAAACTGTGCAGATAAGATGTTGCGTATAAAATACATTCTCTACACAAAAAGGCGAAATTTGAGAGTTAATTGCTCGTATTTTTTTTTAAATAAGATTATTATGTCGAAAATTGAGAATGCCTAAAAGAGGGACATCTGAATATTCGACTCTTTTATCTTTTTTATCATATCGAAAATGTTAATACAGTGCCAATATACGAGGGTGAGCAGCTTCATTTGAAGGGCATTCAACGGCAAGAGATGGGTTCTTATCTCTGTATCGCGTCAAACGGAGTGCCGCCGACGGTCAGCAAGAGATATTACGTCAATGTCCGTTGTAAGTGCATACGCGCGTTACGAAGCAGCAACTTCCTGTCGTTTGACTAAGTTGCACGACTAATTGCATCTTTCTCGTTAAAGTCAAACCGCTGATTATAGTCACAAACCAGTTAGTGGCGGCGCCCGTCGACAGCGATGTCCTTCTTCAGTGTTCCGTGGAGTCCTCGCCAAAGGCTCTGAACACATGGTACAGAAATAACGGTGAGGGATACACCGCGTGATTCTTTCGATGCACGTGCAATTTGTCCATTTGTTTCTAAAATAATTAAAATAAACAGCTTTCAAATGTGCCAAATTGTGGAGAATTCAATTATATGTACCTAGCGTATGTGAAATATTTTTATATTGCGATTCGAAAAAGAAATTAGACAAAAATGTATAGTTTCACAATTTTTTTTGCGAGAATAGTTACGCAGGCTTTATTAGTCATCTTGTCGTTAATCATTTTACGGAGAGAATACAAAAGGACTAAGGCCCGGTTGCACCAACGTTATTTTGGCTTTAAGCGAAACTTAAATATAGATCTGTCTTTATTTATTTAGGAAGAAAGATAAAAGCTAGACATATATTTAAATCTCGCTTAAATCCAAAATAATGTTGGAGCAACCCGGTCTAAGAAGAATAAAATAGACAGTTTGTGTAAATTTTTTAAAAAGTTAATAGATGTATCTTAAAAAGAATTTTCTTTTTAAATAGGTACAGATAAAATATCAACAGAATTATTTCTGAAGACACTCACTTTAGGAGTCAAATTATTGAAGGATGAGAAACACGACATATCAGAAGTAATCATCAACGATTATGCATATCAGCTAAATCTCACTATCAGGCGACTAGATCGATCTGATTTCGGCACTTATACTTGCTCTGCTGAAAATGCTTATGGCACAGCAGCAGCGTCTATAAGACTGCAAGGTAAGTAATAATCGATATCGCCCACAAAAGTTTATACGATAGATATATCATAGATATATCAGTTTAGTGTCTTATTAAATTTTTTCATAATTAAATATGTTTATTTTGTCATTTAATTATTTTAGAATTTTACAGAACCGAACGTATGATACATACGAAGAATTCACAGCAAGAATCGATTTATGCCCATAATTCACACATCACATTTGTAGTCTTTTTATTTAAAATTTCCCTTGTAGTCTATGTTGCGTGTCTAATATGTCTCAATTATCAGATAATTATAGCAATAAATGTTCCTGTTTCTCCGAAATCGAACATTGCAGAGTTGCAGATACCCAAACCAACGATAACTTCCCCGCGCAATACCGAAGTCATCGACAAACACGCCTGGCGGAAGCAGACAGAGAAGAAGAAGAAGTACGAATCTGACCTGACCCCGAAGAACGTGGGCCATACCACGCCGATATCTAGGAGAAACTCGTCGAGCTCTTCGCCGAATATCGTGAACAAGTCGAGAAATTCCGTGTTTCCGGCACCAGCACCAGCACCGGCACCGGCGCATTCAGCACCGACGCAACTGGATGCTCAAAATGGTGTTAGGTCATCACGCGATTCGCAATTATGTCATATTGGTCTTGCTGTGGTCGTTCTGATCATTTTCAATTGCGACTAAGATAAGACTGAAATCTATTACAACAGTGAAATCATTAAATTACAACGAAATCGATTGTTCATCGTGATTTCTATCGCTGGATGATATATAGAATGAAATTACATTGAATTGACAGTGAGATAACTTTTTTGTTAAATTTACATTCAATTTACAAAAGGTATCATAGGAAAGAACATGAGAGAAACACGAGATATACATCGAGAGTTTTATTGTAAATAATAAAAATTTTTATGACAATAAATGTAGTTACGTATATATATACAAAAAAATAGATGATGCTGTTAAAGACACACGCTTATCAACTGCCATGACAACTGCCGCTAAGACAACTGCCATCATTATTCAGAATACATTTCAAAAAAATATATAGTATTTGTCAAAATTGAATTTTCATCGGACTTCAGATGATAAATTGACATAATACATCAATGATTTTGTTTGAACGAAAGAGCACCTTTTCATATATTTTCTAATAATAGGCATTATACTGGAAAGTCTGAAATTATTCTCTCTTTAATTTGTTCGTGTAATTATCGTGCGGTTAATCAATAAGCATAGATATATATTTAGAAAAATATAAAGAGGAGTCCATACTGAAAACCGACTAATAAGTTGGGGATTTGTTGGTCTCTAGAAACTGACTGAAATAGATTTGTTCTTTAGAAATCAGTTAGATTTATCTTGAACGAGAATTGTGACATTCGTGTATATATGTATGACAATAAATGTTGTTTTTACTATCAAACCGCAGGAACTCCTTTTTCAATTAATTTTTTAGAATATCTCAATATTTTACTTCCCAAATGAATTTCTTTCTCGAAATTAAGAATTTAAATTATTTTGAAAAAAGTAAAGAAAATAATATACATACATACATATGATATATATATATATATATATATATATATATATATATATAAAATTAATATTATAACTTATTTATGAATAGTGATGTGCAATAATGCAACATTATAAAATTAAAACTCTTTATGCGCGTGTAAATACATCTATTGTCTGATATAATTATTGATATATAATTAACGTATATAATTATTAAATATATATATTTTGTGATATATAATATCCCCACAGGAGAAGACACAGATATAATTAGTGCCGATAAATAAATGCACAGAAATATCCGGTTACTCAATTACACAAACTGATTTGTTTTATCATCAACAAGAGGAAGAAGCTACGAGGATATGACGTCGCCCACATATCTCACTATGTCGAGGATGTTCAGTTAATTTAACGGTTTCATCGCGAGCGGGTTTGACGACGATGAAGCATTTGCTATTAATTTGTCTTTTTCATACGCTCTTTGAAGCGGGTCTGTCGACGAAAGATTCACCGTGCGTGGAAATTAATCAAACAAATGATGTCGTCTTTCGATGCACTCAGTTGACGACGCTGTCAGAGTATTTGGATAAAGCGAGAGCCAACACGACGATCATCACCATTTTCGATTCTAATATATCCAATGTACCTGAGTAAGTGAAAGAATCGAAAAAAATCAATTTTTATAATATATATAAAAATATAATATAAAAATATGATAAAGCATCGTACTTTTGAATATTCGCTTATTCTACATATTCTTCTTTTAAATATTCATTTTTTGTTAAGGCGTATTGCTTTTACTTTGATATCAGTTAATTGCATCTTCGAATTGATCATGATTTTACTTCTCCTTATCAAAGGCATAGTTTCGCGAGATTCGGAGCAACTCTTGTGACTCTAGACCTACACGAATCAGGTATACAAACATGCGACCCTCAAGCATTTGTGGGCCTCACGAAGTTGAAAAAACTAATGCTCTGGGGCAATAAACTGACGTTCGTACCGGGAGATTGGTTCGTGAATATGTACTCTCTGCAGACCCTGGACTTGTCGTTCAACTTTATTCAGGGAATCGATTACACGATCTTTCAGATGCTTCCCAATTTGGAAAACTTCTACTTCGACTATAACCAGCTTCGCTATATCGACTACAATATGTTCGCTTATCTGGGTAATTTGAAGAGAGTGAAATTCAGCAAGAATCCATGGAGTTGGCCGTAAGTTATTATTATTGTTAAAGCAAAATACCGATATATACAAGGGGATATCAATTTATATTATTAATATAACTTTGTATTATTGATTCTAGATAAATTGTAAATTATAAAATTTTTAATGATATTCACTATTTCGCAAAATTTAATTATTTCGATAAAAAATATTTTTAAACATTATTTAGTTAAATAAATTGTATTTAGTTAAATGAAGATGTTAAGTGAAGTATAAACGTTTCTATTCGTGTAACTCGTATCATATTTTTTCAGATATCGCGCTCGTTTGATATGGCAACTGGAGATCCAGAAGGTCGATATATCAGATGTATGGGAAGACTGGAACTGGATGAACGTCGTCATCAAGGATTGCGTCGAGAGCGGCCGCGGCGAATTGCCCAGCGACATAGTGCTCGACTGTGCTGTGGAGATGCTACTTACATTCACGTATGAAACGTTCAGCGTGCAGGAGAAGAGCAGTACAGCTGGATGTAATGAGCAGGCAAGAAGATTAGTACGCTGCATGAGACCAGCATCAACCAACGCCACCGGCAATACCGATTATGAAACGGTACGTAGGATCCTTGAAGATTATTCCACGATTTTGCCGCCGATGGATAGAGCGCTGAGTCCTTTCCCGTTGAAACGGTAAATGCATTTTGTCTATATTTTCTCAAAAATTTATCTTTTAAAATAGAAATAAATCTTGAGAGAAATTTTTATATTGTCACAATTTACTATCTTCTTTAATTTATAATTGTGACAAAACTTTTAAAATTGATATATTTCTAATTATCGATACATATCTCTAACTTATATATTCTACATACGTATTATAAGTTAAAATAAAGAAATAAAAATAAGAACGGTTATATACATTTTAATGTATAGCATAAATGATCTACAACAAAAATGGTCTAAACTTAATGTTTATAATATAAATTTGCAAAAAAGTACTTCTTTGAACATCTTGAAAATTTCAGTGAGATATAAGGAAAGTAAAAAGAAAAAGATAGAATAGCAGTTTACAAAAATATAATACCTTTATTATATTACCTTTATTATATTAATTATTTATGCAATACATTATGAAAATATTTCAAAACAAACATAACGTATTCGTTTATAATTATAACTTCAATAATGTAACACGCTATATGTATGTTCTAACTAAAAGAATTATTCCAAATTCCATATTTTATCTAAACACATTAAAATTGAATTTCCTTTCTTTTTTATTCCTATTTTTTAAAAAATGTCTAACGAAATTTCGTATAATAAACTTTTAATAAATTTATATTAAACTTATTACTTATTATTTACTTTTAATAAATTTATATTAAAAACTTTTTAAAATAAAGTATTATAAAATAGTAATACTTTTAATATAAAGATTATAATCGGATAAGGACAACGGGTAAAAAGTAAGATTTCTTAGACTACGAAATTTGCAAATATTTGATTTTGTGAATTATCTTTAATTAATCTAAATCATGAATAAATATATTTCGGAAATCTATCTCAATCGTAATATATAGACAAATTTTTTAAACTTATTATCAGAGTATAAATAGTCATATCAGTCTTTTTTTATTTATTATGATGTATAAATTATATTATTATTATAAATTATATTTAGATTAGAATTTTATCTTTTAAGCTGTTATTACAATTAATATAAACTTTAATGATCTAAATTTAAATATATCTTTTATTACAATTAATATAAAATTTAATCATCTAAATTTAAATATATCTTAGGCATTTTTTTAAAAGAATATTATTTCAGAATCGTAACTTATAATCAATTTTTGAATTGGAAAATTACTAATTTACATAACATTCCCGAAATACATATATATCGCGTGTGAGTGAGATATTTATTGTATAAATATTGAAATTTTATTCAAACAATTTCATCGGCTTTAATAAATCGGAATTAAACATATTAAGTACTTTTCTCAAAAGTACTCTGTCTCTCAAAATTAAAATCAAAATTTAATTTTTAAATTGAAAATTAATTAATATCATTAGTAAAATAATGGAATGAAAATAAAACAATTATAATTGATTATGAGGAAACGATTGTGTAATACTTTTTATGCAATTGCATCTATAAATTTTGTACCCAACAATAAACAATCGATGACTAATTAAAAGGGAAAAAAGCAAAACAGATAATGTAGCAATAATGTAAGATTATAAATCTAACTGTAAGTTATTTCTGAATGCCAACCATTCGGTATATCAACCACAGGATTAATGCCCATTTCTGATTGGATGCAATGTTGTTCGAATGATTGCAGTGCTGTAGAAATACACGAAATAACATTAAAATGCAATATATTGTATATTGCAGAAACATTTTCCGAAGCGGAAACAAAGCGCAAACGAGATTTTACGATAAACGCCACTTGTTTCTCGATTATAACTAAAAGCTCAAATTTTATGAATGTTACACGTGTTTTTCGTTGTTGGATCACAGTTAAAATAATTCGCGCGGAAATATTTTGTCAAAATCTTTTGATTCAATGCGCAAATAGAGCACGAAGTAATCAAAAGCTTTTAATATAACACAAGCCAAAATATTGTACCTACCAGAATTCGGGAGAGTGCTTGTCAAATACTGATATATTTTAACGCATGCCACGCTCAGGGCTTTACGCTTCGATGGCATCGACTTCCCTTGAAAATTGAACAAAATCACTTGATCTTTCTGAATAATTACCTAAAACAGCGCGACGAAAGAACAATAAATCATCGGGTACAAATAAACAGATAAGAAGTTGCAAATTTTTAAATTAAGACACTTACTGTACCAACATATCCGGACACATTTGACGTTGACACGCAATCAAAGATGCATATCGCGTCGAATCTTTCCTTGACGAAGTCTTGCAGAATCTTCATCTGCATCAAGTAAGCATTGTCATCTTCGGGTACTATTTCCATTTGAATGCATTTTGAATATTTTTTACGGCACGCTTTCATGCGCGATCTTTCAGTCTTCTCAAGTTTGGATGATTGCATGTTAGTTACAGCCTCGCGAATGTGTTGTTGCCTATCCAAATTCTTCGCTCCAATTGGCTTCGCCCAACAAATCTCCCAACCTTGTTTTTCGACGATACTACCCGGTTCTAAAATAGAAACATATAATGCGAATTGTTGAGACTGAAATAAAATAAAATTCTCAGAGTGATATGTCCATTCGGCCGAAAGTGAGGTAATAACATTAATTTAATGACATATATTTGAATCTCTAGACGCTTAATACATATAGTAGATTGATTTGATACTCTCCAAAAGTGAATCAGTGTATTATCACTGATTTACAGTGCTGTACTTATAACTGCTTGTAATCAGTGACTATTTACTGTTTTTCAGTGATAATACACTGATTCATTCTAGTGAAAACTACTTTCATTAGAGTGAATCAGTGTATTATCACTGAAAAACAATAAATAGTCACTGATTACAAGCAGTTATAAGTACAGCACTGTAAATCAGTGATAATACACTGATTCACTTTTAGAGAGTACAGTTAACTAATTTTCTGCCGTTTGATATATCTTTGTTTTAGAATCTATTGAAATATTCACTAAAATCTTATAGTTACTTCATATTCTCTTTACTTTTATATAGTACTTTTATAATTTATTTAATTTTATCTTAGATCTCTGGTTATCTTAGATCTCTGCATTCATCATTCGCATAATACTCACTCTGCATTATATCCATTACGATCTGTGCAGCTTGACGATTCTCGTAATGAATGAAAGCGAAGTGATTGATCTTCTTCAATTTCAATATTGGCACATTCGTGTGTCTGTGGAAAATTCCCCTCACATTTTGCTGCGATATATCGAGCGCGAGGTTTCTTACGAACAGAGTCGTTACCTATTTATCATCGCGTACGACATTGAATTAGTGCGACATGTCCTGTCTATATGTCATTATACATAGTGATATGATATGATTTTGCTGCGACGATACATGCTTTACATGAATGATATGTGCTCTTTAGAATTTGTTTATTTTATTATAGTGTTTTTCTTCGCAGTACATATTTCTTTGAATTTCTTTGGAAAAAGAAAGAAAGGATTTTTTTTAATAATTATGCAAATAAGGATATTTAGTTAAAAATTTGATAGTTTGATCAACGTAAAAAGAACGAATACATTAAATAAGTACACTTTATTATATTAACAAGAAAATAAAAAAAAATATTTTTAATATTTTTAATAAGCCAATGGGTTAAATTTTAAATTATTGGAATACTTTAATAAAAAAATTATTATGAAATCATCAAATATTGAAGCTGTTTTATCTGTCAGTTTTTTCTAATTCGATGTGTAATTTTTATAACCAGAATAATATATTTAAATTTTTGTTCAATTTCCATTTCGGTAAATAGATATTCATATCCGATCAAATATATTACATATTTTTATTTCTTTTCATTATTCAAATATCATGTGCTCGTATATCGATAAATGTGATATTAATAAAATACAAATTGCAAATAAAAACTTCGCAGAATTAATTATCTTTATAAAAGAAATAGAAGACAAATGTGCAAAAATGATTTTTTTGAAGCAAAGAAATGAAGTAGCAATCGCAAATATAAGCTCCTTCGAGCGAGGAAAACTCGAGACTCACCCTCTCCATGATGTCCTCGTCGATCGGTTCGCCAGGCTCAGGATCTGCCCAGTCCACGGCGATCTCGTGATCCCAAAGCGTCACTTTACCAGGTATTAGCTTGCGCCGTGCCATCGCGGCTGCTCGATGATCCTTGAACTCGACGAAGATGAAGCCGCGATTGAGACTGCGATCGTGCGCGCTCGGGTACAGATAGATATCCGTGATGTCGTCCAGCATTTTCGTCAGCTCCTCCATGAACTCCGGCTTGGTCTTGTTCTTGGGCACGCCGCCGAAGAAGAGCCGACA
The DNA here is from genome assembly GCF_025532165.1 of Camponotus vicinus. NCBI lineage: Eukaryota > Metazoa > Arthropoda > Insecta > Hymenoptera > Formicidae > Camponotus > Camponotus vicinus. The sequence continues at coordinate 4,281,164 of NW_028141981.1, read as the reverse complement.
GTTGTCCATGGACTTGACCACGCCGATACGATGACCTCGACGGATCTCGTAGCCGTCGAGACGCGTGCACGCCTCGCGAGCGATTCGCGGAGTCTCGTACAAGGCGAACGCGTAGCCGCGCGTCGACCCGGAGAAGTCCAGCATCAGTCGCAGCTCCAGGAGTCGGCCCACCTGTTCCAGCACCGGCATCAGCTCATCCTCGTAACAATCGCGCGGCAATCGGCCTAGGAATATCTCGGAACCCTTGCCACGCTGTCGTTCACCCTTCGCCACTTCTGGAGCCATCAGCCGTCGTTGTCCGTTCACCTACATGTGTATAAAAATATTACTAATTTTTCTTCTCTTTCATGCAGCTGGAGAAGTAGGAAGAAAAACATGGAACATTTTTTTAAGAGAGAAATGAAATATTATAATTAAAAATAATTATAAATATTATAATTAATACGAAAGAAAGAGAGAGAAAATGTGATATTTATGTATTATAAATATTTAATTCGCTTTTAACTAAAATTATTAGAAAAATACAGATAATATTAATTATATTTTATGTGTAAATTAACGCAGAGGCAAATATTATATATTATGGTATCCCAATGTCATGTTAAAATGAATTATAAAGATAGCGTTTTCGCTCTCTTATAGAATCATTGACGTTTATAACTATTTTTTAGAACGAACAATAAATATGCATAATGTGCATACCGAAAAAAAATCATTCTCGCAAATGTATCGCAAATAGATAAACGAAGAAAAATCATCGTCGAAGACAATGTCGCAGATAAAAGGACGTGTCTTTGGAAACTTAGAAGTTTGCTGGTCATTTTACCTGTACAAGCTCATAGTGCGTGCGTTGCAACAACTCCAGGAGTCGCATAGTGCGTTGGCATTCGCCGGGGAGATCGTTAATGTTGTCGATCATCATCGATGTAGGATCGCGCGAACGATGCGTGGTGGACTGGCCTGCGGGTGATCCGTCCGATAGAAGGGGACGACTTGAGACGAAGAGGGGATGGAAGTGAAGCAAAGGATTGGACGCGATTTTCGAGGCTCGGATCTTTTCCAGGAAACGGTGCGATAAGCCTTCGTCTCGCTGTTTCTAGGAATTAAATCCGTAATGTTCGAGACTTAAACTGCTCGAGATTTCGAATTCTCGTTTCATGGAACATTTTATCTGCATTTTATGTGTGTATCTCGACGAGGCATATTAATAATTATTAGTTAAGACGTCAGATGCAAGTACAAAAGCTACCTATCTTTATATTTTTTTCTCAACACTGAGTTAACATATCCGAATAATTTTTTTGCACTTTCTTTCTTATGCATTTAGCTACATTTTGAGCATTACTTTTTATTAAACTTGTTATTAAACTTTTCCTGAATTTTAATTATGGCTTGAATAAACTTTTCCTGAATTTTAATTATGGCTTGAATAAACTCAACGTTTTTTGGATTTTCGACAAATTTAATTGTTCGTAAACTTTGATGAAATTACAAAGTTATGAAATCACGATTAAATCATAATTTATATTTATTCATGAACAGGTTTAAAAAATGATAATAAAAATAATAATCGAACCAATAGTTTCCAAAAATAAGTACATAAAGATAACGAGTGTTTCAAAAAGAAACACTCGTTATCTTTATGTACTTATTTTTGGAAACTATTTTAACACTATTTTTACATATTCAACATTTCTTTTTGGACATATCCAAAAATTATACATATGATAAAATTGTTTAAAAATTTATATATTAAAAAAAATTATGTAAGTCATTTTCCAATACGTGCACTGCCTCCTTAATAATTATTGTAATAAAAAAAAGTAATTGATACGTTACAAAAATACAGATATGTAATAGACACGTTAAATTATTTTTTTATACTAATATCTTAGTCTCTTCAGTTTTTGCGTTAATTATAAATGTCCCTATAAAAATACTGCTCCTTATACTTGCATATTACATCGCATTTATATGAATTTTATTGCAATTAGGCAAGTTTTCAAAATTCGCGGAAAATATGCGAATCTAATTAAATTGGAACAACAAGTAATTAATGTGTTAATACAACTATTTTTTCATGTAGGAAAATATTAGTAGAATACGATTATAGAAGAGATTAGTAAGCATCTTATAATCTTATTTTGCTTTTATATATGTTTAAATAAAAAGTAAAAAAAAGATATATAATGTAACGTTTTCGAATAAGAGAAAACACAGTAATCACAATTATTGAGACTAATTTATTTTTATCCGATTGAGTACTGAATACTGAAATACATCAAAGAGCGCGATTACACTCTATTATATAATGCACTTAAAAAAAATATAACTTTTTTGTATTAAATACTACTATACCTTACATTGATTAACATAGCAGTTATTAAAATTCATTACATATATTGGTAAAGGGACAAAGAAAGAAAACTATTGCACTAAATATTATGATCTTTGCGCTTGAAGTGATATCAAGGAAAATAAGTAATAACTTTTATATTAAAAAGATACAAATATATATTTACAATTTAAAATGTAAATTGTGTATATACACGATATATAATATTTACAGAATACAATTATTTATATATTTATATATATTTAAGATAACAATAACGTGTTAGTGATGGAGATTCAGATAGATTACAAGAATAATTTTTTCTTTTCTATAATCATAAGGTATCCATGTCGTAATCTACACATTTCAGATCATCAATCGTATTGTAAAGCGACTTTTGCGATATAGATATTCCATTGTTGAAATATGAATTAAATTGATTAAAATTTTTGATTAATTGATGAATCTTATGCCTGACATTCGGCACCATTTCGACAGCACCAATTAAATTTTCAATGATTTGAATCAGTCTGCCATTGTTATCCACATGTATCAAACATTGCTCTGTCAGTTGTAATTCCTCCTTCAACGCTGCATTTAATACAGTTGCCTGAAAAAAAAAAACTCGGATTATATAATACTTAAATGTTCTCACATCTATATATATTTACTATATAAATGACAACAGTAACAGTTACACTATTTCCTGTGGTAAGCATATAATCATGATATACATACTCGTTTTGCTCTTTGTTGAAATTCCTCCAGTTTCTTACGCATATTTACAAACTCTGCTTCCGTATATTGTATTCTTTGAAGCTTATCTTCATCTGCCAAAACATTGTTTGGTACAGTAATGAATTTGTTCACGATATTCTGTGAGAAAAACAATTATATTCATATATAATCTTATTTTCTTACTTATTATAATTTAACAAATATAATTATATAGAGATATAAAATATGCATAGATACAACTTGGAAATTTGTTTTAAAAATAAACTACCTTTATGTCCTTCAAATGAGATAAGGAAGCAGTATAGTATGCTTTTATAAGTTGCTCTTCATTCATTTTTAGGTTTTCAGAATATGATTTATTATCTTCCAAAGCTTTGCATAATTTTCTGCTTTTAGACTGTATATTTTCTGTTACAATACTCTTCACTACAACAGACCAAAGAGAAAGCAATAAGATCATTATAGACAGCCAAGCATGATTTACACAAATAAATCTAGCTATGAGAACAATGGATAATATGTATGTGTTCAGTGTAATGATAACCTAATTTATTCAAAGATAAAAAAATACATTGAAAGATACATTAAAAGCTAAATTATTGAAAGTTACAACTTCAATTTCATTCTTTTCAAATAAGATTAATCTTTTATAGAGACTTGAGTGATAGTTTTCATGTTTTTTTTTCTCTCCCTTTTAGTAAATTTCTTCAATAAAAGCAAGCAACTACATCTTACAACAGTAACGATCTATGTAGAATTATTAAAAATCAAAACAAAGAAAGGCCAAGGAAGCGTCTCGTAAGCGGAAATACAACGGAAATTAAAATGGAAAAAAAATCCACGAGATAAAGGACGCTTTCATCAACAAAGGGGCGACGCTTCTCGACCGGCGCGGCATCCTCGGCGTCTCGTCGCCGCGATCGGAAGAAGCACATTCCCCCTTGTCATAATTCGGCGGAAGTATCCCGGTCGCTGGACGAGTGTGACTCTAGTCATGATCGAATGCCACATGAAACTAGAGCACACCCGTCCAGCGACGAGAGATTTAACAGAAGATCGACGCGGAGGGTCATCCGCGACGGAGTCCCTCGCTCCTTGCCTCCCTCCCCTGCCCCTTCCTCTCCCCCTTATGATAGACCCGCTCCGGAAGAATAGCGTCGTGTCGTAGCTAGAAGGAAGACGGCGACTTACAAGTCGCGTACACGGCCCGGGAATGGAAGTTGAACAGCTGCATCTCGTACTCCTCGCGTTTGCGCTTCCGCGACTCGGCGCCGGGGCTCCTCGTGACGGAATGAGAATCGGACGAGATGGACGAGGGATGATCGTCCGTTCCCGCGAATCGGTCCGCCGACTCTCGTCCGGGAACAGTTGGCTCGCCGCTCATCTCGCACGGCCGCACGGGAACACCTTGTCCGTTGACAAATGAACATGGCGTCCTTCTGCTTGCGTACAAAAGCGTCCTTTGTCCCGTCGCGTTCGCCAATGCATCACAATACCGCCGCGGTGGGGCACGTGGGCTTCGCGAGAGCGGCCAATCGCGCGCCGAGGAGCCTACGCCAGCGACGCTTCGAGCGATGGTTCGTTTCCGGAAGTCGAGCGTTTATTGCCAGAAGCACGGTCGATCAAGGAGCGAATTATATTTCTTACGAACGGTACAGATCCATTCCCGTTTTTTCAATCGAAAAGGAGAAGGATGGGAAGGATAATGTAAGTGAACGGATTCTTATAGCGTTTTCGAGCGAAGCAAATTTGATCCGAGAATGATTAATGGCATCATAAACTCTGTCTTAGGTTAGAAATACTTGGATTAATCAATGAAATACTTCGAGTAAGCGTTTGATTGATTAATCGGAATAAAGAATCTCGTGCTTTAAGGCTAAAATAGCATTAAACGGGATTTATATTATTTATAGTATTAATATATTATTTAGATTGATTAGTTTCAAACTCCATTTTCCATCGAACATATATTTATGACAAATGTGCAATGTTTAATCTTTTCTCAGAACGTTTAAACATGCTTCACTCCAAAAAGGTGTCAGATTAGAAATTGACGTTTCCCGTTTATTATAATTTATTGTAAGACATAACGATTGTTTGTCATTGTGGTTTGATTTATTGACTCTTTTTTTATATTTTTTTATCATTATACAAAATTTAATGTATAATTTAAAGTTTTTTTTTAAATAGAAATATACGTCTATAAAGAATATAGAATATATTAGATTAAGAATATAGAATATATTTTTTGAATCCATTAAGAATATAGGATATATATCTCTTGCAATGTGATTTTAATTAAGTGTAACCATCACTAGATCGAAGTTCTATGTTCCTATGAGCTTTAAACAAACCTATTTTTCGAGCAGCACTTTTATTATCACTATCTAAGAAAAAGAGGTGTCAACACATGATATATATTATATATTAGGTGCTTTCCATTTACATCAAAACTCAGATAAATCTCACTTCTGTCTTTCTTCAACATTCATGTTAAAGAAAGACAGAAGTGAGATTTATCTGAGTTTTGATGTAAATGGAAAGCATCTATTATATACGTAAATATATATTTTAAATAATTTTTTACGTTTTGTCATGCGTTGCAAGATAATTATGTATTTGTAACATAAGTTGGAACTGGCTTATATCCTTGTTCTCTCTCTTTTTAATTATCCACATAATTATGATAATTTGATAAATATTGACAAATTATAAAAAAAATGTTTGCTCTTTTTCGTTGAATATCATATGTACTTCCAATATCCGCAAATTCATTAGTACTTGTGACTTGCATTAATATTTATGATATATATAGAACAAAATGAGTTATAACTGCTAAGCGAAAGCCTTGTTTTTGTTATCGCATAAACCGGAAGTTCAGGCGCCATTCACCTGGCATGGACGTAGATTTCAAATATTTCCCGTTTTCACTAGGTAATTTGATTAGTGTCGAATGAATACGAAAATATTTCTTGCATTAAAACTTTATACATATAACTCTTTTTCATAAATAGCTTTGCAAATAATTCAAAAAATTGTTTAAGATTATACTTTATAAGCGTTTATAAATCCTAAATTTTCTATTATTCTAATATTCAACTCTAAACTGTATTGAGATTATGTATAATCGATTTATTTTTATAATTATAATTATATTAAATTATAATTATTTATAATTATATTAAATTTATATATTTATTAGATTAAAATTACAATATAAACTACAAATTTATCGTTAAGAATATATAAAATTGATTGATTTATATTAAAATACATTGAGAATTATGCATGAAGTAAATTTAAGATTATCGAATATTAATTTTACTTACGCGATTAAATATATCTTCGTGAAAGGATATGTTAATTACAATTGCTTATTTGCGGTCGCGTGAATCACAATTGACCTCGTTCATGTTTGCGGTCAATACCGATTGATATTATCTAATGTTCTTTCCTTCCGTATAGAGTATGACAATGTATCTATTTTGGGTAAAATGATTATTCACGATAAAAGATTATTTTCCTTCTTTCATGATTCCTAAAAAATCAAATTTCCCCATAGGTCCTACGGGAAAAATCTCGACCGGATTTGTGGTATTTCTCGTGAAAAAGTGGGCAGTTATTAATTTTTCGAAAAAACAAGTGTTGTTCAAGGAACACCATCGTTCAAATAAAATGCACACTTTGTCACATGCATGACATCATTATTTTTTTGCGACATTAGTCACGCCATTGATAAGTCATGTATATATTGCAACAATACCATAACGATATTGTATAACATACATCGTATAACCAGCACCAAAAGGAGAAACTTGTCGTTGTAGCTCGTAATATCTCATGCATATTTGATATAGTGATTCGTTTAATATGAAATAGCTAATAACAATATAATAGCCCATTTTACGATTTTTATGATTTATTCTCTTATCGCTCTTATCAAAGTTAACATCTCTCGTGAATACAAATAAATTAAATAAATATTTATAGAAAGAATTGTGTGAAAAAAAATTCTAATTTTAATTTTCAGGATAAATATATGTGGCAAGAATGAAAAAATTTGAGAAAAACAAAAGATCTCTTTTGTTTAACAAAAAAAATTATTGCAAAAATTAATGTCTAAAAAAAGGTTAATTTCAAAAATATGCAAGGCATGTTTAAACGTAGGTAGAAATACGATTATAATTATTAAATATCAATGAAAGAGTGCCTCCCAATTTGACGTACAGATAGTTACGAAACTATGTATAAAACGAGAGTTGCTTATTAACGGATCGTTAAATTAGCAGCACATTCTTTCTGCGTTGAAGCAAAATCTCTTGTTGATGACTAACAGTATTTTTTTCTTTTTAGATCGCGACGTATGTGAAGAATGTCGAACGTAGCCTTCGAGTTAAAAGGACGTGTTGTCCTTTGTGCAACGCAAAAGTGGGGTCGGTGTTTGTATAGAAAGCTCGGAATTAATCGCTTTATGCCGTCATCGTATCTTGCACAATAAGAATGAATGGATGAGACTCTGGGCGAGAGAGGCGGTGCTCTTCACGTGCAAATCGTGTCCAGATATGCATGCACGTAAACGATTGTCGGTATGCTATTGCGTTTATCCTGCATCGCAGTCTCTTCGCGAGAAAATTTACACCTATTTACATTTTCATGTTTTTACAGCGGCGTTGGCGAGACTACGGCGGATTTATCGGATCAAGACACCCGTTGTATTGACGTCAGATGGCAGAGAGAAAACGGCTAAATATAATGTAAAATTTCAACGAGTTTTTACACATCCCCCAAACCCACACATGTGAGTAGATTTGAATGAATTCCATCATAGTTTTATTATCGAAGTGAACCACAATTGTCACATGTCGGTTTTGATTTTTATCATTTTTATCCGGGCATGTCTCTTAACTCGATGCTCGAAAAAATTGGAAGATAGATGTGCATTTTGCTCTAATTGTGCATCGCACACACCCAGGCAACACGCGGCTTGCGCACGCACACATACATACACAGTCGCAGATCCGTCCACTGCGCAGCCAGTTCGCGCAAGTCCCCGTAAAAAGCCGGGGGGCGCGATTCCGTCGCTCTTCGTATACCGCGCGCGTTCCTTCGCTCAGTTTATATTCGATATCCAGTGGGATCAAACGGGGATTCCGTCTAACGACGACGATTCGATTCCCGCGATTCGAATCGGACGCTTTCTTTCACGAGATCTACGCGATAACAAAGAATCGGAGGCGGCGGCGGCGGCGAACAAGTTAATTCTCGGAACGGACAAAGGGACAGAGAGAGAGGAAGTAGTGCGCATTGTGACGTTGGTTTATCAAGTGGGTTATAAAAAGAAATTCTAAAAAGAGAGACGCACAGGTGTCGACGTAGGAAGATGTTGCCGCCGCGAATACTCGGTCTGTTGGTGATCCTCCTCGCTGTGCAAGGTGAATTTTTTCCCAATTTTTTCCTTCCTCGACACGTCGAATTGACGACGTGTCCGCGCGATGTTACCGTGAAAAGCATTGGAAACTTGCGCCCGTTTTTTAATTTTTTTTTGTATTATCGATAGATTATTTTAAAGCTGAGAATCGTAAGAAGATGAATGTATGTTGCTTTTTATATCGTTTCAACTTAGTTTGTAGTAAAATCTTCCAAGAGACTTTGACATTTGAAATAAAACTACTTAGATAAGATTTTTTGTTATCTTCCATATTCTCTGTTATCTTCTATATTTGTTGTATATGAAAAATAACGTTTTGTTTTCGTCAATATTTCACAATAATATTATCTTTGTATAAAAGTTAGTTAAAAATTGATTATTTTATTATTTCTTAAAACTTATCTCTTATTATAAATATATAGTGTCGAGAAAAATACAGAAATTGCATGATTTCTATTTAATCTTATCTTTGATTTGATATATTTGATATATTAATTCAGATCAATAAATAAAATATAGATGGAGATCAAAATAGTCATTCACATTCATGTTCTTATTATTCGTGTTCACCTTTTCGGGTGAAAGTAGCACACTAAGAGAATCCCTTTCTATTGCAAAATCCAGGGTTTATTATCATATCACAAGGAACGTCACGTTTACGGATGCACATTACAGATGATGACGACATGAAATAGAGATCGCGGTAACGAATAATCATTATGCCAGCAAAATAATGAAATGCTATCGATCATTATCTGATTATGTGCCCGTAAAAATCGAGATTGCGCCGCGAGTTATTCAAATAAGGAGTTCGATCGCTCGATCAAATGAATTCATTGATGCGCGACATCTCGGCGCAACGAAATAAGTTTCGTACCTGAGAAAACAATATATAAGTCTAAACATCTATTTTCAGGAAACGCGTTATCCTGGAAAATCAATTTTCGAATTTACATTTATTTGAAGATACTTTATTTTGACATTTTAATTGTAATTAATGTAATTTATAAATGTTTCTTCTTTATATATATATATATATATATATCTTTTAATTGTTATTAGTATAATCTTTTAATTGTAAATGTAATTATGTTATTACAATTATAAATGTAATTAAATGCAATTTAATTTATAAATGTTTTTTCTTTATTCTGTGTACGTATATAAAGAAAAGAACATTATAAATTAAATTAATTACAACTAAAAAGTTATACTAATAACGTAAGTTTTATATGTATATAAAAGAAAGAACATTTATAAATTAAATTAATTACGATTAAGATTATACTAATAACGTATATAATATATATATACGTATACTATATTATACTAATTTAATTTATAAATGTTCTTTCTTTTATATACATATAAAACTTACGTTATTAGTATAACTTTTTAGTTGTAATTAATTTAATTTATAATGTTCTTTTCTTTATATACGTACACAGAATAAAGAAAAAACATTTATAAATTAAATTAATTACAATTAAAAGATTATACTAATAACGTAAGTCTTATATATATAAGATTTATATTATTATACTAATAGAGATTATACTAATAACAATTAAAAGATTATACATATTATACATAATATATATATATAAGACACATATAATCTTTTAATTGTTATTAGTATAAGCTCTAATTAAAAGATTATACTAATAACGTAAGTCTTATATATAATATATATATTAGTATAATCTTTTAATTAGAGATAGAAAAGAGATTTTGACACATCTTCTATAGAAATGATTACAACCAGTTGTACAACTTGTAATCGGCGTGCAAGTCATAATCGCTGTTGCGGAAGAAGCAATTATGTATTAAAAAAAAAACTTAATTACGCTTCCTGATGTACCTACGTACCGGAAGACATCGCATTTACGCCATTTACGGGGGCGAGTCGGTTTGGCGATGCACCGAATCGCGATCACGTCATCGAACTCGATCATCGAGTTGCAAAACGATTGCTGATTGTGCTAATTCGAAGATGTCGAATCGATCGAAAGTTAATAAAGAAAATTTATAAAATCGCATACCAACGGATTTGTGTAAACACTTTAACATTTATCTTTCTTTTCGAGTAGAATCTGAAGAGATTCTGTGTTTTTACTTATATTGTTGGCTTTGAAAAATAGCGAGTGACAAAAAATTAATTCGATTATTATTCCTGAAATTAATAAATTGATTATTAATCATCAGAATGACGTTTCGAATAAAGTTTGTTGTTAGAAGGATCTAATAAAAAATATACTGTTATATAATTTAGAATATTAATGAGTTAAAAACGTGCGATATCCAGTTTCACACGATCATCGAGCATTTTCCGTTCTGCTCGTTCTTCGTTTCCGGCTCTGTCGCGGCGATTACATAATTCGCTCTTAAAAATCGAGAGGATCTGACCGTACACCGCGCTTGAGGAAGGATACATCGGGGACGGATAGCCTCGTAATTCGTCGGAAGGAAGAGAGTCTCGCAAAAAGAGCGCGTCCACCTCGGCGAATTCCATTGAGGATTCTACACGTGAGGCATCGCGAGCGTTTGGCCCACAGAGAACCGGTGGCAATGGCTGAATGGTTCGAAAATAAGATGAACGAGACTGATTGCCAGGTGGGGGAGAGAGTGCGTGTGGGGGGAAGGCCAGCCAGGTGAACGCGAGTTTCAGGTAGGAGAAAGATGGGCCCGAGGGGGCAGATGGCTGGGACGCGGCTGGTCGGCGGCCGGTTTCAGAGCGATTCACAGCTTTTGGTAACTGTCCGTTCGGAAGAGAAGTCCTCTCCCTTCTCTTCTCTTCTCTTTCCTGGAGAGCGTAAATCCAGCGCTATTTCATTTTCCTTCTCCTTAATAATGGGAGCGGCTTCCTTTCTTTCTTCTTATTCTGGACGAACGGACCACCGTTGAACCGCCGACTCGTTTCGTGCGTGACTGCGATCGTAATGTGCTGTCTAAAGTTTTTAGAACCGCGGGATTAGGAAAGAACCGGAATACATACATGTCTATCTCTTTCTTAAATCTCTTTGATTACGAAGCAGAAAAATTAATCAATCAACCGTGAGATATATTACTTAGTTTATTGTTGAAATGTGCGAAATGTAGGTTCCCAATTGAGATAATGAGAACAATAAAAAATATACTATATTTACAATTATTAATTTATTTTTAAATATAATAAAAAGTATTCAATTTTTAAATCAACCCGAAAAATCACTTTGTAATAATTTCAAATATTCGATCGCTTATCAAAGAATGTTTCTTACCCATTTTCCACGCCGTAATTATTCAAATTAGATAATTATATTCATTTTATGTAGCAATTTCTATTAAATTTCATAATCTATTTTATCCTTCGTAGAGAAGGTCTTCGTGAAGGTAAAAAATGGTCTTTTGTAAAGATATTTTTTTCTTTAAAAATATGCCATAGGAACGAAATGAAATAGAATCTTCAAATCATGAGTGTGATACGAAATTGATAATAACCGAGAGGAGTTTGACAGTTGGGCGACACGGTGTCGCGGAGCAAAGCGCGCGGTCGAGTCTCCAAGGACTCGGCCGGAATTTGAATTGGTGATTCGATAGCGGTGATGTACGAGTCGAGTCGTACGACAACAGTCGCGGGAGTGTGATAATTTGGGGGCAGTCGGTATCTCGATGACAGACATTATCGCTGCGAATTATGCTTACGCTCGCGATCGCTCCATGAAATTTAGCGGCTCGGTTTAGTTTATCATTAAGCTAATTTATGAAACGATGTTAGGCGCCTCTTTAAGGTCAAGAAAAGTAGCGGAAACCGTCAACATGTTATTTTATATAGATAATCAGTAAAAAATATAATAGATAATATTATAATTAATTTCCAATAAATTGACGAAAAGAAATTCTGCTTTTTTTCTCAATCTCTGATGATTTAATAAGATAATTGGCAGTTAAAAAAACTTCTAAATTTAAAAAAATTTTTTTAAACTTGAGCGATTTAAAACTGAACGAAATGAGAATTGAAAGACGTTGAAAACTATAACTGAAAATTTCTTGCACTTCAAAAAAATTGTTTAGCAGTGTGTAAATCACTATTTTCATAGTAGATTCATATGTCAAAGGTTACGAACACTAACGGTTCTTCCTTTCGCAATAAGACAGCATATTTTTGAAATGTGCCGAACGCGGGGTAAAAAGAGGAAAAGCCGGTTGCACAAGATAACATGCGAACACGCGTCGCGTATCAGATGGTTGCGCAAGCAAATAGACATTACAAGGATCTTTGTCTTTGAATCACTCGTCTTCCTCTACTACACCATCGAGATTCGTAGAGAAATTTAAGGGTCAATGTAAATGAGTCTTGATAGCAACGAGACGACCGGTTTAAGTCCCGAATTGTTTGTCAATATTCATGAACATGAGAATTTATTGATTAACATGGTCCTATTATTCTTGTCTTTGTACATTGTCATCAGTCTATTATTTTACTCTACATATATTTATAATCTTGTTAGCAATATTCTTTGATATATAAAATATGCCATATCGGTTCTTTTTAGAGAATTTTATTTATAGCATATTCCTTTTATATCACAGCGATAAAACTTTTTGATATAACGGGATTACTATCATGAAATATCGATTTAACTTTAATAAAATACCGATTTAAAATTCGATTTATCAATAAAAGATTTTCAGTAGTTTAGTATTTATTTCCTTGCTTAAATGACTATATCGAGTAAGTATTATAGTTTGTAAAAAACATCCATTTTATCTATATCTATTTTAAGCGATTGCACAATTTTTATCTAATCGTTGAGAATAATTATATCGGAATAATTATATCGGTACGCGACATAATTTATATATTACATGCTCCACGACATTTCCATGTGTATAATTTTTTTTACATATTTTCGCTCTCGAGGATACGTGTCGACGTGATGTACGAATCTATTTGTCAAAGATTACGTCACACATGCATGTTAGTTTAGTCCTCTAATTAAGTAATTGAGCTTGATAAAGCTGGGGGAGGGGGAGCTCTACGGGAGATCAGCCCGCATGAGAAAAAAATGCTTCTGCCCGCGTGTATACCTTAAGCAAAAGGCACTTTCCTCTTTTCCGGTATGTCCCTGGTAGGAAGATGGCAACATTAATTGCCATATAGCTACATCGTGTCCATTTCTGTCCCTGAGGAAACGCGATACTCGAGTCAACCGGACTCTTACCGTCCATAAGTTTGTCAGTAGAAAGGACAGCTGACTTCTAACTCTTCGAATCTCTGGATCCTATCTCATTGTATAACCGTCATAAATTTTTCGTGTCCCTATGGCATATTTATACGAAGAGAAACGTCAAATGAAATTTCGTTTCTCTGATCATTTCACTGTAAATCTCGCTGTAATCTATGCTTATTTGCAAATTTATGGACGGTAGCACATTCATTATTGAAGTTGCTATTTTATTTCGCAAAGAAGCATTAAAGTTTCATTAATCACTTCTTCGTTTCTGATTTCAATTCTCACTTCATTGCCTCCGGCGTCACGTTGTAAGTTTATATACATAGGAAAGATTACGGAAATAACTGCTCTTCCGGAGAAAAACGACGGTCAAAATAAATTCGCTTTCAAAATACTGGTTTAACGTCTCGTTTAATGCGAAATATCGCATTAATTAACGTAACAAGTAGTTAAAACACATTTAATGGGCGATAATAACGTTTTGTGCACACAATTTTCTCGTTCCGGTAACGCATAAAAAAATCCAGGGAATGTATGATTATCGGTCTTTGAATTACAGCTCTGCTCAAACACAGGTTTGCGCCTTTCGCCCTTACATAACATGTGTTTTATTATATTGTTGTAGCAATCCCCGTGGATGATTTGAATGCGAGGCATTTGGCATTTTTCCCGTTCGTTGGGAACGCGATAAAGCCGTTATGCATACGTATTTACTCAAGAATCTTATCGCGCGAGAGTTGGACATGCTTTCAGGCATGCCGATGTTTACTGGAAAAAATTAGCATGTAATTAATCCGCGATTAATGCCGTAGTCTCGTTAGCATCGAGTTACCGAAACAGGAGGTCTCTGCGATCTTTACGGTCTCTTCGTTCTTGTGTGTGCTAAAATATATTATAAATGAGATTTTTTTTCTCACGTCGCCTTTGACTTCTCGCGAATACAGCTGATAACGCTATTCTGATTCTTCTCTTCCACATTACATAATCGTCGTACCGAGAAATATTTATAACAGTATCGCGTTTCGCCACATCGACGCCCGCTGATCTGTGTTTTGATCTTTGCGCCCGGGTGTATTTTTCTTGTAAACTAATCTCGGGATAACTGCTGGACACTCGACGAGAAACTGTCGCCGAGCCTCTGCAAGTCGCTAAATTCCAGACGCTTATAAACGTCATTCAAAATTAATTCAAACTCTTTTTATCAAGAAGTAACATTGAATAATTTTGAATACAATTTTTTAAAAAATTATAATTCTAAATTATATTCTAGATTTACATCTGCAAGAATTTCACAGTTATTTTTATCATAAAAATTCGTCGGTTTTAAATATTCGTTTTATGCTATTCTGTTGGGTTGATTTTTGGGCTGTCAAGTGTTGCACACAGCGTGGGCTTTAAGATCAAACGAGGTAGTCTCGCGTTTATTACACGGACAGAAGAGAAAAGAACACTCGCGCGAAGGAGACAGGATTCCGACGTGTTCCCGTTTCGTTTTTAGGCCGAGTTCGTGTTCGGGTAATTTCTCGCCGGTCCGAGAAGAAAGCGAGATCGTGATTTCCGCGGCAAAAGAAGGTAGAGTCTCTTCCGTCTCCTTTTTACTTTCTGCTGTTTTTCGTGATATATCTCTTTTACATGCTCATTACTCGTACGACAGCGATTTGCACAGCTGCGAGTGAGAGAGAGAGACGTCAGCGGTCGCGCCTCGCAACAGTCGTGTAAATATCTTTTCTTCGAGAGCATTTGTCTGTACCTTTCGTAACGAAAGAAAGAAGGAGAGAGAAAGATAAGACAGAATCGTGACTTTATGCGCGAAGCATTCAGGCATTTCACTTATTCGATCGACAAAACAGCGTGCCAGGGAAACAGATATTTTCTTGCTTTGCGCAATTCATTTCCATAGAAAAAAAGAGAGAATGTAAATTTACCTAGAGCTTCAGTCGCCTTTTGTACATTTGTTATATTTGTCATATTAATTGAACTGACGTATTTTCCCCGATAAATATACAATTTATTATTTTTCAAGATCGTATTTTTTCATTTGAACGGTACACATATGCGATTGTAGCATATAAAAAAAATAGCGGAAATAGAAAAGGATAGAGAGGGATAAGTTATCTGTACAGTAGTAATTGTGAAGCAATAGATCATTCTTGACTGGTGATTCATGAGTTCATATGATTCTTGTTACAGCTAAATATGCGAGTATTCTTGTAGTAACTAGATTTCCATTTCAAAAGCAAGTTCAAGAATATCTCGCTAATATGACCGTGCGAGCGTTTTGTGGATTATTTTTGAACGTGGCTTTAAGAGATCTTTTAAGAGATCTTTTCGTTCTGGAATTTTAATAGATCGAGTTAAAAAGTCTTCGACGTTGACTTTATTAGCATTCGGTTTATTCGCGGCCATGTGGGAAATTATACGATGCGAGTGTCAAACGAGATCAATCGTCTTCGAGCGCAAACATCCTTGTATATCTAATAAAACATCATCATATCGAGAGGCGAGCAATTCATGTCTAACATTCCGCGATCACAGGACATCTTATGAAGCTCATAGCGAATCGCTTAAGCTTGATAAGCTCAAGAACAAAATGTTTGTTACATCGAGGCTATCGTTGGCTTATCAAACTAGAAAAAGAAACAGTGTACGTTATCGTAGGAATACATTACGAGTGTGTCCAATTTTTCATGTTCGTCGCTGACTACAAGTTCGTGTTTCGCATAAATATTTTATTAGTAAAGAAGAGATTTATGTCGTTGTCATGAAATAACAGAAAAGTTATAATAAAGTCAATACATATAGCATAGAAATCAAATAATAACGCATGCCTTGTATATAATGAGAAAATTAATTACGGTTAAAATTTAATAGAATATAAGAGAATGAGAATTGCTTCTTCGTAATTAATAGAATCTATAAAATGAAGCCAATTGACAGTGAATCGGCAAATGAATAATATAATATAATATAAAATAAAATATAAATATAATATAATATAAAATAAAATATAAAATAATATAATATAAAAAATCTTACTTGTTATATAAATTAGATATTATAAATTTAATACCGTCAATATACATATCGATGGAAATTGTCAAAGAAGGGCATATATTTCTATTATATTGTATAGTAAATAGAGAAATTTCCGACTCACATTCGGATCGATTCTGATGATGACAATCATGTTGTAAATTGATTGACCATTGTCCACGCTCGTGATAATCTTGTTTTCTTGTGACCCGAGTTCATTAATAAACCGCTCATCAGATGCGAGTTTCAGGACTTATCTAGACGGTTTCGGGTATTTTTAGTCGCGTTTAAAACATCGACCTGCGCGCGTTTTGCGCGTGTCGGACATATGTGCGTGTGACATGCTCTCTTTTTTCTCCTCCTCCTCCTCCATTCTTTCTATCTTTCTTCTAAGACAGTGGATATGTGTGTGTGCGCTTCAGTGAACATAATATCTTATAAATAGGGATTAGCTAACGGCTAATGCGAAAGGGTGATGCAGGTTTTATTTCGGTACTTTCCGGTCACCGCATCCGATAGATATAGAGAATACTCCGTCTGTGGTCTGGTCTGGTTTGCTTTCTACGAGGCGGAAATTGTGTCGAAATCATCGTCAACTCGTGATCGACGAGCCGTCTGTTTCTACTTCGTAGCTTGCACAAGCATCTCGAGCCAATACGTATTCTCTCTATATACTTGATATATGAAACAATTTGACGTTATAGGTCATAATTTGTAAAATATATGAACGCTATGGCTTCTATCGCATTGTACAAGAAATAGCTGTGAAATCAGAATCCTCAATTATTCTTCCATTATTTAAGACCTGTATATATAGATCATATGAGTTACATTTGATTCCAAAAATAACAGTTACGCGATTTTCTCGTAACCGAAAGATATTTTCGGCAGAGCAATATACAATTATTCGTGTCAAGTTTTCGGTAACCCGATCCTTATTGCACGTTTCTGCTCGGGCGAAAATTCAGAAAGAGTGAGCGCACTGCGACTTCCGAATTAGGAAATTTTTTTTTGACAGAACGTGTCTTTCCTCGGGAGATTTAGATCGACGATAAGTCGATAAATTATATCTCCGTGAACCCTTACCATAGATAACGCCCAGCCCGATAATGAGCACGCAACCCACGCAACATTTTCAAGCCTCGTGAATAGCACCGGTACCGTTACCGGTCAACAGACGAAACTTTTACCGTCACGATAGCGGAATAGAGTGATTCGATAATCGATTATCCGGTCGCGCGCATCCGGTTCTACGAAACGCATCGGGTACCAATTTTCGTCCGCGTTAGTGTAACCCTTTGTCCGATGGTATACTAAGTAAGAACCTTTCTGACGATGGTAAAGTTCCGATTTGATTCAAAACTTTCCATAGTATTTCGCGAAACAAAGTAATTTATCGTTCTTTATGCCAGTCTTATTCAGTAGTTTTAATTAGGTGTATCTCAAACTCCTCTTCATTTCCGCTTAAAACTCGAAATACAAGACATTTGAGAGATAATAACGTGATAGAATAACATGATATTAAAAAGATATTTTGAATGAAAATTATATAGAATATTAGAGTAAAAAAATATAAATTATACACTCACATATATTTTGTATAATAAAATAAATATGTTGTGTCTAAGCGAAGAAAATCCATTATTATATAGCAATTAATACATAATTATTAAACGTAATTCATTTGAAGCTCTGCACTTTGACATAAATGCTATTAAATGGTGTAATTAGTAGAACGATTATGCAACAATAAACAAATAGATCACAAATGATATCAAACATCCCAAGATTATCATTGTATACCGTTCAATAAATGTAATAAAATTATGTAACGCTTATAATTATGACATTAACATATTAATAATAACACACACTGTAACGATAAGAAATAATATAGAGTTACAATATTAAAGAAAAAAGATTAAAAAATATTAATTTTAATTTTTTATTACACGAAGGAAAAAAATTGCAGGAATTCGTTACAATAAGATACACGAGAAATCCATTAGAGACAAAAGTAAATATTAAATAAAATTACACCCACATATTTACTTCTTAAACTAAAAATTCTTACACAGAACCTTTGTGTTTGTCGCGCGCTTATTTATTTAGAAGGATTTTAAGGATCTTTTTCCAAAAGCGAGTTGTGTGTAAATCGATTTTATCTCTTTCTCAAAGATTCAACCTAAGACCGCTCCCCAATAACCAGAGGTGGTCCTAACGTATTTTCGAGGTGTCGGTTGTGTACACATTCGACAAGAATGGGCCATCGGATCGATATTGTCAACGACCGCGCCGCTCAAGAGACAGTATATTATAATTATGTCTCAGCTGGCAAACGTTACCGGCGTTTATTGTACG
The DNA here is from genome assembly GCF_025532165.1 of Camponotus vicinus. Classification (NCBI taxonomy): domain Eukaryota; kingdom Metazoa; phylum Arthropoda; class Insecta; order Hymenoptera; family Formicidae; genus Camponotus; species Camponotus vicinus. Next base: position 4,262,053 of record NW_028141981.1, on the reverse strand, counting down.
CGACCGTACGTGAATTGAGAATAAGCCATTTGTAGACTTTGATTCGTGTGGCACGTAAAAGTTGGAAAAGAGGAGTGGAGGAAAAAAGGGGATAAAGGAAGAAAAAAAGAGGAAGTCGAAAGAAGGTGCGTCGTGCTATTCCGTTCCAACACGATTTCCATCGCACGACCAAAGAACGGAATGCCAGTCACCGACGAAGTTGTCGGACTACTAATGATCCGTCCGTGTGTCTCTTCCCCGCGGTCCTTCAAACCTCATCGAGCATTCAAATCCTGCGTTTTCATTCTAATTACGCCGAACGCATAAGCGGCTGACTTGTAAGGAGTTTCCACGTCGTCTCGGTTGCATCGAGATGTTCCAGCGTCGAGATTTCTCCGAGCATGACGGATTAGTTTCAAGTTTTAATGACATATTGGTTCGTGTGTAATTAATGCAATATTATGCCTTCAAATTGTATTTATTAGGTTACTCAGAATTCGGAAACGATTTCAAAATACATCTATTTTTTTTTAAGTATTGAAAGAATTAATTTAAAAAAAATTAATTTTAGAAGAATTAAATTATATTAAAGATAAAGATTTATTTTTTGATGTATTAAAATTAATTTCTGAAATTAAAATTTAATCTCTGTATTTTCTTCTTTATCAATAATCTCGTGTTTTAAAATTATGAGATCTTAACTTATCTAGATTTAAAAATTTCTTAATGAGTTAATAAGTTTGCTAGAGACTGTTGCATTAAACATCTTCAATTAACGCCTCGAGTCGAACGAAGGAAGATCTTTCTGCATCGATAATTCGCGCTCGCTAGAACGTAATGCTCTTCGAACAGATTCATTGAGAGTTTAATGACGTGAGGTTGAATCACGATGACCGTAAGGGCATCGTGTTACGTGTTCGAGAAGTCGCATTTTATGTGTAAGGCACAGTGAGCCACCGTCAACCGCGTTGGTGTTTCACTTTCCATTCTGCGATTGTTGCATCAGAAATTCCTAACAAACGAGTTATCGTCGAGAGAGTGTACACTGCAATTTAAATCAATTTTCTTCTATGTTGGGCATCCGCGCTATTCAGGCGAATCAATCTGACACGGTAAAATCGATACACGTTTCGATTCCATGAGTCTCGCGTATCAATCACATAGCATGGTTTACTCGACGCGAGTGGATTTATCTAGAATTTTGCGAGGCAATGTTTACAGTTTATGTCGTAACATCGAGCAGATAACATTAACGATGTTATCGAAATTACTTGTTTGTTAATGCGAATGATTAATGTGACGCATGTAATGATATCAGAGAATTATTGTGATTGCAACTCGGTCGCTCTTCCATTTATTATCTTAGATATTTTTAGCAATTACATATTACAAGATTAAGAACATTCCAATAAAATTTTTCCATTGTTTTTTTTTAATTGTTAAATAATTTATATTTGTGTGCAAAAAGAAATATATATATTAATGATTAAATATTTGTTAATATCATTATTACACTGATCAAATTTGATATATTAGTGATTAAATATTTTTGATAATATCATTATTACTACTATTATAATATAAAAATTATACGTTTGAAATTCATTGGAATAGTTGCGCGTTTTTATTTACGTTATAAAAATAGGTTATTTGTATGTGTGGATAACTGATTAAAAATTCGTTCATTACTGATTATACCGCCAACTTCCTCGATATATGTAGCGCGAACGAGTGATTTGCGCGGAGGTCAAGTCGCAACCGATAAAATCAAGTTTGACACTCATTCGGAAGTTCGCATAGTCGAGTACGGACGCGCAGCCTAGTTTCCCTGAATGCGCTCGATTCATTGAGGGTTTAACGACACGAGATTGTACGGGTCTTTATCGGGGTGTGTAGTAATACGGCGATAAATTAACATACGCTCGATGTCTACCACTACTAACGTGTTTTTATATTGTCGAGAAATATCCGCGGGCCGTTCGCTCGTTCGGGAGATAAAGCACAAGCGAATCCCTGTTTAAATGATTCGCACTTTACGAGTAACCTAAAGAAATACGCCGACAGTGTCGCAACAATGAGGTGAATTGATGTGGATAAAGTAATCAACGAAGATTTTATTCTCTCTCGTCAAAAAAAATACAATAAAATATTATAATATATTAAAAGACATGTAAATTAAACGTTTAGAAATATCTGAGTTATTATTTAATTAATTTTTAAATGATAATTAATTATAATTAATTAACTTAAGCATATAAATTTAGACACATATTTAAATAAATATTAATTTTTAAGAAAACTATAATTTTAAAGAAAATATTAAATTAATAAAAATAATATTTAAATTATATATAATATTTTAAAGAGATCTCTTTTAAAGAGATCTTTTAAATAACTTATAAAAATAATATTTTAATCTCTCTTTATAGATAACGCATGCAATATAAAAGAACGTCAGTTATGCTTACACTTTTTTAAAGCACGATATATTGAGGTAATTACGGGCGGACAGGTCACCCCAAAAATATGCATTAGGGTCCAGGGACCCCATCGACACATGTATATATCCGGGGGGTCGAAAGTGTCTGCCCTACCGAATTCGATGTCAGTACATGACGTTCAGTTTCCTAGAATGAGGCAGACTCATTCATGGCGGAGTTTAACGACACGAAGTCTGAATCGTTCTGTTATCGTTGTAAGCAATATAGTTCCGTAATGTAGTTCCGCCACCATTCGCGGAAAAGACACAACGATCTCGCAGAGAGGTTTTTGTGATAACGCGAGAAATCGCGGCGCTAACGATACCGCATGTAAGATCTATTAATTCACACATAGGAAGTTCTCCACAGGAGCAAATTCGTAATAATAATCTCGGTGTGCGCGTAATATATTGTTTTGACAGATCCTCGGATTGGAGATAAGTACTGAGTAAAACAATTATTCATTATGTCCGGTCCCGTTAAGAGGATATCAAGCGTGCGGGAGGGAGCTTTATCGCGTAAGGTGAAGATCGATGGGGGAAAGGCAATTATAATTAATCGGAATGTCTTTGGCGCCTCGAGCCTCTCTCGTTATAATCGTTTACACGCACTATGTGTATGCGTGTACGTGCGTGCGAGACCGATAGATGAGAATAAATAGACTCGTCTCTAATACGGTTAACGGGTAAAATTATCTTCCAATAAATTAGTGTACGTTCGCATTTTCATCGACGAGCGAGACGCATGCTCGCGTTATCGATGCATTATTTTCGTAATAAATTATGGATATAACTTAATTGGGAAAGTATATTTTATGGCAATTGAGTTCCGTTTCTGCTGATCTGTGTGCAAAAGTGCAATTTATTGATAGCATTCAATTATAGTATTAAAAATATAGTAAATGATTAAGGTTTTGTTTGTCGATTCAACGATTCAAATTTTTTTTGTTGTCGATTTTCTTTAATTATAATTTAACTTTTTAATTCTAAGAGACAGAGAATTAATTAAACAAGGTTAAAATTAACCAGTGTTAATGATACCGGTTACAAGTAATATTTATGGCGCATAACTATTAAAGACGAGATGTAGAAATCGCTTTCGAGCAAATAGCTCGATTAAAATCGTTTTAAGTAAGTACACAAAGTTGTCGACTACTTGAACGGGATGAGTCAAGAGAACTAATTACTGCGCAAAGATCATAGAATTTCTCAGAGCTATAAACTATTCTCTTATTTCGTTTAAGTACACATATCTATTTTTTTTTTGTAACCTTGACATTAATGTTGCACTTAAATAGTCTTTATAGGTGTATGAGATTCATATGTATTCAAGAATCATTTCCGCTGTAGTAAATTTAATAATCAGAAGGTATCGATGGTTCGCGTTACTAGTTAATTAAGCATGATATTAATGGTGACATTATTTGTAGATGATTTTTCATACAATGAGTAAAATAAAGAAATATATTTCAAATAACATTTTTCGTTATAAAACATATAAAACATATTAAATTAATAATTAGGCAACTTTCGTATATATAAAATATTATATATAATAAATTAAATTTATTACAGTTTTAATATACATTGAATATACACGGGAACTTTTTGACTTTTAAATACAATGGAATATTGATATTTGTATTCAGATTTGATGTGAAATATCTCAAATTTCAAATATTGTTTTACCCGATATTATATCGAAATATCTCGCCAAGGAACGCTCAGGGAATTAGAAAGTCATGTGGCGGTTCATTATCGTGAAACACAGTCTGCTGTTTTTAATTAATGCTTGAGTAGTGGGAGTCCTCGGTTTTCACAAAAACTCTTCTCTGACGCAACGATAGCTATCAACAAGGCCTCAGTATGAAACTGAGTATACTCTAGATAGATTCTAGCAATAATCAGAGAAAGGATCTACCATCTGCCACTGGATTAGGATATCCTCTAAATAGCTTACGCTGTTTTTCTCCTGATATAAATTACATATATCGATAGAAATTTTTAACACGTGAATACGTCCTGCACATATGTTTCTATTCTTCAAAGATTCATCTTATCGAGGTCCATCTTAAATTTTGAGGTATTTTAAATCAAGTAATTGCCAATTGAATAAAATCATTTGAACGTGTTTAACTTTTGTTCAGACATCATTTTCGGATACCATTTAACGATGCAATTATTAATAATAATTCTCAGATAATAATTCTCACTGTCTTTTGCTATACAAGCGGCAAAACGTCAAACGCTCCGGACCTTGAACCGATTCACGTGGATGGTCTAGTTTTCTCGGGAAGTGATCACGGGAGCTGAAGGGAAAAGAGGAACGCGCTTTGTGTTCCACGTGTGATTCAAAGTTTGAAATACTTAGTTAGATATTATTATGTATATCCTCTATACCGAACTAACAGAATTAACCTCGGGATTTTGATGGACGTTATCTCGCGGTTGCTGTTGTAACAAAATGAAAAGCGACAAATGAATCCGCTATCATCATGGTCATCTCTCTCGTTAGTAAGAGCGTCGTTATTTGCATCGATGCGTTCGTACGCGTAAAGTATAGGTTTTCGATATTTCTTTTGCACATATATAACTATTCTATAATTTTTGAAATATTTATATGCATATTGCAGTATTTAATATGCATATAATATAATTTTATATAAGTAAATATATTTTTAATATATTTTTAATTTAATATAATTTAATAAGCATTTAATATATTAATTATATTTTAAATATATTTTTAATTTAATTTAATTTAATATAATTTAATATGCATTTAATATAATTTTAAAACTATTTTTTGAAATATGGATTTAAAATTCGAGCAAAATCTCTTTCTATCGAAACAAAATCTCGCAAAAATTATTATCTCTTGATATTGAAATAAATATTCTTAAATAAATTATAAATATATATTTATATATATGAGATTTGAATTTTTAATTGTTTAAAATTATGATACATTTTAAAATATTTTGAGAAGTAAACTTGATGTCTCTCGAAATGCTGAAATAGACATTCTTGTTAATTTAACTTCTAATATCTCTCTCCACAATTTCCGGTACGAATGCCTAAATATGCGATGAGAATTAGAGTGGTCGAAGCAGTTAGATTCCTGTGGAATTTGTCTCCCTCCCCCCTCCTCGCACATAATTAGTCAATAGGTCAAGTGCTAAAGGGGTACGCGCAATTGAGAGAAGCGGAGGCTCCTTTCATCTCGCCGTCTCGTCTATTCACGGCCGCCAGACTTTCTCGATTAGAGAAGCATCACCGCTGCAGGCTCGAAATCACGAGCGGTTGCGGTTCCGAACTTCTCCCAAGCTTCTAGAACCGTTATTAACCGAGACGCGAGTCGCGACCGAGGAGGTAGTTTCCTTGCCTCGAGTATTTACCACGATCCTCGTCTCGTCCTTCTGGAGACGTCATTTGACAAATAGATACTAGAACTAGAATGTTTGTGGAAAGATTGAAAGAGAGAGCTCTGTATTTGTTATCGACTCTGCTATAGGTCTTAAACGGTATTACAAGATACATCAAGCTAAAATTACAACAGGAAGTTGCATCGTGCAAAAGAAATAGCGATCGCTTTTATGTCGCGGTTAAAGAAATTATATTCTTCGAAATTATGACTCCAGATAATGCTTTAAATAAGGAAGACGAAAGACATTCTTAATTTTAGTATCTAAAGAACGAGATATCAAATTAAAATTCTATTAAAGTAAAATATTTAAGATTATATCGAAAAATAGAATAGAGTTTTAAATATTTGCTTTAACAGATTTTTTAATTTAAAATCTCGTTTTCTAGATACTAAAATATGAAATTTCTCTCATCTTCTTTATTTAAAGCGATGTCTGAATAAGAGGGAAATCATAATTTTGAAGATTATATTATAATTTCCATTGCTAAAAATACACCAACAGTGAGAAATTCTCGTGATTGCGAGGTGGTAATTATTAGAGTTGCCGAGTTATTATCATTTGAATTCGCTTGAATAAAGTCAAGAAAATCGAGACTACGTTAATTCTCGTATGTATACAACATTCGAAAAATACATACCAGTAAAAACAGAGGTCACATTTCCCATTATCTTCTTGCGATTGCGCGAGATCAGTTGCGGGGAGTCAAATATGTTACTTACTTACTCGTGTAGTTCAAGTAATGACTGATCAAGAAGTGTTTGATATCCGTTCGATCCTTCACTGCTATTAAACGTCAATCACATAGCTATTTTATCGTTATACGACAATATTGAAATTATCATTATGTGTACTGACTTTTTCTACTTTTGATTGCATGTAATGATATCGATAAATCACAAACGACATTAATCGCTTTTAATAGCGCGCTGATTATACAAAATGGTTTTAATACTTCCTGTTTTTTATGCTTCGGACACTATTAGCTATTCCTTGTACTTCAAACATCGCTATTAAACGTGAGTTTTATGGTAATTGGTGCAACAATTATGTCTTTATTACGAAAGCAGCATATGATCGTATTTAAGATAAAATTATTTGCGAAGTACACATTTTTACATCGATTAAAAGTTTTATTTATATATAATTTTAATTATTATTTATTATTATTTTTATTTATATGTAATTTTAACTATTATCTATTATTTCTTTTATATTATTTAAGCTTTTTTATGATAATATTTCACGGAAATTTGATAAGAAATTTTATAATTAATTAAAATATTAAAATTGAAAGAAATCTTAATAAGTACAATGATATTAATTTAGTTTGTATATTTTTTTTATTGTGAAAATATTGAAACAAAAAGAAAATTTTCTGTCTCTGAAATATCGTGAAATATAAATGGTTAAGCGAATCATCTCAATGATAGGACGAACAGTCAGGAATTTCGAATGAGAAAAAAAAAGTCCGTCATTCTCCTTCTCTCGAAGCGGGGGCCTCGCAGATGGTGGATGAATGACGTATTCGTAAAGTTGACGAGCAGCCGTGTTGTAGAGGAGGGAACGTTATTTCCACCCGCGTCGTGGTTGGAATAACTTGTGGAGGAAATTTAACGTTTCCGCTTGAACCACCATCGCTAAACCACCGGCGCTACCCCATTCCCAGAATATGTAGGTCGATCACAGCGCATTGTCGTGAACTAATACGAAACGCTTGGCTTCACTTCCGGCGTCCCGTTCCGGCGTTTCGTGCGTTTCGTAAGCGCGATCACGTAACGATATGATAAAAAAAAGCGCGTCGAATTAAATCGTAAACGCTATCGCGATGCGGAATCGCGTATTTTCATGGTCAGTTCTCGTTAGATAAAATTAGAATCTTGCAATTGTTCAGCTATCTGATATAGGTTTGATATAGGTTGATCGTGGTTTTATTAATCTGTTATCGAGTTGAATATAATAATTACTCATTAATTATTTTTAATGATTATATTTGGAAGGACCTTGTGTATTTTTATTATTCGTGTCACTTGATAAATTTTTATATTACGCGGAAAAATATGTAGAGTGACTTAGATAAAGATCGATGGATGCAAATGACAGAGATTCAGAGAAGAAGATAGATGAGAAATCAAATTGGTTTCAGTTGATTATCTCTAATTGCGCTTGTAGTCTGTGCACTTTAATTAAAACGCTGCAGTAAAAAATGTTTTTGATTGACTGCGAATGTTATTTCATTTATCTGCGTTAAAATCTCCAGGGAGTATGGAAATTTCAATTAATAATCTCGCGAACGCGAGCGAATATGCATCACCGTCGTATTTAATAAGAATAAACAGATGTTCTCGCTGCACGGCTATGTTATAAATTAAATTGGAAATATCCGAGGGTGTCAGATGGTTACCGTTTCATTCTGGCACGTAAAAACGAATCTATTTTCGAAGATTGTAAGTTGATCGTTCGATGGTCAAATAGAATATACGAAAATTCTCGATGATGTCACGGGTACACCGCAGAATAATCGACATATAGGCTCGCTGCATATGTATGTGTACGCAAGGAACAGGCGGGTATTAACGAATGGAATGGGAAGAATGATGTCACCGAGCAAAAGCGATGTCCCCAAAATTACACGACCGTCAGCCCGAAACTCTCCGAGGCGAGGAGAAAGCGCTGGAACATGCTAATTTGTCGGATTGTGGCCTTGGTTACTGCGATATATTTATTTCATGCACAATTATGCTGAATAATTTCTAACAATAGAGCTCATAAATCTGAAGATGTTTTGCGGAAATATCCACATATTTTTTTAATTATAAATTTAAAATCGATAAAATACATTGATAAAATCGATAAAATACATTGAAACATTCAATATTTAAATATTGAAACATATGTGAGCATAAATATCCATATATATGAGCACAAATCTTATATTTTATTGTCATATTTAAAGTTCCACATGAGAGAAATATTATGTGATATCTGAGATATTGAATTATAATGTGTCACGAAATTTTATTATTATTTACGAATTATTATTGAATAATTTATATACATATTTTGATTAACTACAAGATCAATCTTCGATTCTAACTTCATGTTTACGTTCTGTGAAGTGTTATTCAATCATTCGATACACACCTATATGTATTATCGTTATTTTCTGGCCTTCAATATATACATTATACATAGATCGCGTAGTCTAACGAGAGAGATATAAATAAATACTGCAAAATAAAATTGACATCTATCATTCTATCATTTTGTTTTATTTAATTTGTATCGAGGCTGCAGGAAGTATTTTATATGTTACTTATCTTTCTCTCTCGACGTGTTTCTCTCGCGTTCGCTGACAATCGCTTGCCATTCGAATCAATATCGTAACAAATATAGCATTATCCGTGGAGACAAGAGCAGTCAACCGTTCATCGCCCTGCCAAGTATAGACTGTTACTTTAATTAATATGCAGTCGTCAGCAAACGCATACGTTTCATGTGCGGTCAAAGAGCACGCTCTCTTGCCTGTTATTCGTTATGTAAGTTTTCAAATAATCGTAGAATATGACGATTCTAATTCGATAACTTTAGAATTACTCGAAAAGTCATTTGAACATATTATGCTTTATTTTGTCAGATTTTTAACTTCTTTATTTTCTTATTTCAAAAATACCATTTATAATTTTTAAATGAAATAGAAAAAAGAATATAATATACTTTTTAATAAGATCTGTAAATATATTTATTTAAAGAATTAAAAAATTTTTGGAGAGAGTATGTAAAAAAAAAATATTTTACTAATATTAATTGGATACAAATTGAGATATAATTTATTCCTAAAAAAGGGATTATTGCATATCATTCAATTGATACTGCAAGGATTATTTTCTAAAAATTGATAATAAGCACAATGAATTATTCTTTATTATTCTTTTATCGTTTTTTCCTTTTCTGTTTGCCAAATTACACAATCGAATGCCGCTTATATGGAAGTTTCTGCAAGTGGTACGTTAATTGGTTGAGCAAGCAATTCCAACACTTGGCGCGCGCGGTTGCGTAAGGATTGGATTTTTTATGCTTTCACTAGCGGAATTTATTCCCGAAGCATCTGAAGAATTGATCGGGACTTTCGCATCGATATGCATCGGAAAAATTTCCCATGAAAGTGAAATGTGCCGAATTATCATTATCGATTGATTAGCTTCACTTATTGTTAGCGTGTAGCGCATTAAGCACAATTAATAGTAGAAACGAGGGTGGATTAACGGCGTGAATCTATCCTCTTAGGTCGCAGCCTAGAAACCCCAGGGTTAGACAGATAAGTGAATAGACGACCGATGAGTCACGGTTTATTAGCGGCAAACGGTTTTTAGGTCAGGTTTTTCGTTATTATTTCTCTTGGTGCATCGCATAAAAAGCGCACTCTAACGTCCAAGTTGATTGTATTGTAGACTTCAATTAAAGTCTCTCTCTTTCTCTCTGTAAGCACGCAATCTTCAAATGCACGAGCGCAGCCGAGTGTCCGCTACGATTTAAATTCACCAAGCTAAATTTAAAACACGTTTGTGTCGACTTCACGAAACTCTGAAAATCTCTTTTACAGCGTTTTAAAAATAGACATCTAATACGAGGCGTTTTTATATTTTAATGTAAAATTTAATTTATAAAATTTTATCGTTTAACGAAGAACAAAAAGTTGTCAATTAAAAATAATATATTATTTTAAATTTATACAAAAATTGCGTTAGTCATATTTTTGTCGCATGTACGCGTGTTGTGATTCATATTTAAAGGATGCCAAGAATTATGACAAAAGCGATGTATTTATAACGGGATGTTTAGGAATTTTAACGCCAAGTATTGACGCAATGTGAGAATGTGAAAAGAAACTTTGGACTTTGCGGGAGATCGATCAGCTGTGGAAGTTACTGAAGTTCTTTAAGTGAGATATCGAGACAGACCGGATATCGATACGTCCCCCAGCGACAGTTAGGACCACAATTCGGGCCGTACCTTTTTTTTATGTCTGAGTCACCCACACGTTACACGGGACGAACCGACAAGCGGGGATACGATAAACTGTTATGAATATAATACGATCTATACCTTCGATAAATCATTAGACGTCAGCTGCGGAAAGTCTGTTCGGTTTCTCAATTCAAGGAAGTTTACCGCTTGTTTTTATTGTCCTGGGAATGATTCGTTCCGATAAATGCGAGAGAAGAAATCTCTGCTGTTCTCATTCGCAAGGAATAAATTACGAGCAACGAGAATATTTCGTTATTTCTAATTATTATCCTGACGTCAGAGACATTTTCCATTTGATGAATCATACTGTATTGACTCATTCCTTCTGTATTCAATAAAATTTTTTTGGACTCCACATTTATTATACTACACAATGCAAAAATAATTGCAATCGCTGCAGATGAATTTAACGAAGCGGAGGAAGTGTGCGAACGCGCTGGAGGTACTGTAGTAAAATTGCAGACTAAACCACCAAACCGCACATGGATTTACGACACGTCGAGACGATCTTTTGTCTGCGCGCGAACAGACAGTTTTCTCTTTTCTTTGTGATCATCGCGACACATCATCGGCACTTTCTCACCGCTATCATTATGGACGGCGTAGTTTGATGGGCGGCATCGTCAAAAGTTCAAGGTCATTGCACTCTGGTTCATGACTTGTTTCATAAAAATTCTCATTGGAAATCTTTTCATATTTTCTCTTGTTTTGTTTTTATTTTCCTAATTCAAGGATTACGACGAGAGACGCCGATGCCAACGGCTTCTTTGCATTCATGCGTGTTGTTCGTTCACCTCCTCTCCTCCTGACGACCTTCTACTCCGCGACTCGTAGCGTGCCATGGTTGCCATGGTTGCCAAGCCCAGACCCATCAAGGTCCACAACCGCACGGCACCCGCACATGGTACGCTATGGAGGCGAAGAAAAAAGCTCGATCCGCGCGTCTCGCCGCAAAGCTAACTGCGCTACGTCGCTCGGTCAGATTTTTCAGACATCGCGATTCGACGCGGTTGAACGAGCCGCGAAGTCCAAGGATATAAGGAGCGATAAAAAAATTAGAAATAATAAAAATTAATTTGAGACATAAAGAAGAAATTGACGAAGAAGTAAATTACATTTGTCGAAGACAAATTAAAATTGGCATAATTTAATAATGTTAAAAAGGTTGGATTTCTGAAAGAAATTATATTTTTTTTACATATAATTTGAAATTATTTCAAAATTACTTGCAAATAATAGTTTGGTATAGTTATATATATACAAAATGTTTTCGATTAAATATATATTCTCTTCCGCCTCTTCTATTATTTAAATTTATGTAAATAAATTTAAATTATTCAATATTACACAAATACCATTTAAATTTGGTGATTTAAATTATTCTATTTTTATAGGAGCTATATTAAAATACCTCGTGCATATTATTACCGCTATAAGTTATTACAAATAATGGACACTTTCGTTTTCTGGTTTCACTCTCGACGTGTCCTTGATGAATTCTTTTACGGATACGCGACAATACTCTCGCGCTCTTGCTATCGGGATACACTGCCATGCTTTCATCGGTTCCCCGACAGTTATTAATCTGTCCAGCGGGTCGGGAATACAACGCGTCTCGGTCTCTGCACGATACGCGCCATTTTCCGTCTAGCCGCCTATAAATACATTAGACGCATCCGTACGAGAGATGAAATCCGCGACGCGCTTTCATTTTCAATTTCGCTTTGCCCGGAATCTCGACCGCAAATACAGGGCGTTTTACGAGAAAACTGGTAAACTTGTAAAGGATTCTTAAATTAATTAATCTCTATAAAATTCTTTCTAATCAAGAAAGATACACTAGGTCAATTCGGTTCAGTTAATCGTGATATAAACAATTTTATTAATATTGCAACACACATAAAATAGATTTATAATTTTTATTGTGTGAATATTACTCTCTTAATTATATTAATTGCTTAATGTCTATCTTCTGCTTGCTAGCATGCTGTTATTATTGCTTGTTGTACCATAGACCGCTGCCAATTAATTTGCCTAAGTTAAAGCTGAATACTATTTGCTTCTATTATTCTGTCAACTAACTTCTAACTTTGCTTCTGTTATTCGGTTAACTAATTATTGACTCTCTAGTTTATCGTCATTGTATACACGAAATTTTAAACAATTCTACAAAAAGAAGTAATTAATCAAGAAATTGAGCAGACCATGATACAGATTTAGCGTTACTAACAAGAATTAAATTCTTCTATCTCGATAATTGAACCAAATTGACCTATAGTATATTTGAGTTCCTTTGCTTAGAATGAACTAAAATATATCCTAAAAGTTTGTTATTGATTTCCTCATGGAACACCCTATATATCCAGATATATTCGGAATTCCCTTTCACGAATGCGTAATGCGAATACTGTAAAACGAGCTTTAATTTTTTTATTCCATTTTCTTAGCTTGCATTATAGGTCTATCCTTTTCGTTGCCGATCGCTGTCGGTGTCGTCGAACTCCCTTGTTCTCAGAATCTTTCGGGCAGGGTCTGTGTGACTCTCGTGGAAAGCGAGCATGCAAGAGGAAGGGGATCGACGAGATCTGAATGTCAATACGTTTTGTATTTCAGATAGGACAGAATTGATATTACACTCTCGAGATTTCTTTGCGCCTCTAAAAGCGCAATTGATCAAAGTACACTCTGTCGACAATGTAATTTCGACTTTTTGTATTTAATATATTATACAAGATAATACAAATTATGTATCCGATATATCGAAGATATTGCCAAACAAAAATTTTATTTCAATAAATTTATAATTTCTGTCTGTCGTGCAAAATATTTTATGCGTAAAAGTTATAATTTTTTATGATATTATTTAATTAAGCGTTAAATATAATTTTTTGATATCGAAACGTCTCGCTTTTCGACTCTTCTAGTTTCTCGTGTATGCGTGCTTTCCTGAGAAAAAACCGAAGGAATCGAATTGATCTTGGAAAGAGAGCGTCCTAAAGTGTTAAGTTACATTTCGTATCGATGATTCACGTAACATCAGACATATCGAACAATGTAAGTGCAACTCTGACAGTCTTCGGTTAGCGCGAAGGCTGCCTTATACAGGACGAAGGGTTCGTTTCGCTCGGAGCCGACAATTCCATTTTCCACGGTCGGCTATCGAATTCCTGTCGATTACGGTGTCATCGAACTCTCGAGGCAGTTGCCGTGATCTTTCGAGAGGGTGTCTGTAAACGACGCGTGCAGAGAAACGGAGATAGATAAATAGATAGATAGAAAAAGAGAGAGATAGAGAAGCACGAGGTCACGATATTCGTCGCCCAAGCGACGTACGCTTTGATTAGACAAATCTTGCGCCGAGCTGACATCACGAATCACGATGGCACGCATTCCTACGGTTAAGATTTGGGCGTCTCGAGAATATATCGAATGATTCCAGTCAAGGGAAACTTTATTACGATCCTTCTGTATGAATCGCGCCGGGCTTTGTCGATGTCTCGACTCGAATGAACGACCGATGATGCCGTGGGTCATCGGATAAATGCTCCGTGTCCCTGGCTCGATCGTGCCCTCCGTGAAATCGATCAATCATTTTTCTTTTTTTTTTCTTTTTGCAACTCCATCGCGCTCCATTTAAACGGCCGACGTAACGCGATACGTGATATTCATATAGCGTGTGTTTGCCATATTCGCGCATTATTCATAGTCTCGTTCCTCATCGCCCGATCGTATACATTTTTCATCATTCCACTTGTCTCGCCCACTCCCGTGATCGCGCGAGCAATATTGAAAGCAAGAAAAATTAATCTATGGATATTTACGAAGGCGCCCATATCTGTATATTACTGCCTACATTACTATCGGTATCTCGTTGCGTTGCTCTTATGTTGCGCGATTAAAGAATGATTCATACGTTAAACGTAATACTTTCAATCGATGAGACAATCAGACCGTGGGGTCAGCCGCACTCCGATCATTCTCAATGAAGTCATGCTGACACAATTCTTTTCTCGCACAATTACATCCAAATTAAAATAACATATAGTACAATAATTATTAAGTGTCTTATCAATAATATTTAATTCAATAATTATTAATTTCTTATTAATTTTCGTATTAAATAAAAATATGTACATATATGGTTTAAAATACTTTATCTATAACATCTGTCTTGTATATTCTCTAAGAGACTCTAATAATAATTATAAAAATTAATTAGCATCATTATTAGTTCAGAGCATTATTGCATCATTTAAAAATGCATTCTAAAAAGGCTGAAAAGATTTTAAATTTAACAAAGAAATTTATAATTAAATTTAATTAATTTTAAAATAATAAAATTAAAAAATAAAAACGGTAGTGCTCTTCAAGATGTCTCGATTATTTAAGCAATGATTGTATACGTGATGCAATTTCTCTTTGACGTTATCCATTTCATTCATAAGTAGGCAGAGGTGAACGCACGTCTGGCATTCAATCTTAACATGTGATTTGACGCACATCACGCTTCGTGTGGCCGTCCACTTCTCCCTCTCTCTTTCTCTCTCTCTTTCTCTCTTTGGCGGAGGTCAAGCTTGAGCTTCTTCATCGGCATAACAAGTCACAGCACTGTGCTCTCCATATGGTCAATCTTACTAATTAAGTATAAATTGCTTCTCTTGTGTGTATATAAAACTCGTCGTTATTGCGGAATTCGCGAATCACGATTCAGTTCAAATCCGCATCATTTGCTTCAATGTCACGTCGACATTAGATTGGATGCAGACAGCTTTCATGATTCATTTTAATATCGTCGCGATCAATCGGGCGATTGCGCGTCTCGTGACTCGTGGGTGGTCGGAAGCTAGCGGCGGCACACGTCGTGGTTTCAATCCGGGGATTAAGTGAGAACAATCTCGAGATGGGAGAAAGGCGCTGGAAGCGGAGTTTGAAGACGTGAGCTACCTCGTGGGGCGTGTATTAAGCCTTTCACGGTTAAATGACTATTCCGAACGATTTCAGAAGAAATACATTCGCGATATTAAGGCACACGATATTTATCCTGAACAATTCCATATATACGTGTATTATGGTATTTTTCTAAAAATTATGGAAATAAGTTTGAAATAAAAATATAGACATAAAAAGGCGGTTTCCTACAGAGAATTCAATTTAGATGATCTCTATTCTTCTCGAAAACTACCAAGTGCTCCTATCTCCAGATGCGATCGGGCATTTCGAAATGTGCAAGAACCATGTGATCACGTTCGCGATTTTATCTCAACACGCGATGAAATTTATTATCAAAATTCATTACTCGAAGGAGGCACGGTAAACGGTTGGTGCATGGCTAAGTGCGTAAGTAACGAGCGAGATTGGTCGATTATTCTTCGGGAATCTGGTCACGTTGCCGTGTTCCCCGACTCGTTACGAAATCCGTGGAAATGCCGCGTTTCATTGCACCGTGAGGTGATAAAACCGCGTACGGCTCCGCGAGCACGAAACGAAGCGTTTCACGTATCGTTGGGTGGAGAACAAGTCTCAAGGACGCGGATAAATTTTGAGAATACGCACGTTTACGTCTCTCGAGAATTATTATTAGCGTACGTAGTAACGACGAGACGACCATTACTATTGTACGCGCATGTTCATGAATATGAATAAATTACGCAACTAGAAGGATGTTTGTGCCCAAGCTTCAAGCGCAGCAAAATGAAATGATTTGATGATTCATTATTTAATGTGAGCGCATTCATGTCAAGAAAATACATGACATTATTCAATTAATTCCGAAATAATGTCGAAAAGAGATACGAGAGATCCTTGAAAAGCAATTTCATTTACCTGCTTATCGACGTCGACTCGTTATCATTAACATCGAATCTGGAAATGGAGGCCACGCGACGTGGAATGCATGTGCATGTCGATTGCAAGTCGACATCCGCGAAGGCTGCACGCATCCTTCGCATCGTCTACGAGTGACGTTATCCTTCGAATTTATTCCGGGACAATATCTTCAAGGATACGCCTCTATCTCGCTCGTTTTCGAGAGAGAAAATTCCATCTGCAGGATTTTAATCGCGGCTTTTATACCACGTTTATGGTCGAAATAAAGAATGCATCTCGTGGACCAACCTGGCGCGATTATGTTCTTTTACGTAGATACGCTCGCAAGAATCTCTTAAAATTACATAGAAAGAAGGAGTAAGATATAGAAGCTTATCAACTCTTTCTTGAGCTCTCTCGTCGCGACATTGTTTACTTTAGTTATCATGGATCCGGCTCAGGTATTCATTGTTTACACGATGCATCAAGCCGCTATCTCGGATAAGGTTCTCCGCTCCAAGACGAGGAAGTGTGCACGTAACCAAGACGACGTATGCACTTGACCGATGATAACGTAACGAAATTAATCTCATTATTTCAAAATAAATCTATTTATTTCGATATAGTTTATCTAAAACATATGATAAAACTTTTCCTGCGAATTTAATCAAATGTCATCTCGATTACATATTAATATGTTGTAAGAATAACGAGATTTTTTCATTCGATATGTCTTTGTCACAGGGATTCCGTTGACACATCTTCCAGTAATGTTTAATTAACGTGGAATTTCGTGAGAGACGATATCGGGTCGGTTTTCCTTTCACGACTTTATTCGTGGGTGCTTCTGTTACGTCATCTCTACGAGAAGAGAGGGATTCTTACCTGTGATTTCGAATCTCCTCGTGATTAATCGTTGCCGTGGGCGATCGGCAAGGTAGCTGCTACAGCTGATCGTCCGACACCTTCTCACGATAAAAGCTGGGCGCGCGCGCGACACGATTAACATCTGTGAGAATAATTCGGGGAAACGCGATCGAGAAAGAGAGAGTGAGTCAGGCATTGATTTAAATATCGCGATGCTCAGATCTCGGTAAGATACATTCACGATGTGGTCCTGATGTATTCCCACGCGGATATTAATTGTCTCGAGATTCTGTTGTAGCGATATCTTCAAGAGAGACGTTAAAGGATGGTGTTTTACAGCAAACGATCTAAGGAGATATTGAGATTAAGAAACTTAAAAAGTAATCAGGGATATTTTTCCAAGATTATTCGTATTATATAATTGAATATCTTAAGCTAATGAAAATCTTAATTTTGGATTGCATTAATAGTTCAAATTATTTAAATCTAATCGAGAGACATAGATATCTCCTACTAAATTATAATTTAATTTATTTCATTTTCTGAATAAATTTAGTTGATTAAAATTAACGTAAATTCGGTACAATATCGATTCCTCTGATTTTATTTTCTGTATGCTCTTTTTTATTTAACATACAATTTATATCCGTGAGTGGAGCACACGTTTTACATTTTTTTATAGTCTGTTAATCATTTTATTCGGTTCATAATTCGTTACGACAAGAATAAAGTCGCTCGTAAAGCGCAACACCGCGAAAGTCACATCGCTTTTGTGTGTTTTTTACTAGTCCATCTCGTCAACGATGCGTTATGCAACGTTAGTAAAACGGTAACGCGTATCCGTGCATCACTCGTGGAATTCGTGTCATAGAGATGCAAGCCAACAGTTGATCGCGAGCAAGCGAAAGTAAACGTAATGTATCCGCATTAGAGTTGCACAAGACTCAAGACAAGATAATATTCATAAATACACGGCACATATACATACTACACATTTGTTAGCTCTACGAAAAGGTAATTGCATATAGGAATACTCACACGCATACAATCAGAACGTATAAAATTAAACATACGTATAAAATACGTTTAAAATTTTATTTTGTTTATTGTGTTAATTTTTTTAAATTTAAATGTTTTTTTAATATAAGTTTTTATTTATTAAATAAGATTTCTTTTAATTCGAATGTAATAAAATGTGATTTGTTTCTCAAATTTACAAATATACAAAAGCTCAAATTTACAAATATATAAATTTGAGCTTTTTTTTAATCAATAATCTTGACAAGATTACAATAATATCATGATAATGTTATTATCTTACTATCTTGATAATAATTGCCTAATTGAAAATCTTGTCTTGATCTTAAATCTCGAATTTCGAAACAAGACAAGACAATATCAGATTAATATACTCTTGATATCTCGTGCAACTCTAATCCACGTTAATAACTCCAATTCAGTCTTGCTTAATATGAGTCTAATAAAAAAATGAAATAAAAGAAAATTTTCTCAGAGTTTAGCATCATTTCCTGAATTGCAAACAGAGAGAAATTATGCCTCGGATACTTGAATGAATCTACGAGGGGAATGAGAATAATGAAGGAATCACTACGTATATATCTATATTCAATGAAGCAGTCGCGTGCAGCGTTTGAAACTCGAGTTTGTCGGTGACCTATTTTTTCGAATGCCGCTGCTCCTCTGGTGATAGGAATTTTCGGTGATATTTTTAGATCGCGTGGTGTAATTCATAGCCGGGAAGACGCTGCGGTGCATGCACCGCAGTTCGCGGGGAACGGATCTAGGCACGGTTTCCTTTTAAATCGGCGCGTCTGCGGAAAGTCGGCCGCGATCCGATCACGCAAAGTTTCGTTGAACCTCCCGTTAGGGTTAATAACAAAGTCGCTCCCTCGTCCAGGATCGATGTTTGATTAAGAACGCGAGATTGCCCGAGTGTGTAATGCTCGTTCGCGTAAGCGGATACCCCGTGCCGTTAAGAACGCGGTCGCGGCCTCCCCCTGTTTCGACGCTCAGAAGTAGATCACTACCGGCGTCATAGTTTACCCGCATATCGCTGCCACAACCCCGCTTTGCGTGAACCGAATCCACATCCTGAGAAACGTACACTTGGTAAAATAAAGCTTCCGTTCCTTTTTCTCGAAACGTGTTATTATTCGGAGCTTTAGATTGCTAAGATAAAATCCGTGTTACGTAAAATAGACTTTTGTTACTTATTTATATTTTTGCGAAATTAAACACTAGAAATACTTTCTAGAATATAACAATAATTGAAAATATATTGCAAGATATATTTTTATTTCTTATGATAGAATTGGATAAAAAGGATTTCAAAAACCGCTAAAAATTACTGGAAATAATATAATATATGTATAAATATTCTGAGTAGTTTTATTTTAACAAAGAAAAAATAAGTATAAAATATTAAAAATCTTTCTAATTAAAAACAAATAAATTAAAAATAATAATAATAAAATGCAAACCTGCGTTTTTAACCACAATTTTTCTATCATATATAATTATTAATATATTTTAATAGTGGAATAATCATTATTCTTGTATTTTAACTGACATACGAGAAAATGGGTCGCTTTATACCTTTGAAACCTCTGCGCTTCAAAGTCTTTGGATTATAATAGCTCTCGCGGTTATCGCTTAACGAAGAAGGCGGAAGTAATATCGTGACTTGAAGCTTCCGCGATAGGGACCTAATCGCAACGTCGTAAAGTCACGCCTCGCGATCAGCGATATTACATAAAACGCAACTATCGCTTACGCCATTGATGATCTACTATCGCGGAGGCGAGAATCCTCTTCGTCCTTTTAATCGCGGATAACGCGCTCTTTATTTCCCGTAATGGGCGGCTTGTCAGCTTGCAATAATGTATCGATTGCTCGCGCGATTCACTGGCTCGGTGCACCGGGCGCTGCCGAGAATCTTCTCCGAGGAACTCGAAGCTCGACCACGATAATCATAGTAATTTTCTAGTGGTCGGCGTTGTGTCGCGACTTTTTAAATGACGACGACGCCGCCGCCGCCTCTGGAATCCTCGGATCGCGACGCACGCAGTCCCCATGGCTCGAACGATGCAGCTGCACTCGAATCATTGTCGTTGCGTACATCTGCGTGGGGCGTTCACGCGTTATCGCTTCACAGTAATCTAAGCGAGCGATGAGATGCAACAAATATGTTTCTTATCTCTTATCCATTTTAAATTAAATGACACTTTCAGAGAGAGAGAGAGAGAGAGAGAGAGATAGTACTTCATGCTTGGAGATCGGTGTTATTTTTATGACAATTAAATAATTTTATATATAATTTAAAAATGCTCTTTTCAATTTTTAACATTTAATCTAGAATGAAAAATAAAGTCCATTTAGATTTATTAAATTGTCTGGATCCATTAAAGATTTGTCAGAATCCATCATTTTTAAATTATTCAAATTTAGAATCTAAAATGAAAAATAAAGTCCGTTTAAATTTATTATCTATTAGATTCGTCAGGAATCCTTCAATCTTGGACTAATCGAATTTGTGCTGTCACTATTAATAATTAGTTTCATTTCTTATTTTGATATGTATAATTTGCCAGGCTCATCGACGATTTTAAACGACCGGCGTACTTTGAAACGAAAGAGAAAAGAAATGCTCGTGAAATGAGCAAGCGAGAAAGCAGGCGAAAGGAACAAAGACGAAGAAGAACACGAAGAGAGCCGGCGAGGTTGCCAAGTCGTGTTTACATACCGTCTACGTGCCCCGAAGGGCCGTCGGTTAAAAGGCGAGTTTAACCCGATGCGAATCCGGTCGACGCGAACTGAGGATCGTATTCATGGCATAGTTATGGTACCGAGTACACTTCACAAAGGTTTTGCTTTGCAGAAGATTATGCTGCACGTTAAAAAGGCACCTTGTGAGTTGTTTGCACAAAGTCACGAAGCTGTCACGAAGTAGGAGACATTTGACATTCCCTTGTTCATCGTTAAAAGATAGAAGAAACTTATAAGTTGCATGTCGTGAAGAAGGCGCGAAGATAATCCTGGTTGATGCCATTTTTTACATTTAATTTTTTAAATTGTTATGCAATTTAAGAAAAAAATATAAAAAGCTGGAGTGGTATTAATACTGCTGACTATACATGTGATTTATACAGAGGCTGATATATTCCTCCCTTTCTTGTTTATATAAATTCCTCGCATCGTTTCGAGATTTTTTCTTTTTTTTTAATAGATGCTATGCGATAGAATGAATCTTCTAAATAGATGACCCGATATATACCATTCAAATTAAACTGAATAACTATCGAGCGCCCTAAAGAAAATGAACGATGTTGCGAAAAACGTATAATGTCGGCGGTGTTGAGTTATATTAAAGGCTATCGCGAGAGACCGTGCGAATAAAATGCGTGCGATGTGGTCTAAATCTAATAAAAACTGCCGCTTAATGATCTCGCGCGCGGAGATCACCGGGCAATTACCAGGAGGATTATGGTCTTTCGCGATGCCTCGAGGGGATGCATTTGTATCGAATATTTTCTTCAGGTTTTGTCGGAGAACAAGCTTCTTGCTCGCATTTACCGTACGCGTTATGGTGCGCAGCTTGCGTCCTCCCCCTCGGATATCGTGTCGAACGCATTTATCGTGCACAACGCCACGTGCCCATCAATGCGGCAAATGGCTTTTTACGCATATATACGTCTCAATTGCATCGATTTCCTAGGATTATCGCATTTTCCCTTTGAGCGGCATGAATAATCATTATATCCGTTGGATGAATCCTTTTATATAAAATGCGCATTAAATAACGAATAAAACAATGAAGATCAATGAATAAGAATAGATCATTTTGAAATTATAAAACATTTAAAAAAATTCTGAATAGAGTATTAATTATGTAAAATATTATTGACGTTTTTATTTTATTAATAGTTAAAGTTTAATTTAACATTTTATTAATTTTATTACAAAGTGCCGCTTTTAAAATTGTAAATATCTGATGAAAGAAAAAACGCAATTTATATTTAATCTTCTTATTCTTATTTTATCGATGTAATATGCCAGCTATTTTTAAACTTTTTTTAAATTTTAAAGTATAAATAATTTATTTACGAAAAGAGATGAAGAATTATTATCACAGAACAAGTATTGTTCGCGACTGTTATATATGTGACAGATAAGCTCCATCCATACACGTGATCTTATCACCGTGCTTACATTCCATCATTGTTGATTTCTTACTTTAAAAGCTCTCATTTAAAGCGTGTTTTATAAAGCGACATCGTTTCTAGATATTCCTAAAATATTTGTACTGTGTGGCCAGATTGTCGAAATTGCTTTTATAGAAGGATGCAGGAGATTTTTCGAAGTAGCAGGATCTATCCTTCTATCGACATACCATTAGTCATGATTTCTTTCACTCTGCGACGCGATATAAAATGTATTTCCAGTCGCAGCAATATAGTCGTTTCTCGTCACCTTCTTCCGTTATCTTTTAGGCGCTGAGACAGGATATGGAAAGGGTTTTGTAAACTGCCAGGCCCGACACCCTTCATGGCATCGTCTGGCATTTTACTATAACAAGCACATGTCATTACCTCGCTGAATTATACGACTATGCTAACATGTTGATCGCCAGAATTCTTTTAATAACTCTTTCAAATTAAAAAACCAGCAGGCAGCACAAACTGGAAGAAAATTACAAAAAATAATTTTTGTACAATCGAAAAATTTTCCAAATTTTATTGATGAATTTCAATTTATTTCGTAAAAAATTAGACTGTTTTTATTTTGAATCTTTTCCATCTGTGTATTTGATTAAAAAATAGTAATATCCAAAATTACTAATTTTTATCGCTTTTAATTATTATTCGAAAGAATGAAAAATAAAAATCATAAAGATTCTCACGAAAGTGACGTATGTGATAAATTCATGTACACATATCAATGGGATCTTTATGTGACAATGCGATCCATGTTGCAGCATGACAACGCGTTTTGAGTGCGTCACGGATCGTTTAAATAGGCTCGAGAGTGTGGAGCCACATCGCCTTAACGCGTTGACAGAGCAGCCTTTCGTTTACTCACGTGGTCGGAAATTTATTATTACTGCTAGCCTGGAAGCAACAGGGGGGGGGACGAGGGGGAGAAGGAGGAATTAATTATCTTTTGGAAAGGCGCGCGGGATGTTCGCTATACGCGATCCTGCAATCTGTTCGGTACTGCACTTCAGTGGAATTCGTCGGTAAGACTTTGAAGTACAGCATCCCGTAAAAAATATGTCGGCGCTCCCGCGCGAGGTAATCAGATAATGGAATCTTCCTGCCGATTTTTTCCGTGTAAAGAAACGAGATATCCGAGTAATGCGTCTTGTTGCGTTTTATCATATGATCCTTGTTCCGTTCTCCTCGATAATCTGAAGCACGCGGACTCGAGCACGGAAACTACAGTAATCTTCTACCGTCGAATTTTTGCATTTCGATTGATATTTCATCTTTCGCTAAAGATACTCAAAGTAAAAGAAAATAAAAATTAAAAATTATTTTAAAATTGTTATCAAAATTTTAACTACACTGCTTTTAAGGCTAATGCACAGTGTGACAAGTGAGTGATTTGAAAGAAAATAATTCTTATAGTAATAGTTTTATAGTTAATAATTGTTATTAAACAATTATCTAAAGCTTCTATATTATAATAAATAAATTTTAATATACAGATTAATTTCTTTAGGATATTATTAAGTAATATTCTATTTTACATTTTTGAAATATGGCAAATAATAGGTTTAATTCATCCAATAAAGTCTTGCGATTGATTTCATAATATCATATATTTTATCGTATAAAATCACATGATCATATATTGTATTTTTAAATATTTTAATAAAATAAATTACTGATATTTAAAAAAAAAATTTAATTATTTATTGTGATGTAGGAGCTAATTTAAATAATTATTTAATCAAAAAATAATCAGTCATGCAATTAAGTAATAACTAAAAATTTTTATCTAACAAAGTAAGAATTATACATCGCTCACTGTTATACTATGCAATGTAATCCTGAAGATATTGCACAATAGATTACCTAGGAGCGTCTCTGGAGACGTGAATGCGTCCCAGATTATAAGAGCGCGTACGTTTGCGAAATGAACAATGACGGTCTATCTCGTGACTAGGCGCGATTGGCCGTATTTCGGGAATGAAAAATGTCGATCGCGCGTAATTCGTATAAACACACACACACACAGAAATATACCTATGTAAACGAGGTCGCCACCGAGGTAGTAAAAGCTTATTGTCATTTGGATTGAATCATGGGCACGCTCGGGTTGCGTTCTTGGACTTAATTACCCGCATGTTACGGGCTGTTTATTATGCCCTGCTTTATCGTCGCCGAGCTGACGCAGCGGGCTGTTCCTAGGACGACCGGAGGAATTCATTTATTCATTAAGGGAACGGTCGGATTATATCGCACAATCCCAGACTTCGCGCGAGAAAAGCCGTACTCTTTCCCTGTCCAATTATTTCTTACCGCTACGGATGCAATTTCGTTCTCGGATCGGGACTGACGAATACATCATTTCAGGTAATGAATGTTCCTTTGTGTAGCGCAAAAAAACCGGGAATTCCGCGCTTGACCGCTGTATTGTACATCCCGCATTCCATCGAGCAATATATACATCCAAAGTAGGTACTGCTGGTTCATACTGGACATTCCGTTCTTCGGCTTCTAGGTCAGTTCTCTGAGATGCCGGGCATCCTTTCAGAAAGCATGTATCTCGAGGTGCTCGCGAATTATTCCATGATTCGAGTCAAGAGGCGTATTTCATTATCTCAATATCTCTAAAACGGATTAAAAAATTTTATTACAAATTGTGAGATAAAATTTGCTTTAATGCAAGGGAGTTGGATTGGAATGTGCAGATGAAGAATCATTACTTGTGTCTTTCTGGATAAAAAATATCTTAAATTATTTCACAAATTTTTCGACAAGTTAATACAGATTAAAAATTAATATAAAATGGTTAAAATTAAACAACTATGTAAAGGCAATCCACTTGATAAAGTAAATAGTAATTTGATTATTGTGGTATAAATCACAAAAGCTTGCAGACTAAAATTTAAGATTTGCAAAATTGAATCTTAATAAAATGTTTCAGAAATGTCAACGCAAAGATTAATATTGCAATTAAAAATTCGCTTCTTTCATGAAGAATAAGTTTCGTTTCAATTACATTACAATTTTTGCAACTTTATACACAAAAATCATTATAAAATTATACGTGATATCTTGATTACTTTATCAGTATTGCGATAAAATAATACTTTCTCTGCGCTTTCTCTATCCAAAATCGGATGTTGGTTCAGCTTGAACGACAAGAACGTTATCGCCAGGAGTAATGAAAGTGTCGTGATCACTGAACAGTAATTAATTAAAGAGCACGAGAATTAATAGACCGTTCTCGTCACGCGAGAGCAAGACACAGACGCGATTAAATCAGCTGAGACACCTGCCCGGAGGTATTCACGTTTCTCAGGATCCAGGTTTCGGAACACCTGCTCACATAGTTGCCGTTTGTGGACGGCGGATAGTATCTCTCGCATCCTCTCCTCGGATTTACACCTCGATTCTTGTGGTTAATAATTCACCGTGCTTCATCGCCATCTTCTGCGGCTACTGATTTCATGAATCAGATTTTATTCCCGCAGCACCTAAGCGATTAAACGTTCAGCTTTATCGCCGACGCGGTTACCGTTCGCGCTTTTCTCTGCGGTTTCCGCTTCACAGTGTTTATTCTAGACTATTTGTTTTCTTAACCCATCTTACTTCGAGGGAGATCTTTTTTCTATAAATTAAAAAAGAACTATGACGAATTTATTTGATTCATAGTCATAGTTCTCTTTTTAATATTTTATTATATATTTTATTATATATTTATTTTATATATTATTTATTTTATATGTATATAAAATATAATTTTTAAATTTTTGTTACCAAAATTTGTATGAAAATTACTTTTTTTATATAGAAAAAAAATTGATTAAAACTGATTTAAATTGCACAATATTATGTCAAAATTTTATCTTGTTAAAACTTAAATTTTTTACGTACATTTTCTCTTTTTCTATAACGCGCGATCTTATTATTTTTTTTTCGTTTCATTTCCGTCTTATTTCTTCCAAATTAGACATGCACTTTGAAGCTCGAACACGATCAGTTTTTATGCTTCGAACTACGCATCAGTCTCGAGACATTGTTTCAAAGATACCATATTCACAAATTGACACATCATATTTCATTCACGGTTGTTATGTAAGGAAAGGCGACGACTGAAGTCGTCGCAGATAATTATTCAAATTTGACATCAGTATTCGTTATCTCACATCGTTGCGCCCGTTATAGTTCGCAGAGGATATGGCAGGTACAAGTAATAAATAATTATTATGACGTCCGCGTATAGTATCTAACGGGCTAACGAATTGTCCTGTGAATAATATCGCCGGACGTGTCGGAAGGCTCATTAAAATTCGTCGCGATTTGTGAGACGACTATAAAGCGTCGCAAAAGAGATATTACATGCGTTGATGTGCGATGCGGCTGCAAATATTACGCGTGATTTAACGATAACGGTAATCATTCAAACGAAAACATACAACCAAATTATTACATCTTTATTCCGTTATTATTACGTCTCCTTTTTACTTCAAGGAAAATAAAATATTTAAGAGTAAATAAATATGACAAGATTTTTTCTCATTTTACTTAATAATTATATAATATTTATATTTTGTAAAAATATGAACAATACAAGAGAAGAAAAATGGATATTAAATATCGCATTATAATCCATTATTGTATGTTACATGATTATTTTGATTAGGATATGTACAGAGATAGGTAATTTTCATCATTATAATTTTTACGCACAATTAAATAAATTTTTTACGCAAAATTATTTACAATTATATTTTTGGAAAATTCTCATTGAAAAGCAACGCGTTTAATCACAAATAACTGTTTTTCGATCGATTCGTACGTATATAGAAAAACATCGTCCATCCATCATGTCATAAATCTTCCGCGTGCGTGCATACACGGCTATCGTTTTTCCGTTTGTCAGTCGAGTTCTTTCCGTGTAAACAGCCGACGACAGTTTGGCGACAGTGGCGGCATTATGGCATGTCCAGGATGAAGTATATGAACGATACAAGAAAGGGGAGCACGGGCTCGCGCACGAAGAGAGAACTCGGGATCGGAGAAGAACAACCCAGAGAGGGAGGGCGTTGAACCGCTGCCCGTGGCATTCCGCCGTGTTTCCCTCTCCGTCCCCTTCCCTCCCTCCCCCTCCCTCCCTCGCTCACTCACTCTTCGCCGAGGCTTCGCGCTTGTGGACGCATAGATGAATTTTTAGGCGTAGACGGTAGATCACCCGGCTCGAATACCGAGCAGAGCCCGATGCGTGTGCGATGCGTGCAGCACGTGTTGCTACCGCGTCGATACTCGGAAATGGCGACGTCAGCGGCCGGCCGTACAGGAGATGCGCATCACTTTGGCACTCGGCTCACTCTGCTCGCTCAGCTTCCCCTTCGTCCCCTTCGTCGTGTCCGGGGTCTAAACTCGACGATGAGGGAACGTTCAGCTCCCCGGTTGCCTCGTGTATTATCATCACGCGTCACGATATAACGTTGCGTACACATTTTCGCCAGTCGTATTTCTTGCGTATAACGTGCGTCAGAATGGCGGGCCACTTTTGGTTTTATCGACGATCTCGGCAGACTTATCGCTGTATAAAGTGGTAATAATAGTTGTAGAAAAAGGTATCCCTAAACGTAAATTAATATTTTCTCGATATCTTATTTTCGGAATGGAATGTGATATTAATATGCGACTCCGGTGTCCAGATTTATTTCCGACGTCACGTTAAATATTTGATTATTTTGCTCCGCTATTTTTGAATATTTCCTCATTCGACGAATACGCGATGCACGTGAGAAATGCACGTAGCGACGACCAGGAGATGATAAAATATTTCGATCATGCATCATGTCGGTTGATAGCCGGAAAATAGTGACATTTACGCGTAAAAGAGGGTCGCCTTGCCGGCGGTACATTGAATATTTTAGCGGTTTCTGGGTCAGGGGAAAATGATGTCAATGGTGAATTAAAGCCGCTTTCGTTATCCCGTCGTCTACTCTGTGTCGCGATGAGATGTAATAAATACGTGCATGCCGACACGATTAACTACACTTAAATTGCAATTATGTGAAAGTACAATTGGCACATTTTGACATTGTAATCGTAGAAATGAAAATTTCCACGAAATAATACCCAAGTTGAATCCTATAGATGTAATTTCTTATCGTCTTATTATTATTATTTTTTACTATTATATAAATACATAAGCAAATTTTTTTATTTATGAAACTGGAATTAATAACTCAGTGAAGAATTTATTTTCTAATCGAGAAAATTAGATTTAAACTGACATTCTCAAATTAAAAAAAAATGTATTATGCTTTTCGTATTTAAAAAATCTCTCAATTGTAAAAATATTTCGTTGTTATTACATTTAAAATTCGACAAAATCGATAAATTCGTCGAATCTAATTTTACTTTTCACGAGACGAAGCAGTTGTGGGAAGGAAATACTGAACCGGATCTTGTGTCATTCTTTGTTCATTCGTCATCGACGCGTTATTTAATAATTCACTGCCATTGAATCCTCGCAACGATAAACGCGCGCGCGATCAATCGTCGATGAGAGGCGGCGTGATAAAGCTTTATCACGAGAGGCTGGCGATGATAACGGTGTGGCTTCGATGGAAATTAGGCCTCGCGTGCTGCTGGCCTCTCGACTTAATGTCTCACGTATTAATAGAGCGGATCCGTTCGTTCATTCGTCGCTCCAAAGTACACAGCGGTCACGAATTAGGCCACAGCTGGATAAGGGCGATCTTTATGAGGCGTATAGTGCCTCTCGTTGTCGTTCTTGGCACCTGCCCGCGTACGTGTTTTCCTATCCACGAGCGAGCGCTCCTCATTTCAACGAGGGCCATTTTTCTGCTCGTTTAGCTCCACGTGAGAGCGTATTAAAGTGTAACCGTGGGGGTTTCTGTTTGGTTTATTAAGGTATAACCGTTGTTGCTTCTGCTGCTGTTAAGCCATCTCGCTCGTTTCCTCAAAGTCGCAAGCTACCACCGGTTGCGTCGACTCGCTGGAAAACATATGATGCGTTAAACTCGACGTTAAACTTTACCTCCCCCGTACCTCTTGCTCTTCATTCTCCCTATACAATTGCAAAGTCGATGAGTCGAGTTCCTGGAAAGAGACAGATTAGCCTCGCCTGCAGCCCAACATTGCAAGGCCGTGTAATTCACGCACGCTCATTGTGAATTTATTGCGACCGGTTGGTCGACATATGTCGAGAAGTCCTCCTATTCGATAGCATAAATGCTCCGAAATAAAGCATCGATTGATTCGGTTATTTCAAGAGAATGACGTTAGCCCTCTTTAAATTCTTATTTTATTAACAAAACATGGTCTTATTCAATAGAGTTTAAAATAGTCTTTCTTCACATGTCAAATATTTATCTAAAAGACACCACGTACAGCGGAAGTTTATATTTTCGATATGAGACCCCTTGATGCATATGCGGCCAATATTAGTATCTGGAGCATGAAGCTGCGCCGACTCATCATCGGCTCGAGTAATAAGCCCCCCGATGATAAGGTTTCATCGCTGCGCGAAAAAAACGAGCATGTGGCGAGTCGCGACGCAGACTTTCTTGCCCGGGTCTCTCGCTTTAATCGCGCGTCCAATAAAAATGAGTAATGTTCCAAGAAAATATTGGAGCGGTCTCCTTCGCGAGCTCTGGACCCTCGGGCCGCGTTTCTCTCTCCCGGGGATGCGACTCGCGATAATACGTGGAACTATTAATGCTACTGAATTCCGGCATTGGCGAAGGCAAGCCCGGCGATCCCATTTGCATTATCGCCGGAGGTCTAAGTGCACGCATAATTTATATCACGGCGAGTTCCAGTCCCAGCTTCGGCGTGTATAAAAGCTCGAATTGCATCGTCGTCTCGAAGATGCCCGCAATTATGTAGATATCCCGCAGCTCGACAAAACTAATTAACAATCTCGTCGGGGTGCGCGCGCTAATCGCGAGCTTATGCGAATTATGACCCGTAATTTTCAACTATCTATTATTTTTTCTAATGACACATATTAATTTCTAAAGTATTATGAAAATGTTACTCGTCAAATAACACGAAGTAGCGGATCTTGCGCTCGTTAGATATTGATCCTTATGATTAACGATTGTAAATGCTAATTAGCATTGGAAATATTATTACGGAATATTTTTAAGCGAGAATATTAGGTGCTTTCCATTTACATCAAAACTCAGATAAATCTCACTTCTGTCTTTCTTTAACATGAATGTTAAAGAAAGACAGAAGTGAGATTTATCTGAGTTTTGATGTAAATGGAAAGCACCTATTATGTCCAATATTAGAGAATTGGTTAAAAATTTCGCCGGATTAAATTCTCTTGATCAGAATATTATATCTTTTAATTATTACGATTTTTATAGAATTTTAATTTGAGAGTCGTTATGATGTATAATTAATATATACATGTATAAAAAATACACAGAAAGGAAGAAATAAATTTTTCCTAGAGACTAATATTCTCATCTGGGCGAAAAATCTACCTAATAAATAAAGATAAATACACACATCCTGTGTACATTTTACCATTGGCAAACATCGACCCCTGTTAAGCAGCTGCCAAAATTTTGCGTCGGTGGAGTTCTTTCGGGCGGAACCGGGCGCGTCTGCTGCACCAGGGCTGCCTTTTTCTTTGTTGTGAATTCTATCGTTCTTAATAATAGGCCGTAGCTTTGACGAGTCGCTCTTCTCGCGCGTTAGAACGGGTGTTAAAAAACGCAAAGCAGACTCAACACAAACGGTGAGGAATTGTGGGTGCCAGGCGAAATGCTGCCTCATGTGAAAACAAGAGAAACGACGATGAAAGAGCCCTCTTATTCGTATCATCGTTCCACATTCGATTGTCGCTCACTCGATCGTTTTATACCCGGCTCTAACGGTTTTTCCCTTGTCCATCCGTACGTGGATCAATTAAATGCGATAGTACCCGTTTTATTGTTCGCTTATGAATATGTTTTTAATTCGACGACAATAACGACATAACGTTTGTAATTCGTTTCGAAGAAGATTGTAAACATTCGCAATCAATTTTGTTTTTTAGAAACCATCTTTTCATTTTGTACATTACCTCTGTCAAAGCAAAAATATTAAAATTATGTATTTTTATTTTTCGCAAAGTATTTTTTTTTCCTTGATAAAATTACGATACTTATAAATATTGAAAATTTATAAATTGGTTATATATTTGTTTTAATAAAGAGAGAAAGATTTTTTCAAAATTTGATTCGAGCAATTTTGTAAAATGTGTAAGTGCTGTTTAACGCATATCCTGATTGCGTATAAAGTAATTAAGCGCAATGTAGTATCATCAGTGATACCGATCATGTTCATCCCTGCTTTTATGAGCCGCGTTAACGGATAATTAGAACAATGAGTAGCGGTTGATCGTGGGTCGCGACTAAATTTAGTGCAAGTCATTAAGCCACCATGTAAATCAGTCGGGGCCTGTTACTTCGTTACTTGCTTAGGCCGATGACCTCTCAGTGCGGCGCGCAACTAGGAACACAGCGAAATTATCCACCAAGAACAACACACGAGCCATCCAGATATAGCCAGCATATTACGCGAACCGTTTGTACGACGTCTCGTAGAGTCGCGCTTCTGTCAGCTTCATTCTTGCTGCATGGCACTTGATTTTCCAATTATGAGTATACGAATGTGACACGATGCTGGACACGAAACGAACGACCCCCGACGAAAACTTCTGACAGCGCCCATGTCTCATAGTTTATACTCCTCGAGTGCTAGCGTAGCTTTGACAGTCCTAGCGTAAGCGGTTAGTCATGTGCGCTTGCCTATATTGAGAGAGAAATGGGCGATTAGTGAAATTCTAATAAATATCCTCGACATATAAGATGAGAGGATCGTGTAATCTCGTCGAATATTATTGGTGACGGATATATACGAAGGCTAACATTGAAAGAATCCAGAATTTGTTTGTCGGATTCGAATAAAATAACATTTTATTATAAATAGTTTGAAAATAGTTTGAATTTTAAATGATAATATAAAGTGTATTAAAAAATGTTTTATGACTAAAGTTTGTACATCGCAGAGAGTGAGATTATTTTCTTAAAAATAATTCTCATTCTGCGCAATTATTTTTTAACACGACTAACGTGATCTCACTAGGTATCTCGCTCATTTCAGATGTTAATTCTGTAATTTATAAACTTATTCCAAGAGCAACAGACGTCTCGAGAAAAACAATGCTCAATGGCAGTAATGATTATGCGAGACGCACATCTTGCACGAGGCGAGTCGCGCTTTCATTTAAATAATTCCGTCAACGAGTCGCTTCAATTTATCCAACTCAGTTTGATATCTTCTAAATAGCAGTAAG
This sequence comes from Camponotus vicinus, assembly GCF_025532165.1. NCBI lineage: Eukaryota > Metazoa > Arthropoda > Insecta > Hymenoptera > Formicidae > Camponotus > Camponotus vicinus. The sequence goes on along the minus strand of NW_028141981.1, from coordinate 4,228,882 downwards.
CACGCTAAAGATTCAGAGGCAGGAAACGGCTCATTTTCGGACATGACGTCGTATCTACAAAACTTCACTTCATAAGACACTCAAGAGGGAATATTATTTTTTCTTTACTTTTTTTAATTTAATATTTTTAGGGAAAAAACAAATTATTTTTCACAAATTATTTTCACAATTCTTTATATTAATTTTTTATTTAACATTTATTATTGATTTGACTCATCAGAGTTTGCTGATTTTTATCTGAACTTTTTGTCAAATTTTCGTCATTCGGTTAACACCAACATCCGGTCCATCTCATTTCGCCGAAACTGCATCGTTCGACGAAAAGTTTGCCATTAAAAAGCGAGCCAACATTTGCTATCCATTCCAAGTCCACTTCATCATCGCTATAACATTCTGAGGTTCCCATAAAATCAATAAAAAGAAAAGATGGTCAAATTCTACGGAGTCGATTAGTCAAGAAGCCTTTCACCTTCCACACCGCATTATTATTTTCACGTTGCAAGAATCTCGTCTCAAGATGGGACGAGTTTGCCGAAGCCCGGTAGCAACCGGACGCGGTCAACTTCTCTCGAAGAAACTCTTCTGGTGTCGACGTTCGTCTTTTTTTGCTCACGCGAGAGAATGATCCCGTGTCTTGACCCTCGTTTATAATAATGACGTAATTATCCTGGTCCCACGCGCGCTGACCATCGAACCGAGCGAAAGTGCGTCTGCACGAATGAGTGATTTGAATTCATATTCATAAACGACGAGTAATAAATTGCACAAACAATAGAGAGGGGCCTTAATTTGAATGTGTGATTAATTTTTTATTTATACAAAGATACTTTCTGTTATAATAAGATTGCTGTTCCCAATAATAATTAAACGATAAACAGAAAGAAATTACTTACATGGCAAGACGATTAATAACAAATTTGAGATATTAAAATGAAGGAATTAAATATTAAAATCAAGAAAATCGTGAAATTATTAATTAATTTTAATTTTTGGTTATCTCATTTTATCACATTTACTTTATAATTATTTCATTCATATGTCTCTTTTCTCCCTTCCTTTTAAATGAATCTCGATCGGGATTTCTTCTGATGTAATGAGACACGCACACAGTATAATCACATTCATAATTCTCGGTTCAGAGAGCTCTGAACGACACTTTGTATCGAACGAGACAACGATCCCCATTGAAACAGAGGCGAGTCTGAACGGCGAACATATTAGGAGACAATAATCCTTGAATGCGTCTGCGGCGCTGAATGAGGCTGCTAAAAACGGGTGGGTGCATCCTCGGCATGTAAATGCGAACGACACGGCGACACAATGGATCCTCGCGTAAGCGCAACCGGTTGCATAAGCGGAAGTTCGATTGTACCGGCACGAGAGCGAGTTATGCATTCGACTGCGCAGGGTGATTTATAGAGGCCCGTGGAAAACAAAGAGCCGCCGAGAGGAATTCTCTCTCGGTGAAGGTGAGCAAAAACCGAGAACCCAGAGTGCCCAGGGGGATTAAGATTTAAGTGACATACTTGCGCACGTGGAATTGCATCGATTGCAATTCCGTGCGCGTTAGCGGAAAAATCCTTCAACGTGTGCGATGTAATATTTTCTTGAGCAAGATGCATATGTATTTGATAATGTTTCTTTATGTGCGTGCGAGTCGCACACTCTGAGAGATAATTTAAGAGCGGATGTAATAAGTGTTCGCATTGCCTTTTTTAGAAAACGGTATTTTATTGCAAGTATATCCTTTATTTTACACAGGTACTTAAATTTCACCTAACTATACTCTCATTAATTTTAATAGTAATTCATATATTTATTGCTTGTAAATATTATGTTTTATATTTTTTAAATCTCTACATTTTTAGAAAAATTGCATAGATTATCCTGACAAGTATAAGTACATGATGATATTATATTTTGAAAGTTTTATTTTTTCTGCTAGATAAGAAATATGCAATAGGAGCATTATGTAAAAGGAGAGTAAAATATTATTAAAGTCTATCTTTCTCCGTCTATCTCCGTCTGTCGTCTAACGACGTTCGATAATACATAACGAGCATCTTCCGCTAGATCGCGAACGACGATACGAAGAAGTGGATGCAGCGTAGATTGCAGTATAATACATCAGATAATCCGCAGGAGGTGCTCGCGAACGAAGGCCAAGATCTATAGACGCGCGGCAAAGGTCAATGTTAGTATGCGATCGTAAATCGAATAGGATCGCGCGATGGCATTTTCCTCGCTCCCCCTGGCTTGTCAGTGTCGAGCATCACGTCCGTATACGCCAAGTGGACCGACCGGTCAATTAGTACGGCCCGTAAAAGCCGGACGGAGGGAGATGCTTGGGTGCAACGTAGCGTGTGAGACACTTCGAGTGCCGAGGCGCGCCGCGTCCCTCCTTCACGGAACGTCATTTTCTCGCTCGGTCTATTATAACGACATAATAATCGATCGCGTGGATATAGCCGTTGGATGCACCTAGATGCGATATAAAGGTCAACGAAACTGTTTACGATCACGTTTCCCCTACGAGGGTCGCGATGTACGCTAGTCGGCTTTCCAGAGAGGTCCGTTTCTCCTTATATGAAACTCGATAAACTGGTTGACGGAGTCTTCGCAGGAATTATTTCATCGCGAAGTCGGTACTGTATAAATTTGAAGAAGTCTATGTGATATCGTCTTTAACAAAGTTTCTCTTATATATATTTTTTATAGTTATTCTATAAAATATTTTTTACATAAATGTTATAAAAATACACTTGTCTTGGCCATTGAGTTTCGTAAAAAATAATTAAAAATATTAAAAAGAATAATAAAAAATATCTTATTATTTTGAAATATATTAAATATATAATATATAAATTAAATATATAAATTAAATATATAATATACAGTTTATTATTAATAAAGAAAATATAATAAATATAATTAATAGAAAGATATTATTTTTTACAAGAATAATAATTCCTCGAGACATATATATATCTATACATATTAATTTACGACTGCGGTTGATGATCCTGCATCTTCTTTTAGCTAGTTAAACATCGTTGACTGATCAATTAATACAGTTCATGGCGAAGTGACGATCAGCACAATGCACAACGGTGCATCGATCTGTGCATGTGTCAAGGAACCGGAGTCGTTATCTAGACAAGTCACGACACGGCAGTTTCATCACGGGAATCCCTCGTCGAGTGTCGCCTCGTGATTTACTGAAGACCACTGGCAAGTAGGTCAAGCGTGATTAAACCGCGAAGCTTACGTCTCGATATCGTTCGATTTGCATCGAGCCGTCTCCATCGAGGGGAAACGCGCGTAATACACGGCTCATTTAGAATCCATTAGGTTCTCTTGGCATGAACGTAATTATTGCTCGCAAACGACTATTCTGACGAATATCTCTGTGATGTAATATAATCTTGAATCTCCAGATCCGCGTTTGCAATTAATAAGGAAGTCCGAAAGAATTATATATATATATAATTACATCAGTCACGGAAAACGGAAACCATCGATTTTCTCCGGCTATTTTGCGAGGAAAACAAAGTAGATACGTTTCTCCAAGACGGGAACAATTAACACGACGAATGAGCGGCATGAATGGGCGAATGCAATGAATGGATAAAAGAGGCAGGCGGGGATCTGCGAGAAAATGATTGCGCCCATCTCGTCTCGCTAATTGCAATGATAATGACGACTGCGCGATAATTAAGGATGGCTGAGTCGAGAAACACTCGGCTCGCAAGATGACATCATCTAATACGGCCACGTGGTGGATGGGTGACGTGTACCCCGTGACAAATAAGCATCGTGACACTGAATGTTAGTGGGAGGCGAATGCTGATATTCGCTTAGGTCGGCTTAAGGTGTGCGCTAAGTTACCGAGTAAATTAAATTTCGTTTCGAGCGAAGGTGTTTGCACGTGAAGTGTAACCAGCCGAGTGTAAAACATTCCTACTTATCGCGTCGGATGCAATTATCGTATTTTAAGGTCGATCCATTTACTAAGTCCGAGTCGCGTATTAGAACGGGTGTTTTCTCATCATTCTTATCTTACGGTCGTTTAAATTGATATTAGCTTAATTTAGCGAATTTTATTCGCACAAGGTAAAAGCGAATCTGTGTAAGAATAAAATTGCACGCGCGTTATTTTAAAATCGCTCTTTTAGTAATAATAGATGAGTAGGGATGTCTCGTTGTATAGTTTGATAATTGATAAAGCCTTGGCGGATTCAATTATAAGGTAGTTAACCTACATTTTCCGCGTAGACGCTGTTAATTATAGTTTCGCGTAATTTGCGGACGAAATAAGACAGTTGATTTATAACGCGTGGGAGACATTCTAAGTAAAATTTATTGTACATTGTGAGTACGCTAAGAATAGTTCAACTTGAGCCCGATAAAACCATCATTAGCGGACAATGTTGTACTATGCAAACTTGTTGATTTCTAACGGAAGTACAACTGAATGCTAATTTTTTAGGTGTCACAAGACTCACGTGGGCTGGCAAAATAATATTTTATATTGAAGCGATCATATCGCCGTTTTTTTGCTGAATTTCAAAATGGATGCCACTTTCCTAGGATGCAATATACACGTTGACCGGCGTAATATTTCGGATTGAATTTCGGTAAACGCATTCTCGTTGGGTGATGTAAGCTGATCGTAGGCGGAGAGGCACAAGATATTCTTCTTGCGTTGCATCCTTTTATATCGATGGTAATGAAGGAGATAATGCCATCACATATGACGCGTCGGTGGCATCCGCGAAACATTCTTTAATTTATTTAAAGCGGACATGTTCCATTGATTAATCCTCCGCATTATTTATAATCTTTGTTTTATACAAAACTGAAATAATATGATTAACATGCTTGAGAAAATATGATATTTAATAATGGCAATAGCGTCTGATAATTATATTCTTTTGATTTTGAGAATAAAAATCGAAATAATATCTTATTTTATAAATAACAATAAAGAAATAATAGAATAATGAAGGGAAATATTTGAAGCAATGTTTTCTTGTCTTCTTTCGCAGTAATTAATTTACAGCATGAAACATAAAATAAAGAGAAAGGAAACATAATGTAATAAAAAGTAAATTAAAAAAAAAATATTTACTGGGGAAAGTCGTGTAATGGAAGTTTAAAGTAGACCAGATTTCTGTTTGAACGCATATTTTCTCGTAAATGCATTACGTTGATATGTCGACCCTATCCTTACGAGGATCACGCCCAACCGAGGAAGATTAATGTTATTCACAGCAACATCTCATGTTCTTGATATCCGTAACGATCCGGTCACGCGCGCGCGCAAGATGTTACATGGTCATCTTCCTCTATGAGCTGACTCACTATTTAACGGTCTTTTAAACTGCCTGCGATACAGGATGAAGTTTTCTGAACCCTCGATAAGACGAAGAGGAACAAGTAGAACTAATAATACCTCTACAATAGATGAAAATTATCTATATATCTCTTGTATGACAGGAGGTATCGAAATGAAGCTAATAAATTATCATAATGACTTGCGATAAAAAACCAAGTCTAATAATATTATATCGTAATCATATATGCCACTATTTAAATTAATATATAATGTATGTATATATTACATGATAAATTTAGTTTCTTATTTAACATCTGTTTCAATCATAAATAATTTATGATAAATATTATGTCATTTTTTAAAAATAATTAATATTTACAACAAATAATTTATAATAAGTTACTTATTCTAAGTAATAATTTTTTAGGAAATAACTAATTAATAGAATTTTGAATAATTTTTTAATATATGTATGAAGAGAAAAACATGATTTTTTTTTATATTTTATGTTTCAGAGAAATTTTCTTTATTACAACGCGAGATATTTGAAATCCTGACGACGTATGATTAATCGTAATTCTTAGAAATATTGCTTTCCAAATAAGGGAAAGTATTAGATCCCGCAAGCAGAATGTATGCGTGTTAGGGTTATGCCTCTGCGTGATGGGACTACGGGACCAACGACCATCCCGCGAATCGGGTTCATTGTGCTACGAGACAAAGATCCACACCATAGAAATGACGTTACACGACTCACCTGTCGTAATGACAATGTTATTAGTTTCAACCCCTTGCGGTTAGGTCAAGCAATTCTGCGTCTGTAGAAAGACTTCTACATATTAGGATGAACGATACTGATGCGTACTTTTTGCACACTATAATTATCTTTCAATCAAACTTTTTGGAAAATATTATTACATTCAGCGAGATATTTTAAATAGGCAGCACTTATCCCGAAAAGATATGACGAAAGACGATATCGAAGCTGAGTGCGCACGAGCTCAGTCTAAATCAGGCTCCTCTGAACTTGATAAAAATCCTATAATACGATCGCTTCTCTAGTATTAGTGCTACTTACGCTATGAAAAAAGAGACAGATATATTCTCAAAGCACATCTTCAAGTAAAAATAAATTCCTACCTCGAAGTTTATCTATTAAAAAGAGTTACTGTATTTTTTATATTATAAAGAAAGTACTATGTGTTATTTATTTATTTTTACATTTATATATATTTTAAAATTATGTTGGAATTTTTTAATAATGAGAGAACTATAACTAGTTATTAATAACATTTATATTTTATTTTATAATATGTTCATTATTCGGATATTTTTAATCTTGGGAAACTTAAGTTTTACAAATCGCACATACATATAAAGCTTCGAAAATATTACCTAAATTTTTTCTAATATAAAACTCTTCTCTGATCCTGTTAACGATGATTATGCGGAGTCAGCCTGAGAATCGTGCGATGCAGCATCGGCGACGAAGCATCTGCGGACTCGCGTTATCTTCCCGCTTGGCGCCCGGCCAGTCCCAATGTCGTCCCTTCTGCTATTTCACCCAACGAGTGTTATATACCTTGCAGCAGCCGCGCTGTGGTTATTTTCGCGCGACGGTGGCAAACCCGATATGCGAGAACCGGCCGCAGCAATAACGAATTATTTCGAATCAATTCATGTCAGACGTTGCGCAATTTTTATCTCTTATTTTCTCTCTCTCTCACGATGATTTTTTTTTCGATGACGAAATTTGCCGCTCCTTTCCGAAGATATTAATGTAATTCATTAGAGAAAAAAAGTCGATATGAGTATTACGCATTGGCATCGCATCGCGAAATCTGAAAGGTAAATTCACTTCGGGAGGTTGAGAGCTTTCGGTCTTATTAGAAAGCGGTCTTATTAGAATCATTCACCTATTCGATCATATTTAACTTTCATCTTCAGCGAATTGAATATTGAACGATAATTTTCTCTATATATAATACATTAATAATTAATATTAAATGTCATTATATTGTCAGATGTCAGATTATCTAATGTCTAATCCTGAATCTATTTAAGAACAATTTATAGATGAACAAATTAAAGATGTTTCAAGACATATGTAATAAATTATTAAATCAAAAGAACATAAATCATTATAGTTTGAATTAGAGAGAAAGAGAGAGAGAGAGAAATTTCTCTTTTATGATTTAATTCTCTTAATAATTCTCTTCCTGTCAAAATTCAATTGCATTTGCGATCAATGACAATTTAATTCTAGAACTTAATTCTTTCTAGATCAAATTTTCTCGAGATTTGTCTCGTTTTTATACAAAAATAGTTCTAAAAATATATAAAAATACGATCATAATTATTTTAATTGAATATTTTGATATTTTTCACGGATCCGAATATGTCAAAGAAATAAATGGAATGTGAAATAATGTCTCGAAAAAAAATATGATCTTGAAATATTCTGATGCTAATGTTCAAACATTTCATCGACATCGTCGTCTATTGCATTATGTTCTCGTACGAACGTACGCATGTGCGTGCCTTAGGGTCCCCTTTCTCAGAGAATAAGAAGAGTGCGTGCCTCCTGGCAATAATAACCATTAAGGCGTGAGAGAATGTAGGGGCTGACGTCATCCATTCAACATTCGTAATCCATCGAACACTGCCTTCGCGAATAATCGATGCAAAATCGATGTGCGATTTGATTAGTACCGTCTTTGAAAATATCAGCAAAGATTCAGAGCGATATCGATTTGTCGCGGGAGAATAAAAGATACTTTTAATGCTTTTCACTCATTCAAATAAAAGCATTTAAAAGAGAAAAAAAATTTACATATATATAATCTTTTCTCATGAAAGCTTTTATTTCGATGAGTAAACGATAAAAAATTAAAAATAATAAAGATGGTTTAAATATATCTTCGATATATTATTCACGGAAATTGGTAAAATCTTGGCAAGGTAAGAATTGTTGCGGAAGCAAAACGCGGCGGTTCTCAGAATAATCTCTTTTACGGAATTCGAGCTTGTGTCGAAAAATTTCGTAACTTCCCTCCCGATACGATATCATTTTCTCACGAAAAGGGAAGGAGACTTATCGGAACAAACAAAGACATGGGAAGTAAGGGAGAAAGACACGATCGATAAGAGAAACTCTGGGATCGTTAAGATGTTTCCTTTAACACCCCATGTGCTACCATACTTTCTCGTCATTCGACGAATGATTACAATGTATGCTGTTTGAGGCCTTCCTCAGAAAAGTAGTAATGCAATAAAAAAAATCTCCCTGTAATTTATATGTACATCCTTTTACGAGGATACTAAAAAAATATATAAATTAAAAAAAATTTTTTATATACCTCTATATTATTACTTTATATTTATTTCATCTATTATTTGAATGCAAAATTGCCATACATATTAATGTCATTAATTCAATAGAATCAGAAAGATTCGCGTTACATTTAAATGTTTTTGTTGATCTTAGTTAATTTAATTCTATTAATTTCTTTTTACACTAAATATTTTATTTTTAATTTACTAGTATATATAATGTAAATGTATATATTTATAATAATAATAATATAAAAGTATATGTGTATATCAATTTATATATTAACAGAACCACAGATTTATGATAAATATCACTGTACATTGCGAAACTAAAACATTCTTGTTCGCGCTTACTTTACATGGAATCCAAATAACTCCAGCTGCAACGGACGTCTCGTAAACGGAAGTTGGCTTTGAGCTCCGATCCAACGAAAATTCCACGAACTACACGGTCTCCTCCTCATCGAAACGAGAAGTTATTTCTGCTCTAACTTAACGCTCGCGAAACTGCAATGCTAATCGCGGATGCACTCTGACATTTTCACGACATGAAGAATGTCCTTTGCGCTTCCTGCATATCAGTAATTTACGAGCGTTCTTTTTCATTTGTGAAACGAAACCCCGACTGTAACCGCATGCCTTATCGTACTCATTGTTAAAATACACGTGAGGACACTGCGGCGAGATGACGTGTCCTGCAGATGTGATCAGGTATATCGTCCTTTTTTCGGGCGTGTACTGTCACGATGATATCACTGCAACGAAAAGCGTGCCCATAATACAAAATAGATTTGCGGTTATACACGCGCACGTCCGTTATATTCCCTGTAGAACTCATCAGTATGGTACTCGGATCGTTAAGAGAATAAAGTCGGCCGCAATAAAGGCGGGGCTTTTCTATTTCGCAAGATGAATTTACGTTGACTTACAGACATAAGATCTATCTTGAGAATCTCTGGTATATATAAATATTCCAAAACCATCGATTTTTTGTTCATTTTTATTCATTTTTTATTTATTTTTTTTATTTTTTATTTTAAATTTAGGCTAATTTGTTTTGCATAAATGTATATCATAGAGCACTATTAATTTTCATGTAAAATATCAAATAAAAAAGATGTCTTTAGAAGTAGAAATAAACACCAGGAGATCTTATCTTTTATATTATCTTCGTTTTGATAGGATTTTAATTTGAAATTTAAGAAGCCAAATCTTTAGCAAAATCTATATATTCACATAAATGCAAGTAAATAACTTAAATAAATAGTATTAGATATCAAAAAAATGAAGAGAAAATCTGAAAGATGAAAAAAATGAAATCTTGTCCAATGATCTTGTCTATAAAACAAAAAATTAAGAAGAGGAGAGAAAGACCATTTTTTCTAAAAGTTTGGATTTTAAACTTTCCTTCTGACTTCCTAAGAAAGTATAACCGTGACAAATTTATCAAGTAAACGAAGTATGGAAGGCAAATTAGAGGGCTAGGTTTAAAATGCCAGACCTTAACGAGACCATCAATGGCAAACCACACCTTAATGTATTTCGTATACCTAATCAATTTGGTTTATTGCTTCGTTTCTTCAAGCAATCTCACTTTTCAATTAAATTCATGATGTACCAACATCTTACTTAAAATTTAGCAAATATTTTGCAACGATAAGTACCTCCGCAAATAGAGACACAACAATTTTGGTAAAGTTGATAAAAGGCTAATTTTAACTAATGAAAACTTATTCTTTTTTTGTATCTCATTGATATTTCACATATCATTGATATATCACATCCATAATCTTTTACGTCTAGTTCAATACATCATTTTTCTTTTTTTAAATAAACTATGTAATTATTTTTTTCAATATTTAACTATAAAAATCTATATATTCACATAAATGCGAGTAAATAACTAAAATAAATAAAAAATCTTTCTATGAATACAGGAGAAGCACGAGATCTTTTTTGAAAACGAAAGTAGGTACTTCGCGGCTGATGACACGTATTGTAAAATGAATATAAGCTATGAACGCAATGTTCCATGACATTAATCCGACTGGCAGAATGCGTGGGTGTAGCTCTATAAAGTCACACGGATTGAGCAATGGGACACCGTGGCGCCTATTCGCGTGTATAGAGCAAAGCGTTGCTAAGGGAGAATGGAAAGATTGGGGCTGCAGCTTTCCTGGAACACGGGGTGCTAGCATGTAGGGGATGGCCATTAATCTAGATTTATGAGGTTCTTTTCGCGTAATCGCATTTTACTCCGCTTACGAAAGGATACTCGAACAATTATATAATTAAATGCTTAAATATAATTATTTAAACGTTCGTTGTTTTATTCCATTAGTTGATTTACTTATAATTCTAGAAATTACATTCGATATATTTACATTGATTCTTTGCAATATAATCTTTAAATAAATGTGAATAAATGTGCCCCTCAAATATAGCTACTCCTTAATTAATTTTTTTATATAACCTTTATCTAAAGCAATAATTTAAAGATTTAATAAATTTTTAATAGAATTAATATAATAAATTTAATATATATATATATATAGAGAGGATTTTATTAAATTTTATTATATAGAGGAGAGAGGATTTTATTTAATTTTAATATATAGAGAGAGGATTTTATTAAATTTTAATACGACATTCCAATAGGCTTTGTTACTCTTTTACGTTGGTTGAATTTACTTGACAACATCTACAATTGTTAAATTTGCAATTATGCACATTCAAGCGCGTTCAAGAATCTATTAATCAATAATTTTCAGAATTATTCAATAGGCTGAAATCAATGGAGTAGCAGACTTCAATCACGATAAACGATGATTTAGCAGTCTTAATTCGCGAAATTGGCGGATGCTTTTTGCCGTTCATTCGACAAAGTCAAACAGACCACCGGGTCCGGTTGACTTGCACGACCCATTTTTTTCCGAGCGCAGGGTGTGGTTACAGTCGGCTAAAATCGAACGGCGTGTATAACGCGTTAGCGTGAAGCTGTGCCCTGTAAAAAACGAGGCAAACTGATGGCAAACACGCAGGGGGAGCTCCTCGGTCGATCTAATTGCATAGCAATTTCGCTCTCCTTCTGACCTCATCGTCGCGAAACTGGCGGGAAACTGTATTCATTGTTGAAAAGGATAGTATGGGGTCGCGTATTATTAGAAAGCCGGGGTGTGCACGTTTATGTTCCGTCCCGAAATCGAGCACGGTCGTGCACTAGAAGTCTAATTTCGACTGCTGCATCTCTTCGCTTCTCGCCCTTCTTTTCACGGAAAGGGATATCAGTTTGCGGTTTTGACGAGAACCGGAGAACAGATTGCAGCCGGTTGGTATTCGCGGTCCACCAAATTAACGGGGAGATTTAATTGATTGCGTTAATAAACTGTCACTTTAAGAAAAATGTTACCGATTATGTATCAATAACGATATTTAGTTAATACTCCAAACAATCGTAGCAAATTATTATTTCTATCGTTATTATAAATGTAATTTTATAAAAGATAGAGACATTATATTGATTTTACTGGAATTATCATAAACAAATATTGATAGTAATTTTACTGAGATTAGATTACATTATTTTTCGCTTAATTTCAACTTATTATAAATATTAAGCAACACAAAAATCGTATTTATGTAAATAATTTAATAAATTTTAATAAAAACTGTAAGAATTCGCGTTTCATAAATCTCATGTTAAAACTCACTCCCCTTTTTTCTGTTTTAGCTTTGTGCAAACCTACTAAGAGTACAGAAGATTTGAATTATGAGGACGATACACCTTTCGAAGAGGACGATGAGGAGGACCAAGTGGAAGATGACAATGTCGACGCCGAGGAACCGCAAATCTTATCGCAGGGACAGAGTATTCGCGTACAAGCCGGAAGTACCGTTATACTACCCTGTCAGATGATTCACATAGGTTTGTAGAACAGTGATCTCTTTTAATCGCCATTTAATGCGACACACTTTCAAAAAGGTTTCTCTATCTTTACGAAATTATTTTTAAAAGTGAATATTTCACTAAGGCTTTCTTTAAAATAAGAAGAATAAATTGTTAGAATGAAATGAAGAAAAATTTCAAAGATATAATTATATATCTCTATTATATGCGTATTTTCTACGCAAGTTTTAATCATGATTTTTTACAGGACAATATCAATAAAAGATTTATATTAATAATACATTCTGAAAAGCTTCTATCGCGTACTGTTATAGAAAATTATGCGGTCATGTGGACGAAGGATAACAAGATGCTATACTTCGAGACGCAGCCGCACATAAAAGAGGATTTAATAAAAAGGATCGTACTATTGCCGAACAATAGCTTGGCGATCTACAACGCGACGGTTAGCGACTCTTCCGATGATTACAAGTGCAGTATCCTCCGGAAACCCGAAAACATAAATTTAACTCACCGTTTGCGGGTCGATCCCGAAAGAACGCATCAACAATCTGCAGCCTCACCACCTCCGCAACATTCACATAAAGGAATCATACGTGTGATACCTTCGCGACGAATCGAAGTGAATCAGGGCCAGACTATCACATTCGGTTGCGAAACAGATACGCAGCCACCGCCTGAAATTAAATGGTTTATTGAGGTAAAATATTGAAAGATATAACAATGTTATTGAAATAACTATGATAGTATCACTCTATTATATTATTTTATAAAAATATATACAGTTAGTATAATATTAATAATTATACAAATATGTTAAAAGAAATATACTGACGGATGTAAAAAAAGATGAGACAAAACTGATTTTATTTCTTTTTTCGATAGAGCAAGAAAGTGAATGGCGACGATCCCAACGTGATTTTGAAAGACAATTACATCACGATAAAAAAAGTAAACAGATCTCATAGTGCTCTGTATCAATGTCTCGCGGAGGATGGTTCAAAAACGCCGGCAATGGAAGCGATCAATGTCATGGTACATTGTAAGTTAATTGTTCATTTCCGATACGGCTTAAGTTTTTTTCAACCTTTAATAATATCTATTTTGTAAGGTTTATCTTAACATTATTTATTGACTTTATTTTACTTTATGACAGATATACCCGAGATAGAGGTGAAAAGAAACATAGTTCACACCGGCGAAAGTATCGAATCGGAAATGCAGTGCATTGTAAGCGCCTATCCTGAGGCTATAATAACGTGGTTTAAAGATGGCAAGGAAATTATGCATAAGAAGGGATCGGTAATATTGCATCATGGCATTATGAAAGGCAACAAGACCAAACATGTTTTGAAAATTTTGCACACTTCGACGAAGGACTTTGGCGAGTACAAATGTCGCGCAAAGAATAGTATTGGTGGAGATACAAAATCTATCCTTTTAACAGGTAATCACTATTATATATATATTAATATTTATATATTAAAAAAGAGATATTAATAAAATTTGTTGAAAGATTCTTTTATTTGCAAAATGTATTTTAGGTGTACCCTCGCAAGCGAGAGTTGTTAACGCCGAAATTGATGATAGTAATGATATTATTTTAAAATGGCATCTGGAGAGTTACTCACCGATTAGAGAATACAAGGTAAATAGATTTTTTGCGATATGCATCAAGAATAATAAAACTGAGAATAATAGAATAAGTCTTAAAATTCATTCAAATATGCGGCAAATATAAGATATAATTCTTTTACTTACAGCTGCAATACCGCCGCAAGGGCGAGGAGAAATGGAACATTGTTGAGCCCGAAGTCAAAGAAGGTAATGGAAATCAATTTACCGTGGAGCATCCGATTAAAGACCTTCAGCCTGGATCTTACGAGGCAATCCTTACGGCTAGAAACGCATTCGGATGGTCTATGCCATCAGAACCGCATTCGTTTACTGGTGGTACGTATCTTCATCTTTATGCATATTATTTATGCATGCTATTCAAAAAAAAATTATACATATTTTTAATCATACTTTGTTTTCGTATTTCAATATATTTTTATAATTTGTATAATTGTAGACAGTAGGTGCTTTCCATTTACATCAAAACTCAGATAAATCTCACTTCTGTCTTTTTTTAACATGAATGTTGAAGAAAGACAGAAGTGAGATTTATCTGAGTTTTGATGTAAATGGAAAGCACCTAGTATCTCTATAAATATTTTGAATCATATCAGAAGTATCATTATCCTAAATATTTAATCAGTTACATTGACTTATTATAATTAAATTATAATTATTTAGATTAGATTAGAGTGTGTGATTAAACAATTTTTAAATAATCAAAATATATATATATATAACATACGTAATTACACATATTAAAACTTTCTTTTTTTAATTTTTTTAGATTATCCGACATTATCTGAGATGGCACAAAAAGGTACGCACGAACACATCAATTGTTTTCTACGTGCACACGCGAATACAGAATATTTATTATCTTTAAATCGCTATTTTTTAATTTTATTCATATTTACAGAGGGAAACTCGGCAGCTATCCAAACTTCCGGAATTCTAGCATTGATCCTAGTCGTTTTATCTTGTGCCTTCACAAGCCTGTAATTCTTTACTTAATTTTTTAAACTATGTAGGTAAGTACAATGACGTTGTCATAATCTATATTATTGAAACAGTTTCAATAATTTACATTATTGAAATTAGAACAAATTTCTTTAAATAACTAATTTATGTTTATTTCATAGGTAATTTGCTACAGCCAAAGCAAACACCAGCAGACGCCATGGTGGATTTATTAGCGTAGGAACACTAAAGGGGGGGAAACTCGACGCACGTAGAAGTTTCATTGAAATCTTATTTAGTGCTTTTAACGTGCATCTTATTACACTATGCTATCATAAGTAAACATTTTTTTAATAGGCATTATCGCGATTCATTAATGTACATACAATTGTTATGTATGTAATTGAAATTTTTGCATATAACTCTCCAGGTGTTTTATTAAGATGCGTTGTAAAGAAAAAATAAGCATTTTAATTGTACTCCATAAAATTACGAATAATTATTAAGGAGGTATTATACTACAAAATTTTATATGTATGTATATGTATATATATGTGCGTGTGTGTATGTATATGTACATATGTATGTATGTATGTGTATATATATATATATATATATATATATATATATATATATATATATATATATATGTACATATTAATTATATAAATCAATATAACAACATATTAGAACTAAAAGCTAGCAAATTATAAAAAAACATTATAGAATGTCACTTTCTCTCTGTTTTTCTCTTTCTCATATTCGTTCCAATTACTCTTTATTCATACATGTATATCCAATGTATATGTGCATATATACACATATATGCACATATATATATAATTTTGAAGTACAATACCCTCTTAATAGGTATTCGTGATTTTATGGAGTATAATTAAAATGATCATTTTTCCCTTATAACGCATCTTAATGGAACACCTAGACGAGTTGTATGCAAAAATTTTAATTGCATAACAATTGTGATGGACAATTGAAGATGTGACGTCACAATATATACACACACACACACACACACACACAATATAGTATTCATTGTACATGCGTTAGCTCACAGAGAGACATGATCATATTATTATAATTTATTTTTGTATGCCTAAGATTATATTAGAGTCGTATTGAAAAATGTTGCTTGATGTCCATATGTGTACACTGATTACTTCTGAAAGAATCGTGTACAGAAATGGCATCTGGTCATTGTCCGCAATGCACGTGTGAAAAAAGCATGTACCTAAAATATGTAATAACAGTAAAGAAAAGTATAAGCGTTATAAAGAGTACTATTATTACGATACGATTACAGCGTGTATAAGTCAACAAGCAGAATATAGTTGGAAGCGATTATATTGCAATTATCGTATAAGAATTATAAATATTAATGCACACACGTTTGCGTATGTTTGCTCCCAACGAAAAAGCAAATTATTTTTTTTTATTTACATTTATATTTCGAATGTGTATAATGCAATGTATGGATAAAGAATGATTGAGGCAAATATGAGGAAGAGAGAAAGTGACATTCTATAGTGTTTTCTATAATAATTTGCTAGCTTTTAGTGCTAATATGTTGTTATACTGATTTATAATTGTTACATGCAGTACTTTTATAGATAAGCGTAATCCTATAAAAAACTGCCCACTATAGAAACAGTGTGCTCGTCATTAGATATGAATTATATACATATATCAAACAGCCATTTCTATTGTAAAGTATTCAGAATATTGTTTACATTACGTCTACATGTATAATTTTAATATTTGTTTTAAAAAGACGATGTATTTTATGTTTTAAATTATAATTGATTAATGATATAATTAATTATATTTACGTAATATTGTATGCTTATTATACCACACAATTGAATTACTGTCTAAAATAGTACTTTTCGATGCTAATAAAATTTTTCAATTACATTTATAAAAGTTATAAATGTTTATGAACAATATCACTAAGTATAATTTTATACTTATTATATCGAAAATATATTAATTTTACGCTCTATGTACAATTTTATCTACAAATTTTAATTTAAAATACAAAATTTATTTGCGAACAAAATTATTGTAGCTATGAAAAAGATACAACACAAAACAGTCAAATTTTTGTTACCATTATTATTAATTAATTAATCTAATAGTGATTAAAAATTTTCTAAATGTACATTTATAATAATGAAAAAATATATTTAATACAAATATATAATAAAAAAATTTATTTAATATAAATATATTAATTAGACTTGAAGTTATTTTATATGTAATACATATTTTTTACATTCTTATGTTTTTTCATATTAAAATTTTATATCGAACATCGTCTTTTTAAATTAGCTGCGCATATTTTTTATATATGTACATATTTATAAGTTTATTTTAAGTGTCAGTAATATATATACATAAGAACAGCTATTATTTAATCGAAACGCTTACAATACATTATATCGATATACACACCTGAGCATATAAATATAGCTTCTACTGTTGCCTTAATCAATGTAACATGTACAATCAGAAATAATGAAAGATACATATATATTAATTTATAAGATTATATTGACAAATGAGTAATAAACGCAGTACATCAATACGTTGCGCATTTTATTATAATAAATTATTAACATATATTGTCACACAAAGAAAATTTGTATATAATATAATTCAAATTCCAAATTTTATTACATATTATTGTATTAAATATAATGATATTTGCTTTTCAACTAACTGTACTTTTGTGATTCTAGAATAAATATATATATTTTGCAACTTACTTTTGGAAATAAAATAAGAATTATACTTTTCTGGAGTAGTTATTTTTTGAAATAAAACAGAAGAATGAGAAATATACGGCGCGCTTTTTTTTTTTTTTTTTTTATTGAGCAAAAAGCACGCTTTGGCTAGACGCCATACAACTTGATACATGGTGATTCCTGAGACCAATACGCCCTCTGTGGGCAAAAATGTGGACATAAATTACGAAGCCAGTGTTCACACGAATGTTTTCAAAGGGTAACATGCATAACTGCACAATTCCTGGTTCTGTTCCGCGCTACGTGTACGAAATTCCTCTCTAGAGCTCACATATCACATATGCGCGGTTTTCACTTGTGTTACGTTACCCCCATCATTACGGTACTTGCGCGTACTTGCGTCGTCTCGATTCTAGCATCACTGGCAACCTACACGCGCATTATATGTAGGATATACATCACATATGTAGTGACGATTCGTTGTACAAACCGACAGAAATTTGTATTCTATATTCAAATCGTTACCTAGTTGCTGCAATTTATTGTTTCGTCTAATCATCTTTACTTTCATCTTTTTTTCATTTGGGTATGTAAACATGCACTATAGTTTTTTTCAGCAGTTGTTAGACGGCTATAACCTGTGATACAAGTACTAGCTGAAATTGTTTTTCCTAATGATATTAGAGACTGGTAATTTTTGTGTTTGTATGTATATGTTTCTGTTTTTATATTTATTAATTTATTTACATTACATGTTGCATTTGTAACTCCTGTAAAAAGTTTGCAATTGAAGGAATTTATACTTCAAAATATATTCTTTAATATACATGTAAAAAGGATAGATTGCACATCTAGATATGTGTTAAATAATGTAAACAATAAATTTAAGAAATTTAACTCGTATAGAAGAAGAAAAAAGCATTATTGCCACAATAAACTTTCATTTTTGTTATTGTTACAGTATATTTGTATCAAATGTATTTAAAATCATCAAAAAATGAATTATTTTTCTAATTTAAATTGTATTTCTGTCTTATGCTATATATTTTAAACTTAAAATTCATATATATTATTAAGTTATTAAATTTTATTTGGCTAACAATATTATATTTAAAATATATAGTTGGTGTTAATTATATGACAAATATTAAAACTGTATAGATAACTTTCATATTTTTCATATGCAACTACAGATAAAAATGTCCGAACAATTCCTGGGTTGTACTGTTTCTGTAAAATGCATTGACGATCTTACTTATCAAGGCAAAATTGTTGATCTTAATAAGAATAGCCTGACACTGGCAAAAGCATTTTGCAATGGCATACCACATACTTCCATTGTTAACTTAAGGTAAGTTTGCACTGTATATTTATTTGATATATTATACAATAATGATAGAGAATAATAAATCTTATCTTGTATAGATATATATATATATATATATATATATATATATATATATATATATATATATAATTGATTTTGAATCTTTATAGATTGCAGTAATATATTAATACAAGCATATTTATTAAATATAATTATTCTTACAGTGTAAAGGATATACAAAAGCTTGAGATTATATCAACTGAAGAAGCAGGAACTAATGTGAATGATATACAACCACAGAGTAAAGTGATTGTAAAGAGGCCAATTGCAAAAAGGGCTGGACGATCGATTTCAGAATGTGTTCCTATACTACAAGGGCCAAGTTGTCCACCACAAATGAATTTAAAGAAACCTGTCGAGTCTAATCAGCAGCAAGTGGAACAAACTCCAAATGGAAAGATTGCTCCAGGTTTACATTGCTGTATATATAATTTATATACTTATGTCTGCACATATGTATGTACATAATTATATTATGACATTTTTTAAATGTTGCAGTTGAAAATAATATTTCTAACAATAAATCTATTTCCAAAAGACTAACTCACAAGCAAAGAGCATTGGAAAGAGATGAGCATACTTTTGGTACTCCAATTGATCAGTCTCTACAACAAGACTTTGATTTTGAAAAAAATCTAGCATTATTCAATAAAGAGGTTTGATTTTATTTTACTATTTAAAAATTTACATTATATATCAAAGAGAAAATATGAAGTATGTAATATTGTTCTTTTATCTTACTGTAATTATAATTTATCATACAGGCTGTATGGCAAGAAATAAACTCGTTGAAACCGGATATCGTTAGGCAGTCAGAAAGCAATCGGGGTATTACAGCTATCTATCGACCTGATGAAAACATTCTCGTATCTGAACCTACAGTGCTCAGACAGATTGTGGTGCCTTGTCCTAGTGAAAAGGAATATGTGACAGATAATGGTTTAGTAATTCCTAGCATCACTCTTAATCTCCACCGGCAATTAATAGGTGCAGCAGATAGATTGGGAATAAGTTGGGAACGTAGGGTTCGTATTGATATTTTTAATTATTTATTTTCATATAATGGAGAAATTGTAAATAATAATTAGAAAAATTATGTAAAAGAAATGTGTAGATTTACTTTTACCATATATCTAAATAAATATAGATTGACGAAACGATTTACTTTGATAAGAAAGTTATTACAATTTAAAATGATTTTCAAAGACTGATATATTCGCCTAATTATTCACAGATATATCAAGCTTTATTATCTTTATTAAATATTTCAATCGATGTTTTCTTTTAAAGGTGGAACTTCTCGGTCGTGCCGGTTCTGAACTCATCCTCCAATTATTGGGCGGAAGTCATCGCCTAAATCCGAACAACGCGCATCAATGGCCAACTGTAGTCGCGTTATGCGGACCGCATCGTTCTGGTGCCGCGGGTATTAACTGCGCCCGACAATTGTCTAGTCACGGTGTCAAAACGATCGTATTCGTAGAAAACGCGGAGGACGTGTTCCTTTTGCAGGAATTGTCACTGTACAAGCTAACAGAGAACAAAGTAGAGACTAAAGTCAAGAATCTGCCATCGCTGGTAGATCTCATACTCGTGGCACTCTGCGATGAGGATTCGCCAAGGATAATCACGCCGATAGCCAGGTGGGCGAACAGTAACCGAGCGCCCGTACTCGCTATTGAACCACCAGCGACAGGTACACCTGGTATTCTTAGTAAATTCAGTCTATTAGGTGCACTACCACTGTCGCACAGTGTTGACAACGGTAGATTGTACCTGTGCAATCTCGCATTACCAAACAAGGTATATTCGGATGTCGGCATCACGTATAAATCACCGTTTGGACCTAAGTTCGTAATCCCTTTACATTCCAATAACTCTTAGCAAATTCTTAGAGATCACATTGTGTCTTCTTGAATAGACGTCTCATTTTATCATTTATGCGATTTGTAAACAGAGAAATATTTTACTTCCGGGGCCCAGTGAGTTGTAATTAAAGAATATATATACATATATATAGTTTGACGTTTGATATAAACTTTTAGATAAACTTTTAGAGCATGGTGGATTATAATACTTTTTGCATTAATTGTACAATATCCGCGAATTGGCTGCAGCAAATATATATGCATACACTATTTCCAATATTATATAACCAAAAAGTTGTATTTTAAAGTATCTTTACATAGAATACATATAACAGATAAAATAGAATAGATATTTTATCTGTGAAGTTATGAAAGACAATTTGTTTTATTAGTACCACAAGCATCTATGATAGAATTACTATCACTTCAAATATGTAACATCAAATAAAGAATTCCTTACCAATATAATTCTATGTACCAGAGTATAGTTTCGCTTTGATATACAATTTGATACAATTGAATGAAAAATACACTACTTTTTGCATACTGTATCTATAGTTTATATTAATAGAGCAAAATGAAATAAAGAAAAAAAGAGGGTATGTAGGGAATTAAATTCGAATAAGTTCTTATGATAATGAAATTTATCTTCATTTCCTCAATTGATAAATATAATTAATAAGAATCCTGTAAACATAATGAGAGTTATTTAAAGTATCTTTTTGTATTAATAAGAAAAAGAAAAAAATAAATGATGATAACTTGTATGTACATGCAAAAGAACAAATTATATATTTTTAATAATTTATAACGTATTATTTATGTAATTGTTAAAAATATGTGATGCTTGATTAGCGCGTCTATTCTGCATGCGATCTGATTAATTGACAAATGTTTTATATTTGCGCATCTACTCTTTATTGTTGTTCGATAAGCTCTTGTTGTTCACATACATACATATTGAATATGACTTCAACTCTCATTATTTGTATTTCGATTATAATAGCAATATAGATATTGAAATTATTGTAACACACGCGAAAAGTATCTCGAATGTTATATAAAGTATCTATATATATATATTTATATAGATATATATGTATGCTAAACACTTGATTGTGTTCCTTTTTGTACTGATTTTTTTAAACAATTTATAATAAAGTATAAGATATGTGCTTTTTCTCATATTTATGTAGCCACATATTTATGTAATACATAATTGTAACTCTAGAAATCTGCACAATACAACACAACAGTTTCTTGAAATCTTAAATAAAATCTGTAGTAAATAATTCCGCACAGTTTGTGTTCATCTCTCTACAAATGACTAAATATTACAGGATATACATTAGAGCATTTTTTAAAATTTATTTGGATGATATATTTGAAATTATATATATGTTATATAAGACATTTAATATAATATTAAAAATAATTAACATTGCATTTGATAATTTGAGCACTTAAAATTGTATGTTTACGAAATAAACATCTAATTCAGCAATTCGTAAATCGTTACATTTTATGATCTGTATTTGAGATATAATCAAAACAAATATAATACGTAAGTAATTCTCATGAAATGTTTTTGTTTTCTTTAGTAATTCAGAAATAAGTATTAATATAATTATAAGAGTAATTATATATACAATAAAATTTTATAAACAATATGATGGACTTCAACATTAGATTTCTGTCGATCATTAACTTAATTATATCTGATAACAATTGCATAATAAGAATCGTGTTGAACAAATAGATTTTGAGAAGAGGATAAATAATAAAAAAAATATTAAAATATAGATATAAAATATTTTCTATAATTTTAATTATAATATTATTTGATTATAAATATATTTCTATAAACGTTACAGCCTATGGAAATTTGCAGCGTTGTTACATGTTAAAAATACATGATTTTATAATACAGAGAATTGGATAAGTAATTAAGTTACGATATTATGAAAGAATTTATTCAATTATTGTCCATTTTTTGTGTAAATGCAGATCTACTCGAATCTGACTTATTATAAAAATATCTTGCTATTGAACTCGCTCTATAACTGTCTTCAAATTGAAGTAATCTTTATGGATTAGCGCAATTATATTATTACGAATATAATTGATTTAATCAATATAGAACACGAGGAACTGTGTAGATACTCTATACAATTAAAAACTTGTATTATCTATATATTTTAATTTGGAATTTTTGAATAACTCTTGCTATAAGTTTTCTATACATATATCTCTCACATATACATACACATCTATATCTCTCATATTAGATATATACCCAGAAAATGACTCCCTTTAAAAATAAGTTACTATTCTTTTTGCATAATATATATTTTATTGATATTATCGCGTGCGCAAATATTCTAATATGTATCTATAACAATATGACAATTTGATTTTGATTAAAATTATAGGCACATGAAATTCTTCCATTTTCTAGTTTAATTTACTAGTCATTAATTATATTATAATTGATAGAATATCACGCTGTATGTTTAAGATATTGAAAATTCGTTGATTAAATTTATAAACTTCATTTTTTAAATCTTTTGAATCTCTAACGATTCTTCTACATAATCGTAAACACAATAGCTTTGAATAATATTAAGTAAAAATATATACAATTTGCATGTTTACTATTTTTAATAACATAATACTAAATGCTATATCTATTTTGTTTTGTAGCACTCGATCGTTTTGGACTAAAATATGATGTTCATGATTTAAATGAGAAGAGTAGATTTAAATATATTCAGCCTTAAGCATAATTATTGTGATTAAAATTCTACACATAGTGTAGAGTTCGAATATATACTTACATAATAAAACATGTATATCATATATATTAAAAATATGATAAAAATTGGAATACAAATAATTAAATTTCTTTAATGTCTAAATTAATTGTACTAACATAAAAAAAGATCAAATGAAAAATTTTGATGAATCATTATGTGTATGAATAATTATGAAAATTTATACATATATTTATAAAATAAGCTGTGAAGAAGATAGTACGACATTATGTAAAAAATATCCTGTTTTAAAAATGTGATGAAAAATATAGACATTGCGCATTTTTGATTATATATTAGCAGCAAGTAAATTTTTTAGAATGATCGATAAGTATATGAGTACAATTATCTCTATAGCTCTTTTTAATCTTAATAATATATAAATAAAATAACTTTTATATTATTATCATATTTATATTTTTGCATAGAACTTTTATATAATTCTAATTAAAACAAATTTTTTTTTAAATAATCGATACCTATTTTAGAATACGTTTAAAGAATATAAAATAAAAGTGATTCGACTCAATGATGTCATAATTTAATTTTCTTTTACATATTGAGAATGAACCGGATGTAAAGGTTCTATTACTATTTATTGACTTTTTAATAGTTTAGTTATTGAATGTACATATAACAAACTTTTGGAAAAATATATTTCTTAATTCTTTCCAAGTAACAAGCTATGATTTTTTATTTCTTTTTTTAATGTAATGAAGGAATGAAATAGGTTTCACTGAAACCTGTTTCATTCCTTCATTACATTAAAAAAAGAAAATATTAGGAAAAGAAAATATTTTTTAAATTTCATTATTAAATATTTTCTTGGCTATGATTGATCAAATTTAGAATTTGAATGAGAAGATATATTCAGCAATACTATTCAATGATTTAGCCAAGCTTTTTTTTAATGCTTCTAAAGATATTCAAATAAAGATAATTATTTTCTGTCGAAAATTGAACTAATGACAAGCATTATGACATTAATACTCCATAACATAATTTACCTTTTGCCGACATATATATGTATATAGTCATTCAATTCTATATATATGATGATAATATAGCATATTTTTCTCACGAAACAGTACGTATTTTTAAATGGATCTTTTCCAGTCAAAAATGACTGTGATATCGTCGCTCGATAATTAAAAAGGCATTGTATTTACTTATATTCGTTGGGGCAATATTGTCCTTGTGTGTCTTATTGTTTTTAGTTTAATAAAATTCTGTTTCCCGCTCTTAATAAATCAAACGCTAATAAGCGTAATGGAGTGCATGCGTGCAATACAATGTAATTTATAAGTGCCTTTCAATACTACTATCCTACTCCGGAATTATTTTCGCTTCGTGAAATGCAACAGTCAGAGAATGATCCTCGTTATGATCATACTGTATCTGACGCATCTTCGTAGAAAAAAAGTCCAGTTCCGTCTAGTTCTGACACTGTCCTCTTCCTAGGAGGCGGGCGTAGGACTAGTAGTTGGCGGGATCGTCGCATTGTTCCCGGACTGTTTCGCACGTCGACGTTTATTCAGCAGAGGATTATTCGTATGATCAAGCTGCTTCAGGCATGCCGTATCATAATCGACTCGCATCGTTGCCAACGATCGTGTCATCTCCTCCTGTACCTCGGGCCACATTTCCTCCCCTTCGCGTAAAACGCGTCCAGTGTGTAAAGGAGTAGCGGGCACTTCCGTGTATTTCTAAACAGAGAAAGAATCTCTTAAAAAAATATAAAAAAACCTATATGTGTAAATTTATATATGTATTGTGGAATATATTCTTACAGCGATCCAATTGTTACGCATCACATCGTCGATCTGCAATCTTTCCGCTGGGTTAATACATAGCATGCCTTTGATAAGGTTCTTCGCTTCCTGGCTTACGTTCACCCATTCTGGATAGGGAAAATCGTATTGTCCTAATCGGATCCTTTTTTTCATCCCGGGAGAAATCGCTAATCCATGATTGCTGTAAAATGGTGGGAAGCCGCACAATCTAAAAATAGTGATAAAGTTACAAATGCATCATCGTATCATAATGTATATTTTTAAGTAATACATGAATGTGAAGCAATAATAATCTTTAAATACTGAAAATTCTGTATAATTGAAAAAGTAATAAAATGTATAATTAGATGTATATACGTATAAACGTATATTTAAATGTATATACTTACAATATGTACATAATTACTCCCAGTGACCAAATATCACAGCTCTTGTCATATTTTTCTGGTCCTAAGACTTCTGGAGCTAAAAATAAAATAATAAAAAACAAATTATCATTTTAATTTTAAACACATGAATGTATTCGCACAATGAAACATATAAACTTACCAACATAGTAAGGTGTATAACATGGCGTTTGTAACGTGTCCTTTAAATGTGTTTCTTTGGCAAATCCAAAGTCGGTGAGTTTTAAAATTCCTGTGCTATCTGCAAATTAATACATAATAACAATAACAATAATTCACTTATGTACGACAATATTTGTCTATTAGTCTTTTGGAGTGTGTATTTAAATAAAATTATCGTAAAAGCAATCTTTGTATTCATAACTTCAAGGCCTACAAGTAATATATGGTTAAGTCTCTTAAGCTTATAAAATATTGTGAGCTAATAATGTCTTCAAGTTGTTATATTTTGGAAAAATAAATAACGTAAATCATATTTTAAAATATGTATAAAATTTACCTGGTTTAGAATATAAAAGATTCTCAGGTTTTAGATCCCTATGAGTGATGTTCATGTCGTGTAAATGTTTTACCGCGACACAAATCTCGTACATTACTTGCGCAGCTTCTGCAAAAACATACGATTTATATAGTTCTTAACAATAGCAAGTTTGATAAAAAAATTTGGAACACCAAGCTATATACCTCTTTCAGTAAAGGCACCGTCTTGTCTATCTTGTATCCTTTGGAATAGCTCTCCGCCTTCCATACTAAAAAAAGAACATAAATTTGAAAACTTACACTAGTACATAATCGCAATCGTATTAAAAGGAATATGTATTATTTTTACGTACCATTCCATAATTACTAGTAGACATTTATTTCCACTGTAGGAATTTTCATATACATCTTTTACTTGAACTATGTGCCTACAGTTAGATGCCCTCCAGTGAAGCTCGACTTCTCTCCGTGCCTTTGCGCAGTCATGCAAGACCTGAAAATAATGCAAATAATGTATAATTTAGCATGACATGCTTACTTTAACGGAAATCTAGTATTAAACTGCAAAAATAAAGAGCAAATTAAAAAAAAAATTATTTAGTAATTAAAGACAACATAGACATTTTTGGAAAAGATATTTGTTATAAATTTTTATTATATCGTTATAATTTTATATTAAAAAACGATTAATTTTAATATATATTTAAAATTAGTCGTTATTGTAGATACATATAATAATAATGTTCTTCTGAATACTCAGTAAGAGAATTTATTAAAGATCTCGATAAATGACTTGCTAAATTTGAAATCATAACTCAGCTACTCGTATCAGTATCATCGCGTATTTCACATTGCGTTTCAGTTTCGTGCATATCATCGTAGCTTTAGCAGGTAACAATTTGACTCATAGCTCGTGACTATGTTTACGACGCGAAACCGATGTCATTGTAGGGATTTCTTAAATAAAATCTTTTCTCAGCCGTTCTCCTAATAAATCGTAATAATAGAATGTAATTTACGTAACTAATATGATGATTAATAAATATTCAATCGTCGCACATTTCCGATAAACGTATGATTAATGATATCAAAAAATAAATTGAAAATGAAGATATATATATGCATGCAGCGATAAAAACAAATTGCACACAGATGGCGATGATGACAAATTTATTGCCTTTAAAAAAGCAGGACTTCCCGATACTCGACATTAAATATCTCTTTCTACTAAATTTTTATAATTAAAATTCTGGAATATAATAATCGATGTAAATTTAAATTGATAAAATCTACTTTGCTATTTAGTCATCATGTTTGTTTTATAAATTTTTTTTTAGATCAAAATGAAATTTAATAATACACTTGTCAAAAAGTTTGTAAAAAAAATCCTCTTTTTGATTGCTTGTAATTTTTTTTATAATATCTCAATATTTTAATTAAGAAAAAATAATTTCTTTAAATTTGTCAAATCATTAAAATTGAAAATAATTGTCAAGTAAGATTTTCCGATCGGATAAAGAGAGTTTTACATTTAAATGTACATTATATATAGAACAAGAAACATTGTGTATGTGTGTGTGAATTTTCTGCGATATAAAAAGGTGAATGACACGTAAGTTATTGATGGTACAATACTGATTGGTCAATTAAACGGAATAGCTTGCCATTCAAAATTTATCAGCGATCGAGCACGTAATTACACTCGCATGCATGGCATACACACTTGCCTCTAAACGGGCATTTAATTGTGTGCCCTTTTGAGGAGTGTACGATCTTTCCGACAATTATATGAATTATCGCAGACATCCATTGTGACGCGGTGGGAACCTAAAATAGCCGTGTCGCTTATATTATTTATACCGGAGATGAACGGTACATATGTCATTTTTGAATGATAGAAGCAATTCATTGAAGTCTCATCGCGATTTCATAAATCGCATGCTTAATATACCGTTTAATTTATGCGACATTATGGAAATGCACGATGAACAACACTTTTATACAAACGCGTTGTATTATCATATGAAAAATACACGCGATGCTCTCACAAGAGCAGAGAGAGAATATAGAATTTTCTATTTAAAGGTGAGATATTCATTGCGATGCGAACGCTAAAAGCAGATAATGCCATATTATCATATGTAAACTCAATTCTAAAACAAATACGACGCTTTTTATATTCCTCTTTGGAATTGATTGATGAAATCAAAATGAAATTAAGCTATCAACGTTTAATTTTTATACAAAAGTTTGATAATATTTCTTATTTTAAATTGTAATATTTTTATTGCAATGCAAGAGAAAGACATTAAAATGAAATTGGGAATAAAACGGAAGAGGATGGACACACTCTTACACGCTTTTATAAATTACGTTGAATGATTTAAAAGTATATACGAAGAGGAGAGCCGAACATGAAATAGTAAAAAGACAGTCAGAGAACCGGTTCTAAAGATTTGTACCTGATCCGGATTAGAGATTGTCAACACCGGATAATAGGAGCTCTTACGAGAGGAAAAATTTTGTTTACGTCAAAAGAAAAAAATCTGCATACGCAACGTCATGAAGTTTATATGCAACATAAAAATAATTTAAGCGTAAAAATGTTAAGATACAAATTAAAATCGATCAGATTTAATATTGCTGTCAGAACTGAATATAAAATTAATTTAAGAAATAGAAAATTATAATTAGTTTATTATTAGTATAAAAGTAAATCTATATATATATATATTGATATTGAATATCTATATATCTCTTATAATGTGTACAGAGAGAATCCCTAGTATATTTTATAATTAGAATATTTATAATTAGAGATAGAGACTGGTAATACATATTTCTAGAACATCGTATATTCCCACTTTGTGTTGGCGTCACTCATTCGTATAACTAAACAATATATAAGCACTTGCGCTATAAATATAACGTAAAATGGATTGAGATTAAAATCATGAAAAAGAGAAAAACTACGGAAATAGAAACAAACAGATATAAATTTTAATGAGACTCACTAAATGAAATATTTTACTATTCCTGTTAATAACCGTTACTTTGATTAAGCAGATTTTAAACAGAAAATATTTCCTGCGACTCAATGAACTGCAATGGGCTGGCAATGAGCTTTTCTGTCATAATATCATCTGACATAGGCGTGTCAGTAAAAATACCAAAGCGATCACGCGTCAAAGATGTAATGTATACCGGACTTTGTGCAAAGAGCTATGCTAATGAGATTAGCACCTCTCGACTCGTATAAATCACTTTGCCGCAAGTAGACAGATGGACGCGTGGAATTGTCACTCCTAATAGTTTTTCTGGCGACAGATCAGATTATTATGCTTGTCGACACCGACGCGCGCGTAAAATCCTGGGGATTTTACACGCTTGGCTATAAAAGCCAACAACGTAATCCGATGCAGCGCAATCACGTCACGCTCGTGGAAACGATCGATCGTTCATTCCTTATGTTCTGTTCAACTATTACGTCTACGCAGGGTCATACGCGTCAGTCAAGCGGAATTGACCATGAAAAATTCAATCGTTCGCGATTTCGTCATCGTCTACACTTCCTTATTATCGTACATACAATATTAAGTTCAACGCACATGAAGTAATATTAATAAAATAATTTTATATGTATGTTGGTAAGATGTAAATGTTTTTCTAGAACTGAGGATTCCTGTTATATATACAGAAGGATAGCGTGTCTAACAAGACGTAAGTAGCCAATTATAAAACGGCATATTGACAAGCGGAAAATGTTGATCAGCTGACAGCCAGTAATCAATCAACGAGAGCGAATTCGCGGTGACGAGAAATTGGCTTGCAACACGACACGATGCGATATAACATCGACAAATATATTGAATTTTTAATGGTTGAGCGTTAAAACCACGGAAACCATCGATGCTCGCATGTGACATTGTGTCGAACGATCTATGTCACCGCGACGTGTTAAAACGTAATTCTGCCGCCTGAATTGTTTTAAGAGCCGTTCCCAGAATGTTTTAAGTGACGTTTAAATAATATATTCTGTCTGTGTGTGCTTTTTTTCCTAAAAAATGAAAGTAGAATAATAGTTAAAGTATTATTAACGATAAATATTTGAAAGAGAGAGAAAAAAGAAAGAGATATTTTTCGCAAAATATTGAGAATCTAAATTAGATTTAGATTTTATGATCTCTTGGAAATATTTTAATTAAGATCATAATGGAATTTGAAAAAACCTATAGGAGAAACCGTTATTCTTTACAAAGTTAAACAGTGATATAACATATTATATATTATGCAATCGCGCACTGATCGTTGCAATAACTGGAATAGTGTGGATATCACTGATAAGATTAATTTCAATCAGAACCTTTCGAGATATTTTAACGCGAATTCTTTAAATAAAGAAACAGTATATTGGTGCTGGTTGTGTGTGTCAGATAATTTAATAATTAATCAATATATATGTATAATACTGATGATGTAATGGCACCTTAAGATTTCGATCCGTCTGGGTTTCTCCAAACCTACATCCAAATCAATCTATTATCTATCTCTCCTTCACATAAAATTGATACGAACAAAGAACGACGAATCTAAATATATCTTTAAATAATAAAATGAAATAATTCGAAAATTAACGTTTGTTCCTTAAATTAAATTTTAGATTTTTTCTTACTATTTATATATATTCTATGAAAGAAGGGAATCATATATATGTGTGTATGTGTGTGTACCCTTAAGTTGTGCGTAAGGTAGAAACATTTTCGTGGTTAATAATTGATAATTTTTTTATATTTACTTACACACACATCTCTCTCTTTTTCTATCTCTCTATCTCTCTCTCATTCTATCGCAATTCCTGTTAATATATACGAATCCATTATTCGATATTATTACTCAGCTGCAACGGTATATTGCAAATTCCTCAGCGTTTGTTATCGCATGGATTAAAAATAAAGAAAAACGTAATGCAAACCGTGATACTCGTATCTCACGACTTGTCAATATTCATTACGTTGACAAACACGGCGGTTAATACGACGAATATGACTCTTGCGCCAGTTTTAACGATCGCGCCACTTTGACCCCCAACGATGGACGAACGTCTCTCGGGATCCCCGATACTTCTTCGAAGTCATTGACTATATTTTCGTACCGGAAAAGATGAGATCATCGCGAATATATAAGACGCGAAGAACAAACTTGCGGTGCATTTTTTCGGCGCAATTTGTCACGCAATCGCTTCGCTATTCGTACGTGTTGCATTCTGCGTCTCCTCGAGAGAATTACGTCTGATTTACAACTGACGTTGTTAAAAAAACGCGACACGAAAAGTCAATAATCGCGAGCCTAAGCGCTGACGACATACGCAACAGCAGAAGAAAAAATAATGATTGATGCCGCGAAAATTCCGCATTAAAGAGAGCGCACGTGACTTTATCCGGGCATTTCGCATCACACGCGTTATACGATGAGAAATAGCACTCTGCTGAGACAAGTGAAAAAAAAAAAAATATTTTTAGTAAATACGTAAGAGTTTAAATACTTCGATAAAGAAAATATCGCCGGTAAGAAATTTCTGCGTTTTTCGTGAAAAAAAGAAAAAATGTTTTCCACGAACGCCAAGAGAAATGTATACATTTGACGTTCGCTCTTATCCAAACTGCGTCATATGTGCTGCTGTGAAAAATCATATAACGACACGATTCCCGCAATATGTAATGCTCCGATACCGGACGCCTTTTCGAAACTTCGTGCGGAACATTCTGATTATTTTTGTAGCGACTTCGAGAAACTTCGTGGTGAGATATCTTTTCACGAACGACGCAAGAACGACGTGTGGGATTAAATGCCGAAGTATGTGTGTTTTATATTAACGATCTTTAGACTCTCTAAGAGAGAGAAAGAAATAGTTTTCGAAAGTTTCGCATAAAAGAAATCATAAGCGCCTCTCGCAAAATTAAAAAAAAATTTGTAAATTATTTCTCGAAGAAAAAATATATCGTCAAGCGTTATATAAAAATAATCTCCAGCGAGTTTTTTAATATTGTAAAATTAATATTGTAAAATTGCAAATTAAGCTTTTGCTTTAAGATTTAATTATTGGCCATTAATATTGGAAATATCAATACATAACGGAAAGATATCGTGTATCATGGCAGTCATGTCTCATAATCAGTACATGTAAGCGTCACGTGATGCTCATATAATCGGTCATCGGCATTCTACGTATCTACAACTGATCAATTCTCGAAAATTATTCCTCGCCAAATTGCAAATCGAATTATTTTTACAATTGATCTCATAAACTGCGGGATCTTTACAAGAAGATGCAACTTTTACGAATCGCTCCTTATTGATTTAAACTATGTAATCGATCATTGGCGTTCTATGTATCTACAACTATGATCAATTCTCGAAAATCATTCCTCGTCAAATTGCAAATCAAATTATTTTACAATTGACCTCATAAACTGCGGGATCTTTACAAGAAGATGCAGCTTTTATGAATCGCTCCTTATTGATTTAAACTATGTAAAATTTGTTGAAACACTCATAATAAATTAAGACAGTGATTTAAAAAATTATACAAGATAAATGCAATTTTTAAATTAATTTTCGTCAAGAGGAAAAAACTCGAGAGCAAAAATATTTTAAAGAATGTAATCCTGAGTCTTATATTTCGACAAGATATTGCACTCTATTCTAGTATATATATGTTGTTGCAAAACACGCAATCCCGAAACATAATACATGTATTTTATGATATCAATTATATCATATGGAGTATTATCAGAAAATAGGTAAAAGAAAAAAATAGATCACTTATGTAATAATGACATAACGCAATATCGACTAACGGCACTATGAATATTACGCAATCAAACGTCAATTTCATCAGATAATTGCAGTTATTTATGCGTCCAGCAAATTTTTTCCTCTATCGTCCTGCATTTGTATGTTAACCGTGTGTATTAACTGAAATAATTTCTATCGCGTAAAACCGACGAGGGATCATAAGCAATTTTATCCACATCGCATATAACTTCCAAATGAAACATATCACGGGATACAATAAAGTCTTTTACGATACAATTCGCGCAAGATATATAGTCCAGCAATAATGAATAATTTTATTATGAATCGCGATAGCCTTCAGCCTCTCTTTCTTTACATCTCGCCTCGTGACGAGAGTCAAAGACCGGGAACGCGTCGACGGGCGACGTCAACTTTCTCGTAGAAACTGCTCTCACGATGCGATTAAATTTTTTTGAGACTCGACCGTCGTAAAATAAGAGCCAGGCTACCTTCGGGGGGAGAGATATGTTGGAGGTCTGACATCGTCGAACGGGAAAATCACCAGGATATAAATAGAGGATGACTCGCGGTCTGAACACGCTTGGACATCGTTTAGCCAATGATCGCACTTTCACGTGGCCAAGTGAGTATCGATACAACGAAGACGGGCGATCAATGCTCCTTCAAAGAGATGTTAACGAAATGAATTAACACCTTCGGATGTGCGAACCAAGTCGCTTTCAAGTCTTAAAAATAAACGAGGATGTGCGCACAAGGCGCATTGCGGATGAAAAAAGCCGAAACGAGTTGCTCTTCGCCTTCCAATAAGAACTTTGATCTCTGTATGTTTTATTTGAGCAGTTATCTTTGTGTCGAGCAGCTTGTGTTCTTACACATGAGTATGATTTTCAATAAAAAAATGTTCTTAAACGGAAAATTTAAACAGAATTATTTTTAAAAATCTTATTTAAATCTTATTTAATAGAGACTTTGAACCGGTAACTTTCTCTGATTATGCACTAAAGAATTTGCTATTCAAAGTGAAATTTTTAAATATGACACTAATAATACAATAATGTATGTAATTTATATTTACTGAGAAATGTTTTGTGATTTTAGAAAACGAATTCTCTTTTGCTGTACAGTCTTAAATTTTTCTTATTCGTAAAATACTAAATGTGGCAAATTCTCTTTAAGAGAAAAACATTTTATATTTATAAAAAGATGTAATAATTATGACATTTATGCATATCTGTTATTAAAAAAAGGAAATAGTTTATTCTATTGGTAGTAATATTTTTCTATTGGTTTCTTTCGAACGAAGTAAATAATGAAATTGAACTAAGAACCTAAGATAATTGAACTAAGAACGTAAGACCCTAATCAAATAAAAGCTCTTAATAAAAATCTTAAATCTTTTACTTGTGTGCAACACTACCTCAAAGTATTCGAAACGAGACAATTGCTTAGGATTTACATAGACAAGTACTTACCTTGAGGGCATACTTCTGCCTCGTGTTTCTGTCATAACATTGGACGACTTTCCCATTGATGCCAAGACCCAACACGTGATTGCTGATCTCATAATCGTCCGTGATCGGCGTAACTTTTGGCGATAGGCGACTGTTCAACGGATGCTCCATCGTCTTTCTCGTCTTGGTTTCCTCGGTCTTCTGTTCCAGTATTTGATCGTAGTCCTGCCTGATCACCTGCGTCACTACCACAGGCTGTGCCGAGCGTTTGCGCTTGCACTCCTTCTGGTCGTTCTCCTCGAGAACGGCCCTCTTGGACTTCCTGCAAAACAATATTCTCACGTCATTCTACATGTGCAAGAAGCACACGAGCGTGAAGGTCGCGCGCGTAAAATACTTTTGCACGGAAAAAATATGATGTTCCAGATTACGCGACCGATAACGCAAATCTTAGGCACGATAACGTGTATCGAATATGTATGAGATACAAGAAAACGAGTTCTGTACATTCTCTGCGATTGTCGAAATACGCGCGTATATTGACGGCAGAATTACGTTACTCGATCCTTACTTGAAAACAAACTAGAGGCATGTCATAGTGTTAAAAATAACTAAACTTATAGATAATATAATTTAGATAAGGAGACGATATTTGCGACCGAAATATTCGATTCCAGAGGATTGTAGAGTTACATATTTGCGCGAGATTTGTATAGTTGGTTGTTAACTTTAAATATCCGTTTCGTTTACTATGCCAGTCAGTCGTCGTTTCAATGAAATCGTTTGCATAACCTTCCTCGAAGAATGTGCAAGATTCATGTTATTTCGCGCGCATACACACACAGCTCTACCCACACACAACTTTACTTATACGGTGTGTGGTTGCCTCGTTTGCAGTGTAACTCGTACACTGCAATGCAGTACACGCGAATTTTCCCATTGCGATAAAAAATATTGTAAACACGTATTCATAATAACATATAAGATTTGATAGTATCATAAAGATATAGATAGATAGATAATATCGCAATACTGTATATATTATATTATTTTTACCTGTATCTCTTATATCAAATTATTTCCATTTTATTTCATCTCTTATTTTATTTATATAAAAGATAATATATTGGCTCAACACATATACTATATTTATATCATCTTATACTATATTTTTGATATATTATATATATGATATGTACTACTAGATATAATTAATTATAATATACGATGGAAATAATTAGATAAAAGTTAAAAATAAAAGAATTATTAGTATAATTATATCTAAACAACGCATCAAGATAAACACTGTAAGCAACTGGCTCACATAAAAATAATTATTTAACAGGAAAAAGATTATCAAGTCCAAGAAATTATGCTAAAGAAGTTACTCGATAGTTACTGCAAATCCAAATTATTAATCTGATATATGTTTATCATGCTTATTGTTAATATATGTTAACATGTATCACACCTATGTATCGTTTATGCTCAAGAAGAATATATAATGTAAGAATTAAATAAAAAATATAAAACGTTAAGAAATATGAAACACAGAATTAGTCTTGGGGCTTAAGTTTGGCATTTCAAAAATTTAGACCTTCTCAACACGTGTAACATTTAAAAATATTTATCGAAGACATAAGAAAATAAATTAGAGTAATTCTTAAAATAGAATTAGTAAAATCAAACATACAAACAAATTACAATTTATATAGATCATGTCAAATATTGTATATCAACGCATCGATAGAAAATTTAAATTCTGATTATCCTTTGTGAGAAGTTAGTAGAGCAATAGTAGATTTCAATCATCACAATGTTAAATCAGAGTGAGTTCTCTTATTGTTTGCATCCGAAAAGAATGGCACGGTTTTCGCGAAATGTAACAGCACAATCGATGTATCGATGATACATCCATAAACTGTTGAGTTGCACCAACAACTTGATCAATTAAATACTGATTCGACTGGTTTTATACACATATATCGATTTTCTAAATATAAAATGTAACAATAAAATTATAAAATTACGATCGTCTTTAAATATAATATTCAAAAAGAATATTTAAAATCAAACGACTTTAAATATTCGTTTAAAAAGTGTGTATTGATATTTTTTATACAATTATATAATTTGATATTGAAAAAATCATACTCTAATTTTCTCTATTTTATGCAATTTTAATTCAAAATTTGTTTATGTAAAAAGATGTATAAGATATGAAAAAATAGGATCTAAAAAAGAAAATACACTTTTTTAAATGGCATATATAGATAACGAAGAAAAATCTAATCAAATCGCACTTAGCGATGCTGGTGCAACCGACACTCGCTCCAAGAAAGAGGACTTTCATATATTTGGGGGAGCTTTATTTTCGCATATAAAAATAAAGATAAAAGAGACCTCCAGAATTTCCACTTAGTTGCCGACTTCGGCATCGATGTGGCCTCTCGATTTTCGCACAGTTAAATCCCGAATCGTCGGGGGAGACAAAGCATCACCCCCGCCCCGTGCCGTAAAAGCAGAAGAGGAGCCTCCCAGATGTAACGACGACGTGGAAGTGACACGCGGGGTGCGGTTCTTACGAAAGGAATCTGCCCAGCGAGATTTTTCCGCACAGAGCGTGTAGAGAAAAGCGATAGGTTTTAAGTCCACCCACGATTCTGTCTTTTGCCTTTGCGGTTTTTATTTGCTTTTTAATCAGAAGTCAAGCCAAAGGATAATCAGGCCGAGCTGAAAACTGAAGATAAGAGACCAATGATAATTAGATAGCACCGATAGCGCGAGCGTGTCGAGTACAAAAGCGTCTCGTGGATCGAGCTTAACGAAGCGAGCATTTCCCGGAAGCTAACGAATATTCTGTACCAATGATCGGATATACTGTAGGACTTCCAGTGTTTCACTGCGTCTTCGGACACGCACGCACACACACGTCTGAATTTATCTTGGTTCTAAATCGAGTTAACATCTTTCGAGATTCAGCAAACTTTAATCACTTCCAATCATTTGAAAAAGATTTTCAAGTAACATTTTATGTATTTCACACTTTAGCCGAATAATTATAGAGTTTAGGCTTCCAAAATGAAATTTAGAAAATAGATGCACAGAGGGCAAAGTATCCTCTTGCTTAAAATAATTATTTTATAAAATAATAATTAATTATTAATAATTAATTAATTAATGATAATTAATTTATAAAAATTAAATCAAAATTGGCATAAGAGCCAATAATTAATTTAATAAAATAATTATTCTACTTCATTAAAAAATATTTTTAAGAAATATATTTTTACATATATTCCCAAATCTAGTGCCAAAAGTAATAACTTTATCGCTCACATTTTTTATTCATATATTTTTCATAGTGAATTTACACTTTATCACGTTATGCGAATCGTATAATGAAGAAATGAAATTCGTAAGCAATTAAAAACAGAGCGAAGCAAGAGAGTCAAACGGCAGCGAGATATATATTTGCACATAATCACATACATCACGACCACTTAATTAGCAAGAATTATGGACGTCGTAGACAATCCCGACAGGGAAGGGGAGAGAGGAAAGGCATATGCGGTTAACTCTTGAACCGATAAATTAAATTTCAATCTTCTATACCGCGGCAACATTCTTTTCTCATTTTTCTCAGAGAAAGATTAAATGAAAACAAAACACATTGTAATACATTCTGCATATTAATAGCAACGATGAGGTCAGCCCTTGGCGAAAAACAAAGAGCGAGACGAAACCGAAGTTATCGATTAAAGAGTTCAAACTAGCAAACACATATAAGGAAGTCCAAGTATCATACATTCACGATTGCCTTGGAATTTCACTTGTTCAATTCTAAAATCATGTCATGTATGTCATGTAACAATATCATATATATAATTTACAAAGTGACAATGACAACGTGTTTAACGTTAAATGTAAGGTAAGAAGAAACAAAGTCGAGAGTGCATGTTTTGTTATAGTATTGCTACATAATACTCAATGCAAAAACAATGCAAAAGCTTGTTAAAAAGTAAACGTGACGTAACATTAAAGTCTGAGCGTATAAAGCGTAGAAATAATATTAAAATATTCGAATTTAAAATCTTTACTCCAATATTTCAATTTAAACAGACGTATTAAAAAATACACACATGTACACACATGTTTATTTTATTTTATTAACTGAAATTATCATTCTAGAGAAAACATATTTCTCTATTGCAAAGATTAAAAATTTGAACAATTATTTGTAGAAAAACGTGTAATATTTTCAAAATCCACACACTCTCAGTAAGAACTGCGAGGAGTATATTTTCTTATCTTTTTCCGTAGATAAAACACATATAATAAAATTACAATTTATATACATAAAAAATAAGCGATAAAGTAAGTGAAAAATAAGGAATATCAATAAGAAAAAAAAATTTGGAAAATTTTATTTCGTGAATTATTTGAAATAATAGATTTTGAAAATAAATATATAAACACTATGATTTTAAATCATATGCTTGAAATTATCTTTCCATTTAAACGCGCGAAAAAAATAAGCGAGCGAAAAAATAAAAATAAATGACAAATCACATAATCTAACGTCTCTGAATTATAAATGCATAATTATGCGATATGTCATCGATTGCGGGAAATAAAATCAAGCGTAAAAATTTAAGTTGATAAAGACAGCATTAACAATGAATAAAATATCGATAACATGGAGTCAATGAACGAATATTACGTACCCGTCGAGACTGCACTTCCTCTGGACTCGGAGCTTATCCTGTCACAGGATCATGATTCTCATAAATCGTAGCCGTGCGACTCTCGCCGGCATTATTTACACGCGTAGCATCGAATCGAACGTGCGTTTCGATCACGCGTTTTCGGAAAATTCGCGATAGCGTTCCATAAATCGACGCTTACCCTCGACAATGCGAAACGAAGGAGGGAAACGCGTTCTTTTAGGGAAGAAGGGAGTCGTCCGGAAGGCGCGCCGAGCCTGAACCTTTCCTGTATGCTTGCCGCGGATACTTTTCGCGAGCCCTCGTTTCAGCTCGTCGTTCGAGATCGTTGCGCGATGTTGAGTAACCCGATATATTAGCACAGGCCGTGCGAAACGAGATAGGCCGCCACTCTCTCGCCAATCATCCCGCCGTGTTAGGCCGAAGTCGAACGATCGGACGATACACCGCGACTCGACACTCGACGGACAGACAGACTTGTGCGTGACGCGACGCAACGCACGGACAACCGCGTCGAAAAAACGCCTCGCGAACACTGGCGCGGTGATGGCGGTCTCTTGGTATCGTGACTCATTGCGCAGGGCTGATCTCAGGGACGAATTAACGCATGGCGCATCATAATCATTCAGAGCCTCTTACTCGACAAGTTCTAAATTTTTCGATCGAAGAGATTTCATTCTTTGCGGTTTTAATTATTTCGATCAGTTTCTTAAGTAAAATTCTGATGTGTCATTCTTCATGACACTTGTTGATCTTTGCACGTTAATAGTAAATTATAATTAATAATTAATCGATAAAATATATATAAAAAATAGTACACATGTTAACTATGACATATTAAATATTACAAATAATAACAACTACAATAACTACAATAAGTTTTTGTGATTTTATTACTATTAATCGATAATCAGCTGTCACTTTAAAAGATTTATTTATTAATGGTAATAATCAGGTAGATTAATTAAATTCATTAAGTTGAAATTAAATTAAAATTAATTGATTTGCTCTTATTTAAAATTTTTATTCTAGATTTAATATTATTTGGTGAAAAGATTTTCTCTTTATATCACACTTTGAAATATTGTGAATTTACATCCAACACTGACCCAGTGCGTCATGTGCTATTATAATGCGGATATCGTTTGATCGTTCACGCTTTCTCTAGAAACCTTAATTTCCTTTCACCAATTTACGATATGAATGTACCGATCCATTGTGATATGGATCATATCAATTCTAATCAATGTTAAAAATTTGATTCTTATTTCAACGATAAAAATGTAAAAATGCAATACATTAATATATCAATTTCTATGATATTTTATAGTCTCTAATTATGCCATTTTAATATCGTTTAATTTTTTTATCAGCCTATAATATCCATATTAGGCTGAAAGTTTATCTAGCAAATTATTTTGAGCAATCATAATTTAATACGCTTTCTCTCGCAAAAGAAATTTAATTATTTAATTATAAAAAAGTTAACAGAAAAAAGGATATTTTTCAAAACTTTCAAAAATATTTTTAAAATTTCTTAAAAATAATGACATTAACTAAAATTGAAAAATAAATATTAAGACATATCGTTTAAATGTCTTTGAGATAGATACAAAATTGAAAGTATTTTTTATTAACTCTTTATATTATAATAATATGGAGAATCTTGCAATGCAAAGTAGAATATATTATAATACATTTTAAATAAACAAAAATTAGGATCAAGGAATAGATACGAAAAGTATATATCCATGACCTAATAATATTTATTTTTTATCGTAAATATGTTATATATTTTGCGACAAATTTAAATATATATATATATATATATATATATATATATGTATGTGCATATTATTTTATTTTTCTCCGTGTAATGAAATTGCGTTGCAACAAATTTTCAGGTATCTTTGATCTTTCAATTATATTTTGTATCTTATATAACAATAATTACAAAATTCTTAACGTCCATATAAATATCTTTCTTATGTAGGCACATTCCTATATCTATGTACAACTTTCTTCGTAACATATTTGCGAAATATTTCGTTATATTGTCCGTTTCAGATATAGATCCGAAATTTAAATGCTATTGCAGTGTGAATTTACAATAATATTTATCTATTAATAACATATGCTTTATACGCAAAATAACACTATAATGCAAAAAGCATTTAAATCTCGGAACGAATCCAAAATCACAAACTGTTTTAAATATATGAATATATATATATATATATATATTTAAAATACATTAATTAATTAAAATCATATTTAGGACATTAACGATGAAAACATTGATCATCTCAGCAGCAAATACGTCAAAAATACATCAAACTCGGATTATATTTGATTGTTATTAAGTATTACGTTAATAATTACCATAACAATATACATCTATAATTATATTATAAAGTATAGTATCTTTTTATAGATATTTCTAATTTCTGATTATGTCATTTTAATATATTGTCTAATTGTTATATCAACCTATAATACTAGGCTGGAAGTCTGTCTGGCAAATTAATTATATTTTTGAGCAATCATAATTTAATATGCTTTCTCTCGTAAAAGAAATTTAATTCACAAGAAAATGTTCCAAAATTTTCAACAATATTTTTAAAATTTCTTAAAATAATTTTGGAAAATTTATGAAAAAATATAAAGCTGCCAATATGATTTAATTAACTGATGAAAATATTAACATAATATAACTTAAAAATATTAGTATTATCTTATGTTTCCAGAACCATTAAATGTTCGAAATATACTGGACATTTCAGACTTTCCATGACATCATTTTATGATAGATTTAAAATTTCCTTATTTAAAGATAAAAAGAATTGAATATTAAAATAAAATTGAATATTAAAATAAAATTTGAATATTAAAATATATTAAATATATATTTAATATTTATATATATTCTTAATATTTCATCATATTATAGTTTTTATCTCTTTAAATGATTTGAAATCTGAAAGGCATCTTTAGTGATGATCCTTAAAATGTCTGATGTTTTTAATAGGAAAACTCTGAAATATCCTGTGTATGTGATCATTATTATTACAATTATTTAGATATATAATTACAACTAATAATATGAAATTTACATTTAATTAAGTAACTCCTGTACAACTGTTATATTTGCCTAAACTATATTAAGTATCCAAAGCTTCTCTCTTACAAAAAATATAGTTTTATTGTCTATTTTGAACAAATAACAGATAATCAGTGCGTATAAAGATTTTAATATTTGCATATTAGAAGCAAAAATATGTCATATTTATTTTATTATGAAAACTTTGAATTATATGTTACCTATTTTAACAAGCAGCGTTTCTGTAAATAAGTAATAGTGTCAATTTTTTAATTTTTTGTATCACATATTTCGTCAGTTATCATTTAAAACAAAGAAATTCCTTTTTCTTTTTATATATATAAACAGAGTAAACATTTTTATAATAGATTATTTTCCAACAGTTAATAATAATACGTTAAAACGTATCATTATTGAGTTTCAAGTTTTGGGTAAGTAATGTGCCGATATAAAATTTTTGTAAAATTATATTTCGTATTATAGATACTAAGATTCCTACATATAGAGATCAGTTAGAGAAAAGCTCATTTTTAAGATAATACATTTTGTTATATGGATACTTAAAAATGCAACAAAAAGCATTGTTGTATTTTCATTTAATTGTATATATGTATAAATATAAAAGTCAATATTCCCTGATTAACATTTCACAGAAATTGCTCATTTTAATAAGCAATGTTATTTAAGCTCTTACTTGAAATTGTAATTGTATATTCTAGAAGAGTATACAAATAAAATTTCTCTTTTTAAAATTAACTCCATATAATATCAAGCTATTATATATTCTTTTAGGAAATTTTTGCATAACGTTCATTTATATAATAAATATAAGGGATATCTAATTATTGTAACAACTAGATATCTTGCAGATAGCTAACAGTATATATCTATAATTTAAACATAGATATATGTACATATATCTATTCAGGTATAGATATACATGTATAATTGTGTTATACTATAATAATTCATACATATACGGAATTAATTTAAATTTATGCGCCCTATTTTAATAACCAGCTTATAATATCTTTGTGCAGAGACATTTAAAAAAAATGGAGAAGAAATAATTTTGACTCTTCTTTTGCACTTTTGTCTCGTTGTATGAAAATGTTCAAGGCATTCAATATTTAT
This sequence comes from Camponotus vicinus, assembly GCF_025532165.1. NCBI lineage: Eukaryota > Metazoa > Arthropoda > Insecta > Hymenoptera > Formicidae > Camponotus > Camponotus vicinus. Next base: position 4,184,986 of record NW_028141981.1, on the reverse strand, counting down.
GTATACATCACTATTTTTAGGTCACGACTTACATTGCAATGACAGTATTTGTCACCCTGCGTGACTTTCCGGCTCGGTTTTATAATCTTGCATGGTAAGGATGTAAGGCACGACGCTAGCTACACTTACTCGACCAATGAGACCTGCGAAGAAAAGATCCTCCAGAACTCTAGGATTAATCGAACGGAGAGGCGCTAGCCTCAAGAGAAGACGAGGTAATCTATCTGAGCCCGCGCGTTGCTGTAATTCCGTCCACGCTGCTTCTTGCAGAACCTCAACCTTTTTACGCCAGCTACCTGTTAAGATATTATCTAAAAAAGAAATAAAAGAATATTTTTTATTTCGATATATGTAAATAGATAAACTTTATTGATTGTCTAAATGGAATTTACTTACCAGCACTAAAAAGTGTTAAAGCCTTAAGATAAGCGTATTCAACAGAATCCACTTGTAACTTGTGCAATGAACTTACACAATCCTGCAATCTGCATATATGTTCCGTAACACATTTTACTTTGCCAGCTGTGACCTTCTCTTGTGCGATACTAGCTTGTAAGTGATTAATTATTGACGTTAGAATACTAGGAAGAGACAATGTGTATGCGCATTGTGCTAGACCTAGTGTAAATAATTGTCCCCAGGAACTTCGCACTAAAGTAGTTTGAATCTCAGATCTAAAACACAAAAATAATCTCATTTTAGATAATATTATGATTGAGATATGATTAAGATAAATATACTATTCTCTTACACACACCTACATGTAACGTATTAATATACATAAATTATAATATACATAAAATATTAATATACATAAAATATATATTAATATACATAAAATATATATTAATATACATAAAATATATTACTCACGGCAAAGCTTGAAATGCCGGAATTCCTCGCGCCCAATGTACAGACAAAAATAGTAACCTAGCTGCGCTTTCGCATATGTAATGAATAGATAAATATACAGGTGCCGGGCTGGGTGCTCTCAATTCGAACAATGTATTCCGTTCAGAGATTAATTGACCAGTCCATTCTTCTTCTGGTTCACTCGAACCATTAACGGTCTATAATTGAATATTACAATGCATTAAAGTTTATTCACATAAAAAAATAATACCAAGATATATAAAATCAAGAATAGGCCGACTTACGTCACCAATGAGTTTAGCCATGCTATCCAATGCATGAGAGATGAGTAAACGGTCGCGAGCTAAGGTCAAAGCATCACTGAGATCGCTGTCGCTACTTTGATCTTCCATGCTAGGACTCTCGGGTTGTTCCCAAACTGGGGGTACCTCGGGTGTGAGTTGTTGCGGCTCCGGTTTTACTCTGGTGCTACGATTACCTACTTTTGCGGCGGCTGATTCACCTAATACGGGTTTTCTCTCATGTTGAACAGCTGCAACACATCACAAAATCATGTTAATTATCTCCTGTAATAAATTTTAAGAAATAAACTCAATATGAGGATGACCAATTTCACTTACAGTCACTTCTCATGCCCATAGCTAAGCACTTTTGAAGCCTACAATACTGACAACGATTTCTGTGGTGTTTGGTAACTTCGCAACTTTTGCTTCCCCTGCATTGGTAGCCCAGTTGCTTGCGAATACTGCGTTTAAAAAAGCCTTTGCAACCCTCGCAACTAATTGCTCCGTAGTGTCTGCCACTAGCTCTATCTCCACAAACTACACAGAGTTCTAAGGACAGTCCTAAACCTAACGAGCCACGAACATCTCTCGCTAGCTTTACCTATAAGAAAACATACAAATAAATGAAGATAACATTGTGTAAACAAATTAATGCAATGCAATAATGGATATTTACCTCGACATCGATACGTACATCGTTACTCAAATGCTCCATGCCGGGATGCAAATGAACCATTCCAGGATGATGACCCAGATTACGGAAATCTCTTCCCATCTTGTGCTCCATTTTATCGTCATGCATATTGTCAACATGATTATTTTGATCCCTATCTACATCCCTCTACAAAGATAAACATAAAAATCAATATTGCATTGAATAAATATCAAAAATCAAAGCAAAATTATTTCTTTATTACAAAAAAAATCATTGGCTCTATATTAATATTTTTTTTTCCTTTTTTTTTCATTTTAAAAAATGTTTTAACTCACCATAGCTGGGTGATGTCCTATATTGTGAAAATTTCTCCCTAATTTCTCGGATTTGTCGTCATGTAAGTTGTCAAGACGATCAGACGGATCGATCTCCATGTCTCTCTGTAACAGAATAACATTTTAAAATCAATGTATGCATGTATATATTCTTTATTAAATATCAAACTTAAAAAAAAGTTAGTCATTGATAATCTCTCAATATAAATGTCAATTGCTATTTGCTTAAAAGTAATTACTAAAGGTAAAATTATGAAGAACAATAAACCTCGGTATCGATGTCCGACATACGATCGTGCTGATGAGAGAGATTGCGGAAATCCATTCCAACTTTGCAATCCGACTCCTCATTCAGATTATCATGATTGCGTTGTTCTCTATGGTCCCTGTCCATTTCTCTCTAAAACGTAAAACGGATGGACGCCTCCGTTAGACGTGAGCATATGTATACATCTCAGGTGCAAGATATTTCCGTGCCGATCTCATAATATGCGCATTACCGTTCTGTTAAAACGTCGAGAGAGCGCTACTACAAACCGAAAGCGTAAACGAATGGAGTCTCTTTTAATGCGTGATAAACAAGCATTAATGATTTTCAGCCGGATATTGCGATTTTCAAGTCGATTTGCACGCTCGAGCATTTTTGTAACGATGCATTATGGTATGTTACAATCAAAGATTGAAGATTCAATGCCGTGAAAGAGGTCAAAGAGATCTTCGTGATGAAAGGTATCTCATGTAGTTTCTTTTAAATGTTAATTCTGTTAGAATGTAATTTAAAAATAAGATATAATAAATACGATAATACACAATATAATACGTACGTATATAAGAAAAATAAATAAGTGTTGGGAATATATAAATAAGATATAAATATATTAAGATATCTCGAAAAAATTAATGACAACAAATTAATAAACGTGACATATATATACATAATCGAAAAAAATGTATTAAATACACAATAATCAATTTATTTCGATATAAATATTTATTTGTCACAAGAAAAAAGCGAATTAAGCTTGTTTATCATTTGTTTTCGCAAAATATATGTTATGTAAAAACTAAACAAATTCCAAAAAATCCAGTTACTATCAAAAATCTAGAAAAATTCCTAAATAAACTTAATGAATTAGATACAATAATGTAACCTATAGATCGATGTATCGACCACGTGTCTCGTCATTGTTCTTCGAACAAGTGCACTGTCTCGCGATAATTCGATACCGACCTCTCCTAGTTCTCGAGATTTCACGATTTCATCCCGCCGAGAGAAAAATAGAGACGATCGCGCGACTCAAAAGTGCTCGAGGAACTCGATGCAGGGGCGCGGGATAAAAATGTAAACTGGAGCATTTGCCGGCCCGTCCCCACCTGCCGGGGAGAAACCTTCTCGACCCTCTCTCTTTCTCTTTCTCTCCGTCCCGCTGCCCACCCCCCTATAGCGCGTTTTGAGAGGTGAAAGAGATGGTCCCGAGCTGTTCGGTTCGTAGGTTGCTACGCGGTTAGGTAGGTAGGTGCATGCTGATGTTACGGCTACGTTGCACCGATCTGCCAACTATCCTAGAGAAAGAGGATCCATACGTCTCACCGAGCTCGAAACCGTCGTTTCAAGATTTTGGATTTTGAACTTTAGAGATATGATGACAGAATATCTTTGCAACACATTTAAATTTGAGTGGCTGATTTTGTTGTAAATGCTTTCTTTTTTTTATTTGCACAGTCTCTCTTTAATATCTATGATGTTATTTCGTTAATGGAAAAATTTATATTTTTTTTTACATCAAGAGAGATTATATATAATTTCTCTTCTTTGTCGAATTGTCTTTCAAGCTTTTCAATAACTCAGCATTCTCAGGCTATACTGGCTCATCATTAAAACGCGAAACCACCTGAAATATACATACAAGCGATTCTTATCAGCTCTTGAATTCGTTCGATGTTCGAGAGGAAAAAAAACACGCTGTTATTATCGTCGGCGTACTCTTGCACAAGTGTCACAACAATCGTCGAGGTCGATTCCCGTCTGGCCTTCCGCAAAAATTTCACAACCGCGATCCAAACTCTATCCATTCGATCTGGAGTCGCGACCCGCTGATAAGAGCAAACTCACTGCACGTCGGGCGTGAGTAAACCTTGATAAGACATCACGATAGGCATGATGATTCAACGCGGAAGAGTTAAACAGGAATAAGAAAAAAAAATCTGATTCATGCGATATATAAAAATGTGGGCAGTAGCTGTCAAACGCGAAAGGTCATCGCGAAATGTGAAAGTGCGACCGTCTATCTCGAAAAACCACTTTAAGCACTTTAAAGCCCCGCGATATTCCCATATCGCGTTTAAAGTCGAACTCTAGCTTCGCGAATCGGAAGACTATTTTATCGTCCGGTATTCGAGATCTCACCTTCGATTCAACGCAATGCCAAATACCACTTCTAAATATTACTATAGCACATACATGGGAATTCCTCTATTCAACGCACACACTCGGACGTCATGAAAGTGCGCGCGACCAGACGTCGACGCGGAATTAAACGTCCACTGTTTTCTTCGTCACGATTAAAAAGGAAAACAATACTTTTCCACATCCGAGGATCACTTTCGATTCCGGCGGAGACTCGAGCGAGGAGCAGAAAACTCGGAGCACGCGCTTGCGCGCAAAGTTCGAGGACGGAATGCACGGTAAGCTACCTGTTGTTGTCGGCTCTCTCGCCTCCTCTCGGTTCTCCGACTCTTTACGACAGCCGCGCGTCGCTTATACGGGTCACGGCGTGGCGGTATAAACGCGCGGAAACGCGAGGATACGTACGTTACGATGTAGCTGACCGGACGGACGCGTTCTCGCTCGTGGTTCACGCCAAGAGCCGCCACCGCCGCCGCCGTCGCCGCCGTACTTCTCTCTCGCAGCAACCTTGCGTTGTACAGGTGAACGCAGGCCGGTCGGTCGGTTAGACGGGCGGGCGGGCGGACGAGCGAGCGGGCAAGCTGTTGGCTCGCACGCAGGTTGGCAGGTCACTCTCTTGTGTACCGGGCCGGGACACACGCCGGCCAGGTGCATTCCCGCTCCTGCCTACTTTCCTCTCTTACACCCGAGACCGAGCGTGCCAAGTTATGTCACGAAACATGCCTGCGATCAATCGCACGACCCTCCCCTTCTACCGCCTTCCCTCTTCCTTCTTTTCCCATCCATTCCCGAAAAAGACAATGGAATTTAATGGGATTTGAATTACATAAGCGAGACAATGCTTCGCAGTGTGTACAGCTTGAAAGGAGTCGTTTAATTAAGGAGACTGGATTTTCGTTTCGAATAGGTTGCATCTCCTCCAGAGTGATCGTCAGTGACCACTGACGTCAAATGTGACCTCATCACGGGAATTGAAAAAGGTTAAAGGACGTCCAATAATGTGTCCAATGGTCAATCTAAAAATTTGCATACTAAAGAAAGAGAGATAAAGAATAATAGAAGACAAAACTTTTTACAATTAAACATGGAAGAAAAAGAGGAAAAAACTTAATAAAAGTCATAATAAAATAATAGAAAAAAAATATATATATACGAGAAAATGGCAAACTGTATATGGCAGAAAAAAATATAACGAGAATCTAAAAATAGGCAATTGTGTATCGTTTTCAGCGAGAAAACCACCTAGCGTGTAACCGCTACCACAATCGCGAGGCTGTGGCGTTGCAAAGTTTTCGGGCTGCAAGTCTCGCTATGCGAGGTGAACGCGTTCACCGTGGTGCGCGGCTTCTCTCTGGTGAACGTTATGTCATGTAACACGCGTCCGCGCGATGACTTATCGGCCGACGCCGTCGAGGTCGCCGCGACTGAGAATAGGTCGGACGCGCATGGCCGCGGATTAATATCGCGTCGTTTATGACTTGGCCGCTCTTTGTGCGATACCGCGATATTTCGGATGAGCGGACGACGCGTTATCGCGGAACGAATAATAAAATATAACGGCGAAACTTTAGTACCTGCTATTATTTAATATAACGAGAGTCGAGAGAGAGAGAGAGAGAGAGAAGGAGAGAGCTCTGGCTCTCGTTTGGTCATCGAGAGAAATGTCAAGTATTTCTTTGTTCGCTTCTGTAAAAAGAAACGGATACAGATTTCCGTTCCTTTTTTTCTTTTGTTCTAAATTATAATGTATATACGTACTCGCGTTTTTTCCTCGCATAAGTCAGCGATCGGTTACCTTGTGCTCGTGACGAACCCGTTCTAAGGATTTCTCAGGTGTGCGTATGCGTTTATAGGTATCCTTTGCATTGTTTAGCGAACGCGTACGACAATCGACTGGCGATACATCATGAAATTATACTTCTCGCGCTTGTTTATACTCTTATCAACGAGTAGATTATAGATAGGTATTCGACGAATGCGTGTCTTAATCGCGGCAGGTCTGAGCTTTGTCACGATCCGTAAGGTCGTTCGTATCGTGTCAACCGATAGCGTTAATTAATTCGGTCTGTAAATATAATCTATTTTTCTTCCGCGCAATAGTTGAAGTAAACAAAGATCGCCTTCCGATATTTGATACGAAAAGTTACGATATAATATTAAATTTCAAGTACGTGGAGATTTTATTTCGTAAAATTTCGAGTTGAGGCAACGTTTTTTGCGTCTCCTTAGAAAGATTTTCACAGAATTCCTTTAACTCATTATTTTATATTTTTAAATGTCACGGTAAAATTGATTTTCGTCCGACTAAAGAAACTCTCCGAATGGTCGTTTCGAACAATTTCAAGCAGCCTAGACTTTTCTCGGAATCGCTAACGGAACGATGAGAAAAATAATCGTCAGCGAGTGATTATGTTTGTACAATAGTGCGGTCCTCCGGCAGGTAAAGGTCGTTTGCGAGTCCGAAGGTTACCTCCTCTCTACTTACCTCTACCCACCGTGATCGCACGTATTGGCACGGATTTATCTTCGTCCCGCCCGACAATGCATCGGAGTCGTCTATCGAATGGAATGTAATTTTTTTTTCGAAAAACAAAAGAAGGAGATGCGACAACTATATAAATTTGCACGCGAGAAAGGGACGTCCAAAAATAAAATTGCGCACGCAGAAAGACATGTGTGTGACTCTGAATCGACTCGAAGCTTTGTTTCCCCTTCACGATTACGTTATCAAAAGTAGTCTAGCGTTTCCTTCTTGCACATGTGGTGCTTCAGAATTATTGCTACACTCTCGAATACGTATTTGAACATGAAATACATGTATATTCTTTGACAGCTGCACAAGAGATGCGATTTGGTTTTCTGTTTACAAGAATAATTAGGCTTCCTTCGAACGTCTTGGTCTACAAGAAACTATGCGATTGCATTTTCAGGGAAAATAACGCTATTTATCGCCAAGGTGAAGCATTCTGTGTACGAAAGTGTTACGTCAGAGAGGAGCGTAAAACGCCCGAGACTTTCACGGAATCTGAATTCGCGCGATCGAACGCGAAACTCGTGTCACCTCGCACCCTTCGATCCCGGGGAAACGCAGCATCTCGGACACGCTAAAACGCCCGTCCGAAATAACTCGACGCGCAACGAAGAGACGGAGTGCAGGTTGCGGTAGGAAGCCTGCGATTTCGCGTTGACACCATTCAAGCGTTCGAGAAGCACGAAACGCTCTCGGACCCGACTATCACCGCACTAAATTCTCCTCCCCGCTCGTGTCGGCTAACCCGGAATCCGTCGTGTCAGACGGTCACCTCGCGCGATTCAGTCTCGGAAGCCCCTGACGAAGAGGGACGCGAAAAAAAAGAAAAAGAAAGAAACAGAGACACGCTTCGAGCTCTCGCGTTACATTTTCATCGACGACGATGACGACGCCCGAACGTTATTGTGTTTCCTTCCTCGGAAAGTCGAGGCGGACACACAAATGCAAACACAAATTGCGGAGCCGTAGCTCACGAGACGTCTCGACGGCGCTCCTTCTACGAGAACGGATCTCGCAGGAAGAGAGGAACCATGCGATCCGGTGAACTCACCTTCGCGGCCAACAGCGACGACGACTGATCCGATCGTGCGTCATCAGAACCGTTCATAGCGGGCTGGTAGCTACCAGGCTTCGTTGTGCGCACATCCGCGGGTTAGAGTTCATAACCTCCTCTAACCTTTACCTTTTCGCCGTCTCCTGTCCCCCTACTCCGCCCGGCCTCGCCCCCTGCCGCTCTCACCTTCCTGCGCGTACCTGACATCTCACATCCCCCGCTGCGTCATCGAATACGTGTCATCTTGCGAAAGTAAGATCGATGACAAGTTTTTGGATGCTACGACACGCAGCGCCGCGGCAGGAAACGGCGCAAACTATCTGCAGCCATGTTGATACGTCATTTCAAGACGGGACGAGAGCTTAATTTGAAAAAAAAAAAAGCGTCAAATCAATTTTTTTTTCATGTGATTTCATATAATTTATAGAAAATTTTAGGAAATATATATCAGATTATGGTATAAATAATATAAATGTAACTTAAATATAATATAAATATAAATGTAATTTAATAAAATTTTGTTAAAATTAAATTCATTGAATGTTAAAATTTCAGAAATGTAAATAGATTGTTCTATTTCTTATATTTGTGTGTGATTTAGAATAAAACTTTGAATACAACTGATTTCATACCACTCTGTAGTATAAAGATTTAATATAGATATAAACACAGTATAATTGGATTATAAATAGATAGAAAGAGTTAGTTCATTGCTTTAAAAAAAGGAATGAAACTTATACAAATAACAATAAAATATTTTACATATAATACGAAACACATGCATTGTCTCTTTAAAATTTATTCAAAAGTTATAGAAATATTGTAAAAAAGATCTGATAATTTTCCTTCAAAACAGATTAGATAATAAATGAAGAATTGTAAAGAGACATCAAATATGAAAAAGATTAGTTTATTGCAAATATCGCACAATGTGGGGGAAGGGTACATACAGCTTTCTTTCTGTATATTTATTACGAAAGCTTTATCATAAAATGTAATATAACTACTGCTAGTATCACTACTGTCCTTAATTTAATCCTAGGTATGTTTGTTTCAATTGCACTTTCTACGCTTTATTCCTTGTCTCTTTTCTCTCTCCAAAGCTCGGATATATACCTATTTCATTTTAAGCGTAGAAAGCGTAAGAAAGTGCGATTAAAACATTCTTATTAGGATATATTTCGTTTCCTGTTAAATATTTTGCGTTGTATGATGACTATGTCAAAATTGCGTAATACTTAAAAATTATCATACATGCCAATCGCTTATAAAATAAAGTTAATTTGCATAAAAGTTACAATATTTTGTACCACAGTATTAGAAAAAAATTTCACTATTATTAGAAATAGTCTTAAATTTAAAATTGCATCTGATTATACAGTATAACACACAAGTATTTTAGTACTTATTTACATGAGAAAAAAATATGACTGTTACATAATATAGATGCATAAAACAATGGATATCAGGGTTTTAGTTATAATGTAGAATTGAAGCTTAAAGATACTATATATCAATGTACAAATATTTAACTATTTTTATGCAATATTTAAAAAGTTTCAGAAACATACTTGCATTCATTCTGATTTTCTTGCATAATTCCTTAATAATAAATTTTTGCGCTTTGGTAACTTATTGCATAAGTATACCACAAAAAAGGATACTTTATGTCAAGTTATTTAAAAACATTACACTGAAGAGAAAATTGTTTTCCCTAATTAAAATAGTATCTAAGTACCTCTGTTGTATATTGTGATTTCGATGGAGCGCAAATTCATATATCCTGTGTAAAACTTAAATATAATTTCACGAGAATTTAACATATCACCGTACATTTCACACTGCATATTATATACATGAACACTTTTGTTAATGTTAGTATTGTGTGATAAAAATAATACTTGAAGATTTTATCATAGAAAGATATTTTCATCAATAGTCTTGAGGAAACTAATCAGAAGCACATAAAAGTGTATCATTAGTCAAAAATATTAGTGGAATCTTAAAAAACGAGAATTTTGTTGAACTAGTATTATATCCATTTTGATTTTGTTCTCATATTTAGATATTTGTGTAATGGCAATAAACATTATATACAAAAGCTATTGAAATAATTATGTAAATTTTAAATTGGTCTAAACAAACTAAGAAACTGGCCTATTATATAAATTACTTGTAATAGAATAATCAAGTTGAACAAAAACCATATTTGAAACTTATTATGATCACAAATTTGTTTTTATGAAGACGAAAGTATGGATACATATGGGAAAAACCGGAAGAAAAATGAATCTCATAAATCTTTTCCTTATACCCATTAAAAAAAGAAAAAGTGAAATCTGCATTACATATCTTTACCTATAACTTATCATTATATAGCCTATTGCTATTAAAATTAACAATAGAAATTGCCATTATTAGTAGTAAACTAAGTAGATGCTATGCTAACTTATATATCAAATGTAATTTATCCATGTGTCAAAAGTAGAAAGCACCGTAATGATTTTATATATAGGTTCCAAATATGATTGTTCTGTTAATTATTCCAGCAGGTACCGTCAGTTGATCACAAAGATTCTGCACATTCAATTAAAGGCAGATAGAGTTGCTAGCAGATCTAAAATCCCCACAAAATTTCATGTAAACATCTATCAAGGTATTTTTAAGTGCCAAGGAGGTATTTTGTTTTTACCTGTAATTTTATGCATTAATTGTTAATTAAGTTAAAAAAGTAAGATTATTAAAAGTTGTTTCTTACTCAGTTGTTTTAAAGTTGTTTTGCCTCTGATGTTAATGACCACCAAATACATCCTGGCTGGCAAACACAATATAAAGAAAACCATCTGGATCTTTTTCGTTTTGATACAGCTCAGCCATAGTCAAACTTCCGCTTACTATACTTTTCTGATTTACTAATAAGAAAATTGCTTGTGTTGGATTTAGCTGCAACCGACGTCTTTGCAAAAAAAGAAAAGTTAAAAATATAAATAAATAAATATATATATATATATATATATATATATATATATATAATTAATTATACATTGTACATTTTAAATCTAATTTCTGATGTGTTTACAAAAATATACCTGATTATTTTACAGAATTCCGCCACAGTTAGAAAATCTGGCACCAAATATTTGCTTTTGTCCAAAAGTGGCAGTTGATTCTCTAATTTATAACGTTCCACGATGATAGGAATTTTATTTGGATGCAGAGATCTGATTTCTTCCGCACTGACCCATCGCTGTTCTAAATTAACACAAAGAAATATCATTAATATATATTTAGCTGTAATATATCTTTTTATAACCGTTTCATCCCTAAAATATTAAAATAAATTAAAATCGTATAACCTATATTACGTAATGTTAGATTAAAAATTACGATACAATAAATTTATAAAAATTTCTTTTCTTTTTTAAAGCGAAATCCTCGTTCGATGTAATCGATTACACAAACGCATTGCTCACCAAAAGGATACTTCCTCTTAAACCTTGAATTCTCAGAATGCATTTTTCCGAATATACCGAAATGTAATTGTTGCTCTATTTAATACAACAAAGTAGAAATATTAAGTAGAAAATTACAATAAAAAAATATAAATTTAAAAAACAATTCTCTTTCTTTGAATCGACTGTTCCACGCGCTGGATATTCACCGTGTCGCGCGATATGAAATGCAGAAATGCCTCGACCGAAATGTGCACTGCACACATGCACGCGTTGCAACGTTCTTTTTTTTTTCATCACGTTTTTTTCATCCTTTTACAATCTCTCTCTTGCAATTGCGTGTTCGTACCTTAGTCATCGAACGTGTTTGTCAACTTATATCAATAAAGAAATCAGGTGAAACGATTTATTTTATCGCTTCATTTTATAAGATAACATCAGATAAAAAATAAAAAAAAATAAAGCTCTTCTCTTTCCCTCTCTCTCTCTTTCTTAGTTCGTTTGACGAAATTCGGTTATTTAATGTGCTCGGAGACTTCAGATTAAACTCAAGCGAAAATAACTTGAAAAGGACGATTTTTAAATATTTTAAGTATCTTTTGCATACGAGGTCAAAGGTCAGGTCAGGTTAAGATATAATCCCTTTGTTCCCGTATCTACATATCTGTCCTACTCTATTTCTAATTACACGTTATCGTTTTGATGCTATCTCACATATAAATATGCGGTACTCACCAAACGTACGTTTTTCTTTGTACGATCTTCTAGGTGTTAAATTCATGTTCGTTGTAATTTTATAATGCACTATCACCTACTGCGACGTACGCGACGCGCTATCAGCTGTGGACTCGCTCTCGGGTCAAAATAACGCTAGTATGTCCAACGACGCTGTATCGTTAGGTTGGGTTAAGTTAGGTGGGTCTGACAAGACGCACCACTCGCAACTACGCAATCAATCAAGACGATAGTCCCCTTAACTACGCAGAAAAAAGGATATTATTCTGGAATAAAAACTGTTGACAGAAATGATAAAGTTGTATTAACCAACATAAGAAAGGCAGTAAGAGCAAGATTCACTTTTTTTCGTTTACAGCGATGTTCCATTATTACAAGGCATGTGCGATATTATGTTCTATTGTAAAGTAATAAGAATTGTATGGAGAAGTATTTTAAATAATCTGTATATATTTTAGGCAAATGTGTATAAATTATCTGCGAGAAAAAAATTCTTTAGAATCATGCACGTATGATATATATTTCATATATTATTCTTTTCGCAGATTTAGATAATAGTTTTGAAAATTTTTATGCCAATGGATCGTTTGTTAAAGCAATCATTTGGTAGATTATGTAAATTTTTAGGAATATATAATATATCTGCACCTGTCATAAAAATCACATGTTTTATGACAGGTACAGACATATTACATATTCTTGAAAATTTACATAATTTATTATATAAATATTTACCGATATTTTTGCATTTCTCAGACAAATTTCGATTAATTTAATCAATGTTTGAATCAACTGTTACAATCCGTTCACGATTTCTAACTATATAATTTGTCAATTCTAATCTCATTTCCCTAATTTGATCCTTTCCTTCCAGCTTCAAATAAGAGAAATTATATAATAATTACATCTGTATTGATAAAATATAACATAAAATGTGTATGTTACTCTTCCTAAATTAATCAAGATTGTGTTAATTTTAATTTGGTTAATGACCCTAAAAATATCTCGCTCGTTCCTTCGGAATATTTAAAAAGATCCAATTTTAATAAACTCATATTCGACCGATAATGTATTCCAATACGAGTTAAAATCTCCAAGACGATAATCACGAAGCGGAGTGATTAAAATTCGTTTCGAAAAATATTAAAACAATAGAAGCCCCCTATTCTAGGATCGTTAGCAACCGAGGCTGTCCCTCTATTCTATTTTGAAATCTTCCCTCGATCCATTTATTCTTAGATACGTGCGCAGAATGAAAACCTTCCGCGTTCTATCCTGCACTCGCTTTCTCGCTCTACGTGTAGCAGTCGTCCGGCAAAAATGCAAAGCAAGAGCTGACAGATAGAACAGCTGTTTCAGAATACAGACGAATCCAGAATAAAGGATAAGATAGAGGGGAGCGCGTACTGTGCATCCTCGCGTTGGCAGGTGCCGCCCTCTCGCGAGCAGACGGCGCTTCCCATCCTCGGCGACAGTCTGGGCGAATCTGTTCTGCATTGTTCCGCGAAATCCGCGACAACGCGCGTCTCCGCCATGAAGCATAAAGTACGCACGCGGGGACTCGCGTCACCTGTCAAACGACCTCGGCTCCGCGAGCAAGGATTGTCGTAGATGCGGACTCGAGAAGAACGAGAGTCTCCTCTCGACGGTATCGACGATAATCGCTTCCGGTCGTCAAATTGGACGGCGTCGATTCGCGACCGCTCGAACGGCCATCTAAGTGAAACGACACGTTCCGCGGCAACGCGGAGTGTGTTGCTGCGTGTCGCGAACGGCGACGGCGGCGGCACAACGGAGTACGTACGTATATACGGACGGACGGTGATGTACAGCGTGCGGCGCGCGAGATAGAGAGACGGAAAGGAGAGAAAGAGAGAGAAGGAAGGAGGCGTTTTTCCGACCGGCTCTGACGGCGCGCGCGAAGGGGCGGCGGTCTCGCCGAGCGAAAGATCAACAAAGGGAGCGAGACCGCTCGGTTTCCGGACGACGGACGTCGTCGCGTTGATCGCGCTTCCGCGGAACATCGTCGCGGCCAGGAAGTCCGACGAGCGAGACGGAAAGCGGAGCGTCCCCCTCCCGCGCGAGCGAACACCTGTGCGAGGCGGGTGTGCGGACAGTGCATCCCGACACCGCTGCTCGTACGCACGGGACGAGAGACGAGTAGTCGTGCAGGAGTCGCCGGAAGCAGCGGTCGCGTCGCGCTGCCGCGCGTAACCGTAAAGATCCGTCCTCGCGTACATCACGGCGTGTGATTCTCGTCCCCCCCCCCTCCCCTGTCCCGTCGGGGCATTAACACGAGGGACCGTCGCGCGGTGCGAGTTTCGATCGTGTGCGAGTGCGCGTGTGTGTCCGTGCTCTACGTACGTGTCTCTGTTTTGTGGCCGCGTCCGCGCCGGATATCAACCCCGGTTGATCGGTCGTCAACAGTCCCCGACTTTGACGTTTGACCGACGTTCCGTCGCGGGGGTTTCGTGCGGGATGGAAAAAGAATAAACATGGTGGTGGTGGTGCGAGAGCGCGACGAGATCGAGCGAGACGGACAGACGGATAGTTAGACGGAGAAGGGAAGAGTCTCGCGAGGGCGAGAGAGAGCGAGAGGAGGAGCGACGGCGGCGGCAGCAGTGTGGCAGCGATCGGCCAGCAGTCGGCTCGCCAGAAGCGACGAATTCGATCGGCGCTTCCTTTGTCCGCGCTTCGAGAAAGAGAGAGAGAGAGAGGGAAGGGAAGCGATTCGCGGAACGAGACACGCGGCCCGATTGATGTCAACGATACGACGACGTTTCGCGCGACCCTCGAGACGCGGCCTGCGAGTTTGCATCGTCGCCCGACTCGATTTTCGTGCACGCTGTCAACACGTCCGAAGGTACTAAAGTGTCAGCCGGGATTCTCATCGCGTCATCCAGCCGCGACGTTACTAATCGACGAACGACGGCGACGACGTCGCGGTGCATGGTGTTATGTCGTCGCCGACCGAGACCCGCGTGATTCGTCGGTGCCGGTGACGAAAAGCGCCCGTTCCCGACGAAGAGAGGACGGGATTAGGATGTGAGAAAGGTGGAAGGTATTCCGTGGAGAAAGAGAGAGGCGGAAGAGGAGAGAGGAAAATTTGGCAAACGATTCTCACACACGGCCATTCGGGTATCTGATCAAAAGAAGAGAAGAAAAATACATTCATTGCTCGAGACTATAACCGGCGAGTGCGAACGAAGTTTCTGTCATTCGCGTAAAGTGTATTTGCTAAGTGAATGTTTATGTAAATCGATAGATAAATTACCAAAAAGGCGGAGGATACGATCTATATCACGGCGAGAGGAGCGGCAGTTTCTGGCCATCGAATCGACAACAATGAGACTCGGGCCGGCGAGTCGCGAAGATCCGGCGAATAGACTTCCCGAGGGTATTTTCGGGCGCTGACGAACGACGTCGAACGGAACAGCAGCGGCACGGCAACAGCGACTGCGACGTAGTCGTCAAACTCGCGACGGCCCGGTGCCAATAACCTCCGTGTAACCAGTCGGAGGTTGGGTAGGCCGCTTCCTCGCACGGCGATGATGCGTTCGCCCTCGTCGCGCGCGACAGATCGTAAAATTAGAAGACGCGAGGAGGCCCGCGAAGCCGAAAAGAGAGACGTCGCGAGCGAGCGACGACGAAGAAGAAAAGGTCCGGATGGTGGGCACCGGCTGATGATGTTCAACGTGCGGGACTCCCGCTGGCGGATCGACGCGTGTGACGGTGTACGTGACGAAAGTGCGGTTCCATAGTTCCTCCTCTCTTCGCGCGAGTGCGAGGATCGCCTTCGTGTTCAAGAGTCGCGAGTCGGGCTCTGATCGTCGACCGGGAGGATATCGGTCGATTAAACCCGCGCCCGTCGTCTTAACTCGTCCAAGCGCGAGTGCAACTTGTCTAGTCCGCTGCATTTACTTGTGCGAGGATCGCCGCGATTCCCGGGGATACAATTAGAGGAATTGATTTCGTATCCAGCAGCTCCACGTGCGATTCACTCCGACGAGTCCTGAGTTTCTGACGCAATCGTCGTTTTCCGGGAGCAACGAATCGCACATTCCCGTCCGGGAGCTAGGCATTTTCCGGCTTTCCTCGGAACGAGACTGACCCGTCGCGGGTTCCTGTAGTCGATTATAATTTATTCAAACCGCGCTGTCAAACGCAGCATGTCTCTCGTCCAGTTTGGGCTATTATTCTTCGACGCGTCCGGCGAGGGGGCGAGAAAACGCGGAGAACCGCTGATCGCACCGCGCGTCGACTAGTTCGCGTATCATCCCGATGACGAGCCTCGACAAGGACAAAACAGAGCGAACGCGAACAAATGGGCACCAATGATTAGCTTGGCTCTATCGGCGGCGGCAAGCAGGATCGAGATGCCCCTCTCCAAATCGAATCCGTTCGTGCCGGCGAGCGCAATCTCGACGCAGCCGTACATCTCGAGCAGCGAGAGCAGCAATCATCTGCCGCCGATCATCAAAGGTACCGGGCTGAAGCAGGCCGGTGGCGGCGGCGGAGGCGGAGGCGGCGGCGGTGACGAGTCCGTGCCTTACACGGGTTATCAGAGACTACCGTGGAAAGGCGAGAGCCTGAATAACTGGCCCGTGAGCCACAACCCCAGTCACAACTCGCACTCGCAGCCCAACAGCCAGTCGAGCAGCCCGGTGGTGAGAAACGGACGTTCCGATGGCAACTCCAATAGCGGTAGCGGGCGCGGGGGCGCCGGGGGCGGCGGCGAGGGTGGAGGAAACGGCGGTAGCGGCAGCAACAGCATCGTCAGCGTCAAACCAAAGACGGCGACCATCACGCCGGAGATGGTGATGAAGCTGTACATGAACAAGCTGACCCCGTACGAGCATCACGAGATCTTCAACTACCAGCAGATCTACTTCATCGGCGCGAATGCGAAGAAACGGCCGGGCATCATCGGCCGGCCCAACAACAACGAGTACGACAACGAACAGGGCTCGTACATTCATGTGCCGCACGACCACGTGGCGTATCGCTACGAGGTGCTGCGCGTGATCGGCAAGGGCTCGTTCGGCCAGGTGGTCAAGGCCTACGATCATAAGACGCACGAGCACGTGGCGCTCAAGATGGTGCGCAACGAGAAGCGCTTCCACCGTCAGGCGCACGAGGAGATACGCATCTTGCGTAAGCTGCGCGAGCAGGACAAGGACAACACCATGAACATCATCCACATGTTCGACTCGTTCACCTTCCGCTGCCACATGTGCATCACCTTCGAACTGCTCAGCATCAATTTGTACGAGCTCATCAAGAAGAACAACTTCAAGGGCTTCAGTTTGCAACTCGTGCGCAAGTTCTCGCACTCGCTGCTACTCTGCCTGGATGCGCTCTACAAGAACAAGATTATACACTGCGACATGAAGCCGGAGAACGTGTTGCTCAAGCAGCAGGGTCGCAGCGGCATCAAGGTGATTACATACAATATTCACGTTGGTCCTGTAAACTCAGTTTCAAGTACCGCTTATTTGCAGGCTCTCTCAAATTTCCCGACACGTTTCTATTAGATTATATGATGTAAAAATAATTTTACAGGTTAATAGTCTGCCGCACTTCCATAAAGATGAGCATGTTATATATTGAAAAATTTATAAGTAACTTTTCATAAATATTTTCATCGAAAATATTGCGTAGAATAGACGATCAAGCGAGCAGTAGAATCGCGATTATATCAAAACTTTCGTGTATTAAAAAACGATTAAGAAAATTTTAAAATTAAAAAAAAGATTAAATTGATAAATTTCTTTACAAGTTATTATTAAAAATAAATTCAAACCTTATTAAACTCTTCAGTTAATAATCTTGCAATTTTACTTTCGGGTCGCGAATTAATGATTTTATTATTGTGTAATTTGAAGTCAAATTTCTTTTGTAGAGAAAATGCAATATTTGCAAACAAAAACTGAAGCCATCTATCCTCGTCTGAGATTCGAGACGGTGTAATGAATTCTCGATACCTAACACACGATTTTTCTTTCTGATAATATTTGCAAAACAAGATCTCGAGTCTCTCGACGGCATTTCAAGGAGCCACTTATTATTCCTCGTAATGCGAGCCTTTATTGACATTTCTTTATATGGTTTGCACACGGAAGACTTTATTGCTTCCCTTCGAAATAACGACATACCGATGACGTACATTAAAAAGAATGACATTCTATGCAAGATTTATTTTTTTTATTCATCTGTTCACCTAAATTTCGTTCTTTTGTGTGCACGTTTCCGATATTCTGTCAAACGTTGGAATGTATAAATTATATTTGATATTGACTATATTTGATTTTTATTTCATTTTTTTGTATACACATACACACACACGCGCGCCCTACAAATATCTTTACTTTCGTGAGATTGAGCTTTCAATTAAAGTTAATGGATAAACCGTTTCGCCCACGAAACATTTTCCATATACACAGCCGCGACCTTTAGCCCCGTTTTTCGAACATCCGATATCGGGAGAAATCGCGCAGGAAGCTGTCAAAGACTGCTTTTTCCCTCGTGAATAATACGACATACACGTTGCACCGCGCTTCCAAAACCCCCGACCGGATTCCACGAATTCACGGTTAACCGACAGACCAAAAAGAACGCGCGGATGCGGGAAACGATCTCTCTTGTCTCTAACTGTGCAGATACCGCAAGACGTAAACGCTGTTAAATGGCTCCCGTTCATGTTAAACACGCACCCGTGCTACACTTGCGACGATTCGCACTGCACGTTTTCGAGCAACATGTTTGTCGGAGATGGTAGTCTTAAGAGGTAACATGAATATCGCATCTCGCATATTGACCATCTTCTCATATACCGAGTAAGGTGTATTATTTACTGGAAATGGTGTTCGCATATATACATATAAGGGTAGTAGAAATTTTTCTGTTAGTACTACATTTTTCAAGCAAGAATCTGTGGAGGGTCTGGTATGGTGTTGTAGGAAACTCTGGCCCATTAGTAATGGCACCTGATTCCATTTATGCTTTTAACGATAATTGGTAATATACATAGTCCATGTGAAGTGTCCTGTTATCGTTGTAATTTATACAACACATACAAATTCATAATAAATATTCTAAATAATATTCTAAATCATAATGAACGTTTAAATATTCTATTACTTCATAATAAATATTCTAAATAATATTCTAAATCATAATAAATATTTAAATATTCTATAACGAGGATTATACAAAAACACTTAACGCGCATTACGCTATAAATATTTTATATACAAATTAGTTTCAATTAATATCTAATAAAAAATATTTTTTTCAAGAAAATTGCTAACTTTTTTAAAAAATTATGCCTATTTTATCATATTTTATTATCGTTTATTTTACATATATTTATAATTCTCTTAGTTGTGAAAAGTTTTATTAAATAAATATGAATATCAGTTTCTTATCAATATGTCAATATTATATAAAGATCTTTATATTCGGATAATCGCGCGTGTCATTTAATTATTTTAAACGTTATTAAAGGTGTATCGTGGATAATATCCGATTATCCAGTTTCGAGGTCCTCGATCCCCTACTTTGTCGTCTCGCCAGTAAATGTGCAAGAATGCGTACGAGCGGAATCATGTTACTTCCGCCAACTGTAGCATTCGCACGCAAGTTCACAAAACTTTCCGAGAGTAAGGCCTGTCTACGCTGGATCGTGACCTTGCGAGGCCGCACGGTAGAGTTTACTTTGATGCCGAGGCGTTCGCGCCAGGTTGTAAAGCTAAGGGGCTAAGTGCTGGAAATGGGCAAAAATTAGATTTGCTTGCTCCTTCTAAATGGCCGTAACCGACGCGACGGGTGGCCTCTCCAATGGCCTTACGATGCTTGAAGTTTGAGGCCGATCGGTGCGTAGCACGTGATTCCTTCCACGATTCGTGATTGTTTTTCTAATGTTTGACAAGGTATTTAACGATCCTTTATTTTGATTTAGAGATTCGAAATCGTATCAACGAGTTTCAAAACGAGTTGAATTTTCTGACAAATGATGCATTCCCTCGTCCTTATTTTGCACGCGAGAACATTGATTAATTACTTTATTTAATATAATATTTAATAATATTAAATAAAGTAAATTATATTATTATTATATTATAATATTTAATAAAATAATTATATTATAATATTAATATTATATTATTAAAATATTTAATAATAATATAATATTTAATTTATTAAAATAATAAATCAAATAATATCAAATAATATAAATAATATTAAAATGTTAAAGATCAATTTATATAACTCCTATGACATAACTTTGACATGATTTCCAAGAAATTGATGTTATGTAACGACTCTATTATCTAATGACAGTGCTTTTCAATAGCACTATCTGCATTATATAATCAAGAAAATTCCCAAAGAAAGAAAAAGCATTACTAGCGGAAATTTTCACTGAGGTGTGAATAAAGATTGAATGCGGAGCAATGAGTCGTGTCGAGGCGCAAAATCAAATCCGGATTAAGCCAGTGCCAGTTGTTTCTTTCTCGAAATGTGATTTTTCATGGTTGCATGATTAACGGATTTGTTTGGAGACTTTGAGAACGCGATATTTAACGCGATTCAATGTCGACGGGAATGCGGCGCAAAAGTAAAAGTAGAACAATAATTACTTGTAGTAGGATTTCGGAAATAATCGTCAAAGTCGCGGAACAAGATTCTATGGAAGTAAAAATCAATTATGATTCGTAACAATATTTCCGATAGTAATTGTCGAGGTCGTAGGACTCGAATATAAATATTCAAAATCATGTGTTTAAAAAAATCGTTGTGATTTTCCAATCCAACTTTTCTAATATTTGAGTTCGTGACTTTCGCCGAGCGTCTCTTCTCGTGTCGTGTTATCATTATCCGCATAAGACATAATTGATTTTGAATTGATTAAGAAGATGTTTCGACGAGGACGCGACACGCACGATATCATTGATTTTTTAACACAAGCCACTATGTTTCGTCTCTCTCTGCTTTCCTTTTCTCTCTTACTTGATATTTAAAATAGGTCACTATTTGATGATAATATATTGCTTCATATTCAGCATCGTATAATTAATATAGTAGATATATAATTTATATTGTAATTATAAATGCGTGTAGAATGAAAAAGTAAATTGAATTGAACTTGTCAATTAATTAAATTAAATTGGTAATGAAAATAACGTCGGAAATTACGCGTCAGAAATGCGCTTAAAACATTAATTATTATACGAATGAAAGTGTATCAAATGTCACTATGCGCTCTAATATTTACTCTTTGCAACCTATATATTTTTGGTCATAAATATATGAGGAGAAAGAGAAAGTATTTTATAGAGAGGGAAATTATTTATATTTAATAATTATATTTAATAAAATATTTATATATATATGATACAGGTTAGAAAGCGCGTAAATTTTAATTGTATGTAAATAGAAAGCTTGCATACACACATACATTTTTAATGGATGATTTTAATATCACACATAGTATTTAGAGTGAGTAAAAGTTTGAAGAATGTCAGGTATTTATTAATTATAGATAAGGAACACGCGCTCAAACATGTATGTATGCATCATATTTTATATGATATCGCGAATTCCGTTTTGATGAGAATAAACGGATGTCATGTCTGTGAATTATTTTTCCCATTGTCTGCACGTTTCCTATTGCATAGATTGCAATGAATGTATTCTCAATATCCTTTCAGCTTTAAAAGTTTTTGTCTCTCTTTCCTTCTAACAGGCGTTTATTATCGACTCGGATTAATTGACAATCAAGATGTATGATACTCCCGTCATAACAACTTTCTAATTTAAATATTCATTAGATCGTTATATATTCAATTTCTGTTATTTGTAAATTTATGCATTTAATGATTGAGAGAATTAAGAAAATTTAAATAATTATAATAATTGCACAAAACTTTAGAAATTGAAACACAGCAATTAAAATAAAAAATAAAAGATTATTGCTCTCCTAATTTGTACATTTTTTCATATTATCGATTATTTACATTACAAATAAAAATCCTGAAACTCATAATTTTTGCACGCACAAGATTTGGTGTCAAACTCGAATTTTTAGTTTCGCGAATGTGTTAACTCGATAACTGCAATTTTCAGTTGGTATTTAATCATCCGTGGCGATATTGTAATGTATGATGTTCGCACGGTATGCTCGGCATGGAATGAAAAGCACGCTCGAAATTTGATAGGTGCGGAATCCCACATCACAGATATATATACGAGAATATATTTACCATCGATTTCTCGATGCAGTTTTGAATGTAAATTAAGTGTTACGAGACATGCCTATCGCGAGATTGGATTTGCGTGTACCGCGGAATGGAATTGAAAAGAATTAAATTGTTTTATATTTTAGCCCTTTTTTAGGGGAATGCGGTTATATTTCTCCAAATTAAAATAAAAGGAGACAATAAAAACGCGAATTAATTGTTTATTGACATATTTTATTGCGCCAATTTTAAGAAAACAGAATTATCGGGATACACGTAGGATGCTAAATATTGCGTTCCGCGAGTGGAAATTAACGATAAATATGTTATCGAATGTTAAAATAATTCTCGCCGAAAACAATTCGATATGTTTTGTTTGCGAAAGTATTTTAGACTACGACACGGGAGATAAAACTTGCCGCGTGACACACACACAGACATACAAAATTTATTTCGAAACTTTAAAGGAATTTAATGAGAGAAGGAGAAAGAGAAAGAACATTAAAATTTACAACTCTTACGGACGTATCGCGCGTACACTTGGAGTTCCTCGCATTAATATCCCACTGAACAGGCAACCTACAAACAATCTACAAAGTGGGGGATTCTCCCAATATCCCGAATCTCGAAGGGTTCGTAAAATTTGCACGCGGTTATATGTCACATCCGCCTTTCTCCATTGCTGTTGCAATGTCGCGCGTTTTGATTTATTGATAATATTGTTTTAAATAAAATGGGGAGAGCGAGAAGAGAGAAAGAAGGAAAAGTGGAAAAGAGGAGGACGAAGACGTTCGCTCGACTTATGGAAAGCTCGAACGATCTTCAAAGTACTTTTCAAAGTGCGTGACGTTTACGATATTTGAAATTTTCCGACTGGCTTCATTCCGACTTCGATAAAGGCGACGACGATGATGACGATGATCCAGAAAAGTCTCGTTCTCGGATGGCTTTTCCGGTACGACGTCGTTGTACTTCCCTGGCGTCTTGTCGATCAATAGGAAGTACGTATATGTATCAGGTATACAGCTCCATTACACGTTCGCTTAATCACACAGACGGATCTAGTTTGGCACCCGATAGACTACTATTACTCGATAGTAGAAATAAATATTTGACGCCCTGCTTTTATACCCCGCCATTTTATCGTTTCAGTGGCGATCAAATTGAATCACGATCAACAATTTTCGCATTGACTTATATCTCCTGAGGAAATGTGTTTGATGTGTATATAAAGAACGGTGGAATTAAGTCTTTCTTTGATCGCATCCGATCTTCCGATTCTAGATTTTCATCTGGAAGCCAATCAGAAGCCAAATATATAATTGATGTTGAATGTTGTCCAAAAATCATGTTCAGCACATCTGGGAACTACCGCAAGAAATGTGGCGTGAATATGGGTCGCTGAATACGTGTTGCTATCATGCTTTGTCTTTGATCGCAACAAGTGATTTACGGTCATGTAAAAGACAGTATGCGATTTAAAATGATCTTTCTCCAAAATTTTTTCACAGCATAAATTTCTATCTCTTTTATAAATACTTATATTTTAATCGCGAATATTTAACAGAGTATTATTAAGGAATGCAACAAGTTTTTTTTCTACACTCAATATCGCTTGAACGATTCATATCTGTCAATTCCGCATAATTATTTTCAGACAAGCTAGCGAGATTTACCATGTGCGAAGCGACGTTCTCGAAGGCGAGGCAACGGGACGAGAGAATCGTGGCCGATTAATAATCGCGACGCGATTTTCGATAAGCGATCGCGCGAATTCAAACGCGGCCGTCGAGTATCCATTACTCGTCGTTAGCAGATCGGTATCGCGACGCGTGAATATGTTGCCTGTCCGAGGATTGACGGATGCTATATCGCGGGTATTCTATGAGAGACCAAGATACTACCGGATTCTCTCTGCGCTGATCGCGTGGGCGCGAGCGAATCAGATCGACTTGCAGGGAAGCGCCGAGATTATACCGTGCGTGCCATTTATCTGTGTAATCACTCTTACAAAGGCGAGTTTAATGTGGATCCGCGAGCTGTTGCGCGCGTGACCAATAAAATCACGTAATCGTGACAAAGAAACTTCTTAATTAGATATCTCGACGTAATTTACGCGCCGGAATCACTCGATTATTTCCATTTTCCCTCCTTTCAGCTTTTTCCCCGTCAATTATACGATCCAATTTATCGAATTAATCACATAATATGACATAAGTTAAAAAATGATAAATAAATAAATTAAATAAGTTAAAAAATAATAAAAAAATAATAAATAATAAAATAAATTAGAAATAGATACGTTGAATCACAGAGATAATTTAGCAATGTTGATAATTATTAAAGATGATGATTATCGAATTATTTATCGACAATTTGCCGTGCTGCGCTATCATTAAGAGGACGTCATGAATCTCTATCGGCTCTCTATCTTTATCTATCTAGACCAATTAATTCGTAGGATATTAGGTTAACTCGCTCTTGGGGCGAAGGCTTGTAAATTCGATACCATCCCTGGTAGAGTCGTTTACATGAGCGGACGTTGTAATATCGATATTAGCGTATCGTATGTGCTGCACGCGATCACATCGACGAACGTTCAACTAACGTCGGACGTAACAGATCGAGATCAATTAATTTCCTAAGTACAACGATTCAATTCCGATCTCTCACCTGTCCGGAACTTCAAAGCTCATATCCGCGAATGAAGATGAATGAAGATTGTATCGGCGGAGAGGTAAACTTTGCGCTGCGGTAAACAATTTGAGAACTGTATATCTACTGCGACGATTCTCGTTTGCCCATGTTTCTTAGGTAGAAGAGATATATTTGCTGTTAAATTAAATTGATTTTTAATTATAAAAGAGATTTCACAGAATTATTTTAAAATTTTTGTAAAGTATTTACACACATTTGGTGAATGGGTTGAATGAATGAATGAATGAATGAAAATTCTCTCGATGGGAAGGTTTCCATTTAAAAAACGTCATGCATTAGCTGATTCTGTATCAAAATAATTATCCAGAATCATTGAGCATTTCCTCGACATTGATAATAAAATCTAATGACTTACTTTCTTAGATGGTAATTCTACAAAATCTCGATACATTTATGAGATTCGACGGATATGTTTCGCGATTAAAGTGGAATGTAATATTTCAACTTTCTCAGGAGACATTTGTAATTTTTGTATTCTAGATACATTAAAAGATACGTGGATATGGATATATCCGGAATACACGGAGAATCTTAATTGCTTAATAAGATATACGCATCGTGCCTTATGTAGTACGACAAATGGAAATTATCCTGACTGACCTACAATCGCAATATATATAACAAGAAAGAGATAAATAAATAATGTAACACTGGACAAATACGAGTATTTCTAATCGACTTATTTAGAATTTAGTTAATTGCAAATAATTTATGGCTCAACTTCGCAAATGCTTAGCTATTTTTTTTCTCGATTTTATTCTTGTCATTATATCTTGCAAATTCTTAAGAGCATATTTGCCTATTAAAATGTCATATGTGAATATTTATCTTTTGTAATTAAGATTTATCTTGTATTTAAGCACACATTAATTAAATAAAATTCGAGAAATTTAAATCCTGAAAAATTAAATTTAATTGAATACTATATACATGGAAAAATATGTGTGTGTGTAATTTCAAGAGTGCCTCGATAATGATAGAACTTTCGAAATCGATCTTGTTGGTGTACCGTGAATTCCCGTTAATTGAGTCACGGTAATGATAACGCCTGCAGCGTTCGTTAATTTATCTATTGAAGGAGCATTACTTTTGAATAGCATAACGTTGTTAACAATAATTCAGGATGCATCCTTTGTTATGTCTGAAACCGACGCCCTCGATATTTATGCATCGCGAGGTACCCCATACCAAGGTTGTCCAAGTTCTAAAGAAAGACTTTCTCAGAAGAGATTTGCCTCGGCGACGACATACTAAGCTGTATGTATGTAGCTACTCGTCGCTTTGTTTAACAAAGTTGTCAGTTGAGACAAATCTTTTCGCATTTTCCCAGTGCTGAATTTTTTCAACATCTTGAATACATATGCCCCATTATTTATTTCTCCCAATCATGTACGATGTACGATGATCATTAAAGATCTCGAGTGGACGAAATTCGCAATTTGTAAGGTCTGCTTTAAACACGAAGTTGCGTGTAAAGCGGACCTGATAAATTATGAGCATACGTACGACTTCGTGTTTAAAGTAGATCGTACAAAATCATGGATTTGACCCACTTTGCTCTTCTAATCAAAAGTATACGAAATAATAAATTAAAGAAAAAATTATATTTTGAATTAAACGCATATATATAATAATAATAGCAAATCTCTCATTAATTTAGTGCGTTAATACGTTTATTTTAATTGCAAATTTTTGATGAATGATGCTTTCGCGATAAATTATGATGATTCTTCGAGTGTTTCCGGTCTTATTTTTGCAAGATAGAATTAATATTGCCGTTTAGGCAATAAAGGCAACAGACTTTAAAGGAAATGCTTGCGAGAAACTTCCACAATCGGACTATCCCAACTAGAAGGAGGGGAAGGTCTCTCTCCTTCGCACACACTCCATCCAAAATTGTATATCTTTCACGCTCCAAATATAAACTCATGTATCCTTCCCTCTGCGAGAATTTTATTTCTGGATGTTTCTACGACAATCTTACCTTTTGGTAAATAAGAATGGACTGGTCGTATTTCTTGAGTTTTCCTTCAACCAGTCAAAATTTTTCTTCATAACATTCTTGGTCATTCTTTATTGATACTTTATGCGAGCCGTAAAGAGGGGTTCTGAATAAACTCGCAGAAATGCTGCTTCAAAAGAAGCTTATGATCAGGAAAGCCTATGTCATATAAGTCTATATCATATGTTATTTCATATTTTGCTTCTTCGAGCAGCGTGATTTATTAATATTAAACTGTTAAGCTAATATTAAGATATGTATGTTCATTTCGGATCCCTTTCCCAATATGCAAATAAAAGATACAAATGCAATATAAAAAATTACAAAACTATATTTTTTTGGCAACATTAATTATTACAATTAAATTATTATATGATTGACGTTATAAACATTTTATAGCGTAATTAATATAAAAAAAAGTTTTAACCCTTTGCTTGAATAAAAAATAAAAACATATACGACACTTTAATATTTACTTATAGGAAGTACTTATAGGAAGCAAAGAAAATCATTTTATTTTTGTACTGTTTCGTCGATACCGTGAAACGAATGTGCAATCATTATTTTACTAACGGTAGTGGTATGAGATTACACAGGTATAAAATATCTCTTTGCCACTT
Source organism: Camponotus vicinus (assembly GCF_025532165.1). NCBI lineage: Eukaryota > Metazoa > Arthropoda > Insecta > Hymenoptera > Formicidae > Camponotus > Camponotus vicinus. The sequence continues at coordinate 4,157,080 of NW_028141981.1, read as the reverse complement.
TTAAGTAACGCGAGTGGTTCACATTCCACTAATATTCACAGAGAACGTAAAACTTGTACAACTTCACTTAGCGTTTTAAGGATTAAAAAAACGGACGATATGCTCAATTTAGACGTAATCGATGAGGCGCGGTCAAACATATTTTGAAAGTACATTAGAGGAGGTACGATCGGAGCTGGATCGTAAAAATAGGGGACGGACTGATCTCTCTCTCTTCCTCTCGCTCTTCCTCCCTGCATTCGCTATTAATAGGCGAAGTAGTGCGTCGATGTCGATAGCACGTCTTTAATCCACGCTCTTCTAGTTTATCGGAAATTTGCCGGCCGCGGTGCAGCCTCGAGTACGAGACTAATTCGATTTTCGCTACCGTCTTGAATAATAAATTCCATCGCTCCGTAGACCGATTGGTGCCTGATTTTTTTTTACGGTCGATATAAAACAGTTTGCGACAGCAGTTGCTAAACGGATTAATAAAAAAAAAAAAGAAGAACGGGCCTGTATCAAGATTTTTCACTAACATTTCCGTTCAGTGATTTAGAATATCTCCCCGAGAGACTGTTTATTTATCGTGGAGGCGTATCGTGAAAATTTATCGTGTTTGTCAATTTAAAATTTCCCGTTGTAAATTTTTACGGATAAAAGCAAAGTAGCTCGATTTATATGCGTCGTAATAATTTGTTAAAAGATTTTTTTCACAATTATTTAATACATTAATGCATTATTTAATACGACGCTTATAAATTTCACAATATTTAAATGATTTTCTTCATAATTGTTTAATACATTAATGCATTATTTAATACGATGCTTATGAATTTCACAATATTTTTTTACATTGTGACATTTAGATATTTGCCGCATATTTTCCATCATAAATTTCTCGTTCCTGGTTTCGATTGTTTCGCGTTTCGTTAACAAACTATCGTAACAGAAAAATGTAACATTTATTTGCTGATATTATCATAGATATATCCGGTTTGCCGTTAACACGCAATAGCACAACGGTGCCGTATTAAAAATAATAAGCACATCCTGGCGGGTCGCGCGGCTCACTGTCCGCGCTATCTCTACGATACATTTCGTTCGTTGCCGGATCTTACAAAGGTGCGTGTGGGTCAATGAATCCCGGTCAGTTAAAAATAACAAGAAAGACGGGTTGAAAGACACTAGTATCACACACGATGTAATAATTATCTCTCTTCACCTTTTCAAAAAGAATATCTTGCAAATTCAATGACATCTATCATATGGACATGTTTCTTAGACTAGTGATATCAATATATTGTTGAACTATTAAATATTAATATAATTTAGAAAAGAAATATAGGATTTGGGGAGAGAGTTAATTAAAGTTGAGCTATTGATATATTTTATTTTACTGGCAGTTTTTGTGTCAGCTGCAAATATACTGTAATTTTTAAATCGGGTATATAAGCAAAAGGAAAACTACTACAAATAATTAAAATAATTTTTCATTTTAAGGTTTGATGATTATTTTCTCAAAATATATTTCTTTATAGCTTTTAACTACGAACGAAATCATTACGAAATACATGTTATAAATACATCTCATTTTCTGTGAATTGAAAACTTAGTTTATTAAAAGTAGGATGCTAAATTCATCAAAGTCATTTATTAAATGCGTTCCGTGCTAGTGACGAAGTGTGCGGAAGCGACCTCGATATTTATCTACGTCATAATGGGAAAATACGCGAAAGCGTGAACATAAAATTGCCATACGCCATCGCCGTTTCATGTTGTACGACTTACAGACAATAATTTATGGAGCTCGTTTTCTTCGTTATAAACATGTCAAAGCAAATAATTTTCGACCGATGTGGCTTCCCTCTCTCGGACGCAGAAATAAGAAATTGGATTCGGAACAGCAAGACGGAGAGACTAGTTCCTGTTTCGATACCGGGCTAATATAAGTACGAGGGTCGAATGGGCGAGCTTGCGTATCGATATCCATTCTCTCTCTCGATATCGCTGAATGAACAAGTCCTCCCATTGTTCCGTGCGCATTAATTGAGCCGCCGCACCCACTCGAAATGTTGTATATGTAGCTGCTGGCCACTAGTAGGGAGGTTCTCTGTTACTTCCGCGCTAAAGCGACTGCACGTGGCTTACGATCAACATAAATGCGTCGCACGTGGTCTCGTGTTTTACGCTTGTTTTTACAGTTACTCTTTCATGCGGCGGCGATTAATGCAAACGACCATTCTGACGAAATTTCGCCGCGTCAGAGAGCGAGCGTATATTATTAACACAATAACATGCGAGTAAGCTCTCTCTATAATATATGTATATGTGTGTGTATAAATTATTTTCTCTCGTGAAATTTTTATGTATACACAGTTTTTATCTGTACACTATATTTTTCGGTTTTTATCGATCTCTGTCTCAAGAACAATGAACTTTGAAATGATTCTGTGACAGAAATCTTTGGCAGATATAAAGATATTTATATATATTCTAGATTTTTTATCGATGAAATTTATTTTAATAAATAAACATAATTTTCTATTCTACTTTGACGTTTGCACTTTTCTCGGTAAATTTCGATTCTTAGATTTTTTTTCATCAAAAGTATTAATTCGAAAATTGATAGCGAACGCGATGTATAAGTTTGTCGATACATTTTTCGGTTTTTATTGACCTCTGTCTCTAAAAACAATGAACTTTGAAATAATTCTGTGACAAATCTTTGGCAGATATAAAGATATCTATGTATATTCTAGATTTTTATCGATGAAATTTATTTTAATAAATAAACATAATTTTTTATTCCTTTGACGTTTGCACTTTTCTCGGTAAATTTCGATTCTTAAATTTTTTTTCATCAAAAGTATTAATTCGGAAATTGATGGCGAACGCGATGTATAAATTTGTCGGTACATTTTCGATTTTTATTGATCTCTGTCTCTAAGAACAATGAACTTTGAAATAATTCTATGACAGAAATCTTCGGCAGATATAAAGATATCTATATATGTTCTAGATTTTTATCGATGAAATTTATTTTAATAAATAAACATAATTTTCTATTCTACTTTGACGTTTGCACTTTTCTCGGTAAATTTCGATTCTTAGATTTTTTTTCATCAAAAGTATTAATTCGAAAATTGATAGCGAACGCGATGTATAAGTTTGTCGATACATTTTTCGGTTTTTATTGACCTCTGTCTCTAAAAACAATGAACTTTGAAATAATTCTGTGACAAATCTTTGGCAGATATAAAGATATCTATGTATATTCTAGATTTTTATCGATGAAATTTATTTTAATAAATAAACATAATTTTTTATTCCTTTGACGTTTGCACTTTTCTCGGTAAATTTCGATTCTTAAATTTTTTTTCATCAAAAGTATTAATTCGGAAATTGATGGCGAACGCGATGTATAAATTTGTCGGTACATTTTCGATTTTTATTGATCTCTGTCTCTAAGAACAATGAACTTTGAAATAATTCTATGACAGAAATCTTCGGCAGATATAAAGATATCTATATATATTCTAGATTTTTATCGATGAAATTTATTTTAATAAATAAACCTAATTTTTTATTCTACTTTGACGTTTCCACTTTTCTCGGTAAATTTCGATTCTTAGATTTTTTTTCATCAAAAGTATTAATTCGGAAATTGATAGCGAACGCGATGTATACATTTGTCGATACATTTTTCGGTTTTTATTGACCTCTGTCTCTAAGAACAATGAACTTTGAAATAATTCTGTGACAAATCTTTGGCAGATATAAAGATATCTATGTATATTCTAGATTTTTATCGATGAAATTTATTTTAATAAATAAACATAATTTTTTATTCCTTTGACGTTTGCACTTTTTTCGGTAAATTTCGATTCTTAAATTTTTTTTCATCAAAAGTATTAATTCGGAAATTGATAGCGAACGCGATGTATAAATATGTCGATACACTTGTCGATATGGATACGATGTCGATACAAAACGCGGATATTTCACTTCAGTATAGCGGGTCTTATCCATGGGTGTCGAGCTCGATATCCATCCCCGCGAACTTTCCCACTTGTATATATCACGCTGCACTCAGATGTTCAAATATTTAAGCAGTCAAATTTATGGGGAATCGCGTATCTAACGTAATTCGAGCCTCCTCTGTGTCAGAAACATCGACCGCACAAAAACACGTCCGGGGAGAAGTGCTTTTAGAAACGGTTACCTATACATATATCCTTTTTATTTTTTTTTTAACCGTCGTCGCGTCGAGCTGTCGCGTTTCTCGTCGGCGGCGTCGCTTTTAAATTCGCACCGTGCGATTACGTCATTCCCTAAAGAGTCAATGAGACGGATTCTCCTCTTTTTTGCCGGCTACAAACTCGACGACTCGAAAACTCCGAATTAATCACTGAATGAAATTGCCAATAGTCTCTTCCCCTCTTGTTGCGCGCTCCAATCGAGCATACTGTGAGATAACGCATCGTTACGGTAAACGAAGAAACTTGGAATCTGTCTGCGAGAAACCCCCCGAGAATTATTCTTAGAAATTTTAATTCAAGAGAGAATTCAAAAAAAGAGAATATTAAATTATCATAATTAATATATTATATATATTGTAATTTTTTTATATACACTCCTGTTTTATTTTCATTTGAAGCAAATGGAACTTCGAATCAGGTCATAATTAGCTAAATGTACACCGAGAAGGGTTGAAGGTTTACAAAGTCTTTCTTCACAAAGTTATATACGTCGGCACAATCATACCGCCTTTCCTCTCATCCTCCTGTCTTGCCGATACGCATTAGACTCGAAGTCGCGAAGCAACCTGAGAAAGAAAGGGAAAGAGAGAGAGAAAGAGAGGGAGTGGAAGAGAGAAAAAGAGAGAACAACTTCCGCGACACGGTGGACCGGTTCTTCTCCGCGTGCACGCTCTTGGAAGCGAATTGAACACTCGTCCTTTTGCAGTCCTGCGCTGCAGGAAGACACGACTCTGTCTATGCACATATCACGGAGAGATTTGCGGGAGTTTAATTCGAAGGAATGTCACGTCGCTGAATTCAGAAATTTCATTTGGAGCTGAGTTATCCCGATGTATTTAATAAATTTTTTCATATATATATCCATCTACCCTGCATGTAAATGTCTATTCTCGTCTATTTACTTATCCTGATGAATGTGTTTTTATTTTTATTTACTTTATTTATTTTTACGATTATTGATGCTTACAAGCATCTTTTTCTCTTTACATTTGCGTTATATTGCGTACCGATAACGTAATTATGTCATATTCTTCTTTAATAAACTCAATTTTATTATTTCAATTATTTAGTACATTTTTTTCCTGCATCTCCATTTTCTTTCTCTCTAAAAAGGCGAGTCGTACATGTACGTTACGCGCACTCGGAAATTTTTATTCATCTATTTTTCATCTCTTTTCTCTCCTTCTTTCTTATAAAAAATAGCTAGAGCACGCTTTATAACGAACATTATATTGTATCAAATGTATGTACAGTGCATAAAACCACAACCTTTTTAGCGTGAACCTTCACTAGGCTTCATTGTCAATATCAACTCGAAACACAAGTCCAACATGATCTATATAACAGTATATACATTGTCGATTGTAAAGCAGTGAAATAAAAGATGTTAAAATTTACATTTCAATACATAAATTTTGTTTTACAATAACATTTTAAATAACTTTTATTTACAAGTTATTAATTCATCCATCGATATCATAAACATACGTAAAAGAATATTTTGATGGCATCGATATGAAACAAATAAAATTTATGCAACAAAAACTTTATTATATTGAAACATTAATAATGTATTGATTAATGCTGTATTGAATTTCATGGGTAATGCTACATTTGTGTTTATTTTTTTATATTAATTGAAGCTTTGATTAGACTCTAGCTATAAATTATTCCTGCCTTAATATATTTTCAACCAAATCATGCTATATAATGTATCACACAATTCGTGTTGCACACGTGTCAGATTTATGCACATTGTCGCGCACTTAATCTATTTACGTGATGTCGTACGACGAAGTTATGTAATTCTCCATCCGATTCTATCGGGAATCGTCAAAGGAAGGAGCGAGAGAAAGGTTCCTCCTCTCGCTCGACCGGTGTCTCTCGCGATGATGCAGGAGCTAAGCCGATCGTGCGTCAAGTGTAGCGTCGCGTGACCGACGGAAATAGAAGGGCTGAATTATACGACCGGATCGCAATTGAAAATTAATTGGGCCTCGCTTTCCTGACCTTTTCGACGGCTGTGTCGCGACGCGGCGCCGCCAACGATGCGACGAAACGACGCGAGGACATTTTATATACATTTAATAGCAAATAATAAAATTAGAAAATACACGTGCGATGCAACGTCCCGTCATGCATGAAGTTTCAGTATTTTTTATTTGCAAAAAAATTTAAAGAGAGATATGTATAATTTAATGTGCTTGTGAAATGCAACGTGAAAATAATTGTACAGAATATTTCAAACAGATTCCTGCAACGAGTTATTATTGAGAATATAATATGCGTATTAAATAATGTGTCTCTCTCTTTTTGACTTTTCAAATAAGCAGAAAAAGATTGGTTTTTATATAACATGAGATTTGCATATATGTTCTTTAATTTTATTTGTCACATTGGAAAAGAATTAGTGGACCTTTTACATTGACCTGCAAAATCTTTCCCAGTCTATTCCAAAAAAGAATCAAAGAAATCTTGAATTCTAGATTAAACATAGTCGGTTGCTTAAAGTAAATCGAGTGAATTTAGCACAGAGTAAATAAATGCGAGGCCTTCAATTAAATCGAGTGGATTAATCGTGGAATAGGGAATGACGCCACGATGCACTTCAATTCAGGATAACTATCTCTCTCTCTCTCTCTCTCTCTCTCTCTCTCTCTTTCTCTTATTTTGTGCAATTTTTTTGCTTCACTATAGTAATTGCGTGTGTGTCGTTAAAGGAAATGGCTGGAAAACCGAGTAGTGTACAAAAAGTTAACATCTCTTGCAAATAATAATTCTAAAACTTTTCCAACAATACATTGATATCTCATTAGATTTAAGCTACGTCGATGCAACCATAAGAAAAGCGTTACGCCAATTACATCTTGTGTAAAGAAACATCTTTTCTCATTAGCATCGCATCCGCGGTCGCTTGTCGATCGGCAAATAATAACGATGTTACGCGTATGGTCGAGAGGTGAGAAAAAAAATATGAAAAAAGTTTGCGGCTCTCGAAACGGAAATCCGCACGTTCCATGATATCCGGTCGCTCGATGTCAAGAGCTCGCGGTTTTGTGCCACATGCCGTTAAATGTTACATGATATTTCAATTTCATGTGCGCCGCGAAAATCTGTTGCTTATTCACGAAATGTACCGTAAAACGCATAACAAATTTATATAAGAGACACTTTTTAAACTATTTTCAACTTTTTCTTTCTTGATTTGAAAAGCCGCTACAGCAAAGTTAATTTACCTATTTGATAAAAATATAATTTAAAATAAATAATTGAATCATAATAGAGATATACTTTACACTGTAAAAGGACCCAGTTAATTGTTAATGTCACATAAATTTTTAATCTTGCAATTTTTAATTAAATTTATAACAAGCTTAATGTTTACAAAGTAGCATATATTTATTTGTTGAATACTTGTAAAAATTTAAATAATAGTGAAATGGAATTAACGATCGTGGTGGTAATTTTTACGGTACGTTACGTACTTTAAGGCACAATTCTGGTGTGCATTACACAGCATTACACGGCATGTTACGTCATGTTTCAAGAGCGCGATCGAATTATGCATCATCTTGTCGTTTACCCTATGCATGTTTATCCATTCCGGCGCCCGTCATCGCGAGAGGAAGATCGGTTTCTATTCATTTTATCGATCTAACAGCAGCCTCCGCCGGTCGTGCGACCTTTTATTTCTTCTCGTAAAGCACGGAAACGGGGCCACCGCACCGCACCGCGCCTACGACAAATTATTTCCCGGCGAAACGCGACGACATTTTCAATCTTCCGCGATCCGTCGTATGACGGAATAAAGTTTGCATGTTGTCACGAAATGCAAATCCGCTCTTTCCATAAGAGATTTTATTATATCATAGAAAAAAGAAGATTCCCGCGACGTATCCGATACAGTTTAGGATTACGCTGGAAAAATCGATATCGACTTATACTTTTGAATTAAAATTTGTCGAATCATAAAACAGAAAATGAACTTTCTTCAATAAAATTATTAGTTTGCGAAAGACATTATCTAATAAAATCCTATGATTTGTCGATTTTTAATTGTAATATTGTACACCCCTTTCGTTTCTCTTTAAATATTAAAAATAATAAATTTTTTATTTTATGGTATATTATTAAGATAAATACAATTTGTATAGATTTATTTTATATACGACTTAAATTAACTCGTTATTTATGTAACATGTCTGCTCTAAAAGCTGTTGCATCATATAAGAAGGTAAAATGTTTATATTTTCTTTCTTTCATGGAAATTCCTGAGAGGATGTCTTTTTATTATTTAGTCTACCTGGAGGAAAGCTCTTCCTTGTAATGAAATATTCAGTCAAACTGTAAGAGAAACTGAATTGATCTATCGGGATTTAAAAACTCTCCTCTTCTGCTTAAAATCTTTCAAAAATTAAACGTTAAAGAAGATAGTATTCCTCGCGTTTGTAAATACTTAATTTGATTAAATAGATGTTATTATGTTTCACTGATGCAACACATACTTCCACGAAATTATTTACTAAAATTAAGCTGCGTGCGCATAACGCGCATCGATTGTTCTCACGGAGGGAAGCGTTGGGGTCGAGACGCCAGGCAGCTGAAGTATTTCCGGTCAGACACGACCGACACAACCTTGGATATAATAAGCGATTTCTGAAAACTGCGAAGCGTTCCTTTGCTTAATAAAAATATCAGGTTCTTCTATTACAATTTATGTGCTGTTGATTCCATTGCAATAACAATCTTTATGTGCTGTTGGTTCTTTTATAATAATATTTGTTTGTTCACCATATATAAAAAACATAAAAATGTTATTACAAAAATATATAGTGCATCCAAGAGCTACAGACATAATAAATTGATGATATGATAGTACTGGCGCACATAAATATACATTTAATAATATTTTCTACATTCCACATAACACATATATAACTAATATATTGAAGATAAAATATCAGCGTTAGAAATAGCATTGGAGACAAAGTCGCTCAATCTTCCGTCTGATTTCTCACTTAATTTATTCACCTGGATTAACTTTTAAATATATACATGTGATTTAAAATTACATCAATGCAGTTTCTATTATATTATTTTTAAAATTTATTTTTTCTTCTATGCACAAACTTTCTCGCACCTAGATATATCTATTCGTTTCTTCATGATTTTATGTTTTGAATAGCATAACATTTTTCTTGCTATATGATTTTTAAAATTTATTTTTTCTTCTATGCACAAACTTTTTCTCGCACCTAGATATATCTATTCGTTTCTTCATGATTTTATGTTTTGAATAGCATGACATTTTTCTTGCTATATGATTTTTAAAATTTATTTTTTCTTCTATGTGCACAAACTTTTTTTTGCGCCTAGATATATCTATTCGTTTCTTCATGATTTTATGTTTTGAATAGCATAACATTTTTCTTGCTATATGATTTTTTAAATTTATTTTTTCTTCTATGTGCACAAACTTTTTCTTGTACCTAGATATATCTATTCGTTTCTTCATGATTTCATCTTTTGGATAGTATAACATATATAGTGTTCATCTTAAGGACGATTGGTTTGTGTTTGAATTGAAATGAACGATGGACAATTCTGGTTAACCTGAGATCGGTCAAATAATAAACGATATATTTCCGGCTAGATGAGATGCGATCCTGACCTCGAATTGCGGTTTTTGATGGTGCGTCATCGCGGCATCGCGCACGACTACAGACGATTTTATCGCGCGAAGCCGGGATTCTAGAAACGGCCAGAAAGCATTATCGATCGATCGCTCGCCCGCTGAGTATAACGACGAACGGGAGACCGTAACGAGCCGTCAGTGGCGGTCGCGGTAGATTTTTTCCCTTGCAGTCGACGACGATGACTCAGAGTGCTCGCCGCTCTCTCGTATTGTCCCGAGGGACGATAACACCGTATTACACCGCCGAGGACATTAGGAGAAAAAGAAATCACGGGAAGGATCTACCTGTATTTTCCATCTGTGTATTTTCTAGATGTAAAAATAAAGAATACATGGGGGAATCTTTGTAACTTTTTTCAGATAAAATATCTTTGTACCAGCGGATATATGATTTTATTATATCTAATATGTTTTCCAAGATATGAGGTGAATTAATTTAATTTTTTTATGATAGTGTACATGTGCCTATAATTTTCTTTTATAATTTTCCTTTTAAATTCGAAAGATTTTATAGCTCCTTATAAATTACAATGCTATTATCGATGTATTATTTAAATAATTAGAATCGTTTTATTAATTTTATCGTCATCGTACTATCTCTATTTTCCCATAAATGTAGGTTGAGCATATATATCATTCTCTTTCAAAATGCGTGAAATAATAATTGCTCGGTTCATTAAACGATAACCGATTGTATTCCGTATAAACATCTCTGTGCGTTATTATTATTCATTGAATGAATTTATAGGTTTTTTTTTATTGAATCTATTATAACGGACTGCGTATCTCCCCTTTATTATACTCATCTACGAGGGATTCGACACGTGAAATTTTTCTGAGCGAAATATTGATTCCAGCGGTTGACATGAACAAACAAAAATGTAGGTCATTTCGGGGAAAAATAATGACATAACAGCTGTCTGTTATTTCTTCATTGACGCTTGGTATATTGCTAAAAACTTACGATTAGATTGTCATAATATCGCCCGGCAATTTTCGCCAAAATAAGCAAAATTCAATATGATGTATATATATATCGTAATGGTCGCAAATATTTAAACAAGCAGTAATAGCAATTCATCAACTCTATAAATGAAATTAATCATGATAAACATAATAACAACAAATCTTTTTCTTTTTTATATGTTATATTAATTCTGTCTCTTTTTTTATCTTCGCGAGTTTTAAAAAAAATAAAAGTTTGTAACATATAATCTATATAGATGATCATTAAAAATGTGTTAATATAAATAAATATGTTAAATATGTTAATATTAATATTATACGTTTCTATCCCCTAGCAATGTATGATCGGAAATTTATTGATCGTAAATTGCAATTGTGTAATCAAAATTCAGAATTATTTTGTATTAATTAAAGGAATACGACTAATGCTAGTTATCCCTAATAATTGCTTCGTGTTTCAATGTAAAACAAGCTTTTAGTATCTAAATTTATGAAGTAAATAGAGAAGACGGCTTAATCGCGAGTGCTCAAGCAGAGATAGAGGCGGTAAACCCGATCTCATCGGAGCGACCGCGTAGCTTTTACAGTAATTACAGGAGCGCGATGAGGATCTCTCGTTGGCAATGTTTACTTTCTTGCGGAATAATGTATAAGAAGTTGACGTTAATGTCTTACGAAGTAATAAAGGTGTATTAACATGTCGTGTATATGCTGCGATGCATGGAGCAACATAACTTTCCGCCTGAAATTGAGCAAGGAAATGTATCTTCACGGTCAACGTACGCTTTCCAATATTTCGAAAGTGGCACATGCTAGAAAATCTATTTTTTGCGTAGGTTTGCACCGAATATCATTGTAATATCGTGTTAAATTAATTTTTAAAAAGTTATATAATTACAAGAGAAACTCTGTCAACATAAAGTAATATATATATATAAAGAGATATTTTTGTAATACTTTAAAAAGCTTAGATAAATAAAAAATAAAAATTTTTATAATTTATTTTTTAAATTTTACATATTCAATCACATTACTGCGGTTTTATTAGTTACGTTTAGTCATGATTTAAATAACATAAGTGACTAATAATGTTTCATATTCGTATTTTTACTACTAATCTAATCGTTTTACTAATCTTCAAAGTTGAGCGACATTCAAACCAGGAACTTGACTCTTGAGAGATAAAAGTTGGAAGGAAAGAATGCCCGATAATTTTACAATATGGTTTGCATCTCGTACATACTTCTATAATCGACCAATTGTTAGGCAACTTTCAAACAATTTCAACTATTTTAAAATATCAGAGATATGTTTTGTAAAAATAGATTCGTCGAGTACGTCGAAATCTACAACTCGACTCCACCTTTCGCAGATTTTTGAGACTTTCATTTACATTAATTTCGAAATAAAAAGCGACATAGCGGCCATTTATATGGCTGCATTTACCCCAATTAACGATAATTATCTTACCGCGATGTGTGAGCGCCGGCGAATAAAAATACGAATTTGCGATCTGCACGTATCATCCGAGCGTGAAATAGAATTTTGACAAAGGTCAGGGTTCACTGACGGCTCCTAACTCATTGTCCATCGATAAAACAAATCGACGCCCATGAACGACGGTGTTCATGGTAGCGTGTACAACGGCAGTGATTACGGATATGTCAAAGGCGCAACGTGCGCTTTGATTGAAGGCTTTGTGTAGGACTTATATATACGCACACACATTTGCATACATGGACCGTCGTATACACTTTTATCAGTTTTAATCGACTTAGAGTTGATTTTCTCGTAAGAAAAGCGTTAAACTAATGACAAAGTTTATAATTCAAAAATGTAACAAAATTATTACGTATATATTTTTTTATCGATTATGAAATTATATAAATATAATATTAAATATAGCCTCACGAGAGAAATAATAATAAGCAAATATTTTTTCCAACAAAATAAGAGTTCTTTTCATAATAAATATGTGTTCATTCATTGCTGCGATTGCATTGAAATACTTATTTCTATTTATTTCTATTTAGAAATAATTATATTTTTTTCCGTTAAATTTTCACAATTTATTCAAATTTTATCGTGTTAACGTTACGCTTCGACAATCGCCGGTAATGGAAGAATTTCTCTGTACGAGATAGAATCATATAATTGCGCACCTCATACGGCATATGACATTTAACCAGATTATTCCTATGCACTGTACATCGTGAAATGATTAATCGAGAAATCTCGTTGATGATATTACCAGCTTAATTATAGTATTACGCAACACGAAATTACACAATAGCTTTGGCTTAAGTTTGAACTACTCATCATTTCAATTGTGATATCGCGTTCCATCATGTGCATTCTGAATATCGCTCTGTATCACTTACAACATGAATGAACATAGATATTTGTAATACGATACTTGTAACAACGAAACATTGCTCAATCTTATGGTTTTGCAAATATATTAGCGAGAGGATGGTTTTCTTATAAGATAAAAAATTTGTTGGATCAATAATATATACAAGTGTCAATTTAGGGAAAGTGACATAATGGAAGATTTTTTCTGAACTTGTACCGAATATTGTGGCATGTATAGACACCACCTGTTACCTCGGAAGCGAAACCGGCGCGCGTTTCAATTAGGGGAATGAACCTTCTCCTTTTATTGCTGTTCTTGCGCGCGACGCGGAACGGGAGAGTATTCGCGAATAAATGTTCTCTCTATCATATCTCTCTCATTTCACAAGGTACGACAAAGGGCTCCAACGCCGGAGATGGCTTATAAACGCCCTTTCGTAATAGGCGGCGCTTCCTTTTCTACGATTATTACTCGAGAAGAAAAAGAAATCACTGCAAAATACAAGAGATTATAAATTAAAACGCTGTAAAAATATTCGTACATTTCAACCTCCCATTTGTTGCCTGTATATTAGTATCTATTAATTTCATCCTTAATTTGGTTGAAAGCAACATTGAAATATTAAAAAAATATTTTTTGATGAAAATCAGATTCTCTCTCATAAATTAAAAATAAATCAATCTTGTTATGAAAAAGGTTAATGCGATCTTTTCGAGGATAATTGAAATTTTCGGAAAAAATAGGAAATATAAGAGATTGAAATCATTAATATATATACAGGTTGTATCTGAAATGAAGCACTAAACTTTAGGAGCGTATTCTAGAGGTCAAAATAAGACTTTTTTTCTTATGAACATGGTTTGGACCTTGGTTTTGACGTTACCTATCACCCTCTCTTGAGAGATAAATAAATTTGCATTGCGGGTGTTTGGTCAATTTTACACATTTTCGAATTATAGCTCGGAGGGGGGTTCATTTGCGGACCTAACCCATGTTCATAGGAAAAAAAAGTCCGAGGGGTAAACCGCTGAGGGCATTGCGGTGTACAAATTTGAGGCATTACTGGGCATTGCTTGGGCATTACTTGGGCATTATTAGGTTTTATTGAAGTATTAATGCGTATTATGGACGTTATTAAAGTATTATTAAGTCTTTTTTCCAAATAATAATTTTAAATTTATTAAAATTTAAATTATTAAATTTTAAAAATTTAGCAGTAATGCCCAGGAATTGGGCATTAGTAGGCATTAGTGTACATAATTTTGATCAGCGGTTTACCCCTCGAAAAAGTCTTATTTTGACCTTTAGAATACGCTCCTAAAGTTTAGTGCATCATTTCAGATACACCCTGTATAAGATATTATGGAAAACTGACAGTAATGTAATAATTGCAAATGTGCAAAATTTCATGATTTTACGTATAATAATCGCAAATGTGCAAAATTTCATGATTTTACGTATCACATGATTGTCAAACTTTTTCTAAAAATATTCGGAGTAATTTTGAAAATAAGTTACTAATTTTAAAAAAGCTAATTCCTAATAAATATTCGTGACAGTCTATAAATTCAGGTGAAGTCGTGATCCCTCTGCTTGCATTCCCCACGGAAATCCTGCATTGCTGCAGCTGCATATACACGGGGGTGAATATATTATTTTATATAATGGCACACAGACACATGATAAACACTCATCGAAACAATAAATTCTAACAGAAGATATTTTCAAAAACAAGGAAGAATTATTAAAAGGCAATATGTAAATTAAATTTATATCAATTTAGTTTTTCTGAGATATTATGTTAAGTATTTTAAACAATTTATATAATTAGAATGTGAAGTTGGCACCTCATATTTTCGTTATTTCTTCATCTTGCTCTCTTATTTTGAAACTTTTTTTAGAACTTATAGAGAATTCCGATAATTTCTGAGTTTCAGAAATTAAGTTCTTAATATTCGGAGAAAAAGCCAAAACCTCTTGAATAATATCAAAATTCTAAAAATGAGGTGCAAACTTCAGAGGTAAATCGATTTGGGATGTCTGTATAGCAAATACTTCCGCCAAAAATGCACCCTGCGAGAACTTCCGGCCAACTGGTTGGTCGCCCCTTGAAATCGATCAACCTAAACGTTTGATCGTGATGTGAAAACTATTTACGTGTCTGCCACGGAGTCAAGTGAAACATGAAATATTAGGTATAAGATAATCAAAAAGCCTTATTTTTTTAATAAATTCATGACAGATCTTATCACGAAATGATAATTCGTTTATTGATTTTTGAGGATAATTAAGATTTAATTTTCTAAGACATTATAAATGTTGTATTTTTTATTGTAAGGATTTTATTATATTATGAAATAGGAGCAATTAATTCTATTAAAAATAGTTTGATATTCTGTAGATCTTTCTGTAGAATATTTATTCTTCTTCTCTGTATCATTCAAAAAAATATGGCATTTATATACTTTAAAACGTGCGCTAGATATCGACATAAAAAATACATGCTGTGCATCAAATTGTTGTATGATTATGAATCTCGATTAATTGCGGATTATTTTCTGTTGCTCATCATTGCGTGTAATAAAACGGGATATACAAGATACCCTAGATAATCCTTTTCTGTTTTCCTCCAATCGCGGATTTTTTGTTTTTTAATTAAAAAATTTATTGGAGTATCTTATAATTATAAAAAGATTTAAATATTATTGATAACACTTTTATAATAATTTACACATTACATGTATAAATCATTATCCTTGAAAATCGATGAACGAATTATCATTATTAGAATAAATTTCCGGTTGTTGTTATGATAAGAAGAGCTTAGAAAAAATACATCTTATATAGGTAGATTTCATTTTTCTTATTCTTGCTAAACTTTAAGAAAATCTAGAAGTAATAAGCAAAAATAAAAGAGAAAAATTTTTTTTCACAATTTTAATTTAGAAATCATTTTTTAGTTTAAAATTGATATTATTAACAATATATGCAAATGCTTGGTACCTCGATTTTGATCAACGAAGGGATTATTTTTAGGCGGAAATTTCATCGGAGGTCGCGTATCAGGTATCGATCGTCGAGAATTATAGCTCACTGAAGTCGCAACGAAGTAGCCAAATCTAAAGCGAGCTTGAATCCTGGACAATCTCCAACGCGTTTCTATTCGCTATACACGCGAAAGAAGCGATGTTACCCGAAATATTAAAGTAGGCCAGAAGGCACGGAATTATTATTCGAATTGCGCGATGTTCATTCACCACTATCGTTATTTCATTTCTTGAAAAGTATTGGAAAAACTCGATAATCTATCACAAGTAATTCAATGATATCGTCAACTAATAAGTTTAATGTTACTTTAATACATCTATAATACATACACTTTAATATATCCAATTGTATTATATTTAAATATTGTTAAATAAACATTAAATATTAAATAAATATTAATATATATTTAAATATAATATTAAAATTGTATATATTAAGTAAACATTATTCCTGAAAATAAAGAAATTATTATTGTGAAGTATGTGATAAAACGATATAAGGTATCGATATGAGGTATTTGCGGCGCTCGTAGACGTGCTTTTTTTAAGCACACGATTATGCATCGTTACTGAGGCACGTTGTGACTGAAACGTTGTTATGTTCGATAAACGTGAGGTAAAATTATCGGACCGTCACTTCGACACGTTCGCTGCCAGGTGTGCCATAAATGATACGCGCGCCTTACTTTAACGCGGGCCACATGCATCATCTACAATGAACTAGAAACAAGATTTATTCGCACATGTATCCAAAGTACATCCCATTGCTTTGCGC